>NC_132801.1:21277258-23677258 GCF_048594095.1 Paramormyrops kingsleyae | reverse complement strand
GGAGGAAAAACACCACTCAGAGACTTCTGGCTGGTGCCGGACGCAGAGCCACGTTTCTGGAAGAGAAGGTGGCCCCTCCCCTCATGTCTCCCCAGTGGCATTACTGGGAGTCTGGCTGGTAGGAAACGATGGTCCTCCACTCCCATTACCGTGCTAAGTCACCAAATTAGGCTCAGCGGGAGAGCAGGCAGGGCCTCCAGGAGACACCCAACGCCTCACCTCAGTCACAGAAGCTTCTGGAAGAGGAGAGGCATGGAGATCTCTGTAAGGGTCACTCTGCCCCAGAGCCTCCATCCCACTCCAGCCCTTTCACACAAACCCACAAGCAAGTCAGCCAGCAGCTCTTTCCCGCATAGCTCACCGCTCACTTAGCACAAAGCTTGTATTTAACAAGCAAAAAATCCCAGCAAACAAAGCACTTTAAAAATGAGATCTCTTTCTACAAGTTTATTTCAGATTTTCTAATCATAAGCATCATGCTGCCAGTTTCGTAACTCGGGCTTTGGTGTCAGTGATGTCATCTCAGCGGGAACGAGGGGCCAGCATGGATGATTCGCATGAGGAGTCCGACATATGACCCCCCTCCCCGCCCCCTACAGAGGGCGCTCATGCGGAGAAGGAGCGCAGTGCCCAGGACAATTTATAACACGGGGCCCCTCCCCTATCTCAGAGATTGCGCTTATACTGGAATCAAAGTGGGTTTTCCGATAACCATCCTCGCCCCACCTGCCACCACCCCGCCCAAAGTGCAACCCGAACGGGTCACATGACGTCAGCAGCAAACCCACGGGGGGGCCTGAATCACAGCAATGTGAAGGAATATAAGAGAAGCGGTCAAACACCCCACAGTCAGGTCAGCACCATCCTGAACAGGGACACCACTGACCGTAACACAGGCTGCAAAGAGTTACACTGCAGAGTCTCATTCAAACAAAGGGAGCAAGGGCTCCTGTACACACCTTAGCTGAAGGCCAGGGTGTATTGACTGCCCTGCTACTTTTATATCTAATATAAAAAATATATGAGCAAGGCGAAAGGTTTGCAGGTTCATAAGCAACTGATACAGCACCTCCTCTTCCAACACGGACGTGCTCTTGCAAGGCAAGGAGGACGAGGATGACGGGAGCGGCACAAGACAGACGGCCAGGGCTTACTGGCAGATGTAAGGCTGTTAGGCTCTCGGAGGAAGAGGACTAATGTCCTGCAGGAGAACCTGGGACTAGACGCCCATAACGTGGGGATTTCATCAGACCGTTTCGCTTTTACGTTCAGCTTTTCCCTGTCCATCACGGCACAGGCTCCGGGTCCGTGAACCAACAGTGCCATCTGCTGGATAAGGCAGCAATGACAGAAGTTCACAAATTGCTTCACTGGAGATTCACACTTATTTAATAATGTTTCACAAATCTAACTGTGATTAAACCAGTTTGCAACTTATCTGAGGAACCTTTCTCACAAGTCGGGGAAGGAATAAGAGTGCAAATAAGCGGGCACCCAACAATACGAACATCACATGAAACTGGTATTGGGGGGGGGGCTTTTTCCCACCCAGCAGTTGAGGGTTATATAAAAAAGAAGGCTGTCAGCGGGAGGAACACACCATGGATGCTGAGGGCAGCCTATAAAGCCTTTGGGATGGGAGGGGCAAGCCCAAGATCGCAGGGCCACCAAGCCGATAAGCACAGCAAGACACTGACCATCGCTACAACTCTGCAGTATGTCTGAACAGAGGCCAGTGACACACATTAAACACAATATACAAGAGAGTCCCGTTTCGAGTGAATGTATCATCACATATACCGCGTGTCATTCATGTATGATCAAACATGTTACAGAATCGCACCAGGCCATGTGCACAGCCACAGGTGCGGCAAAGCTACTGGACAGAGCACATCTATGGTCTGCAAGTTTGACAGGAAGAATGACGGCATTTCAGATCCCTTTTAAAAAAAAAAATCTGCATCATTTTGACACGATCTACCGAAAGCATGCGGCCATTTCCGTTTCCTACACCCGTTGCTGATGGAGTTGCAGATTTACATTTGCCTTTTTCTTGCTTGTTTATTTTAGTTCTTCTCGCTCTCCCCATGCCCTTCAACAGGGGGTCAAAAAGGAAGATCAGCTTCACGCAGGTGACAGGCTGCTCGGGCCGAGCGGGGCGGGGCGGGGCTGGGCGGCACCCGCATGCCAGGGGGACCGCGTCCAACTCACACCATCTGCCCCGTCAGGTTTTCACCATGGTACACTGCTGCCCCCGCTGGTATCAAAGGGAAGGGCAGACTGACATGACAGAACTGCAGAACAAAGTCTTCCATCAAAGCCTTTGTTTAACATTATTTATCACTAGAAATCCTCCTCTGCTAAAAGAAAACATCGTTAATTCTTCTTAAGACACGAGAACCGGGTGAGCCAGACGTAAGCGGGATGATCAAGCCCCCGGGGGCCCAAAAGAGCAGCCGAAGCTTTTCTGAAGCTGGTGGCTTCAGTGGAAGCGAGAATCACATACCCACTGTCATGGACTCCGGCAGGCCGGGGGTGGGGAGTATGTCGCTGAGAGGAGGATCCTGGGTAGGGGGGCTGGGCTCCATACTGGTGGAGAGGTGAGAGACAGAGGGTGAGAGAGAGAGAGAGAGAGAGAGAGATATTCACCACACGAATCACTCCCAAACACCCCCCATGTTCACCCCCTCCCCCTTTATACAGAATTAATGGAAAGAGTCACATACTTGAACTGCAGCTGGGCTCTGCTTGGCGTGACATCCACCACAGCGGCGCTGCTGTCGATCTCCCCGCCGAAAGGCAAGGGCTCTATGACGCTTTCTGGAAACACCAACGCACCAACGCACCCAGTCATGTCACACACATTCTCTGGCAGGTAACAGAGAAACAAGGTTCCCTAGAAACTGCCAGCAGTAACTGCACCCTCGGGTGGGATCGCCCTTCATTAGCTGGGGGTGTAAATTTACCTGGCTGAGGGCTGGTGTCCATGGAAGCCACAGGAATGAGGATGTCTGAGCTGTCATTGTCATCGATCACCTGCAGGGGGCTCCAGGTGGACACACTGGACAGGCTTCCTACCACAATCCTGAAAAAGATTAGAGATACAGCATCAGTGCTGATCCTAACTTAATCCTTAATGAGGACAATGACCTATGCATTTCCAATGTTCCAACCGCCTCCTTAACAAATACATGCACAGCTTACACATGTAAATATCCGCAGAGTGACTTACAAGAATATATAAACTGTGAAAACTTGCAACACGGTGGTGGGGGGGGTGGAGACAGTAACAATTTGAATAAGTGTTATGCAAGATACTGATTGGCTCAATATAGGCTAATTGTAGTTCATATACTGGCAACCACTGATACACTCTTTTCACTACCACTCGTCACCTTACTGCCAAGTGCACAGTAAGGATATTTAAGATTTTATTCATTCAGTGTTTAATATCAAATGTCTCTTTATACTTATTTCCTGGACAGTCAAGCATTTTATTACATCATATTGAGTATAACCCTGTATGTGACAAATTTAACTCTGCTTGATTGATTCTTTCACTCCAAACTTGGCTAGAGAGTCCAAACTGTTTACTAAAAAACGTTTCATAAGCTGTGAGTGAATTGAATTATCAAGCTCTATTTGACATAACTGATTTTTATATAATTGAAATGATTTCAGTATGATTATATCACATCAGCAGCCCAGGATGTGTTTATGCCGGCCTTTAGGGTAACATCTGCCACAGCGTACAGCCTTGATAAGCCCCACACTTCACAGACACCAGTGTATCTCAGAGGCTTCAGCGCCCGTTCTGTCCCCGCAGACTCACTGCTCTACAGCCCCAGGCTCCTCCTCAGGCTCTGGCCCCGTTTTGCCATCCAGCTCCTCGTCTTCCTCGTCATTGTCCCCGGCCTTGGGGTGGGACAGCACCCCATTGTGGCTGTGGCTGAGGCCCCAGCTCTCCCCGAGCTCTCCGGCCTCAGGGCCCCCGTTCTGCGCCGGGGACGAGTCCCGTGGGCCTAGGCATTCCTCAGAGCTGTGGTGTCCCCCACCGCTCTTCCTCAGGCTCGCCCCCTCGTCGTCATCCTCTGCCCCGGCATCATCCCCGTCATCGAAGGAGATTATGTTCGTGATCTTCTTCTTCTTGCGCCGTTCCTTCCTCAGACCAGAGTCTGGAGAGAAGTCCAAGGGAAGCGTTCGCACATGGAGACATCCGGCATCGCTCTTTAAATTCTCTTGTTGCACAAAAAAGTACAACCAGCCATGAACACAATGCTGGAGGAATGTTTGTTTACATGCTTGTTTACTTATTTACTTGCCTGTTGATTTGGTTGTTTGTTTACTACACCCAGAATTCAGTGAGAATACCATTTTGGACTGTTCCTATAGTAACACTTACAAACATAAGATAACTCGCTCAAAGCACGTCATGAACAGAGACGCTGTTCCCTTCCCTACCTGCGGAGGCGCTGCGAGGGAGCACGGGCAGGGGATCGGAGTTGCAGTCGGGGCGGGGGATGAAACCAGGCACCACAGCGGTGGCGGTGCTGATCTCCCTGAGGAGGGTGCTGACGCCATGAGCAGACTCCTTCCATAGGCTGCTCACCCCTTGCGTCGACTCTTTGAGCAGATGTGACACTGACGGGCCAGTCCTGTTCTGCCCATTCAGGTCCGTGTTGTCGATGTTTATGGCAAAAAGGATGGAGTTGAGCCCTGTCCAAGCACAGAAAGGTATGAGAAAAGCCCAGCGAAACCGCCGGCTCTCCGGGGAGACACTCTCACTGCATAACTGCAGCAGGTGCTTGTCAGACTGCATCTCCCCTTCCTGTCAGATGGCAGTGAGATTCAAATAAGAGCTTCTTATCAAAAGTCCAGTTCACTTTCTGCATGAAGCACAGCTGATTCAAGCACAGTTTCTCAGTAGGATTGTCAGGCTGTTATATACAGATATTCCAGGCCACTGAAGATGTACAGCAAAGATCACGATGCTCTGAATGTTGCGCTTCTATTCACTGAATAGTCGTATTTGGTTCCTGCTTTGTTGGTAAGTGCTGTACAGCTCCTACTTCAGTACTGCTTACACACGTACCTGGGCATTCATTGGAAGTTCTGTAACTTCTGGTCTTGCAGAGATGCAGCACTTGCTGCTAATCTGGCTAAGCTCATGCAAACACTTTTAGGCAAACGATTTACTAAAAACGAGGGCAATAAGAATTTATGACAGTGACAATTAACGATAATTTACCTGCGGCCATGGTCGGCAGCATGCTGGCCCTCTCCTCGTCCAGGATGAACGCCCAGTCTTCATAGAAGACGCTAGGAGACACGATGGGGGGTGAGCACCACACAGAGCCGTCTAGAGGCCGGGGGACCGAGGCCACCGTGCCACGGGCACATACCTGAGGCGCGAGTGGTCAGCCAGCAGGGCGTGCAGGTAGCGCTCCAGCGAGTGCTCGTTGAGGGCACATCGCAGCCAGGCCCGGCCGCGGCCGAGCTCCGAGGAGATGTGCCGCAGGGAGTAGAAGCGCTGCAGCTCGTGCCGGTTCAGGTGCTCCTTCACGTACAGCCAGAAGGACAGCTCTGAAACACCAGAGAAGAACTCTGAAACTCAGAAGGACAGCTATGGGAGGCAGAGGGAAGAGCACTGGGAGGCGGGGGGGGGGAAACCACAGATGTGCACCATTCACACATACCCACTGCCCGATTAGCACCAAAAAACATTAAACTCATTCTATGGAAAAACAGGCTTCACTAGCTAAACTTAAAATATGAGCTCAGACAATATACCTAAGTGGTGATGGAGGATGAAATAAACACACACACACACACACATTGGGCATTTCAGTAGATGAAACCATTTCAGGCGCTTCCTTTTAGACTGGACATACAACTGAGGCAAGAAGCTCAATGAAGACAGACAATAAATGGCAGCTGTTTCTGGGGGCCTCACAATATGACATTTCACACAGACTTTGCTTTGACCCAAATGAAACAGAAGTCATGTTTTCTCTGTCTCTCTCCCTCTCTCCGGGGAGAATAACCGTTTCTGGTTTTCGACAAACTAATATTCATCACAATGCAGTCTGTTTCAAAATGACAAGAACAGCACCTGCATCACCTCAAAACAGGCAGAACCCTATGACCTGTCAGGCTGTCTCGTGCTGTGTATGTTTGTAACCCACGTGCACAACTCACATTTGACATTTGCCCTCAAACTAGTCTGAGTGCTGGATACATAATCACAAGTTTAAAAAAGGCTGTATAAAAAGTTAGATGCGCCACACAGGTACAGATTTCTTAGATAAATCAGCTATAGCTGTTACACTTTCCCTCTTGCAGCCCAACACACATACACACACAGCTAAAAAAAAATAAAGGAACACTTTTTAATCAAAGTATAGAATCAAGTCAATTATACTTTGACTGGCCAATGCCAGAAGGTTTGCTGTGTCTCCCAGCACAGTCTCAAGGTCATGGAGGAGATTCCAGGAGACAGGTAGTTACTCTAGGAGAGCTGGACAGGGCTGAAGAAGGTCATTAACCCATCAGCAGGACTGGTATCATCTCCTTTGTGCAAGGAGGAACAGGAAGAGCACTGCCAGAGCCCTACAAAATCACCTCCAGCAGGCCCCTGGTGAGAATGTTTCTGATTGTTTGGTCAGAATCAGACTTCATGAGGGCGGCCTGAGGGCCCGACATCCTGTTGTGGGCCCTGTGCTCACTGCCCGGCACCATGGAGCTCGATTGGCATTTACCATAGAATACCAGAATTGGCAGGTCCACCACTGGCACCCTGTGCTTTTCACAGATAAGTGCAGGTTCACCATGAGCACATGTGAACATCTGTCAGAGGGCACAAGACGGGGGACACCCTGGACGGGGTCCCAATCTGTCAGAGGGCACAAGGCGGGGGACACCCTGGACGGGGTGCCAATCTGTCAGAGGGCACAAGGCGGGGGACACCCTGGACGGGGTGCCAATCTGTCAGAGGGCACAAGGCGGGGGACACCCTGGACGGGGTGCCAATCTGTCAGAGGGCACAAGGCGGGGGACACCCTGGACGGGGTGCCAATCTGTCAGAGGGCACAAGGCGGGGAACACCCTGGACGGGGTGCCAATCTGTCAGAGGGCACAAGGCGGGGGACACCCTGGACGGGGTGCCAATCTGTCAGAGGGCACAAGGCGGGGGACACCCTGGACGGGGTGCATATCTGTCAGAGGGCACAAGGCGGGGGACACCCTGGACGGGGTGCATATCTGTCAGAGGGCACAAGGTAGGGGACACCCTGGACCGGGTGCCAATCTGTCAGAGGGCACAAGGTAGGGGACACCCTGGACGGGGTGCATATCTGTCAGAGGGCACAAGGTAGGGGACACCCTGGACCGGGTGCCAATCTGTCAGAGGGCACAAGGCGGGGGACACCCTGGACGGGGTGCATATCTGTCAGAGGGCACAAGGCGGGGGACACCCTGGACCGGGTGCCAATCTGTCAGAGGGCACAAGGCGGGGGACACCCTGGACAGGGTGCATATCTGTCAGAGGGCACAAGGCGGGGGACACCCTGGACGGGGTGCATATCTGTCAGAGGGCACAAGGCGGGGGACACCCTGGACGGGGTGCATATCTGTCAGAGGGCACAAGGCGGGGGACACCCTGGACGGGGTGCATATCTGTCAGAGGGCACAAGGCGGGGGACACCCTGGACGGGGTGCCAATCTGTCAGAGGGCACAAGGCGGGGGACACCCCAACTAGTTCATTATGTATCTTTAAAAATCTTTGATTTATCAGATATTCACTGTCTGATTTAACACAAACCAGAGACATTATAAAACAGAGGGGCCTATATACAAAAACAGACACATTAATTACACAAAATAGGTGAATATAAAATACTGAAGCTTCTTTGTATGATCTGAAGTCACCCATTAAAAACTGGTGTGACTGTACTTCCCAGCTGGTGAGTCACTTCTCACTATCTGCGGCTACTTGGATCATCACAAAGCCACACGCAGGAACATGTTTAAACCAGTTCTGGCTTCGGGTGCCGTTAAGCACGGATTCAACCGCAGGTGCCCAAGGTGCAGAAAGACACTGCTGCCACACGCAATGCCCAATGACAAGTGTTAAAACAGCCCTTTTATAAATCATACCCGGGGGGCAGAAAAAAACAACAGTCCCTCAGGCCTGTGAGGATTATGAGTCAACATTAAACAGCAGAATCAGAGGTTCCTCCTTCCTTAGTTTCAAAAGAATTTTAAAAAAAAAAGAAAATGAAAGAAACTAAAGTGCGACTCGCACCATGCAGCGACGAGACCAACATATCCGGAGATTTGGCACATCCAGGTTATTTCTCTCTGATGCCAACAGTTACAAGCAGCCCTCGGGGTGTGATTTTTGACGGGCTCTGCCAGCACACACAGGATTATCGAAGGTGTGAGCAGCTCCTGACAATATGTTAGCACTGGGTTTTTTTGGCCCTACACATCTGACTATTCAGCACCGACCCGACTCGAACCGCCCGCTTTGCTGAAATTCCCTGCTGGCTGTTGGGTGAGAAGGCGCCAGACAATCATTCGGCATATCTCTGCCTATCTGGTCTCCGGCCATCGCAGAACACAGCCACAGATAATCCGGCTGAGGTCATTTCTAATATAGCGTCCCTCCTGGAGCGGATGGTCCCTGCTCAGCTTCCATTGATCATCTATTGCTGTCTGCATCACCATCTCTAATGAAACCACAGGTATAGCCCTGTAGACCAAGGGCCAAGGGTTGGTTACAACATTGGTAAGAACCAAACCAACCACGAAACCACCGTCCCATAAACACGCACATTACTCCCACAATATTTATAGGGACAGTCCCTACATACCTAAAGCTATGCCCTTGCTGTTGTCCAGGGTTCCCCAATTCCAGTCCTACACTGTGTGCAGAATTATTAGGCAAATGTGTATTTTACTTGTATATTCTCCTCCGACCAATACTTTCAGTCCAGGTGAATGTCTAATTAAGAATCAACTGTTTAAAAACAGCAAAATGTTCAGTATTTGGTCAGAGTACTTTCTGTTTAGATAAAAACAGGAAAACATAGACACTTTCCTGCACAGAATTATTAAGCAAATTATTATTACTATTAAAATGGGCCAAAGAGGACCTTACAGAGAGCAGGAAAAAAAAACAAAATAGTAATGTGCCAGTCAGTGGGATGCAAAACGATCGAAACTGCCAGACTTTTGAAACGTGATCACTGTACAATCAAGTGTTTTGTTGCCAACAGCCAAAGAGGACTGAAGAGGCATGTAGAGAGAAGATGACACACATAAACTGCCAAAGTTCTGTGTCAAATTAAAGGGGAGACTTCCAGAAACTCTTCATCAGCATCAAAGACCATCATTTTTTAAAACTGCAATCTGAACAGAATCTCCGGAAGTACTAGGTGCAGTGTGCTGAATGTCATTCCTAAGGTCATAAACACTGAAACATGGCCTCCACTCAATAAGGCATGTAAGGTATAACATTAAGAATTGGCACAGACATGTCTCAAGAGTGATGGTACAAAGGTTTTTGGGACAAATGAGATGAAAGTGACTCTTGATGAAGCAGATGGATGGGCCAGTGGATGGAGATCCTTTTCAAGCACCAACAAGGTGGTGGAGGAGAGATGGCGTGGACTGCAGTTATCAGTGATGGACTTGTCATACCTTTCTGACTTGCAGATGATGTAAAAATTAACCGCAAAATCTACTTCCAATTTCTAGAAGGTACCTTCTTCAAACACTGGAAGAAGAAGTAGTCAGCAGCTTTCTAAGAGGTTATGATATTCCTGCAGGACAATGCCCCTCCCCATCCATCAAAGTATTTCATAGATTAGCCTAGAAAGGCTTGAAACGTGATTGAGTTATGACCTGCCCCCCTTCATCGCCTGACTCAACCCCATTGAGAATTACTGGGCCTTACCAAAGTGAGATTTACCAAAGTAGCAAGCAGTATGCAGATTTCCCTGCTCAAACACACCGTAATCAGCTAATTAGCAGGTTTAGTAGGTGATTCTGAGCAGAGAAACCTGTAAACTGTGTTGGATTCTAGCCCTCCAGGAAAAGAATTAGGGAACCCTGCTGTAGATTCAAAGGCCTGCTCAGATATTGCTCTTCACCACTGACCCTGATGTGGAAGAACAAGTTCCATTTTTATGGTAGAAAGGGTTGCCTCTTCAGAAAAATACACCTACCTTTTTTCGACTGTTGATCGGTGAGGTACACTTCTCTACACTGATGCTCAGTGATGACAAATTAAATGCTTTAGTTGAACTAGTACAATGAGCTCTTTGATCCTTAAATTTAATAAAAGCAAAATGTCAGTGCTTGGTGACAGGACTGGACTGTGACTAGTTACACACTTGTTTCAGAGAATTTTTAATGTAGCAAGACATAACAACACAGTCATAACACGAGCAAGCCAAGGGGATATACCATTTGAATCACAAATACACACACTTTCAATATGATCAATTAAGCTCCCTTAAATAACATCCTCCTACTCCTCCTGGTATCTGTAGTAATTTCCGTGCCAATTCAAAGTTCACCCCATACTGTTTTGTGTTTGTTTGCATGCATCTTTTTCTGGGTATAAATGACTACAAACCACAGCAGGTGTTTGCCTAACCTCAGAAAACAGAATGTTTCCCTTTTTCGTAATTTGTAACTGCTACTTACATAAGATTTCTGGTTTCAGAAGCAGGACCACCACCTGGTTTTCCTCCCTGAGCTTCCTGTTGCATATTTCTCTTCTCCCCCCACCGATGAACGTCATAAGGGCTGTTACTCTCAGCTTATCTCACCCTGCACATATCAACCTGTTCACGTTTTTCCCGTGTGATAAGGACTGTAATCTGGTGGGAAGGCCCCGCCCAGCCCCGCCCAGCCCCGTACCTGCTTCCGTTTTGCTGGTGAAGCCGGCTGCCTGTTTGATGGCGGCTGCTGTGAGCGCCAGCCCTCGGCCCTTCCGCAGCCCATGCTGGAGAACGGCCTCAAACTGGGCGCATAAGCAGATCACCCTGTGGGGACATGGAGAGCCATCATACACAAGGAGGCCATCAGTGTCACGACACGCAGAGTGTTTCATTTATAGAGGTTCTTTTAAGGTAAGCAAACTAAAAGTGAGGAAGGTGTGATTTATGGTGGCTGTGATGGTCCTTAGCTCCTCTTACCTGCTGTCCGAGTCTGACGCTATCTCCTTTCTCCCCCCGAAGCGGATCTGACACTGAAAAAGCATGTTCAGAAACGTTAGCATCTGATCAGCCACAACTCAGCACTGGCATGATACAAGCAACCAGGCAGCTAGTGGGGTATTACGATATAAGCTACCAAAAGGTTAGTCGAGCATTACAATATAGGCAGATATGATTTTAGCTATAAGCCAGTCATGATATTTACATTAAGGACTTATCTCATGATATGTGGACATAATCTCCATAATTTTTCCTGACCTCAAAATTAGCAAATTGTGTTTACATAAGAATGAATGCCCCCAACATTTTAGCAAATCACGCTGCTTCTGCCCTCTCATCTGCTCTCTATGGCGTAAACGTGGCTGAGGGCTGATTCATACTTCATGCGAAAGCCTGCGAGCCATGCTGCACGCACCATAGCGCCGGGGCCTCCACAGACCTGAATGTTCATACTTTTAGTGCCAGGCACCAGGCAAAGCTGCTCTTAAAAGTCACGTTTATGAAGTGTGGTATGGACAGCATAAAAATAAATAAGAAATTTGTTAAAATTAACTATTAGCTGTGCACTATGTAGTTAAAGTACGCAAGGCAATGAATGAAACCATTTCCATGAACTGAAATAAAATAAGATAGAAAAATAAAATAAACAAGAAGTATAAATATTGGTTCCGAAACCAACTAAGATAGAATAAAAAATACTTCTTTTCCGTTTTTAAATACTGCTTAGCTAAAGTAATGATTTGTTTGTCTTTGGGCCTCTTGTGCAATGAACTTGAAGCATAAAAACTTGCAAACGGCATCACATTGCAACATTTTGTAGCAGCCAGAAAAGTCCTACAACTTTCTGTCTACCCCTAGATGTAAAAACGAAAGTAAAATATATAACTATAGATCTTTAAAATAAAAACGAATAAAGCCACACCTAAAACTGAACTCGATTTCATATAAAAATAAAAAATACATAAATACTAAATTAATAAATCAAAAGGATAGTGACACTGACACAAAGACATACAGAGGTATATGGTGTTGCAGTACAAACATATTTTGTTTAAGTTTGTAGCCATCTGGGAGTCATTATAATCCTGTAGCGATGAATCAAAAATGCTGGTATTTCCGGACTTCAAATCTGCTATCCATTCTGGTTATCATTCAGAGCATAGAGGGTAGAAAAGCTGTTCAAATGCAATCTTTGGTCCAACTAACTTCTTTCTGACTTCCTGTTACTTTTCCCCTGGCCAATAAACGATCAAGGTTTGCTTGCACCACTGAGCAGAGCCTTTGCAAAACTGGATTGGCAGTATATTGCCTGTAATGGAACAAATGACTTCTATACCTCTGTGCCAAATGTTTAATATATAAAGCAAATTTTGTTACCAGAGCATGAGTCCAATTCCATCTCATTTTTTGGTTGTGTGATTTTATTTATTTTGGATATTTACATTTTGTTTAAATTTCAATTGCAATGTCTGAATACTCTTAAGAATTAAAAGTGTGGACATTGCATTGTCATTAAACAGATTCATCGCTCGCACTGCTAAGGCCTTATTCGGGTGGTGCTTTTCTACTAAATTTTGACTATACGAGTGAGACCGAACATGGGAAACGATTACCCACAATCCCACAGAGAGAGAGAGAGAACCATCGGCTCACTCAGTTGTGATCATGTGACGCTCAGCAGATAAAGCGTACTGTATATGTAATACACGTATTGCAAGATATCGCTCGTTTATCAAGTTAAAACTTATTTTAAAATAATGCTCATCTTGCAAAACACTCGCAAACCTAGTTACTCGCAATCCGAGGTTTGACTGTATTATCATTATATCAGTGGCATAAAATTATCTTAAAATAATAATATTCATCAATCATTTCTGGGACAATATGTCATCCAACACAAATAGTTAGTGATAGGCCTAATTAGCTAGCAAGTGGTTAGTCGGGTATTACAATACGTTACTAGGCAGTTAGTCAGATATTACTATATAAGGTACTGCGCATTGAGGCAGGCTATTAGTCATACCGTTAACCAGGTCTTCACTGGTTCTCACCTGTTTCACTGCATCCAATAGCCTCTCCAACAAATGCTGCCTTTTTGTGTCATTCTGCTGTGTACCTGAAACATGAATGCAGACTTTCAGGAACATTTTCTTAAAAGAAACCAACCACCAAAGAATATTCATATCAGGATGCAGTTTCACTGCAGACTACTCTGTAAAAGGATCATGCATTAGATGCAAGGTTAAGTCACAAAGCCGCACTGCTGCGAAAACAGAAATAGCATTATACACTATTTTAGGGTCATTCCATTTCAGTGAAAAATGAAATCTGGCATATGATTTACAAATAACTTCCAGAGTTCAGAAATGTTTTTTTATCATTGCCCTTTGAGATACAGTGTCTTTTCTACACCGTGGGTAGCAAAAATGATAATTCTTATGAGCTGTAACTTTATGTTCTCTGTATGTACGTCACTTGATGGAGACCACGTCACAGGTCAATGTTTTATACTCAAGTAGCACACATACATACGCTATATTACCAAAAATGTTGGGACACCCCTCCAAGCCACTGAATTCAGGTGTTCCAATCACTTCCATAGCCACAGATGTCTAGCAAATCTAGCACCTAGGCATGCAGACTGCTTCTACAAACATTTGGGAAAGAATGGGTAACTCTCAGGAGCTCTGTGAATTTAAGCGTGTTACCGTGATAAGATGCCACCTGTGCAATAAGTCCATTCATGAAATTTCCTACTAAATATTCCACGGTCAACTGTTAGTGGTATTATAACAAAGTATAGCAATTGAGAACAACAGCAACTCAGCCATGAAGTGGTAGGCTATGTAAAATCTCAGATCGGGGACAACGCATGCTGAGGCACACAGTGTGCAGAAGTCACCAACTGTCTGCAGAGTCAATAACTACAGACCTCCAAACTTCATCTGGCCTTCAGATTAGCTCAAGAACAGTGAGTAGAGAACTTCATGGAATGGGTTTCCATGGCCGAGCAGCTGGATCCAAGCCTTACATCACCAAGTGCAATGCAAAGTGTCAGATGCAGTGATGTAAAGCACACCGCCACTGGGCTCTAGAGCAGTGGAGACGTGTTCTCTGGAGTGACGAATCACACTTCTATGCCTAGCAATCCGATGGATAAGTCTGGGTTTGCCGGCTGCCAGAAGAATGGTACTTGCCTGACTGCATTGTGCCACAGTGGTGTGGGGTTGTTTTTCAGGGGTTGGGTTTGGCCCCTTAGTTCCAGTGAAAGTAACTCTTAATGCTGCAGTATTCAAAGCAATTTTGGAGAATTTCATGCACCCAACTTTGTGGGAACGGTTTGGGGGTGGCCCCTTCCTGATCCAACATGACTGCATACCAGTGCACAAAGCAAGGTCCATAAGGGCATAGATGAGCGAGTCTGATGTGCAGGAACTTGACTGGCCTGCACAGAGCCCTGACCTCAACCCAATAGATCACCTTTGGGATGAATTAGAGCAGAGACTGTGAGCCAGGCCTTCTCGTCCAACATCAGTGCCTGACCTCACAAATGCTCTCCTGGAAGAATGGCCAACAATCCCCATAAACACCTTGTACACAGCCTTCCCAGAAGAGCTGTTATAGCTGCAAAGGGTGGGCCAACTCCATATTAAAGCCTATGTATTAAGAATGGGATGTCATTAAAGTTTGTGTGTGTAAAGGTAGGTGTCTCAATACTTTTAGCAATATAGTGTATGTATTTCATTATAAAAAGACTTCTTACTCCAAGCCTTTTCACTGGGTTTTTAATAACAAGAAGTTATAAAAAAAAAAAAAAAAAAAATGCAACTGGAGAAATGACCCTGAAAAAACAGACTTATGCAAAAAGTACTCTTTTTGTGCTTTTCAATGAGGTATAGTTGAGCAATGCAGCTGAAATAGTACCGACGGTGTAGAAAAGGAATACAATCACAATGGTAAAACAAACATTTTTGACTTCTGAAAAGTATGTGTAATTCACGTGCCAAATTTCATCAAAATCATAAACTGTGATGCAAAGGTCATTAATTGAATTAAATGGAATGCCCTTTACTCCATAACAATTATCCTTAATACTAATGGAATGGAAACTGGCTCAAAATATCTACATTAACTGAAAACAAAATGGCTTCCTTTGAAATTATATGAAACATAGGCAGGCCAACTCTACAGTTTGATGCAAATAATGGCAGAAACAAAAATAATGGCATTGAGAAGAACGTCTTAGATGACCAGTCTGCTATAAAGTCATTTAATACAGTAACAGGAGTCTTTTTAATAGAAATCAGGATATACACAAAAAAAAGAATCACAAATTTAACATGTCCAGCAGGCCAAGACTGAGTTTCTTTGGAAATCTACCAGAATTTCTCCTTCCTTGCATTTACTGTACCAAGACTGCAGGTAACAACAAGTTAGATTCATTATCTGGAGCAACAAGCATGCTTTTGTTCAGAAGACAACAATGCAAAAACCATTTAAAACAAAGAAAAGCCATAGGTCTGTCTGTCTGCCTTATGGTGTCCTTAGTGGGAAGTTGATATAGGGAAGTGAATTGATCCAAAAATAAATTGTGAGAAACAGGAATTGTACAGGAGACAAAAGCCCCTGTAGTTCAGCAGACAGTGTACCTTCAAGGTTAATGAATACAGTCGCCTGACTGCGGCCTACATGCATGTTCACATCATGGAGAGTTACCAGGAGCAACGTCTAAATTAAGTTTCACTACTGAGGTTAATTCACAATTATGGCAATCCATTTAAAACAATGACATACACACACGTAAGGCTCACAGAAAGTCTTGGGACACTTGGTTAATTCTGTAAAAATGTTGCAAATTTATTGATTACATAATAAAACTCCATTGAGTTAAGTGTCATAATTGTTTTGACTGACTCATTCAGTTCTCTTCTGGTCATTTTACCATTGATTGCAATTGTAGCTATTGGCCCCCAAAGGGATACTAAACACAAATGTTTGGTGTTTTATGTTATTGCAAAGGTGTGACTAATTAAAAAGCAACCAATAGGACTGCTTGTCAATGAACCTTTTAACTCAGAACAGCCCTTTTAAAACTAGATTTTTGGTATCAATTTATTACTAATTGAAATGCACGTTTTACTTAAAACGACTAGTTGTTTCTAATGTGATGTATATTTTTGTTAAAAAGATAAATAAAAGTAATGATTTTTGTTAGAACAGCAATAAATTCACAATAAATAAATAACCAAGCATTCTAAGACGTTCAGTGAGCACTGTATTCTTCCATCTTGCAGCCACAGTCCTGGACAGGGTCATCAGGCAGAGACACTCTTCATGAACGCATACTGTCCAATCAAATGAGAGAGGCGGAGCCTCTCTACACCTGGTGCCCACCATTAATATGCCTAGTAGCCCATCCATAGTATCATTCACTGGTGCCACAATACAAATGGCTGACACATGCAGTGTGCCAGCTGGGCTACAGAAAGTGAGTACGGCAGACTTTTTAAGGATTGTGCTACTGACAAAGGCAGCTTACTGATGGTGTATAATACTATTAGGCTGAAATTCTCTCACTGCAGTGTTCAAGGTGGGTTTAGCAAACTGACAGCACAGTCCAACTATAAAGATTCAGATGATGCTTAAAAAGCTGGAATTCATGGCACAACTGTGCAAAGAGGAAGAGATGTCTCACAACAGAAAAAAATGTGAGAAAAAATATATATTTGTGCATTCCTTAGATCAGTTGCCCTAACCAACAACCAGCCAGTCCATAAGTGTGTTATTTTCCACCAGCAGTCAATCTGATTAAACATCTTTCATCCAAAGAATGCAGATTGAGGTGTGCTGGGAGTTAAATAAGTATATGGAATGGCTGCATGCAGTCAAGAGAAGATGCTAATTAAGATTTTGTAGCCTAAGGACCACTATAAGTGAATACTACCAATGCATGGAAAGTGCGTTTTTATGAATAAAATATGTATGAACTTAAAAAACATCAGGGTGATTTGTCAACTCAAACACAGAAACTAAATTCACCAAAACACTTAAATGCAACACTCTTTACATCTAAATTAAGCTAACACGAAGTAACGATAAGTATCTCAATATTTACTAAATAGCAGTATAAAACATACGGTTAACTTCAAGTTCATCACAAAAACTAAACAGAAGGCTATTCCATAATCCAGCACTGTTTTTGAATGAATATACTTATTTTGCTGTAGCACCTAATAGGTGACCTATTCTTCCGAGCAGAACATCTTACCACTTAGTCACAGCATTTCATTCTAGTATAGCAAAAGGGAGTATTTTAGGTTATTACACGCGATAGTGAAAAGAAAAATTATGTCACAGCTGTAGGGGAAGCTTTCGATTTTGAATCAAAGTATTATAACGCCGAAAAAGCATGGCTAGGGATAGAACTGGTCGTGGTCAGCTTTATTTATACTCCACATACGGATCTTCAATTCTCAGAATTACATACCTTAAAATTTAACACACACACACGCGAACATCTACTCACCGTTCATCCTGTTCGTCCAGCTTCAGATATTTTTTTTACTACCCAACATGTAGCTTAACAACGTTGTGCAGTAGGAATTGTTTAATTCGTGACTAGTTAGCTAGCTAACAATGTAACTCATTTGAATCAAACAATGCCGTTATGGATTTAATTTATTACAATCCATTTTCCGGTTTAAAGGTTACAATCGGATTAAAAGGAAATGCCACGTTTATTCTTCCCTGAGCAGAACATCACAAAGTTACATCTACTGACAGTTAGTTACGGCCTTTGCTGGCAACATAAAGCATCTGCTTCAAATTAGACGGGATAAAATCGTGAAGAAAACACGCAGACACGTAAACCCGAAGGACTGGTGCTTCGGAGCATCAGGCGCTCGGGATAAATGGGAAAGGCAAAAGTTAAAGGGTAAAAGACATTTGGCCACTGGCTGAAGCTCAACAAAACATAGCAGCTTCTATGCTAGGGAAGTCATATGACACAAACAAGTCGTAAGCCACGTGACACGCGGGATCGATCACGTGAGGGCCGGGGGCCGTGCCTAGAGCGTGCACACCATCCCGGCACGTGATGGCACACGTTGAAGATTCTTTCGTACGTACTGGTCAAGGTTTCATTCACGCTCCTTATTAATTAAGCATTACTTTGATTGTTTACAGTCTCACTTACAATATGCCTTAATCTAAGGAAGTCTATGTGCAACAAGCAAATGTTCAAGGTACTAACAATATTATGTCATTAAAATATGTTTTCTCAAATTCATAATTGATATTATGTTCATCTCAAAATTTTACGGAGTACTATGTGGCATAAGAAATTAAAATAAGATCTTTACTAACAGTATTGCTAGTTCCAAGATACATATATTAAAGAAACATATGATATACATACATTCTTCTAGTGAGCCATTATTGTTCTGTTGTTGTGGACCACAGCTGTTCTTTGCATGATTTGATTAAGTTTTGCTTGTAATTCTTATGCAATGAGGAAAATGAATAACAGGCAAATCAACTTAGCTATACAAAATGCATGTCCTCCATGATCCATTTCCAATGGATGTATCAGTTTGCCCTAAGAAATAAATGGACAAAAATTGTAGATACTGATCAGGCTACTTATCAACCTTTCGGTGCCCATCATTTGCAGTCCACATCCCTTTTAAAATGGCTGTCCAGTTTCCAGGCAGATGGCCCTAACTGCAGAGCCTTCTCCTCTATGCTGTGGGCCTGTGTCGTTTTTGTGGTGACCAGTATGGTTGTACCCTCTTCGGTTGACGGAAGAGGAAGACTTGAGTTGTAGTGAGAGTCATTCTTCTTTTCCTTCAGCACCGGATTTCCATTGGTCACACACCCATCATTTATTATCTCAATCTGCTTCTCAGCATCCGAAACTTCCCTGCTTCTGAAATCTTCCACTTGATCTTGATTAAATCCTGACATAAAATAACACTGCATTACCATGTTGGCCTAGATTCTAGAAGATAAACCAAACGTACGTATAGTAATTTTTCATCTATTTATTTGCTTGTTTAGAGATCTTGACTTTAAAGACACCTGAATTGTTCACTTACAGGTTATACGTCATAAATCAGTGAATGAATATGTGGACATTAGCACGTTGCTTTGTACGACCAAGTTTCATTGCTACAAGTAAAGGTAGGACATAGCATTATTATTTTAAAAAATTCAGTTGTTTTTTTTTTTTCATATTTACGACGCTAGCATGACTTTCCTACCTACCTGTTTTCAGAGAGACTTGTCTGCATTTCTTTTTACGCAGAACCTGAACAATAAGTATCATTGTTGTAAAAGCATTCAGCAACAAAAAGACCACCACGATGACCCATACATTGTTGTTCTCAAGCACAGGGCTGTCTGATGCTGTAAAGAATTCAAAGAAAATGAATACATGAATTTGAACTGCCTTCAAACTGTAAAACAAGAACAATTCACAATAATAACGTAAGGATAATTCATAATCTTTCTGTAGTTTCTATCGTAAAAGAAATTACAATGCATCATTGTGCCTGCTGCCAGGTTCTCATACATTTTTCCCCACACATGATTATATATTACATGCACAAATTAGGCATATGTTAATTTTACATTAATGCTAATTTTGGATCTTATTTCCTTGCATTTAGATTTTATGAGTCCCCAAATTAGAAAGCAAAATATTACGGTTGACCTAACATCCACAGAACATAATTTGCGACAGACTTACGTTTGGTACAGTATTCTGTGCAGCTGATAGGAGGTGAACTAGAGCAGCGCAGATAGCAGGGTTTACACTTTTCCAGCAGACCATCATAATAACTGTCCTTGGCACATCTGCTCTTTGCCATCGCAGCAGGAAGCCAGCAAGTTAACAGAGAATCCGTAAAGGAAGCTGCATTCTCTACATGAGGGGAATCTGCCAGAGTCACAGGCCCTGAAATAAAAAAACAGAAGATGTAAATGATGTCCCCTGCAGGGGAATTCCCTTTTCAGAGGAAAGAACTTCATATCTGAAGAAAAGACCTGAAAAAGGGGCAACAGAAGTATATTGTTCAATTGCTTGAAATGCTTCATGTACTTTGAAATTAATATAAATTTCAGTTTGTTTTTCTAACAACCCAAAATATTTCAATAAAAGTAAAATAAAAACTAGATTTGGTGTTGTTTTAAATGTTTCAGTAAAAGTTGTAGTAAAGTAAAATAAAAATTATTCATAAGACAGACTTTTTAAATGTTGGTAAGGAAAGCAATGCTTTATGAACTTTGAAAACGAATCCAAATTTCAGTGATAAGTTTTTTTTCCTAACAACCCTAAATATTTCAATAAAAGTTAAATAAAAACTAGATTTGGTGTTGTTGGGAATGACACACTGTATTCGCCGGACAGCCCTGTTATTTGGTCCGGCTATCAAAAGCCGTACTTGTCCCACACTCACAGACTTGTACAATTTTTAGGAGCACTGGATGGATCACCTGTAAATGTGAATGTGAAGTACACTTTGTAGAATGACTGGATGGATCATCTGGAAATATAAAAGTTAATTTGTTTTACCTGAATTCTGTGAGTCCCTGTCAGGATATGTAGGTGTGAAAGTTATACTTATTCATATAGGGGTCAATTCTCTCATCAAGCACTTAAGGGCCTAAGAAGTTATGCACTGACAAACCCACAGCACTTCACTCGAAAAGAAGTTCTGATGAACGTAAGCCAAATGGAGAGCTCCAGAGAATGGAGGACACTGGGCTGAGTTAGTGGATAAGTTCAATATATGCCCAACAAGCCATCTAAATACAGAATTAAGCACTTCTGAAACTTCATCAGGAAGCAACAATTTTCCAAGTTCAGTTTTACTTACTAACAGATTCACACATTCAGTTTACACTGGCAACGTAATTTTCCCCACGTAACTACTGATTCAAAAATGTACTGCTGAAGATGCTGATGCATAAACAGTCATTCATAAACAAACCTGAACACTGTAAAGTCATAAATTAGGATAAATACATAAATTTTACATACATTGTAAAATGAGGATTGCACTCATGGAAACTTAGGCAGCAGTTACAGACACACATTTGCATTTTATAAAATTATGATATCAGCATGACATTTAAGTACAATTAGCTTCACAGTCCAACATAACCCAAGATTCACTGCACAGAGGTAAAGTGGGTGGCTGCATCCGAATTCATGGACTGCATCCTTTAAAGGATGCAGCTTACTCGGGCTCCATAGATTACATCGTTTGAATGAATTTTGGGATCTCTGCAAAAGAGTAATGCGTTTCTAGGCTGCATTTGAAGGAGCCTTCAAAATTGGACAGCCTTCCTACTGCTCTGGATAGGAACAGCACTTCATGACCTTCACTTTTCCACATGCGCTTTCGGTTGCAGACAAGAGGGACGTGATGTAATTTTCATCATCAGTGGTTGGCTGGACAACTGTGCTTGATGCATGTATAACCCAGATTTTTATGTCTAGCGGATACCATGTGTGTCCCTGCATTTCAACAGCGCATGTGTAAGATAATTGATTAGATATTTCCAGTAGGTGGCAGCACCGTCTTTCACAGATCAGCGGTTAAAGACAAAAGAGTAGAAGAAGAAGAGTCATTGTTGTAGTAGTGTTTGACTTGGACCCGACTTGGACCCTATAACTACAGAAGACTTGTACTGTAGCTTCCTCAAAGAACTCAAGTAGATTAGTTAAACAGGATCTACCTCTCCTTAAATCCATGTTGGCTATCCCTTAGAATGTTATTTGAATACAAGCTAAACTGATTGGCCTATAGTTTCCTGGATTACTTTCTTCCCTTTTTTGAATATGAGTGATATATTATCAGAAGGTACCACACCAGCAGATAAGGATTTCTGAAATAGCAAAGTTAAAGGTCAGCAAATAATATCCCTCATCTCTTTTAATAGTATAGGTAAGATGCCATTAGAGCCCTGCGATTTATTTATTCTAAGCTTAGCTAGGCTTTGTAGCACAACAGCTTCAGTTATACATACAGTGGTACCTCAGTTCTCAAACTCATTAGAACTCAAATTTCTTAAAAGTCAAACCAACCAGATAAAAAAAAATTACCTAGAACTCGATCTGAATCTGAATCAGAAGTATGCACGGGGAAATGAGTCACGCGGCACGTCTCTCAGCGGAATCAAAGGGTAACGTTTCAGTCTCAGACGATCGGGGCAGGACACATTGTTTTGTTTTTAACTTTACATATTGTTTGGATACATTTATTTTCTTACTGTACAAATTACTGTTTTGATAAATGTGCTTAGATGTGTTTAGTACAGTGTATGCTCTTCTTTTATCCGGTTCATTTTGTGTTTAAATGCTAAAAAAAAAAAAAAAACATATTTAGGTGTAATTTTTTTGGGGCCGTGAACCAATTAATTGGTTTTCCATTATTTCTTATGGGGAAAGTTCGATCAGAACTCAAACTTTTTAGGATTTGATCCGGAGTTCTGAAAGGATTTCTGAGGTACCACTGTATATAGGTCAAATACAAAGCAGGATTAGGCATAAGAGTCGGTATGTTACTCCTGTCCTCTACAGTGCAGATGTCACTTGAATTCTATGTAATCATATTATACTTATATACAATACTTATATTTTTCTATGTATTTTTGTGTTATGCAATTATTATTAAATTAAATTAATTATTCACATGCATGTTGCACTGTGACATTTGATTCTAGATGTGTGATACATGTTATAAGGTTTTGTTTTGCTATGTGTTCTGCTTTCTGAAAACTGCAGTATTACGTTTGGCCATATAGAGGCTCGTAACTGAATACAGCCCCCCAGAGCACGTACTGAAAAATGCACTAAAGTCAGTGTGATTGCAGTTAAGAGTCATTTAGCCTACATGCGACACACACCTATTTTTGTGTTCATCTGCCCAAAGTGCACTTAATCTGCACACTTAAGTCGATGGGAGAGCAGGGGTGGGCAATCATATCCAGAAAGGGCCACTGTGTATGTGGGGTTTTTTTGCAACTCCCTAATTAGATTACTAATTAGAGGACTGATTGGCTGAAGAATCCTCACATCTGGGATTGGACAGCTGACCTACAGGTTATCCCAAAAACCTGCAATACACACTGGCCCTTACACACTGCCGATAAGATTGCCCACCCCTGGCTTAGTGCCTGGGAGAATCGACCCTTTATTGCACATTCCACTAAAAGTAAAAAATGTAACAGATATACTATTGGTAAGGTGGATATTGGTAAACTGTGGCAATTTTTGAAATGTTACTTTTTTTCTCACTTTATAAATATTAGGCAGGTGTTTTGATATTATTTGCTGATCGGTGAAAGTATTCCCTGAACAACAGGAAATAGAGTTATTTAAAATATTGACAATTTAAAACTTAATAGAGGAAGTAATGCATAGTTCATGGTGAAACAACTGCAAATCCTTTACGTAAAATGACCACTAGATGGAACATTTGTTCCAATGAAAAATTAAGTGACATAACTCAACTCTGGCCTCTCCTGGAGCCGACACCTTATCGTGGTGGAGCTGTTTGCGTGTTCCAATGATCCCAGGAGCTGAGTTGCCCGGGCTTTATGCCCCTGGTAGGGTCACCCAAGGCAAACAGGTCCTGGATGAGGAACCAGACGAAGTGCGGCTCACAAGACCCCTCATGATGAACAAAATATTGGATCCACGATTTCCCTTGCCTGGACGCGGGTCACCGAGGCCCCTGGAGCCAGGCCTGGGGGTGGGGCTCGATGGCGAGCGCCTGGTGGCCAGGCCTGCACCCATGGGGCCTGGTCGGGCACAGCCCGAACAAGGCATGTGGGTCCCCCCTCCAATGGGCTCACCACCTGTAGGAGGGGCCATAGGGGTCGGGTGCAGTGTGAGTTGGGCAGTGGCCGAAGGCGGGGACCTTGGCGGTCCGATCCTCGGCTGCAGAAGCTAACTATAGGGACATGGAATGTCACCTCTCTGGTGGGGAAGGAGCCTGAGCTGGTGCATGAGGCTGTGAGGTTCCGACTAGATGTGTCTTATTTCCTCCAAAGGCAAATAACCTAAAATTGAAGGACACTTTTTTCCTTGGGTCTCAGGAAGATATATCATGCAGCATTGAGGTTTATAACTAGTGCAACAGCAAGAACGCATCACTGTAAGCCAGGGGTCGGCAACCTTTTTGACATGGAGTGCCAATTATATATTTTCTTGTTAGTCCGCGTGCCATGTTAACGACGGGGGGGAGGCTACCATCGAGTAGTCAAACCAAAGCAGCAGGCGCGCCAAGCAACAGCCAATGACATTTCAACATCATAGAAGACGTCTGAAAAATTTTAATGTGTTTAATAATTAGGGTTGTGATCTAGAGACCTGCGCGGGACGAATTTTTCAGTCCCGCTCCTGCCCGCTCCCGCAAGATTCTGTCCCGCTCCCGCAAAAAAATATATATTTTCTCCAGCTCCCGCCCGCAGTATTCAAGTTTTGTCCCGCTCCCGCCCACAAAATCCCGCAGGTAAACATATAGGCCTAAGTAGTTTTATTTTTACCACATCTTACGCTACTCTGTTATTTGTTTCACTTGCTTCCCTCTTGAGTGTATATAAAAAAGAAACGGAAAATAAACAAATATGTTTCGCTTTATTTGAGTTTAATTAAATGGAATGATGAACATGGACACGAACGAGGAGCTTTTCAGAACATAGAAATACATTCAGAACAGTTAGAAATAGGCTAATAATATTGCAATGAAACAAAATAATAAACGTTGATTTTTCAAGTGGTCAAACAGAAAAGCATTTGGCCTAATGGACGTGAGCGTTAGCCTTTAATTTAGTCGTTCTTGTTGCTTTTGTGCAGTAGATAAATAATAGAGTACTTGTTTTTAATAAATTAATTTTAAGATAATTCCATTTTGCGGGAGTCCCGCGATTAATTCTATTCTCCCGCAACCCGCACGTAGGGTGCTTTCACACCTACAGCATTTGGTGCGCACCAAACGTGTTTGGTCCCTTGGTTCGGTTCGTTTGCGTTGATGTGAATGCAATCTCGGTACTTTGGTGCGCACCAAATCAATCGATCCGAGACCTGCATGAAGGGGTGGTCTCGGACCGCTTTATCCGCTCTACTTTGGTACTTTTGGTGTGAAAGCAACCAAACCAAATCTGACGAAATGGTATAGTTTAATGCACTTTGGGTATAAGAGATAGGGGGTTGTGGGTAAAATAAAAAGATCGCCGGCTAATAACAAAATGATCATTCAGGAGGAGGGCACGTCTCTTCTCCCTGAAGTGGCGCGCAATGCGCCGTCGGCGAGATGAATAAACCAGGAAGCTGGTTTGGAGTCGCAGCCGCGAATCGTGTTCGAAATTAATTATCTGAAAATAATGATTTGCACGTACAATGTAGTGCGCGAGGATCAGCGCCATGAGCGCAAAGCTGTTCCTCCATGATTATTGAAAGTGGCGCGATTTTCTGAAAATAGTCTGTTCCCGGTGCCGATGGGCTTCGCGGTCTATTTTAGTTCGTTTAGAACTCTGTATATGTGAAAGCAAACCGTACCCACGTCTGTTTACTACATTGTAATATTTTTCCGACTGGTGCGGACTAAAGCAATCGTACTATAGGTGTGAAGGCACCCATACATGAGGACCTTACCGCCCCCGGCCGCATTCACCCATCAAATCTTGTCCCGCGGGTCCCGCGGGAGTGCAGGTCTCTATTGTGATCATCGTCAGCGTGCCACCCCAAATTCCTCCGCGTGCCAGTTGTGGCACGCGTGCCTAGGGTTGCCGACCCCTGCTGTAAGCTATATGAGATGGTGTGGACATTAGAAGGAAAATGCATTGCCTGGTTTTTATTGCAAAGGCTTTAATGGGCAAATTACTTCAGTACATATGTAGTTTGCTGACATTGTGCACTAATACATACAGTATATATGTAGTTTGCTGACATTCCACACTCATACAGTGCATATGTAGTTTGCTGACATTGTGCACTAATACATACAGTATATATGTAGTTTGCTGACATTCCACACTCATACAGTACATATGTAGTTTGCTGACATTCCACACTCATACAGTACATATGTAGTTTGCTGACATTCCACACTCATACAGTACATATGTAGTTTGCTGACATTGTGCACTAATACATACAGTATATACATGTATGTAGTTTGCTGACATTGCGCACTAATACATACAGTACATATGTAGTTTGCTGACATTGCGCACTAATACATACAGTATATATGTAGTTTGCTGACATTGTGCACTAATACATACAGTACAGTATATATGTAGTTTGCTGACATTGTGCACTAATACATACAGTATATATGTAGTTTGCTGACATTCCACACTCATACAGTGCATATGTAGTTTGCTGACATTCCACACTCATACAGTATATATGTAGTTTGCTGACATTGTGCACTAATACATACAGTACATATGTAGTTTGCTGACATTGTGCACTAATACATACAGTATATATGTAGTTTGCTGACATTGCGCACTAATACATACAGTATATATGTAGTTTGCTGACATTGTGCACTAATACATACAGTATATATGTAGTTTGCTGACATTCCACACTCATACAGTATATATGTAGTTTGCTGACATTGTGCACTAATACATACAGTACATATGTAGCTTGCTGACATTGCGCACTAATACATACAGTATATATGTAGTTTGCTGACATTGTGCACTAATACATACAGTATATATGTAGTTTGCTGACATTGCGCACTAATACATACAGTATATATGTAGTTTGCTGACATTGTGCACTAATACATACAGTATATATGTAGTTTGCTGACATTGTGCACTAATACATACAGTATATATGTAGTTTGCTGACATTGTGCACTAATACATACAGTATATATGTAGTTTGCTGACATTGTGCACTAATACATACAGTATATATGTAGTTTGCTGACATTGCGCACTAATACATACAGTATATATGTAGTTTGCTGACATTGTGCACTAATACATACAGTATATATGTAGTTTGCTGACATTGTGCACTAATACATACAGTATATATGTAGTTTGCTGACATTCCACACTCATACAGTACATATGTAGTTTGCTGACATTGTGCACTAATACATACAGTACATATGTAGTTTGCTGACATTGTGCACTAATACATACAGTACATATGTAGTTTGCTGACATTGTGCACTAATACATACAGTACATATGTAGCTTGCTGACATTGCGCACTAATACATACAGTATATATGTAGTTTGCTGACATTGTGCACTAATACATACAGTATATATGTAGTTTGCTGACATTGCGCACTAATACATACAGTATATATGTAGTTTGCTGACATTGTGCACTAATACATACAGTATATATGTAGTTTGCTGACATTGTGCACTAATACATACAGTATATATGTAGTTTGCTGACATTCCACACTCATACAGTACATATGTAGTTTGCTGACATTGTGCACTAATACATACAGTACATATGTAGTTTGCTGACATTGTGCACTAATACATACAGTATATATGTAGTTTGCTGACATTGCGCACTAATACATACAGTATATATGTAGTTTGCTGACATTGTGCACTAATACATACAGTATATATGTAGTTTGCTGACATTGCGCACTAATACATACAGTATATATGTAGTTTGCTGACATTGTGCACTAATACATACAGTATATATGTAGTTTGCTGACATTGCGCACTAATACATACAGTATATATGTAGTTTGCTGACATTGCGCACTAATACATACAGTATATATGTAGTTTGCTGACATTGCGCAATAATACATACAGTATATATGTAGTTTGCTGACATTGCGCACTAATACATACAGTATATATGTAGTTTGCTGACATTCCACACTCATACAGTGCATATGTAGTTTGCTGACATTCCACACTCATACAGTATATATGTAGTTTGCTGACATTGCGCACTAATACATACAGTATATATGTAGTTTGCTGACATTGCGCAATAATACATACAGTATATATGTAGTTTGCTGACATTGCGCACTAATACATACAGTATATATGTAGTTTGCTGACATTCCACACTCATACAGTGCATATGTAGTTTGCTGACATTCCACACTCATACAGTGCATATGTAGTTTGCTGACATTGTGCACTAATACATACAGTATATATGTAGTTTGCTGACATTCCACACTAATACATACAGTATATATGTAGTTTGCTGACATTCCACACTAATACATACAGTATATATGTAGTTTGCTGACATTCCACACTCATACAGTGCATATGTAGTTTGCTGACATTGTGCACTAATACATACAGTATATATGTAGTTTGCTGACATTCCACACTAATACATACAGTATATATGTAGTTTGCTGACATTCCACACTAATACATACAGTATATATGTAGTTTGCTGACATTCCACACTCATACAGTATATATGTAGTTTGCTGACATTGTGCACTAATACATACAGTACATATGTAGTTTGCTGACATTGTGCACTAATACATACAGTATATATGTAGTTTGCTGACATTCCACACTCATACAGTGCATATGTAGTTTGCTGACATTCCACACTCATACAGTGCATATGTAGTTTGCTGACATTCCACACTCATACAGTGCATATGTAGTTTGCTGACATTGTGCACTAATACATACAGTATATATGTAGTTTGCTGACATTGCGCACTAATACATACAGTATATATGTAGTTTGCTGACATTCCACACTAATACATACAGTATATATGTAGTTTGCTGACATTCCACACTCATACAGTGCATATGTAGTTTGCTGACATTGTGCACTAATACATACAGTACATATGTAGTTTGCTGACATTGTGCACTAATACATACAGTATATATGTAGTTTGCTGACATTGCGCACTAATACATACAGTGCATATGTAGTTTGCTGACATTGTGCACTAATACATACAGTACATATGTAGTTTGCTGACATTGCGCACTAATACATACAGTATATATGTAGTTTGCTGACATTGCGCACTAATACATACAGTATATATGTAGTTTGCTGACATTCCACACTAATACATACAGTATATATGTAGTTTGCTGACATTCCACACTAATACATACAGTATATATGTAGTTTGCTGACATTGCGCAATAATACATACAGTATATATGTAGTTTGCTGACATTGCGCACTAATACATACAGTATATATGTAGTTTGCTGACATTGCGCAATAATACATACAGTATATATGTAGTTTGCTGACATTGCGCACTAATACATACAGTATATATGTAGTTTGCTGACATTCCACACTCATACAGTGCATATGTAGTTTGCTGACATTGTGCACTAATACATACAGTATATATGTAGTTTGCTGACATTCCACACTAATACATACAGTATATATGTAGTTTGCTGACATTCCACACTAATACATACAGTATATATGTAGTTTGCTGACATTCCACACTCATACAGTGCATATGTAGTTTGCTGACATTGTGCACTAATACATACAGTATATATGTAGTTTGCTGACATTCCACACTAATACATACAGTATATATGTAGTTTGCTGACATTCCACACTAATACATACAGTATATATGTAGTTTGCTGACATTCCACACTCATACAGTGCATATGTAGTTTGCTGACATTGTGCACTAATACATACAGTACATATGTAGTTTGCTGACATTGTGCACTAATACATACAGTATATATGTAGTTTGCTGACATTCCACACTCATACAGTGCATATGTAGTTTGCTGACATTCCACACTCATACAGTGCATATGTAGTTTGCTGACATTCCACACTCATACAGTACATATGTAGTTTGCTGACATTGCGCACTAATACATACAGTATATATGTAGTTTGCTGACATTGTGCACTAATACATACAGTATATATGTAGTTTGCTGACATTCCACACTCATACAGTACATATGTAGTTTGCTGACATTGTGCACTAATACATACAGTACATATGTAGTTTGCTGACATTGTGCACTAATACATACAGTATATATGTAGTTTGCTGACATTGCGCACTAATACATACAGTATATATGTAGTTTGCTGACATTGTGCACTAATACATACAGTATATATGTAGTTTGCTGACATTGCGCACTAATACATACAGTATATATGTAGTTTGCTGACATTGCGCACTAATACATACAGTATATATGTAGTTTGCTGACATTGCGCAATAATACATACAGTACATATGTAGTTTGCTGACATTGTGCACTAATACATACAGTATATATGTAGTTTGCTGACATTGCGCACTAATACATACAGTATATATGTAGTTTGCTGACATTGTGCACTAATACATACAGTATATATGTAGTTTGCTGACATTGCGCACTAATACATACAGTATATATGTAGTTTGCTGACATTGCGCACTAATACATACAGTATATATGTAGTTTGCTGACATTGCGCAATAATACATACAGTATATATGTAGTTTGCTGACATTGCGCACTAATACATACAGTATATATGTAGTTTGCTGACATTCCACACTCATACAGTGCATATGTAGTTTGCTGACATTCCACACTCATACAGTATATATGTAGTTTGCTGACATTGCGCACTAATACATACAGTATATATGTAGTTTGCTGACATTGCGCAATAATACATACAGTATATATGTAGTTTGCTGACATTGCGCACTAATACATACAGTATATATGTAGTTTGCTGACATTCCACACTCATACAGTACATATGTAGTTTGCTGACATTGTGCACTAATACATACAGTACATATGTAGTTTGCTGACATTGTGCACTAATACATACAGTATATATGTAGTTTGCTGACATTGCGCACTAATACATACAGTATATATGTAGTTTGCTGACATTGTGCACTAATACATACAGTATATATGTAGTTTGCTGACATTGCGCACTAATACATACAGTATATATGTAGTTTGCTGACATTGCGCAATAATACATACAGTATATATGTAGTTTGCTGACATTCCACACTCATACAGTATATATGTAGTTTGCTGACATTCCACACTCATACAGTGCATATGTAGTTTGTTGACATTCCACACTAATACATACAGAACCCGTTCATCAGTTAAACTTCTCCTTCAGCCTCCCACCACATGCACAGAACTGAGGAAATCCGCCTTTTGTTCTTATGCACCACATGAGTGGAATATATTACAAAATATATTTAATTTAAACTCCTTGCCTTCTCTGAATTTGTTTAAAAATCTCTTAAACTCTGAGCTTAAACAACAGTGTCATTGTTTCATATAAATTAATTTTATTCTATGTATTTTTGGAGAGTTTGAGTATTTATATGTGTTTTAGTTTGTGTTTATGTTAATCATCTCTGTATGTATGTATATGAAATGTTTGTCTTTTTTCTTATTTGCTGCCATCTTGGCCAGGACTTCCTGGAAGAAGATATATAGTGTCATACCTCGCTCCATCCGCTCCTGATGTGTGCCACGCCCACCTCGTTACCTCGTGTTCAGCCCTGATTGTGATCACCTGTGTCCTGTTACGTCTAGCTGGTCTTTTGTATTTAGTCCGAGTCTCAGTCTGTCTTCCCCAGATCCGTCATTGTATTGTCATGTGTTGTTCCTCGTCTGCTAGTCCTATTACTTGAATAAACCCCGTCTGTCCGTCTTAACGGCTTCGTTTGCCTGCTTTCCGGCTCGCCTGCCCGACGATTGTGACATATTGTATCTCAATTGAACCTTCCTGGTAAAATAGTGGATAAATAAATAAATGACTCGTTTACATGGAAATGGGCGGTAACGATGATCGATTGTTTTCCCCCTCAAGTCAATGTCGTGTTTGTTATTTCAAGGTGGCACGAAATCCGCTCCATAGTGCAGCGTGAACCCCTGCCAAAATCTCACGTCCTATGGCCCCTAAAGGAGTGGAATTCGCCATGTTATCCTCCATCACCGGCAGCCATTTAGCGCGCTTTCGTCGTTACCGCCCATTTCCATGCAAACAAGTCAGAGGGGCGTGGGTAATTCACTAGAGTTCTCAACATTTCGAGCAGGGCTCTTCAAGTCTGGCCCTCGATTCCAAGTCCAGTGGCCTGTACTACGAAGCGGGGTTACTGGCTTATCGGGGTAACTTGTCGGATTTAAGGTACCACAGTTTAAATGGACTTCATATTCGCTCACTTACATTTTGCCCAGACTACCTTAAATCCAACAAGTTACCCCGATAAGCCAGTAACCCCGCTTCGTAGTACAGGCCACAGGCCTTGTTTTAATTCTCCCAGGCATTTAGTTTAATAATCACTCATTCTGATTGGCCGCAGAGGTTTCACACCGGCTCACAGATAAAGGAAGGCTGGAAAATCAGCAGTGCTCGGACCTCGAGGACTGTTATTTGAATAGTCCTGATTTAGAGTCTACATCAGGGGTCACCAACTCCGGTCCTGGAGAGCTACTATCCAGTAAATTTTCTATCCTACTTGGCTTCTGATGAGCCACACCTGCTCCTGGTATTTACCTGAGAACACGTGTGGCTCATCAGAAGCCAGGTAGGATAGAAAACCTACTGGATAATGTCACACCCACGCGGGCGGGACCTAGCACCGGGAGGTGATCCACAGCTGATCGCTCCGCTACTTAAGACTAAGCATTTACTAAGCATTCTTTGTGTCTCCCGTTTGCCCGGTTCGTCCTGCCTGCTGTGTCCTTCCTGCCAAACCGCTCCGTCCTGCTCCCCTGCCCGGCTGATCCTAGTCCTTCCTTCCTCTCGTCTACTCGTCTCGTCCATTTGTGTAGGACTGACATTCCCGGAACCCGACCACTGCCAGTGACCCGACCACCCGTCTGGATTGCCCCCCTGGAATTGTCTGTACGCCAGTCTCCAAATAAACCAGTGTGTTCCCGCATATTGGGGTCTGCCTTCTTCCTGATCGTCGGGCGTCACAGATAGTAGCTCTCCAGGAGCGGAGTTGGAGACCCCTGGTCTACATTTAACATTTATATTTAACATTTACATGTACATTTATATTTACATGTAACATATTTAAAATTCACGTTTAATATTATTAAATGATTATTATTAATTATGACGATCGGGGCAGGACACATTGTTTCGATATTATAATATTATTAATATGAATTATTTATATTTACTAATAGTAAGTAATGTTTTCAAATATTATACATAGGAAAAAGTTGTGATGATCTTTAACATTGTTTATTTCTAACTAAATGTAGTAAAAGTGCTATAAATGTTGAAAAAGCAAATAAAATAGTGCTTAGTGACTACAAACGTAAATACTACAGGATATTTACAAGGTAATAATAAAGCAGTTGCATCTCGAACTGAACGTCTCACCCCAGTCAGCTGACCAAAGTTGGCAATCCTGGTACAGGTGTTGGACCAAACGTCAGTTTAAAAGGGCAGTACCGATTTTTTAGTAGGCGACCAAAAGTCCAGTACCAGTTGCAGTGGAAAAGCGTAATCCAAGTGGAAATCCAAGTGTAGAGAGCGAGTGAAACCAGACCCATACCGTCATTTTAACAGCCGAAATCGAAAGCATTAGCCGTAAAAAAAACTTCCTCTAGGATACAGCTGGAGTCACTTCGGGGTTCGAAGGTAGGCGTGGTTTAGTTACAGATAACAGCCGAGATAATGACCTTTATCCAGACAGGAATTTCGGGTAAAGGTTTCCTCAAACTGATCTCTTTGCTAGGGATTGAGGAATTTCTGCATAGTTATTAGGATCAAATCTCTAAACAGTAGACATGACTGAAGCGGAGCTCTATTCGGAGTACAAAGGCGTCTATATCCCAAAATGCTTGCACCCACAAGAATCCCTCCAGTATATGGAAGGATTCGCCTTTCGACCGGATGACATTATAATCGCAACTTATCCGAAGTCTGGTAAGTTATCTCAACTCCATATGTCGTTCGTACTGACACGCAGCGCTCACAACGGCGTGAAGCCTTCTTCCATTACTGCCTATAGTCAGTACAGTACGGGGCCGTCGCTGTGGGGGTGGGGGGGGGACCCTTGAGAATACTGTGTAACCATTTGTGGCACTTTGCCTAGATACGTAAATATATATTTTAAGAAAATACAGAAAGCTTCCAGTGGATATGGAAATGTTCAGCGTGAAGTTATGACTTCCAGCAGGGCCGTGCAGAGACGTTTAAAGGGGCGGGTGCTCAAAGTTAAAAAAGATAGAACAGGCTGAATAACAACAACTCACATTCATGACGAATCTAAGTTGGACTCTCTATTGCAGTGATTCTCAACCTTTTTTGCACTGCGACCCAATTTTTGTTACGTAAATATTAAATTAACATGAAAGCTGCCAATGGATATGGAAGTGTTTAGCGTCTTCAAATTAGAAGTGTTAACTGAACCTTTTAGCTCGACCCTCTACTGCATGGATACCTTCAGAAACTCCCTCGGTATAGTTGGATGAAATGCAGGCAGCACACGGCACTTATTAAAACAGCTGCTGCTTTCACTAATATGTCTATACTGCTTCAACCCCCAATGCCCACCGTGGTGAATGTGAAGGCACTACTTGGATGCAGGAGATAGTTCCCTTGATCATAAGCGAGGGAGATATGCAGCCTGTACTCAGCATTCCCAACTGGGACCGAGTACCCTGGCTGGAGGAGCAGCGTGCAATTCTGCTGAACCTGGAGCAGAGACCCTCTCCTCGCTATTTTGCCACGCACCTTCATTACTCCATGATGCCGGAGTCTTTCTTCAAAGTGAAGCCCAAGGTAAGACTGCTGGGGGAGAGAGTAAGGTTCGTAAGGTTTACGAGTCTCGCAGCGCTGATGAGTCTGACCGTAAAAGCCGCATGCAGCTCATTTCATAATGAAACCTGCGAGGTGTGACAACAGAAGTACTGAACATGGTATTTCTGACAATACTTGTACGTACTGTCTTTATGCTTATAATTATTACTGAAAACATTCTTTGCATTATTCTTTGTTACATCAACAATAAAAACCGCCATTGATATACACACCAATTAATATTCCTGTAATATTTCTATGATTCTTAGGAAGACCTTTTGAGTATTTGAATAGTACCTGAATAATGTGCTATGACTCACAGGTGATTTATGTTATGCGGAACCCAAAAGATGTTTTCACGTCCTCTTACCACTACTATGGGATGGCATCTTACTTGGTAAACCCAGGCACAACAGATCAGTTTATGTCAAAGTTCTTGGATGGAAAAGGTACTGCATGAGCTATTTTAAACAAATTCATTACAAAAGCGGATTGTAGCCACACCTGGTTTTAATATTTAAATATGCCCGCAATATCACAATGATCATAAGCATTATTGTGTTGTTAATTAGTTTAAATTACTTGTATCTCTCCATCTTTTGCAGTAATGTTTGGCTCCTGGTTTGATCATGTGAAGGGATGGATTTCTGCACAGGACCAAGACCAGACCATGTACATCTCATATGAGGAAATGATACTGGTATGTCTACCCATTTTCTGAAGCTGCTTGTCCTATTGAAGTCCAAGGCAGGGAACAACAACCCATCACAGGGCACACTCACACACCACACGCTCACACACCACACGCTCACACACCACACGCTCACACACTCACACACCACACACTCACACACCACTCCTGCCTCAGCATGTCTTTGGACTGTGGAGGGAAACCTGGACCACCCAGAGGAAATCCCACGACAACATGAGGACAACATGCAAACTTCACACACATCGAGCCATGGCAACGTCTTGAACCCTCGTTCCAGAGGTGTGAGGCAGCAGTTCTAATCACTGCACCATTGTGCCGCCCCTAACCGTATGTTGTAATATGAAAACATTTATCCCATTCATATAATTTTTCAGTTTTCTTAAAATGCAATCTGAAAATAAGGAAAAGATTTGGCAACATTGGTATACAGCTTCATATAGAAATATGTGATTTTACAACAGACATGCCAAAGTTACATGAAGTAACATTTCATCTTAAATAGTTTACATAGTTTACAGTTAAAAAGTAGGACTTGCAGAGCATTAGCATACAACATATACATACAGCATGTTATACATACATATAAATGTGTGTGTGTGTGTGTGTGTGTATAGTTCATATTAAGATCCCATACATTGATAGAATATGTGCATTTTACTCCCCCTACATGTCTGATACAAACCTTCTCATAAATATGCATGAATGCAGTTGTACTCATTTAATGTATTACTTATAACTTTTGCTTTTTGCTTTTCAACACAGGACCTGCAGAAGTCCGTCTCCAAAATATCCAGTTTCTTAGGGAAATCCCTGAGCCAGGAAGTCATTGGGAAGATTGCGGATCACTGCAGGTTTCAGAACATGAAGCAAAACAGCATGTCAAACTATTCTATGGTGCCAGAGGAGTTCATGGACCAGAAGAAATCCGAGTTTTTGAGGAAAGGTAGGACCAACATTGCTATATCAGTGTCAGTGTGACAACATCTGTTTGTTGGTCATATGGAGACTTTAAAGGCACCTCTGTAGCTTCTGGTTTGGGGTCTGAATCCTGCCTCTGGCTTCCTGTGTGTGGAGTTTGTTCTTCCTGTGTTGTGTGAGTTTCCAGTCCCAAACCGCAGCAAACTGGCATCTCTGCGGTGCCTGTACTGGGTGCACTATAATGGGCACATGGCAGGGGTTTCCCCAAGAACCTGTACTGGACTAACAGTGGAAATATGGCTGGATGATTATGTTTTGTATGGTTACTGTTAAAATATATTAGATATTAATCTTTCAAAAGCACTTATCTGGTCACAGTGAACCCTCAGTGTATCCCAGGAAACATACTAAGGGTGTCACATCCGGGAGGAACAGATCAAGCTGGACCCAGATGCAGTAGACCCAGATGTTTATTGGGACACCAAACAACAGACAAATCCAAAGGGGCAGGCAACGAGCGGTAGTCGATAAGGCAGGCAGAGGGTCGTGAGCCGGAGAGATCAATCCTATGAGGAGGCACTGGACAGGAAGACAGGCACACCAGGGAACACAGATGAAGCAGGGCAGGGATCAGGAAGGCGAGGCAGGCAGAGCAGGCAGGCGAGGCAAGCAGGGCAGGCAAGGCAGGCGGGGAAGAGGACGTAGCACAAAGGACAAGAGAGATAGAATGCTTAGTAGGGCACATGAGAGCAACAATATTTCGCAACTGTTGTTAGTCGGAGTGCCGGTTAAATAGGCGATCGGAGCGAGGCTTAGTTGCGTGGCCCCGCCCACTGAGGCATGACAATGGGAAATTTAACAATGGGACCCCACATTTTGGGAAATTTAAGAGACCCCACATTTTTGGATTTTAGGAAGACTCAAGAATGACTAGAGGAAATCTGTGTAAACATGAGGAGAAGATGCAAACTCCACACACAGAGTGGTTGTGGGATTTGATCCACCATCCCTGGAGCTGTGAGCCACCATGTTACTTCTGAATATATGAATTTCATCCTCAAATCATGCAGAATTTTGAATGGATGAAATATGAGAAAGAGTGTGAAAGAAATTTCTAAGGTTTATACTCGCATGCCTTCCAAGGAACACAGTTTAATTCTTGTGCTACAGTTGTAGCATGGGGCAGAGGTGCATGCAATGAAATTTCTGTCTTCTACCAGGAATTTCGGGAGACTGGAGGAATTTTCTCACCGACGCTCAAGCTGCACATTTCGACGCAGTTTTCAAAGAGAAAATGGGGGACGTCGCATTCAAATTTGCATGGGATGATTAATGTCAGGACTTAGGAGTGCTGGCCAACTACGCAACGTGACATAAAAAACGTAACTACACGCTGTGTAAAAAACTGTTTTCTCAAATCCAGTTTAACATGTTCTCCCACTAATTTCCACCTATGGCCATGAGTTCTAGTATTTAAACTAATATTCAGCCATTTGGCTGAACAGCATCCAGACCTGTTAGAATCTTATACACCTGGATCATGTCCCCCCTTAGTCTCCTTTGCTCAAGGCTGAACAGATTCAGTTCAGCTAACCTCTCCTCATAAGACATTTCCAGTTACAGGCAGGTAGCACAGATCTGTGTTGTGCTGTTATCATCTATTGAAACTAAGCCAGTGTTTGATTCACTGCAGCCTCACACCTCCTGGGCTGTGGGCTTGACTCTCAATCCCGGATCTGGGTGTGGGGTTTGCATGTTCTCCCCCTGTCTGTCTGGAACCTCCTTCTGTAGTCCAAAGACATGCAGTTAGTTCAACTGATGTCTCTAAATTTCCTACAGCATGCGCCTGCTGTCTGTGATGAATTGTTTTATACAAACTACTATATTTCTCTTTCATACATACAAACTTCTATATTTCTCTTTCATATTTACACTTTTCCAGCAGACCATCATAATAAGTGTCCTTGGCACATTTGCTCTTTGCCATCGCAGCAGGAAGCCAGCAATTTACAGTTTTTCTTGATCGCTTTCATGTAGCAGTCAACTCAAACTCCACATTTTCAAAACCGTTAACAAACAGGTCTAAACAGTGGCACTCATGGTGACACATTTTGTTTGCAAAAGGCTCTAACCGTGCCAAAACATTTAAAATATGAAACAAAAGCAAATTTTGCCTTCAAACAACACAACTTGCAAACAAGTGTATGAGCTCTTCTAATCAATCATTATACAATGGACAACAAAATGCAGCACTCAGTGCGAATCAGTGCACCATTGCTTGTCATTGTAGCCTATTACATAGCTGTCATGCCAGTGTCATCTGTTATCTTTCTACATAGGCTGTGTCAAATTTGGCTTCTTGCAAAGAATTTGATGCAAATTTTATTGATTCCATGACTTTTTTTTCAAACTCTGGCTGAAAACTGAAATAATGTAAATATTACAGAAAATACATGCAAACCAAATCTATCAGAGTATAAGAAATTAAGAAAAGAATTGGGTATAGATGGTTTCTGTTTGGTCACCAGAGTTAAAACAATGGCGTTTGGGCTGCTTGAATGACATCTGTGTTAACTGTTTTGCAAATGGGTGTGAAAAATGTGTGGATCCAATGAAAAAGTGTTATGACATTTACAAGACATGACTTCAGGTCTGCTGAGATGGTGATGATGAAGACCGAGTGGGTCCCAGTTTCTTTCAGCAGGTCAAAACATTCAAGAAAAACTGTAACAGGGAATCTGTAAAGGAAGCTGCATTCTCAACATGTGGGGAATATGCTAGAGTCACAGGCCTTGAAATAAAAAAACCAGAAGATGTAAATGATGCTCCCCGCAGGGGAATTCTCGTTTCTGGGGAAAGAACTTAATATCCGAAGAAAAGACCTGAAAAAGGGGCAACAGAGGTATATGGTTCAAATACCTCAAATGATTTATAGACTTAGAAATTAATCCAAATTTACTCTACACTAATTCCATTTTAAATGTTTCAATAAAAATGTCAATAAAGTCAAATAAAAAAATTTCATAAGACTGACTTCTTAAATTTTGATAAGGAAAGTAATACAGACCATAGTGCACGTACAGTAGCAACAGCCAATCCTTTAATAACATGACCACTAGAGGGAACATTTGTTCAAGTGAAAAAATAAATTCTGTTTAATTACTGAATACTTGATGTATCGTATATATTAAGATCAAATTCATAATTAGTCTTTTAAAATATCCATAGTGAACCCAAAGAAAACGACATTAATTTTTACACACATCCCCATACATTTGTAGAGGTTAGCATACGAGGGACATTTTGTTTGAGTCTTCTTTATTTATTTGTTTGTTTACTTATTTTCTTGTTTATATATTACACAGCATCTATCAATTTTTTAAACATAAGTAGATGCAAAATGTAAAACATTAAAAATAAAAAAATCCAGAGATATTAAAATAATAAAAATGCAAACTGTAACACAAATTCCTTGCTAAGAAAATGATTACTTTTTTAATTACAAACTCGATCAGTTTCTAAAATTTCTTAGCTTGCACATTTTCAATTTAAAATAATATATATGGCATGACTGTGTAGCCCTATATGACGGTATGTTAAAGAAACTACCATAATAAACTAAGTTTTTAAAAAAATATTAGAAATATATAAAAAGTAAAAAATGCACAGACCATGATTAGATATGGAGGCAGAGACATTTTAACAGCGGATATCGGAAGTATTGACCATAAAAAGCTTTGCCTAGGAAGCAACTGGAGTCAGTTGGGGTTGGGAGGTACGCTGTACTGAAATTAAAGATAACAGCCGAGATAATAACCTTTGTCCAGACAGGCAAATCGGGTGAAGTTTTCCTCAGACTGAGCTCTTCGCTAGGGGTTGAGGACGATCGCCGAATCTCTGCATAGTTATTAGGATCAGATCTCTAAACAGTAGACATGACTGAAGCGGAGCTCTATTCGGAGTATAAAGGCGTCTACGTCCCCAAATACCACAGCCCACCAGAGTCCCTCCAGTATATGGAAGGACTCGCCTTTCGCCAGGATGACATCATAATCGCAACTTATCCCAGGTCAGGTAAGTTATCTCGACTGTCCATGTCGTTCGCACTGACACGCAGCTTGAAGTCTTCTTCCATTACTGCCTATAGTCAGTACAGCACGGGGCCCGTGGCGGGGGGGGGGACCCTTGACGGGAAACCAGTCCATTACAGGAAACACTCACGCACCCCGAGATCACTTAAGAGAAACCAGTTCAGGCAGCGCACATGTTTTTGGGAGGATAAACTAAACACACAGCCTCGCATCCTCTTCCTTGGGGGGGGGGACTTGAGAATACTGTGTAACCATTTAAGACACTTTGCCTTGACACGTAAATATGGGGAAAAAAAGGGGGGGGGGAAACAGAAAGCTGCCAATGGATATGGAAGTGTTCAGTGTTAAGTTATGACTTCAAGTTAAAAGTATTAACCGAACCTTTCAGTTGGACCCTCTACTGCAATGGTTCTCAACTTTTTTTGCACTGCGACCCAATTTTTCCCATGCCAGCCTAGTCGCGACCCTATATATATATATATATATTAGTGCTGTCAAACGATTACAATTTTTAATCATATTAATCACAGGGTTGTTGTGGATTAATTTAGATTAATCACGATTAAATATCATTCATTTTTAATCTATATTAATCACAATTCATTTTGCATGAGCAAACAGACTCAAGAAAAAAAGGTAATAGGCTATATAGGCCTATGCACTTAACAGTTTATTGAACATCTTGAACAGGAGTCGGATGCATTCCATCTGCCACAGAAGTGCAATACCATGGACCCATATCAAAAAGCAAGATATTTTGCTTAGCCGGACAACTTGTCGTATTTAAGGTACCTCAGTTTAAATGGTCTTTATCTTCGTTCACTTACAATTAGCCTGAACTACCGTAAATCCGACAAATAATCCGACTAATCATGAAATCCAATTCTAACCCAGTTAATTGCCATTGTTAGCAATATCAATTGATAACATATTACGCGCCATGATTTATGTATAAAACACGTCCACAGATAAGTTGGACGGTATAGTGTGTGCGACCGATTTAATGAGCCACAAATGAGAAGTAGGCCTAGTTCTTAAACAGTATAAAACTACAACTTTCCCTTCTGTTGATAAAAGGCGCAGCCATCTCAGATTCTGAACTCGGGATCCTCTGTGCTGCTCCGAGATATTTCTCGGATGTCCGTGAAACGGGAGCGCGCATGTAATTGTTACTTCCGGCTTCAAAACTCCGGAATAATACGAGTTCCCTGGCCATTTATTCTTGTGTACTGCGATTTGTTGCGATTAAAAAATTTTAATCAGATTAATCATGATGATCGATTAATCCGCGTTAACCCGTTAATTTTGACAGCCTTACTATATATATATATATATATATATATATATATATATATATATATATATATATATATATATATATATATGCGCCTATATATATATATATGCGCCTATATATATATATATATATATATATATATATATACTTTACAGGTTTACATTTACGCTACGATAAACCACCTTGCAATGTTCGCCCGCCAATGGGACATTCCAAAAGATATGTCTGTGAGAAATTTGGTGATTTTTGGTCGCTTTTTTAGTACATTAATTCACATTAAGCGTTTTCACGTTAAGCGTTTTAGAATGTCCTCAGCCAGGACCCATCACATAAACCTGATTGGATGTGCCAGTGGATTTTATATTAAACATCTGTGGTTTGGGTTCTTGGATTGGTTGAGCATTCACTGGTTTTGCGCTAAGCATCCATTTGCAGTCCCAAGATCCGTTAATATACATTAATTCTACGATAAGGGCTGGGGAATCTGAAATTGGGTGCTGGTTTTAAAATGCTTACTTTTCCAACTCTACCTCGCGACCCTTTCAGAACTTGCCGCGACCTAAATTTGGGTCGCAACCCGTGGGTTGAGAATCGCTGCTCTTTTGAATGCTGATGGATGTGCAAATGAACATATCCGTTGTCTTGGTTTTGAAAATAACTGGAATCAATGTATTAATTTCTGTAAATGTTTTCCTTTGTGTGTTTTGTTGAAATAGTTTAAATTAACATTCGTCTGTCCATATATAACCAGCTGCGCAATCATTATACATGTTGCACTATGCAGTGTAATGTTTGTCATGTCATGAATGTCACACCGTGGGTCCAGGAGTAATGTTCCTTCGTGTGGTGCACGTGGCCGAAATGACAATAAAGCTTTACTTTACTTGATATACAGGCTATAGTTCAGAATCAGATTCAGTTTTTTTGGCCAAGTATGTTCATATACACTGTTTATTTGTAGTAGTTTTAAAATGCTGTTCTTGTTATGTTTGTTCAGAGTGAGTCTGGTGATAATGACTTGGAATACTCTGTGTGTGAGCTGAATTTTAATAGTCAGAAACTCTCTGTATTTAATGGCAATGCGGTGAAATGAGGGCAGCACCCACCGCCGATGAAAACAGCTGCTGCTTTCATTAATATGTCTATACTGCTTCAACCCCCAATGCCCACCGTGGTGAATGTGAAGGCACTACTTGGATGCAGGAGATAGTTCCCTTGATCATAAGCGAGGGAGATATGCAGCCTGTACTCAGCATTCCCAACTGGGACCGTCTGCCCTGGCTGGAGGGGCAGCGTGCAATTCTGCTGAACCTGGAGCAGAGACCCTCTCCTCGCTATTTTGCCACGCACCTTCATTACTCCATGATGCCGGAGTCTTTCTTCAAAGTGAAGCCCAAGGTAAGACTGCTGGGGGAGAGAGTAAGGTTCGTAAGGTTTACGAGTCTCGCAGGGCGGATGAGTCTGACCGTAAAAGCCGCATGCAGCTCGTTTCATAATGACACCTGCGAGGTGTGACAACAGAAGTACATGTATGCTGAACATGGTATTTGTACGTATTGTCTTTATGCGTATAATTACTGGTGAAAACATTCTTTGCGTTGTTCTTTGTAATTCTTTGCCATCGAAATATATGGCAATTGACATTTCTGTTATTTGTGTATATGACTTTTAGTAAATTATGATGTGTACAAGAATAGTACTCAAATAATCTGAAATGACCCACAGGTGATTTATGTTACGCGGAACCCAAAAGATGTTTTCACGTCCTCTTACCACTACTATGGGATGGCATCTTACTTGGTAAACCCAGGGACAAAAGATGAGTTTTTGTCAAAGTTCTTGGATGGAAAAGGTACTGCATGAGCTATTTTTCAAGCAAACTCATCACAAAAGCGGATTGCAACCACATCATGTTTTAATATTTAAATATGCCCACAATTTAACAATAATCATAATTATTATTGTACTGTTTATGAATTTTAATTAGCTGAATTTTTCTTTTTTTTACAGTATTATTTGGCTCCTGGTTCGATCATGTGAAGGGATGGATTTCTGCACAGGACCAAGACCAGACCATGTACATCTCATATGAGGAAATGATACTGGTATGTTGTAATAGACAAATATGTTTTTCCTATTTATATCATTTTCATGTCACATGCTGAAAATTAGGAAAAGATTTGACCACTTTCTCTTTGTGTCATTGTTGGGTTTCCTTCAGGTACCTCGGTTTCCCCCCACAGTCCAAAAACATGCTGAGGCTGACTGGAGTTACCAAATTGCCCATAGGTGTGCATGTGTGTGTGAGTGAATGGTGTGTGAGTGAATAATGTGTGTGAGTGAAGGATGTGTGTGAGTGAATGATGCATGAGTGAATGATGTGTGTAAGTGAATGATGTGTGAGTGAATGATGTGAGTAAAGATGTGTGTGAGTGAATGATGTGTGAGTGAATGATGTGTGTGAGTAAAGATGTGTGAGTGAATGATGTGTGTGAGTGAATGATGTGTGAGTGAATGATGTGTGAGTGAATGATGTGTGAGTGAATGGTGTGTGTGAGTGAATAATGTGTGGGAGTGAATAATGTGTGAGTGAATGATGCATGAGTGAATGATGTGTGTAAGTGAATGATGTGTGAGTGAATGATGTGTGAGTGAATGATGTGTGTGAGTGAATAATGTGTGAGTGAAGGATGTGTGTGAGTGAATGATGCATGAGTGAATGATGTGTGTAAGTGAATGATGTGTGAGTGAATGATGTGTGTGAGTGAATGATGTGTGAGTGAATGATGTGTGAGTGAATGGTGTGTGTGAGTGAATAATGTGTGGGAGTGAATAATGTGTGAGTGAATGATGCATGAGTGAATGATGTGTGTGAGTGAATAATGTGTGAGTGAAGGATGTGTGTGAGTGAATGATGCATGAGTGAATGATGTGTGTAAGTGAATGATGTGTGAGTGAATGATGTGTGTGAGTAAAGATGTGTGTGAGTGAATGATGTGTGAGTGAATGATGTGTGTGAGTAAAGATGTGTGAGTGAATGATGTGTGTGAGTGAATGATGTGTGAGTGAATGATGTGTGAGTGAATGGTGTGAGTGAATGGTGTGTGTGAGTGAATAATGTGTGGGAGTGAATAATGTGTGAGTGAATGGTGTGAGTGAATGATGTGTGAGTGAATGATGTGTGAGTGAATGATGTGTGTGAGTAAAGATGTGTGAGTGAATGATGTGTGAGTGAATGGTGTGAGTGAATGATGTGTGAGTGAATGATGTGTGGGTGAATGATGTGTGTGGGTGAATGATGTGTGGGTGAATGATGTGTGAGTGAATGATGTGTGAGTGAATGATGTGTGTGAGTAAAGATGTGTGAGTGAATGATGTGTGAGTGAATGGTGTGAGTGAATGATGTGTGAGTGAATGATGTGTGGGTGAATGATGTGTGTGGGTGAATGATGTGTGGGTGAATGATGTGTGAGTGAATGATGTGTGGGTGAATGATGTGTGAGTGAATGATGTGTGTGGGTGAATGATATGTGGGTGAATGATGTGTGGGTGAATGATGTGTGTGGGTGAATGATGTGTGGGTGAATGATGTGTGAGTGAATGATGTGTGTGGGTGAATGATGTGTGAGTGAATGATGTGTGTGAGTGAATGGTGTGTGTGAGTAAATGGTGTGTGAGTAAATGATGTGTGAATGCGACGAATCTAAATTCATTTAATTTAAAATCCAAATACTTATGAGCCTAACTGTATATAACATACTGTACATTTTGTATGATACTATTTTGAAAATCATCACTTTTTAACTATCAACTGTTTAAGCTGAAATATTACTGATATTCATTTTGCCATATTGTGCAATCAAACTTTACTATATCAAGCTCATTTTATACCATCTATCCATCCATCCATTTTCTGTAACCACTTGCCCTATTTAGGGTCACAGGGGGTCTGGAGCCCATGGGTGCAAGGCAAGGGACACCCCAGGATGGGGCACAGTCAAACACCATTCACTACCACACGCATACCTATGGGCAATTTGGTTGTGTAATTTCAAATCCATTGTGATGGTGTACGAAACCAAATTTATGAAAACTGCCATTGTTCTAATATTTATGGAATTATATGTATTTAATTATATAAGTAGTTCATAGTAAGATCCCATCCGTAGGTGGAATATGTCCATTAGATTAAATGCAGTTATTCTGATTTAAAATATTTCTTATAGCCTTTGCTTTTTGCTGTTCAACACAGGACCTGCAAAAGTCCGTCTCCAAAATATCCAGTTTCTTAGGGAAATCCCTGAGCCAGGAAGTCATTGGGAAGATTGCGGATCACTGCAGGTTTCAGAACATGAAGCAAAACAGCATGTCAAACTATTCTATGGTGCCAGAGGAGTTCATGGACCAGAAGAAATCCGAGTTTTTGAGGAAAGGTAGGACCAACATTGCTAGATCTGTGTCAGCATGGCAATATCTCAGTTTGTTTGTTACGGAAGCGAGGCATGGTGCAGACAGAAAAAGGTGACGATCCACTGGCGGCTCTGAGACACAGGGGGGGTTATTGCAGAAACAAAAACACTGTGTAAAACTACAAAGGAAAGAACCACTAGGGGTCAAAATGCAAAAGGGGAAAAACAACGACTAACTACAAGGAATGACAAGGAAACAAAGGGAGTATTCCATAAAAGTAGCTAAAGAAAGGCAGGCTTTCCCGAAAAAGTCTGACTCAAACTAGCGCCATCTCTAAACTTAGCCTCATGTTGTTCCACTAACGCAGTTAAGCTTTAACTAAAAATTGTTGAGAAATTTCTGTCTTCTACCAGGAATTTCCGGAGACTGGAGGAATTTTCTCACCGACGCTCAAGCTGCACATTTCGACACAGTTTTCAAAGAGAAAATGGGGGACGTCGCATTCAAATTTGCATGGGATGATTAATGTCAGGAGTTAGGAGTGCTGGCCAACTACGCAACGTGACACATTAACTCTGACCAGCTGCTATTCCTTGGTTGTATTCTGTCTGCTGAACAGTCTGAGACTGTAATATTACAATAGCTAGATTGTTCTCATTATGTTATTTAGAAAGTTACAGTAATCATTTCCATAAGAAATTTACAAACAAGAGGAGGCCATTCCATCCATCAAGCTCGTCTGGGGAGAACTCAACTAATAGCTCAGAATTGTTAAAATCTTATCTAGCTCTGATTTAAAGGAACCCAGGGTTTTAGCTTGCACTACACTAACAGGAAGACTATTCCATACTCTAACTACACTCTGTGTAAAGAAGTGTTTTCTCAAATCCAGTTTAACATGTTCTCCCACTAATTCCCACCTATGGCCATGAGTTCTCGTATTCAAACTAATATTGAAGTAGTCTCCTCATAAGACATTTCCAGTTACAGGCAGGTAGCGCAGATCTGTGTTGTGATTCACTGCAGCCTCACACCTCCTGGGCTGTGGGCTTGACTCTGTCCCGGATCTGGGTGTGGGGTTTGCATGTTCTCCCCCTGTCTGTCTGGAACCTCCTTCTGTAGTCCAAAGACACACAGTTAGGTCAACTGATGTCTCTAAATTTCTCATACCATGTGTCTACTCTTCGGACTATATCCTCCTGAGACAAAAGGAAAAGATTTTTTTCAAATTTATTTTTAATTTCACAGCATGTACTCTTTAGTGTACAACAGGAATAAATATCCTGTACATCTTACATCAGTGTCCTGTGTCCTTACATCAGTGAAAAGATAGATGCAAAAACAAAATGTCCACTATAATGGACATAAATGAATGGGTGGGGTCTCAGGAGGATATTCTTACAACTTTTTTGTTTCATATTTGATGCCAAGAGCCAAAACCAAGCAGCATAAGACGAGAAGCAGGTGGACACCATGGATGGGATGTCATGTTATTCTACTTACTTTTTACTTATATTAAGCAACATTAAATGTTATGTACTTCACCTTTAATAAAATATTAACATTTTTTACATAAATATGCCTTGATGCGATGTATGTTAGAATATTACATGTTAGTGCTACTGTAACAATAAACTATACTTGGATCAATAAACTATAAACAAGTACTGATGTCTTAGTATATATTTTGTATAGATACTGCCTGTTGAGAAATTCACTGCAAAAAGATCATTTAAATGTAAAAACATGCATTTGTTCCCTACACACAGGAGAATACATTGTTAGTGTTTCAACAAAACAATCCAGATGGCCCAAGTATTAATGGAATTCAGCAATATTATTTTAGCCAAGGTCCAGATGCACGAAATATGATTCCGATCTCATCAAATCTGGGGCCCAGTCTTGTGGAAATGTCTGGTGTTAAGGAATTAACTCACATACAGGCGAAATGTTGCTGCAGTGTACACCACTCTGCCCTGTTATGTGGAGCTAGTCACTATAAATGTGAGCAAAGAAAATCGGCCATTATAGAACCTGAACTCAAAATTCAGGAATCTTTGCACATAAATCCCAGCATTCTTGCAAAACAACAGTTCCTTTGGCAACACTTTACTTGAGAGCACAAATACTTATCTTAACTGAAATATTAATCATGATCAAAAGTAGGACCTACTGGAGATAAAAGACATCACAATTCATTAATGAACACGAACTCAGTAATTATTTGTTCCTTCAGTAGCCCACAAAAATTTACAGAATTAACATAAGAACATAAGAACTATACAAACGAGAGGAGGCCATTCGGCCCATCGAGCTCGCTTGGGGAGAACTTAACTAATAGCTCAGAGTTGTTAAAATCTTATCTAGCTCTGATTTAAAGGAACCCAAGGATTCAGCTTGCACTACGTTATCAGGAAGACTATTCCATACTCTGACTACACGCTGTGTAAAGAAGTGCTTCCTTAAATCCAGTTTGAAATGTTCTCCCGCTAATTTCCACCTATGGCCACGAGTTCTTGTATTTGAACTAATGCTGAAGTAACTATTCGGTTGAACAGCATCCAAACCTGTTAGAATCTTATAGACCTGGATCATGTCCCCCCTCAGTCTCCTTTGCTTGAGGCTGAACAGATTTAGCTCAAATAACCTTTCCTCGTATGACATTCCTCTAAGACCAGGAATCATTCTTGTGGCCCTACGCTGCACCTTTTCTAAGGCCGCTATGTCCTTTTTAAGATATGGTGACCAAACCTGTACACAATATTCTAGGTGAGGTCTCACCAAGGAATTGTATAATCTTAGCATTACCTCCCTTGACTTAAACTCCACACACCTGGAGATGTACCCCAACATCCTATTGGCCTTTTTTATTGCTTCCCCACACTGGCGAGAATGAGACATGGAAGCATCAACATACACACCAAGGTCTTTCTCATAATCAGCTACCTTTATTTCAGTAGGTCCCATAAAATACCTGTACTTTATATTTCTGCTCCCTACATGGAGTACCTTACATTTGTCTATGTTAAATTTCATCTGCCAGGTGTCAGCCCAGTCACTAATTAAATTAAGATCCCGCTGTAGCTGCTGAGCCGCTAGTTCAGTATCTGCTACACCACCCACCTTGGTGTCATCTGCAAATTTCACCAGTTTACTGTATATATTGGTGTCTATATCATTTATGTAAATTAGGAACAAAAGTGGTCCTAAAATTGAACCCTGCGGTACCCCACTATGAACGCAGGCCCACTGTGACATCGAGCCTCTTATAACTACTCGCTGCTTCCTATCCGTTAACCAGTTATCAATCCAAGTCGCTACAGTTCCTAAAATACCTGTCGCTTTGAGTTTAAGTGAGAGCCTCTTGTGGGGAACAACATCAAAAGCCTTTTGGAAATCTAAATAGATGACATTATAGGCCTTCTTATCATCAACTTCCTGAGTAGCTTCCTCAAAAAACTCCAACAGATTTGTTAAACAGGATCTACCTCTCCTAAATCCATGCTGGCTATCCCTCAAAATGTTATTTGAGTCCAGGTAATCTACCATTTTCTCTTTGATTATAGCCTCCATAACTTTACCAGTTATACAAGTTAGACTGATTGGCCTATAGTTTGACAAATTACTTCTATCCCCTTTTTTGAAAATGGGCGTTATGTTGGCATGCTTCCAATCAGAAGGTACCACACCTTCAGATAAGGATTTTTGAAACAGTAATGTTAAGGGTCGGCAAATAATATCCCTCATCTCTTTTAACACTATAGGTAAGATGCCATCAGGGCCCTGTGATTTATTTATTTTGAGCTTAGCTAGGCTTTGCAAAACATCAGCTTCAGTTATATATATATTAGTTATAGACGATGTTGAATTAGTAATAAGAACTGGTAAGTTACTAGTGTCCTCGACAGTGAATACCCGTGCAAAACTATCATTGAACTCATTTACTATGTCAATGTCGTTTTCAATTATAAGACCCTTACTATCCTGCAGATTAGTAATTTCAGCTTTTAGAGCTCTTTTAGAGTTAAAATACTGGAAGAAACTTTTAACGTCATCCTTAGCCTCCAATGCGATCTTCCTTTCGACATTCCTTTTAGCTCGTCTAATGTCATTTTTTAATTCAGCCTGTAGATTTAGATACTCTTGCTTTATTATGTCATCATCAGTTATTTTCCATCTCTGGAACAAAGCCCTTTTCCTCCTTACTTTATACTTTATGTCCCTATTAAACCACCTAGGTTGCAATTTCCTAGATTTATTCTTGCTAGAAACAGGTATGAAGTCCTCTTGTACTTGCAATAATGTGCTTTTAAAAAATTCCCATGCCTCTTCAACAGTTTTGTTATTTAACTCCATCCAGTTCACGGTTTCTAGTTTTAATCTCATACAATTGAAGTTAGCCTTCCTAACATTATATATTTTTGATTTGGACTTTGCTCTTCGGGCACTAAACTTAACCTCAAATTTAACCATGTTATGATCGCTACTGTCAAGTGGTTCTAAAACATCTAATTTACCAATCCTGTCCTGGTTATTAGACAAAACAAGATCAAGAATGGCATCTCCCCTGGTAGGGGTGTTAACAAACTGAGTAAAAAAACAATCCTGTACTAATTCCACCATCTCAAGTTCATTTTCAGAAGAGCCAGCAACAATGTCCCACTGTATCCCCGGTAGATTAAAATCACCCATAACTACCACATCATTTTTATTGCTCATAATCCTAATATCACTGTATAACAATCTGCTTTCCTCAGCAGCTACATTGGGTGCTCTGTAACAAACACCGACAATTAGGCTATTTGAGTTTGTAGCATCTAATTTTACCCATATAGCTTCCGTACTTTTACTTATATCAGTAAGCTCCCTTGCCTGCAAGATTTCCTTTACATATACTGCAACACCACCTCCCTTCTTACCTATACGGTCTTTACGGAACAATGTGTAACCATCCATATTATATTCTTGTCCATCCTTATCACTCAACCACGTTTCAGTTATTGCTATAATATCATAAGAGTCCGATGAGATAAGAGCCTCTAAATCATGAATTTTATTCCTAATACTCCTGGCGTTTAAATACAGACAACAAAGGGTAGGCTTATTACAGTGCCTACTTATAATATGATTTTTTTGGGCTTTCCGTTTCCCCCCAGTTACATACTTAACTAACCTCCCTGCCCCCCCAGTCCCTAGTTTAAACATTCCTCAACTACTCTACAAATACGCCTTCCCAGTACACTGGTTCCCCTCCGGTTCAGATGCAACCCATCCGGCTTGAACAGGTCCCACCTGTTCCAGAAGGTCCTCCAGTGCCCCATAAACCTAAACCCCTCTTTCCTACACCATCCTTTTAGCCACGCATTTAATCTCCTTATCTCAGCTAACTTAGCCTCACTTGCGCGTGGCACGGGGAGTATTTCGGAAAATACCACCATGGACGTTCTGCTTCTAAGCTTATTGGCGACTTCTATAAATTTATCCTGCAGAACAGCCCTTCTACCCTTGCCTATGTCGTTGGTGCCAACATGCACCACGACAACTGGATCCACCCCAGCTGGGGCCAAAAGCTTGTCCACACGATCTGGAAGGTCTCCTACCTGGGCACCAGGCAGGCAAGACACCGTACGGGACCCTCTATCACGCGTGCACACATAACTGTCTACTCCCCTAATAATTGAATCCCCCACTACCACAACCTCCCTCTTTCTGGGGGGAGGGGGCTCCTCAGTGCCCAAGGGCCCACCTGCTTCCCCAGTCCCTTCCGGCTCTAAAGCTGGAAGCACCTGAAACCTGTTAGACACAGACACCTCAGGTGATGCCGCCTCTGTAACGTGTGTACGCCTTTTCCTGCGTCTACGACCTACGGTCACCCAGCTCTCTCGACCTCTCTGCTCTTCATTCTCCCTCCCCCCCGTTAGTGGCGTACACACCGTCTCCCTAAACGGCGTATCAACTAGCTCATCTAACTCACTGTTGCATTGGATGCGAGCCAGTTGCTCCTCAAGGTCGCGAACCTTGACCATGAGTGAGTCCACTAGCTTACATCGCTCGCAGATGAAGTCCGACTGGACACTAACGTCCAGAAGGGCAAACATCTTGCAAACGCAACACTGAGCTGGCCCCATAATTAACTAACTCACTATGACCCCGTACTCCCAGCCCAGTAAATTTATATAGTGTATTTAACTATAAAGATTAATTTGCGTAACAATAAATGCAGTAACGTGCGGAGTACACTAAAATAAGTTATTACTTGTGTTAAAACGGAACTTAATTATTATTTTATTAAAAATTTTAAACCTGATAAACTTACTACTACTTACCAGAAGAACTTCTGCCTGAACCAAGTATGAACTAAAAACAAGGCGAAATCGAAGTTGCTCTTGGGAGGTCGAAAAACCACAAAAACCCCCTCACAGCAGGCTACTGCCGGAGCGGGAAAAAAGTGGAAAATGTCCTCCCGGCCCCGACTGGCGACCGAGCAAAACTCAGGAGCAACTGTCCTTTTCCGACGCTTGGTAGCGATACCGACGTTAGATGTTATTAGTTATAATCGCCCCGCGGGTGTTTGTTACGGAGTTTAAACGCGGACAGAAAAACGCCGCGCACGCGACACCCGCAGCTCTCTGTCGGTAATAATCGCGCTGTTGATTAACAGACAGGACAGACAAGCACTCACGCTGACCGAAATAAGAACAATAAATACAAATAAACAGCCACCCACGTAAACAGGTAAAGCACACAAACACTCAAAACACTCCAAAAAAACAATCCCAAACAATCGCTGCAGCTCAACACCACTCTCTCGCAGCAATCCCCTAACGTGTAGTAACATTGTAGTAAAGTGACAGACAAAAGACGCATCATGATTCATGAATGAACATACATGCAACTAAGACTTAGTTTGTGGTTAGTTAATACAAAAGTAACAGAAAACTATATCTGTACCCCTCTAGTAAAGTCTTACTGGTCCTTCTTCACTAACCGCTGTGAAAACTAATTTATAGAGCTTCTGAAGAATTTGTAGTCTATTTAGTTTAAGTTCTGGATTGGGTTGCCTGGACTGAATACCATCACTACGAGCTTAAAACCAAAGTAAGCTTTTATCGGTCTATTATACAAGTAAATTAATAACATTTAACCTACAGATCCAGCACATTCTCATTCCAGTTATAAACAGGATACACACGGGTTGGGGGATTTTATTGGTGATGTGAGGGCATCATCAGTATTTTTGTATAATATTCACACATCAGTGACCAGAGCATTCCTGCATCTATACTATGGCAAATTAAGCTTTTTTTTTTCTTTTTTTTTAAAAAGAGTACATGTAAATGGCCACACAGGAACATTTCACATAACTTACATGTGGGTTACAGAACAAGGCAAAACCAGCAGATGTGAAAGCTTTAGGGTTTCACTCCTTCGGGTCACCAAATGTCATTACTTTGCCAGAGACTGATGCAAACATTTTGCAATGTAATCAAAGTACATTTAAAACTCACTGAGTATAAATAAAATGCTGTCAAAGTTCAGAAGCAAGCTAGCAGTTTCTTACAGACCAGTACAGGCAGAACCAGGCTCAAGCAGCTGACATTCATTCAGGGATCTGGTAAGATTTCCTTCTCCTGACGGAAAGAGCCGTGAACTAGTTTTAACATGATTGGGGCACCCGCCTCCTCAGCTTCTTCTCAGGGGTCTTTGAGCATTTCTTGGCAGATTTGACCAGTTTTTTGGTGCCAGGAGCAGCCCTAGCCTTGCTAGGGGTCTTCAGCTTCAATCCCTTCTGAGGGGCCTCGGATCCCTCTCTCGTTTTTCCTGTGACCTTATCCGGTCCCGTTTCTTGAGAAACCTATAAAAAAAACCACAGGGAATGTGAATTCTCTGCCAGCACAGAATAAGAACATGTGATCATCATCTGCACCCATTTAACAGCTGCTGTTCATCCCACTTTGTTAACGCTAAGCACCAGCTGCTTTCTGACATGCCTGCAGACCGCAGTCTTTGGTATTTGAAGGGGAAAAGGGGGGGGGGGCGGGCAGGTGACACTCAGGTATGCGAAGGGCATGTATGGGAACGTCAGAACAAAAGGACATGAACTTGGGGGGGGGGCTGTTGGAATTTCTGTACTACTTGCTTTGTTGGAAGATGTGAAGATCTCGCTCCTTTACTATTTATACTCGTAACTGGACATTCTTTGGAAGCACAGGCTAGCTAATCTTATGGCTAGTCGACAACTAAGCAGCAGATATGTTTGTAATGCGTTTGCCTCAATTGTTTCTCACTTCGGACAAACACGTCCGTTAAATGCTTTTCCAGTTTTCCAATTCCTGTACTGTGTTATATAGCTCTATGTGCATGGAAATGGTCGGCAAAGTCTTAAAGTAATTCCCATCATAGAAACCTCTCCACTGAGCTGCCTGAAACATCTCCTTGGAGTATCACCCCTTACCCATGACATGGTCAGGTCACCTCGTAAAGCCATGCAGCCTGCACACTAACCTTATCCCAAGGGGGGGGCAGACCGTGTAAGGCAAGCTGATCAGTCAGGCCCCTTTAAAATAAAATGCAAACATTTCAATTCCCACTCTGCCTCACCTCCAGTTTAGCCTTCTTATTCGGCGACCTAATTGGAACAAGTTGGGGCATTTCCTCTTCCTCCCCAGAAGATTCCTGCTGTACAGCTGCTGTGTCTTTCCTCTTGACAGCCTTCCCCATTTTCTTACTCTTGCCTGCCCCCTTCTGAAAGCCACAGAGACAGTTTAGACAGGAATGAAGTGCAATTCGCCAGGCTCGGGGGGGGGGGGGGGGACGACGACGACCATGGTACAGACATACCTTATTCGAGACGGCCTGCCTTGCCTCCTCTAGCAAGGACAGGTGACTCAAGTCCGACGTGTAAATAGGCAGCGCGGCTGAGGTCTGGCTCTTCAGGTGGATGATTTTGAGGTCCCTCCCTTTCTGGAAAGAGGAGCACGTCCATGAGAGATCAACCCCATCATGCAGATTATGAAAGGTTGTACGCACCACAGAAATGTCGCCGACAAGCTTGAGTGTGACGGCCATCATCTAACACACCGCCAGCCTCAGTCGAGCCTCTGAATCATTTCAGAGGGGGTTTCATTTAAGCTGCTTACCTGCTACAATGACTATTAGGTTTAAATGTACCTCTATAGAGTAGGAAACTATCCAGCAGGGATTACCTATTAGAGCTGCAACGAACAAACTCTGAGGAGCTCACGAGCCATGGTTAAAGTCGAGCACAAATTAACCCCTAAAATATCACAGAGGGCACAAACGTAATGCAGTGTTCATTTATTTATAAATTACAACATTTACCTATTACTCTGAATTTTCACTAGGGCCAGGCTGATCCACGCTTTTTCAGTTCCGATCGGATTCCGATACAGGAGCTCTTTTCACTAATTTTATCATTTTATCCCACTTTCAGTGCTGCTACAATCCTGATACCTGAACAGAGAGTACCGGCCAATATAAGTACCGATCTGATACCAGAATTTTTAAACTAATAAATTCATTGCTTTTTTCATATTACGCGTGTTGTCTTGCGTGCACTTTGTTTAGTGGGATTTTCCACTAAACTCTACTCCCACCTGTCAAAACTTTGTCTTTACAAAGATGGCAAATGGATGTGCTACTAGTTGCTGTTAAAAGCATAAAATACTTCCAGATAGTATCCCTCTTACCCGATGTTCTTACTCTCCCCTGCTACAAAGTGTATGCACATGATGTCACAGCAGGCGGAGTCACTACTCTCACACCCACTGAGTGGCAAATAGACTGAGCACCAGCTTCAGCATTCAGCTTGACTGCAGCAAAAACGCATCTAAAATGGGGAAGAGCTGTCATGCAATTGTTTGTAAAAATCGATATAACAAGAAAGTCGTCTTTTTACAGACTACCGAAAACTTAAGTAAGAATCGGACATGGATCACTTACATATGGCTGATGCCAGAGGTGTCTAATAGGTGTGGAACGGTGCCGATACCGATCTGAATATCAGACTGGTGCACAAATCTTCACAAAGCATTTTTTAAAACATTGTCTGTATCCCAAATACATAAGGTAAAAAAATGAAAGTAAACAATATGCAGATCCGTGTTCATATTTTATAGTTATGTATTTTTGTGAAATTACTAGGAGATTAAGTAATCATTATATCTGAATATGTCATTTCTTAAACAGATTACCATATTGGCCCCAATATAATATAATTTTCCTAAGAAAATTGCATCTAAAAAACTGGGCTCATCATATATTCAGGGACTAGAATTTAAATGTCATTGTACACATAGAACAGTAGATGGCGCAAGTGATCAGCCTGCTGGCTAAAAGTGGCCACTTACTGTACTTCAAAAGTAATTGACAGAATTGACGTTGCTATAACAATGCAATGTGGCATGAGCAATGATCTCATTCGCTGTCCATGACGGCTGCTATAATGTGATGTCGTGGGTTTGATTAGCAGCCTTATATGGAGTTACCAGCATGCTTTGCACCTCACCCATTTGTAGATAGTCCAAATTAGTGTTTTTGTGAATTTGTTAATTGTAAATTTTAGAACTGTGTGATGTTCGCCGTGGAACGCATTTTTTTAGCGCGTATCCTAAGTAATGTGTAAATTGTTAGCTTCTCCGGCTGTGCTGCTGCTAATATTAAAACGACAGTGGCTGTTAGTAAAGGGTAAAATTCATTTTAAGAGAGAGGTCACATCATTAATATGCTTCACCCTCTCTCTGCAATGCGTTGTTTTACCCTCTTCATGTGGGTCTGTTACCAAGACAACATTCGGAAAAACATTCTTCAAATATTTGCCGTTTAAACACATACAGTAATCCGACTACCTGTGGTTAGTGGTACACTTCTGTTCCTGTCAAATAAAATCATTTCTCTATAAAGGTAAGATTTTGCACTCCAAAAACTTTTTTCTATAACAGGAGCGAAAAAGTAGAGGGTTTGTCTCATATTCGGGCCAAAACGGCAATCGTGTTTTTGGCGAGTTTAATTTAAATTGCAAAAAATATTTACGAAATCTATTACTGTGTTCAGTAATAAGACTTCAACAAAACTTGGATGCATGATGTTCATATTTATGTACCACAAATAAAATTTTTACTAGCCCTGTTTTATTTTTTAGCAGCTACTGTTATAGCAAAGCTCCCTGGTTGCAGAGCTAATGTACCACAGCTGACCAGGCTAAACTATACCAAAAATCGCCATCAAATGATCAAAAACTCTTCAAAAGGCATTTCTACAGTCAGACAAATGTAATGATATAGAACACATCATTAGTTTAAAATTGTTAAATTAAAACTGAAGACTAATAACATTATTTAGAACTACTTCTGTTCTGCGACTAGGCCTATTTGATCAACTGTATATGGATAATATGCTCATGATGCACAATTGTCTGCCAACCATGGATTCTAGGAAAAACCTTTCCAAAATGCCCTTGCTAGGTACAAGTCCAAAGTATGGCAATAATTTGGGGTTCCTGCAAAAGGGGAATAGCACACTGTTTGGAAAAATTGCCTCCCAGAGCTTAGATATAGTGGAGGAACCAAAAACTTTAAATTAATGCAATTGATTGCAAACTGTTGACAAGTAATGTGACAAAAAGAAAAAGGACATTCAGTATTCTGTTATTTGAACAGTTAATAATTCTAAAAATTCCCAAATAAAAGAATTAATGCATAATAGTTTTTACTTTACGCCTTGCCATCCGGCTCGTGTATAGCTGCACTGTATCATGATACGGTTTTCTTGCCCGAGGCGTGATAATACACAGCCCTGTTACCCATGCAGCATTTTGTGGTATGTCTCACACTGCAAGGTACTACGGTCTTATGAACTACTGCCATGTGTATAATTTACATCACATTTATCTAAAACTCTTCATAATGTTTCATGCTGGTTGCCAACCTCAAGCATTTATTAGTGTGTAGCCGTGAACTGGGACCGATTCTGAAGACAAAGTGAGCACTGCAGTGTTTTACCAGTGTAAAAGGCGTTCTGATGCACCACTTGAGTTAAAGCCCAGATTCTCCTCATGGCCTCAGGCTGAGTGAGTACACCCTATACAGTCCTCAGCCTCCATCAGTCAATAGCTACAACCATGACTCACTGGTGGCCATGCTGGGTCCTTTCAGCCAGAGGAAAGGCAGAGACTCACCTGGGGTAGCTGAGACGTGATGATCTTCACTGCAGCCATGATGTTCTCCACCACCTCGTCAGCGGTCATCAAGGAGTGGGCCACACGAGCCATGCTACAGAACCAAATACAAATACAGTCAGACTGCACCTGACCCAAGACTGTCCACTGCAAAAGACCCACTCATGTAGAGAAAGACTCTGAAGATATGCTGCTACCAGAATGGGGAGTGAAAGGGCACTTTCCCACTGCACCAGGTACCATACTTTCCCTTTGCCATTGATTTCCAGTCAGATACCAGTACAAAAAGTACCAAACCAGCTGGGCTACTTTTCCAGTACTTCAGTACTTTGGGGTGGGGCTCACAGATGCATATACTGTCGACTGTTTATGCCAGTAACCTGCCTTGCAAACAAAATACACTCACAATCCTGAAAAAGTGTGGTCACAAACTCAGTAGGGCTGCACGATTTGGGGAAAATATCGAATCGCGATTTTCCTGACAGAAATTGCGATTACGATTTGATTTGCGATTTCATTTTTTATGTCAAGCTTCAGTTCAATATTCAGAGTGTAGTAATATCAGAACATATGACACAGCATGAGATACCATCAGTATTAACTGGTTTATATTCTAATGCAAGGATGAGAATTTAAAGATGTGATGTGTCAAGTTAAATAAAGTAATAATAAAGAGAGACTAGTTTTGAAATATATCAAAGCTAGTCTGCCTGCCAACTTTGATCCATATCAGTTTGCTTATACAGCACATAGACCAAGAGGATGTGATTACCACAGACCTCCATACAGCACTAGCACATCTTGACAAGAAGGACTTATTAAAAATAATGATGAAACACCATACAGAGAAGAGATAGACAGGCTGGCAGTATGGTGCTCAGAAAACAACTTAACACTAAACATAAAAAAAAAACTAAAGAAATAATTGATTTCAGGAAACACAGTTTGGCTCACTTAGCTCTCAAAATCAGGAGAGGAAGTTGAGAGAGTTCCCAGTTTCAAATTATTAGGGATTTACATCACTGAGGAACTCACATGGACCATCAATTCCACTGCCCTCTACTTCTTGCGGACACTGAGGAACAACGGCTTGGCTGTAGAGCTACTGAAAGCCTTTTATCAATGTTGCATTTAAAGCATTTTGACATACTGCTTAACATCTTGGTATGCCAACTGCACAGAGGCAGATCAGAAAAGTCTACAAAAAGTCATCTACACATCCCAAAATATAATAGGACAGACACTGACATCTCTGGAAGATATCTTCAGAAAATGCCGTCTTCGTAGAACCACACTCATCCTGACTGATGCGTTCATCCTTGTCACCGATTCTTTTCTATGCTACCATCTGGGCGACGTTACAGAGCTGTTAAGGCTCGTACTTCTAGGCTGAAAAACAGTTTTGTACCGAGAGCCATAACAGAACTGAACTTGCTGAAACTGTGCCCTCCCTCTGCTCAACATCGGTAACTTTGACTTTGATTATCTAATGACTGGGGGCTTTGTGTAATAGTGCTGTTGTTGTGTTTTTGTTTATTAAGGTTATGTGTGCGAGTGAGTGGGTGCATGTGTGGAAGTGAGTATTTTTTAGGTTTTTTTTTTTTTTAGGTATTTATTTTAGTAATTTTTAATTTAATTAAATATTTATTATTCACGATGCGCTGCAAATTTCGTTGTACATTGTGCAATGACAATAAAGCTATTACAATTACAATAAAAACAATTGCAGCAAAAATAAAAATAGCGATCCCATGCCAATGAACAAGCAAGAACTACTTGGGTGTATGCAGCCCTTTTGTTTGCGCTATTGTGTTGTTAGCTGCCGTCATTAACAGTAGTAACACTAAAAAAACCCGTAATGTTCATAAGAGTGGCTGTTCTGTCCTGAAACCGTAAAGCTGGAAATTTTTAAACGTAGTATGCATTTTATAAAATGTTGAATAAACAGAAGTCATTTATTGGTGATTTCATGTTGGTCGAAGTTTCCACTTTTTAACAACTGTATACGGTTATTTTCTATACAAATCAATTCAGGTGAAACAAAAAATGTACGTGTTCATGGTTGCAAACTCTTTCAGACTCTCACGCAAGAAATCTTACGGCAAATCTATATTCCATTCTGAACTTAAAATTAGCTGCATCAAAAACGTTACGGCAGTTTGCAAACCCTACAGACTATTTACAAGGTAATAAAACTTACATACATGTAAATGTGTGTGCAGAACAGAGACCAGAAAATCTCACTCCATGCAGGTGACCAAAGTTGCCAAACCTGCATTTTATTTTAAATGAGAAGTAAACTGCAGTTTTCGACTGAAGCAGCTTATTCCTGTGCTTTGTTACTCGGACAAATACAAAACTAATGATTAAACATTATATGCGTCTCTTTTTGTATGTTTTCTAAATAAGACCGCGTGCCCATACCCAACTGTAATAGCGATTAAAGCGATCTATTCTTTTAGTATTTATGTTAAAGCAAGACTTATTTTATTACTGTTGTGGGATTAATCTTTGGAAACACTTAAATTTAATAAGCACAAAAACAAATGACATAAACACGACTGTATTGTGGGTTTTACGGCTTTTTTGGAGGTCATCGACTCCGCTGCTGTGAGATCTTTACTGACTGTCTCGTTGTTTTGATGGGTTAGCAGTATACTAATGCTATTGCCTATTAACAAAAACCAAAGGTATGATACGCTGAAGTATATTGCAGCTGGTGTTTAAAAGGAGCTCGCCGGTTCTATTGATGATATGACCTTTCTGAAACGATCTCGGTCCATGAAATAGGAAGGCAATTCACTTATAGCTATATATATACTATATATACTATAACCACTTCAGCACAAAATACCCTGCCTCACATTGTGATGATGTCATTCAGCACTGGTACCAGTTTCTACGCCACTGGAAAACCAACACAAGTACCACCATACTTTTGGTAGTTTTATGAAGTACAAAAAGCACGGTACCTGCTGCACTGGATTAGTGCCTAAAATGTTTGTGCCAAAGTCGTAGAGACAAGCCCCTACAAACCAGGGAAGCCCGTCTGGATTTACTTTGAATAAATGTAGCACCTTATTCATCCTGGGCCAGCACTGTAATGGGTGGGCAGGATTTGCAGAAGTGCCATCATAACAACAGTGTGCTGTGATCTCCAACCTGACTGGACCCCAGACCAAACCTGAGAACGAGAGGCGCTCACCAGCAGCTGCCCTTCTTGGACACCCGGAAGGTAGAGCCCTGGATCAACTGCTCCATGGTCTTCGACAGCTGCTGGGACAGCAGGTTCACGGAGAGGGGGACCCTGAGGGTCAAGGGAGGATCGAAAACAGACGCAGACAGTTCATAAAAACCACTGATTAATCATTAATACACTAATATCTGCAAGTCTGATTTCTGACACCTGTTATAAGCATATGATTGCTTGAGCAGAGTGTGTGTGGAAGACAAATGTATAGATCCAACATGACCCAGGAGGTGCATGTCAGGACCATGGAGAGGCGTGAAAGCTTGCTCGCACTGATGACATCACAGAAGCGTAACAGCTGAATATGCACACAGTGTGACACTAATCGCAATGCATTTACTTTTTGCTCTCAAAGAAGTGCTTCCCGATGATGGGGGGCAGTTTGCGGCGGATACGGTTGTCCGTAAGGAAGAGGTCGAAGTTCCTCAGCAGCTTACGCTTGGACTCGAACGACTTGTACTCTGTCACCAGCACCTTGAAGGGTATCACCTGGTGGGGAGGAGGGGACCCAACATGTCACCAGTTTGCGGCACATGAGCAGCCCCAGCATGTGCTCCGCATGTCCCCGAAAGACGGCCAAAGATGGCTCGCATTAATTGTTATGCAAAACGACTAGCTATTTGTAAACATTCGATTTTGCCTTTTAAGTACAAATTTTCAATTAATGACCAGCTATTTTGCAGAATTCATTGAGATTCACAGATAACCCAATAAAGGATATTTAGTACACATGCAGCATTTTTTACAGTTTTGATAATGAATCTACCACTATACATGTATAATTAAGGATCCACTAAGTGACTGGTAGCCATACCTCACCGATCCCCCTTTCCTACTCAGGGCCGTACCTCGCTGATCCCCCCGATCCCCCTTTCCTACTCAGGGCTGTACCTCGCTGATCCCCCCGATCCCCCCTTCCTACTAAGGGCCGTACCTCGCTGATCCCCCCGATCCCCCCTTCCTACTAAGGGCCGTACCTCGCTGATCCCCCCGATCCCCCTTTCCTACTCAGGGCCGTACCTCGCTGATCCCCCCGATCCCCCTTTCCTACTCAGGGCCGTACCTCGCTGATCCCCCCGATCCCCCTTTCCTACTCAGGGCCGTACCTCGCTGATCCCCCTCGATCCCCCCTTCCTACTAAGGGCCGTACCTCGCTGATCCCCCCCGATCCCCCTTTCCTACTAAGGGCCGTACCTCGCTGATCCCCCCGATCCCCCTTTCCTACTAAGGGCCGTACCTCGCTGATCCCCCCGATCCCCCTTTCCTACTCAGGGCCGTACCTCGCTGATCCCCCTGATCCCCTTCTCCTTCAGCAGCGTCTTGTAGAACCTCACATTCTGGTCGCTGGTCATGTTGGGCTCGTTTCTGGTGAAGAGGCAGACTTCACCCCAGTCTGTACGGATGCTATGTGGCAGTGGGCTGCAAAGACACACCACACTTTAGTTAGAAACAATCATGTGACCTGAATTCACAGCTGTGGGTCCTGTTTAGTACCTTTAAGACTAGTCTTTAGCAATATCCAGCTGAATAAAATTACTACAAATCTCTAAGCTACGTATATTTAACAATAACAGCACTAATAAAGATATCTATATTTACACATGGACAAAACAGAAGTGTTACAAATGGAACAGTTCTTATAGAAGTGAAACACTGGGGTTACTTTGAATGAGTTCAATGTGTCAAAGTTGTAGGGACAAGCCCCAATGATTCTGAAGGCTCATCTGGATACACTTTGAGTCACTGTAGCACAGTTTTTGCCCTGGCTCAGCATGAAGGCAGAGGCAGAGTTTGCTGGAGTGCCTGGAAGTAACGAAATAGTGATAGGTGGAAGGAGCAAACTCACATGCGGATTGTCTGCTCCCGTTTGGGTATTTTCCAAAAGGTTAACAGTAGGCTGATCTGCTGGCCCTCGTTTAGAAGTGTTGCCTCATTTGGGGACGTGGTCTTTAGGTATGCCAGCAGGCACTGCACGGCGTTCTTCACCTGTTACATGGGTTGGGGGAAAATGTCTCTCCGGTATATTTTAAATTCGCTTTATCGATGAAAATGAACAATCTAGCTAGCAAATGCAAGCGAAACTAAAATGTAGTATGTCATTAAGCAAAATAATTCGATATGACTTTCAAAGTAAAACACGGTGAATTATTCAAACGGCTGTATGAACTTACCTAGTAACCTATGCATTCGTAGTACATCGAAATTCATTTGAATCGAGAAGCTAAAGTTTCAGCTACCATTTAATTTTTTAACGATTTAAGAAAACATCAGAACCAGTAAAAACAACGACTTCCACTGATAATTTGCTCGTTCTCTAAGATTGCGGAGTACGACTAAGTATCTGAAACATCCAACAAAACAATACGGGTCCCGATGAAACAGTATATTTAGTAGCAGATACATTTTGACGTCTTTTGAACTTTTACAATAAATTAAACTCACTTACGCCAGTCAAATTCATAAGACTTTTCATACCTGAGTTCTGTCCAACTGCACAGCCACCTTTTCCTCCGCCATGCTCTCCACACGTGTACCCCTTCAGTATGAGCATGCGCAGTACGGCAAAGCAAATTTTGAATTCTTGAACTTTATTAGTACCTTCCCCTGCAACAGCACCGCTTGTTCGCTTCGTTACATGTTCAACTATTGTCGGGAAATATTCTATCAAAGTAACATTATCGTGTTTGTAGTTTACAGTATATATGACATTCCGATTAAATTACAATTTGCATTTACTGTTTGTATGATCCTGCACAATGTGTACAACGCGTAGTTTACAAATACTATCATCCACCTATTATTAATGTGTTACTCAGTTGAGCTAAACGAATTTTCAGATAAAATCCAACAATCTTCAAATGCTTTATCCTAGTCAGTCTTACGGGTATCATGAACCCTATATCAGGCAATTACAGGTTCAAGGCAGGAGAACCCTTTTACAGGGCATATATGATACCAGCAATTTGGAGATAGCAGTTAATGTAACAGCATGTCTTTGGTCTGCAGGACGAAACTGGATAGCTGAGGAAACTCCGAAAGGTCTGTTTTTTTGTAATCCAAATCTTATGTTTTACAAAAAGAATGCTGAAGGCAAAACTCAAAATGAATCTAAAGTTTAGTCCTATTAACGAGGATAATCTTATTTTATCATGTTTTCCTCCACAAAAATACTAAACTACATTCCACATGTGGTTTTTATCTCTTTGACTATGTAGTTATGAGATTTAATAAAAAATAATAAAAAAACAACATTGCTGGAAACTTCATGTCAAGATTTTTACGAGGATGCCATCTCTATTCAGCAGAGACTATTCACAAAACTGCAACTGGCAGTACTTCAAACTCTGAAATAGTCCTTCCTGACTTCATCATGTGCATGTCATTATCATCATAAGGATTAACAGACTATGACTTGACAAATACAAGTACCTTAGCACCAACTGCATAGAAAATTTTAAGGAAAAAAAAAATTGATCCCATTTGGATGGAGACAGCAGCTTATGTCCTTGGACAACAATGCCTTTATTTATAGAATCGGTTTGAACTTTCTCATTTGGTAACCTGAATACATGCAGCAACAAGACTTCACAGGGTAGTGAAGGCAGCCAGCAAGGTAAGTGAGGCATGACAGCTACAGCCTACAGGTTGTTCAGTAAACAAGCTGTATGCAGAGGAAAAGAAAAATCCATTCAACTCATTGATCATGACCATTACCTGTACAGTTAATCAGAGCACCTTTCTTTACAGCATCTTCGGGTTACACAATATATCTGACAGGTGCATATACTTATTCAATCCTATTCTGTGAAGGGTTGTCTCATGTTTTGCATACTAGTCCTGTTTCACCTGCCTGCAAACCTAGTTTCCCTTTCTGTGCTGTTTAACACGACTGAATTGACCTTGTAATTTTTCGTTTGCCCTTCAGATTGCTTCTGGAGATTTTCAGTGAAACTTGACTAAAATAAAACCGTCAAAATAAAACTTAACTTTAATGGTAGACTGTAGGCATGTGTTTTGGCCTGCCATTTTTAACTGTATTCAGTCTCTCAAAATGTTTTCTGTGCTTATCTGATGTTTAGTCATGTGATAAGCTGACAACTTAATGTAACAGCCACCATCTGTGTCATTACTGTACACAGTGTGCAGTCAGACTCATTTCACACATCGTTACTTTGAAAAGGTCTCAAACAGAACAGCAACGCAATATTTTAATAACTGAGAGCAACATTTTCTTTTGGATTGTTTAATTTCAGAATATTTAAAAGTAAAAAGTCTACATGGACTGAAATCAGAGAACAGCCCCATAAAAAGGTTGGCACTTCTATCTCAGAGGAGCATTAACCGTCCCAAATTTGCCTCAGATGAAGGTGCTGCGAGTCGTAAGTCGAGTTATTCACACTCTGAATTATTCCAATTACAACTGAAAACCAAAAAGAGGGTAACATCCAAATAAAGTGGACCAATTTGCTTGACAAAAATATCTTTTTCCCACGCATAAGAGTGGGCCAGTGATGGACAAAAGGCAGGGCCAGCAGCAGAAACCTGGGTTGGATCTTGGCTGGCTGCATTGCAACTCTGTGGCAAGGCAGCCCAGATGACGCACTGCCCGCCGGCTGCTCACGGGTCTATGTAACGGGCTGCTGTCATCTGGACGCCTGTGGGGCAAAAGGCTGAAAAGCGGCTCAAGGAGAAAGAGGGCGACTGGCCCGAGGGTTGCATGGAAGGGCATGAATTAGCTTTGAGACAAGGCCAAGATAAAGCATTTACACATTAAAAACAAATGGTTTAGTCTGTCCAACAGTCGTATCAGAGTAACCATAATAAATCAGTGATGACTGCATAATAGCTCTTTGAAAACAACCGCTACGGCCTGGCCGTAGAGTCTGGTGTGTAACAGGAACCATAATCGCCAAAAAACTGTTTTACAATGACCAGCTTACAGTGGATCCTCTTTACATGAAGCACTTCATTAACAGGGTTGAATAACGTGCACTCACGCTTGCAGCAAGAATATTGTTTTGAGAAACCAATCCAGATTTGCAAAGAGACACGTGTAAGACCAGGTTCTCAACATATCCGTTTGTTTGTTTTTTAAAATTCATTTGTATAAACTATAGTTCCATTGCCAGCAAACTCTGTATACTTAATATAACTGCACCAACTTCCTTTATGAAGGAAGGAGATTATGGACAAAGGTGTCGGCTGAAATCTAAAGCAGAGATCATTGTAAGTGTGTGGGTCATAAACGACGGACGTAGCTGGCTCTCAATATGAGAAAGCTGACACACGCTGGACTGTTTGTTAGATACTGCTTTTCTTAAAAACCAATTCTTCATTCACTGTGAGATTCTTTAAGGTTGATTTCTGATCAATCTCCTGCTCCCACAAGGTGAAGTGGACAGCAGCGCGTGTCCACCCTTAACAGAGCTGTTGGGGCCAGCGTTCCCACACCCCTTAGTCCTTTTCGGGCACCAGTTTTAACACTTTGCCAATAGCGATGGTCTTGCCTGCAACAAAGAAAACAGAAATTGATCACAGATTCTCATAGTAAAGATTCCAAGTCATTCAGAAGGGAGACAAACTACTTCAAATAATCCAAACTGGCAGAAGGGATCTAAAAGACCCCAAGATCAGATCTGTTACACCTCTGAAAAAGTTTTTATCCAGGAAAATATATAGATATAGGGAAAAATTCAAACCCATTCACTTAACAGGTGCTAGAAGACACGTAACCTTAAGCCAGATTTTGTAGGAAGTACCCAAAATCATTTTCTTAGAGAACCTGTTCTCCACTGTCGTCTGTCGTGTAGCATGCACTAACACCCCATCAAAAGCACGTTTTCCAACCTTCATCTCGAAGAGTAAACCTTCCCATCTGGGGAAAGTCTTTGAAGGTCTCAAGGCAGATGGTTCCAGCTGTCCGTAAGCGGGCAATACACACTTGGTCTTGTTTGACGAACCGCGGCCGTGTCTTGCTCTTCTCGCCCGTTTTCTTGTCTACCAGGCATATTAAGGCCTAAGGAGAACAGCGATTTAATTTACCTGTTTTACGTCAGCGTTCATACAGCACATGGTACAATAGAAAAAGTAACAAGGAGCCAGCAGTCACACACCAGTTATACAGACTAAAAAAATACCTCATGGAAGTATAGACGTGTGTGTCTGTGCGTGTGTGTGTGTGTGTATTACAATCAACATCAGCCTTACTCAGATGTGAAAAGGAGCCTTCAAAATGACTTTCAATGCCAAAAACAGTCCCAATGCTTGGTGTGTACTTACTGTTATTTGTACTTCTTCAATACAGGTATGGATGTGTAAGACCGCGTTGTAACCGGGACAGATGATCGATTTATGTTCAATAATCACAATCTGGGGGGAGGGGAGGCAGGAATTAGATATTAAATATGATGCCACTGCTGCATTTAAGACTCTCAGAGGAAGTACACAGAGACTTGATGGAGCTCTACCTGGGCGTCAAAGGTGCGCCCAGTATGACAGAGGTTCTCGGCATTGCAGAGGATGAAGCCGGGCAGGATCTCCTCCTCCTCGATTCCCTTCAGCCTTAACTTGAGGTTCTCCCCGGGGCTGGCATCGTCCGTCTCCACGTCGTCAGAGAGCAGACTTAGGACCTCCACAATGTGCTGGAGGGCACAGCACAGACATTCACGACATGCGAAATGCGTGTCATCATTTCAGGCACTAAGACCACCTGCAACTGGCCTAAAGGCCGCTGCTCAGAGCTCTCCAAGAGTGGTGGGTCAAAGCGGTGGCCCTCAATCAAGCCCCTTACCCTGTTTGGCATCATCACAAGCTGCTGTGCTTTGCTGATAGATCCGGACTCCAGCTTCCCAAGGATCACAGTGCCCATATCCTGCACAAGAAGGTAGACATGTATTGTGTGCAGCAGAGATAAGACACATATCCTTCAGATTTCAAGTGGAAATGAATCTTCAAAAAGACCAAAAGAGTCACTGCCCTTGACTATTTAAAGACAAACAGTACTTTACAGAAGGCAGCATTCATTCAGAACAGGTCTGTCATTAAAAACAAGTCTGTCCGAAACAGTCCAACACCCTCAATTAACAGTGAATTTCCATTCATTAAGCTATATAAGTTGGCCTATTCAGTTTGGGTTTTATTTTAATGCATTACCAGCATTACTAGCTAATATTTCACATGAATAATTGACAAACATGAAAACAACATGAATGGGTGTAGAGATGCAGGAGAATGGTTAATGTGTTGGTATTTGGAAATATTCATTCAAGATGTCTGATGTGTAAATTTTGGTCGATATTTAAATTAATTATGCCCCCCCCCCAGTCCAAGGGACCAGCAATAAAATGAGGGGGGAGTGATGGTGTGGCCCAAAGATACAAAACAAAATGTGTTGCGTATTGGATCAAAACGGTACACAGCATTTTTATTTTACAATATGGGATGATCCTCGTAAAACACGGGGCGGGTGAAAATTATTCAGATATAATGGTCTGTGGAATGTTCATTATTCCTTATTAAATCTGGGCAGATCCAGCTTTTGTTTCACACAGAACAAAAAATTTTTAAAAAAAATTCTCTGATCAGCACAGTCAAGTTTCACCAATCAGCAATATTAGACAAAAACTATACTGGTACCTGTCTAATGTCTGTATCGGTGCACCACTCGTATATGTAAATCTGTTTCTTACCAGTGTGAATTTTTCAAAAAATTTTTATTCCAGGTTGCAAAAATTATGCAACATTTTTATGAATGTCAAACATTTTTTTTTTACAGACTTGAGAAAACACTAAGCAGTTTGTACAACTTATGGATAAATACTCCAGGAACTGCTTCCCAGTGATTCTTCTTCAGTCCCCCAAAAGTCTGGACTCCTGCTGTTGGTATTGCGGCCTAAACTTTCCATAACAGTATGAAAGTGACCTTAGCCTCAGCAGCAGAGATGCAACAAGCCCCACTGTGCACCTTCCCCATTTCACAACGGCCCTCTTACACAATCAGGACAGCAGATGAACCAGGGGACGGAAGGAATTTCACATCATCGCGCCATCTGGGACTAGAACACACCCACGCAAAAGTAGCTTTTTGCCAAAAGGTTTAACTGTCCAGTGACTTCTTGTAATCTGGCTGCATTCTGCAACTGAACATGCAGAGAAGGTCGTGCATATCATGCAGAAGTGCATCAAAAGCATAATGTAAGGAGCAAGGAGTTCAGTGTTTCCCCTAAGTTTACAGCTTTTTTTGGAGGGGGGGGGTGGCAGACAGACAGGATTCATGGTGTTCATGTGTTTCTTTTAATGACAGCAGTCAAAAAAAAACAAAACATATTTGTCTGCTTTTCAGGTGGTTGACGCGATATATTTCCCGACGCGCGCGCTCTGTCCGCTGGTGGGAGTGTGCTCACCTGTGTGTGCACGCACGTGTCTGTGCACGCGCATCAGGGCGGAACTCCGCCATGCGCGATACAGAGAGCAGGGGAGAATTGTAAATGCGCAATGTGCATCTTGTCATTTTTGTCTCTAAATAACATCTATAGGAAAGGTAACCTTAAATGACTTCTGTTGTGATCTGGCGCTATATAGAAAATTAAATAAAATTAAATTAACTTGACCTTCAAGGGGGGGCAGGGCACCCCCCTAATATAATGGTAGGGGAAACACTGGAGTTTAATATAATAATTATACTAATAGATACTTTTTATTCATCCCCGTGGTGAAATTATTTTTACGCCTCCCCCAACTTGCTCTCGGTAGGTGAAACCAAGCTGGCTGTGAAGAGCAGCCACCCATAGGAGTGCTCATAGAGCCAGGGGTCAAGGGCCTTGCCAAAGGGCCCACAGAAGTGCCGAAGCTGGGCTTGACCCGGCAACCTTTTGATCACAGGGGAAGAGGCTTTGGCCACTGAGCCACAAGCTGCCCCCACGCGAGAGCAGTGGCTTATGTGCACAGTGACACTAATGTCCCCTTCTAAAATTTTATGTTTGAAAAAAGATAAGCCTCCTAAAAACTCCTACAACGTAGGCAAATTCTGAGGTTGAAGACTTTGGAACAGAATATATAGCCAGAGTACTGTGCATATGAACACACAAAGACTGAAGTCCCACATACACACTCCTGCCACGGGTCCAAGATGGCCACCTACCTTGTACTTGTCGACGATGGGTAACCGAACAGGTCCGTCGCTCGATCTGTTGAAGTTTGGCAAACTGTCAAGGTGTGGAATGAAGGGTAAACCCCTGCAGAAAGGAAGAACATGTTCCCGTCACCTCACCTGTCCCTACAGGGCAGATGGGTTTGACCCACAGGACCTGAATCTCTACAGTTAAGGGTTTTTGTACCTTTATGAAGACATGAATACACATCCCAGCTAAAAGGGCAGTGTAACCATCTCCGGTTACCCAAAGTAGCATTCCTAGTGGAGAGTATCTCCGTAGCTGTGAACATTGCCTGATTGTCCAAGCCGGAAGCCTGTTTGAAGAGAGCGCTGCACTTACGTATACCAAGGGCACAGCTCTGTGGGTTCTTTAAGATTAGCCCCCGTTAGTCCTGAACAGGGCATGAAATGAATGTCTTTTTTGGGGTTAAAGCCGACCTTCTTCAAAAATGGCACTAGTTTCTCCTTACATTCCTCATACCTGTGGATTAAGGAAAACAATATCAGTCCCATTAATGTCAATTACATGGTTGGACTACAACACCAACAGCTTATGCTACCTCTGGAGACCTTTATATTTCTACAGGAAAAAGTTCACGACGCGATCAGAAAGCAGTTGTTCTGTAACACAGCAGGTATCATTTTGAATACAAAAATGCCTACAAAACCCTTATACAGTCAAGCCTCTGATTGCGAGTGTTTTGCAAGACAAGCAAAAACTTAAATTTTAACTTGATGAACAAACGAGGTCCTGCAATACAAGTATTACGTATACGCTTTGTCTGCCTAGCGTTACGTGATTCTTCTCTTTCTCTCTCTCTCGCTGCGTGATTGTGGGCAATCGTTTCCAAAGCTTGGTCTCAGTCGGCGTGCCTCACTTGTATAGTCAAAATTTAGTAGAAAAGCACCACCCGAATAAGGCCTTTGCAGTGCGAGCGATAAATCTGTTTAATGACAATGTAACGTCCACATCGAAAAGGAGGCAAAAGAGGCTGTCATTGGATGGGTTCCTTGTTAGTCGCACAAAAAGAAAGATTCCAGTGAGCCAACAGATAGCAGTGATTCCATTAGTTATAGTTATAGTTGTCCTACAAAATAACCCTCCTCTTCTCCTCTCTCGTCTCCCTCACACCATCCATGATTCTTTTCAAAGGTAAAGTGCAGGTTAATTTGTTTTATGTATTTTTACTTTATATTTTGTATTAATAATTTTTATATGAATGTTTGGGTTGTGGAACGAATCATCTGAGTTTCCATTATTTCTAATGGGAAAATTCGCTTTGGATTACGAGCACGTTTCCGGAACGAATTATGCTCGCAATCCAAGGTTTTTTTATGTGTTTAGGTGTATTTTTACATTTGCTGAGTGCAAAAACACTGAAGGCCAATAGCAATACATCAGATTTAACAGGAATGCCATTTCCTTCCCCTTACCTATCCAGGCTCCAATTGACCGTGGGATCATCCATCTTGTTGATGAGGACTATCAAATGCTTGACCCCGGCCGTTTTTGCCAACATGGCGTGCTCTCTCGTCTGTCCACCTTTCTCAAAGCCAGTTTCAAACTCGCCTTTCCGTGCAGAAATCACCTGAAAGTTAGAAATGCCGAAAAAATCAAGTACTGCTCTCTCTGACAGAGGGGCAGTAATAAAGGAGAGATGCTGTAAACATCCAAACAGCCACAAATACTGTCTGAGTCAGAAACAAGAGAAAAATGTACTGGGACAAAACCCAATCAGCTTCAGTCTGTTAATCATTCAGCAGAAAGAGTACAAGGTGACAACCTTTACATGTCATAAGTAGTAGCCAGAAACAACTTTCTAAAGCAATCATGGAAGGGCACACTTCAGATCAGAGCTACAGATTTACAGTATCGGTAATGAGTCAGTCTATACAAATCTCGATATGGTGCAGGGCATTGGAACAGGAGGCCACACGATGTGCAGGACAACCTGACCAGGCTTACGGGCCAACGTCACAAGTGAGCCCAGTAAAAAGCAGCGAGAATAGATCTGGCATTAAACTGCTGCCATAAATGGAGAAAACAGCAGCAGTCAGCCTGCTTAGCAAAGCAAAAGTGACTAGAGGAGGACATGATCCACATACATCAAACTCAGAGACACAGGCAAGGTCACCTACAAGGACTACTTATCAGGTAGTACTGAATCAAAAACACAGGACTGCACATGGCAAAGGCTGTGGAGACCTCTTCAGATGCACAGAAAGATAGCGTTTCACACCTATGGATCTCCAATAAGCTCCCAGTAACTCTTTTGATTCTCTGATAAATTTTACAAGCAAATACTTCAATAAGCAGAACAGGCCAAGAGATTTCCTCACTTTCACACTTCCTGTGTAGTGATGTATGCAATGTTTTGAACTGACACAAATGAGTTGTTGCATCAACAAACATTTTACTTTGCTCTGCGAACCATAGACTTAAGCAACCAAAGGATGAGAGCGCCCATGTTTTGCCCATACATGAATAACCTGAAGGCCAAACAAACAACAAGCCAAACACTCAGGTAAGAGCTGCCAGAAATAGGAATGCTTGGCCGGAAAGCTCACCAGCACCGCCAAGTCAGCCTGCGACGCCCCGCCAATCATGTTCGGGACAAAGCTTTTATGGCCTGGGGCATCCAGAATGGTAAAGTGCTTTTTTTCCGTTTCAAAATAGGCACGGCCAACTTCCACAGTCTTCCCTTTGTCCCTCTCTTCCTGGTTAGTGTCTAGAGCCCAAGAAAGGTACCTGTCAAGGAAACCAGAGGACAAAGTGTCCCGCGTAAATAACCCATCTTACAGAACAATTAATATCGCACTATGGAGTTCATTTGACATCATGTGCATCACACTGCACAGCCGTAGATTAAACATGGCGTCATTAACATGACTCACAATCCATCCCAAAACCCACAATACACAAAGCTGCAGTCACTCAGCAAACAGCTCCAGGCTGACATGAGGCTCACGCTCAGTGTGTTAGGGTGCAGTTTAGAACCTCAAGGCACATTTAACTGCATCCCCCGATCCAAGGTCCTGCAGACCTGCTGCGCCTCACAGAAGGTCAGCGGAGTCTCACTCACCAGGTCTCTCTGTTTTTCTCCTTTGCTTCCCTTTCATATTTCTCCAAGGTCCGTTTGTCCACCATTCCTGTCAAATACCTGCAACAAGCAGGAACAACAGGGCCGGTCTATTCAGGCTGATTCCAGTACAGATTAGTGCCTGTTACAGATGTGTAGAGACACCCTAATGTACTGTAGGGAAATCAAAACAAAATACATAGATGATGTTTCTAAAAACAACTCCGCACACCACATCTCATTGAAATAGCAGGAAGTGAGCTCACACAGGATCTCAACAGCAAGATCTGCTGTGATGACAAAGGCCTGATCCAGGGTGAACACGGCTCAATCTCACAGGCGAGCACATCGCAAAGCTCTTCATGGGAGACAAAGCTACTCCCAGACAGACAAGTCATAACGCAGCTATGAAGGAAACCGAGTTTCTCAGCCTAGACATATGAAGCATTAGTCAACTTAATTATTAAGATCTTATGACCACAACTGTCACACTCACACCAAAGGAAAAAAAAAGAAGGTGTTTTACTTACATGATCTGTCCTCCAATAGTGGACTTCCCAGCATCTGAAGCAGACAAATAAATGGAGAGATGAGAACGACATTATCTGTGGACGTGTTGCTACGGAGTTTTATACGTGAAGCACCGCGCGCAATGTGTTATCAAGCGATATTGCTAACAATGGCTAACAATTAACCGGGCTAGAATTGGATTTCATGATTAGTCGGATTTAAGGTAGTTCGGGCTAATTGTAAGTGAACGAAGATAAAGGCCATTTAAACTGAGGTACTTTAAATCCGGCTAAGCAGAAAATCGTGTTTCCATATGGGTCCATGGTATTGCTACTTCTGTGGCAAATGGAACGCATCTGACTCGGTTTTCCCGAGTTTTTAGCGGATGTGAAAATCGGATCCCGAGGCAAATGGAATGCAGCATAATTCTCACAACGTAACAGGAAGATTCATGATGACATCACACATAATGCTGTCATGCAGCATTTCCATTCGCCTTTTAACGACAATAATTAAAAGCAAACACTAGGGGCTTTGTAGGTAAATTCAGTGACATTATTTAAGCCCAGACTGACTGAAACTACCTTTAAAAACATTTCAAGTGCAGTCAAGAGGCTTTAAACATACTGCATGTGACAACATGACTCATGTTTTTATGCTAAACACTCAAAAAAACACTCACGAAGGGGGAAAAAAGATCTTATTTATAAAGCCACACATACAAGTGCTGATATGACATCCTACTGTTTTCATAATATGGATACATAAAACATACACAGTGATGACCCTTTTAAAGAATGCTTTTGGAGGGCATTTTGAGAATGGCTTTACAAACAAAATAATAAAAAAAGACACACCGAGTGAACTGAAAGGAAGGTTCAACAAGTTGGCATGAAGCGCCGTTATACGCAGACCCCTAACCCTCAAGGACGCCCAAGGGACTGAAAAGGCAATGTGCCCACTGCTGTTAACCATCTGCATTTTAGTCACAACTGCAGACACTCACAGTTTTTCACCGCTGATGTGGGACCAGCAAACAGAAGCAGTGAAAAATCTAAGCGGATGTGGCCAGCTCTACTTCTCTTGCCAGTGTGTAGCAGCACACTTCACAGATTCCAGCTTCAGAAATGCCAAAACCCCTGAAATTGCATGCAGTCGGACTGCAGCAAACTCATGCGGCCATCAGGCCAAAGTTTTGCATCCGCTGAAGGTAAGTGCACCTGCTGCTCTTGAAGAACTGGAACAGAAGATGGAGGACATAAGGTGAAAACTATTCATGACAATAATCCATGTCGAGCCACACCCTTTTGCAAATAATACAAATGCTGCTGAATTTTTTGTGTGGCAAACGGGAGGAAAGCACCACGTATGCATTTAGCAGATATGATGGTTAGGATTGCCCGATCAGATCGGTGGTAACAAAACAGGGACCCCCTCCATCCTTTCTGAAACACCAATTCAGCATTCAGTGTTCCTGAAAGCTTCCACTCCACCCAGAAATTCTGAAAAGGGCCACATTCCCTACCAAGTCCTCCCCTCCATACAAAAACACCGCAACAAAACGACACAAAGTGAGATACTTTTAAGTGGCGGTCACTCCATGGAGACCGTGGGAGCTCTCGACCATGGATCCATCCTTTCATGAAAATGGCCTATAAGCAGGGTGTTTGACAGACTGAAGTTTGGCACACAGAGAAAAATAAAGGAGCAACCAAAATGTTACTGAAGAATGTCTTAACAGAGAACCCAGCTGAAGCCTGTCACCAATATGGTAAATCAGAAAGGAGAACTAGAGGCACGCAGGCTCAGAATCCCCCAAGCCCCCTTCTGAGACCCCAAGCTTTCCTGGAAACCAACTGAAAATGCAAAACAGAATGAAGTACATCTGCACCAGTGAGCCACTGGGCAGAAATGCAGCTTCTCAAGCTGAAGAGTAACCTGCACAGCAGCCGAAACGCAGGGCAACACTGACGTGAAGATGCTGGCTTCACCGAATGATGGGCAACCAGGCAGATTCAGTCAGAACAGACAGAGCTTTTGTCTGCCCTCCACATTCGGGCAATCCTAACCGTCATGCCTGATAAATGCATACGTGGCTTTTTCCTCCTGTATACCATGCAACAAATTTGGTTAGATTTGTATTAGCAAAAATATCAAATAGACAAATGACAGTTTCTTAGCCTGACAATCGGATTTGAATTTTTATTATGATGATCCCAAGATAACTAGAAAAGCAGTTTTAAATAACCAATCAAAATACAGTCTCTGTTGTGGGTTACCTGACCAGCAAAAATCCCAAAACTATGCAACACACCATCACTGGGCCATATAGGGGAGAACGGATGATGATGGTATTCCAAACAAACATCTTGTGCACTAAAAACATCCAACGGCCAACGGCATCAGAACTTACACTGTTTGACTTCAACCTCACGCTTACACACAACACAAATGTGCGGAAACTTTTAACAAGGCTTAAAAATCGTACAGGTAAACTTGCAGCGATCAGCCACAGTGCTGAAGGATTAAAATGCGGGAGGAGGAAACCCGCTCCCACGGGCGGAAACGGCCGCTCTGTCATCCCGAACGAACCGTGGCACTAAACAAACACCGGGCCTCCGAGACGCCACCGTGGCAGCCAGACAGACGCCTTTATGCCAGTCAGCTGGCATCAGGCGGGCTTTGGTGCTGCTCCAGCACGGAGGCACAGACTGAATAAGGGGATGAAGCCCAGGCAACAACACAAAGATACTCCAGGGAAATGTAATTTAACCAATATCACAAGAAAAGTGCTCCGTATGGGTGTGATCACCTCGCTACAATGCTGTCTGCTAACAGTTACTGGAGAACCCAGTATGGCAGGACTGTAAAACAAATCTGTTGACAGCCAGCATCAAAATCACAATGTGTTAGTGACATTCACTAGCATACAATTATCCCCCATACAGAGAACAGATTGACCGATTCCTGAACTGAGCAGCATTGCCTTAACACCAAACCCCTCCGTTTGCCCCCCACCTTGAAACCATAGCCATCATGTTCCCTTCGAGAGATGTGCCTTTACTACAGAGTGCAGTATTAAAAAAAAAAAAAAAAAAACACGAATCTTAGAAAGAACCCCATCTACTTCTGCAGTAGTGAATTACATATCCCCACAATCACTTTGGCAGCTATGGTAACACTCACAAAACTTACAAGGGCTCTCAAACTATTGATAAAGAACACAAGAGAACAGTATATTCCCGTGAAAAGGGCTGTCAGCTGCTATGCAGGGCTTTAAGCATCCAAATAAATATGTAACAAATATAAAAGTGGTTTTAAAAAATTTGAAACTCACAAATATCAAAATGATTATGAAATCTTAAAATGATCATGCATTTTATCATGGCACATAAATGTGGTTCTGTTAGTGCAGAGTCCACATCAGACTACTTAACGTTAGTTAAAGCATTACCGCTGACATGTTGTGCAGCCTTGACAGAGCGCCAGAGGCAATGAAGATGTAGACATTTTGCAAAATCGGTAGCATTTTTTTTTTTAACCTCAAATAACATAAGTTTCCCAACTGTCATGACAATACTATTTGACTATGAAAAAAAGTTAAAATATCTGATGTTCACGCACCAGCAATCCAAACATTTTTCAGTTCAGAGCTGTCATATACCTTCCAGATAAGATGACACTATAAAAAGTTCTTCAGATCTTACAGGAACCCTCCTTTTAAAGATAAAAGCATCAACATATGATGAACTGAGAGCGAAGTCAGCGCAGCAGGACTATGTGAAGAGCACAGACTCACCCACGTGGCCGATGAACACCACATTGACGTGTTCTTTCTTGGGCGCGTCTGGCAGAGCAGGAGCTACTTTAGGCAAAGGCATCTCCTCCTCCTCTTCCATCATCTCCTCCTGCTGAGGGTCCTCCGCCGAGCCCATGTTCCTGTAGGGCCCGCTTCGACACTCTGCCTCACCAGGCTCCTCCTTCTGCTCCCATGATTCCTCTGTGTTCATCTCTGTCTCTCCATTCTCCACCGGCGCTACAGAAAAACCACATGAGCATGTCAACAGAGGAAGATGTGTGGCATGAACGAACACAGGCAGAAAATGGCCCGAAATCATTCATTAGCAACAAACGCTTCTCAAGCCATAGCACTCATTCTGTCTACAGGAAGCTGACAATGATTAAACATGAATGTCTCCACTAGTTTACAGCTAAACACTTCAGAACAAAATCACCCCAATGGAGGCAAACAGTAGCCCCCAAAGAAAAAGAAGTGTATATCAGGTGTTGTATTTTGCAGTGGTCCCTCTTCTGTGATTCTTTGCATATAAGCAATGCTTTCTTTGCCTAGTCAGATGAATTAAGCAGTTCACTGGCCATGTACAAAGGCCTCTACTATTCCCGCTGAATATTTACCGTTTACAAACAGCGTCAGTAAACAATAGCAAAGACAAAGGCTAAAGTATCAAGAGAGATTTCGATTTACAGAGTTAAAATAACTTTAAAGGAAATCTCCATACAAAACATACAAACGGGGCTTTTAAACATTCCATCCCATTCCATCCCCAACTACAGCATGTCCAGTTAATGCCTATTAGAATGAACAAACCAGCCGATTAAAAGCATGATGCAGATAACTCGCAAACAGCAACTCATTGCAAACTTTTAGAAAGAACCACAAGATGCAGTTTAGAAATTACAATTATTAATCCACAACTTAGCCAAAATGTAAAAAACAGCTCTTTTTAAGTTAAATTAAGCTAGGCAAAATTCAAACTGGGTTCATAAATCAGGGTATTTCTGGGGAAAAGAGGTTTTTTCAGGAACAATGTGTAAAAAATTTACCACCATCATCAATCTCAAAAGCTTTGTTTGAATCTAGGATTTAATGGCTTTTCTTACTTCGGAACATATGCAGTGGAAGTTCTATCCACACAGACTTGTAGACTTGGTGTTTATCTTACTGCATTCCAGCTTTCTACAGGGTCTAACCAAAAGATAAATGCTGCCAGTTCAGCACACATCTGCTCAGTCCTCACTACAGCAGGAGACTGATATAAAGTAGGAAGGGAGAAAAAATATGCTAATCAGTTTATAACAATTTATTGTTAAACAGAAGAGGAAGATTTAAAATGCAGTGAAGATAGTTGTCACAAGAACTAATAAGAAATTAGAATAGCAACATATGTAACCTTAAATTAAACCAAATCTCACATATACCTTAAACCAAATCTCACATATACATGTATAGACATATACGCACCAAGTGTTTCTGAAACCTCCATTGTGGCTCCTGTATCATTTCCTATGGAGAAAGAAACAGTGTACATACCTTGTGGGTTACTACATTAATAACATCACCCAATAAAAAGAAGTGTAAACTGCTTTACATCACGCAACATGGGATTTTTCACATTCTTAAGGTACGGTTTCTACATTTTCTGCAGTACTTTAGTCTGCAGGATGGCACACCTTATATTCCCTACTATACCACCTCCATAAATAGCCTATCCGAGTTCTTGAACAAGACACAGGTATATATGCCAATATTCAGATTTACAGAAACTACGGTAAAAACACTGCATGGGAGGGGTAGATTGGTTAGATTTCTTTATATTCCACTCCTAAGAGAAGTAACCAGTACAGAATCAAATAATGATTACTGTTTTTCTAACAAAAATTAAATGTACCACTTAGGTTTAAGGTGAATTGGGTTTAGACTTAATGGAGCATTTAGGGTTAGTGTAAATTGGGCTTAATCTTACAGTAGTACTTAGAATTACAGTGAATTGTTTCAGTTAAATATACCATTTAGAGTTCAGGTAAACTGGGTTCAGTCTTAAAGTACCGTTTAAGATTAGGTTAAACTAGGTTTAACTAAAACCTAGTATCGTTTTGAGTTTGGGTAAATTGGGTTTAACCTTAAAGTCGTACCAACCTTACGCTACTTAGCGGTTTCTTTGGGAGAATGAGCTCTGGTTAGCGAAGAGCTCGCCTCCCCGGGCGTATAACCCTAACCCCGGTTAGCTGTGGAGACCGTTACACCACGGACGGAGCTGGGGCCTGAGTGAGCCACCGTGGAAAGCGACGACAACATTCACGGGTTATATTTAACCTGAGGAATCCCGGTCAGCAAGCGCTTCCATATGCCTCCGTCCGCAGATCAGCGCCTAGGTGGCTAGTCAGCTAGCTTCCCCCAAGCAGCCAGCTGCACATGCTAACGCGTTTTTACCGCTGATACCAGCTGTCATCTTACCGCCGGCCTCGGGGTCTTCCGAAGGCCCTCTCTGGAAAAAGGCCGGGACGAATTCGGGAGCATTGATGTTGGGGACGAACGGCTTGGCGTTCACGTTGAGGGCAGTGAAGGCGGACTGGAGCTGCGCGTCGCTCGGGGCCTCGACTTCGTCCTCCTGCTCCCAAGAATCAGGGGCAGTGTCTCTCGAGTCCATCGCGGGTCTTGTTACTGCGGCTAACTTGCTAAGTGGCGGCAACGACGTAGTTAGCTTGATAGCCACTCTCCTAAAACGTGCCTTAAAAGTGACCTATTACATGTATGATAATCTTTACTATTTTGCTAAGAAATGCTGAGCCGGTTCAATACGGCGACACTACAAAAAGAGAGCGGTGCAACTCAGCACTCAAAGCAAGTCCTCGTGTGTGCCGACGAGTCTCCCTAACCAGAGGCAGCGCCGTCGGTATCTTGCATTCTGGGATATGGTGTCTTTATGTAGGTATTTCCAAAGCGAGTTCGATACATTAAAACTACATTTCCATGCATCAAGCAAAGGCATCAGCGCTGACCTTAAGGAAGATTTGTTTATGGGAATTGTGGTCTATTTTATATGATCGCTGAAGTATCGAACGCGAAAGACATGCAAACAGAAGAAAAGATCTTTTTTTTATTTTAGCACACGATTGGTGTTTCTAATGGCTATTGTACTGAGAATGCCTATATAAAGAAATGTAGTGTTACACTATTGTTCTCAAAATATTATGTCTTATATTGATAGTAAAATAAATCAAACTACATACAGTCTCGACGAAAAAGTGCTAAGCGAGTCAACCATGCAAGGCCAACGCAACATTGCATTAAGAAAATAGCAGTTGCAGATGGACCCAGAATGCGTTTCGCTTTTATATCGTTTATAAGTGGTTGGTAAATTGTAGTCTGTATAAGATGCTTCGGAGAAAATATTTAAATAAATGTTGAAAAACTAGCTTCCTGTTATTTTAAGCGAAACTGCTGCACCGGTTAAAAAAAGTTGGACTTGAAAAGTACAGTGAACAACAGTAAAAGAACAAAAGTGTAAAATGCCTAGTATGCCACATAACCTGCGATGCTCTATTAATCTTTCTGCAATCCCGATGGTTTGACATTTGTGCGTTTCTATATCCCCTTTGTTGGAAATGTGTTATGTTTATTCATATTGTACAGGATGCTCCCAATAAGGTTGAATAAAAATAATTCGAAATGGGAATTGGTAAAAACTTGCTTAAATGATACTTGATAAGCTGATATGATATAAGCTGTTACATATTTTCCAACAATTTAACCGGAATGCGCTCACTGGGATATGAAAAAAACGTTCTTCCTGTATGCTTAGTCAGCACCAAAATAATCCCGTAAGATAGCCAACAATCTCTTTTTTTCAAAAATGATTTTATAAATGACAGAAACTGCTTATTTTTCATATTTTTATAATCATATTAATCGTGTTCCGTATGTTTATACACATACTTTCAAGATGACTAATATAAATTTGTATCTTCACTAATTACATTGATGATCATGGGGCGCAGGAACCGGGCGAACTTGTACTCACGAATATTTATAATTTGGCTCGATTACCCCCCCTTAATAAACAGACCTTTGCATTTAAATTAGCTTATTAAGTTGTATCCCCCCAATATCAAACTATTTCTTACGCCCTTAATGACAATGTCAAAAGTGTGTGGTTGGCGGCCAGAATTCATAACCAGCTGATTATGAATTCTAAATTATTGAAAGCGGTTACTGTATGGAAATAAAACTGAAGCAGACAGTGCCCCAAGGTTGAAATCTAATCAAAGTACTCATCAGAGTGATACAGTGCTTAACTCTCTTCACTCCGGAGTTAAGGTTAACATTAAGATTAAGAATTTTGTTATTGGAGGCAATTTTGCTAATATGAAGTTCACACGAATCAAAGTTTAAAAATTACACTCATGTTTTACATTCAGTAAGTTCAAATAAAAACGTTCTACTACCATTGACGAGAACAATCATGCCTCATTACATACTCAAATAAGAATTGATACTAATATTTGGAATAGTTTATTAGCCATATTAATATTACGCCGCCCTCTGCTCGGTTGGTTAACAGATCATGTAAAGGAGGTCTACCTCCCTCATGTGGTTATAAATAATTTAAAATAAAGTATTCTGCGCTTGAGCAAGATCATATGTTTTATAAATATGAGGTGAATATTAAATATATAATTTAAAATAAATTCAAGTAATGTTTATTTGAATAAACAAGCTGGAAATACAACGATGGAAAAACCAGCAACAACAATCCGCACACGTCGCGCAATGCATTGTGGAATATGTAGTTTGTTTATAAGTTTTTTTTTCAACGGGAAGTTGAACGTAATGGAAATACACCTGACACGTGACATTCTGACGGAAGTACGGACATGGATTCAAGGGGTTTCATTACATGGAGTTCACGCTCTTAAAGGAATGAATTAGTGGGCTAGTCGCAGTAAACATATTACATTTATGTTGTCATATTTATACTCTTACTTATTCTTACTTGAAAATAGTAGAAAATAGAAATGCCGCTTCTTGTCCAAAATAAGAAAATTGAACGATTACGTTCCACAGCGGGTTTATTTGCTAAACATCCGCATTTCCAGGTAGGTCTCTGCGTGCATTTCAAATAATTTAGGCTCGCTGGAGTCACTGGTATTCTGAATACGTAAGGAACTCGTTTTCTCGTAGGAGAATGCCAAAGCGTTTCGTGCTAAGGCACTTGAAAATGTCGACACAAAGTGCCTTCTCTATGTGCAACAGAGAGAGTTTGCGGCTACAACCCCGGCTGATAGTAAGTTCCACAATGCCTGTGTATGGAAACAGTTTGTATGATCAGATTTTTACTAGGGACTGCCAGCACTGTTCACTGATTTAATATCCATATGACGACGGTGTATAAAGATCAGTCACAATTTTACATGGAACCTCAGGCAAGTTAAGTAAAGAATATGACATTTCCTTGCAGCCAGACATGTCAGCAGCAGAGGACATAACCAGTATAACAATATAACTCATCACTGTAAAAACAGTGCTGAACACTTAACAGGAAGAAAATAAATTTGGTCACACCTTTTACAGAAACAAAGTGTTATGCCAAGAAAGTCCTTTCCTGCTTCTAGCACACATTTAAATCTTATTAAATATAAACCATTTTTCCAGAATCAGTCACTGTGCTCGGCTCTGATGATGCAACAACCTGCCACTTGGTAGTACTACGGCACACAGGTAAGGCTCCCTTAAGGTGTGTGATTCCATGTATGAAGCATATTCTTGAGCTTGCTCCAGACATTGCGGTCTTTCAAAGGAAGTGGAGCCACGTGTCTGGCTCATTGTGATGGCTCCAGCACCTGGACCGAAGTACCCTCCATTGTCAAAGCTGTCACCACACTGAGCGGCAAAGCCAGCGGAGGCAGGTAGGTGAGCCAGCTTCTGCATGGAAAGCTAAGTTTTGCTCAGTCCTCCCCTGGTTCCCATACTCTCTGCCCTTCAGGTTGGAGCTGCATCTAATCGGAGGTTTCGATGATGACAGGAAGACGTCACACCAGCTGAGCCTTAATCTCCTGGGTAAATTTCCCTTCCCTTTTTAAGCTCACTGGAATGCATGTGGAAACTAGGCATGATAGGAGTGTACCGTTTCAGGAAAAGTAAATGTTTCATTTTTTGGCAGCGGCTTTTCAAAAGCAAGAAGAAGACATTCACTTGGTCACATGCTGCATTACAGGTAGAAGCTCACCTTGCTTCTGTCCCCTTTCTGTTCTCTCTGTTGTATGTTTCACTCAAGACCTTTAACCTGATAGTCTTTTGCTCTCTTTAGAGCTAAATGACGTTGTAACTGATGGGATACACAGACCAGCAGTATATGGAATTGGTAGGACCATATGAGTACATATGCTTTGCTGACCCGCTTGTGAGGTGGTTGTGTGTTGACACCTCTGTCTCTCTCTAGGAGTCAATGTGAAGACTGGGGACGTGTTCCCAGCCACCTTCTCTAGGCGGGGACCTGCAGAGGAGCTCCGCTCAGCCCAGACGTTCATTGGCAGACAGGTGTGCAGCAGCTGTTCACGAGGTTGCACTCTGTAGGCTGTCTGTGCATGCCTGCTCGGACAGGAAGTTCCAGGCCCTTAGTCTGCCTGTTAGTCACAAGAGAGGAAAAACTGGGGGGCGGATGAGGTTTCTTTTTGGAAGGACAAAGCTTGTGCTTTTTACAGATGGTCGAAATCTATGACTCGAGTAAGGAACTTGTGAAAATCGGTCCATGCGAGTGGTCCCCGAATAGAGAACTTATCTTCTGGCTGACCCAGGATGATATCACAATACTGCAGGTAAAGGCAGACCGACGCATCCATTTCATGTTTGCTCTGTTGCCTTTGGTTTGCAACTCTTGGTGTCTAAAGATGTTTGTTGACTCTGCTGCTGAGAACTTCATGCAAAGGCTTGTTTCGTTTGCCTCGCCAGTACTTGTCCACGTCTCCAATGGCTGAACCTCCCCACTTCGTCCAACACATTAAGATGACCATCCAGTTCTTGCTGGAACACCCCAGCGCAGACAGCCTCTTTCCAGGAGGGCTTCCTCAGACCTTCCGCAGGACAGAGTGTGGAGCCTGGGAAAGGGAAGCTGAACAGTAGAGATGCCTTCCTATGTCGGACGTATGAGAGCTTTAAAAGCTGAACCTCCAGGACTCAGTGACTCCCCTGGCCCCCTGGGCCTGTCCAGTGGGACTCCCTCTGACCACCGTCCCCAAAAGGCTGTGCCAATGATGGGGTTTTTCTCCTGTCCTCCTGCTGAATTGTGCTTGTTTCTTTACTCCACAGTGTGTAATATTCTTCGTGGATTTAAGATGAAAAGAATCGTATGAGGAAGATCTGTTGTAAATCTGTATACCTTTTTATACTGAAGTGAACTTTATGCTACCTATAAGGGGTGTATATATATGTATACTAAACATACATAACCAATCAAATGCAATCAAAAAAATTAAAACACTTGTTTCTGTATGTTGGAGGAATCCAGTACGTCCATGGAAACTGAGAGAGAAAAGCCCCAGGAACCAAATATCGAAAGTATACACAAAGGCAGTGACTTTACTGTTCAGGAGCATGTTTAATTAGTTCCAACAATTTCTAATTTTGCAACAAATTATGCACGTCAGTGGTTCGCCATAGTTGCCCTTGTCTGTCCATGCATTATGTGCACCCATCAATTCAGAAGCAGGCTTCCTCAGCCTGGTCCTAATTTATTTAAAATCATTCTTCTGGGTTGAGGGTTAGTCTCTGTAGTTCTGATTTTCATCTTTGCACATCATAACAATTGAACTTCAAAACACTTTTCTTGTACAGTTTCACTTAATCTGAAAAGGCCTCACTGCACTTTCATAATTGCATATTTTGCTGTCTAATTCAATTTCTCAGAATCAAACACATGATAATATTTTGAACAGTGTTGTCTTTTGTCCAAAGTAACAGAATGGAAAACACTGATGTCCAAAAACCTTTAAATGGTATATTGTATATATTACAATTGTTAATTTCCCTATACAAGTCATTTCATTTCTAATGTATTTCAATATAAAAACATTTAGAATACCCCAACCCATTACAGCATCATACAAAACAAAATAACCAGTACTGAGCATCAGCTGTAGGCTCACGGGTTGTGACCCCTGTTAAAAAAGTAATGTTCCCTTCCCTAAGTCATTATTGTTATGAATCATGGCTAATTTTTAGGCTGAAAATGAAGGTTGGGGTTGTTCAAATAGCTGCTACTCACTGCCTGGGGTGCATTCCGTGCCGTCACATTCGCTGGCAAGTCAAGCAGGAAAGAGCAGGGGTCTGTATCTCTAAGCTGGAATTTTTGAGTTTGCAGGATAATTTGTCAGATTTAAGGTAGTCTGGTCTAAATGTAACTGAACAAAAAAGTCAATTTAAAGTCCATTTAAATTGGGGTACCTTAAATCTAGCTAAACAACAGATCTTGCTTCATGATAGAGATCCCTGGAGGTGAGTAAATAAGAAATAACTAAGGCAAGAGACTAAGACTTGATGTCTTATGGGTGCAGGTATGGTGTTCGGCATGAACTGAACTTAATGGGATCATACATCCAAATGCATAAGATATCTTTGCAAATTTCATAATAATTTTATAAATCACTTAAAAACATCTTCTAAATAAAAAGGTTCCCACATCTTAAGCATTGTAAACATACAATTTAAACATAAAATTTAATAGCTTTCTCATAATTTATTTAAAGGTGTAACTTAAACTATCTCAAAAATACAAGAGCAGCTACATTAGAATATTTATTTTTGCATAACGCTGTCAAAAAATTGTATTCAATTTCCTCTGAGTAACAAAAACCATTAGTCTAAATGGGAAGTATGTTTTTAAATCGGTCTTTTTTTCACTCAGCTGTGGTGGAGTCGGAACGTGAAAACAGGGCCAGAACTGCGTGTTTATAGTCAGTGTCTTATTATCTGGGTGACAGCAGAGATGATGCACTGAATGCTGTGGCACCTCTTATTCCTCACTGAACAGGACAGCAAAATGTACCTACAATGAGCCTGAGGTCTTCATTCACCCCGATTCTATGGGTTCTACGAATTAGATGTCCAGGGGTCTCGTATTACGAGATCTGTGATACTTTGGCAGGGCAACACAGAAAAAGAAAAAAAACATCAGTGCATATTTCACATAATTGCCATTAAATGTTAATAGCAGTCTGCATATTACACTGTTGCCAGTGAAAGGGACTTTCCCCCTGTTTTTCATTAAATGTATTCCATTTTTTGGACAGAATTACAATTTTTTTTTAAATAAGTCTCCGAAACTATAGAGTAGCCTTAAACATGGCGTGAGCCATGTTTTATTATCCTAGCCGAGCTTTAGTGACAAAGCAAGCCGCCTCTTCTCTGGCCTGGTTGCTCTGCCTATCTCCCCAGCCTCTGCTTCTCATTGGCAAGCCTCTCTCTCTTCTTCTTAAAAGCCCCTTATTCTGTTGGCGTGTCCCCTGATCTGTGGAGACTCTGTCGGGCATTAATGCGTGGGCTCCAGGATCGTTTCGGGGCCGCTCACATCTGGAAGTGGGAAATGAATGTTCTGTCTTTCTGCTCCTGCTGCATGACTCAGATGGGTGGCCTGACTAAGCGAGTCACAGGCTACCCGGGAATGATGAGATGGCTCCTTCCCTGTGACAGGAACAGCACGAAGCAAACGTTATCTAGAGCAAGCTGTTTTACAGAATCTGTCTAATTGATGAACATGCAACAGTAGCATCTTTAGCATTTTCTGCCCAATTTGCTTTTAAGAATCTAATGGGTATTACTGCGTGGGTCCGACGATGAAAATGCATGATGGCTAAAAGTCACAACAGGCAGAAAGAGAGTGAGGCCATCTTTGTGCTGGACCAGGGCCACATAGAGCATTTAATAGGTGTGATGCCAAGGTCCTGGAAATTAAGAAGAAATATGAACTGGGCCATCAAGGTCTAGGTGTCAAAGGGTTAGGTAATGTCACCAGGGAGGACCGATATGCGTGAGACACATTAGAACCTGCACCGAGAACCTGGACCACACATGGAGGAGAAGGATAACTCCAATTCAGGATATTAAATTACAAAGGAACCAAAGGTCTATTGGTAATAAATTCCTGCTAATTCCAACTAGATGCTAATGTAAATCTGACCTACAGTACTGTGCAAAAGTCTTAGACAATTGAAAGAATTGATCAGAGCTATTTATCTGGGTTGTAAGTGTATATTTGCCTGAAACAAAAAGTCTCCAAAAAGTCACTCATTTCTTGTTGGATGGCTAGAATTCAAGTTCCCAAACCTCTCCTCAGGGGCACCCCAGCCATTCCATGTGTTTGTTAAACCACCAGTTCACTTAGTTAATTAAATAAGTTTAAAAAGTCAATGAGATTGATTAGCCATATGAGGTGTGCTAGTGATCGAGTCAAAAAATACAAGGGTGTATTGGGTGGCTGATTAAAATCCTAGGGTGACTTTAGGAGAGATTTTGAAATGGTTATGCTGGCACATTTTGGCAGACATATCTTCATAGTTGTTATACCATCATCATTTTAACATCATATCTGACTGCCTAAGACTTTTGCATGGTAGAGTATGTTGTATCCAGTTTCCACACATCATGCTTAGACTCACCAAGAGACCCCTCGATGGCAACAGTGGCTGACGTGACAGATGTCCCTTGGACTTCAAAGGTCTTCATGGTGTATGTGTGTTCTGTGGAGTTTAACGAACCTATGGAAAAAGGCACACAAAACCAAAAAGTCAGTACAATCTGAACAATAACTGCTCTCCCTGTGGCCCTTACAGTGGAATTTGGTACCTGAAGCCAAGCTGAAAGTGCTGCCTTTGACCAAACTTTGGACTGGAGAGAACCAGTTCAGGACAGAAGCCACCATTGGGATCTGCCTCAGGACGCCCTGGGGGACACACCATTGGACAGGTCACACTGGGGCCTTCATAGATATAAGGCAGAGCCCAGACCATCTTTGAAAAAGCAGCACAAAACAGAAAAAGAACCTCTTGCATCAGCTTCTCTTCAGTGGCTTTCTGTAGCTGTGACTCGGCCTCCAGGATGCCCCTCTGCACCACCTCTGACATATTCTCCAACAGCTGGTCACAGCAGGACGAAGAGCCGGTCAGAAGAGGCCACATGCCTTTCCAACACAACTAGAAGCTTCTAGTAAAAAGTCAATTAAACTGTTGATGATCACTCTCAGAAAAATTGCTAAAAATGTGTACTTTGCTTTTCACTGGGGCTGCACCCTTGCTATTGTACCTTTTAAGGTACAAAATGGACTCTGAGTAACATCCCAATGGTACAAACAACATTAATGTACCATCAATGTTCTAGAAACGTTCCTCAGAATCCATTTCTGTACCCTAAAATGTACAATTACCTACAGCTATGGGTACAATTGGCAGACCCTTGAGGGTACAGCCCCAGTGACAAGCAAAGGTACAATTTTTTTCTTAGAGTGTACTGAGGGCACTTCCATTATTCAACTGAACGACCTATTGCCCATGAGGTCAGCTCAGTATGTGAGCAGTTGAACACCTGGTTGCTCTCTTCGATGTCTTTACCCACGGCTTCAATGGTATCAACCAATTTCACCACATCAAGGTCCTCTGTTGCCATGCCAACAAAAATACAATTCTTCTCTGCACCAAACTCAGGACCTAATGGATGGGGGGGACAGATCACTTATTTAACCCCTGTGTAAAACGCCCTGACAGTATTGTTGTTGTTTCATAAAAATACAAAATTATTTTAAAAGCAAAACTTAACATAGCTGGTAATGAGGTAGACTGCTTTTTCTAGCAACCAACAAATTAAAGCTATGGACATCTTCATTTTACTTAGGGGGTCCACCATAGTGAAGCTAAAGGTTGGGCCATGTCAATCATAGTCTGACCCAGCTCAGGAAGTGGAGGTTACCAGTGGAGAAGTCCACTTCAGCACCCAGAACCTGCAGTTTCTTCAGCAGGTCACTATTGATCTTTTCCACCAGCTGCTGCCTCTTGGAACCATCAGGTTCTTCCCCGCTGGGCTGATACCTACCAGGAACGGGCATTTGTTACTTTTACACACCGTCCATCTCCAGTTTTCTGTCTCCCGCATCCTCACGCTTCTCTGCTCACCTGATGGCACCTAGACCCGGCCAGCTGGGCTCCTCCAGGTACATCAGTCTGTTATGCCGGGACACTTCCTCACAGAAGTGGTGTCTGAGACACGTGGTCCAGCAGAGAAGAGGCACCAAGCTGACCAACTGCTCCACAACAGCGTCCACATCGCTTTCCTGTGTGCCCAACACTGCGGGAACAGTACAGATCGACGTTAGACCCATCACATTGTTTCTCTGGTATACCACAGAACTCTCTCAACGGCCCAATAGATGAGGAGGAAAGTGTTGGTCTCCAAAGTGTGATATTCAAACGTGCGTCACTTACATGCAGAGGTCATCAGCGGGTTGAAGCGGACACAGCTACCTTCGTCATCCAGGTAGACTACGTCCAGGCCGCTGGCTGAGACTAGCAGCCCCAACTGTTCACCCAGCTGTGAAGGAGCAGCCAAACTGTTAATCAGCACATTTTTGCCGCAGTATTATGCAGTCAGCCAGAGGGAAGAAAACCTGAACCTAGAGGTATAAAGTGAGTTTAAATAAGTAGGAATAGGAAAAGCTTATGATAAGGAGCCACAGACAACATCTTTATAAAATCTATCCTTTATAAAATCTAATGAAGGTCAACTGGACTGTAAAGTAAGTCATATGCTGAAGAAGCTACCAGAAAATACGTACGCTTTTACCAGAAAATGATAAACAATCATGCTATGTATACACAGAACATTATTACTACAATAACAAATACCACCCTCAGATATAAATGCATTAATCACTAAACAGTCTCACCCATCTGTTGAGTGAATCCTCAAATTCTCCCTTGTTTTCTGAGAAATCATTCACTGAATCTGCATTAGATAATACAAGTGAGAATGGAGTGCAAATCAGACAAGCCTATAAAACTGAAACAGCAATTACAGAAATACTTTAAAAGAAACACATCTAAATCGATACGGAAAAGGTGATGGACTCTCACCTGTGGGGCTCTCCTGACAGAACTTAAAAACGACCACAGGACAGTTCGGCTCATCCTCCACCTGATAATGCAGCAGGAAAAGAGGACAAATGAAGATAAATGCATAATGCATCACGAACACAGCTGTGAAGGCACGCACAATCCATAATGCATCACAAACACAGCTGTGAAGGCACGCACAATCCATAATGCATCACAAACACAGCTGTGAAGGCACGCACAATCCACAGGCGATAGTTAGTCTCAGATGGAGGAAAATGCAGCAACTAATATGGAAAAATATGTCAAGTGACTTACAATCTGAATATTCTGTGAAAACCTCTGTGAAATATTCTGTGCCAGACTGAAGACAATGTGTTTGCTTAAATAAATTATGGGATGATCTATGTATTAAAAACGCATCTTATCAATACCCAGCGAAGAGTACCTGAATACAGACATTCAAGCTGGGAGCTTGCCTATGATTAGCAGAATAGAATTAAACATGCTCTTGTGATTCTGCCTTTGGAAATGGCGTTAGAAACACGATCTCTAAAAATGTCCTCTAACATAATTTGCAGAAGCTAAATCAAGAAGCACTTGCCTAAAAGGAGACTAAGGGTATTTATGACGTGCTATTTCGATACGGTTTTAATCTCAGCTGAGCTCATAATGGATGTACCAGGAGTAAAAGCAAACTTAAAGACAAAAAATGGGTACTGATTAAGCCCCAGAACGAAGTCTGTAAACACTGTACTTCAGAGTGAGTGAGTGAGTGAGTGAGACTGGCTGAATGAGTGAGTGAGTGAACATAAAGGACACGGCGCAGGTGGAAAAGTATGAAAAAAGGCAGGTAGAGGGTTGATCCCACCTAAAATAAACAGAATAAGAGAGCCCAGAACATCCCACAGAAAGCCTCAGAGATTAGAGGGACCAAGAAGTGCGACAGCACAGCCTGAAACCAAGGCACCCATTCTCACTCCCGGTGACACACTGGACAGAATCACTACGGAGCTTCCCAGTGAGTATGTCTAGTGGTTTACCATGTTCAAAGCCTCGAGAAGAGACATCTGTTTGTCACCCTGATAACAGTAACACAGAACACACTCTTTGTCACATTTGGCTACTAAGTAGCACTCAGCATGACATCACGTGGGGGAACGAGCAAAGACACCCCCTCCAGGTGAACATAGCTTCAATAGCAAACATACCTCAGTAAGACCAGCTTCTGCAGTAAATACAGTGCCTTCAAGAAGCACTCACAGCTTTGCAAGGTTTCCATATTGTGTTATGCTTTTAAGCTTTAACCCAGGACACTTCCAGACAGTCCAAATACATGCTCAAGGCACTGTCTATGCTCCCGTAGTGCCATTTAGATGTTCCACTACATTGAATGGTCTTAAATATGTTACTAGGTATTTTATTCAATTCGGTCAACAAAATGACCCACCGAAGTTTTAATGAATGCCATCTTCTTCAGACTTTCTAGGAGACGATGACTCTGAAAGGAGGAAGAGTTAACAGGGAAATACACTGGGGTGTAAACAACTTTAATTGTTCCCGCCACCCACCCCGACAACTTTTACTGTTGCCACCCCCTTCCCTCCCCACCATTTGGACAACAATTGCACCATTGTTGAAATCAGTAGGGGGAGGAGCCCAGGGGCCTCCAACCATGTTAATATGCCTGTAAAGATCAGGTGCACAACACAACGTTTCCATTACGGTGATGGAGAAAGAGAGCTTCCCACCAGCCCCAAGGCATGCTGGATCCTCTCCACTATGCCACTGTGGCCAAGGTACTGCAGGGACATCCAAAGAGGAAGTGGCTGCAGATTCTCTCCCGGCTGAGTCCAAGACAGTCCTGCAGCAAGAGCCTAAAAGGCCGAAAGGATGGATAAATCAAACTGAAAAAAAATTAAACTAACGTCAGATTCTACAGCCCTCCTATATTTTAACAAAAAGGCATAGAATATCCAGAATCTACAGCCCTTCTATAGTTTTAACAAAAAGGCACAGAATATCCAAGTCGTGGCCAAATCAGGGTGCTCTTGAACACAGACGTACCAAGGCCGGGTCCTCGTGCCTGTAAAGGGTGACAGCTGGCATGGAGGGCAGTCCGAGCCACGGCCCCAGGGTCAGAGTCATGCTGTCACACTTCGTAGCTGGCTGTCGAGATTTAGGAACCACATTGGCAGAAGGGCACACAAGCATGCCTGGCCTTCCCATATGTACACAGAGTCCGTAAGGAAACATCTAGACATACCAAAAGTGGGGAAGGGACACAGCTCAAAGCCAGCATTGCTAGATTGACTCTGGAACAAAAAATGGTCCATGAGTTAATATTACCCTACATGTACAAAGCAGTCCATTCATAAAGCATTTTATAACATCTAGAGATACTAAACAGCTTATCCGTGACCATCCCCTCATAGCATCCATTACACTATCTAACAAAATAATTTGCTAAGTATTTGCATATGTTTATCAGGCAAACAGCCATGAGGTACAGTATGACTGGTGTGTGTGGTGGCCGGTGTTTGTCACTGAGGGACACACCCACCCTTCTACATGAAGCCACATGCTGTGCTGGTCACAAAGGTCTCTCAGATGATCCAGCCTGTCAGTGTGTCCTGCAGCTGCCGTCCCTTGGGGTTACATGCGGAAAATTATCGTACGATACTAAACCCATGCGGGACATCACACATAAATACTTACATAAACAAAAACTTCAAGTATATTTTTCTTTCAGAGAGGCAGCGTGGGTGACACAAATGATATAGTCATGCTGTATTTATTTTGTTGCACAAGAGAAAAATATTTAAGGCACGTGAAATTTGAATTTCCAAAATGCAGCTGTTGTGGGAATCGTGGAAGTTTCAGATCCACGTGTGTCGCATGACCTCATCCACATATGCAACATTCCAGAAACAAAACAGATGTGCCATCACATAGAATACAGAGGTAGGCTCCACACTAACCAGCATTCGCTATCAACAGCAGAGGAAGCTTCCCTGATTCCACGTCCTCCTTAATGATCCCGTCAAGAAGGAAACCGTCCTACAGTAATAAAAACATTACCAAATAAGAGCAGAGCTAACGTATCACCCTCACTGCCACCACACCCCAAAAATTCAAATCTGAAAAAGCAGTCTGCATTTCCCATACATCCCTGGGAAAAACCGAAAGACCACTCCATATTTTGTACAAATATGCTTTTTAAAATCCTGGTTTAATCCTGGTTCTGCTGGCAGAAGGTTAAACTGCAAGGCAGGCTGCTTCCAGGCTCAGTGATTCTAAGACAGCAGTACACGAGAACAAGGTGAAGCAGGAGACACTGGGAACGACCAAAAACTAGTCAGGTAAAGGGCTGAAGCAGCTTTCTAATGCGGCAGATGACCATCAGCTTATCCGGTAGTGCCTCATAAATCGGAGGATGACGTCAGGTGACATTCTAAAAGAATGGGAAACATTAAGTGGTGTGAATTGCACTGCTAGGGCAAGTTTGTTACGGGCTCCTAGAAGCAGGACTGAAGTCCAGTAAAGCAAAGAAAAAGCCCTTCATGAATGAGAAGCAAGGAAGAACCAGGCTGGAGTTTGCAAAAAAATGTATATTTTACACAGACACACACCCATAAATTGAGAAATGAGTGAAACTAAAACTTTTCCTGTGGTATCTTGATTTTTTTCCAGAGCTGTATGTATATTAAAACATTCCACAAATTTTAAGGTAATGTCATAGGCAAGTGGGTCACAAACATAACATTCTTACCATTTGGTGTTCAGATCCAAAAGCGGTATTACATGGCACAGTATAAAGGCATGACAGGGGCAGGCCCAGCTGGTGAGAAAAGGAAGACACCAACTATAAGAGACATGCCACCATTACGGGACAGAAACTCAAGGCCAGAATGACACAGAAGAAGCACATAGAACTCTCTAAAAAAAGACAAATGGCTTATTCCCATCTACTATGTACAGCAGCGCACTTGGTCTATTGCTACATCAGGTTCCCTTTTATGCATCCAGCAGGCTTTATCAATACACATTGTATGGAGAATTACTCATCATTGCTTGTACCTCTACACATAGCAACGGCTCTGAGGTACTCAACATCAATCACACTAATGTTCACTATCATCTTCTGGGGGAATAGTCTGGTTGTGCTCATCTGCAGAGAAAGGACAACACCTCTCGAGAGGATAGGCATTCCTCTGTGTCCAGGGACACAAGGGGAATACATTACAATGGTGCCTTACAGGGCATATGCAAGAGCAGGGCCATAGAGGCACTGGCCCCAGCTGAAAGCTGACTGGGTCCCAGAGTGCTCCCTCCTTAGTCATTCACCAATTCAAAACGTTTCATTAGCTAATGATATAGTAGTTTGTGTGAATTACGCTTATGCTCTCCACCTTGAGAATCCTAGAATAGTCCTTGGTGCCCCAAGACAGAAGAGGTCTGTGATCTCAGATTTCGTATGTGTGTTCACTTACTACCACTCTTTGGTGAGGTACGCACACACACACACACACACACACACAAGGATAAGCATCAGCACAACAAGTTTGTCTTGGGGACCCTACACAGGCAAGATGCTGAAACAGTGATCACTGCTCATATGACATCGTATTGGCAATATATGGCCATCGTCACCAGGGGCGGATTAACGCACAGGATAGATATGGCTTAAGCCTAGGGGCCCCACGTGTGCCAGCCTGCAAGGGGGCCCCCATTGGCACGGAGGGGGGCGGGGTTGGGGGGCCCACAGACTACTGTAGCCTAGGGGCCTCTGTACACCTTAATCCGCCCCTGATCGTCACGCAATACAAACAGGTTTTTTTACTCTACATTAGATAAAAGGGAGAAACCGAGTGACAACCCTAACCTGCTTAACCAGTTCAAACCAAACAAGATGCCATAATTTTCATCATACTTTTCTGGAGTAGCAGATATTGGTCACAACTAGAAGATTATTTTAGACTTTTTAAATCTCAGGTAAACCTTCCCATATCATCAATGAGAGAGGCAGTGTGCGTCATAACTGTCGCCCCCTACCTGGCTGCAAAGGTATTGACCCAGGCCAGGCCTGCAGGCAGAGCTCTGGTAGATGACAGGATGTCTGCAGCCGAGCACGGTGACACCTTCAGTGGCAAAGTCCTTGTAGCGGGAGTGGATGACAAGGCGACACACTTTTAGAAGGCCCTGTCTGTCATCCTCATGGAAAGACACGGAGCCGTTTTCGTACCTGTGGACAAATTACGCCGGCCATTCGCACTGTGGAGCTACTCACTTGCTGGAGAGCCCTTAAGGGCACAGTGTTCATGTACATTTGCATTAACACTACCCAGAACTGAGTTTGGGAGAATCTCTTGGACATTATTTCCATATGCAAAAACCACGCAACTGGGACAGGCTGTCATTGTGCAGTTACTGATGTCCTGAGTAAATCACCAGCTCATAATGTCGTTTTCCACTATAGGAAGAAACAAAAACAAGGCCAAACACGGATTATTTGTTTTTCATTACACCTCAAACCAGTGGTGATGAAGTGTAAAATGGCAACAATCACAGTGTTAACCTTCTTAAAAATTGCCATTTCCTGTGGTGATAAAACATCTTACAGCCAAGAAAACCAAGACAAAAATAACACCATCTCATATCAATGTCAGCCCACATGTGAACATGACCACCGCACATGCAGGGCAGAGGCACACAGGAGCAGCCTGTCCAGCTGGTGACACTTTTGGACTTCACAGAATTGCTCTGTAAGCCTCAGTAAGGCAGAAATATCTAACCACGCATCCCTACCTGAAGAGGCGGGAGAGCCAAAGTGTGACATCGGACTGGACCCGAGTGGCTAGTCGTCTCTGCTGCTCCCGGTGCAGCATGGAGAGATACGCTGCCACACTGTGTCCGAGGAGAGCCACATCCCTGGCCTTCCTGTCACCCTGCACCCTGCTGGACAAACACGTCACTATTCACTATTCACTATTCACCATTCCTACACCCTGGCTGCTTGTTTGCCAAACCGTCGGGTTTTAAAATTCAACTGTGCTGGAATCTCAGTATATTACCCAGCAGCGTCCCAAGCTGGCAAAGATGGTTCCTCCGAACAAATCAAAAGACAAGCAGAGAGCAGCGTTATTACCATGGACGGTCCTCGGTCTCTCCTCCACACGTGAGGCTCTGAACTAGCTGCAGAATACTGACGGCGTCCTGGCCACTGGAAAGTTAGGAGACAGAGCAAGAGCTTTCATACAGGTACAGCAGATGTGATGATGTGAAAGGTTTTGGAATTAAATCCTTACGTCATAGACTTGGGAAAGGGCGCGAGTACAGAAACCTAGAGAGAGCATATGAAAGAGATGCATCTAACAGCCTGTCAGCTGCCTTACCATCGCTGCAAGGGTCCTGGGATGTGCCTCAGAGTGGCCCTCTGCTCCCCCGGAACCTCACTGGGGGAGGAAAGCCGGATTACACATTGTCCAAAAGTGACTGAAGCAAATAATTTAAAAGAAAGAGGAACGGCACCTTCGACCATCTTCTAGAACCTTCATAGCCTCATCGAGGTTCTTCACCACTTTATTAAGCACAGGGTCGATGACAATCTAAAAGATCAGATAAATAAATAATGAAAAACAAGCAAAAAACCCCAAAATTAAGATGCATGTATGCATTTATTTGACTGACATATGCAGCTTAGTACAAAGGGTAAACTTTAGTCTTTTTATGTTTGCACATTAGACACTGATATTGCAGTGTCACAAACTTTGGTTGGCTGGCTAGAGTGAGATTAAATTCGAGACAAGTCTGCACACTTATTTTCATGTATGTAACAGTTTGATTACCGTGTAAATAGTAGGGTTTGCAAACTGCCCCAACGCTTTTGATGCATCCAATTTTTGGTTTTTAAATGTAATAATAGAAATTTGCCATACAATTTCTTGCGGGAGCATAAGAGTCAGAAAGCATGACTGTCACGCCAGATGTGTGTGAGTTGGCAACCACTGATATTTTCCTAAAATGTGTCAGATAAAGGTCAGTGGGTTGTCGTTTACAGGGTAGTGATGAGCGAGACCAATCCTTTTTGTATAATTTCAGTTCGATCTAAGGCTGGTGTCACTGGTACCAATCCCTATGCCTGTAACCCTAACCCCGGGGGGAGGGCGCAAATTCTATTCCTTCTTCTCTCCCCTTATGGACCGCCCTGCCCGGTAGAACCTGTCCTGCTCCCTATAGTAATACATTTAACACTTTACAAACATTTAAATTACCAGGTTAAACAATCGATATTTTAAAGGCAGGATTGATTTTCAAAATGAAAACATTCAAATCGAAAGAATCGATATTTTACTGTCGATCCGCGCATCAATAGTGCATTATATATTTACGGAGCAAAACAAGTTCCCTAGTAGTTATGTTGTATGTAACCCATTGGCTTGCATGTGTTGTTAGTCTACGGATAGCTATTCTTAATGATATGAAATCAATCTGACCCACATTTCTAAATTAAATTCTCAAAATATCGCAATATTATTAAATTGAGATTTATAACACGAGCGCCAAAGTAAGTATTTGCGGTCTGTTATTACAAGTCATTATTTGGCAATCATATTAAATGGGTTATACACATAATAAATAAAGATCAAACAACACAGATTCGGGAAACTAATATCCTCAAATCCTAAAATAACATCCATACGGATCCCCTTTAGTGCTGCCTAAATTAGTCAAACTGCAGTTTTCTAGTTTCTTTAGTCCTTTCGCTTAAATTTCAACACCACGTAGAAAACGACGTGATCGCCTATGATATGACAGCGGCTGAATATTTAATCTAAAAGCTGGTGATCAGATCGACGTCGCGCCGGTCTGAAAATAAGATGTTTTCGCCGTGTGAGGGCGGCGCATATTGGGGTAATCTAATTATGGCAAGCCCTATATCTGATGGAAATAAACGCTTTCAGCAGCTTACCTTTTCAGGCTGGTCCATCTTATTGTTGTCAGGGACATAAACGTGCCCCGGCCGCGTTCTCTGTATTGCAGTGTGTAAAATAACAGGCACTTGGTTACATGTTCGGGTTTATTATAGCGCGGCAGCAACAGCAGAAAATGCGTCTGCGTGTCCCTCAACTACACACTGGGTAATTAACTTCCGGGAAAGAAAGAATAGAGAAAGAAAAGCGCTTACGGTCCAGCGCTAGCCCCGCAGTCCGCCGTGTGCGCCATGCTACTATATCATTTAGATCATCCCCGTATTCTGCTTTTCACAAAGTCCACAATCAGCGCATCAGCTCTATTTGTGCATCATGGAACTGTTCACATATACTGTTCTGGGCGATTTATGTCACACTTCAATGGTTGCGAATTTACCTGCCTGCGTAATGTCATGTCCGCCGCCCATGCACTGGAAAAGTAGTGTATAGTTATGTTTATAAACCGTGTAACGCGCTAGTTTATTATAATTATAATAATAATAATAATAATTATTATTATTATTATATGGGACGAATTATGTCGCGCTTTGCCACATGTGTACTTTAGTTTGCAAGCTTATGGTTAGGCTTGGTTATAGCAAGCTTTTATATATATATATATTGCCCGTGAAGTTGTCAGGCTGTAATCCGAAAGTTGTCAGGTTGGCTGGTACTTTTATTCATATATGGTTTATTCATTTACCTTTAAGTGGGCCTCCAAAGTGAAATTGACTTCAAAAAATCCTCAGTCAGATCACAAAATATATTTCGTTTTACATTGGTTTTACTGTGATTTGAATAGTTCATTCGTCGTTTTGCTGTTTTCTGGCAACATATAAAAGCAAATAGACATACGTCCCACCTCCCGGAAGTTCTGGGAGTCTCTCCATGGCTTGTTAATAGCGGCTCCCAGCTATAAGCATGCGGGCGACTCCTGAAACTTCCGGGACAGGTGGGATGTCTGCAAATACCTGATTTCATTCTTGAAAGTGAATTGTTAATGTCCTCTCTGTATTAAAAATTTAAGAAAGCATCCAAACGGGACCGTCTTCCAGTTGTACATGTGTTAATAAGCCTAATGGCTCATCGACCAGTTACCATAAAAACACAGGATGTATAGTATCCGAATCCAAAACACAACATATGCTGATATAACCAGTATGCATAATGCTGGTCATGCTGGTAACCAGTTATGCTGGTCTGTGCTGTTTTTTTTCAGCAGAGCATATCCCGGAGATTTGTCAGTGAGATGAGTACAAGTGTTAAAAAACGTGAGCCTCAGGGGTAAACTGTGAGACTTGACACATGTGCAGTGTGATGCTGTATAGATCCTCTGCAACTATTAAGATGAATGATAAGGTAACGAATTGGATGGTGTTTGAGGTCCGGAGTGCTCCTTTTCACTCACCGACGGTCACCAGTAGAATTTAACCGAGGGACCCCCCCAGGTGAGCACCTGCCCCAAGGAAAGTTTTTGTACGGCAATGGTTTAAACGGTATAACTAATAATATATGTTTCTGCTATTCTTGGCCATATGAAAAAAGCAAGCTAGCCAGGTGCCTTACATATGTTTTAAATCAATGAGTTGTAGGCTACAGCTTGATATTTACTGAACTGCATTATTCCGGGGAATAAGGTTTAGGGGTCAAGCTCATTACCGCAATAACTAAAATAGACAAATTGCACCAAAATTGAACCTGTGCTGCAGAGTAATATTGGAGAGAAGGACAGTCTCAACCTCTTGATCTGTGGCCTGAACTATGAAGCGGGGTTACTGGCTTACCGGGGTAACTTGTCGGATTTAAGGTACCACAGTTTAAATGGACTTCATATTCGTTCACTTACATTTTGCCGAGACTACCTTAAATCCGACAAGTTACCCTGATTTCAGTAACCCCGCTTCGTAGTACAGGCCACTGGCTAGTGAAATAACTCAAAAAGTATTTGATAGATCTTGTTAACACTTCAGAAAAACGTTATATGGATGAAGATCTCCCGATTTCATTTTGTGACAAATTGCACCAAAACTGAAGTAACAGCACTAGGTGGCTGCAAAGGGTAGCTGCAGATGATGCTTGATCTTGTGAACAGTGGCTTAGTCTCATTTGCCAAACCAAGTACATATTACCCACTACCACAATTGGTTTAGCTCAAGTATCCAAGGATGTCCTGTTCCTTAAATAAGCTAAGTGACATCAGTCAGTGACAACTAATGTTTACGTCAAACACGTGGACATCTGTCAGCTTATCAGAGTGCAACATGCTTCCTAAGAAGTTTAAGTGCTTAAAGTTACGCAACAAATGTTGACTTAGCCTAGGCTAAAGTCACTACCCCAAACACAACTAACACAAATGATGGCATAGTTGTAGCGCGTTTCTTGTTCACGTCTTCAGATATCAAGTATGTTCCATTGTTTTCAAGAAATGCCCAGGCACTTCGCATTTTACGTCAGCATATGTCACCAAAGTGTGTAGTACCTCACTGTGCCTGCACTTAAGTAGGGTAAATGGGGCAAAGCCAGTAACTCTAAAAAGTATTTGATGGATGTTTTTAAAAGGTTGGGGGGCAGGGGTAACAGGGGCCTCTGGGGAACAGGCCTACATTGTGCTTGTTCCAATAGCATCTTTGTTAAGAAATCGTTTTTCACGTTTATCTTATAAAACTAAGACCACAGTGCCTTATATATAATAAACCATGAAATGGTCATGAGAGTAAACGTGGATGAATGGAAGGATTTTGATATATGATTTGATGATTCATTAAAATATTTGAAGGCTTGCATACTTCAGATGAAGGCAAATTGACAAGTCAACAGCCAGAACATTTTTCCCAACACTGTCAGTCCAACAGGTTGTGAAATCATTGTCTGTAAGTCAAGTTTCAAATTTTATCTTCCAGCACATGCATAAGCAGGTTTAACAAAACTGCCTTTAAGTAAAATTGCTTCCTTTCAGGATTTGAAATGCTTCCAAAAAAGTTACAATGAAGTCGTCAACTGTAATCAAATTGAGAAATTAACAATTTACATTCTCCAAAGGAGGGTATGATGGACATACTATATGACGATTGTCATGCCGATTGCGTGGTAATTGCCATGATTCTACTCCTTTGGGTACAGTCAATCGCACTACTTTTAAATAATGCTGGTAAACGCGTCACATTACATAAAAACATTTTAATTAAACAATAATCCACTAATGGCACAAAAATGCACAGGTGTTGTGAGGTGGATGACCAACTACTTCAGGGAGTACAGTGGAAACCAGCTTGTCTCACCCCAAACCCATGATACTCAAAACAGGACAGTTTCCCACTAAGGGTAAAATGGAAGGTGAGGGACAAATTAAGAAGCGAGACAAAATGGAGCTGCAGTACAAAAAAAAAAGATAAACACTTTGAAAGTATCTGTATGAACTTATTCACCCTTTATCAGCGGCTGAATTTGTTTTTAATTTAAATTCAATGAACCTTATCTTAACATGTTCTCTCCAAGATCATTCGGCTGCTGGTTACACTGATACTTTCCTGATGCTATCTGTGGCCTGTCATTTTATATTTTATTAAAGAAAGTAGTTCTTTATTGTTCATGACCTGCAATCTACTTATCACTCTTGGATCAAATTTTCCAATATGATACTTGCACATGCAAGGCGGTGGGACAAAAGATGTGAATAACGAAAACAGAAGTAGGGTAGAAGCTGCTGCAGCCCCCAGGGGATTATGGGAAACTGTCATCATCATCCTCTGCCATCTCCTTGGCAAATTCCAAATCTTGCTGCTCCCTCTCACGTCGCTCCTGTTAAGGCGACACAAGTCAAACTATGACATTGATGCAATTTCAAGGCACAAATACCGTGTCTTAAGACTGACTCCTAGTCCTGTTTTAAGGGCATGATTTCAGATGATCTCATATTTATTTGACTGAAAAGACTGGATTATTTCTTCAGACACTCCAGCACAGCAAATTTTACACAAGACTGCCACCTAGTGGCAGGATTTGCTCACTTCCTCCTTACTAAAAGACCATTGGTCCCAATTAGGTCCCAATTAGTCCACATATGTGAGTTGGGGAGTAGGGGGAGACACCCGTGAACCCAAACCGAACTCTTAGCAGTATCATCTTCCGTTAAGCTTTCCTTTTCAGTACATGCAACAGGAGGCGCTTAATGTGAAAGTAGTTCTGGCTCAGTGAACAAAACACAAACCTCTGCAGACTCAAGGTCTTTATTGTAGGACTTGGGTGGAAACCTCATTGCCTGAGGGACAAAAATTGCAAAAAGTGTTACTTGTGTCTGTCTGGTCTATAATCACAACATGACAACTGGATTATTAATGTCTGGCAACATGCACCAAAAAACATTTGCAGAACCTGCATACTCTTAAAAATCTGGAGTAGAGATCATGGGACTAATTCAGCTCATTGTGCAGAGAACACTGGAGCTCACATGCAGACAGCTGAGGGGATTTGTAAAGGTGGTTTACCTTGACGGACATGTTGTGGATGTCCAGGCAGAAAGAGATCCTCTGGTGAAATGCCAGTTGCGGTTCCCTGGTGCCGTAGATGTCCATAGTCTCCTTGGACTGAACGTAGCCCTTCTCATGATTGATGCTAGCTTCAATTACACCATCCCGGATTGCCTGGCCCAGCAGAAAACGCACAATTAAGTGCCAGGCAGGGAGAATAATTTGTTGCCGTGAAAAGTTTGAATCGTAATTCCCAATCCCTGGCAACGTTCTAGGCTGTGAAAGATCTCATCTTGCACCAGCTGTTGTAAGACTTATAAGGATCAGACTTCATGCTACCAGGTGCTGCAGATGGTGGGCAGGAACAATGTAGCATCACACACCTTGGCAACAATGAACTCCGCATCCTCTGGACTGTCCAGCTGCAGCTTCACGGCGATGTCGGCCAGAGAGATGCGCGAGTAGGACAGGCTGATCATGCGAACGCCTGGGCAAAGAAACAGGACTAGAATGATTTAATCCAGGAAGAAACTCATTCAAAATGATGGATCACCTTACAGTCCGCTGTTTATAAACCTGAACTCTCACTGGAGCAACAGATATAAGGCTCTCTCAAAACTAACAGGGGTTTAGGGCAAAATCTTTATTTGACCACACAGCCAGCTTGGTGGCACATAATCAGCACAATTTGCATTTACTGTTCACCAGTGTGTTCCCTTACTACATACACATGGCCAGGTCTGTGGCTCTGACCAGCAAGCATTACTTACACACACACACACACACACACACACACACACACACACACACACACACACACACACACACACACACACACACACACACACACACACACACACACAAAATTAAAGGCACTGAACCTCCTAAAGAACAGAATTACTCAAAATGTACAATAGCCATGTCACAATGACTTAAGGACCCAACATTTTACTGGAACATGAATTTTCTTTATAATCTTTGCCTTGAATTGTTGATAATACATTAGTCCTCAGGGTTTCTGGCACAAATTGACCCATCCTCTACTGATCTGAAGTTGACCACTGAAGGAGCCGCTCACCGGTCTTGATGACATTGTGTCTGAGGCGGATAATCAGAGTGTAGGTGCCATCAGTCTGGAACTTCTCCCCAAACTGGTCCAACACCTGATTGAATTTGGCCAGGTTACCTGTCCTCACAGCTGCATGGAATAAGCAAGGAGAGGCCTTGTGACTGCATTGAAAAATGCATGTATCTACACGCAAGTTAAATACATCTTTCTTTGCGCATGCTGGGATAAACACCGATGGCTGCCCAGTAGGGACTCCTGGACAAGACACATGTTGGGATTCCAGGGATGCAACCGTGCAATTCCCTTCCAAACGGGCACTCTGTGTTCCTACCCTGAGTCAGCAGGAAGTAAGGCATGAGGGACCGCTTCAGCGAGGGCTGTCTGAACTGCAGCCGGTCTGGGATCTCCCCCAGCAGAAGCTCTACCACGATCAGGAGCTTGTGCACCTGTGACCCGGCAACAAATTAAGATGGGGGTGGGGGGGCTTCAGGATGACAAGACAGCAACGTGGGGAAATGGGGTTCAGGCACCAAACTGAGTCTGAATTTCTAGGTGGCAGAAAGCTGTCATGCTGTTAATATATCATATCTCATAGATGAGTGTGAGCTGGTATTATGACTACATTCGCTGAGGGACGCAAAACTCATTACAACAAACAGGGCTGGCAATACGAGCCAAATTAAGAAACTCCTTTATCTCCTTGCGCTAAGTATACCTGTAAAAAGAAAAAGAAAACTTGCCTTCCCTATTCCTGGCGTGACTCTGAACATCTAATACATAATAAAAATCAAGCCTTTGCATTTGACATAGAGATTTTTTTTGTCTCTTTTCGTGACGTGTGTGATTAATACTAACAGTCTGTTTGAAGCCAACAGCGGTGTGCTGGGGGGCCTTTCTCAGGGCGTTGGTGAGTGTCCTCCTGGCCTCGGAGTACTCAAGCTGGATAGCTTTGATTCGACCTGTGGCAGACACTTAGCATTAGCCTTTAGCATCCTCCTATACACCAGGAGACAGAGGGGCATGAGGAAAGAGAGTGGGGAGACAGTCGAAAATGGTGTTTGTCAAGGTCAGGCCTGCAGACCTGTGTAGTAGAGGTAGCGGGCCCACTCATTGTTGTTCGCCTGCTCGGGAAAGACCGACTTGGACACCAGCTTCTCTGCCTGGTCGTAAAGGTTATACTGTAGGTAGTTGCGCAGAAGCAGGTTGAGCAGCGTGGCCTGGCCGTCTGCGTCGTGACGCAGGGTGGCCGTGCGCAGGCGGGCGTGTAGGAAACTGCAGCACAAGGGGAGCAGGAGAGCAATGCTGGTTTGGTGCATAATACACGGTACTCACAACAGACTAACTGTACAACTAGAAGTAAAGAACAACAGCAAAGGTAGACAACTCGTGTGTGCTGAAGTAATCGCTCTGGTACACATTCGCTCCATGATTTCCACAAGTGTGATAAAATTTCTTCCCTTTTGGTTAAGAATTACTCAAAATAATTTGTATAGACATCATCTCATTCAGAATTGGTTTTAACAATGTAATACAAGTTACAAACAAAATGTAACCTGCGTTTAAGTTTGCAGTACAGACTATGTGACCGGAATACAGCAATGCCACACACTATTTGGCTGTAAATATGCTTTACTTTAGGGTCACATGCCAGGTCAACCAACCTTCGAACAGCATCCAGCTGGTTGAGGAACTCGTAAACTCGGGAATGGTAATAGTAACATTTGGCAGCCACTAAGTCCAGAGCACGACGGTTTTGTGAGCTGATCTTTTGTAAGAGGTCATCTGACACCTTCTTAGCCTGAAAAGGGGAGAGCACATGAAACAAATGCTGTGATTAATCAGAGCCTCCCAGCTGGGGTCTCCCTCACGTCACGGTGCCTTCAGCTGCTGCTCTTACCTCATTGTAGCACTTGTTGTTGGTGAGATAAACCACCAGGAGAAGCTGGAGATACGCCTCCACCTCAGGAAGCAGAGGGGTGGCTGCTGCCTTGCCAGTCCTGGGACGGAACTGAACGTCTCCCTCTGTGTCCATAGGCTGGGCAAACAGAGCATGTGTACATGAGACAAAGTGTCAACATCTCCTCAAAGGCCAAAACAAAAACAGCAATGAAAATGGCAGCAATTAATGTACTAAATATACCAAAAAGGACAGTACTAATTCATAGACTGGGAGCAGAAACAGGAAATAAATATGTTCTAACTGTACACATATAAACATAACATCCATCCATCTTCCAACAACTTATCGTGGTCAGTGAGGCCTGAAGCCTATTCCACGAGGCACAAGGCTGGGGTTCACCCTAAATGAGATGCCAGGCCCCCACAGGAATATCACAGTACAGGCTATTTAGAGACATCAATTAGTCTAAGAAAAGGAGGTGGGATTTGAACCCCGGACCTTGGAGGTGTGAGGCAACAGTGCTACCCTGAGCCACCATGCCACTAAGAAACATTACAAGCAATATAATAGCATATAATTCTTGATTTTACAGCAATGAAAATTACATGCATCCAAACAACATGCCATTATTTCCATAGGTGAACTGACAGACTGTATAGGCATTACAAATAACTACTGAACAATACTTTCAGATTATGAACCATCTGCACTGTATTTTGCAAATACTACCCTGCTATTGGTCAACACTTTATCTTCAGAATTAGCCACTAACTGAGTGACTTTTGTGAGGACAGAATTATCACTCACTGATTTAACAGATCATAAGGGAAGCTCACGACCTGATAGGGTGACACGTTGTTTCCACCAAATGCTCGAAGTTTGACAGCAGCTCACCTCCTCCAGGAAACTCAGGAGGAACTCCTTCCCAGCACTGTTGGCGGTGTAGAAGCCCGAGATGGCCTTGTGCAGCACGTTGAGGTTTAGCCGCCGGCTGGTGGAGGGCAAAGCCCTGAGGGCACGCAGCACAAAGCGCGGCTCCTTTCCAGACACAGCCTTCTCGATCTGTTTCACATGCTCCTTGATATCTGACAGGCAGAAAAAAGGGAGCGTGTGAGAGAAGCAGACATTTAGATATGGCACAGAAATGTAGGTGGGTGCCACAATTAAAATCAAGTTTTCAAACATCAGACAATATTCAGAACAAACTGCAGCAGCAGAGATCTGTCAATCAAAATATATGCATTAAAAAAGACTGCATTACGGGCTTAGCTGTGTACACTTTTCGTTTTGTTCTATTGCTTTAAGTCTAATGGTTTCGAATGTCTTGAGGTAAGGGTGTCATATTACTATACATCATTAAGCACTACTGACAGCGGACACTGTAAAACTACATTGACCAGCAGGCCCGGAGAGGCCAGTCGGGAGACTCGGAGAATTCCCGATGGGCCGCTTAGCCGTTAAGCAAAATAATTTTACAACTTTAAAATTCTCCAACAACGCTTCAGTTAGACTGCTTGAACAGTTCAATGCACTATTTATTATTTACTTACTGGAAATGTCAGTAATAAAGTTATCGGGATAATAAAACATGAGTCATCAATTATCAAAGTTTCCCCAGAACGAAGAGAAAATTAGCCCACTCCGTGCGTGCTGACAGTAGGAAACACAGATCACAAGCACTTAACAGGTCATTTGCCTAAAAGCAAATTGCATAAACAGAAAAATCCGTTTATCTGATTTTTTCCGCAAAAGAGAAAACAAATTTTTAATAAGTCAAGTTAAATTTAGATTTAACCCATATGGATATTTTTCCACTGCAGCGTTACATTGTGTATAAAGGACCCAAGTGTTCAAAACAGCCAGAAAACCGGCAGCATTTTACAGCTGCGGATACCAAAAACCCGGGCGTTGACATTACGTTTATTCATAAGTGTAAAACCTTTCACGCCCGTCATCGGGAAGAGTGTTTCCCTGTAGCTACCTTCTAGAGTTAATGTGTCAAGCTCCTTGGGAGATTTCCCCGTCGTCGCGGTGTCTTCTTCTGGCATCTCCACATCCTGCGGCTCGGGGCCCGTCTCCGCTTTTTTCTCCGACTTGGCCTCTCGGGCCTTTTCCCGTTTTTTCGACGTGGTTTCTTTCATGATGCGCAGCAAATGCCAAAGCCTAAGCAATGAAATGAATATTTATACGCGTTCTGCCCGACCACAAACCAGTATTATCGCACTAACTTCTTCTGCCCCTGGAAAAACAAGGAGAATGACTGGCAAGTATGAACTACGCAAAGGGGATTGTGGGATACAGGCTATCTAATCAAGTTCTCAACTAGGCATGACTGATCGATCACAGAGCGATCGCTGAAGATCTGTTACTAACTTGCGCCTCTGGGCGGCAGGCATGTCTTCTGCTATCTTTATTGGGCGACAGGCATGGTGTAAATAAGAGGCTCTGAATATTACGTTATTCTTTAAAATATTGAAGTGTTCAGTAAAAATATGTAGTATTTAAGCAGACTGTCTAGCAAATGTGTTGTGTCATGATGAAATCAAGTACTACTGAGTATTACTGAGTTTAAAAAAGATAATATGTTACGTCATAGTGAGTCTTATTAACATCAAACAGTAATTTAAGTGATTATTTGAAAATTAATTCAGTGGTAACACTGGATATATTGTAGATATTTTATTACCACAATCATTTAATGCGTAGTTCCAAAACAGTTTTAATTCAAAGATCTGTTTCTTTGTGTATCAGTTATTAAAATATATTTTAGAGACAAGTTGTTTAGCTTGAAAGAATGCGATACGTATGAGGGTCAAATGTCCGGGCGGCAAATGTAACAATTACTGCGAAATACAGCTTGATATGTATTGTTATGTAACTAGAACCACGGTTAGATTTCAAAGTAAGAGATAAGAGATAGGGGTTAAAGAATAGGAAAAGTGGTTCCCATGGCAACCCGGGGAGCACCGGTATGTGTAACAGTGAGCGAGGGCATTGAGAAGACCGAAGCGAAGGGCAAGCCCAAGTCATGCTTTCCACTCCCCAGCGCGATATCCTGTGAAAAGTCACGTCCGCTGTAATAACAGACAAAGCGGATCTCCCTTAGCTCCCCCGGGGCAGCCGGGCGGGTTTTCGGGTTCGTGTTGGGCGTTAGAAGGTCCACACTAGCAGGTGCGTCTGTGTTTCTGTTTTCCTAGGGAGGTTACCTAAGGATCCTGACGCCAGCAGCCCAGCGGTGATGGCTGACTTGTACAAAAAGATGTGCTTCTTTACAGTTTCAGTCACAAGTTAGAACTTTTATGTTTTATTTGATTCTTGTTCTGTTTGTATTTCATATCCCAATGTAGTATTGCGGTGTGATAACAGCGAATATTTTGTCATAAAACTACCCAGCTCCATGTTCAGTTACTGGATGTATCTAATGCACATCTCTGGAAAAGACTAAGAGGCTACAGCAAAACTTTCAGTTTCACTTATTTCTTAATTTATATGAATGCACCTATGTTTCTGCCACCTCCAGCCTGGCCCTGCTTCTCATTCATGAAGGGCTTCTTCCTTGCTTTTTGGGTCTTCAATCCTGCTTCTAGGAGCCTGTAACAAACTTGCCCTAGCAGTGCACTTCGCACCACTTAATGTTTCCCATTCGTTTTGAAGGTCATTTGAGGTCAACCTCCAGTTTATGAGGCACTACCAGATAAGTTAACAGTCATCTCCGGCATTAGAAAGTTGCTTCTGCCCTCTACTTGGCTGGTTTTTGGTTATTCCCAGTGTCTCCTGCTTCACCTTGTTCTTGTGTACTGCTGTCTTAGAAATGTTGAGTCTGGAAGCATCCTGCCTCGCAGTATAGCCTTCTGCCAGCAGAACCATGATTAAACCAGGATTTACAAATGCAGAGTTTTAAGAAATATACAGTGGTCTCTTAATTTTGACACATACACACAATTTTCTGACCTTCTTCATATTGTTGAGATTACATGTGTATTCTGAGATTAGCCAAAACAGTGTTAAAATTAAGATACAGTGCTGGCAGCATCTTTGAACTTGTGTGCAGTAATATAGAATTAAAAAACTATCTTGGTAGTACTGGTTTCAAATACAGTATAGATAACCAGATACTTTAGCTGGAATGAAAACCCTGATTCAACACTTTACTTAGATTTAGCAAGTTTTTTTTCCCCCCAAAATTGATTAAATGCCATTTACGCATATATACATATGCACACCCACACACACACACACACACACACACGGTGGGTGTCAGTTTTAATTTTCACAAAACAATAATAGAGTGAAAACTGCTTGGGAAAATTGTAATATGTATTCTTGACACAAGACCCACACAAGTCCATTGTTGGTTTAAATACTGGTTAAAATGGAGTTTTCAGAACAAATTCTATATTGGAAAGGAATAATAATAAAAAAAAGTTTTCAGTGGTGGCTGGCCAGTGTTCCGCATCCTTGTTCAGCCCAACATGTTTGGTCATGGTGTTGGGTGTGTGTTGGGGGTGGCGCTGAAAATGGACCTGATGGAGATGCTCAGGTGCTCGCTTATCACATGGCCCCAAGCAGCTCCTCTCATGTCCGTCCTTGCACTTCAAGGTTTAGCACTCCCAAGGTGATCCACCTAGGGACTTTTTAATCTGCAACCCAATCTGGCACGGGGCTGTGCTCTGCTAGATTGAATGTGTCATTCTATCCGGCTCTTTGTGTCCCATTAGCCGATAGTGGTAATGTTCACACCAGTGTACTGTGTCTGCGAGGCAGGCTAAGAGGCTCACTGTTTGGTCCCTGCTGGAAGGCAAGCTGTTCTGAAATTTGAATTAACTGCAGCGTAAGTGGTAGGAACGATGCAGTTATCTGACCAGTGGAACTTGTTTGCATTTTGCCTGCTTCACTGTTGAGCTGCGATGATCGGTTACTGGCCCACTCCCGCTCTTGTAACTAACCACGATAAAAGCAGATGATGTCAGAGGATGGGATGCTGTGTATCAGTATTCTGTTGCTTGCTAAAAAAGGGCTGCTATTTGCAATCTTTTTCATTGAAGCAGACACTTGGACGATGCTGTTGTCAACGCGAGCCTGACTTCCCCTGCAGTTCACCTATGATTGTGTGACTAAGCTGGCTGTGCCAATATAATGAAACAACACTTAGGGCACAGCACGCATGCTATTGCAGTCACGTTTTTTTAGCTGAAGGATTCAATATGGGAAAAGACCATTCGTGAAGAATGATGTGCTTCTTATAAGCCAAAACTTTATATCACTGCACAGGAAGATCTGATTGAAGCGTTGCACGCTGGCCCTCAAAAACACTGTCCTTGAGTCTCAGCTAGGCTCTAGGCAACTGCAATTGTTTTTCACTTCAGTGGGGGTGAGGGAGGAGTTTTCCGTATCGGTGATGTATGGTGAGGAGTGAATGGGGGGAAGGAATAAAAGCCAGCCCAAACAAAAAAACAAACATTGTTGCCACGGGAATTCACAATGCTGGTTCGACTATTGATGCCTGCATGTTCACTCTTCTGCAGTCACTGAGAAAGGCCGGAGAGTCTGCCTTTCCGGGCACCACATGTGTGCAGGCTGCCCCACTGGAGAGCAGAATCGCTGGCAGGATCATTTTTGCCGCTTTTCCACTAGCATACAGGAACCACGCCGTACCGGAGCCGTACCACAAAGAGGGACTAGTTACAGGTCGGTTCCAACTCGCTTCGGTTTTCCACTGCAGACGGGTCAGCTCGGCAAAGGTGTTGGTGGGCTTGGAGAGCGACAGTAACATAAAACCAAAGAAACACATTTACTGGTGTAGATTATGAATTACTGTAACGAATCCACTTGCAGAGTCATGTTTCAGCAAAACGGTGGTTTATTGAACAGTTAAAATAATATAATGTAATACAGTGTAGACACACACCGGGCAAAATCAAAGGCAGCTCAAATACAAATTAAGGGCAGTTCTTCACCCCCCTTTATGCCCCAAAACACCCTCCCCAACAAAGTGCTTTGTGTAAGTGTTGTGAGTTTGAATATAAAGAGTGACCTCCTGGAGTGTGAGGATCCTGAGGCAGCGATGGGGCAGGACAGGACAGAGATTTCCCGTGAGAGTAAATGGTACTCAGTCACTTCTCTGGCCACTGAAAATTCAGTTACTTCCTTAGCACCCTAGTGGTGCCTAATGGAACTCCCATTTCTCTCCCCGACCTCCTTATGATCATAAATTGCTAACACTGTATTCAAATGATGAACCAAGAACATTGGGGCATCTTTACTACTTTTCCTTACGGTTCCTACGTGCTGATTTCTACATCTGTGACACTAACGGAATTATCATTAGCTTGTGTAAATTTGCATCACAAATACATTCCGTTCAGCTGCTCTCTAGTATTTTTTTAAGTAGGAGGTTGGAAATTTTCAAGTTCCAAATTATCGGGAATGCATAAATACATGTGCGATGTGCGATACTATAAAGAATGAATATTATATTGAATATGCCCTTTGTTCCTTTATATAATCCATTCATATTGACACAGATCAACAGTATCTCCATGCATTTCAACTAATCAGATGGTGGTGGCACAACCAGTTCGATTTGGTCATACTTTCGGCCTTGCAAATAAGCAGGCCCATGTCAGTGTGGGTACGATTCACATAATTTACAAAACCGTCTCTTTGTGGTACGGCTCGGTTCTTGGTGGCAGTGGAAAAGCTCCAACAGAGTCTCTGTGGGAAGAGCTGTCAGTCTTAGAACCCATAGACTGTTTATCGACACTCTGTCCTTAGAGGACACCATCAGATGTTTGCCATGGCAGCTGGAACTTGAGATTTACTTTGACTGCCCTTAAAAAAGTCAATATCTTAAAAAAATAGGTAAAAGCTGAAAGCCACAGTTAGTCTTTTGTTGGACTTAAACCACAGCCTCTTGGGACAAAGGTCTATTGACTAGCTTTGTGAATTCTGGCTCATCAAAAATGGATTAAATCAACATATTGAAATATGCATGGTAAAAATATGGTATACAGTAGACATAAAGAAAATGCTAAAAAATGTTTTTCCTTTTCAATCGGCTGTTTATTTGTTCATTTATTTTGTTATCGAGTTTCTCATTTGTGTGTCCATAATTTAAGGTTACAGGCTGGTGTCTCCTTGCCTGAGGAGGTGACCTTTTACGTCCTCACCGGTCCCACGTGGCGATCAGAGACATCCGGCAGACCTGACAGCATCACTCCACCACACCGACACTGCTGTAACGCTACCCGTTACTCGATAGAGACCGAACAGCAATCGACAAGCTTGACAGCGTGGAAGGTTGCATGAGTCATATTTCACAGGCAATATTGTTTACATGCATCATCCCAGGGAAAGACCTGTGCGTGCAGGTGGCTAGTCCGTGGTCTGGCGTGGCTTCAGGGGAACCCAGCTGCATACTGGGAGGGTGAGGATGTGCCGGGCTTTCTATGGGTGCTGTCCAAGTTCTGTGTTCTGTGTAGCTCCGAGACCCACCGAGTCTCTGCCCGACCCTACTGCTCCTGGTGCTGAGGACCCTTCTAGAGAGAAAGGAGAAACATGCACACATAGCACCTGCTCACCGGTAATTCCAGAAGATGTTTCCAGTTTCTTGGTGACAGTGCTAGTGCACATGACCTCTGACACCTGTCCCCTAAGGGGAACTTTGCTGGTCACGTGCACCTTTCCACGGGACAAATGCTGGACTACATGCTCTCCTTCTAGATGCTTCCTCACCTGCGACTGAACTGAATACATACTCTGGGGAAGACGAGGAGGTAGTGCTATCATTTGGCAACCAGAGGGTTGCAGGTTCGAGCCCTGTTTCCTCCTAACCCCATCAAAGTGTCCTTGAGCAAGACACTGAACCCCAAATTGCTCCTGTTGTGCAGGTTGGCGCCTTGCATGGCAGCCTTTGCCACCAGTGTGTGGATGGATAAATGTGAGGCATGTATTATAAAGCGCTTTGAGTACTCGTAGGAGTAGAAAAGTGCTATATAAATGCAGTCCATTTACCATAAGAATTTCATTGTTGGCCTCTGCTTTGCTATGATCAGGAAAGGCAAACAACTTGGATTAAAACTAAGGGGTACATGTCTCTGAGCTTAAGTGTTCCAGCTTGTACTGGGAATGAGCAGTGACTGCTGTCAACCGTAAGAGGACATAAGATATTGATTTTCTTGCTTGAATGACCATCGGTGGAAAAAACGTGAAGAACAGCTGCGAGATGTGGTGATGCCGTCTGGGTGTCATGAACACGTGACTTTGAGGGTCTGACTTTCTCAGCTACGCCTGCCACAGGGATCCCGGCAGCCCCATGTTTCAGAGACCGGAACAGGGAAACCCAGCAGGAAATTTCTGCCCTTTTACTCTCGTGTCACTCAGCACATGGGCATTGTGATCACATGGGAATTTAAAATGGAATTCTTGCCTCTGAATCGGGAATGGATTAGTGCATGAAATATTAATTGATGCTCAGTACCATGAACCAAATAAAGCCTGAGGCAACGTCCTTGACACCAATAAAACAACCGAAAATATTCCTGAGGGAATTTTAAAAAAAAAACACTACCAAATAATATAATTACCATAATTGTTACCCAGTACAAAATCTATGCTGTAGACATAACAACTGAATGTAGCCTATTTGTCACGTGCCAAAGAAAAGGCACATTTTAGCCCAACAGGAAGACAGACAGCTCACATCAGTGCTGTAATTTGTCACTTCTGAACCATGTCCAACAGCAAGACCTGTATTTCCTTAGCAACTGCAACCGGCAACCAATCATGTGATGGGTCTTACGAATCCATTTAATAAAAAGTTGGCGAAATGTATTTGAAATGTATGATCGTGTCCTACTTGTCAATAATGCACACCATCGATATAGCAATGTATAGACTGAGACAATCTGATCACAGGACGAACGAGGAGATGCTTCCATTTGGTTTATTTACATTTTAACTGACATTAAAGTTAAAACTTGTTAGAAACACTGTATCCAATGCAACAAAAAAAATCAAAAAAAGCCAGATTGGCTGGAGATATGGACACGGCATCATACATCCAGTTCATACATGTGTGATCTTGGTTCACCATGACATCTGATGTTGGAAGGAGGGCTCTGGGAGATATAAGGGAGGGGGGAAGTATTGCTGGAATTGCCAGGAATCTCGGTTGGCCTCTCGCGCGGCTCTCCGAGACGGTGCAGTGATGAGACCCTCGTGGTTTGTGTCTTCAAATCCTGAGCGCATGCAGTAGGGGAGCCACTCAGCTACTGCGGGATCTTAATAGGCTGCTCCGGGATGAATTATTAATCCGAATTAGATAGCCCGCTACTTCCTACATGGACTCTCGGAGCCACTACACCCTCCACACCAGTGCAAAGGTAAACCATGATTAGCCGCCGCCACGGCACAACCGGCCCGCCGCGTCACCAGGACCCCAGAGTCCAGAGGCTGCCCCCCCAGTCCCCCAGGTTCCCCTACACCAGGGTCTCACCAAGCAGCCTCTAGTGGGCCCCAAATCTATATTAGGCAAATGTGGCTTGGTGAATACATTTTGCCGGCCATAAAAAAATACTACCAACTTTTGCACGATCGGCAAAAATGACCAAGGGACCCCCCCCCCCCCCCCGACACTTTGTAAGGGGCAACAGCTGGGCAGACATGCTGAGAGCCCCTTCTCTACACCACAGTGCTGATGGTGGAAGACTCCTCTGACCTGCCCTGCTTGCTGGGCAGGGACTTGAGGTACTCCAGGTGGCGCCGTGCGTCTTCCTGGTTGTGCCGCACGTAGTAAACCAGGTAAGATATGACCATGGTGAACCAACCAAACATGGTGATTAGCATGGCCACGTCGGTGGTCTTCTTCAGCACCACGCAGAGGTCCAGGTCCTTGGCCAGCAGGAATGGCGTCCCCTGGGCCCCCACGTCCTCGGGTTCTGAGGTCTGGCACACGATGCCGGCTAGAGAGGTGGGCTCCAGGTCGAGCAGGGGCATTACCCTCTGCAGGTTGCAGTCGCAGTGCCATGGGTTGTAGGTGAGGTTGGCGCGGGCCCGGATGTGTGCAAAGGCTTCTGGGTTCAGCGTCATGAGCTTATTGGAGGACAGGTCCAGGACCTGGAGGGACTCTGTGAGGCCTTGGAAGGCCCCGGGCTCCAGCTGGACCAACTCGTTATGGGAGAGATCCAGCTCGCTGAGTAAAGGGAGCTCCAGGAAGGTGTTGGTCGGAATGGTGGTGAGGAGGTTGAAGTCCAGGTAGAGGCGGCGGGTGTCATTAGGTATGTCCTGGGGAACCTCGGTGAGGCGCAGGCTGCTGCAACGCACCGTCTTCCCCCAGGTCTCGCTCTCGGAGCAGTAGCACCTCTTGGAGCAGCTGGTGGCCGCGTGGTGGAAGCAGAAGGCCATGAGCACCAGGCTGTGCAGCAGCAGACACGTGACCACCGAGTGGCGCAGCAGCCGGTCTGCGGGCAGTGGCATGATGGGATACCGGCATGCTCCTGGGAGGACTCAGCCCCCAAGCAGCTGGGAGAGGCAGAGGGTATGAGCGAGACAGTCCTCCAGCCGGTCAGCCTGCACCAAACTGGGGAAAGGAAAGCGGAGGAAGAAAAACTGAATGACTGATGTGACACAAATTACATCCTGACTTAAAAACTATCCCTGTGACTGATGGCGAAAGTGCTCAAGAGCCATAGTGTGTTATTTCATGCACAGATGGAGGCGATCTGGTTTAATTGCTATGAAAAAAAAGGCAGGGATCTATCTGTTCCAGGGCAGGCCGAGGACAAGGCTGTGCAGAGCTGCCTTTACATCCACATGGGCTGCAGCAGTAGAATTAAGGCAGGCTCTCTCAGCACATTACCGCTGGACCTGCTGACCCATTTTAACGGTGGATATTTAAAAATCGGCATAATCACACTTCGATTTAGAGAGTGGCCCAGAAGGGGAGGGTATTTTTGTCATCACATTCCAAAGAAAAACAGGGGAATGAGGATTTCTCGCACTGCTGCTCTCGCCACTGTGGCATTTAACAAGCATATCTTTTTAGGAGTCAATTCTGAATGTAACTGAATTTAAATCTGCAATTTAAACATCAATGGGTTGGTACACCTTCCTGGGTTGTTCCCTGCCTTGCACCCGTAGCTTCTGAATTAGGTCATCTGTTCCCTATCCTGCCCTGCCTTGCTCCAGAACTAGTCAACGGTGACTAGTAAATTAAAAAAAAATGTTACAAAAAGCTGAGGCTTCAACCACATGGAAATGAAAAAATGTATACAGTGCTCACAGATATTCTTGGGATGCTTAAATAGAATTAAAATATTGCACATGTATGGATTTTACAACAAAATATATATCACATTAGAAACAACCAGTAGTTTTAAGTAAAACATTCATTTCAAGTAGCAATAAACTGAAACACAAATTATCGTCCTAAAAATCATTCTGGGTTATAAACTTAATTTACAAGCAGTATCATTGGGTGGTTTTTAATTAGTAACAACTTTGCAATAACATAAAATGCCAAATATTTGTATTCAGTATCACTTTGGGAGCTGGTGACTACAGTTGTAATTGAACTGAGTGAATCAGTCAAAAAAATAGGACAATAAAAATAAAGATATGAGTGGAAGATACATGCAGATTGCTTGTCAATGGACTTTTGTTATGAAACCAATACATTTGCAACATTTTTGCTGAATTAAGCAAGTGTCCCAAGACTTTCCGTGAGCACTACAGCTGTAAGAGAGGTTAGGTTGGGCATGTCGAAAATGACCAACACCCAAACGTCATCCACCGCCAACTCTGCCGATCCCGAAATTCCGACTGCTGCAAATAACTGGAAAAGATGAAGGATGAATTGGATTACATTTCGAAAGTGACTGTGAAAACTGTAGCCGATAAGCGATCCACTTATGGAGACTGAAAATGAAATCGATTCCTCTTAGAAGAACATAACAGGGTGTCATCTACAGAATGCTCCTAATGAGATCATGACTCACATGCTGAGCAAATGCCAAGAAATAATGATTTGTAAACAGAAAAATCCAATTTGGGTGTAGAGAGCAAAGAACATTTCATATCTGCTTTAGGTAGTCCCTGGGGAGGCTGGGGTGACAGTACATAATTTTTAATTACAGAGGAAGAAAAACCAAACACTTCTGGGCACATTACTGGACAGGGGGGGGGGGGGGGGGAGGGGGGTTGAAGTGATGAAGGAGATATTATTAAAGAAGCGGCATTCTGTTAATGTAAGATGAGGTTTTCCACGACGCGACGGGTTGTCTTGGCATTTACCTGGAAGCGGGAGGGGGCTTGGGGGTGAAGACAGGAGGTGAGGGGAAAACCCTGAATGAGGGAGAGAGAGGGAGAGGGAGAGAGAAAAGGATATAAAGGAACCCCGAGGGGCAGGGAGGAAGGACAGAAACGAGGATATAATAAGAAAAAGCTCAGAAGGAATAATGAAAAAGAGGACATCTTTAGGAAGGCAAGATAAAAAAGATGAATGAGTAAAGCAAGTACGAGAGGTCAATAATGAGAGCGTTCAGCTGCAAAGGAGCCAAAGGGAAGGCAGAAACAAGGCAGGCATTTTTACTCAGCTAAGCGTTTGTTAGTGAAGCCATCAGATCCAGATATAATTACTGCATGGGTCAGGTACGGTCAGTGGAATTAGGAGCTTATCTGTTTGAACAAACACACAAAGCACCTTTCATCTGGATCACAAAACGCTTCAGGTTGAACCTATAACTCCGAGATCATGAGATTGTCTTTCATAACAAATGCAACTGTTGTGCATGTAGGCTTTTTCCTGTGTTGTGGAAAACCTCGTCTGACATTAACAGAATGCCGCTAAATATATATAAAATAAACCACTGCCAAGAAGCATATAGTACAAAGCAACTTCACATAAACACATATGAACCGTATCCACCAGCTTCATACTCTGAATCCACATTATCCATGACAAGTTCATGGCAAGGCAGCTTAACACTTCATTCTCCTCTTGGTATTGAAGTGACTTGATGACTAGCTGGCTGCTGCAGACCAGCGTGTCACAGTGTGGCTGCAGAGGTTTAGAGTGGGCACTACCGGAGATGGTGTAGCAGCAGGGGGCACAGAGTCAGGCATTCCTGCACTGCCCCCCCCCCGCTAGGGTGCATGGCTCTGGGATAACACGGCCTTTGATAACCCCGGCCCGGCCTTTTGTCAATGTGACCGCTGACATGGGCAGGAGCTATTCTGGTGCTATGTAATGTCAGGACTCCCACTGGCTCTATTCATAGCATTAAGCAGGGAGAATAAAAATGTTATCTAAATGTTACATACATTGTTTTGACCTTTAAATAAAGATGATCACTTGGTTTATAAAAAAAATCATTATTCAAAAACTGTGCGGGGAAAAAAACTCCTAAATTATTAGACTTTTCTAACCTCATAAGTAAGCACATATAAAACAATGCTGAAAATAAATTTGTTTAGATTAATTTCGTACGACCAAAGACCCGGCTACTGCCTCAGACAGGCCAATAAAAAGGTGCTTAAATGGGTACATTTATGCACCAGCCCGCCTCCATTTTAAACGTTATCCTCCGACATAAATAAATTAACCAAAGCATTTGCACTTATTAGCTACACTATCAGTATCACGAACCGTGACAGAAAGGCAGCCCCGTTGTTTCTCTCCCTCCTGACTGCAGGTCCTAGGACAGTCGTTCGGCTTTGACATTTTAACCTTTGTTGCCGGCAGACTGAACAGCATCGATCCCCACCTTTTTGTGAGTGTTGCTGTGTTAAGTAGGCCTACTGTGTATAGAAATATGGATGGTCTGCATCCCGTTTTGTGTCCCCTGAGCATCTACTCACCGAAAGAGTGGACAGCCGTCACCGAGGCTACCATGCAGTGCTTCCAATTTCTCTAAATGTTTCAGGATTCGGGATAATTTTTTAAAACACATGATTTCATGTGTTTTAAAAAGCTGGGCATGGCGCAAATGTCGTAATAAATAATAAGTTCATCCATTTGTTTAACTTATGTCCCCATCAGTTTTATTTATAATTAGAGAAAAAAAATAATACTACTTCGTGCAACTGATACGCTTCACTTAACCATTCACGTAAACCGCGGACGGCAATGTATTTCGTAAACTACTTAACAAATCCAGCAGAATTAATGTAAATGACTGTTTGAATGAACCGATTCTCTCGGCCGTGTTTGATTTATTGCCTTCATTATGCTGAACGACTGGAGTCGGTCAGTCGATTTAATAAGGAATGAGACAGATTACAAATTAACGTGAGCTGTATGCGTTAACATCACCGGTTCGTTCTTATAACCCTTAAAATGTGTATTGTAAAACATTCTTATTTATTTACTGAACTCCGTGATGTATCAGAAACTATGTGAAGATACAGTTGTATTATTTTTGTTTTAACAAAACTATGTTGCTGAAAGATGTTTATCATTAAAGATAAGCTATATATACAAATAAATAGGCTATAATCAGTCTTACCTGATATATAAGGTAGGTACGTTTCCTGAAAGCAACAGGCTCTCACACCATCCTATTTTCACGTAAAGAAACGTGTAAATAGTAAACCGTCAGTATCCAGATAATATATGCAGCATGCAGCGTGATAAGAAAATAAACAAACCAAGTTCGTCTTTAAATGGGGAAAAAATGCTACGATGACACAGGCTTTCTCCGAAGACCCCCGGTGAGATACCAGGAGTATTTTCGCTTGTTAGGTATCGTTTGATGACTTGGTAATAATGCTGGATCCTTGGTGTCCGTTTTTCGTTGCCAGTGGATAGATGCTGTTGTAATCATATCAATCCATTTAAAAATCGTACAGCTAGTAAAATTATCATGTGCTGGGTTAAAGCATCTTCTATGGCCAGACTGAACAAACTTCTTTTTCTTCTTTGAAGGCACTGCCTTGGATCTCTTGTTTTATCGCCCTGCCCCGTTATCTCACTCTTTTTAAACGATACAAATTGCCGCTTCTTGGCATCTGATCCCTCCGTATTTATTTAGTCCGAGCGGGATGGGGGAGAGACGAGTCTTCAAAGTGGTCGCGCCCTCTCCGCATCCAGAGCGCGCTCCTCCGTGAGAAGCTGCACGCCCAGTTTGCCCGCGGCGATGCAAATGCACCCAGCGGCCGCAGCCTGCGCCGTCTCCAGTTTCCATGCAACCGCTAAACTTGTCAGCCCACCAGGAGCAATCGGAAATTGGCAGCTATGCAGTGTGACATTATTGGTAGGCTACAGCAAAACAAGCAGCCGTACCTGATATGGAAAGAAAAATAACGTGCGGCGTTTTTCTCCGGTGTGCTACGTGACAGCTTTAAGTATGTAGGCATATCAAGTCTGTAAGAGTATTTGCTGTTCAGTGGAAAAAAGTAGCCATTTCTATCATGAATCAACACACTAGTTTTAATTATATAGCAGAGTGTTATATAGGCCTACATTCTGTGTAAAGTATAATTTGGAGGTGAAAAGAAGAAATTCCCATACACAATTTTCTAGAATATAATTTCAGTAAAGAGGAAAGAGAAAGTAGAAGCCTTGAATCAAAGGGATTTTAAAGTGTATGAATGAAATGTGAGGATACGTTGAAACAAAATGATAGCAATTACATTGTTTTACTGGGTTTCCTGTATCTGACAAAATAAACATGAAGACAGCTACACATGAACTGCGATTAAGCCAGTCGGAATTTTCCTTTCTAGTTTCAAGTTGTACAAGGAGCAAAGCTTAGAGCACAGAAGGAGCATGTTGTGGCTGATCAAGTTTCCTCATTAAAGGCTGTACACACATGCAGTGACAGTACAAGGCACCAAACATCCAAGAGTGTTCACTTTCAAACCTACAGACATGATTTCAGTTGTTTCTAATGATCTCCTGATCTCCCAGGCCTATGATGATGTGCTGAACAACGGGGTTCCTGTCTCCAAAGTACATGCTGCTCACTGATGGTCAGAGGATCATGAAGGTGAAGCGTCTCACTGTCTTGCCCTAAATAAAGATGCTCTGCGTGTCGTGACATATTACTCCCACAATGCCTTGCTTCACATCTCACATCGACGAGTCCTGGCTCCTCCTTGGACCACTCTCAATAGGTATTCACCATGCCTGGTCATTTCAGAAATGTTCTTACAGAGTCATCTGGCCATAATGATCTTCATTCCTATATATATCCATGTCTTCTACATTCAACATATCGACTACAAGTACCAAATGTTTGGTTAATGTCTAATATATCCCATACCCTGTCATGTCACGTTTTTACAAAATAGATCATTCACTTCATGTTGGGGTGGTCGTAATGTTTTGGCTCATCAGTGTATGTTCAGTATGCAGAAACTCTGAATTGAGGTGATGAGTTGGATCTATTGACAGTTGTAATAGGTTTGGCATGACTCTATAGACTTATGGTATTTAGTTTCCTGATTCCACCTTACAAAAAACAGCATAAGCTAGTCCAATGCAGGGTCTTCTTGCTCTGCTAATACTATCATGGTTAATATGCACTGAATCAGCCTGGGCAGGGCTAGCCAATTATCAGCAATCAGTGCCTTCACCTGCCCTGCTCCCTTTAAAACTCCTACTGCTCTTGCATTCAGTGCAAGGTATTTTTTGCTTTCTCTGAGGCTTACCAAGCATTTCAGTTCTGTCCTGCAACTTCTCTGATTCCTGTCTGCCTGTCCGTCCATCTGCCTGTCCGTTTGCCTTCCTGTATGTCCGCCTGCCTGTCCATCTGCCTGTCTGTCTGCCTTCCTGTATGTCCATCTGCCTGTCTGTCTGCCTTCCTGTATGTCCGCCTGCCTGTCCATCTGCCTGTCTGTCTGCCTTCCTGTCTGTTTGCCTTCCTGTATGTCCGCCTGCCTGTCCATCTGCCTGTCTGTCTGCCTTCCTGTATGTCCGCCTGCCTGTCCATCTGCCTGTCTGTCTGCCTTCTTAGATCCTGCCCATCCTCATTCCTGCTTCCTTCGGACCTGCCTTTGTGTTCATTCCTTGTTCTTCGGCTTCTGACCTGCTTGGACTTGTGACCACGACCCAGAGAAAGCTTGATGATTCCAATCCTGTTTGCCTGACCTTTCTAATAAATCCCTGGTTCTCTGATTTCTGGGTCTCCGAGTTTCTGTCCCCGCCAGACCTGACAGAATACCTCGCCACCGCAATGGACCCAATAGAGACACAACAACAGCTTCACGAAGCCCAGGCCCAGATCTTGCAGACGGAAGCAGCGGTGAATCAGCTCCTGGAAGGGCAAGCCACTGTAGCACCGCTTTCTGCCTCTCTGTCTCAATCCACCACTCCAATCCCAATCGTCATCCCCTAGATATATGATGGGGACTCGAACCAGTGCCGTTCATTCCTGATGCAGTGCAGGCTATATGGTGACAAGCATCCTAAGTGGTTCAGGGAAGACACTGCCCATATGTGCTTTGTCATCTTGATGCTGATTGGTCAAGCTCGTGAGTGGGCTACTGCTCTGTGGATGAGGAAGAGCTCTGTGTTGGACTCCCCTGTCACCTTCCAACAAGCATTCACCAAGGGACATCTGTTCCCTCTGTCCCAGCCCGAAGAGGCCATCTCCATGTACATTACTGAGGCCAGCAAAAACGTATCATCTGACCCTTCATATTCCCTGTGACATCTGGATTGTTCTTTGTGAGAAAAAGGGTGGCAGGCCTTGACCACAAATCCACGATCAGGCCCTCGATGCAATCACGATAAAGCAAAGGGAACCTTTGCTGCTCATCCCATCACCGTTGGAGCAACTTCGAGATGCCAGAATCTTCACAAAGTCGGAACTCCAGAATGCCTATAACCTCATTCACATCAAGGAGGGAGATGAGTAGAAGACTTCCTTATCACCAATATGGGACAGTTTGAGTATTTAGTTTTGCCTTATGGTTTGGCCAGTAGTCCTTCATGAATGAGGTATTAGCAGGCATGATGAATCATTTTGAGATACTCTACATTGGTTTACTCTTCTTCCCCAGAGCAGCATGTCCACCATGTTTGTCAGGTGCTACCACCTATTCATAAAGGGGGAAATGTGAGCTACACCAGAGCACCCTCAAGTTCCTGAGGTATCTGCAGGGTCTATTCTGCTTTGTACCCGTTCTACAGCAACCGGAACCGGATTTCCCCTTTGTGATTGAGGTGGACACTTTGGAGGTGGGTGTGGAAGCTGTCCTTTCCCAGAAACAGAAGGAGTTGGAAGAACCTCACCCCTACACCTTTTGCTCAAAGAAGCTAACTCCTGCAGAATGTATTTATGACATAGGCAACTGGGAAGTGCTGGCTATCTAGCTGGCGCTGGCTGGATGGATATGTGACTTTTTGCTGCTGACAGGCTACCGCAATTTGAAATACATTCAGAATGCTAAGCGGTTGAATACCTGTCAAGCACACTGGTCATTTTTCTTCACCTGCCACCCAGGGTCCGATAATGTCAAGGCTGGTGCACTATCCAGACAGTTTGACCCTCTTGAGTCCTTGGAACAGAATCTCCTGATTCTCTCTCTACCTGTTTTCTGTATGGGGCCAGTGACCTGGAGCTTGAACAAGTCCCTGCGGGAGACCAATCAGCAAGAAAGCCTTCCTGCAGAGTGTCCTCCAGGTAAAGTGTACGTCCCTCCAGACTTCAGGTCCACTGCCATCCAGTGAGTACACATCTCCCGCAACTTAGGTCACTCCGGCATTGCCACCACTGCCCGCCTGGTTTCCCATTGCTACGGGTGGCCAGGTTGGAAGGAGGTGGAAGCCTACATAGCCTCATGTCCTAAATGCTCTCAGCTCAAGTAGGATACAGGAACCAACTAGCATCCATCAGGTCTCCTCCAGCCCTTGCCCATGCCCTCACATCCTTAGTTGCACCTCTCTTTATACTTCATCACTGACATCACCTCCTCACAGGGGAACAGCATAATCCTCATGGTGGAGGATCGCTTCTCAAAGATCTGTCTGATGATCCCCCTTCCTAAACTTCCAATTGCTGGTGAGCTGGCCAACTTACTGATCAGCTGGTTCTTTGGACCGAAGGCTCTTGTTCACCTCCAGATTGTTCAGAACCTTCTGTTCTCCCCTAAATGTGCCTTTGAGTCTCTCCTTCAGTCACCATCCCCAGTCCAATGGAATGTTAGGGCAGATCAACCAAGAGGCGACCAAGACGCTGTGGTTGGTCCTGTCCTGCAGAGTTGGCCCCGTACCTTCTGCGTGCACCAGGAACTCCCTCTGCAATTGAGCAACACAGCTGATGCTCTTCTAGTTCATCCTGTGCTATCAATTGCCCTTGTTCCCCTGGGACTCCCAGTCCAGTGAGGATTGGCACCAGTGATGTAAGGGGGTCTGGGTGCAGGCCCGCTGACAGCTGTGGGCACAGACACTACAATAGAAGCAACAGGCAGATTGCTGATGAAGATTGTGGCCTTTCATTGGGTCACCCTTCCAGACCGGTGCCTTGTCCCCGGGCCCAACCCTCAACATCCACTTCAGCTTCCAGCAGGCAGCTATTGGGGGAAGTACTATTGCTTCCTGCAAGATGACATGGGCCAAATCCTTCTGCCCTCACCCTCACTGCAAGGTATTGTCTGCTTTCCATGAGCGGTAACGAGCGTCACAGCCCTGTCCTGTGGCTGTTCTGTAGGATTGATTCTGACCTGTTTGGACTCGTGACCATGATCCTGAGACAAGCCTGACAATTCCAGTTCTGTTTGCCTGATCTTTTTGATAAATCCCTGTTTCTCCAATTTCTGGATCTCAGTCATGGACAGACCCCCCCAGTTCAGCAGAGGGAATTTGAGGTGCATGTGCTATACAAGGGGGAGTCCCATACCAGTCTTCCATTACAAAGTGTGTTCATTGGTCCATAATGTAGAACCAGCAGCAAATAAGTTTTAAGCAGTTTTTCACTTGCTCAAAAGTCTTTTAAAAGTTTTAATTTGAATTCTGACTCAAAACCTCAAAATAAAACAAAGTTCAAAAGCTATTAGAATGAAAATGGAAGGCAGTAAATGTATATGGATAGTAAGGTGGAAGGGAGCACAGACAGAGATAATTCTTCAACAGATTTGCCTCTCACTTGCCAGGCCAGCCCCCCCCCCCCCGCCCCCCCAAGGCATCACTAACCTTGGCTTCTCCAGTGTCTTTAACACCATCCAGCCTCTCCGATTGGGGAACAAGCTCAGGACAATATAGCTTGAAACCCCACAGTCTCCTGGATTATGGACTAAATGACTAAGAGATGATAGTTAAGGAGGATCCAGGACTGTGTGTTGGAGATGGTGGTGAGCAACACTGGGGCACCTCAAGGCAGTGTCCTGTCTCCCTTCTTTTTCACCTTCTACACATCAGACTTGCAGTACAACACCAGCTCTTGCCAGTAACAGAAGCTCTCTGTTGGGCCCTCTGTTGTAGGATATGACATCAATGGAATCAGAGTACAGGAGACTAATGAAGGAGTTTGTCTTATGGAGAGGACTGCCTTGTCCTGTCCTGTCCTTTCTTGTCTTGTCTTATCTTGTCCTGGGTAAATAAGGCCCTCAGGGTTAAAATAGGCATTTTGACAGCATCCCATGCAGGGAATCCTTTGCCTTGTGTTTCCAGGAATGTACTGACAGATAATGTAGTTACGGGATGAAAGACAAGCAACACAGGGCAAGAAGAGAATAGGCAGTGCGTAATTTGTAAACTCTGGGTGCCAAAGCTCGTAAAGAGCGCAGAGACCAACTGCAACTATCACTATATGTGGAGCCGCAGCACACGGACTTCGAACAACGTTGCACACAAATCAACCATTAACACGATAATGCACCTTTAATTACTTAATCACATAACAATGCATTATTTTCTATCTACACCTGTTAGTTCCATCAAACTGTAAGACACTTACCCTGTTAGATAAATTTCATTATCTAGATGGCAATCTGTATTTATTCCAAAGTTTAACTGAAATTAATTTTAAATTTCATCTCATGTGAGGTGGGGGAGTGCAGACTGTGCAGAGACGGCACAAATTAAGCCCTGCAAAATGGCATAAACAATGTACATATTGGAATTCATTACCTCGTAATGCTATAGAGTGTCATAGGACACAGAATAATTATGGATTGTACATATAATGGCATTTATTTTGCTCCTGACATTCATACCACGCAGCCACTGAAGCACAATTACCTGACAAAGTTGCTAATTGTGTATAATAATCTGCAGGTTGATGTCGATTCAGCTGGGGGTGCCTGCTGAGGTCATGGATCCACTGCGCTGCCTTCCTGCCTGCCACCTGCTGATAAGGGGGTCCAATCAGTGCAATGGCTCTAGTGATTGGGGGGTGGGGGGGCTAGGGACTGAGCGTCTGATGACAGACATTGATGGGGTGCTCATATGCCAATACTGAGAGCACACTGCGTGCACTTTTCATGACAAAAATATGCAAACCTGCTCGGCTGTAAATTTAGCATACTGTTGTTATTTGGCTAATTTATTAATTTATTCACGCACTCTTTGAGGTTTCATATGTGATCCAGAGCCTTAAACAAAGAAGCGGTGAACCAAATGAAGGTATCAGAGTTCCTGTATCCTGGCAGTAATACGTGACACAATCTGGACCTATGGTGATCCAAGTGCCTCATAGGGTAACGGCAGGAAATGCCACACTGCCCTGGTCACACCGAATCAAGGTCCTGGCTTAGCAGGCGGGCATTACATACATCAGAGACAGGAGACAAGAACAAATTCTGCAAAAAATTCTCATAGGCAATCATTATTTCTTTGCCGTCTCACATTCTACTGAACTTCTTCACAATTACAGAATGTTAGTGAGAAAATCCCATTAAAAAAATAATAGATCTAGCAGAGCCACAGACTCAGATTTCAAACAGTTTAAATGAAGCTGGTCAGTTAGTATTAACTCACTTTCAATGCATTGATAATGAATGTAGTTCCCTGTCCTCTGGGATTGTCCTTCGAACTCAGCCATGATTAAAGATGTGAGCTGGAGGAGGCTGTAGGAAAACGACTGTCTGCTACTAAAGTTGGTGGAAGACAGATAAAATTATAGAGCTTTCAGATTCCATAATGTACTTTCACACTAACACTATTCCCATTCGCTAAGTTTATTTTTTCCGTTTATGCCGTGCTGTAATACAGTTTATCTCTTCAGTAAATGGGTAGGCTGCAAATTTCTACCTCAAGATTGACTTTGTCTCTGGGAATAAAAATGCCAGCGATTTACACGCAGACACTAAACTTTTTTTTTTTTTTAGATCTACTCAGCAGATGAAAATCACGTGACTGTATCCATGCCTTTCCCTGGAAACCAGATACGGACGGGAAAAAGGGAAGAACACTCATATGCAGATGAAATAGGCAGAAAACGTGATTATATTTCCATTAGGTGCTGCCTTGGGGGGGAGTCAGTCCCGGTCACCTCCACAGGCGAGCAGCTGATTGCGTTATTCGCTGGATGCCTTTGCAGGTGCAGAGCTCAGCAGCTCTCCGCTGAGGGGAATCCGTCCTTCTCTCAGGCACCATGATCCTACCCTGGCTGCACAAACATCTCTGCCAGAGGTGTATGATCTCCTTGGGCACTTGCCCAGATTGTCCCCCGGGGTTCGGCTGTGCCGACTTTGTCAAGAACTCACATCAAAATGTAACATGCACCAGCAAGGCCTGGGGGACATTCCATTTCACGCCCGCCCTCTTGTGATGGCGTTCCCTATTCCACTCCTGCCTCAGTCCGACGCTCCGGGTGTTGTGGGGGTGGGCTGGGCGGTTGATGGAGGTACTTATTGAATTTCCTCTCCGATAACTGTGGAGGCTAGATGCCCTCTTCACAACAGCAAAGGGAATAGGGACAAGGTTTCCTCGTCCCTCTCCTTTCTCACATCCAGCAGTATCATCCCGGTCCTGATTCCCCAATTATAATTTCAAACTGACACATGATGCCCATCAAGGAAAGATGGGGCATTACATTGAGTGTTTCTCCCATCCTGTCAGGCGTGTGGGACCCTGGATGAAAATAAACCTGCTAACATCCATGTGCTAATTAAGAAATGATGTCAACCTCATCAAAATGGAAACCAGGACAAAGCCTTTGGGGGAGCAGCTGTCCAAGAGGAAGGAGTGACTGAAATGTTGTGACACAGGAAAGGATGGTCGTCACCTGCTGCTTGGCTTGTGAAGCTGAAAATCACACCAGCTTCTGTTGTTTTGCAGCCCCAGCTCCTGATTGTCACAGGTATGAACTAAGAACCTTGTTAGATCATTACTGCACTGTCTTCAACACCTCGCCTCTCCAAAGTCACGACTCAACTGCCCGACATTAACCGTTATGGGATGGTATAGGCACCTCACATGACCCCCCCCCCCTCCCGAGCCTGGGTCCTGGCAGGCTGAGTGCACCTACCACAGCTAATGGCCACAAACCAGACATTCTACAATCCCCCTATTGCCTTTAAGGTAAAAAAAAACAGGGACATTAAAAATAAATAATAGCAATAGCAAAGAGTATCCTATTAGACTTGTGGCTTCATAGTGAATAGACTTGTGGCTTCATTCATAGTAAAAGAAACACTTGTTATATGTGTATGTGTTCAAATTCACATTTTCCATTCATATATCTGAACTTAAAGATGACCCCAGTGTGATAACAGTCCAAGATTGCAATAACATATCCAGCTCATTTTTACTCTTTGATTTCAAGTCTTTGAGTCTAGAAACACAGACAAGGCAACGCTCTGTTGATAAGACGTCACTGTTTGCATCCCCACTTTTCTCTAGCTGACTGATAGGCATTGATTGATGTGCAGAGTTGATAATGACAGTCCCTGTGCAGCTTGTTGTTTATGGATGACTCTGGCCTCTGTTTGAGTTTCGCCTCGAAGCAGGTCGGCGGACTATTCCGGCCGCACGCTCTTCCGGGCCTGAAGCACTGTGTCTGTCAAGCCTGCCTATTCCAATCAAAGTGGCCGCATAACAGAAGGAGCATCCCCCGCAGGCCGGGACGGCATGCAGCCTGAGTGGTTCGGTGAATGTTCCCGCAGCGTTGCAGCAATGTCGACAGAGGGCAGCCTGACAGAATGGCTCACGTGGCAGAGTAAAAAAATTATGAAAGCCAGTAGTTCTCTCCCCCACAAACTCAGCACCATCTTGTTCTCTCCTAGTCTCCGAAAGAGATCAAAGCAGTCCTGGATTTTATGAATGGTGTGCCTCCCATTTATTTAATTTTTCCGCACTGCAGAATTTTTCATCAAAAGCAAAACACGAGATAGGAAAACATATTTAGGAAGGAACGATAGGTCAGGCTGACTTGATTCAGTGCTGGTGACCACCAAATGAACTTAAATCGCTTATCTATTCAGACAAAATATGCCAAATTATGAAATTTATCAACATACTCCTCGGCACAAGCAACTATTATTGCTTTATGAAGACTAACAATGGACATAAACCCATAATGAAGCAAACCCAAAGGTTTTATTTCTGCCTAAAATAACTGTATTATATGAACAATGCATTGTAAGAAATGCTCCAATCAGGATGGCAAACATAACCATGTGACATTGTGATGGAAAGAGGATTGGGTATTTTATTTGCCAGGAACCTTGTTAATAGAAACACTGAGGTAATTGAAAACATGAATCAAAGGGGGGAAACAGTGGTGTCAGGCATCCACTGTGGATACAAGGACTAGGATTGGTATCAGAAACAGATAATTGAATGTGGCCAATCCTCCAAGTCACCTGATCTTCTCTAACCTCCCAATATAGTGACCCACACACACCCCCAAGCCCGCTGTCCCACAAATACCCACAAGTTTCCCGTAAAGGTAACGTAGATGTTGAGTGGGATGGGAGGTCAGACAGGAATCATGCAATCAGAGCCACCTCCCTGATGGGAAAACTCTGCAGGAAACCATCGCCCACGCCAAGGCAAAAAACAAACCAGGCTATTGTTTCCTTTTGCCCTTCAGAAAGGGGTCAGCTCTCCCCCCCCCCCCTCCCGTCCATTGTGCCTGCAGGATTTTCCCACATTAAGTGCACAAAGGGGCTGGCTAACCTTTAAATGGGCGACAAGGTGTGATTTCTGTTTAAATGTCACCAGCAATTTCTTCAACCAGAAGAGTCTTGACAGCAAAACATCTAATAACACAGTAGACATTTGTAGATTTGGCGCAGTTTGTAAATCAGTAGGTGCCAGACTGCGAAGGGCATATGAACGCAGAGGGGTAATGAGGCAGCGGCAGGTCCCGGAAAGAGTACAAAGCACCGTGGTGAAAACATGCCGCGTATTAAAAGAATAAATCTAAATTAATGTCGGACATGAAATTACGTGAAAATTGGTCTGTAAATTAAAATACATACTTATTTTTTTTTTTATGTTTTTGTTTTTTTAACCATAGAGCTGCCAGATCGGCACAAATGTTGTCGGTGCCTGAACACAGTCAGAAACAGGAAGGTCCCAGAACGAGTTCCAGCAGGATCCAGAACAAATTAAGCATTGCAAATAACTAGGTCATTACTGGCAAGCACATCCAATGCTCTATGATCATGTCAAATTACTAGAGGCCAGAGATCAAAATCAGGCCCCTGAGGCTGATTAGGACCTGGTGCCCATAGTTCTCTGTCTAGCAGCATCTTTGACTGCCATCCCTGATGATAACTGTCCCGTTCCCCAGCTTACCTGGCCAGGAGTGGCATTCAGCCCCCCCCCCTTCCAACAGGAAATATTTACCTGGCTCCTGGAAGCCCCAAAATGACTTGTTGTTCCAGTACACAGCTGTGAGGCCAGTCAGAGTGCTTGAGGCCCTGAAGTAAAGCCATCAATAAATGAGAATGGAGTCTCAGGCAGCGGCGTCTGAAGCGGCTGTTCCTGCCGACACACATCAGCAGCTCCAGATGGGCGGCTATTTTCAGATTTCCAGGTTCATCCATTGCCATGTCCCTGCGTGTTCATGTTTTCCCTTGTGGTATAAGGAGCTGTGGTGACCTTCGTAACTCGGTAATCAGAGGGCACATCGGAGCCTGGATTAGTGTTCATCCAAGAAGCTGAAAGGACACTTACCTGTGAGAAGCCGACAGTCAGACTTGGGCCCTGTGGACCCCATGGTCATTTACTCCCGCCCCAGTCATCCTGTCACACCCAGGCTCCCTCTTGTGTGCTGCAGGTCCATAATTCATCTATAGCCTCCAAAAGGATCCATGCCTAGCAGCGTTGGGCATTTCAGGTCCAGAAGCTACAAATCCAGACCAAGATTTTGTTTCTACCAACCAGTTGAGCATAATGAGTCACAGTCACAGGGAAGTCAAGTGGTTGGTAGAAACTAAATCTTGGTGTGGATTTGTAGCTTCTGGGCCTGAAATGCCTAGGTACTCTTCCACTGAACAGATAGAACCATGGGCAACCTGCAATAAACCCTCTATTATCACAGCAAAAATGATCATTTCAAAAAGATGACAAATCATTTGAACTGAATGTAAGACACAGTTTAATTAAGTGGTAATTAACACAGTAATCTAAACATAAATGTAAAGAATGTAAATAAGAATGTAATAAGAATGTGAACATGATTTTTTTAGGTAGGTGTCTATTGATAACATGTTACAAAAATATTTTAATAAATAGCAAGACTTAAGCTCATAGGACATTTGGGTGCCAGATCTTCGGTGTTTTTGTTAAATGTTGCTTTAAATACACTTCCTTTCAGAGCAAATACTGTGGCTGCAATTGAAACCGCACACTTCCACACTATATAGTTTACCAAAATTGTATAGGAGACATAACTGAAACCATAGTGAGCATTGCTTAGTGCACAAAAAGTTCCTGGATGGCACTCTACATCCAGTCAAAATCCAAAGCGTGCCAACACTCTATGCTATTCAATCCCACAATCCTAGATGTGACTTCTGAGATTTGTTCTGTATTTGTTGTTATGCAGGACATCTGTCATTAAAGGTCAAAGGCAAGCAGTTCAAAGGTAACGTAGTGCATCTGGAAAATGTACGAAGTTTTGTACCCGCGCACTAAGGAATCGCACAAGTGACCGCTGCCGTAGTTTGCACTTTTTCCTCATTAAAGTTTGCAGCACATAGTGTGTGATTTCGGATGCAGCCTGTGTCTTTATGGATTGTAATAATATGTTAATATGTACAGCTTAAATCCTTTGCAGGTGTTTACTAGCCTCGGTTTTGTTTTGTATGTAAAAAACATACATTTTGCACAGTTTATAATGCAGCAGGTGAAGTGGTAATGGGACCAAACCCATGGAAACAAGGTTTCCAGCTTTAGTCCTTGAGGGAAGCTGCTGGAATGCTTCACTGATCACCCAGCTATATGAATGTTGGCTATATAATATTTCACCTTTATATCAGACCCCAAGGGACACACTTCGCTCTTGACATCATCTCTCACTGTTTCGCTGCTGTAAATAACAACCAATCTGGAGACTGATGAATAAGACATAACAGCAGCCTAATTTTAGAAAGACGGGCACCAAAGAACACCTGCTGTTTGTAGAAAAGAGGATTTTAGACATTAATTCAGACTGGTTTCACTTACTACAAATCCTTCACTATTTGAATAAGTGCTGTCCAAACCATTAATAACCTCAAAATGATTCAAACTTCTAAATTAACTGAACAAGTTGTATTGCTTTCTAAAGTTTTGTTTACGAAATGTTACAAATTTCACACTGACAATTAATATTCACATGTGCCAAACATGAAACTATTCAATGCACTAAACAACAATATTAAGGGCATCTTCTGGATGGGTATCCCATACTGGATAAATGATCCCATAATGGATAAGTAGATAAATGTACTTCATCCGTCACATGAAACCCGAAATACAATCACTAACCCAAGCAGCCCAAGATTAAACAGGACTTTATTGATCCCTGTGCGGGGAATAATTTTTGTCCAGCATTACAGGAAAGAGATACATATAACAAAGGATTATTTAGGTAGAATTAAGTACAACAAAGAATACCATGAGTAAAATTAGACAATAAATCTCTAAATAGAAACAATAATAAAATTATACTAAATTTAAAAGAACTGTGTAAGCAATGTGCAGTATATTAAAGACAGTGCTAGGATGGCTGTTGTGCAAATAGGCATGTTCACATTCAATGTTCATTCATAATACAAGTGCCTTTAGAAGAGGCAGTGATGTACAGTTGTATGTCAGTGGGTAAGAAACAGCATCTGCAGGCATTTTGGGGAGATGAGTCAGTGACTGAACATGTTGTTCAGCTCCATAGCATCAGGGTTGATGGGGTGTTCTTTATTACCCTTTATGGAGGAGTTTGGACCTCCCCCTTCTCTCCAGCACTGCCTCCACTGTGTCCCAATCCAGCCCTACTACAGTGCTGGCCCTCTTAATCAGCTGGTTCAGCTTTGCAGCCTCCTTCATCTCATTGTCACACCCCCAACAGGCCGCAGCAAAGAGCAAGACACTGGCAACAACAGACTGACAGAGCATGGCATGCTTAACAGTCTGCTGCACACCCCAAAGGACATAAGACTGTTCGAGATGAAAAGTCTGCTTGGCCCTTTTCTGTAGAGGGCCTCTGTGTTGTCATTCCAGTCCATGCCTCTAGGAGGCAGCACCTATGCATGTCCTCCCCATGGTTCTGCATGCCTCTGCTATTTATTCTGGTTTCTACCCACAGTCCAAAACATTACCTGCTGTGTGTGATGCTGTATAAGCGTCCCATGATGGAATAGCGTACTACCATTCAGTGTGTCTCCTGCTTTATGTCTTATGTGTACTGGGGTAGACTCCAGACTCACTGCGGTATTGGGGGGGGGGGGGGGGGAATGGATGGTAGGATGGATGGACAGATAAGGCTGTGACATATTTAACTTGTAGTGAAGGAATGGGAAGAAAAGAGGAGGTGGATTGCTTTTAAGAGTACAGTGTGCCATCTGCTGGACAAAAACTGTAGCATCAGTTGGAAATGCAGCTTTAGAATTCATTTTATCTGTAACCATAGATTATTTGCAAGAAAATAATAAACTATAATAAATAAATATTGTCTTTAATCTGTATTGATTTATATGAAAATGCACACAGAATACAGACACTGTAGTGTGTGTATGGCTCTGACTGTTAGGACTCTGTTGTGTCTGTGATTAAATGGTTCAAATCCTGTTGCAGGCAGAATGATTTCACAATTGGGCCCTTGATCAAGTGCTTAACCCCAGCTGCCCTAGGAATACGTGCTGACCTGTTAAGTTATGATTCAAAATTTTGCAGTATCTATAAAGTTAAGAATTACATAAGTAAATCTTTTGACTATATGGCTCATATCTACAATTTAAAAGGCGTGTCGTCGCTGTACTTTTCATTCGCGATTCAGAGTACAGGAAGGATGGAGCAATAATAAATCTGAGTAAAACAAAAGAAACAGGTAGTAATTTGTTGTACAAAACAAAACATCTTTTTGCGGGGTGCAAATGTATGGTTTTCTACCGTACAAAACCTTCCCGTACATACGTGCTTAAACACATTCTGAAGTGGATTTCTATCTCGGGTTGAAAACATTGCATGGCGTTTGTAACCGCACGGCTTTCTCTCTCCTGCGCCCTGTATTTACACTAACGCGGTACGGCCTCGGTTCGTTGGACTCCACCTCGCAGGATTTTATTTGAGCGGCACAAGACGACGATGTAGGACAAAATGACAGAATGGCGGTGATTGGGTAATTTAAGAAATCTCCGCCCCCTCGAGTGATCTGATTGGATGTACGATTGTCGGAGCGTAAAGTTTTAAAATTTTCAAATAAGGAATCGTTACACCATCTCGTGAATAGCGCGTTTGGGTGTCTTTCATAGCCGCCTGGCTTAGCAGTGTTTGATCCTCTTAATTTTATGAGAAGCTATATATTAATTGTTTTTACGTAACGGAGATTGTTTTGATCTATAGCTTTTTTCATTATTTATACTGAAGTTGAAAGGAAAGCTTGGGAAATATGACATCCGAAACCGAAGGTCCTTTGAAGGTAGGTTAGTCAGAGTGGGGGGAAGAAAATCGCTGTTTTCTGCCTAAAACAAATGTAATTGAATTTTCTTTTGTTTTAAAATGCGTTTTGATGTCCGGTTGGGCACTGTGGCCATTCTGAGGAGTTTGGCATTTCAAATAGAGGGCCGGAAATTGTGTCGGCAACTTTTGGAGGGAACCTTTTGATTGCTTACTGGCCATCAACCCCCCGGTCTTAAATGGGCACAATACTGAAATTCCCTCCTAAAATGTGTAACGTGGCTGCCTAACTCAACCAAGGAATCTCGGGTTTTCAGTCCCAGGATAACTGTATCCCACTCCTCAGTCTAGCTGATCCGGATGTATCGGCCGATGCATGATGTATCAGTATCATATTTAGTGTCTAGCGGTCTGCTTGTGATTCCGCGTATTGAGCGTGCATCTTTCGTTATGTTTGAATAAAAGGAATAAAATAAACTTCGGGCGGAACAGAATCTATAATTACCGATGGTTAGCAGAAACAATATTGGCTGCAAGACCTTTCAGTGATTTTTGTTTTTGACTGTCGTGGTGGACCTGTTTTGACCAGGCTCTATTTGAGAACAAAGTCGTGAACAAGACGAAGAAGGATGACAAGCGTATGTCTGTGGAAAGAATCTATCAGAAGAAGACTCAGCTGGAGCACATTCTGCTCCGGCCAGATACCTACATTGGCTCGGTGGAGCCAGTCACTCAGGTGGGCTTCCATTACCATCGGGCCACCTCCTGGTGACCATGTTTCAGACCTGCACACTTTCATACTCCTGCATGTGTTCCAAGTGGTCAGTGACTCTTGGTCCATTAAAAATGATGTAAAACTATACTGGCATAGAATTTTCTTACAACTGAATCTGCTGATCGTGAATCCCGCTTTTGATGCTTGTGGTTAAAGTTGTTTTAATGTTTAATCGTTTTTGTGTTTAGCAAATGTGGGTGTTTGATGAAGACGTTGGAATGAACTGCCGAGACGTGAGCTTTGTTCCTGGTCTTTACAAGATTTTTGATGAAATCCTTGGTGAGTAACTCTGACATGGTGGATATTGATAGGTTAACCCTAAACGAAGGAACGGTGGCAAAATATGAAAAATGACTTATTATGTAAGTGTGTATATTAGCACTTCATAATCTAACATGATCAGGGATATTAGACTATTAGTGCATGGCCAGTGAGATGCATTTCATGTTATCCAATGTATTACTGCAGTTAATGCAGCAGACAACAAGCAGCGAGACAAAAGCATGTCCTGCATCAAAGTTAACATTGACCCGTGAGTATCTTCCTTTTCAATTGGGGGGGTGAAGGCTGTGTCCAGTAAGGGGCATTTACCTGGAAACATGCTTTGCGGAAAATGATATCTGCATTGTTAGTGAAAAGTACTTTTAATGCCTGTTTATGTATAATTTGACTAAGGTGGATGGATATTTTGCAGATTGTACACATTTGGCATCAGCAACTTGCCACTCACAAATATCATTATTTAAGGGTTATTCAAACTGCTATCACCCTAACACTTCTGAAAAGGTCAACGAGTTAAACCCATTGACAAATTGTATAATATTTTATAGCGAGAACAACGCCATCAGTGTGTGGAACAACGGGAAGGGAATTCCTGTGGTGGAGCACAAGGTGGAGAAGGTGTATGTTCCTGCTTTGATCTTTGGGCAGCTGCTCACATCAAGCAACTATGATGATGACCAAAAGAAAGTTACTGGTGAGGATTGTAATTGGTGTTGTCATGATACCAAAATTATGACCTTAGTACTGATACCACTTTAGGTATCACAATACCAGTACAACAATGCAGGCAAAGCAGTATCATGTTCTTATGCTCTTATGTTCTTATGTTCTTATGTTCTTATGGTAAATTGTGCACTTATAAATGTCATTGAATCATCACTGAGATTAAATCACACTTTACATCAAAAACTTTTAATGACTAAGGGACATTGAGGACTGATAGAAATCACAAGATCATAATCACTAGATTGAAACATTATACAAAGAGGAAATGCTTAAGAGTCTATTGTAATGTACAGGATAGTATTGGGGGCTGTGTGGGGAGAGGTTGACTGATAAAGATGCGATTTGTTAAATGGGTTTGGAGAGAGTGCTGCTCTGAGCAATGATGAAAACTAATTGTAAAACATTTTTTTTGTCTGATCAAACTCATGACCATTACTCTCCACTGTTTTGTAAAAAAAAAAAAAACTGGCAGTTTCTTTGCCGCCTTCCATTCAGTTGCTCATTAGACATAAAAGTAAACTTCCTGCGCAGTGCATTATGCTCTTTATTTAACTGGTTATAACACAGCATAGGATAATAACCTGTAGCAACACTTGTACCCGTTTAATCCATCAGATTCATAATTCATATTCATAATAAAACTAGAGAGACATGGCATCTCTTAAAATTTTTAATTTTCATCATGTATCATTTTTTTGCTAATTTGGGCTGTTTTCAGGCAAGCCTTTGGATCCAAAGTTGTGCTGGTTTTTGTCTGCAAATGGATTTCCAGAGCCTTAACAAAGTTTGTTTTTATTCCAGGTGGGCGTAATGGGTATGGTGCGAAGCTATGCAACATTTTCAGCACCAAATTCACTGTAGAGACAGCCTGCCGGGACTCCAAGAAGTCTTTCAAGCAGGTGGGAGCTGATTTCATCAATTTCCATGTGGGGGGATGCCTACAGTTTACTCAGACTTCATCATAAATAAACCGATTGTATTGGGCAATTGTCAGTATTAGCAGATACAGCAACAATCTGCTATCGGCTGATGGTTCAAAATGAGCCGATATTTACCACCGATGACTCCCTTTAAAATGGTGACTTTTCACACCCTCGTACCAAGTATTAGGAAAAATATAGAATCATGTCGTATGTAGAATCATTTTAATGTCATTAGAAGTGCATTTTTTTTCAAACATCACTCTGCTAAAAATTCATTGGAGGATCTAGTAATAAACATCACAGCACAACAAATTTGATTGCTCACCTTAAGGCGAGACAGTGAAGAGTTTCTGCAAAACGAATCCGTTCCAATAAGGAAGACTGCAGCACTGCTGAATAACACTAGTTTGTCAGTAACGAAAGCATTTGATGTCAAAAGAAAATTCAGCGCAAACAGTGCAAAATCAAAAGATATTACTCAGAAAATTATGGAGTTTATCACACTTGATGATCAGCCCTTCTCTGTTGTAATTGTTATAAGATATGTATACAGTTATAAAATATAGTGCTCTGGGACTATTGTATGCCAGAGTTGGTGTTTTCTTGCCAAAAAAAATACTTTTTCATATGTTTAGAATGTATTTTTTTATTTATTTGGGTTTAAACATATTTAAGCAAAACCTCCCAAACAATCGGTATCGGTGTCAGATTTCGAAATAGTTATATCAGCCAGAAATTTCCTTATCACTCCATCAATAATCTAAAATGTGTTGCTCTAAGAGGCTTCATCAGATGATGTAGTTCTGACCTGTTCTTTTATTCAATGCAGACTTGGTATGACAACATGGGGCGTGCTGGTGAGACAAAGATCAAACCGTTTGATGGTGAGGAGTTCACCTGCATCTCCTTCCAGCCAGACCTATCGAAATTCAAAATGCAGATACTGGACAAGGACACAGTGGCCCTTATGACTCGCAGGGCCTATGATGTTGCTGGCGCTACAAAAGGAGTCAAAGTCTTCCTGAATGGCAAGAAGCTGCCTGTAAGTATAGCAATAGGCTTCATAGAGGACCACTAGCAGTATGTCTGTGCATTTAAGGTTGAGGGGTAGCAATCCAAAAGCAGAGCATTCCAGTGAAACCTTTCGTAAGCCGAAAATGGTGAAGAAGCAATTACCATTAATTTATGTGGGAAACATTTCTGAGTGTTCCCAGATTCAAAAAATAACCTGCCAAATTATGCCAAATAACACCAAAACATAACACAAACATATAGTAAAAGCAGAGATGATGTAATTACGTGGCCTGTGTAAAGTACAAATAATGGGATGGGCTGAACCACATTTTTTCAGTTCTGATCCGATTGCGATATACAACTGCTGATACGATACGGATTCCTGTACAAGAGCTCTTTTTACTTTAATATTTTAATATATATTTTTGCTTACTTTGAACTAGTAAATACCAATGGGGAAAAAAATGTATGCCAAAAAAATCTGTAATAAGGCTATTAGAGACATTAATAACATACTCTTCCACCTTGTTTGTGCATCTTGTTTTAAGCATTTTTATGGCATTTGCAGTTCAATTTGAATATGTTTGAGGAAGGTATAAGCAAAGGGGCGAATGTTTAAAATGCCTCAGTTTTCTGTTCCTAAAGCGTGGGATACCCATATATAATTTGTCAGTAACTGTAGAACTTCCATTTCACACTACAATGAACGTCAGACTCCTTTACCAGAGTCCTTTACCAAGACGTGAAACAGTGTATGCAGCCCTATTGTTTGTGCTAATGTTCTACTAGTGTTAGTAACAGCAGTGAATCTAACACTCTAAACCAAAAAATGTGAGTGGCTACTCTGAAAAGCTGTAAAATTTTCGGATGCAGTCTGAATCTTATAAAAATGTTGGATAAACAGATCTAATCTTTATAAACAGATTTTCAAATTAGTTTTTATAATGTTTTTAGGTGTTTTTCAGTATTGTGCTAAAATGCGTATTGTTTGCTGATGTCCAAACTTTTCTGCTTTTAACAACTGTATTATGATTGTATTATGGGTCGTATGGCTTTTTTGCGATGACAGCAGCTCTGAGGATTACTGACTGTCCCATTGTTTTCTTGGAGGGTGAATGGTATACTTGATGGCCCCTTTGTGAAAACAAAAATGTCATTTGCCGAAGTATGTTACAGTTGCCGGTTAAAGGAGGTCAAAAAAAACCAGCAGTTTTGGTATTAAGTATACCTATATGCTACTTTTGTTAAATATGAAACATGAAATAACTTGAGGTAGAAAGTCCTGATATTTTGGGTATTTGGTTTCTAATTAATATAACATTCATTAATAATGCTAATAATGGATACATTGTGACACATTCATTGTATGACTTAACCCCTCTGTATTTCTGTTCAGGTCAGTGGTTTCCGTAGCTATGTGGACCTGTACCTGAAAAACAAGGTGGACGAACTGGGGTCCCCATTGACGGTGGTGCATGAGATGGTGAACGAGCGCTGGGATGTGTGCCTGACAATGAGTGAAAAGGGCTTCCAGCAAGTCAGCTTCGTTAACAGTATCGCTACAACCAAGGTGCCAGCCCGAATGGACCGTGGCTTCACAATGCATTCTGAAATGGCCTGTCCATTGTGTACTCTTGAAACAGGCCTGTTCTTTTCAGCTGTATAAGTGGTTATTGAAGTTGTGTTACTTTACATTTTTATATCTGACTGCTTCCCCTCTCATCAGGGTGGGCGACATATTGACTATGTAGTGGACCAAGTTGTGACCAAGCTTATTGATGTAGTGAAGAAAAAGAACAAGGCTGGTGTGACTGTAAAGCCTTTCCAGGTACTATGTCCTGCAAGCCCCTGAAGAGCCCTTCGGTGAGTGAAACCAGCAGGTGATAATGCTGTTTTGTGCTTGTTTCCCAGGTGAAAAACCACATTTGGCTCTTTGTCAACTGCCTGATTGAAAATCCCACCTTTGACTCCCAGACCAAAGAGAACATGACTCTGCAGCAGAAGACCTTTGGTTCCACCTGCCCGCTCAGTGAAAAGTTCATCAAGAGTGTGAGTTCCCACTGCCCAGAGGTCCTGTTTGCCTGCATGTGGCTACACTGATCCTTGTTGCCTGTGCCATTGCTGTAACGGAACTCTTAATGGACCTTTCCCTCCCATTGTCTTCCAGGCTACCAACTGCGGGATTGTGGAGAGCATCATGAATTGGGTCAAGTTCAAGGCCCAAACGCAATTAAACAAGAAATGCTCAGCTGTCAAACACAGTAAGATAAAGGGTGTACCCAAGCTGGATGATGCCAACGATGCAGGTATGGAACTTAAGAGAGTCAATATTATACATAACGCATGTTAGTATCAATGACCTCATAGCAGGGCTCGCCAATATATTGGTTAGATGATAAAATTAGCCAATATTAGGCCTCCATTAATTTCAGTATTGCCAGAAGACCTGCTGGTAGGGTTAGGGTTAGTGCTGATATTTCTATACATTTATTTGTTTAGCTTTGGCAGTAGCCACTGTGTCCATCATTGTTGTATATTTGAATCTTTCATATTTTTCCATAATTCTCTTACACTTCAATGCCATACGCAGCCCTGTTGACATCCATATTGCATGATTGGCTGATCATTGTATACGACACGCTTTTATGTACATGCACTTGAAGAAATTTCGTAGTTTCAGTAAGAACCTATCTCAACAAAAAAAAGATTAACGTTGACCTTTAAATGTTTGACCTTAATCTTCATGATTTGAAGGACTTTTCAAAAAAAAAAAAAATGTTTCAGCAAAACTGAGCTGAATTGAAATTGAATCAAATCAGCCACTGAAATCAGATTGGATTGTGAGGTCAGAGTTGGTTTCAGCCCTAGTTATGGTTCGGTTTAGGGTTGGGCCTTGACAATGCTTTTATAGTTATACAGTAAAGACCAAGCAGAATTTGTTTTGCTGTGACTTTTATTTAAATTGTTTGGTCACATGTAACAAGAGTCAACATGAGATATGGATTTTGTCAAAAACAAAATCCTGCATCCATCTAAACCTGTAAGCTCTGCCTTTCCTACACCAAATGAAAGAAAATGGGGAAGACCATACACTACACCTAATACCTAATTAACCCAAAATAGCCACACAGAGTGAAAACCAAAAGGCACCCATGCACATGCAAAGTCATACTTAACACAAAAACAACTTTTATATTAATATAGTTCATTTGTAAGGTGTGTTCAAGTTAAATGGATGATAACCTATCTGAGAGTTAAACACTTTATATTATAAAGACTTCAATAACAATAATGGCAAAATAAATAGTGTGTTGTTTTTTACTCCTATACAGCTGATATCGTTCATTTGGAATTTTTAGCTCCTTAAAATTGTATGGTATCTTTTTATCTTCAGGCGGTAAAAACTCGAGCGGCTGCACCTTGATCCTCACGGAGGGAGACTCGGCCAAAACACTGGCTGTGTCTGGGCTGAGTGTAGTGGGGCGTGATCGTTATGGAGTGTTTCCTCTGCGTGGTAAAATGCTCAATGTGCGGGAGGCCTCTCACAAGCAGGTTAGTTCTGCACGTATTTATGAGCTATTTTTCCAACACATAGTTAAATGGAACTCGAGTGCTCTCTTAAGGGGTTCAATAAATTTGAATTATTAAATTCACACACACCAATTCTATGGAAATAAATTTTACACATCAAACATAGTTGTCCAGTTTTTTTTTTTCCCTGTCAATTGCCAGATTTGTGTACTGCTGTACATTTAAGTCGTCGTTACCCTTTGAAGTTTGATTTTTGAGAGTATAACCAGTCCTCTCCATGTAATTAATCAGTGATACTGGTCATTATGCAGGCTTTTCAGGACCGGAACATAAAAATGCCAAAAGCATTGACTTATATTTTATAGCCCATAAGAATCATGTGTCAGCATTTATATGCTAATTCATTTTTCAGTGTATATATTGACCATTCTTATGAAGCACTTTCTATAAATTTCACTGCTCAGACCAGGATTTCTTAAATCTGATTGTCAGTCTAAGTCTAACTTCAGCTGAGTTTACTGAGGAGGAGCGTGTTTTTAAGGTGTAGGTCAGTTGTTTTAGCCCTTCATGTAAGGGCTTTATTAATGTGTTCAGTGCTAATTTATAATTAGTTTTCTCCGTTATTAAGGATGTATTGCTTTAGTGAAAAACACTCAATGCTTTTAACTTTATTTTAGTTATTGGCATTCCTCAACTTAATGCTTAATGCAAAAAATGTAAGTGAATTTTTCCATTCTCCTTGCTTCTGTAGATCATGGAGAATGCTGAGATCAACAATATCATCAAGATCTTGGGTCTTCAATACAGGAAGAACTACAGTGACCCAGAATCCCTTAAAACCCTGCGTTACGGCAGGCTTATGATCATGACAGATCAGGTTAGCTGTATGATAATTTTTTATATTTCTGCAATTAAATGCAAAGTTATGAAATTAATGCTAAAAGCACCTCCTCTGGGGTATTTCATTTTTATGAACATTCTTGCTGCATCCTCTCCTTGTTGGACAGGATCAGGATGGCTCTCATATCAAAGGACTCCTCATTAACTTCATCCATCATAATTGGCCCTCCCTGCTGCGTCACAACTTCTTGGAGGAGTTCATCACACCCATTATCAAGGTATTTTTCCAAAATGTGTGAAATCAAGAAGCAGTTCACTAAACATGTATTTAGGCTTTGTGCAACTGCTGAAATGGAAGGTATATAGGCAGTTGCATTTTAATGCAGATCGGTAATCTTGTGTTAAGATCCTTGTGACTGTTCAGTGTAGAGATGAGGAATTTGCAATACTAGAACCATGAAGTCGTACATTTATAAATTGCACGTAATATGGACCATCCTTAAACGAAATCATCTAAAATATTGTTTCAGGTGTCTAATAAGAAGGAGGAGTTGTCCTTTTACAGTATACCAGAGTTCACAGAGTGGAAAGAAAACCATCCCAACTTCAAGTCCTGGAAAATCAAGTACTACAAAGGTTTGTCATAAAACCCTGTGTGGTAGTACAGCTGGCCGTGTAAGCATCCGCTTTTAATAATTTCCTTATTGTTCACATGGAGGGGTGATTTGTGGAGTGGGATAAGTATATAGTTTTGGCAGTGGCTCACTTAGTCATTAGCACCCCACATTTAGTGCCCCCACAGTTGTGCTTCCCTGAACTCAAATCCTTCGTTTTCTCATGTAGGTCTGGGTACCAGCACTTCAAAGGAAGCGAAGGAGTACTTCTCTGACATGGAGAGACATCGCGTTCCTTTTAAATATTCTGGGCCCGCTGATGATGAGGCAATCACCCTGGTGAGCACTGAAATATCTAGTATCTGTTTTACTGTGTTAACAATGGGCTGTGGTTTTAAATATTACTGCTTGTTTTTGAAACTGAAATTAATTTAACAGACAAAAGTAGTTTAGCTCATTTAGCCAGCTTGATATTTTGCTAGATGTAATTTATGTCAAGTACCCTGCTTAGGAATACTTCAGAAGGAGCCAGTGAAGGGCTACAGTCTGCAACCATTGAGTCCATGTCCTGAGAGAACCCACTACTAATCATTTCTTGTGCTTCAGCTACATATTAAGCATGTGATTCATGTAGCTTATTGTTTTTGATGTGTTTCTGATTAGGCCTTTAGTAAGAAGATGATTGAGCAGCGCAAAGAGTGGCTGACCAATTTTATGGTCGACAGGCGTCAGAGACGGGAGCACAACCTACCAGAGGTGAGAGATCAGTCATTGCAAGCCTGAACTGCACTGGTACACTTGGGTGGCTTCCAGTTTTTTTTCATCAAACATTCCCTTTTTTTCCTCACTCCGCAGGACTATCTGTATGGTCAGGCCACTAAGTTCCTCTCATACAATGACTTTGTCAACAAAGAACTTGTGTTGTTCTCAAACTCTGACAATGAGAGATCTATCCCGTGTCTGGTCGATGGTAAGTTGTATTTTCAAGCTTCTTTGGCTACATTTTATATTCTTATAGCTCAAAACAATGCAGTGAATGTTTCTGAGGTTTTAGGCCAAATTACTTGGTTGCCATGAAGTATTGCTTTAAGTACAAGAAGAAGTGTTAAGTTGATAAAAGTATCAATAATGTACCAAAGAGAGAATTCAGTATTTAAAAAAACTGAATTTCTTGCCTGAAATGGTTATATTCCATACCAGATGGCATCATAATTCAGCACATTAAAACGTCTCTGTGTATCTCTATGCTGACTCTGTTCTTGTGTACCAGGTCTGAAACCTGGCCAAAGAAAGGTGCTGTTCTGCTGCTTGAAGAGGAATGACAAGCGAGAGGTGAAGGTGGCCCAGCTTGCTGGTTCTGTGGCAGAAATGTCTGCCTACCATCATGGAGAGGTGAGTGGACCAGAGACGGGCCGTACTGTCACATGCCAGAATCCATTTCTCAGCAGCACTTTGGTTTCTAATTTTTCTAATGCTCTTGTCTTTGTGGTCTCAAATTTCCTTGCTTTACTTTATTGGAACTTTATTCATGGATCTCAGTCCACTGTGAATCTGGCAACTGGCTTTAATAATTGTAAAGTCATTGCTGCATCAATTGTAATGGACTTTTCTGTCTCTACTCTTTCTTGCAGATGTCTCTCATGATGACCATTATTGGCCTGGCACAGAATTTTGCTGGCAGCAACAACCTCAATCTCCTGCAACCTCTGGGTCAGTTTGGCACCAGACTGCATGGTGGCAAAGATTCTGCCAGCCCTCGATACATTTTCACCATGCTCAGGTTAGCTTGGCACAAACCATTAGTTGCAACATTTTTGGACATTCTGCTTTCAAAGGCTTCCCACATGTATGTGTGAAATATCTGACACCCCCTGTCTTGGGTTACCTCAGTCCATTAGCACGTCTGCTGTTCCCTGCTGTGGATGACAACCTGCTGAAGTACAACTATGATGACAATCTGCGTGTTGAGCCTGAGTGGTACATTCCCATTCTGCCCATGATATTGGTCAATGGTGCTGAGGGAATCGGCACAGGCTGGTCCAGCCGTATTCCCAACTATGATGTGCGTGAGATTGTCAGTAACATCCACCGCATGCTGAACGGAGAAGATCCTCTTCCCATGGTAAGATTTTCGCACATTTTGCCTGAGGGTCTTTTAAAATAACAGGGAGCTTGTCCTCCTCCACTCATGCAGAAGGGTGACCCATTCAGTGCATGCTGTTTCATTTCAATTCTCTTTGGTGTCTTGGCCTCACTTGCTTTATAATCTCAGTTCTGAGTGCTAGAGATTAAGTTGCTTAAATTAGTATTGAAATTCTCATATCCGCAAAATCTAAAGCTTTGGAACACATTGAAGGTTCCTGTTCATGGAATCTTGTTTGTTCATGCAGTGTTTCCCCTACCATTATATTAGGGGGCGCGCCCCGCCCCCCCAATGGCACCTCCCGCCGCGCCCCCCCCCCTTGAAGGTCAAGTTAATTTTATTTTCTATATAGTGCCAGATCACAACAGAAGTCATTTAAGGTTACCTTTCCTATAGAACAGGTCTATACATTGTCCTTTTATTAAACAAACTAAATAGCCTTATGTTATTTATCTTATTTACACAACAGCTTGTCATTTTTGTCTCTACACGGTCATGCGTTTACAATTTTCCTCTGCTCTCTGTACTGGGCACACTCCCACCAGCGGACAGAGAGCATGCGTCAGAAAATATGTCACGTCAACCAAAAGCTGCACACTTTGTAGATAATTGTCATAAAAAGAAATGTTCTGATGTTTAGTTCAGTTGTTATATTGACTGCTGTCATTAAAAGAAACACATGAACACCATGTCCATCTGCTCCCCCCCACCCAAAAAAAAGCTGTAAACCTGGGGGAAACACTGTCATGGGAAACAATAAAAAAATACATTTTTAGATGGCTGTTACATAGTAATAATTTTAACACTGTTATCATGTCAGTTCCAAATGTTAAAAGTGAAGCCTGTTTTCTTTTAGCTTCCAAATTACAAGGACTTCAAAGGAACCATTGAGGAGGTGATGATCAACCAGTATATGATCAGTGGAGAGGTGGCTATTATTGACTCCACAACGATTGAGATCTCAGAGCTGCCAGTGAAGACCTGGACACAGGTGTGTTTCCTTAAGCTAGCACGAGTGGTCTTGCTAATTAGTTTCAGGTACGCTTGCACTGTACTGAAATGATTCAAGCCTTTTCATAGTTTGATGATAAAGATCTAATTTGTCGTGGATTTACATTAATCTGTGGTCAAAACAAAGATGGCTTATGGTGAAATCGGATGCCTGCTATCATTCCCTTCAATTGACTTTACTGATTGTTTTCTTCCCCTCAGGCATACAAGGAAAATGTTCTTGAGGTGATGCTGAATGGTACAGAGAAGGTCCCAGCCCTAATCACTGATTACAAGGAATACCACACGGACACTACAGTGCGCTTTGTGGTCAAGATGACTGAGCAAAGACTGCTGGAGGCTGAAGCCGCCGGCCTGCATAAAGTCTTCAAGCTGCAGACCCCCATGACCTGCCACTCCATGGTAAAGACTTAGCCTTTATCGTACCTATGGGGTCTTTGTAGAATGTGAGTTTTCCTAGAGTTTAAATTAGTGTTCATTAGCCTGGAAGCTTTCAGTGATTTGCCGCTAATGCTAATTTTTTTACAATGTACTGGCAACAAGATGTATTTCATAAAAAGCTACAGTTGCTGTGTATTGTGTAGAGTTTGATTCATGGTTTGGAAGTTTAGTAGGTAGTCTCAGGAGTCTGATTTTTTGTACTGCAGGTGCTCTTTGACCATGTGAGCGGTTTGAAGAAGTATGAGACTGTCCAGGACATCTTGAAGGACTTCTTTGAGCTGCGCCTGAAGTACTACGTACTGCGTAAGGACTGGCTGGTGGGGATGCTGGAAGCTGAAGGCTGTAAGTTCAGCAATCAGGCCCGCTTCATCCTGGAGAAGATCCAGGGCACGCTTGTCATTGGTAAGTCTTGGTCATTTTTCTGCCTCTTCACTACTTTTATTACAATTAATGGTGCATGTTTAAAGGCACTTTCCTGAGACTAAAATTTTTATACTACTCCAGAGAACAAGCCCAAGAAGGAACTTATCCGCATGCTCCAGGAGATGGGCTTTGATTCTGACCCAGTTAAATCCTGGAAACAAGCCCAGGAAAAGGTATCCCTCTTACATAGACTCCATGTTTTCTCTTTTGGTTAGATTTTCACTTTAACAATAAGCAATTTACAAATGACTCCTGCTTTTCCTAAGTCATCAGAGGTGGATGAGTCTTCAGAAGGTGAGGAAGAGAAGGAGCAAGACACATCTGGCCCTGATTACAATTACCTGCTGAACATGCCCATGTGGTATTTGACCAAGGAGAAGAAAGAAGAATTGTGCAAACAGAGAGATGCCAAGGTCTGGCCTGATGTTCAGTTTTTTACCATGATGTGATTTCTCCTCGAAGTGCTTTCCTGTTCTCAGGCAGAATTTCTGAACCTGAACTTATAATTTTGCTGTCCATGTTATAGAATTACAAATTCAGTGGTACCTCGGTATGCTTCCTTAATCCATTCCAGATCCTTGGACTTATACCAAACAGGACGTATACCTAAGAAATTTTTCCCATAATAAATAAAGAGAAAATTATTCATCTGTTCCCATGAAAAAAATCCTATTGTTATTGGCATATTATACATTGATGGGGTTGTATAAAATAATTTAAACACTGCTTAATACATAAATACAAAAGTTATTAGAAGAAATAAATGTAAAGAGTTATAGCGCGGGTTGTTCACTGAATGGTAGCAACTGACGTACTGACGCTCGTGGGCAGTGGTGGCTTTGACTCCAGAGAGGTAAACAAGGTCAGCACGTGGTGCCATGACTCATTTTGACCCATACAAGTTCTAGCACGTGAGTCGTATACCAAGCAAAATTGTTTGCGTCCAAACAGGATGTATACCAAGTTGGACTTATTCCAAAGCGGAAGTATAATGAGGTACCACTGTATTCAGATTCAGAATTTTGAAATGATTAACTAGTTTAACATGACATCATAACATGACTTAAGTATTTTCTATGCAAGGGGTTCTAGCTGCTGTTTATAGCTTATTATAATATAATGATGCCGTGTGACTATATAGCTGTTCAGTTTCAGTTCATTGGTTATCTTCGGTTCCCTTTAGGTGTGATCATGAAGATTGTTCCCTATACTTAAATTTTTAAAGCTTCCTTTGTATATAGTTGACAGAGCTGAATACCCTGAAAAGGAAAAGCCCTTCAGACTTGTGGAAAGAGGACCTGGCCACCTTCACAGAGGAACTGGATGTGAGTTAAGAGGCCATCTGCAAACAAAAATAGAGAGCAGTGACGTAGACAAGCAGCACGCCTCTGCAAAGCTCGCGCTTACAAAACACCTTTTCTTCTAGCGCGTGGAAGCGTCGGAGAAGGAGAACGCGGCCTTGCCAGTAAAGCAGGTGAAGGGCAAGACTGGTCGGGCAAAAGTGGTTAAAGTGAAAGAAGAAACCCTGCCCACCCCACAGGGGCGCCGCGTCATCCCACGTGTGACTAGTGCCATGAAGGCCGATGCCACCAAGAAGGCTGATGTGAAGAAGGGTGACAGCAAGAGGGGTCGGAAACCAAAGGTATTACTGTCTGCAAGCATTCTTATAGCCAGTATGTAGCCAGGGCATTACTATGAATGGACAGTTTGCGACATTAGTGTTATTTGCATTTATTTAGCAGATGTTTTTGCCCAAATCCAGGCAGGTAATACTCCACAAGTATATAGCTGTCAAGGAGTCACGTGCTGCTGCACTGAGCTTTCAGTGATTTACCAGTAACAAGTCCAAGTTATTGTTGGAACAAGAGCTATACAACATGTTAGGTGCCGCCATCAAAAAAGCTAGTGAAATCAAAGCACTATGACAACTCTTCCCATTAGACAAATGCATAATGCCAGAAAAGAGCATCCGGTGTTGCCAAGAGACCATATAAGCAAAAAACAGTCAGTGGTGATAGTGAGCAAATCAGTGGTGGTTTGAGGTGCTTGATGCGTTCCTATGTTTTTGTTGTTGTGATAGTAATTTGCCTCATGGTCTTTTCCCCATGATGACTGAGCAGACCGGTGTGGTAATGAAGATGGAGTTTGGAGAGGAAGCTGTGGTGAATAATGATACTGACAGTAGTGAGACCGACTTAGCAGTTCGGCTAGCCAAGAAAACCAATAAAGCACCAGCTAAAGAGAAAGGTGATTTCATCCACTCTCAATTTCAAGAAACTCCGTTTTGCCAGTATTTTTTAGCTTCCTTTCTTTTCTTTTTTTATAACTCCTATGACTGTAATGTGTAGTATTAGTCAAATTCTAAACTTAACCGTGTTAGCATGCAGTTAATTCAGAGTGGGTTATTTTATATACATGTTTAATCTGATTCGGATCTTGGTTGATTCTGGAAAAACTTTTGGTTGCAGTATCAAAGGCAGTCAAGCAGACCACCCTGCAATTCAAACCAATGACCAAGCAGAAGAAAAATCCCTGGTCAGACAGTGACTCTGCTTCTGAGATGGAGGCGTTGGATGTGGCCCCCAGGCAGAAGATGGAGCGCAAGACTAAAGGTAGTTCTTAGTAGGGCTGTGTGATGATATGATTGCCATTGCATTTTTGCACATGCAGTTCTCAGATTGCCAGGACTATAGGTGAGATCAGTGCCTGTCTCTGTAACGCATCTCGATCATTCCTCGGAATTTCCCTAAGAGCCTCACTACAATAAGAATTTTGTCTTGCCTCTGAGTAGAACGTGAGACGTACTTGAAAAGCTTCTTACACCTATTCTCAGCTATGAGTAAGAGTTCATGTTTGAGAGAAAGTGATGTCAGTTTCACGACAGGCCAAGCAAACAAGCCACAATAATGGTGACATTTTGTAATTTTGTAACTTTGAAATCATGGTGATGTTTTGTAGTTTTCTGTCACACTAATAACAGTGAAGAATTTTGGCATAAAGTGCATGGTTTCTCCTTGTAGATGGAGCGATTGTCACGTAATAGATGCATAATGAATAATATTCCCTTTCTGCCAAGCTGATATCTTTTTATGAACTTCGTTGTCTGACGTTTCCAACACGTTCTTCCTTTCTGGGAATATGCATGCAAATCTTTGCCTGACTGCCATCATCTGGTAGCCTCTAGTATTGGTTAGGACCGCTCTGGAGCTCTCCTAAATCCTGCTCCAGAAGGCAGCACCAGAATTGCATCACTGGGACTTGGGACAGTTTTCCTACTCTGAGGCGCTATATGAATACGGATACAGGTTTTTTTCATACCTTTGTATTGTCCAGCCATTACATTACATTTTTACTCTGTCATAGGAAACAAAAGTTAGCAAACTTTGCTGCTTTTGTTGAAGTTTATCACCACTGCTTTTGCATGAGCTCTGCATGTGCTCTGAGTTGTTACGATCACTTATAGGGGCGTTTTTGTGATTTAATAAACTGAGTGGGGAGGAGAAATCCGAACAATACCTGGTCACTAAGAGCCATTGTATGGAAATATTTTTGATTCCATAGAGAAGATGTTGAGCAAAAGCAGGACTCGTGGTATCGCTACCAACTTATTTGCAACTTTATTGGTGGATAATGAGTTTTTTTTTTTTGTAGTTTTGTTTTGGGTACATGTTGAGTTCCTTAATAATGATCACAATTTATTGCAAAAACTTCACGTAGCGATTGACTTTTCCAATATCATGCAGCTCTACTTCTTAGCTTTGCTGTTAGTCCAACTTGTTATGGCCTTAAGCAATCAAGTAGAGTAAAATGAGATGTGCAGCTACATTATCTAGTTCTGCATGCTGAGCAGAGAGGATTCATTCGCCACAAATTTTGTCAAATTGTCACAGTTGCATTTGAAGTAAATGGCTGTTGATCATTGCCAGGATGATGGTTTTAAATGAGTCTCTGCTTTAATTTTCAACATTGACATAATTATGTTGCAGATGTACATTTTGTTTTGATCTACAGTCTGTATGTGTGTATGACAACACATTTGTTGGTCAGCTGGTGTGTTGAATTTAGTGTTCTGCATGAGAGAGAATCCTTTATTACTTAATTTTTAGAGATGGTTAGCATCAGTATTGTTAAGACATCGCCATCACATCAGTTTGTTAGTCTTGGTCTTTTATTGTCAGTCCATAATTAGACTTTAGTAAATATTGAAATTTAGCAGCACCATCACTGAAGACATAGCCACAAAAATAGTGGATATGATTTTATTTGACATTTTAAATTCATTATCAATCTGTGGGCCAGATATAATCTTTAATTTTCCACAAATATTTTGTTTGTCGGCCATAATATAGGTTGCAACGGTGTGGAAATTTTATTATTATTGGCTACCCCAACAGAAAATTTAAACACATATAATTGAATCCAGTCTGGTCAAATAATTTAATACGCTTTTACCTAATTTCCACCCACATAGCAAATGTCAAGCTTAATCTGTCAAGCAGTGAAGATGACCAGGACAAGACTGCAGTGAGTGACTGCAGCGATGACGAGTTTGTCCCGAGCCCGCAAGCTGCAGCTAAAAGCGAGCCGGACTCACCTCCAGCCCAAACTCGTCTGCCCACGTGAGTCTGCCTCTCACCTTGGCATGAAAGGCACTGGGCTGATTGAAGTGCTCTATATGTGCTTATCAAGGCAATTAAAATTGTGCAGACCTGTCATTTTTGCCAGCCGAAAGAATAAACTCTGTTTTAACTAAAAGGAAGTTGAGGAATTTTACAGCTATCAATCTGGAAAGACAAGTTTTAGTAGTGATACAAAAAAACATCAGTGTTAAGCAAAATAGAGAGAATTTAACTTTTTTCTTTCTCTTTCATAGGAAAGTACCTGCAAAGAAGATTCCAAAGAAGGCTGACAAAATTCTAATATGTTAGTATATACTTAGCTCTGCATTTTTAATTGATGTATTTCGTATACCCACGCTGCAATACCACCTCATGTTCCTAGTACTGCTGGTTAGACAATGCACTAATACTATTTCAATAAATGTTTAAACGTAAATGAAAAAGCAGCCAACTTTTTCATGTCTATGGTCATCTTCAGTAACTTAGTTTTACTTCATCACATTAAGGAAAGTTTTTCCCAGGTTTCTGTTTTGCTTTTTCTTTGTGTGTAGAATCTCAAATAATTTTGCAAGTACACAGTTGTGTGCTTTTCAGATTTGGCAGCACTGTGTTCTAATGGTCCATGTATAGAGACACAGCTGAGCAGCCTCGTCTGTGCATGTTCCTTCATCACCATGCTGTAGGTTCTCATTTGGGGACCTTTTTGTGTTCCAGCCCTGTCTAGTGATGAGGAAGGTGCACATGTCTCCTCAAAACCTCCAGCTAAGTCTAAAGTTAAGAAGGAAGGAACCAAGAAGCTGCCCACAGCCAGCAAGAAGCAGCAGTCCGGTATGTTCACTTGCCGCCCGCACTGTGCTTCCCTGACGGTGATGCATCATGAACTGCAGTGTGGTTTTGTAGTAGGAGACCATGCCTTGTGTACATGATTGATTTTTAGTCTGCATGTTATTTAGGATCTAGTGCCTTGGATATGTAGTTTGTATAAATCAGCTAAAGAAATTAGTATACGTTTTAGTTTTTCAGACTGTGATTTCTCTAGTGTGAAGGTTGGGTTTAAAAAAACCCGCTGTCTCAGACTTAAATGTCTGTAGTAGCATATCTTTGCATTTCCCACACTCCACAGATACCAAGCAGATGTCCATTTTCGATGTTCTGACCAAGCCTAAAGCGGCATCCAAAGGCACTTCAAAAGCGGCTCCCAAGAAACCTACCGTTGCGAACTCCGGTGATTCTGAGAGCAGTAGCCTTCCTGCCAAGCAGGAGCCTGCTGCCAAGTCACAGGCCAACCGCAAGAGAAAGCCAGCTGTAGACAGTGAGGACTCTGACAGCTCTGATAACCTCAGATCCCGCATCAAACACAAAGTGACTGCAGCCAAGGTTGGTGAGACCTGGGCATCTAGAAGGTCCCGCATTTCAATCAGTGAACCTGCCATTCTGTTTTCAATAACTATTGACAGGTAGAAGTTTTATTTATGTTAACCAGACCTCCATTCCAGGATCACATACAATCCCCCCTGAGCTTTAACTTCCAGCTGTTTCTCCTTTACAGAAAACCAAAAAGTGGGAGGATGACAGCTTCCTGCTGTCTGACAGTGAGGAAGAGGTTGAAGTAGCGCCCCGCAGTAAAACCAGCCGCAGCAAGAAAACTGTAAACTACATCATTGACTCTAACTCGGATGAGGACTTCTGAGTCACACTCTATTGCACCAGACTATTGGACTTCTGGAGAGTTTTCATAGTACGTCTGGTCTGGGTTGCAGTGAGTTTGGTTTGTTTGTTATAACCATTTTCAGGACCTCTGATTAGTTTGCCACTGGCTCTTCTTCGAATGGCTTGATGGCAGCTAACCAACAAGCTTAAATAACATTATTTACTTTAGTTTCTTCTGAGTATGTTTTACTGTGATTGTCCTCTGGTCTCTTCTGAAGTGTGTTTTCTCTAAACACTTTTATTCTTGAGTCAGTTTTTGTGCTTTAACACTTTTGCTACTTTTATAAAACAACACCAATTTTTTTGATGATGCAAAATGGCATATCATGTTGGTTCTGTTGGTATGGAAAATTACATTGAATTAAATGTACCTTTCCAAACCAGAGCGTCAAGCACAGATCACTTGCTGTAGTTATTGAATGGTGATCTATCTCTTCTCTTTGTATGTTGAATTATCCTCAGATACTTCATTTTATTACATGGCACAACTAATATCCTTTCTGAAATTCTCTTGTAAATATTTTCTGTTTTATTCATCTGAACGTTTTTTGAAATAAAATATTGTGATTGTCTAGTATATTGCCTGTTTTTCCATAAGGACAATTAGTTTTTAATACACCTGTTGCCCATCACTTATCTTTTATTATCTAGCATTACATTTTCTTGAATGGTTCACACATTATGGCTCTGTATACAAAATGAAATATCGTCAGTCATTGACACGAATGACCTGTGTACTTCATTATGACCATATCCTGTAATAGGGTCTATTATGCAAGATTCTGTAATTCATGCAGGAAGCAAGCAAATTGGATAAGTTTTACTGTCCAGCAGTATCATAAATTCCAGCACAATGGTTCCCCTCCAGAGAAATGAGTGCATAGTGCGAATGAGTTGAGAACATGCCTTGTAAACATGGATGATGTGTAATATAATACATTAGAGCAGAAAGGTAAAAATTCAAGGAGATGAACTAATGCCCCTTAGGCTGTGTGGTTTGTGGAGACCAAAATAACTGTCTTCAGCTGGGAAAGTGTTCCACCAGCAGAGAATGGGCTTCCAATCAGTTTTAAAAAGCAATATACATTCTATGGACAACAGTATTGGGACACCTGACCATTACACCTACAGGGACTTTTATGATATTCCATTCTAAATACACGGTCATCAATATGGAGTTAGAGCTGCAAAGGGGGGGGGGGGACCAACAGCTGCCACTCCTCTGGGAAAACTTTCCACAAGATTTTGGGGTTAATTATTGCCCATTTATCAAGGAGTGCATTTGGGAGGTCAGGCGCTGACATTGGATTTAAAGGCTTGGCTTGCAGTCTCTGTTCTTACTTTACTTACTTTTTACTTCTGAATCATTAAAGTAATAGTGTATTTATAGAGCTCCCTTCACAGACCGCGGTCACAAGGCACTGAACAATATGATTGTGCTAATAGGTTCAAGGCCAAGACAAAATGTCAGAAGATAGAGATTAAAATGAGAGAGAAACATGATGAGATATAGCTGACAAGGAAAAAAAACACACATCTGTATATGTACACACATACATACAGTCAGGGAAAAAATTATTTGAACCCCTGCTGATTTTGTAAGTTTGCCCACTAACAAAGAAATGATCAGTCTATAAATTGCAATGGTAGGTTTATTTGAACAATGGGAGACACAACAATAACAAAAGAATCCAGAAAAATGCATTTCAAAAAAGTTATAAATTAATTTGCATTTTCATGAATGAAATAAGTATTTGATCCCCTATCAATCAGCAAGATTTCTTGCTCCCAGGTGTATTTTATACAGGTAACGAGCTGACATTGGGAGCCTTCTCAACTCGTTACCCATTAAAATACACCTGTCCATAGAAGCAATCAATCTATCCAGATTCCAACCTCTGCACCATGGCCAAGACCAAAGAGCTTTCCAAGGATGTCAGGGACAAGATTGTGGACCTACACAAGGCTGGATTGGGCTACAAGACCATCGCCAAGCAGCTGGGTGAGAAGCTGACAACAGTTGGTGTGATTATTTGCAAATGGAAGAACCATAAAATAACTGCCAATCTCTCTCGGTCTGGAGCTCCATGCAAGATCTCACCTCGTGGAGTTTCAATGATAATGAGAACGGTGTGGAACCAGCCCAGTACTATTCGGAAGGACCTTTTCAATGATCTCAAGGCAGCTGGGACCATAGTCACCAAGAAAACAGTTGGTAACACACTACGCCGTGAAGGACTGAGATCCTGCAGTGCCCGCCAGGTCCCCCTGCTCAAGAAAGCACATGAACAGGCCTGTTTGAAGTTTGCCACTAAACATCTGAATGATTCAGAGGAGGACTGGGTGAAAGTGTTGTGGTCAGATAAGACCAAAATCGAGCTCTTTGGCATCAACTCAACTCGCCATGTTTGGAGCAGGAGGAATGCTGCCTATGACTCCAAGAACACCATCCCCACCGTCAAACATGGAGATGGAAACATTATGCTTTGGGGGTGTTTTTCTGCCAAGGGGGCAGGACAACTGCATTGCATCAAAGGGAGGATGGATGGGGCCATAGACTGTCAAATCTTGGATGAGAACCTCCTTCCTTCAGCCAGGGCACTGACAATGCATTGTGGATGGGTCTTCCAGCAAGACAACAAAGGAGTGGTTGAAGAAGAAGCACATTGAGGTCATGGAGTACCTTAGTCAGCCTCCCGTAAAAGAACTATGGAGGGAACTCAAGCTTTGTGTATCCAAGCGACAGCCTAAAAGCCTTAAGAGGTCTGCAAAGAGGGGTGGATGAAGATTTCAGCTGAACTGCATGCAAACCTGCTGATCAACTACAAGAAATGTCAGACAGCTGTGCTTGCAAACAATGGTTATTCCACCAAGTACTAAAGCGTGTGTTCAAGGGATCAAATACTTATTTCCCTAGATAAATGACAAATTGGTTTGTAACTGTTACATAATGATTCTTTTTTCTTGCTTTGTTAATAATCTATCTTTTGCTGTTTAAATAAACATACCAGTGAAATTTAAGACTTGTCATTTCTTTATAAATGGGTCAACTTAAGAATTCATCAGGGGGTCAAATAATTATTTCCCTCACTGTATATACATATACTGTACATATATACAGCAAATACAAAATACACAAATATCCATACAATGTAAGTTAAAAAATGAAGCCACAATAAGGCTACTCAAATGCCTTCCTAAACAAATGTGTTTTGAGTTACTTCTTAAATAATTCAATTGATGGAGCAGACCTTAGTGACACTGGGAGACTGTTCCATAACCTTGGAGCCACAGGCTGAAATGTATGATCCCCACGAGTCTTTTATCTGGTCCTTGGAGCTGAAAGCAAATGCGATTGAATAGATCTCCAAGTACAGCTGCAGGAATAATGTTGCAGAAGGTCGGTGATATATTCGGGGGCTTGACCTTGAAGGACTCTGTGAGTGCCAAAATTTTTAATTGGATCCTGTATTCGACAGGGAGCCAATGAAGAGGGGTAAGATTGGGGTGATGTGAGACCATTTGTGATAGCATGTTAAAAACCTAGCAGCTGTAGTTTGGATAGTCTGAAGATGGGACAAGCCTACTTCACTAAGACAGGTAAAAAGTGAGTTGCCGTAATCTAAGCATAAGGAGATGAATGTATGAATGAGCATTTACATCTCAGCCATAGAAACAGCAGCTCGCAGCTTAGAAAGGTTTCTTAACTGAAAAAATCAAGATTGGCTCAGAGACCTCACATGTGCATCAAAGCTCAGGGACTGATCGAAAAATGACACCAAGATTATGCAAAGACACATGAGAGGAGAAAGGAATTGTGCATAGTTTTTGAGTTACCAACAGATAGAGGTCGGGTGGAGCAAAGGTCAAAATCTCAAGTTTTTTGAGCATTTAACTATGAATAGTTGGCTGAATGCCAATTATTAACCTCCATCAAACAGTCAACTAGGAAGGATAACTTGAATAGTTGTTGAGGCTTAAAAGAGCAATACAACTGAATACCATCAGCATGAGAAATATCATGAAAAGAACTGATAATCTGAGCTAAAGGAAGCATGAACCATGAGAATAAAATTGGCCCAAGAACAGATCCTTGAGGCACCCCACGAGTTAGAGGAGGCAGAAGTGCACTTGCCCACACAAACAGAAAAAGTCCTCTCTGATAAATATGAAGCAAATAAGGCCAAACGTGACCCAGTAATGCCCACAGAGTGATTTAGCCTATATAAGAGAATGGTACGGTCAACCATATCAAAGGCTGAACTGAGGCCAAGTAGCACTAATACAGAGCATTCCCCAACATTCCCCTTAGCAGATCATTAGAGCTGTTTCTGTGGTGTGATGCTTTCGAAAACCTGACTGAAAACGGTCCAAAACTGGAGTTTAGAAATGAGACGGATGGATATTTCCTAGTGGAGCTCAAAAAGTATGACTAAAAATGTTACATTAGCTTAAAATGACATTATTTGTAATGTTACAAAAGTTAAGTAACAGGAAAGAGATCAATACTCATACAAGACAGTGTGTTCAATCAGTTTTGTTGCCAATCAATGAAACTTTACAAAACACTGTACTGTAATTTTCCATAAATTATTCCCTATGTGCTTTGAAGAAAACTAATCACAACACTTCTGTTTTTCTAGATTAAATATGTTTCAGTCTCATCCAGCGGAAAGTTTCACTTTCTTTCCTAATCATCTGACTTTGGTTTGCCGTTTATATAATGGGCCTTCATGGTCACGGCCCGGTTTAGCCTGTCCTGGGGTGTTTGCAGGCGTGGCTGGCAGTTTGTTCCCGTTTCAGGAGTACCGTTTAAAGACATGCCAGGACCGCGGCACACAAGACGGCAGCGTGCTTCACATCTCACACTTAGCGTACGATGATTAACCTGCATATTCTTATGCAATGTTTTGTAAACTCCTGTGAAGATTTCCTGATTCCTTCAGATTACTGCAGGTAAGTGACTTAACTCTTAAACTGACTAGATATTATGAAGACCCTGCTTCTAAATAAATAAGGGATTGGGGTTATTGTGTATCACACCAAAGTTTCTGAGTGAATAAAAAGGTATTGTGTTTCAGATAAGTCAGCAGTTTTGTGTAAACAATTTCAATTATGATTAATTTAATTCTTTCTAGTTTATTTATGACTAAAACCACACAGGGATTCTAGTTATTTATCTGGGTTTTTCAGGGAAATATTTGGGTGAAAATTTATATATTCAACTTAGATGTACAAAACAGATGCAATATTGCATTACTGACTATAGTAACAGTCTGCACTTTATAAACTTATTTTAAATCTCGACCATGCTCTATGAAATTTAAGCTTTATTCATGAGATACATGTTTTATTATGTTTATTAAGTATTTTTTTAGAAATGCATATTTGAAAACCAGAATCTTGAACGTGAAGCTTTCTCTAATAGTCAGTCATTTCATTCCATTTTTCTTGGCTGAGGTTTGCTGGGAATCGGCCTTCTGACCCTCAGTTTCAGGACAGCATCTGATTGAGGCCCATTTGTCATTAGTATCTGCCTCGATTCCCTCTGCCTGTTTCACTCTCTGTTCTGGCTGTGAGTTTCCCGTCTTTGCTGAAGAGTACCTTCTTCATTTCATGATGGACACCCCGTAGGGCTTCTTTTGTTCCTCTTTTCTTTCTATAGCCCTATCCGGATGGGATCAGTTTTACCGAGAGAGGTTCGGTATTTAATCTGAAAAGTGATTTGTCTGGTCGATTCGGACAGGATAAGAAACGCGTGAAATTTCTGCCAGAGACTGCGGAGATTAAATGAATCATCTCTGCTGATGTTAATGTCAGTTATCATGGCTAGGAAACAAATGACTACTGAATTTTCATTTTCGTGTGACCTATCCCTTTAACATAACTACGCAAACACAATAAAAAAGAAGTTCTTCCTCCCAGCCATAGAGCAGCTTACAAACTGGTGTAGACCTACTCAGAAGGGCTGTGCTGCTCTGCACCTACAGAAAACCTTGACGCAGAAGAGGCTGCAGGTGTAGGTTGCCCGATGTTTATGTGGAAAACTCAGTATCCATTCGAATGGATAAAAATGCTGTTTCCACCTTACGTAAAACTGGCATGTCTTTATAGATACAACCTTATTACCCAGATGACGATTTGGACTGTACTACTGGGGGCAAAATAAAGGGGAGGGGGGATAAGTAGGATGATTTCAAGGGCCCTTGAGTGAAAGGGGCCCTCAAAATTTTTTTACATAATTGGATTGATCTGGGTTGGTGGCGCAAAATCCCTAGCAGCCCCCCTGTGGACTATGATTACCATAAGAGGTTTGTGTTAGATGAAATACAGAAAGTAATTTGCTCTTGAATTTTTACTTTGGAGGCTTGCAATAATTACAGACATGGCAGATTTAGACTGGGTTTAATTTAAGGACCTCGTTGGTGACTGCTTCAATAACGTTACTTCCCCAGGTGAAACTAATCGCATCCGAATGGGGCTTTTGTTGACTTCCACCATTTCACCTAAGCAACTTCTAAAAACATCAGTAAATGTTGGCTTCCCTTTTAGATGCTGAGGCGGGTTATTGCTGAATAGGCTCTAGTCACCATCCTAAGTCTCGTGCATCACTGATCAACATATAAAGATACATTTCATTAGGACTGATATAGATCAGTGTTTCCCAACCCAGTCCTCGGAGAACCCCGGACAGTCCACGTTTTTGCTTCTTCTCAGATCCCAGTGGACCTGTACCAGGTATTCAGTGTTCCTGAATGGCTGGGAGCTGGGAGGGAGCAAAAACGTGGACTGTCCGGAGTTATCTGAGGACTGTGTTGAGAAACATATATCAGTATTAGAAATTATTCTACATGTTTGTCCAAATTGTACTTTTAGCAGTATGTGAACAGTACTTCTTTGGCTCAAAGCTGAATACACCTGGCAATAGTCAATTAAATTCATTTTAAATAAATGGCTGGTTTGACTGAGTCAAGTTAATTTGTGATTAGTAGGTATGTTTCTGCAAGAATAAAAAGTAAATATTGAGTACATACCTGAAAGCTAATGATTTTTACACTGTTCATCCTGTACAATATCTGATATATGCATATTTTTGCTTTCTTCTTATAGGGCATAAGATAAATGTTTTTCTTCACGCATAAAGACATGAATTTCCTGTCCAGCATATGAACAGCCCTGCTTTTATTACTCTGGTACAACCTGGAATTGCATCAGATTAGTGGCTGAAGGACTGCGAAGTTATAATAAATCAAGCAAACATCCTTCAAGACAACAATAGATTTCAGGCCGGTGTCCAGAAGTAATGAACTCGCATGAATTTCTAGTAACTGGAACAGATTTTGTAGGCTGTAAATGGAAATGTTAACGTTTCAAACCATTTAGTCTAAGTGGACTCTGATCGTCAGGAATCTAACAGCCAGCTGGCCTTGCACAAAGAAATTGTCGGGGGTTGTTTCGAAGTTCTTACCATGGCTGAATGGACCTTTCTGAATGTGCTCTTTGACTCCCTGCAGGCCCAGTCCCCATTCCTGGGACGCTTTTGGGTTCTGCTCATGCTGGTGCTTCGCATGTTGATACTGGGCACCGTAGCCAGCGATATGTTTGCCGACGAGCAGGCCGAGTTCACCTGCAACACCCTGCAGCCGGGCTGCAAACAGGTGTGCTACGATGAGGCATTCCCAATCTCCATGTTCCGCTTCTGGGTTTTCCAAATCGTGCTCATCTCCACACCATCACTGATCTTCCTTATGTATGCCACTCACTACAAAAACAAGAAGACGGGGACGCAGAAGCAGGACGGTACCACCAGCTTTAAGGAGGACGTCCACTTGCAGCATCTCTATATTGTCAACGTAGCCTTCCGCCTTTTCGCTGAAGTGGCCTTGTTGTTCTGTCAGTGGTGCTGGTATGGCTTTGAGGTAGAGGCCAAGTTTCCCTGCAGTCGCATTCCCTGCCCTTACACTGTGGACTGTTACACCTCCAGACCGAAGGAGAAGACACTTTTCCTCCGTTTTTACTTCGCCGTTGGCATCTTATCAACTGCATCAAACTTTGCTGAGTTGCTGCTTATGTCTTATAAGTGGATACATGACTGCTGCAAGTCTTTACAGCCCAGTGACAGCGCAGAGAGCCTGCAGGGCCTGGACAGTAAGGAGGCTTCCAAACAAGAGACAGTGAAGATGTTGCTCTCCAAAAAATCCCAGTGTGGCACCACACGCAAAGTGAAGCCGACGTACATCAAAGGCCAGAAGTGCTCCCAGCGTAAGTGTGCCTCGGCAAACCACACAGATCTCACAGCTGTGAGAGGATCCAGAGCACTGCCTGGTGTCTGCCTTTGTAGCCCAGTCTGGGACCCACACATGCGGCATGCAGCTGCAGCACCAAAGACGACGGCCACCGGTCACAATTCAACACTCGTATTTTGGTCAGCAGCAGACACAAACCCCTGCCCATAAATCTGCAAGGTGGGGGAAGGGGGGTGACTGATTACACCACCTTACAGAACCCATACTTCTTTTTAAACTGCCCCCCTTAGTAGTGCCATGTTAAACAGAATCTCCCATCTGACTCTCAAGGCTGTAGCTATCAACCATTTTGTTTAGTGCAGCACACAATCCTGTTTCTTTTTCCCTTGCTTTTGACACCATTTCTGCTATTTACCTCTCTCTCACTCCCCATCACTCTAGATGAACCTGGGACTGAGTGAGGACGCCAGCAGCCCCCCCCCAGCCAGCAGCCCCCCGCCCCCCAGCCGCCCAGGGACCCCTGCACCGCCTCCTCAGAGCTCTTCTGCAACGCACTTCACCCTCCTTCCCAGGCACTTTCTAGCTGCTCCTCGTCTCACCCTGGTTACCTTTGATGCTTGTGTGCATTTATGCTCCCAGCCTGGTAGAGAATGTAGAGAGATTGCAATGAATGGAAATCAATGGAAATCTCTTATAATTAATATATATTACTAATACTGTCTGTTGGACTGTTGATTCCATTTCTTGGTCGGTGAAGTGCAAAAATTATATATAAAAAAAAAACCATTCTGAACAATGAACTCAGCTGGTTTTTAAGATTTCAGCAAAGTCTGCTGTATAAACATCGCCATGTCTTTGGTCAAGTGGGATTTCTTACTACAGATATTGTCAAAGGAAAAATTTAAGGTGCTAGTCACATTAGTAATGCAAAATTTGCCAATATGCGAATGAAATACATGATATGAATTCAGCCAAACTCACTGGATGTCTCCTTTACTGGTTATAACAACTGAATTCACATTTATTGCAGTGATTTAAAAACCTTATATTAAGAGAGTCCAAGCTCTGACACCATGACCATCAGCAGGAAGGTGGTCTGAAGATGGATGGATGCATATTATGGCAATAAAAGATTTCAAATTAAATAAGGAACGGATGCATTATGTGCTGGTACAGTGGTTAGCAGTGTAGCCTCCCACCTCTGGGACCAGGGTTCAAGTCTCTGCTCTGATTCTACCTGTGTGGAGTTTGCGTGTTCTACCCATGTTGTTGTGGGGTTTCCTCTGGGTCCTGCAGTTTCTCCAGACAGTATAAAAACATGCTAAGGTGAATTGGAGTTATCAAATTGTCCATAGCTGTAAGCGGTGTGGCATCTGAATTTGTTTATTTCACGTATTTATTTTCTTCTTTGTCCAAATAGGTTTTGTTATGCAGGCACATTGACAGACACATTGACTTTTGTTGGTTTGTAAACCGTTTCTAAATGTGTTTGCAGTTTTAATAATAAACTATTTAAAAAGAAATTCCATTTTTCCTGCTGTACCCGAAATTGCACTAAACCGTGAACTTAAAACCGAGGTTTGTACTAAACCATGGATTTTGTGTAACTGTTACACCCCTAGTAGGCAGAAGGTTGTTATTCATAAATGACAGTTTGCCTAAATAGGTTTTCATCAGGAAAACTGTGAAATTGGTTATTTGGAATGTACTGGAGGCTTCTTTGACTGACACATCAAAACTGTTTAACTTTAAATTTATGGAACTTGTATTTGAGTAAAACAACTTTGTTTCCCATGACAGTTGTAAGGAGAGAAAGAGATAATTAAAACCAACTGAGTTCACCCCGGGAAAATGGGAGTGAGGAGCGATTTCTAGAAACCCCAGATATTACTCTGTTTCCTGGAATTAAGGAACTGCGTCTTGTGATCTGAGACAGGAATCAGCAAATCTGGAGACTCCGCCTCCACAAACAAGCATTTGTCTTTTTTATTCTCGATCACGTAGCTGAGTTGCACAGTCTGTGGTTTGCCCTCTATTTCTTTGCTTAATCCAAACATTTATTTTAGCTCCTTTAGCTTACATAAATTTTTCATTTATTATTATTCTTATTACTGAGGTTCTGCATTTAAGAGAAGCCCCGGGAAGTTAAGCTCACCCAGGCAGATCCGAGGATGCTGAGCGTGCTCTTCAGCTCCCTGCAGGCCAGAGCTCCATCTCAGGGCCGTTTCTGGGTGATGCTCCCGAGCAGCGTGGTCAGCAGGATATTTGAGGGCGAGAAGTTTACCTGTTGCACCAGCCAGCCGGGTTGCACTGAAGTACGTCAAGATGCGATGCTCCTCTTCTCATCGTACCGCTTTTGGGTTTGCCAAATCATACTCATCCTCACGCCATCGCTGCTGTTCTTCATCTACATGGCACACCGGAAAAAGGACACCGCTGCACACGACGATGGGGAGAACCGCCGCCCGCACTGGATTTACATCATCAGCGTGGTCTTCCGGATCATAATTGAAGCGCCTTTTGTGATTGGACAGTGGTGGCTGTACGGCTTCAAGGTCGAAGCTTCATACACATGCCGACACAGACCCTGTCACAGTTATGCCAGTTGCTTTATCGCCGGGTCCAAGGAGAAAACAACTTTCCTTTGCTTTTTCTTCGCTGTTGGCATCCTGTCAGTCATCTCCAGCCTTGCTGAGTTACTGCAGGTGATCAGATACGTTCACTGATGGTACCCAGAACCTGCACAGTCATGCTGAAGAGGAAGCTTCCAAACAACAGGCTATTAAATGTTTGGCCTCCAAAAAAAGTGACAGTAACAGCACACATAAAGTGAGAGTATCAGTACACATAAAGGGGGTGTAGCTGCACATATAAAGTGAGAGTAATAGCACACATAAAGTGAGAGTAACAGCACACATAAAGTGAGCTGCATGTGCAGCAGAAGCTCCAGCACAAGCTTTCACATCTCCTGATGCAGGAGTCTCAAGAAATCACTGATGGTGGAAGGGAAACAAGGACTTATGCAAATAGGTCAGCATTTTTGATGGGGAATAGTGAATTTGTCAGCTCTAAATATCTTGTAAAGGTTTGTTTCCTCTCTTTATTAACTGTCAGAAAAAATAGGACCAAATTCACTAATGAGTTACATTGAGTTATTTTCTCTTTATATTTTCATTACAACTATGCTCAACATATTGGCTAGTGAAGTAAATCAGATACAGAGATGTTACTATACCATAGTATGCTTGCACATTAATCTAGATTGCATTTTGACATTATGTTAAGTAATATAATATCCTTAATAACTATATACTTGTACTAAGAAAAAATGGCATATTCTGTAAGAATTTTTTTTTCCAAAATAAATTTTATAAATGTGCTTCTTTGTGATTTTTTTTAAACAAATATCAAATTTTAGTCAGAAACTTGCGTCTAGAACACACTAACTAATAAAGTGTACGTGATTGGGTATCTGGCACTATATGTTGAAGTCATGTGGATTGATCATGTGATCCAATGACTCTCCTCGCTATTGGTTTATCATCAGAAGTAGACATAACCAATTAGCAGTTTTATGAAGATCATACCTTTACAGTCCCCATTTCTGTCCTTTGTACATGTCCTTTGTAAATATTTTACAGTCAGATACAATGAAATGTCAAAATAAACACCAAGAGAATGTCTCATAATAGGGATTAGAGACCCATGAGCTTCACTGTACCTTGGCATAGATCCTACAATCTACTGAAGTGATGCAACAGCATTCCTTTGTGAAAAATTCCAGTCTTCGATTTTTTTAATGTGGGGGCTCAGTGTTTAGCACTGTTGCCTCACACCTCCTGGGCTGGGGGTTGTAGTGTAACATCTGCTCTGTGTATGGAGCTTGCATGTCTACCCTGTGTTACATGGGTACTCCTTTACTCCTCTGGGTACCCTGGCTTTCTCATACAGTCCAAACACACGCAGGTAGGCTGACTGATGTCTAAGTTGCCTGGAGTGAGTGACTGTGTAGGAGTATCTCATCCAGGGTGTACCCCTGCCTTGTGCTCTTTACTGCCTGGGACAGGCAACAGGCCCCATGACCCGGGGGCAGGATAAGGGTCATTCCACATCCAATGACCCAGAAGGTCCCAGGTCACCCTCTCAGATTCCCCTGAAAAAAAATCACAGAAGCTCTTATACCAAACTTACGGAGAAATCCCAAATATCAGATCTGTATCTCTAATAGTTACAACTACAGCACTTTGAAATTTTAATTCATTTTATATATCTTGCCGAATGTGCCTTTCATGTCCTCCTTTGACAATGTGAGTAGATAACCATTATTTCCATTCCATTCCATTTTTACCATGTATTTCTATATATCTGAAGATGATCTAAAAAATTTGGGCTGGGGCTCATGTCAGCCCTGCGGCACTGGGGTCGCACGTGGGCTGGGCCGTGCTCATGTCAGCCCTGCGGCACTGGGGTCGCACGTGGGCTGGGCCGTGCTCACGTCAGCCCTGCGGCACTGGGGTCGCACGTGGGCTGGGCCGTGCTCACGTCAGCCCTGCGGCACTGGGGTCGCACGTGGTCTGGGCCGTGCTCACGTCAGCCCTGCGGCACTGGGGTCGCACGTGGGCTGGGCCGCCTCTCAGCTTGGTACATACCAACCAATCGCAGATTTTTTAAAAAATTGTTGTAAAGAAAAAGAATGCAAGCCAGAATTTGTTTTTAAGATCGACTTTTGACCTCTTACACCCAAACCCCCAGGTCTTACGAAGAATTTTGTGGCTACACTACATCTTACAGCTGGAGACAGGCCCTTCTATGTCCCTGAAGTCAGGGAAAACACTGACGGTTTCAGAAAGTGTCAGTTCCTCATTTGCCAGATTACTGACTATTCTCTATCATTCCAACCTTTGGGGCAGGTGTGAGACCTCAGCTGACTCCAAATTGAAAAAACAAATCATCACTGCCCGATGAAAACTGCGGTTGTCCACTTTGTTTCATTTTGACTTTCTACTATAGATGGATCTTAACATTGCTAGCTAGCTAACTAACATCATTGTTGATTGTAAATATAAAACAAGATTAGTTTCTATCTTGTTGGCACAGACCTATTGGCCTCACTTACAACAATCCACATAAGTCCATTTGAAATATTAAACCGTACACTGACAGCTGTGTAGAAATAGGTTTCTCTGTGTGGTGCTAACTGTGTCCTATTTCCTTGTTTTAGGGTCATTTTGTAAAATAGTTTCAGGGAAAATGTGTTTTTTCATGCTCCTGAAACAGTGGCGTCTCTGGCACAGAAAGCCTGGTGAGGCGCAATAAACTGTAACACGCACAGTATTTGCTCAGTGAATCCTAATAGAAATGCACGTCATCGATTAAATCGCAATGCATTAATGTAACAGGGCCAGGAGTAAGCAGGAGACGGAGATATGGGCGACATTATCAATGACAACATCTGAGCTAATGCGTCGAATTACAAATCCAAACTTATTAAGCAGTAAATGATCACTGTTATAACACATCCAACGATTTAAAAGTGTCTGGGGCATCTGCTACGGTAATTTCGTCAGACGCCGACATGCTTACGTCAGCTGATTTACAGTGCCTTCGCTAGACCGCTTTTCACTCCGACGAGATATCTCATGTTGTAATATCGCGAGATCTCGTTACACCCCTATTTTAAACAATTTTGTATTAATGCAGAATAAACTCATTAGTGACGTTCACTGCATGGAAAGATGCACGACGATCTTTCAGCTGGGAAAACTTTTAATCTCAATTTTTTTTGCTCTACTGGCAAGCTGATAAATCAAACTTTTAATAATTTGTCCACTTGCGTAATTTTATTGATATAATATATATTAATATTATGTATATTATTATAATGTTGACTACCTATTGGTTGAAAATATCTATGACAATGTATTGCCATACGTCAAATCGATTAGCGTTACATTTTTGGCTTCTATCAGCCATCGTGATCGTGCCCCAGCGCTCATTATTAGAAGCGCGTTGAACAGTAACGTACAATTTTCAGCTGCTTACTTGCTTAAGCAAACGCTGACGGGCCGGCTACATGCGCATTAAAGGAATCATGACTTTGATGCAATAGATATAGCAAGATATTTGGAATGCATGCTAGTGTTACCATTGTCATATGTAATAAACGCACAACAGTATTCGTTAGTTGCGAAGAAAAATATATATTGCTGAACTGAATTACTGATCATGTCGTACACTGCTCAACAGCGACATCTGGTGGGGCCTGACCCCACCTGCCCCTAATATACAAACGCCAATGTTTTGAAATAATGTAGTTTTTGGAGATACGTGTATTTCATTGGACAGCATCGAAATATGATGGGTTTCTTTTTTTTTTACATTATTTCCCCACTCTCACGTTCAGTAGTTTATAGGGCTTGGTGGTCTATATTACACTGTATAGAAATGCCTTCAGCAGAACTTCACCATCCATAGCAGCCCAATGAGTTTAAAAACAGTCAGAAAAGTCAGGTATTTCATATTTGTGTCTGGTACTGTTCTCCAGGCTGGTGGTAAGGCTGTTCTCCAGGCTGGTGGTGAGGCTGTTCTCCAGGCTGGTGGTGAGGCTGTTCTCCAGGCTGGTGGTAAGGCTGTTCTCCAGGCTGGTGGTAAGGCTGTTCTCCAGGCTGGTGGTGAGGCTGTTCTGGCATTGTAGGCAATCTTAGCTGTCATTTGGGAGATGGGCGTCATCCCAACTGACTGGAAAACGGGACTTATTGTCGCTATCTGGAAAGGGAAGGGTGATCACCTGGATTGTGGCAACTATAGGGGGATAACACTGCTTTCAGTGCCGGGGAAGGTCCTTGTAGGGTCACCCTTAACAGGATCCGTGATCACTTGCTCGCCCATCAGCAGCCGGAGCAGTCTGGTTTAACACCTAAGAAGTCTCCATCAACCGCATCCTGGCACTGAGGGTTCTCATAGAGCACAAGCATGAATATCGGCAGAGGTTATTTGCAGCCTTTGTCAATTTTCATAAAGCATTTGACTCAGTTGATCGATTTGCCCTGTGGGACATCCTGAGACTTCAGGATCCCCCCGAAGCTGTTGGACGTCATGGCCGGCCTGTACACTGGTACTGTGAGTGCTGTGCAGAGTGGAGGCAGAACCTCCGCGTTCTTCCCAGTTGATTCTGGGGTTCGCCAGGGGTGCGTTCTTGCTCCTACTCTGTTCAGTGCTTGCATGGACTGGGTGTTGGGCAGGGTTGTGGGGTCCAGCAGTTGTGGGGCATCTGTTGGTGAAGAAAGATTTACTGATCTTGACTTTGCCGATGATGCTGTGAATTTCGTGGAGTCAATGGAGGCTCTGATCAGGGCTTTTGAGAGACTGAGTGAGGAGTCTGAGTGTCTGGGGTTATGAGTGTCCTGGACAAAGACCAAGACCCAGGCCTATAATGACTTCTTAGACACAGCCATCAGTAGTGTGTCTGTCTGTCTGTGGGGAGAATGTTGACCTCGTCGAGAGACTCACTTACCTTGGCAGTGACATTCATGTCTCTGGTGACATTTCCTATGAAGTCAGCAGATGGATTGGGAGAGCATGGGGGGTCATGAGGTCGCTGGAAAGGGGTGTGTGGCACTCCTGATATCTTTGCAAGGGGACAAAGGTCCAGGTCTTTAGAGTCCTGGTGCTCCCTGTCTTGCTGTAAGGCTGTGAGACATGGACACTATCCAGTGAGCTGGAATGAAGACTGGACTCCTTCGGTACTGTGTCTCTTCGGAGAATCCTTGGGTACCGCTGGTTTGACTTTGTGTCGAATGAGCAGTTGCTAGAGGAGTCCTGAATGAGGCACATTACCTGCATTGTGAGGGAGCCTCAGTTATGGCATTACGGCCATGTGGCACGTTTCCCTGACGATGATCCGGCTCGCAGGATCCTCATTGCTGAGGACCCGAGCAGCTGGACCAGGCCGAGGGGACGCCTACGTAACGCCTGGCTGTGGCAGATAGACAGTCATTTCCGGAGGGTGGGACTGGACCGCGTGTCTGCTTGGGGGGTCGCTGGGCAGGATTCAGAAGAGTTTCGTCATGTGGTGGGTGCGGCAATGTGCTGCATGCTCCCCCCCCCACCTGACCTGACCTGACCTGGCAAGGATCCCATCACCACCAGTAATAGCACGGTTGATTATAAAAGACGGTAAAAACCATCCTACACTAATTATCTTCATTGTAATCTTATGTTAACGATAAAGTCATATATAAAAATATAGAATAAATACATTTTCTGAGCTGCTGTACCAGGTAGCCACTCAGGGAAGCACTAGCAGTAAACAATGATAAAGCCATATACAAAAACAGAAGAAACACGTAAATATGAGAAATAACAAATTCACCAAGCTGCTGTACCAGGTAACTGCTCAGGGCAGCACTGGCAGTAAACAAAAAGCTGCCAGTATCAACAAAAGTCAGTGAAAGACAGCTGCGTGTTTTCCCTGAGGTTTTGGGAAATCGCTTTAAGCAGATTCCTTGCTTTACCTACCCTGACAAAAGTATTCATTGTGGGGTTAGTCATCACTTACATGCATTCATGGCTTTTCTACAATGCTGAGTAAAACTTAATGGAACAGGTCTGAATACAGAGATTTGTGTAGCAACTATTCATAAGTAAAGATTTGAATTACTGTACAGTGTAGTTTAGCCATTCAGTTTTCTGTCGAGTTACAAATCATCTGAGAATAAATGCCTTATTTTCCATTTGCACACATGCATTGAAAGTCTTCTCATTACCTACCTCATCTTGGTCGCCATAGCTTGGGGGTCACAGCACATGGTCAGTAAACATACAGCACCCCAACATGCAGCTGGGGCTTAAGGGTTGTTCTCAGGGGCCCACAGACATGTGACTATTCTGCTGAAGGGCCCACAGACATGTGACTCTTCTGCTCAGGGGCCCACAGACATGTAACTCTTCCGCCGAGACTGGGGCTCAAACTGGCCATTTTCTGCTCCCAGGCACAAAGACAGCCCAATGCACCACTCACTCTTATTCACTGAGCCATAAATTGTCATCATAATCAAAGAATTGTTCTGGAACAAATCAAACAGGCTGAGAGACAAACTCTTTTCGGCTTTATTAGGATTTAAATCTGTGCTCAAACATCTAATGTTTACAAGGGGTCCTATAAAGTGAGAGCATGGCCACAGCGATTGAGTTTTTCATTTTGCGCTTCACTGGATCCTTATAGAACGCGTGTGAATCTTAACTGCATTTAATGTTTGGATTTTGTTTGTCTCAGGAAGTGCAAAATATCTGGAATATGCTAATATCAATATGAAAATACTGACAGAAAAATTCTAGGTCATTTTAAAGCTCTTACTAAAGGTAAGTGCTGAAGTACAAACCCTGCTTAGCATGCAGTGAACATCCTCCGACTGTGTTTCACCATCACTGCACTCACTTCACAACACAAAGTGTCTCGCTTTTTTCAGGAAGGGGCACCCAAGAGCTTGAGGGGATTACGTGTTTTTGGTAGTTTAGAGCCTCGGTCTGCCTTGGGGGGGGATAAGCCTTGGGTTTGGTTGATATCCATATAAGCACTTCCTGAAAATGTTGAGTAAGCCACTGATCGTTTTCTCTTGGAAACCACTCCACTCTCACTGTTTGCTGTAAGAGTGTGATGCCATTTTCTGAAAAGTGGCGTACATTTGCACTCTGAACTTGTAATATGAAGAGTAGAATGAGGCCAGAGTTTCACATGTAAGACGTCTACAGGTTTAAACACTTTGTTTCTCCATAGTTAACATAAATTAAAAGATCATTAGGATCAGTTGTTTGACCAAATTAAATCTGACTCGCTTCAGTCTGGGGCGGCACCAAGCTCACAGGTACTACTGGTACAAGTCCTGGATGCTGGTTGATGTGCATCAGTTCAAAAAGTGTTACTTAGCCAATTCTATTCCTCAGGGGCTCCACAGTTAGAACTTCATTGTCTGAATGGAGTCTGTCATGAATCTTCCTAACAGGGATCAATGCTTGAATTGTGCAGAAGGTCAAAAGGACCTCCAGGGATGTGCAGGCCTCTCCTGCCTGTGTTTATGGAGCCTCGTTCGGTCGAGTCTGACATGATAGTGGTCATGTTGGACTGCATGGGTGCTTTGCTGTGTCACAAGCTGGAGCTCTCTCCATCAATGAAGGAACCACAAGCTCCAGTTAAAAACTAGGAAACTTTACGGTCAGATCATCCAACCATGAACTAAAATCCACCTGGGTGATGCAGCTCTACCATGATTTGTAACGTGTACATCAGAATGGGTGAAGAAGAAGAGAAGAAAATAGACTTGATCCAAGTTAATGAGACCTAAACTCAGTAGTTAATGCTCATAAACCTACAAATATCAGGGAGTTGATGTAGCCAAAATACATGCACAGCTGTGTGATGTCATCACTAAGCACAGGAAGCCTTTGGACGCTGCTGTTGCTGGTAACCAATCAGTAGCCAGTTATAGAGCATAAAGGGGTGGCGGCTGTCTCAGGCAGAACACTGGCTGCTGCAGGGACCATCCTTACTAAATAAGCAGCATCACTACGCTTCTCTTATTTACTCTCTCATGTTCCATCAACTAATGTTAAGTTTTTCCTGATGAACAATCCTGATGAATGTCCAGAACATACAAGTATACATAAATCAGTGAGTAGGTTATATTTTCAGCTCCTGATGCATTTTGTGAGTGTGGGGGGGGGGGAATAACGCCTGATTTTATAAGTGTACATGCCACTTCTGATGATGCGATGCCTGAAACGGCATCTATTTAAAAACCTAATTAAATCAAATCTTATATATTCCATCTATTAGTTTTTTCATTATTACATATCAGGGCAATGGTGACCCATAGTCTATTCTGGGAAGAAGAAATGTAGGTTTCATATATATATTTGGAGGGACACAGCTGCCCCCCTTCCCCCATGTGATGCAAATTTTAACACTCTCAAAACACTACTTCCAGCTCCACACACACAGGTAAAGGCAGATTCACACCAGAGGCCCTACAGCTGTCAGATAATGTCATACATCAGGACTTCATTTTACTTTGTAAGCAGTGATGTGTAAATAAACAATCTTGAAATCGCACTGCAAGACGTTCTCTGGGCAGGATGGAGAACAGGACTGTGCATTGGAAAGAAGAAACAGGCACTCTATTTGGGTACAATGGGGAGAGCTGTTTAGATTTCAGCACAAAGAGACACACAGGAAAACAAAACAAGCATCATGACTATGAGGATAGAGCTAAAATGGGTTCTGACACTGGGGTTTGTATGTATGATTTCAGTAGTTAGAGGATGGATAGATGGATGGATAGATGGATGGATAGATACATTTCAGCACCATTTCAGCACTCTCTGTACATGTATGACTGTATAGCCTCATCAGACCACCATCATCAAATTTGCTGACAATACTGCAGTGATAGGCCTAATCTCCAATAACACTGAGAAGGCCTACCTGCAAGAGGTCAGTAACCTGGAGAGCTGGTGCCATGACAACAATCTATTTTTAACGCCAGCGAGACGAAGGAACTGATTGTGGACTACTGCACAAAGCAGGTGAGGAACTACAATCCCCTCTTCATTAACCCTAACCCTAACCCCAGTGGAGAGAGTGGACAGTTTTCGGTACCTGGGCGTCCACATCACACAGGACTTGTCATGGTCTCACCACGCCAGCTCCCTGTCTAAGAAGGCCCATCAGCGTCTGTTCCATCTGTGAGAGAGTGACGGTGACAGAGTGGCATCATCAACCCTTCACTCTTTTCCCCCCAACGCATAACACTGTGGGCTATATTATATTATACACTCCATACATCTATGCCATCTCATAGTTCTGTAAACTCCATGTTCAATATTATTCTATAGTGCAATATATGTACAATATCTATATTTATATCTTATATCTCTCTTGCAATATAGCACATATATATTTTGTATATCCCTGTATATAGTATAGATAGTACTATATCTAATCTCTTTCTATCTCTTTTTATATAGTTTTAAATTGTTTTTACCCATATTGCAATAAGCATTTCACTGCAAGTTGTACTATGTATGATGATGAAATGAAATTTGAATTTGATTTGAATTTGAAGTATTGCAAAATTCTACCACTAGGGGGAAGCATTGCAACAACGTTTTGTCTCAAGGCAGTCATAATTATTATTTTAAGGTATAAAAAACAGACTAAAGAAGGGCATCTCGACCTTTTTCAACAAGGTTTCCACTGCTGCAACTCCGAATAAGTCATGCAGCTCAAACTATATAATTCTATATATACAACATATTTACATCTGAGGTAAATGAAGGTATCACAATGTTGGTCTTTAGCAGGTTCTAGGTTATGATGGCGGGCAAGTGTTTTATGTGTGAATGACCTTAAAATAAGTTCCATCCATTTCCCATAACTCCTTTCAGTGATCCTTTAACTTAACCCAGGAAGTTCAGGGCACAAGGGGACACCCCAAATAGGATGCCACGCATTCATTACTGGGAATACAGAGACACAAAACCACCTCACCCCGCTGGAGGTGCCTAGGACAACACACATACTTCTCGGACACAGGATAGGAGTCAAAGCCGGCATTCTGGTGGCATGAGGACACAGTGGTACCCGCCGGGCCTCTGTGCACCATCCTGCTCTACAATCAGTGAAACATGCTAAATAACAAAGAAACAAGAAGGCCACTGGACTCGGAGATCCGCAACGTAGATGCCGGAAGAGACACTGAAGGCACATTCGTGTCTGCTGGCTTGTTATGCAGATATCTGTCATTGACCAATGATGTGCTCTTATTATAGCACATAATGTCTGCTCTGTGGCAGTGTGCAAAACCGGAAATAGCAACGGGACCTTCCACTTTCAGCAACAAATGACTGTTTCACGTCTCAAACATGACTTTGTGCTTTTTCCAGAGGCACATTAGCATGTTGAGAGGCCCCTGGGCTATTTGAGCTATCAGAGGACCTTCTGCTCTTTTCTATGATATAGTTGTCCACCAGAAAGCGGGTCACCAATGCTAAGATTTGTTAAAAAAATGTTGGGGGGGCGGGGGGGGGGGTCGGTTATGGATTAAATCGATTTTCAATACGAGACACATTTTATTTTTCATTGTGGGACGATTCCATAAAATAGCGGAACTGGAGGCAGCTCTAGGTCTTAAAGACAAGGTGAACTGAGCCCCCTTTCTAACGGCGGCCCCTGAGCTTCAGCCTGGGTGAGCCCGTGCATTAAAGCACCACTGGCTGTTACTTTTCAGAATCAGAATCAGAATCGAGTTTATTGCCAAGTACGTTCACACATACAAGGAATTTGCTTTGGTGGTTGGTGCCAGACTTCGGGAGATCAGGTGGTTGATATATAAATATATAAATATATATACATGGAGTATGTTCAGGTACTAATATAATATAAATAGTTAGTGTATGTGGAATATGATACAGCAGTGGAAATATATACATATTTAGGACTAGGATGGAGAAATAGAATTACTTTTGTTGGAGCAATTAATACATTTTTAAAAAGTGTTTCTCCACATACAAGCTGGTTATTTACTTAGTCGCAGTGGGGCATTCTTGCTAGCATTAGCATTAATCTGCTACTAAAATAACCTGCCATCACATCTTTACTTCAAGTTGCTTTAATGGCAAACAATGAATCCTTACCAGTCAGACAGAGGGCTTTCATCATTGCAGTCGAAAAACATGCAATTTGGCTGACTGGCATCTCCATATTGCTCATAGTGTTTGTGTATGTGTGCCAGTCCAGGGTGTACCCTGGCCTTGTGCTTCAGCCCCCCCCCCGTGACCCTGACAAGGATGAGCTGTCGGAAGATGGATACATAGATGAACTTCATTAATCCCCAGTGACGCATACTAGCAAGGCTTTGGAAATATACCAAGATTATTATTGTGTCTGTCTGTCTGTGCTAAGCAGCAGCGTCGGTCATATGTCAGGCATCCACGCCGCAATGTCACCGCATATGTCAGGCATGCACGCCGCAATGTCACCGCATATGTCAGGCATCCACGCCGCAATGTCACCGCATATGTCAGGCATGCACGCCGCAATGTCACCGCATATGTCAGGCATGCACGCCGCAATGTCACCGCATATGTCAGGCATGCACGCCGCAATGTCACCGCATATGTCAGGCATGCACGCCGCAATGTCACCGCATATGTCAGGCATGCACGCCGCAATGTCACCGCATATGTCAGGCATGCACGCCGCAATGTCACCGCATATGTCAGGCATGCACGCCGCAATGTCACCGCATATGTCAGGCATGCACGCCGCAATGTCACCGCATATGTCAGGCATCCACGCCGCAATGTCACCGCATATGTCAGGCATGCACGCCGCAATGTCACCGCATATGTCAGGCATGCACGCCGCAATGTCACCGCATATGTCAGGCATGCACGCCGCAATGTCACCGCATATGTCAGGCATGCACGCCGCAATGTCACCGCATATGTCAGGCATGCACGCCGCAATGTCACCGCATATGTCAGGCATGCACGCCGCAATGTCACCGCATATGTCAGGCATGCACGCCGCAATGTCACCGCATATGTCAGGCATGCACGCCGCAATGTCACCGCATATGTCAGGCATGCACGCCGCAATGTCACCGCATATGTCAGGCATCCACGCCGCAATGTCACCGCATATGTCAGGCATGCACGCCGCAATGTCACCGCATATGTCAGGCATGCACGCCGCAATGTCACCGCATATGTCAGGCATGCACGCCGCAATGTCACCGCATATGTCAGGCATGCACGCCGCAATGTCACCGCATATGTCAGGCATGCACGCCGCAATGTCACCGCATATGTCAGGCATGCACGCCGCAATGTCACCGCATATGTCAGGCATGCACGCCGCAATGTCACCGCATATGTCAGGCATGCACGCCGCAATGTCACCGCATATGTCAGGCATCCACGCCGCAATGTCACCGCATATGTCAGGCATGCACGCCGCAATGTCACCGCATATGTCAGGCATCCACGCCGCAATGTCACCGCATATGTCAGGCATCCACGCCGCAATGTCACCGCATATGTCAGGCATCCACGCCGCAATGTCACCGCATATGTCAGGCATGCACGCCGCAATGTCACCGCATATGTCAGGCATCCACGCCGCAATGTCACCGCATATGTCAGGCATGCACGCCGCAATGTCACCGCATATGTCAGGCATGCACGCCGCAATGTCACCGCATATGTCAGGCATGCACGCCGCAATGTCACCGCATATGTCAGGCATGCACGCCGCAATGTCACCGCATATGTCAGGCATGCACGCCGCAATGTCACCGCATATGTCAGGCATCCACGCCGCAATGTCACCGCATATGTCAGGCATGCACGCCGCAATGTCACCGCATATGTCAGGCATCCACGCCGCAATGTCACCGCATATGTCAGGCATCCACGCCGCAATGTCACCGCATATGTCAGGCATCCACGCCGCAATGTCACCGCATATGTCAGGCATGCACGCCGCAATGTCACCGCATATGTCAGGCATCCACGCCGCAATGTCACCGCATATGTCAGGCATGCACGCCGCAATGTCACCGCATATGTCAGGCATGCACGCCGCAATGTCACCGCATATGTCAGGCATGCACGCCGCAATGTCACCGCATATGTCAGGCATGCACGCCGCAATGTCACCGCATATGTCAGGCATGCACGCCGCAATGTCACCGCATATGTCAGGCATGCACGCCGCAATGTCACCGCATATGTCAGGCATGCACGCCGCAATGTCACCGCATATGTCAGGCATGCACGCCGCAATGTCACCGCATATGTCAGGCATGCACGCCGCAATGTCACCGCATATGTCAGGCATGCACGCCGCAATGTCACCGCATATGTCAGGCATGCACGCCGCAATGTCACCGCATATGTCAGGCATGCACGCCGCAATGTCACCGCATATGTCAGGCATGCACGCCGCAATGTCACCGCATATGTCAGGCATGCACGCCGCAATGTCACCGCATATGTCAGGCATGCACGCCGCAATGTCACCGCATATGTCAGGCATGCACGCCGCAATGTCACCGCATATGTCAGGCATGCACGCCGCAATGTCACCGCATATGTCAGGCATGCACGCCGCAATGTCACCGCATATGTCAGGCATGCACGCCGCAATGTCACCGCATATGTCAGGCATGCACGCCGCAATGTCACCGCATATGTCAGGCATGCACGCCGCAATGTCACCGCATATGTCAGGCATGCACGCCGCAATGTCACCGCATATGTCAGGCATGCACGCCGCAATGTCACCGCATATGTCAGGCATCCACGCCGCAATGTCACCGCATATGTCAGGCATGCACGCCGCAATGTCACCGCATATGTCAGGCATCCACGCCGCAATGTCACCGCATATGTCAGGCATGCACGCCGCAATGTCACCGCATATGTCAGGCATGCACGCCGCAATGTCACCGCATATGTCAGGCATGCACGCCGCAATGTCACCGCATATGTCAGACATGCACGCCGCAATGTCACCGCATATGTCAGGCATGCACGCCGCAATGTCACCGCATATGTCAGGCATGCACGCCGCAATGTCACCGCATATGTCAGGCATGCACGCCGCAATGTCACCGCATATGTCAGGCATGCACGCCGCAATGTCACCGCATATGTCAGGCATGCACGCCGCAATGTCACCGCATATGTCAGGCATGCACGCCGCAATGTCACCGCATATGTCAGGCATGCACGCCGCAATGTCACCGCATATGTCAGGCATCCACGCTGCAATGTCACTGGCCGGCAGTTTGGTCTGCCAGGCTTGGGGTGACACAAGGTCCAGGAGGACTTCAGGCTGGCGAAATCTCAGCCAAAAGATAAGGAGTTATTCCTTAATTCTGGCCCATAATTATTACGTGTTTTTGTATTCTTTCTGCACTGGGGTATATGTATATTCAGCCTGACAGGAAAAACTAGAAGAGTGACGCATGGAAAGTCGGAAAGCCCCTCACAGGCTGCTATTCTGCAATAAAAATCACACAAGCGGTTCATTGCAGCTGAGCGTGACATCAATCAAAGGGGCCTTACAAACCGGCGCTTCAGCACTTCATTAATATAAAGTCCCCTTTATAATTCCCTTGATTCATGTTCTAAACCACTTAATGTCCATTCCCTCGCTAACACCTAATGAAGTCGTTTTTTTAACCTGTCCAAAAAAAAATCCTACGAATGCAAGATTTCACTTGTAAATATGTCAGTCTTTATCCATTTATTTGATTTATGAATATCCCCAAACACATAGTTTTCTTAAATATCTTAAATATCAAATGCAATATGGAGCACACATAAGATGCTGAACTCAGAGCACTGAACACGACACACAGATAAATTCAAGTATGAAATGACGCAATGCCACATTAAACAGGGGTGCTGGCACCAGTTAGGTATTAGGGCTTAATATCCACTGGGCAAGGTCTTCATTTAAGACCGATAGGTACTAGGCGCCAGTCAGATCTGGAAGACAAGTCCAACTAACAAGATTTGGTTTTGAACAGATTCTGAAGTTGCACCTGTGATGATGATACCATAAAAAGAGACTTAAAGAAAAAAATGTATGTGTGCGTGTGCATGTGTGTATATATATATATATATATATATATATATATATATATATATATATGAAAAGAATATTATATTTATAAAAACATGGCCCATATACATGTATCTCCTTTAACAGTGGCACCCAGCCCCGGCCCCAGAGAGAACCAGTCTGGATGGTTTTACCTCTAATGACCTGTTTCTGGAGAATTAAAACATCTGCCTAATGGTGCTGTTAATTAAACCGGTAGGTTGTTTTTGTGACCTGAAGTGTTAAAAATAAATCAGCATTAACATAGCTCAGATGATGATGTTCCGGGGCTGTAAGGGGACGTAGCAGGTGTTTGGGGGCTGTCTTTCTGGGCTTGTGTTCCCACCCCTTGCCGCCCCTGCTTTTTAATGTGTGCTGCTGCGTTGGCGGGTGGGGGGGTGGGGGTGGTGGTCATGCGCTTACTGTAGTCAGAAAGCGACAATAACATTACGGACATCCTTCACATAACTCCAGCTGGCAGAGGAAGAAGCGAATGGTTAAAAACTTTATCCTCTTTTAAAATCCCATCAGTTTCGTGCAGCCATGAGCTGTCGGCAGTGGAATGTAGGTCATCCTCCCCACTAGATTAGAAAGAGTGCCCCCCCCCTTTCAGCTAGACTCTCCCGAGGCCTAGTCTTGGCTCCTGGTGACAGCCCTGCTTTTCTAAAGGTACCAGAGAACTTGATAAAGCCTTTCCACTTTCCCACAGCTCTGTAGCACCTGAAAAAAATCACACCTATGGTTACACCACCTTCAAGGGGCACAGTTACACTGACCGCAGGGCTGGTGCACCATTCCCGAAAGATGCACGTTGGAACTACAGGGAAGAGACCTATACATTCCAATTAAATATAGCTGAAAGCTGTATCCTTAGCAGAAACACTATATTAAGCTTGTACTTGGAGCTTTTGGTACAGGGTTTAGTCATGTGACTTGTGTTCCACCCTTTGTTTAGGAGGCGTGGCCTCATTAGAACCTCCTCCAAGCTATCAGCTCCTTCTGGTCCTTTGTTGCAGAGCTGCAAAGCATCTCTGTGGAGTCCAAAGGAGTGTGGTTGTTTTCTTGGAATAGAAACCCTGCTATAGTCAGAGACACACATTTTCACCCCCCTGCCGACTGGTCATGCGTCTGGTGCACCCCATGAGAGCTGCACCACCTTCTGCTTCTCCCAGTTATGTGCCTCATATTGGTTACCCAGCAGGGTGTCATCCTTCCTGGCTTCCAGATGTACAATGACTAGGACCATCTTCTCTCTTGCCAGGCACCTTCTATCCAATAGCACTTGTTGACAAAGTTTTACACTCTTTTTGTCACATGAATCAAAATAGATACATTTTACAGTATTTTTGTGCTGAATTCAAATATCTAATTGGAATTTCCCATTCACACAAGGTTTTCAAGTGACACACAATTAAGCTTTACTCTTTACATATATTTACAGTAGTGGCAGCAAAAATGACACTTTGTGAACCACTTGCTGTAATTTTTGACCCCACTAGATGGTGCTATCTGCTCAGTAAAGGGGTCGAAGCTTGCCCCGAAGCAAGCCAAGAGCACCATCTAGTGGGGTCAAAAAATACTGCAAATGGTTCATGGAGTAGCTCATTTTGGCCATTACTAATTTACAGTATACATGTATGGTGGAAATGACTCATCTAAAAGGTACAGGTGCATGATTTTCTGCTGTACTTGGCCTCAGGAACATCCTGCTTAAGGGTCCAACAGAAGTCAGCAAGCACACTGGGACTCCACTTGCCTTGAAATCATTTTTCCATATCAGAGAGTAAGCAGGATGTCTCAATATGTCCAACTTGTTACAGCCCCGTAAACTCTGGTAAACCAGACTTACAATACTTTACAGCATAAATTAAATATATTTTTTTAAACTTTAATATACCCATACATCTTTAATAAGGAATGATATACTACCAGTACAGCCTAAAATGACATCACTCAAGTATAGGTGGAAGCAAAATTCTGAGTGCATTTCTGAAATCAGCACAAAGAATTACATAAATGTCCTTCCTTTATTGTTCTTTGACAAAATCTTTGCTAACCAGTATAGTCTGTCAGCCTCTCATTCGGACAGAGCTCCTTGTATGGACTCCACCTGCGTATTAGGTAGCTCTGATTCGATCATTTCTTAGCTCTTAATGGATTTTCTCAGGGGCGTACTTGTAGCACGTTTATAATAGCATGATGATTATGGCTACACGGGAACTCAAAGAATGCATGTTAACCACCCAATCAGCTTTAAAAGGAAGTTCAAGAATCGGATAGTGCAAAGAGCTTGCTTCACCATCTGATGAAAAGTTTTGGTCTTCAGAGCATTGGATCAAAAGACAGAAAAGGATTAGACTGTGTAGTAGTGTGACTTTAACCGCCCTTCGTTTTACTTGCTTCATTCCCCCCCCCCCCCCCCCACTGTGTGTGTGTGTGTGTGTGTGTGTGTGTGCACGCGCGTGCATGTGTGTGTAGTGCTATTCACTGCGGTGCCCTTAACAGCTCTCCTTTGTTCTAATGCGATGTGACAGGGCAGAAATACCTCCGCCACAGCTCCCGCCTGCCCACTGTCTCCATGGTACGCCCATCTCTGATTGGCTGCCCGCGAAGCCCTAGTCTGCTGGAAACAGAACCTTCACTTCCATCCAGTTCAGATCCTCATCGGCTTTGAGGAAACTTTTCATTATGCTAACGTACGTAGATTTTAATCCTTCTAACCTCACCCTTGCTGCCTGTCCTGGGTACGAGAAGGCTTTAGGTGAGCCTAATGAGACTCATCTTTTTTTTCCTCCCAAGCACAGACCAGCTTTAGAGAGACTAAAAATACAGATCAAAGGGGAGGAAGAGACGTGCACCTCTCTCCAAGAGGAATGAGAATAGCAGCAAAGCATGTCTGGGTTCACTTACTGTTTGGTCTTAATTATGAGATGGGGATCAATATATGCTGTCTCAATGGGTCTGATAAGCACTAATGATCTCTTATTAATCTCTTATTAAAACCAGAAACGTCACGCAACACGTCATAAAGCCACCCTCGAGGATACGCTTTCCCTGCCCAATGCAGATACCTTCACTGGTGATTACAGCTCTCTGGGCTTTGTCAAAGTTTTGGTACGTGTGCAACGGCTTGGCTCCCACGGCAACGGGAGGCAGGGATCGGGAGGAGCCATGGAGTAAAAATGGCAGGAGGAGGACAACAGCGTTGGTGAAGCTGCACGCCCACCGCCGCTCCGTCCGACCTCAGAGCCTTTGCCACAGTGCTGATATACTAATATATGTACTTTGTATGATCACAACAAAAAGGAATCGAGGAGCCTTGGTGCTGGAGCTCGGCATCGTTGCAGGCTACGGCAGACGTGGAGGATCTAGAATGCGCTGAGGGGACCACTTCCTGTAAGCAGCCTTCAGTATATCACCACACTGTTAAGGAAGGTCTGGGCACTTCCACCAATAACCAGCTGGTTTGTAGTAAATCAGGCCAGGGTGAATGAGGGCGAATGAAGGCGGGCTGGGGCAGGTCATGTGCTCTGCAACAAGAGAGGGGTAAAAACACTCCGATTTCATAAAAAAAAAATCTCTAATAGGGAAAAACCAAACACAAAATAGGGAGAAGGCCCCTTTAAGACCAATAAACTGAATCTGCCCCATCCATCTTCTATTATTGCTACTACTCTACCTCCTGCTGGACCACAGGAGCTGAACAGCAAAATTCCCTCTTGAAAAACAGTGATCAAAAATGACTGGATCCAACTTTCATTATAAAGAAAAAGTGTTGATACAAAAAGCTGTAGGACTTAATGTAAATATACCCATATAAATTATGTATTGCTTTACGGCACTTTGGACAAAACCATCTGTTAAATGAATAAGTAAAAAATAAGTTAAATAAATATGAGTACCAAAGAAGTTTGCTCATGAATAACGGAAAGAATATTATTATAACTGCTCATGTAAGTTTATGGCTAAATTGAGGCTGCTTTGCTCTTTTATTCCTGTTGCGTTCCACTTTCTTTCATTGTTTAAATAAGCATTTTCTAGAAAATCAACAGTTACAAGAATTCAGATTAGATCTAATGTCACATTTGTCCAGGCTTCAGAGTCATTTCCGGGGTGGAGCTTCAGGTATGTTGCATTTCTGTGCCAATGACAGACGCTATTTGTGTAAAACATCCATCCATCCATAACAGTGTATCCAGCACAAGGTACTGCTCCATCCCAGAAGCATATGGTATGGATTACATTAAGGGGATGCCAGTCTATTGCAGGTAATGTGTCTCATTGGTTCTCAATATCCATGCGCTATATCAGCCTCTGTGTGCCATGTGACGTGTACCATGCCTCAGCCTCTATGTGCCATGTGATGTGTACCATGCTTCAGCCTCTATGTGCCATGTGATGTGTACCCTGCTTCAGCCTCTGTGTGCCATGTGATGTGTACCCTGCTTCAGCCTCTATGTGCCATGTGATGTGTACTCTGCTTCAGCCTCTGTGTGCCATGTGATGTGTACCCTGCCTCAGTCTCTGTGTGCCATGTGACATGTACCTTGCTTCAGCCTCTGTGTACCACCTGCCTCAGCCTCTGTGTGCCATTAAGGACCAAATGTGACGTGTACCCTGCCTCAGTCTCTGTGTGCCATGCGACGTGTACCCTGCCTCAGTCTCTGTGTGCCATGTGACGTGTACCCTGCCTCAGCCTCTGTGTGCCATGTGATGTGTACCTTGCTTCAGCCTCTGTGTGCCATCTGGCGTGTACCCTGCCTCAGCCTCTGTGTGCCATCTGGCGTTGTACCCTGCCTCAGCGTGCCATTAAGGACCAAATGTGACGTGTACCCTGCCTCAGCCTCTGTGTGCCATGTGACATGTATCCTGCCTCATGCCCTCTGCTTTCCATGACGTGCTCCCGATTGCTGTGACCCTAATTAATTTTTGAAGATGGACTGATGGATGAGAAAATCCCCGAGATTAATAACAGCAGCTCAATATAGGAAACATCAAATGAGTCAGCATTGGTGTGATCTGAGGGCAGCTGATCAGCCAGTCAGTGCTGAATGGGACTAACAGCAACAATTAAACATACAGTAGGGGCTTTAATGTAAAAATATAAACTAGCAAACTAACCAGCTAAGCTGCCAGTGCCATTCATTTAAACCAAAGTACCCACCAATCAAAAGTAAAAATTGCCTGTCTGCAAACACTAGATGCATAAGAAGAAGCTTATTAATGTAAATAAAAATAATACAAATCTTGACACAGAGCTTTACACTATTGTAAGGCTGAAGGAAACTATATACTAATTAGCATGGTTCAAATAAAAATACACTAATTAGATTTCAAACCTCATTAACTTTATAACTTACAGAAAATTAGTAACACAAACCTAGGCATTTACAGCAAGCACGTGAATAAATTAACAGACATTATGATTAGCTTGATGTGCTTGGATAGCGCTCTCGCAGAAACCCTGCACATTCACCCCCTGGAAGGTAAATAGCAGCCTGAGGTTCGTCCCTGCTGGCTGCCTTCTACTCTGAAAAGAAGGAATCTGTTTCAGCTCACAAAGGCACAGGTATTCGCTGTGCTCCCTGAGCTGTTCCCGGTTGCCCCTTTTCTTCTTCCTCTGTCCCTCCCTCGCGCTCTTTGTATTTACAGCGTGTCCCTTTGCCCACTGGGACACGGCTGCCCGGGGGCTCAGTCCGGATCCACAGGCTTTGAACACATCGCCTTTCAAATGTTCTCTTCTTCCATGTGTTGAATCTTTGAGAGCCGCTCAGTAGAATGTGGGACGCTGATGTCGGAATCCAATGTGCCTGTAGGTCGCAGTATGTTGTACCTTTTAGGGACTTTTTTGCTGGTCTGTGGCTGCTTTTCAATCAATCCAGTATCCATCTGCCACTTTATACTTCTAGGTGTGTGTGTGTGTGTGTGAGAGAGAGAGAGAGAGAGAGAGAGAGAGAAAGAGAGATCTGGGTAATGCAAAAGCCATTTTTTTCTTACGAAACAATGCAGCAATCCTCAGTTTGCCCAGAGCATCGCTTCTGGTTCCAGTGTCACATTCCTGCAAGCACGATGTCCATGCTGACATCCAAAATAGTTCTCCACCTAAGAAATAATGAGAAGTTACACAGGTTAGAGGGAAGACAGACAATTTACCCTTTAATTGAGCTGTTGGGAAGCCTCCCACTCAGATTCCCAATTTGACCGGCCTCTAACCGACCCCCACCCTTCTCCTTGTGAGGGGCATGAAGGCTGCATTCACTCCATCGTCTCGCTTTGACATTAGCGACCTTGATGGTACTACGTGTCAGCATCCACTCCCGTTCTTATTCACTTCATTGGTCTTAATCCAAGCCTGAAAGGCTTCTGGGACATTTTCTCCTGACTTCCACTGTCGATTACACAATTTCATGAATAATTTGCTTAACTGGATGTATTAGACAGCGCTTGCAGTCCAAGAAGAAACTGTAAAAATGAGAGCTGAAGAGGCAGACATCCCAGAATAACAGGACCTGGAGAAAGAACGACACAGCCATGGATAAGAGAAAAAAGTGTTAGGGGGAGGGTCATTTGTATCAGCACAAATTTCCTTCTTTGGCAACTATCTGTGGCTTAGGTAAATATTCTGGAGGGAAAAATCAATTAATCTATTTTAGAGATTAAATGCTGTGAAATGACTCATATAAAATCACATCTGGGGTTTTGGAAAATGTGAGTGAAATGGGCCTTGTCAAAGGTGGTTATGGCAATAAGCATCTCATGTCATATTTTCATTATATGTAATAAGTGATATATACATGAATCACAAAGAGTACACGTTTCATACATTGTTCACGGTGGTAAAACACTAATTTCCCCACACAGACCACAATCAACAGGTGAAGCAGTGGTACAGCTGCCCTCATCTGAGCTTCCGCAGTCCTGTCGCATTTAAGCAACATCGCGAAACACACATTTTTAAATAGCGGCAGCTGGTCCCCGTGATGCTACAGATGCATCTGAAATATCACCGTCAAGACATTAATGCTAAATTGCTCCTAAACACATTGCCATCTGTTGTTTCAGAATAAAGCAATTTTTCTTGAGTGCAAAAATCATGAAAATTTCGTCCAAACTGCACTGCAATTGTCCCCACCCGTGGTTGAAAAGATGCAGTTTGTAATGATCGATGCGTTCCGCACAGCAGTGTGAATTAAAGTTACTAGCTGGCCTTGTTTTTTCAACCTTCTGGTAACGAGAATGGCTCACTTGTGTCTAATTTTGCTCCCCTGTTGACATACCTGTGTCCTAGTTTTCCACTTTATACTCATTTTCACTCACTTGGAAAAGGAAGGTCATTCTCCATAGGCTATTTTCCTGTACCGTGAATAATATTCAGTGAATGATATTCAACTAATCGCAGAATTATAGTGGTAGTGTAGTACAATACCATTCAAGAAATTTTAAACATGTAACATTTTAGAAACTCATTTTAATTTAAGAAATACATTTCAAAAGACAGTATACATAACAGAGTTCTTAACCAGCTGACTGGAGCTTTGGTGCTTTTTCACTAAAACAGCTGAGTGAAATCCGTTTTCTGTTACTGCTTACCTGTCAACCACCACTGTAATCAGTGCATGCTCCTTACCCCTTACCTGTCAAGGTGAATGATGTGGAGTGTGGACACAGGAAAGCCAGTGCAGACAATTTCCAGTGGATGCCAGTGACATTATTAAGTAACATAAAAGAAGCTGCTCTCCAGCTGATAAGGCAATTTGTACACGGTCCAGAGAGGCTTTTGTAAATGACTCAAAAGGCTAAGAATCCAGGGGAATATGCAAAACAGAGAGTCCAAGTTGCCCCGTTCCCATCACAAGTCATATTCTGTCTGTAATTGGTGGTTGGACCAGATCACTTTGGGATGTCTTCCCTTTGTGATGCAATACCTCAGAAAAGATCATATAGGGCACAATGTATGCAGCTATTTTGTATTTAGTACAACAAGACAGAGTAGTTGATTTTGGCAGGTGCCTGATTCCTGAACAGTAGGCTGTAATCCTGTTCTTATGATCAGGTAATGGGATACTCCATATGTGGGGACTCTATATATTGTGGGGACTTGAAATGTCCCCACAATGTGATATAAACCTGTTATTTTGAGGTTGTGGGGAGTGGAGACCACCTTTTCAGTCCCCACAAGGGAAAACTCAATTTTATAAAAATCGGTGACTGCAATCAAAAACTTAAAATGCCAGGTCTTACATTTTGTTTGGTGGTAGGGCTGGGTAGGGGTTAATATTGTCACTGTTGGGATTAGGAGCGTGGAGATCAGTGCATGCTCCTTACCCCTTACCTGTCAAGGTGAATGATGTGGAGTGTGGACACAGGAAAGCCAGTGCAGTGGAGTGGAGAGTCCCCACAAAGATATGAATACAATACGTGTGTGTGTCTGTGTATGTATTCAGTACTGGGAAGGTTATTTTTTAAATGTAATAGGATACAGATTACTAGTCACTCAGTTTAAAATGTAATATTAATGTAACTATTTTGTTTAGTTTATCATGCTAAGAAATATTGTCCAGCTCCCTGTTAGACCGCGAACTAATTCCGGGTCACAACAAATCTGTCAACCAACCCCACATCTATACAGGTATTGTATTTTGCAATTTTCGTTTTCATCATACTAAAGAAAACCAAATGACGGGCCTTTTTTCGTTTTCCTAACTTATCTTCAGAATAAGAAACGGGTCGTTTCCCGATTTCGGTTTTTACACTATACAAGGAAAATGCATGGGCCGTCATATACTGTAGCTACACTAGCTCCCCAACACAGCGCATGTTTCTGGAAGCCAAACTTGAAACCACTTCGGTTCTACAACTCACTGTATCTTCGGCAGCTCAAATAATTGCTCTTCCATATAACCACCACTAGGTGGTAATGTTGGCTACACCCTTCCTATTTTTTCTACATTCACGAAACTTATGCATCTGGTGAAACAAACGCAATAGATGGCGGAAAGCTAAATAGCTTGGAGTGGATTAAATGCGAAATATGTACGTGGAGTAATGTACCTGAAACGTGCCATGCTGTCACACAGCAAGATCGCACAGCGTAATCGGGCATGGGCTGGCAGCCAGCCGTCCTCCGGGAGGTACGCGTCACTGGCGGATTTCTCCTCGGCCTTTACTGTGCTGCGCTCACTGGGTGGAGCGGAGCTGCCCTTTTCCCATGGCTCCATGGGAAATGTGATGTGACACCGTGGTGGATGAGAGATCATAAAGCTCGCTGTCCTCGTCAGCTGCCGGGAACAGGGTCCGCTGTTCCGCGCACGCGTGCACGCGCACAGGCTGGACCACGAGCATGCGCGTCACAGCAGCCCAACGGCGGGGCAGCCGGGCGCGCTCTCTCTCTCTCTCTCTGCAAGGCAAAAACTTTGCTTTTAGTCAAAGGTGGCCTTTGACCAAGAGGTATTACAGTCGGGGCGGCCTGAGGCAGAAGAACACGGAGGAGAAATCTATTAGCCTGACAGCACTCCTTGAAAGCCAGACGAGTCTCTCGGGAAATGCTGGGAGAGCCGGATGGAAATCGCGGGAAGGAAGGCGAAGATTCAGCGAGAGACGAGTTTCTCACTGTTAATTCCAAGAGGTGTCCCGTGAGATGGATCTATCTCCCCATTGGAGGACATTGTTCAACTACTGCCTGACTCACTATAGATTGTACATGACCACCCTCTTGAAAGGCCTCAGTGGAAAATTCTCTGCTTTTCCCAACCTGCAAAATTGATCTGTCTTTTAGTTTGTATCCCCCAAGAATGTCTCCACTAAAGGACCCTGTCACAACTTTTTTTAAAAAACAGTAATAATTTTACAGGCTAATTGATTGAATTGATTGAATTACAACAGCTTATACTGAATAAGACAGCGTGGTTTATAAGATATAGATAATTAATGTAATAAAAGTAATTAGTTTATTTTAAAAACAACGACATCCAACAACATTATCAAGGAAGTTAAAGAATGTCTTTATAGGGTATTGAATAAGCAATTATGAAAGATGGTTGGATATATTCAGAGTTATGATAAAAAACTGTATTTTTGTTTCACGAAACTAATATACTTTGCATCAGGGATAATGAGTGTGTGCCACAGTATCTGCAATAACAAAGTCTATTGTTTGCCAAAAAAGAATGACTCACATACTGTAATTTTATCTGGATTAACTGTATTCTGATTAATGTGAAAGCTTAAGCGACTTGGTGTCTGTTTCTGCATTTATGTGCTGAGTAATTTTCTGTTGGCTTTTCTAATTCTCTTTTCAAACACAGAAACTGTCGTTATTTCTAAACGCGAGATCTAACTAGCTAGGGCTACACAACACCACTGAATGCTTTTTTCCCCTCATCTGGATAAGAATAGTAATAAACAAATTGTCAGGGATGGCAAATAGAGAATGGGAAGGATGAGAAACAGTTACTGGTTTGAAATGGAGGAGAGTGTTGCATTGTTTGTGTCATGATATTTGAATATGCTGCAGCATGAATAGTCTAAAAAGTGTGTGTATGTATATATCTAGAAGGGTATGTGCATCTGTTAAGTGAGGGACAGTAAAAGAGAAGCATAATGTAGGGGGGGGGGGGGTTCTTACTGCCACAGTGTGTTTGAAAAGAGGGCAACCGTCTGCCCAGCCCTCACACGAAGCACGGGGTCAGGTGAGCAGACAGACGCGAGAAATCGAGAGTGATAACGCAGCGTGGCGTGTGAGGCACACAGGAAGTGAAAGCGACGAGCGCTGAATGTTGCCACATCCTGCCTCTCCAGAGTAGCCCCTCCCTCTGGTCGCCCCTCCCCCACCCCCCAGTACCTCCACCCTGTCCTCTGCCTCACGCTCACTCCATGGCACCACATCACTCAAGGGGTTGTGTCCAAAAGCCTCTCGCCTCCCCTGATGTTCCCACTAGGGTCCTCATGTTGTACCCTTGGGAAAGTCCTTAGTGCTGGACTTCTTTTAGCAGATATCAGATACTGGACTCCTCCAATGGGTTAAAGTTAGGCACTGTGAGCTACATAAGTCTGCTTGGATAAGAGCCAACGCCTGGAAAATGATTATGAATATATATAAAATTTATGCTGTCGTTATTCAGCTTCTCTTCGAGGCGGGCTGGAGCACCGCCTCCGTCCGGACTCGCAAAGCTAACAGTGAGACCATGCTTGGCTACAGGCCAGAAAGAACAGTTGATGGTGAGATTTTGGGGGAGGGGGAGTCCAGGGTCCAGCGCCAGAGGTTGTGGAGTACGTTCCTCCCTTCCTCCCGGCAGCCCCCGCCCAGGCTGGGGACAGGCTTGGCTCCGGATCAGCCTGCCAGCCAGTACCATCGCCCCAGCTCCCAGCGAAGGAGCAGGATTACAGGCCTCCGTCGCTGCAGTTGCAACAACAAAAAAATCGAAGCCTGGTTTGCATCAAGCTGGACATGCAGTTTGACGTGATGGCAACTTCTTATCACTTCATGCCAGGGGGTGCAAAACAGCTCAATCCTGGGGGGCTAGCTCCGATATTTAAAGTTTTAAATGGAAACTCATTCTTGTCTCTGCTGCAAAAAAAATGCCATTGGGCCCCATCCTCAATCATTGCCCTGCAATCCTCTCGTCTCTGTGTAATACCACCATCAACACCAGTCCACCCACTGCTGTATAACTCTGCCCCCCCCACAGCTTTTCAGATATACCTGCCACGTTCAGTCGAGTTCAGTCAAGTCAGAGTGGAGCATAAACATGTATCCTTAGTCCCTACAGACAGACAGACTGAGTCTACACAGTCCAGCATGCACATTGCCACACGGCAAGATAAACACGGACACACACATCAACACACACGCGGAGATAAACATGCACATATTGCCAAACCCAAACACACATCAACACAAAGAAAAACACACGCACACACATGTGCATCTGTGTAGGCCTTGGGGGACTTAAGCCCATTACTTAAGTAACTCAGCTCAGCGCACTAACAATCTCTCAGATCGCTGTTGCACACCCCCCCCCCCCCCCTTTGTTCCCTGAAACTGAAAACAGCTGCTCCTCCTACAGATGTTGTAAGTCACTCGCTCAGTGGAAATTTAAAAGGCATTAACTAAACCCCCACTGCCACCCCACCCCCTGATCTGGGAATTTGCTTGTGTGTGTGTGTGTGTGTGTGCGTGTGTATTATATTTATATTACATTGTGGGGACAAAGGACCACTACAATGTAATAAAAACCTGTTTTTTTCAATGTGGTGAGGACCATTTTTCAGGTCCCCACAAAGATCTGTGAATACAATCAAAAAACTAAAAATGCCAAAAGTCTCATATTTTGTTTGGTTACTCATGGTTAAGGTTAGTGCTGGGTAGTGGTTAAGGTGGTCATGTTGGGATTGGAGTTTTCCCCAGAGAAATAAATGGAGAGTCCCCACAAAGATATAATTACAATCCTGTGTTTGTGTGTGTGTTTGTGTGTGCGTGTGTTTGTAATTGTTACTTTGTGGGAACCAGATTTCCCCAAAATGTGATTAAAAACCTGGAACTTTTTACCTTGTGGGAAGATGTTTCCAGTCCCCACAAGGATAAACCTCAATTTTCAAAGAAATCTGTGAATGCAATCAAAATACTAAGAACGCTAAACTAAAAAGGGGTTAAGATTGTCATTGTTGGGATTAGGGTTCTGCCCTTAGAAATCAATGGACAGTCCCCACAAAGATATGAATACAGGTCTGTGTGTGTGTGTGTGCGTGTGTGTGTGTGTGTGTGTGCGTGTATGTGCGTGTGTGTGTGTGTGTGTGTGTGCGTGTGTGTGTGTGTGTGTGCGTGTGTGTGTGTGTGTGTGCGTGTGTGTGTGTGTGTGTGTGTGTGTGTGTGCATGCTGTAAAACCGTTCCAGGGATCAGGTTCTCCCAGAATCAGCGGCTTTCTCACTGGCCCGGCATTGACAGGATGTGTCTGCATGCATTGCTGTGTGCAACTGTGCTCAGGTCTGTGTGCAGGCGTGTGCCTCTCCCACACTTGTCAGTATGTGGCGCTGCTCTATGCCGCCATTACGGCGGCGGGTCACGCCAGTCTCTCAGTGGGAGGAGGCTGCAGTTAAAGTCTGACGGAGGTACTGCTTGACTGGCGCGCATGGGGTGGGGGGGCAAGTCCCAAGGAGCCTTGTTCCCTTCATCCTGGGCCAGCTCCAGGGAGACAGGCATGCGCGCGGCAGTGAGAGACTCCGCTAGCTAACGTGTGAGCACTCTCCTCCGCTCTCCTCTCCTCTCCGCCCCGGCCTCCAGTACTCTCACTCCTCGTTCTCCATCCCCCTGCTTCTTAATATCTCTGGTGGAGATCTCTCATTTCCTGCTGGGAGATGTCGATTTCATAGTCCGGCTGTGGTTTCTGAGGAGGGTCTTCTGTAACAAAGGTTTATTTATGTTCTCTTTCCTCATGTGCTCTGTGTTCTGGAGGTATTATGAGGTAAGAATGGGCCAATCAGTGTGACAGCATGACGGCTTGTGTGTGTGTGTGTGTGTCTGTGTGTGTGTGTGTGTGTGAGCGGGTGTACCTATCCTTATGGGGACATAAAATGTCCCCATAACGTGATAAATATCCGTTTTTTTCCCTTATGGGAACCGGTTTCCTGGTCCCCATAAGGGAAAACTCTATTTTAGAAAAATCGGTGACTGTTATGAAAAAACTAAAAATGCAAAAACTCTTGTATTTTGTTTGGTTACTTATGGTTATGGTTAGGGCAGGGTAGGGGTTAAGGTTGTCATATTTAGCGTTAGCATTTTTCCCATTGAAATGAATGAGCGGTCCCCATAAGGATATGTTTACCCTACATGTGTGTGTGTGTGTGTGTGTGTGTGTGTGTGTGAGCATGACACCTTTCCTTCAAGTGAAAAAACTCACATGAAATGTGCTTTAATCTTTCGGATATGACCTGCAGCAACCAAAAGTAAACTTTGGCAAAGCTACCACTTCATCAAACACACACACATAGTCACACTTTAGCAACACCCTGAAATTAAATAGTTAAGACCTCAAGTTCACTCTGCCTTCTCCCATTTTGAAATCGTATGGGTGGGTAACATCACCAAAGGACACCTCAATTACTCAACATGACTGACCACAGACCTGGGCCTTCACATTTTGTGATAGTAGCATAATCATGCAGATGGTGCAAATCTTCAACTGCTGACATAAGTAGATTATAATCAATTTTATCAGAAAATACTGTTAGTTGTGATCTTGGCAACTGAAATGCAGTTGTCAAAACAGGCCCCAAAAATGTAAAGAAACATGCAATTAAATAGTTTTTATTCTTTGGGAATTAATGGATAAAATGCACAGAAGTTTTTTATGGAAGTTTTTGTTTAAGCTACAAATACACACCAAGGACAGTAACTTGCATCAGGAGAAATGGAGTGAAGATGGATGGATGGATGGATGGATGGATATGGAAAAAACAAATAAATTATAGCCTGATCTCCATGTAGTTGAGAGGATTTATACAGATGGTGCTCATGAAGAGAATTAAGATTTTCTTTTAGTGAAGTAGCCGATGGGGTAGTTAAGGCCATTGATTTACAACCTGATGGTTGCTGGCTCCAATCCCAGGAGGAACCCTGCTGTAGTACCTTTGAGCAACGTCCTCAGCTCAGACTTCAGGGAAAGCATCCAACTGTTTATAAAAGGGCAGCAATTTTACTTTCGCTTCGCCCTCCGTCGTTGTTTCTGGTGTTTCTCCTTCCCCTTGCACCTCCGCTCTGCTCCATGGGGATGAAGCCAGCATCTATCCCAACCCTCTCCTCAGGCAGCCGTGGTTGGGCAGTTTCACTTCCTTCTTCATCAAACCGCACACAAATCAGCCACCACAAGTTCCCCAGGACAGAAATCTTAGTACCTCTTCCTACAGTGCCTGAGTCCCCGTCCACACTGTGAAAAATATAATCAGCAATTCTACCACTTCCCCTCACCCGTTGGTGCAACCTTTCACTGACTGCCCCGGGACATTTTGGGAAGTAGCCTGTGGATTGGATCCAATAGAAGACAACTTTGTTTCATTTGTGATTCGCTCAGCTCTGGGGCTCCCCCTAGCTGATGCATGAACTGTATGCAAGGGTGACAGAGGTCAACAGAGGACAGGAGAGGCCCATGAAGTATAATCCATGTGCCATACTCGTGCAATGCATTCATCAGGAGTAAGGCCTGTGTAAGGTTATCCATACAACGTGCCCTTTTTGTTCTGATTTTACTTATGTGTCCGTGTAGAAGGCAGGGATTGCTGATGACCACCTTCACTGCGCCAGTGTGCTGAAGTGAAGCTGATCCAGGGCCCTGCTTGGTGCTGAAGTTGCCTCCGCGGGCCTCCCCCCTCCTGGAGGGGCACGCCTCCCCTTGGGCCCCCCCAGCCACGCGCGACGGTTGCATGGCCCAAAGCTTCACACCTTTTCACTCCTATCACTTATTTTTTTTAAGCCAGTAGTGTCTTGATAACAACAGAAAAAAAGCCACGTTTAGCTTTAGCGTGTCGGCTGGGGTGCTGCTGTCGACAGCGCAGCTGAGGCCGGGGCGGCTCTGCACTGGTTTGTAGCTCCAGTGCCCTCTGGGAGTCCTTCAGAGCACGTGGCACTTCCTGTCATGCCTAGGTCACTGCTACCATCCTCCTCCATCAGCATGTGAATGAGGAGAGAGAAGATTACAGTTACCTTCCAAGAGGGTGTCACTGTTGGACCTTTGTGTTCGATTTAATGAATTAGCATGACCCTGACCCTAGAACATGGACAGATGGATGGATGGATGGATGGTTTAGTAAAGACATTCATCCATCCATCCATCCACTTATCCTGGTCCAGGTCATGGGGAGGCATGGAACCTATCCCAGGCAGCACAGAACATAAAACTTTGTGCATCCTGGATGTAGCAATGCTTTGCACCAATTGTTTCAGGGATAGGATCTGTATCACCGCCTTGTATACGACAAGCGATCTAGGAGGTCAATGAATGAAATAAATAGCCATTTTAAATAATAATAATATCAGTGAGCGTGATGGAGGAGATGTGCAATCTTGTGGCCTTGAGTTCTGCTCTTTTCACATTCTGCCAACTGAGGGGGAAGCAAATACCCAAGAACGGACCTGAGAGACTATTCATTAGTGGGGGGCGGGCGGGGGGGTATTTCCATCTTAATCGGCTGGGAGGGGGACTGAGGCCGTCTTGGCAGACCCCGGCCTCCCACTCTCGGGCACCGACCGCCCAAGGTGCAGAGTGTGGGCACCCAGGAGGCTAATTGAGCCGTCAGCAGGCAGGACTGTGACAGGCCGCTGCCCAGTGCCAAGTACGAGGGGTTCTGTGCCCAGACTGGGGCCCTCTATGGCGGGAAAAGCGCAAAAAGCACAGCAGGGCCTTTACGAAACTACCTCCCCCCCAGCCCCGGGCAAAGGGGCCCACATGGCAAAGAAAGAGTAAGGAGGGTGTTTATGCTTTTAAATTACGCTCAGTGGACTAACACATATGCACTTCATGGGCTTTTTTATGGCCCCCCCTGGGGGGGGGGGGTACACACTAAAGACGCACAGGGCGTATTATATTAAACACAGAGAATATTCCTGTACAGCAGTGCTGCAGTGATGTTGTATACTCTTATACCGTATGTTTGCACATACACACTCCTCTGAGTGACTGAGTGATACGCATTTCTGAGAGTTTTAAATCCATTTTAGTGGTGGGTATAGGCCGTATACCTGCATATACCCACTGCTATACCTCTGATGTACAGGGGCTGAGCCAGCGACTGGGACAGCCAGCTAAGCAGGACCAGGCGGCTGCTTGTCCTGACAGGATATGAGCATCCCCACTTCCTGTGTGCCAAAGCACGGAGGGAGGGAGAAGGGGGGGGGGGGGGAGAAACAGGCGGGAGAAACGTGAGGGAGAGACAGGAGGTGACCCCAGACCCATTAGGCTGTATTTCATCCCTGTCAGCTCCTCTTCAGTGGGGCATCAGAGGAATCCTGGGAAGGCGGGGGCCACATATGTGGCTTAGGGTCTGGACACTGGGGGTGGGAGGCAAAGGAGAGGATTTGTTTTATGGGGGGGAGAGTCTAGCTGACGAGGATCGGTTGCATGGCTTTAATCGTCTCCTGTCCGCCCGCCCCCCCCCCCCACCCCCACCCCCGCACTTCCCCACCCCTCTCTGTGTTTCCTGTTGGGTTGGCTAGACTCCTTTGACAGATTTACAACTCTGGGGTCAAAGTTTTTTGACAGCAGCATATAAATCTTACACCCCCCCCCCCCAAGTTGCACCGTCCTCCCCCCACCCCATTGCCACCTAAAGAAAAAAAGCCACAACCCTCCCCCACACACATACACACGCACACGCAGATGTGTGTCACGCAGCATGCATGCCGCAGAGTCCTGTGGTCAGGAGGAAGAATTTGCAACATTGTTCTATCACCCTACAGAAGGGCATCTTCTATTTCAATCGTTTCAGGTTTTTTCTGCTTTTTTCCTCCCCTCTATTTCGAAGTCATTTTTATGTTCTGGTCCCAGCGTGATATTCGATTTTCCCCTCCCACAGACGGATAAGCCCGGGAGTATCCTTCATTCCAAACACATGGCATCATCCCGCTTTCTCGCTGTCTTTCAAGAAACATTTTTCTTGGTTCTGTTGCCGGATATCACCACGACTCAGTCAAACATCTGTTACCACGCGGTGGGATGCGGCATGTGAAATACGAGCGGTGCGGCGCAGTGCAGCCCCAACACCCAGCTGAGCGAATGGAGCCATGTACCTGTTATGGACTGTGGTTTTCGCCCTGAACACAGCTGGTGGCTGCTGTAGTATCCCTGGGAAGAGGACCTACCCTGAAGTAAACATCCAGGTGTATTATAAGAGAAAACGCTTTCTTCAAATGAAAGCGTTCCCTATTTAAAAGGTGCTGTGTCTTTCAGTGCTCTGGCACCTATCAGGCAGCCTCTTTTCCTGTTGGTCAGTAAAAAGTAGAATCTTCTTTCTTCTTTCACTTGTTTCCCTGATGTTTCTTCAGCATTTATCCAACAATTCTGCGCCCCCCCCCCAAGCAGCAGCACACTGCAGCTATAGGGAGCCACACACACACACACACACACACACACATGCACACACACACAGCCTCTTTGATGTGTCTATTTTTAATGCCATTCTTTTTTTCATATGTATGTAATTATCCTTGCATATTGTAGTGTGTGTGTGTGCGCATGTGTGTGTGTGTGTGGCTCCCTATAGCTGCAGTGTGCTGTTGCTTGGGGGGGGGGGGTGATCTACCCCCACCCCACCCTACCCCCATGACCCTGTGATAAGCAGCTAGATTATTTCCACGTGAAATATGAGCATGAAGGAAAACAACATGAATAATAATCAGAACAAAAACAATAAGGACCTTGGACTCCCAAATAAACACCCGGTGGGTTTGATTTGCCTGAGCGAGGAGGAGTGAGACACACAGCGGGGGAGGGGTGACATGGGTCCCCTCCCGGTAACCGATGGATCTGAGAGGGTGCAGTGCCCCCCCACACCCAGCAGGTCTGTCATGTGAAGTCATTTGTGTTGTAGGAGAAGATGCAAAAATTGCTCCCCTATTGTAGCGTATAGCTTTGAACTGTCAAAAACCTCACAAAGGTTGGGACACAGGAGCAGGCTGGTCGGGGAGTCCGTCCGGCTGGCGCTGAAGGGCTGGGATCAAACGTCAGCCTCGTGTGACCCCACCACAAGCCCCCCCTACCCCACCCCCAGGCCCTGGCCGCTCCACTCCAGCACCGTCTCAGACACAGCCCCCACACCCCCACACCCCCACACGACAAAGACAGACCCACCGCAATACCGCACCCGCATCACGAAGCGGCTGCCAGCACACAGACACGCTCACACGCACGTGGAAAGGCACGGGGATTGTCTTACACGTCATACACACACACACACAGATGCACACACACTTGTGAAAGGTCCCTCGGTTGTGTTGGATCAATAAGGGGCATCGATCAGGCCCGGTGTTGACAGCCTGGCTCGGACCCCCATGCAGAGTTTGATCAATTCCTCACCACGGTATGAAAGCTGGGGCTCATACCGCACAGTGAGGCGATGCCTGGTGCTTAAGCTCCCTCAGGCGTGCCGGTGAGCATATAGGTGTCCTTGTGAGTATCAGTATGCACGCCTGTTTAAAGGGAGGTGATCTCCACTCTCTATTTATGGTCCTGTGCGGCTTGCAGCTGTGCAGCCAGATGAAAATAAACACAGCTGTTGCCGAGCGTGGTGACAGCGCGCCCAAATCTGCGATGTTAAAAGTGAGTTTTCCACCGCCTCGCCGTGCCAGAACGAGGAACCAAACACTGGGTCCTTGGCATTTGTTCCTGCGAGTGAATTTAACGGGACCAGGCACCAGAGGAAGCAGGAGCGTATCTGCCCCGCCCCCGACCCGGATCCGCCCTCACACTGAACTCCCTGATTGGCTAAAGACTGCGTTTTCAGGCAGACAACAAATCCAATAGATGACTGCTTTTTCCCCGGATTGTATTTTAATTCGTATTCATGAATACGAATGATATGTTTTCTGACTTTTAGTAAATATTGCAGCAGAGAAATAACAGGGTACGTTCGCGAAAAATGAACCCAGTTCCAGCTTAGATTTCATGAGCCCATAATGAGGCTTGTTACATGTTTGCAGCCCACAGGAGGACTGTCCAAATTTCAGGGGTATTTTGGCTAATAGGAACGCTGGCACACTGGTGTAGCTGGTTTGCGGCTCCTCGCACCGGGCACTGTGTCTTACACCTGGCTATCTGATGACCGGCTCTGTCTGCCGGACACAGTGAAGCTGTGTTGTGCCCCAGACAGCGTCCTCTGGCCCAGAGGGTGTCGTGTGCGTGAAAGTAAACAAAGTGGGGGAAAAAGCAGGCCCAGTGTGTACAGGCGGCAGGCTGGGTGGTCCGGGGAGGAGCAGGCAGAGCACACGTTCGCAGTCCATGCGGCATCTCTCTCCCTGCGCAGATGTAACCTGTCTCGGCCTCCCTGCCACTCAGATGAAACAATAACGGTTTCCAATGCGTTGAAGTAAGATTCCAGATTTCAGTAGATAAAAATAGAGCGCCGCTGCACTTCCTAACGATTTCCAGGACGCAGCGTGCCCGCCGGGGTGGGGCGGGGCAGGGCAGGAGAGTGTGCGGCTGCCTCAGAGTTCAGCAGCGGTTTTCCTGACTCACAGTCAGGCTGCCGTTGGTTTGAAGTGTCTGTGAGTTAAGCAAGGCCACCTCACGGTTGGAGTCTGCGTCTGCTTCCTCTGCATACGGGTCACGCACGTGCAGCGAGCGTGAGTGCCCTTTAGCCGAGTGTGCTGTTCTAGCAACCCCCCCCCCCCCCCTCACCACCACAAGCGTTGCATGAACCAGCCCTGCAGAGCAAACCTTGCGTTGTCTCGTGGCTCGACCTCAGGTAACCCTGCTGGTTTCACTTCTCTCTGTAGAAAGGGGCAGAGTGGTTTGGCACAGAGTTCTGCATTGCGTGAGAGAGTCAGGAAAATGGGTTGAGGTTTCAGATGAGTGGCATGGGGGCGGGCGCGGGGGGGGGGGGGGGGAGCAGGGAGGCGCTACAGCTAGAGCAGTATGAGAGTCACAGTAATAACATGCAAGGTCGAGAGGAACAGTCAGCTGGCAGAAAGACAACTGTGGGAACAACCAGAAAAGAAAACGAGAGACTACGGTCGCGGCGGCTATTTCTCACATTTAAAGGGTTTTTTTTTTTTTAGGAAAAGCAGACTGTCGAGGGATTTGGGAAGCGGATTCCCAGTGAAAATGACAAGGGTGGACGGCAACAGCGACAGTTTGTCTTTTGAAGACAAAACGAAAAAGAAAGACAAAGAAGAAGTAAAGATAAAGTTAAAAGAAAAACTGTAAAACAGGAAGAGGATAAAAATGGGAAGGAAAGGAGCCATCTGTAGCTCTCTGAGCATCTTGTTCGGCTGGGAAGTGAGCCGTGAGGCGGCCGGCGTGACTGAGTGGCCCCCCCCCCCCCCGCCGCTCAGATGCCCTTTGACTCACTGCCGCTGTACCCCCGGCCCCTGGTTTCCTCCACACTCAGTCTGTAATGTATCTGACTCGTGTGGTCAGCCCAACCTTGCACTTTTGTATACTTTGAATTCCCCCCCCCAACCTGTCATTTTCTTGGGTTTCTCCCACCAATGTCACGACACGGGCCGTGCGTCCGCGGTGACGCAGGGTGACAGCCTGAGAAAAAAAGGTGTCATCAAGAAAAGAAGAAAACCAGAAGAGAAGAGAAATCAGACTTTCCTGCATTGGGTAGATGGTGGGGGGGGGGGCGGGTTCACACGGGGGAGAGGGAAACAAGCATGCAGCGGTGAACATTCTGCAATTAAACAAGCAGGTTAGGTGAAACTTTTGCAGGGTTGCCAACTGTCACGCATCTGGCGTGACACGCTTTCAGACTCTCACGCAAGAAATCTTACAACAAATCTATCTTATTCCATCATCAACCTAAAAAATGAGCTACACCAAAAGCGTTGGGGTAATTTGTAAACCCTACAGACTATTTACAAGGTAATAAAACTGTTACATACCTGTAAATGAGCATGCAGCCTTGTCTCATATTGGAAATCTCACGTCAGCCAGCTTAGTTAGCAAAGTTAGCAAGCCTGCGTTTGGTGATTGCTGCTGCATGTCAGTCTCACTGCTGCCTGCTGTCGTTTTCCTCGATTGCACTTCAACTTATGTTAAATGAGCCTCTGTATAAACTGACTGGACTTCAAAAGAATGACACAAGCACCCTCATCCCTGGCACACGCGTATATATGTTTAATCTAATCCCACAGCATATATAAACCTTATTTGTTTATGGCTTTATTTATTTAAAAACATTTAAATCGAATTTCCTGTACAATAAGCAAGTTAAACTGTGTTTATTCTGTTTCCCTTGTGGCTTTGGCTGCCTCTGTTGAAAAATAGATGACAACACTCCTCTCTGTAAAACAGGGATTTCTTCCACAAAGGGATGTAAAATGTGTAAAATGTGAGACCCCCCCCCACCCACACACACACACACACACACACACTTACTCACAGCCAAGCTTACAGGGGTCACGTTGACACAGGATATCAGAAAGGGCCTTCCGCCAGTCTGCTTCCGCTTAAGCCTGAATCAGAGCCAAATTTAGGGGGTGAGTTAAAGTCATTGTTGGGACCCTATCTACACCATGAAATGCTGCCGTAACAACCAGAAAAAATATTTTGCCGCCCCCTAAATTCAGACTTGACTGGTCTGTTAATCCGGCCAACCAGGGATTGGCTGATGCGACCTTAATCCCAGCATATAAGACCACCAGTGTATTCTGAAAAAAGTTGCGTGATTGTGTGCACAGAAACACAGATTTCAGTTCTTTAACGAGTTCCACCAAACTACTGAATGATGGGGATGCGGTTAAGTAAATTCCATTTTTACAGCACTGCAAACATAATGGACAGGTATACTGTTCTCAATGGAGCATTTAAGATGCTTTATTAGATAACAGTTAGTTGATATTCATTTTCCAAAAGCGCTTAATCACTTAGGATTATGGGAATCTGTGAAGCGCAGGAAGCAGAGGAGCACACCATGGCTGGGACATCTTTGGACCATGTGAGGAATCCTTCTTACTTTGTACAGAGCTGAGGTTGAACCATGAACCCCTGGCAGCTGCACAATTTTTTTCTTTTCTTAAAGAACCATGACCTGCTCTGAGATTCAGCTACATTTTATTACTCTTTTACGTGGATGTTGGTTCTGATGCGTTCAGTTTTTTTGTGACACGTTTTCCCAGATAAACGCAAAGGGAAAGATAGATATGTGTTCCATGTTATGTGTAGTACAGGTCAAAAGTCTGGACACCCCTACAAAAAATCACTTGTTTTTCGACAGGATAATGACCCTAAGCACACCTCATGGATATGCAGCACGGAAAGAGATGGAGTGCTCCAACAGATGATCAAGCCCGCACAACCCCCCGACCTAAACCCTATAGAGCTGGCTTGGCATGAGCTGGACCAAAGAGTAAGATCAAGTTAGCCAACTTGTGCTCAGAACTCGTGGAAACTCCTTCAGGACTGTTGGAGAAGCATTCCAGGTGGCTATGTCTAGAAGCTGGTTCAAAGAATTCCAACAGTCTGCAATGCTGACATCAAAGCAAATGGGGGCTATTTTGGGGAGAAATTTGAGAGAATTTTGTGCAACGTTTCTATTAGTCATTGCAATATTTAATATGTATCAATTCATTGCCTCGAGGCCTTTTACTATAAGATGAATAACATAAGGTAAGATAGAGACAAAGCAGGTGTATCCAGATTTTTGACTGATACTGATACTATACTTTAAATAATTTAAAAAAGCAAAAGAGTAAAAAACAAGAGTAAAGTAAACCCTCATTGTATCGGATATTTTATGTATCTCTGCTCACCCCCAGATAAGTGAATCATGCTGGGGGGTGGGGGTGGGGGGGCTGTCCTATATGTCCTCTCTGCTCATTCCTGCCATATTCTGTCCCCGTTGAGGATGTGCTGCCCATGAACACAACGGTGAGAAGCTTCAGATCCTTAGATCCAGTGTCTGCAGAACAGCTTAAGATCTAATGATCAATAATCGTCTCAGCAAGTCAGTTACCAGACAGCACGTCTAAATGGGGCTCTTTCGAGAAGCACAAACGCCATAACCATGCAAACATAAAAAGAAAAAACTTGCTACATTTTTATTGACTTTGTGTCATAAATCACTTATTGAGTGATATAAGGGCTCATATTAGCCGCTGACGGTTAATTGATGGAACCTTCATTGTTTCCCTTCAACACATTTTACAAGTTTTCGCCTCAGTGATGCTGGCATTGCCCTCAACACCAAACAACTTACTGTCAGCTCGACATAATATATCTCCCAGTGCCATCCCATTTTATCCAAAGTTACCACAGACAGCTGCAGTGACTAATAAGCATGTGTCCACAAACAGCGCATAATTGTGATGGATGAAGGATCTCAAATGGCGGCATAAATTAAACAAGGCTGCTGTTGTTTGGGAGGGGCGGGCTGATCTGCGACATTGCCGACGCCTCCACACGGGTATGGGGGCTGGAGAGATGTGTGTGTGGAGGAAGGGGTGCTGAGACGAGGAGAGCGGTGAGGTGTTTACGTGCTTGTAAAAACACAGGCACGGCCATAGGCTAGATTGCGGTTGTAAATAATGCCAAGAGTAGAGAATGTGGGCCATCCTGCTCTCGGGAGCCTCCAGTCTGAAGGTAAACGGCTGTGTGCAGGTGACACGGGACGACAGGCTCCGCCTCTCGTGGAACGCTGGGCGGCATCGGATCTCTGTGGCCTATCCGACAGGCGCCGGCACCTGGAAGATGGAAAATAGCGTTTCCTCAGCTGCGGTTTTCAAGAATAGAAACCTGGAGACAGTCGCACCTCAACGTCCACACGGAGCCTCGTAACGGGGGCCGCGGCGCGTTCGCTGTGGACGCTGACACAAGCGGCGGTGAGAAGACGGGGAGAACGCGGAGCTGGCTAGCCCCCCTGGCTGCCCTCCTCCTCACCCTCCACAACTCCACAGTTTTACAGGCTGCCATTTCCACTAAATTAGTGCCCAGGGTTTTAATTGCAGTTTATGAAGCCTATTTATTGGCCAGGGAGTGTGTGTTTGTGTGAACTGGCGTCCGCCCGACCTGGCGGCTCCCCAGCTCCTCGCCGCCTCCCTGTGGTTTCTGAGCGCGTGCGCGTGTGTGTTTGTGTGTTTTTTTTTTGTTTTTGGTTTTTTCACACCAGATTTTTAACACCGGAATGTTGTTGCACTTAAATTAACATGCTGGTGTTTTTACTGAGAATTAGCACTTTGGCTAACAGGCCTGGCAGCACAGCACGCTTTCTGTCGCGCCCTGTGTGCTCCCCCCCGTGCCCCCCTGCCCCCCTGCCCCCCTTCCCAGCCTTCTCTGATATAACTCAGGGCCCCATGTATTTGACTATGCAATCTGTGCCATCAGCCTCTCTGTTTCCCCGCCTCCTCCGGCCTCCTGGCCCGATCCCTCTCGCTCGCATTCGCTCCGCTGGTGTGCCTCACTCCATTCCACCAACTCCCCCCCCCCCCCCTTTATGGCGACGCTCTGGAGGCTAATTAAGTGTTAATTAGATTTGTTGAAATTGATTTGTGATTTTGTCTTGCTTCTGTTGATCCAGCTCATTTCCTGCCACAGAAATGCCATTAATGTGCCATTATTTCCACGAGCTGTCTGATTACGGAGACGCAGAGGCACACGAGCGGGGAGATGAGCAGTGTGGGAGGGTATAATCAGCGCCTGCTCTGGCATCAGTGTGAAGCGCAGGGGACAACGAGGTGAGCGGGACTCGTTGTCGGCCTCCGCCCCCTCCCCGTCCGTGCCGCCTCGGACACGCCCGCTAAACGCCGATGTGCAGATACGCGGCTCTGAAAGGCCAGACCAAGTCTGGTGTCGGCAGCTGAATTATTCATTATTCTCAAAAATCTGTCATTGCACACCTCCGCTGCACCTAGGCCGGCCTGTCTCCTCTGTCACCGCTGTTACACTCACCGACTGCTGTTCTTTCACCACACAATCATATATATAATCGCATAAATATCATTTTTTGGAAGCTTCCTGTGGATCAGTTTCCCATTAAGAGTCGTGGTGTTTAAGCCCAGATTCTGTGCCGGCTTTGCTTGGACTCCTGCTTGCTGCTGACCCACATCTCCTTCTGAACTCGTGCCGCATCCCTCTGTCTATCCTAGACCCCTCTGTCCCAGCCTCCACCTAGACACACACACAAACACACACACAAACACACACACACACACACACACAGGTTTGTAATTATATCTTTGTAGGGACTCTCCATTCATTTCTATGGGGAAAACTCCAATCCCAAAATGACCACCCTAACCCCTACGCAGCCCTAACCTTAACAATAAATAACCAAATAAAATACAAGAGCATTTTTAGTTTTCTGGTTCTAGTCACAGATTTGTATTTTATAAAATTGAGTTTCAAAAAAATCATCAAACATCAGAATAACAGGTTGGCCTCCACAACGTAATATATACATGACCCACACATACAGACACATACACACACACACACACACACACAGACACACAAACACAGACAGAGGTTTCATCTCAGGGCAGTGGGGGGGGGGTAAAAAGTAATCTGATCCTAGAAATCAATCTGGCAGCCTCCCATCGCAGACAGAGGTGCAAATTAAATGCACAAAGGGAACTCCCCCAAACCCTTAACCCAGCCGCTCCCAGTGACGGATCCCACCCCTTTTTGGCAAAGATGGCGCTCGTTGGGGGGGGGAGTGGGGCTGAGGGAGTTGAGCATGTTCGCAGGGCCCCCCCGTCTGCTGCCTGTCCCAGAGGGCCTCCTCTCTCCGCTCCCCTCCCCGGCTGATCAGCGCTGCATGTTAACGGGCAGCTGCTTCCTTCTGTTTTTAGTCCCTCGCCTCTTTAGACAGATTTGGAAGGCAGTGCGGTTTTGTGGCCGAAGGTGTCCCGTGTCTTTGGGGCGGCGGGGCCCGCAGTGCCCTCCGAGCGCCCGGGCTGCGCTCCAAACTCCCACCCTCCCTCCCGGCTGCTTCTTTTTCTCCCCCCCCGCACATGTTCCCTCTCTGTTATTATACGGTGTAATGGGTGTCGTTTCAAACGCTGCCTGGCAGGCTGACAGCCACATTGCACTCCAGCATCATTTGGCTGATTGAGGAAAAGGAAAAGAGAACGAGAGAGAGAGAGAGAGAGAGACAGAGGGGGCCTGGGGGTGGAGGGGAAGACCAGTGGGAATGGGGTCACTTGAGTTTATTTCTAACTGGATATCAATCAGCCCGCCATCTCCGCCCCCAATGCCACCAGGCCACAACATACGCCCCCTGCCCCCCCGTGCTGTCAGGACCACACTGCCTCCTTCTGTCTTTATCAGGGTTAACAATAACAGAACCATAAACAAATATTTATTCAACTGCTGTGGGGCATTTTACACAAGGGTGAGGTACTGCTTTAGCTCAAACGCCTATTGCTCAACTAGAAAGTCGAATGTTTGCAGTTTGATAACACAGAGGTTTACAGCTGTTCCTCCAGTAAGTTTAGCTCACGCTGTACAGAACCACACTGCCAATGCACCTCATTAACAAAGAAGTACTTGTGAATAAAGTGATAATTATTTTATATTTGATGCATCTCTCAGACAATGGAAACACACATGTAAACAAAAGCAGAAATAATTCAAGGTTAGCAAACAAAGGCATGGAAGGAAGACAATAAAATAGCATGGATGTGAAAATCCCCCTACAATATTCAGGGACACCAACTGCCTGTACCCAGAGCTCCCCAGATGCTAACTCTGCCCTCTGAAGTGTAAGAACCAACATTTCCACATCTCCTACACTAGTGCAAAGATTTTTTTCACCAAACCCGCCAAACTCTCACTCCAGCAAACAACCACAAAGGGAAGCTTACAGGGACAGGCTGGACAGCAGGTTTTTGGCCCCCCCCCCAGCCTTCGCTCCCACTGGTGGCGTTCTCCCGCCTCATGCGCTCCGCGGCATAGAAGGGGTTAAATGTGTCTGAGGCTCACATCTGGGAATCATTTGAGACATTCCAGAGGGCTTACCACATATTTTCAGATGAACTAAACCCTGCGTAACAGCTCAACTCTCGGGGGCCTTAAAAGTGTGTTTCTCTTTTTACACTGAAGAAAATGGAAGTGCAGGAGAGCCTCTTTATCTTTACGAGAGGGAGAATTTTCTGTGTGCAAGCCGGCTTGTGCAGGAGCAATACCGGAATTCTTGGTGGAATTTCCAGGGTGGTTCTGATTTCAGCCGGTTTGCAGTTCAGAATCCAGTCCATAGTCATGACCACATCTTTTTGTCTGCGTTTGTACCCTTTTTTTTTCCAGTCAGTAAACATTGATGACGAAGAACAATTGATCTCCACAAGCATGCAGTCAGATCTTAAATCACTGTTTTCATAAACATTTGAATCGGTGTGCTTACCACACATACTTGTCTGGTTAGATGATCTGAAAGCACCATGCTTTTGTGGCTGGTTTCTGCTGTAGAACATAGATGATCGATGCTATATTTGGCTGTGATACTTTTAAGTGAGCGGTTAGTAATAGGCATGAGGTTGGTCTGTGGGCCATTTTTTCATGACGAACCTTGCGATCCTGTCTCTAGGCAACATGATACGTCTGGCCGTCCTTCAACATTTAGAACAGGGCAGAGGTCCTGGAGCTTACTGGGTGAAAGGTCTGAAGTGATGCTCATTCTGCCTGCTCATGACCTGTAATATTTGCACAGCAACACAGGAAGAAGGCAAGAATATTTCTCCATGGTTGTCATTTTCTAGCTAAGGGATGTGGCCTGCAATGGGCGCACGGCGTTTATCGGGGTGTGTAATGTTACAATGGAAATTGCCTTGGAATAGTGCCCTAGCAGTGAAAAGGACCCCAGAATTCTTAGAAGGCTGGTTTGGGTCACTTTACTTGGGTCTTTCAGGTGTCTTGTAAAACATAACAAGGCGATGGCTAGACTTCCACCTGTTTGTGCCCAAAGTTCTGTGCTCTGGCATTTGCTATTCAGTGCCTAAAGTAAGGCAGTTGTGATCTAGGGCCACTTGTCTGCTGGCTCAACAAAGGCCTTTTAGTTTATGATGAGTATTCCTGCATCAGGATACCACCAGGGCAAGTGAGGAGTCCTTGCAAAGGGACTCATCTTAACATGATAAGGAAGATGTGTGTAATGAGGGGATGATCTTCTGCGCAATATGGGAGTGACTCATCCGCTGGCTCGAATGATACAGACTCGCAAAGCAGCATGTAAGTACGTGAAAACAAGGTCAGCCTTGTAGGCTTAATAACATCCAGAGCCGGTCAGACTTAATTGTGAGCCTGACGTTATCAGATCAGGCTGCAGACTGAAGCAGTAATGCACAACTGCCTGAATATTGATGCTGTTAACTGATCGCGTTCTCATCTGGGCGCCCGGAGGGAGCGGCTGTACATGCAGAGTCATGGGAGTATCACGCATCACACAACGACATGTGACACCGGGACCCAGCTTTTACTCAGACAGGAAGTGCATCAAGAAATTACAAGATTCTTTCTTGAGTGTCAACACGCCTGGCCATCCAGGATGCAGCTGCAGGGGGACAGCAGGGATCGCCCGGAGAAGCTGAGGAAGCTCACGCGAGCTGTTTCCAGTTAAAGTCACGTTACAAGCAGATGTGTGCACAGTTAGAGTCACTCTGAGTTGTGCATCCCACAGTAAAACAGGGTCTCTTACTACTGAAGCCTTCTTATCTAAAGCTGTCCATTTCCACACAAAAAGACTTTTCAAATTTTCTCTATGCCCCGCTGTCTGAGCCGGACTTACACACGGGCTAACTGGGGCTGTGGGCCAGGACCCCAACAATGACTTCTGACAGCCCCCCCCCCCCCCCCCCCAAATTCAGCCCTGAAGCTCTCCCTTTCACATATCACCCCCCTCTTCTTTTCTTGAGTGTGAAGTGACACAGCTCGGACATCCTGCACTTCCTACGCACGGCGGCAGGGCTGGGGGTGCTGGGGGCTGGAAGCCCGGGAACGAGGCGGCTTCTGTGGCGAGGCTCTGTTTCCAGTTAAATCCAGACGATTAACGTACCGCAGCCATGAAGAAGGGAGCCAGCTGTGGGCCGGGGTAGTCTCTGCTGGCATCTTGCTGTGCTGCACTTGTGTTTTGGCTAGGTGGGACCCTGTATTTGACATGTAACCTGCAGAGGAGCAACACATAACCTCATCAGTTATGTCCTTTGCAGGGGAGCGGAGCTGTGGAATCCCCAGCCTATATTATGCAGTGAATGCTACCCACTATGAACAGTAACCTCTAAAATCAATAGGCAGCATCTCTGGCAACGTAATAGACTGGCAAATCCAAGATGGACTGCTGCATGAGATCCAAGTGTAATTTAAAGGCAGGAAGATTTTAAGCTATTAAATTATTTATATAGTGTTATGCCTTGGTCATCAGTACCTCATCAGTTTTATGTAATGGCATGAACATCAGAAGATAATTATTACCACAATGTCAAAGAATAAACTCTTATTCAATATTAGTATTTATTTACTGATTCAAACTTTCACATTAACCTTACTGGCATACCAAACTGTAATTGGTAGCATCAGATCTTAGATAGCAGATTGCAATGTTTTTTTATTTCTAAATATTTTCAGGAGAAAACGTATTATTCAAGGGAAAGGTTATATTCAAGTGAATTAGCTGTCCACAAAACGCATTGTCTATAAAAATCACCCCCCAACATAGCTTTAAGTTTGTAACAAACATAGCATCAATGATTTATTGTAACAAAGACAATTTATGCTTTTGAAGGCAAAATCACCCCTTAAGGGGATGAATTTGGCTGCTTTTCTGCGATTAAATATACACACACTTTTCCCATTTTTTGCATATGTTCTGACCAAGAGTACATGCACACCGTTTTCACAGCGTGATGCATCTCTACAACTAAAGAGCACATACATGAATACCATTAGGGATCTTTAATGGGTCAAAAAATACTCAGTTTTGTATGCATTTTTATAGTTTAGTCCAAAAATAAGATTTATTTTACATTGGCTTAAAATACATATGAATAATCCTTGAATAATTATCTTTACCTTAAACAGTATACTAACGATTTATCAATAATACTGTGCTATATACATAATGCTTTGATGTGAAACGTGAGGAAATCACGTCCTCAACGTTTATTAATATGTTATATCACATGTTACAGTCGACAAATATCTACAATAGGTATGTCAATTGCTTGAGTTAGAAGCCATAACCTCCCGTCAAGCCTCGAACAGGGACAGACGAAGTGTTGCAAGCGTGGAGCCAAAGGGGCGGGTTCTTTGCTGTGATTGGCCCGATGGAAAGGAAAATGGGTGGAATCTGAGAAGAGTGGGCGGGGCATGCGCTCCGGAGTGTCTGGTTTCACACGCGCAGCACGTGACCGCGATGGCCGCCGTCGCCGCTGCTGCTCACGGGCGCCGCGGCAACTTCGCCGTCCCCTGAAGAAACCCTGCTCCGCGCCTCTCACCACTAGTACCCAGAGGGAAGGCACATTTCTCTCAACCCCCGGGCTCAATCGGGGAAAAGAACAACTTCAAGAGGAGTCCACCATTATCACCGCCGGCAGAAGTCCCAGCAGCCGACGGAGCGGTAGGAGGAGTCAACAGGTCTCAGGTATTTACACTTTGGACGACGGTGCCGCCGGTGCCCCCGGTAACCTCGCTTACGCGGACGGACTAACGAGCTCGTTTACGGTACCGGTGGGCGTCCGTTTAAAACTGATACCGACAAATAAAGATCCGATCGGGCCGATGCGTTTTGGGGGGTGAGGATGGCTGGGGTAGCCCCGGCAGTTCGCATTCAGACTGCCGACCGGCCGGCCGGGCATGAAGCCTGTTAGCCGTGGCTACGCAAAACCTTTCATTCTTTTCAACGTTTTTTTGTGTCCCGCGAAAGAGAAATAAAAGACCTGCAACAGTAAAAAGATAACATACTGACCCCATGGCTTGTTAGCTTGCGGAGTTTCCGTGTGTGTTCGCGTTTTGACTTTATTCGCTGAATAATACAACAGCCGTTTCCTCGATATCCTGCAGGTTCATGATTTTACATCCAGGTTTATATTGCAGCTCAACGCTAATGTACTGTCTTTTTGTAGACAGTTATAGCGCTTCCACATTATAATCCCCTTTATCTAACGCAGGCGCAAAGGTAATTAAGGTAATGGCATCATTTAGTATTAATGCATTATTTCATATGTGAGTTTAATTATTAAACACACTGTACCGAATGACTTAAATGTACGGATGACAGTGCACGGTTAAATGTATAGTTTTCACCCCCACTGCCACATTGACGTAAAGACGACTATAGCCGACATTTTATGTGCAGTTTCTCGCTACTGTGTTAAATATTCAGTGAAAGTTAAGCCGAATACCTCTGGCATATTGAGTACATGTTTTGAAATGAACACACGCTAGTTTTCGGTTTCTTGAGCCGCGAGCCTGATAGCCGTGTAGTTCTGCTTGTCAGTCGAGCTGGCTGCGCTGTGATCTGCTTTTCATGGAGATGAAGGTGTGTTAGCTCAGGCCGCCACGTATTAGATGTCCGTTTTGATGACAGCCTGCCGTTGTGCAGTTCAGTGGGGCACATGTTTATCTGTTGTCAGCATCCCAAACTGGCAACACGTACGATTTCCTGAAACTGAACCGATCGTCACTCGCGTGCGGGCTAAAAAAAACTGTCAGCTCGGTTTCTTGACTTATGAATTCTTGAACCTGTGTAATTTTATTGCTCCAAACTGATACGCCTGTAACTTTATACGTCCGCTAGCCTGTTACAGTAACCCCTGGACTGAGTCTTGAAATTGTGCATACAATAAAGACGTAAATCTCTCTAGTTCCTCTGTAACAAACCATGGTGTCCTTTAACGTTGTTGCATAGTAACTGCGCTTATTTGCAGTCCTCTGACAGTTGTGTTAGTGTGTTTCCTTGCAGCGGGCAACAACATGTGTGTTGAAGTATCCAATACCTATCAACAACTGAAGGCAGTGTTGAATGCTGTCTTGTATTGAAAAGGAATGGTATTCAGAGCATTGCATCAGAAGTCTAGTCACTGAATAACGAATTGTGTGTCTGCGTATTCCCATCTTACTGTGAATTGCATGCACCTGCCGTAGAATTGCCATAACTCGACGGTCCATACACTAAATACATATGGCCTGCATGGATTTGTAATTTCTGTGAGCAATCCGCTGCTACTTATGCACATACTGTCCTTGCGGTCTGGGAATGCAGACGGGTCCCCTCCACCCCCTCCTAATTTCCCTTTAATGGTGGTGGCACCTGTCCAGTACTTTTTTGCTGCTGGGAACCACAGGGAAACTGCAGAAGAAAGATGGACAGTGAAACGGTGAGCTGTCATTGTCCTGGCCTTCGTGGGTAGGGGTGGACTGTGTTTAGTTACTGTTGGTTTATGAGTGTGCAGGCTTCTGTAGGGAAACTGTTAAATTCATGTGCTTTTTTTAAACTGAGAAATGCCAGCAGCTTAAGTACATTGTGGTCCGTGGTTTGTTTTGTTTTTTGAATAATAAGTACATGGTTGGTTTCTCTTCAGGGTTTTTAGAAGTTTTTCACCTGTGCTCTGGCATGTCTGATATAGTGTAGATTTGGTTTTGGAGGCAAAGCAGAAAATGTCTTTTTTTTTTCTTTTTCTTCTCCCCTCTCTCTACTTGTTAAGAGCTTTTGAAGAGGATATTCGACCTTCAGCCATGTGTGTCTTTGGAAATTTGGTTTCCTCCTTGTGTGAGAAGTGCCAGTTAGAGGCCGCGAGCTCGGCAGTTTCGTATGACGGTAAATGTGTCAGCGCGGTGCAGGTGGCGGCTCCGTTCACTCTTTTCAGGCTCCTTCCACTCATGATGTGTAACGGATTGCACTTTTCCCCTCTGAGATAAGAAATATGACGCGTCTTTTTTTTTTTTTTTTTTTTTTTGTCTCAGACGCAATTGAGACTCAGTCTCCCAGCAACTTCCTGTATCTTTAGGCGGGGTCTGACATTTTGATTTTACAGCCAATGGAACAAAAGATGTAGCCGTATCCAGTGAACTGGAGTGTTTGTGGATAGTATGTGTGGCTTCCTCACTGTGAGTTTGCAGGCGTGTCTGGAAGGCTTGAGACATCTGCAGACCCATTTGAATCAAGGCGTTGGCTTATGATGAGACCCTGGAATTTAGGACCACGACTGGATGTAAAATCCACAGACTCCTGCAGAAGATTCAAGAAATGTATTTGCCATTTGTACATGCACAGACAGTATGGGTATATAGGAATTTTTGTGCAAAGCTCTTAGACTCAGCAGTAAAGAAGAGAAATAAGCGAAGGCCAGGATAGGTAATAAGAGTTTAAGATAATTACTAACGACATTGTAGAATACAATAATATATATATATATATATATATATATATATATATATATATATATATATATATATATATATATATATATATATATATATATAAATAAAGTTTAAAAAAAAAAGTAAAAACGACACAATAAAACACAGATTTTCATTTAAAAGAAATTGTGAATTCTGCAAAAGGTCATTCACAATCAGCTCACCAATTCACAGATTCATTCAGTTTGAGGTTCTTTGCTCCATTTCAGGTCACAGATGAGTATGACTAGCTCTCTCGCATGTTTTCTCAGCACCGCCCAGATTCTCACACCATTATGAGGCTTGTTGCCTGTCAGAGCTTTTTTGACACTGGCTTGGGTTAAGTGAACTTAAGTGCAGATTAGTGTGACTGATGGGAGGGATGACTTGGCCGGAGAGGCGGGTTTCAAGAAGTCTCCCGCCCCGTTCGCTGCTACGCGGGCGTCGGCTCGTGAGAGTGCCCTGATCAGCAGCTCCTTCGCGGACCTGACGGATGAGGCGGTTCCTTCATGGTGGCAGGTCCCCCCTGAGATGCTGCAGTGAGCACTCACAGAACCGTGAACTCTTCAACCTCTGTGACTCTGTCAGACACACTTGCTGTGTGGTTTTCAAGTGAGAAGCAAAGAACTACGAAAAAAACCACAGTTTGAAAACCGGGGCTTCAGTTCTCATCAAAGTAATGATGATAATAAAAAGATGTTGGTTTGCATGGATGTTGGCATCGTATAAACCAAGTCAGTGTTTGTCTCGAGTTTGATGCATGGGCAGCCGGTGCATTAAATGGAATCAAAAGGTCCTGCCATTTTCAAAACGGTCAAATTATTGAATGTGTGGAATTCCTGTAGTGTGTGTATATACACAGTAAAATGTATTAAAATGTCTATTTGTTTTCAATTACCATCATCAATCAGCCATCAAAGACTTTCTGTATCAGATATCTGAAAAAGTCATCTGTTGTCTAACAAATGTGATGACAGCTGTATTGCAGTGACCCTTAAACCACTCACAGTTCCTATGAAAACTGCGCTGCTTACATGTAAATACACCCGTTCTTTGCCTGCTGTTGTGAATGAAATGAAGCTGTGAGATGGTGTGTGTGTGTGTGTGTGTGTGTGTGTGTGGTTGATGCCTGGAAGAAAAACACAGACAGCCTTGCTGGAAGGCACAGTTATTTCCATGGGCCCGGATCCCAGGCGATGTGGAGATTACGCTGAGCCCCGAGCTGCAGGGCTGATGCTGAGGATGTGCTGGGGGCTTTTTAGTGACTGTCAGTGCCCTGGCTTTACTGGTCTCAGCCTGGCTCTGTCTACCTGCTCGCGTCTCCGTCTCCTCTGGAAATGGTTGTGTGGCGCTGGTTCATATTTAGTCTCCCAGCCTGTTTTCTGAGGGCGTTTTTTCTGTGGGAGCGACTGCCTCTGGGTCTGTCTGGACATCAGAGAGGCACAGAGGTCGCCGTATGGCCCCCACACGCTCACATTACTGCTGCCCCCCTCAAAGTGAGAAATAGCCTGAAGTCAGTCCTTGCCAAAATGTGGTTAAACATCATAATTACTTTTTTTTTAACACTCATTATTAATTCAGGTTGTACCAGCACACTGCTGTTTTGGCCAAGCAGCCTAAGCAAGGACCGGTACCTAATCAGAATTATGGGCTCATTTTTGGTTTAACTGGTATGATGGTAGAGGATAAAAGGGATGGGAGTTATCCTATTTGTTCGATGCATGCGTTACTGGAGTAGAATCCCAGTCAGAACTTTGCCTGTTCAGAATGTCATGAGTTTGCTGTGTAAAGGGTGTTCCCAGTACTTCCTGCTAGCCTCCACATGGTTATCCCCCACCTCAAAATGGAGAAAATGCAATATTCTCCGTAATGTTAAAGCCATCCTTTGCCGCACATGTACCATTTGCTTTTGAGAATCAGCCATTTTGAAAGCATGAAGTGATGTAAACTGGCAAGTTCTATAAAACGATCAACACATTTGGCTTTAATTTCCACCGCTGGCCATTGAAAGGAATGGTGTGTTACGCAGTCGTCGTCCTGCCTTCGCTGCTGCTGGAAGTGGAGGAAAGAGCAGGCTTTCTCAGGGCTGCTGGGAAGAACCACCGCTAGCTGGTTACATGTCAGGATTGCCAGTCATGGCCCATCTGCGGAAAATGTGCGTTTTGACTGCTTGCCGCAACATGTGGGTTGGCCTATCAACCACCATTAGAACATCACAGTGCTGTGCTTTCTTGGGAGAGCCAGCTGTGTTAAATCATCAAGGCACCAAAGGCAAAATTGTCTACAAAAAAATGAAGGGACAGACGGTCAGATGGATACATTATTGGACGTAACATGACAGAATGCAAAGTGCCAAATGGGTTGGCTGGTCAGAGTGGTTTTATTGTTTTGAAATGTTTATCCAAGGTGAGAATGTTTTAGATGTTTGTGCGGATCTTAGCCACTAGTGGTGTACTCTCGTGGAATGTGCCGTTTTGTGATATGTTCTGCGTCTCCAGGTCCTTTCCCATGCTTGGCTGTGCATTGTTACACCGCAGCCTCCTGCATTATAGGGTGGGGAGATTTCCCTTTGAACGCTGACGCCTTTGAATGTAGGTTGTGTTCCTCTACACTGAGGCAGATCAGACTTAGCAGATCGTCCATAATAAAGGTGAGGCTTGAATTCTCATGGGAGAAGGTGGTAATGTTCTTCAGATAATTGTGCATTGGATTAAATTTACTCTCGGAATGTTTTGTGCTCAGGCCAAGAGGGAGAGAAGAAAGATAGACATTCATTAGCAGTGCTTTGTTCTGTGTGTTTGCCTTCCCAGCACACGTATTAAGTAAAGCTGTCTACAAGAACTTGTTGTTTGCACTTGCTGTAATTAGGCCTGTTTTGTCCCCCTCATTTTTACTGCATTATATTACTCACAGCAGAAGCGACGTGGCCAATGCCCAGCTCAATGTAACTGACATTCACGAATTAGCACTCTTTTACATTATGACTTACTTAGAGCCCGGCCATGTCAGATAATCTGGCTCTAACCTTGCAGCGGCATAGCTCCTCTCCACTGTAATTAGGCCTGATAACACTTTAATAAAGGAGCTTATTGTCATTTGTAAATTTCACCCTGGTAATAAGACGTTGGCCTCGGAGTGCCATAGCTTGAAAACGACCATGCGGTGCCGTCCGCCGCCTCCTGTGTAGTAAAGCACTTCATTGGCTGTAATAGCGGCAGCGGCCGGTCCTCTGAAAGGCAGCGAGCCGCTCTCGTATTATTTGCCCGGCATGTGAAGTGAGCCTTAATCGTGGCTGGCCTGACCTGCCTCCTTGAAAATGGGCAGATAAATAATGACTGTGTGTATATTTGTTTCCGCGGGGTGGCGATCGGCGGCGAGATGGGCCCACATTGCTGCGCGGCCCTAATGAATGGCCTCCATTCCGTTTTCGCTCATTTTCTCTGGACAGTACCATTAAGTTTGACAGATGATATGTTCTTCCTTTGAAACAGTGATCTTAAGCACATTGTCACTGAAAATCTGATTCACACCCTTCCCTTCCTATTCTCTCTCTCTTCTCCCCCCACCCTGAGACTCTGTTAATATTTCTCTTTGAATGGAATAGTGAGACTGCTGGGGTGTGTGTGTTGGTGGGGGTGGGGGTTGTTGGGTTAACCCTCTCCTCCCCTTCCTTAGCGTCCTAGATCTGAGCTCTCCTCCCAGCAGGCTTCCTTTGGCCTCACGGTAGTGCTTTGGACCTGCCCCCCCCGTTACAGTGGGTGTGGTCACACGCACCACCAATGAGCCGCTCAGTCTGTATGCTCCTGGCTGCTGGGGTGGCGGCTGCAAATCCGCAGAGCTGGGCTCCGTTTGAGCGCGGCTCCTGACCCCGTCGGCACGGGTGGAGCGGGTCGCCGAAAGCACATTAGATCAGTGGACGCTCCTCCTGGAAAATGGCAGGATAATGGCCCAGAACTAAGGGAGGGGGTGCGTAATGCATTCTTGGCTGCAGACCCCAACATCATCATCATCATCATCATCATCATCATTACTCGCTCTCCCCAGCCACGTCCCCTTTATGAGCCTCTGATGCTGCGGCCTGATGGTGTGGTGGCCCGGCCGCACAGAGCTGCGTGCCCGACCCTGTCCTTACTGACATTGGGCCACGTGGTGCTGGTGCTCTGGGTGGCACCATGGGAGGGCAGGGGTGCTCCAGCTCGTCTCATTCTGTGGAGCTGCCATGTGGCAGGAGGTGTCCTTTTAACATTGTCCTTAGATGTTGCTGCTCAAGTCTCTGCTGTGTCATTCTGTGCTCAGGTCTTATCGACCCAGCTGGTCCGGGGCAGTTCTACTGGGGTGCTACTGCACCCCCACCCCTGAACTGCTGTAAACCGGAGATTAGCCCAGTCTCCTTTAGAAGCATGTTGCCTTGTGAGCGGTTACTGAGAACCGATATGTGTAAAGAAAGCAGTCCATTCAGTAGGCTGTGTCCTGGGGCTACGTTAATTGCCAGTGGGGGGGTGATTTGTATGTAATCACTCAGTGTGGTCGTTAACCTCGTCCCCATTACATTACATCCGCTCTCTCGTATCCATCACAAGCCCCGCGCCTCATCTCACTCGCTGCTTGGCTTAGCCTAGCTTAGCCTCTGTGCCAGCCAGCGGCATCCAGCTAGTATCGATTCCTGACAGGGATCCTATTGATAAATACTGGCGGTGGCCACTCTCCGGAATAGCGCGGCTAAATGAGGCAGAGCGGAGGCAGATGTGCCGCGGTGAATTAAAGGGGCAGCCTTTTCCGTTCGGTGACGTCGCCACCGCCGCTCAGGAGGGGAGCTCCACGCAAGCTGCCATCATTATTTACGGCCGTGGTGCTTGCTGCCTGCAGTTAAATTGACCCGCAGCCCACTGACTGGGGGGGGAGGGGTTAGACAATGGTCTCTTTTCCACTCTTGGAATCTCATTTTCGTCTAAATGAGTATATAAACCCGTTAGTATGTTGCCTGGTTTCCGTGTGCAAGCGCCGACTGCGTCTGGGTAGCACCTCCTTCAATAGACTTGCCGGCCTTCTCCTGGCACCTCCTGTCTCCTCCTGCCTTGCTTTTGACCCGGTGGCGTACATTGACCAGACGTTATCTTGTTGCCGTGAGCCCTACGCCGCAGTCGGCCCACAGTCTCTGCTTGCCGCCAGGTCATGGTGCCGTACCGAAAACGGCAAAGCGGCGTCCCTGAAACGAGGTGGTGGCATGAGCCAGCCTCGGTTTGTTGAAAACGGAGAACGGAAGAGCGGCCCCCTTTTCAGTGGAAAGCAGGTTAATGGTAACCAAAGCGCAGCTAAGACAGTCATGTGCCTCTTTTCACTATACATTCTTATCTCAGAGGTGCTCAGAGGAGTGATGTAGCTAAAGCCACAAGCGACGCCTTGTGTGTCTAAATGCTACCGGGGCATCGAGCAGATTTGGCTGGTTAGTCTGTCCTGGCAGTGCTCGCCGCCCGTTGGGGGGGAAACGTCATGCTCACCGAGACCTCTTGCGTGCGGAATGCTTTCACTCCCTCGTTAAATGCTTTTTCTGCCAACTTTTTGGCTCAAACAAACGGTCCAGAAATGCGTGACGTGGGTGGCAGGCCAATTGCAGGGTCGGCGATTGGCCTGCTGGGTTTTTGACGGGGAGATGTGAAGGGGGCCTCGCGTCCCAACAGGAAGCCTGGGAAGAATCTATGTTTGCTCTGTGCTTCAGTGCTGGCCAGGTGGCTTGGAAGAGCAGTATGGATAGATGGCATTGCAGCCCTGCCAGGGGTAATGCGTAGAGTACTAATGCATGTCTGTATTGTTATAAGTGCTTAATAAATCCTTTGGTTAGTTCAGAATGTAAAACATCCACAGTTTTTTTTAAACCAGCTCATGCATACTGTCCTTGGTCCCCACAGACCCACTGCTGTTGCTCTTATGCTCTTACTGTTGACTTGAAATTCCTTGAGTCTTTTGAGACTTTTTTTATGAAAAGGTTGCAGCTGAACAGGAAAATACACTTGGTTTAAAAGCTGAGTTGTGCTATTGTGCTGGAAGCGTGAAAGCCTTGGAAATGAGAATTTGAAGAGTTGAGCTCATGATTTGGGGTTCGATGGACAAAATATTGCTGGTAGTTATCCTCTTTTCTTTCTTTCGGAATCCCTTAAATAGCGGGATCACTACTTTTATGTACTATGAAATCCTCTTCAAGTTCTGCAGACCCTGTTGTCCTAACTGTAGCGAGACCATTTCGCATCCCGCCCCAAAATAAATGACATGAATTTGCAGAAAATCCATCTTGGGCAGCCTGCATTGTTCCGTGTGAATTCGCCCTGTATATATTTATCCCTGCAGTAGGAAGTGCAGATGAGCAGGAACCTTGTTCGCTGGTGTGCTGTGGAGCTGCAGGTATAAATGGGAATGTCTAGAACACAGGAATTGGCTAAGGAAGGTTTCATGTGGTGGTGGAGGTGGGGAACTTCTGCCGAGGCAACAGGGCATGCTGTATCCAGTAGTCTGGGGCCCACAGTTTGCTAGCCAGTTTACGCTGACCGCATAGTCCCGCATAGTCCCGCATAGTCCCGCATAGTCCCGCATAGTCCCGCATAGTCCCGCATAGTACCCCAGTGCAGTGTTGTCATGTAATGAGCAGCGTGGCCCTGGGAATTAAATTCTTAATGAGTAAAGTGCAGTTCTGGGATTTTTGCACTGCCCCTCAGTGGTACGGAGGAGAGATACTGCTTCCAAGCTGTTGAACTCTGAACAGACGGCCAACTCCGTTTGGCAGCTGCCTCCCTCGTGCAGCTGAAAGGCCACAGAAAGAAGAAGCGATCGTAGATGTCTGAAAAACCTTCCTCCTGAGTTTTGTGCAAAATAACTGTCTGAGCTTGAGGAAGAACAAAAGATGAATTTAAAAAGGCAACCAGCTTACAAAATGTGATGGAGGGCTTAAAAAATTGATCGGAAGTATTTGTGTAAGGGCCGTTGTAAGTTTCTTAGTCTATCCTGGCCGCTCATGCTGTATAGCAAACGAGAGTATGTCCCATGGAAGTGTATGGCACGGCCTTCACTGGCGGTAATGGGACACTGCTGGTGCTGATGTCTAATGCTGTAGCTGACACGCTATGCAGCGAGCTTAGGGTGGCGTTTTACAGGACTTGAACCACCAACCTTCAGATTTCTACTCTGCCTCCTTAACCTCTGTGCTGGCCGTTGCTGTCATGCACCCTGTTTTCCCCTGAGGCAAATGTATCTCCTGCCAGTTTCAGCCACCGTCTAAGTAACTGTTGAACAAATGGCTTTAATAAAGCAGTTGTGTTATCCAGAGACAACTCGAACTTAAATGAGAGAGAATTCAACCCAGAAAGGCGGAACTTGGCTGATGGGGAGCGCGTTTGAGAAGTGGAGGCGGGGACGCGGCCCACCGGCACACGACGACTCCATGCGGCCCCCAAACTGGATTTTCTCGCCTCAGTGCGGCTCTTATTCCTCTTTCACAGTCAAATAAAACCACTGTGTCTCTCCGCCTGTGTTTGTTTTTCCTTTTTCGTTGGCAGCTTTGAAAGAAGTTTAATGTAAATGGTTAACAGAGCTTTACAGAAGAGTCTGATGTGTCTCTTTGTTTTTCCCCACTGTCTGGACAGTGTTTGGATGCCGAATGCTGAGGCACCATGAAAGTACCCGTGTTCTGGAGGGGGGGGGGGGGAAAGTTACATTTTTGATGGTCCCTTTATTTCCTCCTTTTTATTGTGCAATTTGTTTTGCCCTGAGCCTTTTTAACTGTGTATTTTTCACTGTGGGTCTGTGGTTTGCTTCTTAACTTCCCATTTACAAAGATCTGATGTCTACGGCTTGCGAGTTTCACTTGGAAACCATGGCAACCAGCGGGAACACCAAACAATCTATGAACAAATTGCCATACAGGCATTTTTACCCCCCCCCCACCTTCTTATCTGTCCGGCCACAGATGAATGATGATCCAAGTATTGCAGATATGAGGAATGCTGTACTCACAGATGTTGGGCTGCCCGTCAGCAGTGACTGGCATGCTGTCTTATGCTGCGAAAACGGGAAACGTTACTTTGTCCACTTGGGGTGTACTTGTGTGTATCCCCCAGTCTGTCTTATTTGTGATTTTGTGCCTGTGATTATTATTAATCATGTATCATTGCTGTTCTTATGACAGTATGACTGCAGCATCATTTCTGTAGCAAACAGGTCGCAATTTTCTGCATGTCTCTTCTGTAAAGACCAACAGTCTGTCTGTCCTCTGTCTTCCTTTGATCTCTACTTTTCTTGAGAAGCGGGCACACTCTTCTCTTTTTTTTTTTTGTTGTAAAGAAGCATCAGCAGCTAGTGGGGGTGGGATGTGGGGCCAGAGGGCGGGGCAGGGGGGTGTGATAAACGTTCAGAATATGCTAACCTGACAATAGCTCGTGATGGACGGTTTTAGCTAAGCACCTCTTGGCCTGCAGGGGTCGACCCCAGGCCTCTACGTCATGCCACTGTCAGCACACATCCGGGAAGCATTTAACCCTTTACCAGAATGGGGTTGGATTGCTGCGCTCCCCCTCCCTACCTGGAGGCTGTAGGGTGACACACAGCCCGTTATAATTTAATCCTAAACTCTGTGGCTCTTCGTCTGTTGCAGGCGTCAATCTCTCTCTCTCTCTCTTGTCGCTGTCGTTTAATTTTGTGTTTGATTAAACATGTCCGGCTGCCCGATTTTCCTCCTTTTGGGAATTATTCCTGACCCTTGCTCTCCTGTAGTGCCGCTCGCTGCTTTCTGGGATGTCTCCAGAAAGATAAGTGCATCGGGAACTGCAAGAGGTTCTGTTAAATAAACTGCTGTGCTAGTTTTTTCCGGGGGGTGGGGTTCGCCAGGACGCTGGACTTGGCTGTGGGTTTTCTGTCTGCAGTGTAAAGAATGCACTTTAATTTGCCTGCGGTAGACCCAAAGGGGATGGGGGGTGGGGGGTGGGGAGCCTCAAGAGTAAACACTGACAATCCGGAGCTGCTCGCTGCAGAGAACTCTGTCCACAGAAATCAGGTGGGAGGGAAGGGGATTGTGGAGAACGGGAAGGACTGGATGAAGCCAGACTTGAGCGGAGTGGGGGCGAGCAGGGTGCTGGGGAGACCGTGCGGGGGGATGTCGCCTGCTTAGCAGGGACTGTGCTCCATGCCGACTCAGGGCTTGCAGTGATGACTGACTTAGTTATGTTTTGTTCTAGGTGAACCCTTCCTGATTAGAGCGCCCCCCCCCCATTAGACAGTTTTTGCCCTGGATTTTCCCCCTTGGATGTGTGTGTGTGTGTTGGGGCAGGGGGAGTTGCATAAATCACATTTGGGGACCTAAATGTCCCCAAAGTGTGGTAAAACCTGAAACTTCCTTCCTTTTGGGGACATTTTTCAGGTCCCCATTTGGATAAGCTCAGTTATACTAAATTCTGTGAAAGCAATCAAAAAAAGTAAAAATCCCAAAAGTCTTTTATTTTGTTTGGTTAGTTATGGTTAAGGTTAGGGCTGGGTAGGGGTTAAGAGTGCCGTGACTGGCATTAGGGTTTTTCCGATAGAAATGAATGGATGGTCCCCATTTAGATAGGTATGCCAGCATGTGTCTGGGTCTGGGTCTGTGTGTTTTTCTCCTTCCAAGGGAGTGAGGAGACCTCTTTGCTGCCCCTAAACTCAAAATCGCTGTCCCATGGCTGAACCAGTCAGCTGAGTCCAGCTGCCAGTGATATGTTCAGGGCCTTCGGATGATATTCCTTGGAAGTGGAGTCACCCCTTGGTGGATGTGTTACCAATAATTACTATAGTATGATTGACACTGAGTCATCATCTCATCTCGCTACCTCACTCACATTTACTGTAGTAGCAAAGTCTGTACTGTCCATGTGACCCTGACATGTCCCTTGGATGCTGGCTTAGTGGCGTGTCGGCTGCTCTCGGAGCATCATCAGGATCAGGTCGGACAATGATGGGAGCCTGAGGTTTGCGACTTTGGCCCTAAATCACCCATCTCTGTTAATGTTGATCTGTTTTGGGTCATAGCGTGGAACTAAACTGCATTTTCTTCTATTTTTTGATAGAAAAGTCAAAATGAGGGCTTGACAAATCTACTTTGCCCATATCCTCCCATTGAGGTTTGGGGATTAAGTTCTAATTTTAGCCTCACTGTCTTTGCAGATGCTTTGAAGAGCTGGCTGCCAATAGCAAGGCGGGATGAAGAGAATCGGAGGGGCTGCTCGAGGGGGTGGGGGGGGTCGTTTGAAAGTAGAGCTTCGTAAGGAGAAATTAGCATAAAATACCCACAGAAAATGTCTTTGCACATGATAATAGGAGAGTCGTCGTGTGGATTCCCGGCCTCCGTAGACCGTGACGACTTGAGCTGAGGCACGCTGGTATTTTTCGATTACAAGCTGTTAGCGATCGCTGCGCTGCCGCCATTTTGTGACGCGGACTGTTCTTAGCTGGGACACCGCAGGCTTTCGGTGCGTAACGGGTCACTGAGATGGCCGCAAAACGTCACCTCGCGTGTACTGGTCCGGGGGTGGCTCATCTGCACTGGGATTCTTGGAGGAACCATTGGAAGTGCTGTGTGCTTGTCCGCGCCGATGGCCGATGCCTCCCCAGTCCTGCGTCTTACACCTTTGACGCTCTGAAGGCAGACGGCCATATGGCTCCAGGAAGGGAAGGCATCAGCTCCCTCCCTGCCGGCCGCCCCATGCTCCGTATCCCTGGCACTTGGGCGGCCGTGACGCGATTCAGTCGGCCGTCAATGTGATTAATCGATATTGACCGGCATTGAAGGGCAGGGGGCCGGGTGCAGCAGCCAGGGGGGTGGGTGGGGGGGGGCGTAGCATGGCGCTCACCGGGGGAAGAGTCGTCTAGCAACACGGCGGGGGGAGGAATGCGTGTTTGGGTAGCTGTATGACAGGTGGCTGAGAGGGGCTAATAGATTAATGAGTCTCGTGATATATGGTCCCAAAATAAAAGGTCCTCAGAGACTGGCTCTGTCACCCTAAATCATTTCCAACCAGGCTAGTAAAACTGAAACAATTATGCGGATTAGCATAACAATCGGCAGGCGGGGGGGGGGGAGGATTACACCGGCCCATTAGGGCGTCCTTTTGTTACTCGCTGCATCTTCCGTAGATTTGGGGCTTTGCGGGGGTTGCTTGGGGGGGGGGGGGGGGGGGCTTTGCCTACGCCCAGGTCTCACGACCATAAAGGTGCCCCCACCACTGTTCCCTTTGTCTGCATGTGCTGCACTGGCCGGTCCCATTCATGGCAGTGCCGTCACGGTGGCTGCACGCATGTTCTCCGTGTGCCAAATGCGCGAAAGGCAGCCTCAGCTTAATGGCCGACTGGCAGTGACACGGCGGGCCGCGAAACCGCCCCGCTGCCAGGACCAGGCTGGCGGATACCATGTGAGCCGTCTTCTCTTTCAGGAAAGCCTTCTAATGGCAAATGCCAGTGAAAAATATTATGAACGTGGAAATAAAATTCAAGAGAACCATTCTGGTGATAAAGGCTCCAGCAGTCAGGCTGGTTTCTTAGAAATGTGTTGTATCCTGAAATAATGAGGAAAAAGTGAGCAGTTTGTTTATTAATGTGCATGACTGTGTTTGTGCTCATTCCAGCCCCATTGTGGGTTATCTTCAGTGGGGCTTTAAGTTGGAGAAACACACAGCTCAGTGTTTGCCGCGTTCTCACATGCCCGTTAACATCTAAAACGCTGACATTCCTCCGTAGACGGATGTGTGACATTTGTAGCTGCCCACTTCCTCCTCCTCCTCCACTTTTGTCATGGCCCGTGACTCCCAGGGTGCCTTAAGGCAGAAGGGCGCGGCACAGGAAGTGGCACTGGTTGAGGGTTGACGGCTCAGCAGTGAGCGCTGAGACACCTGTGCGTGTGATGGCTCCCGCTGCACATTTCTTACAGCCTTCCGGCTTAGGGGAGGCGGAGCCTGTTGGCCATGCCCCTTTGTGCCTTCAAGGTTGTTTTTTGATGATATATGGTGAGTCAGATATCCAAGATTCTTGCCATCACTTCCTGAACAGCTCTTCCTGCACACTCTTGTTTTATCTGGTGGGGGGGGAGATGATCTGTCCCCCGCTGCCTCATGGCTGTAGGGGCCGGTGTGGGGCCGGGCATCTCAGGAGGAGCCTGGCTGCTTAAGCACAATCTACGTTTATAAAACAGGCACTTTTAAAGGCAGTCATGGGGGCCTTCATGGCAGGGCTGTCGGTCCCAGCTGCCCCCTGCTGGGAGATGTCACTCTCGTGGCTCCCGCACCAGTCCCACTGCATTTGTTTAACTTTAAATGTCTTGCTGAGATCCCACGGCATTCTGGGTGGTGAGCAGGAACCGCATCCATAGCCCCTGGACCACATGTTCCCTCCACGTCCACGTGCTTGTGTGCAAGCGGCCTGCTAGGCTGTGGCACCGGGCAGCGTGGGTCGCCGGCATTGTCGCCTCTGCCTGTCAGTGCTGCCTTCTGTCGGTGGTTGTTTTTAGGCTGCAGAAGAGCCAGGGCCTGTGCTGGTGGCGGGGGACCTGTCGGAGCCCCCGGAGAAGCATGTTGGAAAAGAGGCAGCTTTGCCGGCATCTCTGTCACAGTGCATCCTCATCCCTGTCTTTTTTTATAACGCCGGGGGAGCTGTTGCCATGCCGCTTTGGGCAGTGCTTCCAGAACGTTCTTTCTGGTGTATAGCACGGTGATAGCTGGTGCACTGACTGACTGTGTCTCTCTCTGTTACATGCTCAGCTGCGTGTGCCATTACCACGAGACTGCTGGAGTTGACCTGCCGGCCAGCTAGTTAATCGGCTGTAGGTTGGGTAGTGTGGCATCACCGCAGCGAGGACATGCTGCTTCTGTGTCGAGGTCTGTGTCGGATCAGCGCATCTCCGTCGCCAGTGTCAAGAAAGTTCTGAAGTGGTTCTGAAGCGGCCATCATGTGACTTATGGGAGGCCGCGTCCCAGACACCCATAGGCTGGAAATTGGGCCAGAGTCCGTGTCAGGCAGAGCGACGGTTGGGCATGTCGATGCGTTGAAAGCCCCCCTTTGCAGCCACCGCCGCTGTCATGGTCTGACGTGACAATGGGGGGTGGGGGGGGTGGGGGTGGAAATAAGCAACCTTGTGGGAGCCCCAGTGAGCTGAGGGCTCCAAGGAAGAAGAGGGGGCACCCCAGCATTAGGCTATGCCCACAGTGGGCGTGTGCTGACTCACTGAAGAGCTGTAATCGATGCAGTGCTACTGAAACTGAGGGGTTTTGTCATCCTCTCAGTGTTTGTCGTTCCATTTGTGTGTGTGTGTGTGTGTGTGTGTGTGTGTGTGTGTGTGTGTGTGTGTGTGTGTGTGTGTGTGTGTGTGTGCGTGTGTGCGTGTGTGTCTCTGTGTGTGCGTGCGTGCGTGGTATGAGGGTGTATTGGTAATAAGCACTGCCTGGGTAGTGTTTGCTGTGCCAGAAGCAGTGCTGGAAACAGCTGTGGTTTCTGTGACTGTGTGTGTGTGCGCGTGTGCATATGTGTGTGTGTGCGTGTGTGCGCGCGTATGTGTGGTGTGGTGTGTGTGTGTGTGTGTACGTACGTACGTACGTACGTACGCGCGCACATGCGTGTCAGAGAGCCAGGGAGTTCTGGTTTTCATGAGCCATCATTTGTACAGTGGCCTCCCCCCTCTCCCACTCCCTCTCCTTTTTTCCCCTTCTCATCTCTCTCTCTCTGGCAGAGGAGGAAGGGGAACTGGGCCTCCCTGAGCCAGCCCCTGACTGTTCTGTGTGTGTCTGTTGGTCCGTATGTGTGCATGTCCTCATGTCATCCACTTAACCATTTTCTTTAAACTACCAATTAAAACAAATGGGGGAATGAATAAAAGAAGACATAAGGAAAAAAAAACACACACAGGCCGGCATCTCGTTATGCTTAACGCCTAATTAGGCACAACTGACTGACATCAGAAAATGGCAAACCCATTAACAATCCCCCCCCCCCCCCCCAAACGCGTTCGTTCGCAGCTTCAGCGTCGGCCAGGCAGGTTTGTCTGCTGTGTCTCTGAAGGCTGCAGAGTTGCAGCTGATTGCGAGCGCAGCCCTTTGTGGCGCTGACATGGGGCGGCAGAGGCTGCCGTGCAGTTGTGCTCCACTTGGCCGGCCGTGGGGGCGCTTGGAGCGACTCCGTCCCGTAAACCGAACAGCTCTGCAGTTTGCTGTCCTCTCCTGGCCGCCTCACCTTTTAAATGTCATAAATAGATTCCTCTCTTCTCCCTGGCAGAAATCAGATGGTTTTCCCAGCTTTTCAGAAATACCCCCTGACGCTGGATCGCTGCTATATTTTCTGCGAGGAGGCTAAGAATTAGTGGATGTCTTTGGCTGTGATGGAGCTGGCACCAGCGATAAAATGCCGAATGGCACAGAGATCAGTCTGCCCACCAGCATTTCTGTAGGTGTGCAGGTGACCAAACATATTTTTTTTTAAACCCCATTGACGTTAAGATGTTTGTTTTTTCCTCTCATTTTTTTTCTCGATTGAAATGTCAGCGTGCTGGGCGAAATGTGCCAAGACGTCAAACTGCCGGGATAAAACTGGCCTTGGAAACCAGTTCAGTGTGGCAGCTTCTGGCAGTCTGCAGCCTGTGGTCACTGAGGCTGTAATCAAGTAGTGAAACCGGCTCGCAGTGCCGGGCCGTGGGTTAGAGCCGGCCGCTGGCTCCAGCCGCGGTCACTTTGCGTGTCTTTTTGAGTGGACTTCAGACACCGGTGTTAGCATGCAGGAAGTGGTCCTGTCCGGCATGGGTTCTCCTCTTCTGGTCCTCCAGCGGCCTGACACTGCTGCCTAGTACAGCTCTGTGTACTAGACAGCAGATCCTGGGGGGGCACCTTCTGCTGCATTTCCTACAGTAGGTGGTGTGAATTTCTCTCTACGCCTCTAACCTTCAGCCTTGGAGTTTCCTGACCTTGATCTAGCAGCCCCCCCCCCCTCCTCCATAGTCCCCTGAGATAGGGGATGGTCTAGGCATGGCCACTTGTCTCTGGGCTGTCTGGGGGTCAGTGATGTGCCGTGGCAGGAAGTCTGCCCCCCACCACTCCTGCCCCCCACCACTCCTGCCCCCCACCACTCCTGCTCCCCGCCATCCGCACATTCACGTACAGGAAACCGAGTGCTGCGATGGAGGCGCCCATCAAAAGGTCATCGCTGAGAACCCCTCACTGTTTTTGGGTGCATGCAGCCGTTGCTACGTCGCCTTTGGTTGCTCTGCCGCTCCTCTTCCTCCTCCATCCTCTGGGATTCATGCTCCTGGAAGGAGGCTGCCTGCAGGCGGACCCTCCCTCCTCCTGGGCACGTACACCTACTCCCTGCAGATGCATGTCAGTGCTGGCAGTTTCCTCCTTCCCGCTCCCAGGGCCTGCTGAGCGAGCCGGCTGCAGTCGCATTTCAGTGTCGCATGAGTGTGTCGGAGCCCCAGACTGCGGCGATGCCATGGGTTCTGTCTGTTTGACTGCAACGTAAAAGGTTTTTTTGGAGAAGCGGCCAGAGTTCTTATGAAACAAAGGTACCTTTTATTTAGGCTTTGTGTGTCTTTTGATGGGGTGGGGCTGCTTTTGGAAGAAGAGGTTGGCAGAGGTGCTGCACCTCTTTGGAGTTCGGGGGACACCCATCTACCTGCTGCATCAAGGGTCTGCCTGCAGTGAGGCTCACAAACATGCTGCGAGACGTGGCAGGAGTGCTGCATGGCGTCTGCGGCAGCGCAGGCCCAGTGACGTCGAGGGACGGGGTCTCATGCATGTGCCACGGATGGCAGATCCCGGATCGAGAGAGGAGTCGGCGGGCTACTTGAAACGCTGCCAGGTGACAGGGGGGCCTGAGCAAACTTCTCTGCTGGCCTGTGTGTGATGAGTGCGGTGGCTGCTGGGAAACACCCCCTTTTCAGGGAAGTGTTTCCTTCGCCTGTGATGAGGATGAGGGCCTGGCTGGGCGAACTGCACTGGCCCAGATCTAACCAAGCCCATCGCCAGAAGGCCCCCCTTCATTTCGTTTTGCAGAAGTGAGCAGTCAGCAGTTCCTCCGCAGAGCGCCGGGATGCCCCTCTGATGGGATTTTGGCACTGCTAAATGCAAACAGCCACCCCTCCTCCCCGTCGGCAAGCAGGCTGGGCCAGATTGGTGGCTGCTCAGCACCGTTAAAGGGCCGGCACGTCCTAAACGGGTCCCGTCCCCGCACCTCTTCACAGTAATGTGCTGTTTGGCCCAGCCACCTGAGGGCGCTGCTCTCAGGTCTGGTGGCTATGATCCAGCATATAGGGTTTGGGGGCCGGGGTGATGGTGCGCAGAGCCGAGCTGCCAATGGCAGGCCATCATCAGGCGCCGGGCCCTGCTGTCTGTACGGAGCCAGCGAGCCTAACAGGCGTGAAGAGGAGTCCCAGGGTTGCAGAGTACGGCGCAGTGGGGCTCGTGCCAGCGGGCTCTTGGCGGGCGCCATGCTTCAGCAGGAGCGACGCGGCGCCTTCGGTCAATTCGCCCCCCACCCCCCCATTTTCATACGTGCCGCTGAGAGCGCTTCTCCGTTTGACAGCCGGCCCGGCTATCCGTTTCCATCCAGCTCCTAACGACTTGGGACGGGGGGGGGGGGACTGGAGCGACCCAAATTAATTACGCCTTCTGTAAAAGTGGGTTTGGGGAGCTGCCCTGTTCTTTTTCCAGTCCGGCAGAGGCTCCGCGCAGACAGCGCCCCCTTCATCTGATTGCGGAAAGTGACCTTCCCGTCTCAGAGCGTGTTCATTAATGATGATCATGATGATGATGAAGATGATTGTGAGTTGTCAGGCTGTGCGGGGCGGGTGTGGGGCCAGGCCCGGCCGGCGGTGCAGACAGATGGACAGGCCTTGATACCGTCAGCCGGCTCCACGCTTTATCTGCGCTCTCCGTGCCGTCGCAGCAGACGACAGCTTTATGGCCAAGACGCCGTGTCTGCCGCGAGCGGAGCGCCTGTACGGAGACTGCGGGGATTAGGAGATGCGGCAGAGGCTTAGGCCTGCGTGTTTCGCACGGGGGAGTCGCAGGGTATAGCCCGGAGGAGATCTAATATGGCCGGGGGGCAGGCACAGTGAAGCGGGGGCTTTCCCGGCAGCTACTGGTCAGCTGACACGGGGAAATGCCCAGTGAAAAGGACATCCCCACAAGTCAGCGCAGATCTGCCGCCAGGATTAACGTCCCTCTCCGTCCAGACGGATGCAAAGGTGCATAAATGGAAGCACAGTGGGGTTAGAGGTCAAAGCCAGACGACAAAGTGCCTTGGGGAGAGGGTCTTAAAATCCGCCGGCGGGGGAGGGACGGTCACTGCTGCTTATTGTTCCAGAAAACAGGTAAACGTGTTTTTCAAGCCAGAAGTCCTGTGTCGGGCTGTCCCACGAACCGCTCTGCCCCCCCCTGCCCCATCCTCCTCATGGCTCCCGTCAGTGTTTAATGCGCCTCATTGCTGGAGATTTCGAGTATTACCACATCATTACTGTGCCGGGGGTCTGTTCAGCCATCTGCTCCGGCAGGGCTTAGCTAAGGGGCCTTGGGCTGTGTTGCTCTGGGGAATGGATGCGTGTTTTAATCCCGTACAAGATGCCCTTTTAGAAATAATCCTCTTCCGAAAAAGGGCAAACAAATCAGTGTGCGTCTGACACCGCACGTGCGAAGCAGTTAAGATCGGCCATCTTGCTGCAGCCGCGTCACTGCGAGTGTGTGGCACATCCATAGCAGGGATAAAATTACAAAGCCTAATTTTAGCCTTATCATCTGCTCTGATTTACTGAGATCATAAATAGCCAGTGAGTTAATTTAAAGAAAATGTCTTGTATAGACTGCAGGTATTCATTTTAGCGCAGTTTTGGTTATTGTGGTGGAATATCTTGGGATGTTACCTAAATATACACAGCGGTCACTTGAGTTAGCTCTCAAAGATCGTAGGTTTTATTTTTTCCGAAGTGGAAGCAACACACAAGTGGGTCTATAGGGGGCGTCCTGTTCTGCATTATATCATATATATATATATATATATATATATATATAGCGCTGTCATTATGATCAGACTCGCTTTGAGTGACCCTGCTCCCCTCTGCGGTCCTCTGGGCTGTGCTAATGTCTCTGCGCCAGGTGGGTGTGGGCTCTGCCTGTTTCAGCAGGTCCCGAGCGAAGGGTGGATGATCGGCATGTTTCGGTCCCCTGACAATGGCACTCGACTCAGTCATCAGACCTGTACACTAAACGTCACTGTGGCCCGACACCGACAGGCTGACCTTGCTCCAGGGCCTCGCAGCTCGGCCCTTCTAATGGGCACACAGTATTTCCAGCCGGTCCAAGCATGGTACCGGTCGATGTCGGATCAAAGGCGGTCCGCGGCCCTCGGCACGCCTCGCTGAGCGCAGGGAGCATTGGTAAATCACCTTGAGAGGTGACAGATGGAGTGGGCGGGTCCCGGCGCAAGGGCGAGGGGGCCCTGGAGTGGAAAAAAAGGTGGTGCGGGCGATTTCCTCGCTCGGCAAGAGCGGGCGCGAGCCTCATGTTGAGGGTGCATCTCGCTCAGCCTCAGAAACGCAGCGTCGAACCAGACAGGATGAATTTGCTGTTAATCAATTAGCAGAGCTGTGTTAATTATGCCCGTTACTGTGTCCTGATCTGTAAAGCAGTTGTTCAGAGGTCGTGTGCTGCTCCTGATCCCCCCTCGCCAATCGCTTTTGTGTCTCCTCTGGTTTCCCAGCCAGGCACTTGATGAATAACAGCAAAAGACAAAAACGGCTTTGCTTCAGCACTAAAGCAGTTGTGTTTTTCTTAGATAAATAAGAATTTATGTGCTGGTTTGAGAAAAGGAAGGAGGGGCAGGGAGGGGAAGAGAGAGAGTGAGGGAGCAAGTGAGAGCGAGGGAGGAAAGGTGACATCCTGGCAAAATGCCCCCATTGGTGTGTAGTGAGTTATTCTTGTTTTTTCAAATACTTTTTTATAGACAGGTTACAGAGTACAAAACACAGGTGTGTAGAGAATACCTCAAAGGTCACAGGTATAAAGCGCGGACACGTGGAGAGAACAGCTCAAAGGTCAAGGGTACGAAACGCGGACACGTGGAGAGAACAGCTCAAAGGTCAAGGGTACGAAACGCGGACACGTGGAGAGAACAGCTCAAAGGTCAAGGGTACGAAACGCGGACACGTGGAGAGAACAGCTCAAAGGTCAAGGGTACGAAACGCGGACACGTGGAGAGAACAGCTCAAAGGTCAAGGGTACGAAACGCGGACACGTGGAGAGAACAGCTCAAAGGTCAAGGGTACGAAACGCGGACGCACGGAGAGAACAGCTCAAAGGTCACGCGTACGAAACGCGGACGCGCGGAGAGAACAGCTCAAAGGTCACGGGTATGAAATGCGGACGTGTGGAGAGAACAGCTCAAAGGTCAAGGGTACGAAACGCGGATGCGCGGAGAGAACAGCGCAAAGGTCAAGGGTACGAAACGCGGACGCGCGGAGAGAACAGCGCAAAGGTCAAGGGTACGAAACGCGGACGCGCGGAGAGAACAGCGCAAAGGTCAAGGGTACGAAACGCGGACGCGCGGAGAGAACAGCTCAAAGGTCAAGGGTACGAAACGCGGATGCACGGAGAGGACAGCTCAAAGGTCACGGGTACGAAACGCGGATGCGCGGAGAGAACAGCTCAAAGGTCAAGGGTACGAAACGCGGATGGGCGGAGAGAACAGCTCAAAGGTCACGGGTACGAAACGCGGACACGCGGAGAGAACAGGTCAAAGGTCACGGGTACGAAACGCGGACGCGCTGAGAGAACAGCTCAAAGGTCACGGGTATGAAATGCAGACGCGTGGAGAGAGCAGTTCACACAGGGGCTGTGTTGATCTGGCCTTCCTGTCATGTGGCAGCCAGTGACTTTGATGCCTGAAATGTGTTGTTGCTGCTCTTCACGAGGTCATGGTCCCTTTCACCGTCCCCTCGAGTGTTTCCTGGTATGCCACCTTCTACAAGTTTGGTATGGGTCAATATTCCCTGCTAACAGCGTCCAAGCTGACCGGTCGCTGGAGATCTGGGCAGGCAGACGATGAGAGGGACAAAAACAAAGATAGTTCTGGGGGAAGATGTACCTGAGATTTTCATGTCTGGTATGACATCACAAGGGTCCAAATTTCACACTGCTGTGTCTTCCTACACTGGAGAACGTTCCGGGTGAAGGGTGGCCAGTGAATATGGGTTATGGGGATATTAAGGCTCCCAGCACACATGCAGCACTCATGGGCTACATTTAATAACAACACTAAGTATTATTAGGAGTCATTGTTCCGGTAATATTGAAGACTGTCACAATTAAACGTGTTCACAGGCACACAGGATTTGGGCTCAAGATTCCCCTGTCATCCAAATGCCCTGAACTGTTCTTGCTCCTTCATTGCTTGTGCAATCAACCAGTGTTTGAACATAAGGGGGTGTTTTCAGTCCTGGAAAAATTAATCAGTTGCTACATCTGTGTCTATGTTCCTGTTGAAGTAACTGTATAATAATCACACTACTAGAAATCTAACTAAATTCTAGATGCTGCTCTCATCTATCCATCCATCTACGCACCCATCCATCGTCTATCCATCTTCTAACTGTATATGCTGATCACGGTTGTGGGTGGGGCAGCACAAGGCTGAGGGTCACCCTGCATGGGGTGGCAGTTACTGCTCTTATGTACAGAAAAAGTCATTACTAAAATGAATAAGTAGTTGAATGACCTAATCTGTATTACATGCTAGGAGCTGGCGGATTCATTCAGTGACTCTCTACGAAGAGAAGAATCTATGAGTAAAGTGAATTTACTTTTTGTGCGGTTTATTTTTATGGGGTGAAAGTACTCCTTTACTATTGTGTGTTTGGCTTCCACATCCCCAACCCCCCACAGAGCATGCCACTCACATTGCCAGTCTGTCATCTGTGAGTGTAAATATTGAGCTTATCAGCTACTTGTGCCTCTGAGAAGGCGTGATCCACATGCCGTACTGGGGCACAGAATCCCCTGTGTCAGCACAGGTCGCAGCTCCTGCTTGCTGGCTTCCGCGTTGTTCTAAGGGGCAGCTGTTCTGCTGGGTTGTTTACTTCTGCTGTACTTTTGATATCACTTTCCTAACCACTGTGGTAATCGCCTTTAAAATGTGTTTTCTTAATAATATGATCTGTTGGGCTCCCTGCTCTCTGAGGATGAGGCTGTCTTTGGATGGACACATTGTGTTGATTTAAAATGCTTACTTCCAATGCATTGAAGCCTGATTAAGGAGCAGTTCCGTCCCGCTTGTGTCCCAGTGCTCCTGCCCAGAACGCAGATGCCCTGAGAGTCCATGTCCACCTCCCAGCGATTCCTGTGCTCGGTCCAAGGCCTTGTGCAAGAGTCTTGCCTAATTCTTTATCTCTGAGTTGTCAGGCCAATTCAGGCAGAGTGTATTTAGCCAATAGATCATCCGGTTATGAGCTCGGGGGGGCAGAGTGGATCCGCTCATCACGTTAAACGGCAGAACGATTAAACCGATGGAGACTGAACGCCCAGCGGAGCTCTGCCCCATTTGGATCTGACCGGGGCTGCCGTCGCCACACGCCAGAAATCGAAAGGGTTTTTTATTTTCCATCTTTTTTTGGTAGTGAAACCACACTCCTCTGTAACATTAAGCAGAGTGGACTGGTTTCAAATGGTCCCCGTTTCCGAATGGCCAGCGGTCAAATCAGTCGTTAAAACCCACAAACAAATTATAGCAACTTTAATTTCTGGCGGTGTCCATTTGGGAAGGGAGGGGCTGTGATTGATAACTTTTTCTGCTGTAATATGCTGCTCCTGCTCTTATGCTGCCCAGTCCCAGTATGACTTGGCCTAGAGTTAGTCGTTTTTCTTTTTTTTTTTTTTTTCCTCATGAATTTAAAAACAGAGCATGTAATGTAATCAGCCGTGTGGTCACAGCACGGGCCGGCCAGCCAGCTTCTAGGCCGGTGCTATTTTCCGCGGTAAGCGGAGCGTGTGTTGGGCCTGACGGCGGTGTCTCCGTTTCCGGGTTGCCGCGTGCTCAGCCGCGGATGCAGCGCTCCATCTGACGGGGCTCCTCCCTGGCCCTCGCCCTGTCGTGCTCGTCCGCCAAGCGGCACTGCCCTTCCCTGACCGCTGTACGAGCCACCTGGCCCTCGTCGTGTGCCCAGGTGACGCCTGGCAGCCCAGGCTGTTCCCGTAGGTGGCATCCGCTAACAGGCGGTGCCCCCCCCCCCCCCCATGGCTGTATGTGGCTCCTGCTCCAGTGAGAGTGAGACACGCTAGCGGGCCCTGGGGGGTGGGGCAGGGCGGAAGGTGCACCATAGAGCTGGTGAGCCTGCTACCTTTGGGACAGCGTGTCCCTTGTGAGCGTCCCTGGGCTCTGGTTCCCTGGCTCTCCCTTTCTGCCTTAGCTGCGTTATACTGCGATGTCAGACTGTTATATATGCACTTCCTCTGCAACCCCCCCACCCCCATGTGGCCCGTCTCGCTGCTGCCCATCCAGGCCAGCATGTTCTGCCCTGCTGCTCCTCAGTGCACCGTGCCTGGTGGCCGGGAGGCTCAAGTGCTAAAATAAACCGAACGTGCACACCCCCTCCCCCCACCCCACCCCACCCCCGCCCTCCCAAGGCCTGCTGTTGAAGAGGCTCTAGAGATAAGACTGGAATGTGCCATCACTGATCCTCCATCATTTTTTTTTCTGTTCCTTTTTTCTCTGTGGTGCGGCGGTGTCATGGGGGGTCTGTTTGGATTGACTCAGGTTACGGGGGGAGGGGCGGCCGTCCCGGAATGGACCCTCGCCTCATTGGCCTCCTGACCTCGGAGGTCAGTGCCCATTACGACATGAAACATAAATGTCACCGGGCCTCCTGCTAAAGCCATTTGTCTTGCACCAGCCTTTCCGTCCAGCTCCAGACCCCCACCTGGGTGATGTGCCCTGCCAAACGCAAGGCCAGGGCGCCGCAGTGGGCAGAGCTGTGGCGCCCCCCCCCCCCCCCCCCGTGCTGGGTGCGGAGGGTAACGGCTACCATCTGAGGCAGGGAGCCCACTGATTGATTGCAGGTGATCTTCTGACATGGGTCGGGGGGTGGGGGGGGGGGGGTTGCTGGGGGAGAGGATACTCCCTTCCGCTCTGGGAACTTTTGAAATGCCACCGGCGGCTCCCGAACAGGTCAGAAAAATAAAGTACCCCGTACCCATGAGCCAGGCTGCGCCAGGTCATGAGATGGTCTGACCCCCGCGGCTGCATCAGGCCCACATTAATGAGCGTGCGGCGTTGCCTGTGTTCAGTGCCCGCTGCCTTCCCAGGCTGCCTCTGGCTGCTCTCTGCCTCCCATCCTCTGTCGAGCTCCCTGAGTCGAGGCAGCAGCCTGTGGGGTTATGGGAGCCACTCCGGCGCAGTGGATGCAGGGGCTGATTGAATGGCTCCATCCAGCCCTTTACTTCCCTCTCTGCATTGCCTGGACACTGTTTGGTTGCCTGTCATTAGTTGCAAATATATGGTTTACATTTTAATTACGCAGGACTGCAGACGGTTTCAGGTGTTGGTTAATGAGTGACTCAGAAAACTGACAGACTCCCCCCATTTCCGGAATGTATCATCTTCTGAAACAGAGCCTGATGATGTTTCCAGGAGCCGTCTAACATTGTTACGCCCTCCTACCCCTTCTGGGTGCCTGATGTTTCAGTCTGTCGAGGCTTTATGTGAGATGGGTGACGGGGAACGATTCATAAACACAAAAGTGCACCCACATAGGTGTTTCTGAAGACTTCACATGGGTGTTTTTGATGGTTTGTTTCCACACCAAGAAACCTCCAGAACAAAGAGAAGTAGATTGGTTTTGTTTTTAATTGTTTGTGGTTTTATTTTTGCTCTAGATCTGTTTATTTGTGTCATGGGAACCTGTATTCATTCACACAAACTGGATCTCGCACACATGCGCAGCCTGATGATTGCATCGTGCCCCCGCCCCCCCCTACCAGCAGCGTGGCTCTTTAGCTGCGGCTAATGTGCCGTAGCAAGGCAGGCACCCTCAGAGGCAGGCCTGCAACCTCGACCCCCGGCATCATTTGTTTGGACGAGGGCCGTCAGCGCCTGTCGCGCGCTCCGTGATGAAGTGGTGCTCAGTAATTGCCCTTGGAAGCATCCTGGTCAGGGTGGGGTGGGGCTGACAGGCAGAGAAATGATTCCCACCCCCCACCCGCCTGCCTCATCTGCAGCTTTCTAGGGGCCGCGCCCTCGGCCCCGTCTGAATGCCACTTTTGGGGCTCGATCTGCACACGGCAGCCATGAGACTGGGCCTTATTTACTCCGCCTTAAGGGTGCGCCCACCTTTCCTGCGAGGCATACAGACAAGCAGACCACTGAGCTGAAATGCTTTGAGGGCTGAGGTCCACCCAAGAAGGACTTTTACCACCGAAATCACAAGTTTCACAGCCATATCAATTAACATAGTAGGAAAACTACTTCTGCATGGCATTGGGCTCTTGCGCTTCTCAGAGCCGGGTCACCGTCCGCAGGGGGCGAGTCTTCATTTCAGTGCGAGTCTGAAGATGCCCTGAGCGCATGAGATCGCTCTCTGGGTCGTTCAGTGCTGCTGGCTTTTGGCTGAAAAACAGTAACCAAAGGCAGCATGAAACCAACAATTCTGTCCGCATTCCAGAGTGTCTCTGAGCAGAGAATTCATTTTGATGGCGCTGTCCCATTAACCGGGGGACGCCATTAGCAGTGTGACTCGTTAGCGGTGTGTGTCTGATGGCTTGATTGTGCGCCTGTGACAGAGAGGTGTGTCTGCGCTCTCGGGAGCACCGTGTGCTGCCCGTCAGTGCCAGCCATCCATCTGCCGGGCACACGATTGCCAAGGAGCCCCACTTGGGCAATGGCAGTGGCGAGAGCGGCCCGCGAGGTCCAGTCGGCTAGGGCAGGGAATGCCACTGGCTTTGGGGGGGCGGGCTTTGACTTCAGAGCGTTGTGTGTAGGGAGTGGGGGGAGCCCAGCGAGTACACATGCGTGTCGGTGTGACTCACAGGGGGTGTGCGGCTCCACCTGTCGGCATGTGTTGCTGGTGTGTGCATGTGTTTCATAGCATGTCCGTGTCACGTTGGCTGAGTGTTGGTGTTGCCTGGTCTGTCATGGCGCATGTTGGCAGCTCCGGTCCCTCCGGCACGCTGCACGCCTCATGATAATCGGACCTTGGCCGGAATAACCTCGCCTGTGCTATTCTTCGCCTGGAAACAGCCTTCAAAGGCCTACAAAAGCCCCAAAAAGCATCTATTTTAGAGGCGGTATTTATAGGGCTGCAGTTTGTAATTTGATTTCGCTGGTATCGATTGCGAGCGCGACGGCTGCTCTGTGTAATGAAAAGGTCTCTCGGGACGCCGCTCTGTGCGTATATATAGCGGGATCCGGGACGCTCCCCAGCGGCAGGGGGTGGGGGGAGCCTGTGCGGCCATGGTTTGCGGCGTGGGCGGGATTCCAGGCGTGCGTCCTGCCGTCCCCCTGCCTCCCCAAACTCCCCGTGCCTCCTGCCACTGCTGCTGCGCAAATTAGGAGCTCAGTGTAATGGGCTCTTGCCTGAGGCGTCTGCGAGTTCCCCACTGACGCTGCAACATTAACAGCGGCAGAAGGGGAAATGGGGGGGTGGGCAGAAACAACAAAAAAAACAGCAGAAAATGTGCCACAAAGGAGAATTTGCCTGGTGATTAGTGTCATGAGCACAGTCAGTGGGTGGGCTGGTGCTCAGGTGAGTGAGCTTCCCATGCTCAGCCCTCAGTGGCTTTCTGATTGGGAGACAGCGCTACTGGAGGGCTGGTGGTGCAGAGCCATGGACAACGGGGTGGGGGTTGGGGGGTGGAGCGGCCCACTCATCGGCCCAGGCAATCGGCCCAAACCTGTGTGAGGAGTTGGCCTCACACGTGCATGAAAGGGCCCCTAACCTCCCTCTGGCACACCCCCCCCATCATAGTAAAAGAGCTGAGAGGGGTGATTTCTGCCCTGCCGTGACGTTTTCGGAGTCAGAGTAACCCACGTGGCGTTCGATAAATCGCCTGACCTCAGCATTGTAAAGGTAGTGTGGTTCTCTGTCTCATGGTTTGACGATCAGGTGGGGGAATCGGCAGGAGGAGGAATAAAGACTTCAAACGAGAATGGAAGAGTGGTACAATTTCGAGGTCTTTGTCGTGTATCATCGCTGACTGCTTCCTCAGGCTTTCAGGGTGCGGGGGTCGCTGGGGGAACGGGCTGCCCCCCCAGCACTCTGTCCTCTGACACTGGGTGAAGTGTTGGTCGGGTGCCCAAACCTTAACCCCCTCCCCCCACCCCCCAGGAGAAAATGCTGAATCTTTTTTTGTTCTCACATGTGTGTGTATCTGTGCTTCAGATACTTCCATTAGCTTAATGGTTTGGTACCTTGTATAAATGGAGGACAGCTAATTAGATACCAGCGAGTCTGTGTGCCATATTGGGCATAATGCACATGGAGGTATACCACCAGAGACTTGTAGCATAGCGATGTTCCTTGTCTGTCTCCACCTGCCCTCCTGCTCCCCATCTTCCCCTAGCCCTTATCCACCTTCCTGCTCCCCATCTTCCTCTAGCCCTTATCCACCTTCCTGCTCCCCATCTTCCCCCAGCCCTTATCCACCTTCCTGCTCCCCATCTTCCCCCAGCCCTTATCCACCTTCCTGCTCTCCCATCTTCCCCTAGCCCTTATCCACCTTCCTGCTCTCCCATCTTCCCCTAGCCCTTATCCACCTACCTGCTCCTCCATCTTCCTCCTGCCCACATGTCCTTCCCCCAGCCCTTATCCTCGCTCCTGCTCCTCCATCTTCCTCCTGCCTGCTTGTCTTCCCCTAGCCCTTGTCCTCCCTTCTTCCTGCCTGTCCTCCTGCAGCCCTTGTCCTTCTCACTGCCTGCTCCTCCACGGCTCGTCGGCTTGCCCTCCCACCCGCTGCTCCCTCAAGTGTCGTCATTGTCCCGCTGCCTCTCCAGCTGGAGGGCCTGGTTCTTGGCATTTGGAGGTTTAATTGAGCTGGCGTCATTTGAATGCTCTGTAAAGTGGGACTCTCCCAGAGAATTCTCCCATTGTTCCCGGCAGGAGAGCAGTGCCTATGTGATTCTACGCCTCACAGGACGGGGCGCTGTGATTAAGTCATTTGTGCCTTTTAAACTACATGAATAACTTATAAATGGTTCAGACTGGCAGTAATTTGTGTTATTTATTTTTTATTTATGCTCTTTTTTCTTCATGTTGCGTAAAATCAGAACTGCCTCCCCCTTCCTTAGCAGATGAGTGAATTTATTTGTCGAGGCCTCAATGATTGATTGGAAATGACAAAGAGAAACACTGGGAGAGATGTATGTGTGTTTCAGTGCTCATACTGTGGAAATACTGCATTCGTAATGCTGCATCGCACTTGCCTGAAATCAGGGGGTGTCATGCGGTCCACCAACTGATTAAACACCTCCTGGATGAACCAGAAGGACCCGGACTGCCGCCTTCGGTCCTGTGTCATTTCTTGTGTCTGTAATCGCCACCATTTACCTTCTCAAATATTCTCTTAATGTTCTGGAGCTCAGACTTGCCCGGTCAGATACGTGAGGCCGACTTGATGATATTTCATGAGGAGATGAAGGGTTTTGGCCTTGGTCATGCACAGGAAGGCAGGGGGCTCGGCTGGTACAGCGGCATGCTCTTTCAGGAGCAGGGATTGCAGCTATGGTGTCCCAGTCTTCATTTCGTCGCTGGTTTCTTCCAAGCGAGGAGGTGTTATGGATCCCTTCTATGGGGAAAAACCCCAATCCCAACTATGATAACCTTAACCCCTACCCGGCCCTAATCTTACCCATAAGTTCCCAAACAAAATACCTTTGGCATTTGTAGTTTTTTGATTGGAGTCACAGATATTTATAAAATTGAGGTTATGCTTGTGGGGACTGAAGAAATGTCTGCGCAAGATGAAAAGGAAATCTGGTCTCCACTATGTAATAATTACAAAAACACACACACACGTACTCTCTCTCTCACACACACACACACACACACACACACACACACACACACACACACACACGTACTCTCTCTCTCTCTCTTTCTCACACATGCACGCACACACAGGTCAGACACAATAGGCATTAGCGTCTCTGCTGTGTCTATGACAGAAGGGGGGTGTGGCATGAAAAATGGATCCTGTCCCCCTCTATCGTGTTTCTGCCCCCTCCGTTCCCTGCTGCTCCACTCGCCCTGAGGTACCTCGGCCCGGTGTGAACTCCTCCGTGCCCCCCCCTCGCAATCACGGCGCCCTGCCGGGCCCATTCGTCGCATTTTTTGGGGCAGAATGACACTGGGATATTCCATGCTGTCAGTTTGGGAAGCTGCCATCGTACTCTGCTGCCATAGTTCGTCTCCTCCATTCTTTGTGTTTGCATGTAATCGCACTTGTTTACTGGGTGACTTTTTATTTTCACAGTTTGTGGTACTTTGGTGGTTAGCGGGCCTGCAAGCTTGTCTGGGACAGTCTAAGCGAGTCACCGCTAGCCTGATCTGGTGTCTGACTCCCACCACACGTGTGTGCTGATACAGTGACAGACGTCATTCCTCAATGGGAGTGGGTTCTGACATTGGTATGATCGTGTTCTCTGACAACGCTCACTGGTGTCATAATCCCCCCCCGCCCTTGGTGTCGGCCCCGTAATCGTGTGCGTGGCCTGGGCCTCCATTTCTGAATGGATGCCTCTTTCTCAGGCGGCCCGCAGAGCCATGTGACACGTTGTCACGTGTGAGTGCTGCATGGCCCTGTGACGCTGCCTGCCCCCATTGCCGTTTGGTCGGTCACTCCGTGGCTTATAGAGACGGCAGCGATGCACCATGGCCCAGAAGGGCACTGCGGCTGCCCCGGCTGCTCCAGCTGCCCCTGAGCGGCCCCACCCTCTCCTCGATGCTCCCCCCGGTGAATGGATGGCCCCCCCATCTCCTCTCGCTTCCCTCTCCTGTCTTGAAAATAGATTGTGCCGTGTCCCTGCTCATTTATGGGATTTTTTTTTTTAACTGTGTTTTTAAAACAATTAGTTTTGCTCAGACACCCCTTCCCCCCCCCGGCTGATGTTACGGTGCTGGTGTGGTCTCAGCCAGCTGCTGAACGCCCCCACCCAGGCTAGTCCTGTTCAAACTTCATTTAAAGGTAATTTCCCTTCTTGTCCTGCAGCTGAAGTGTTGGGGGGGCAGCGATCGATGCTTCCTGCCGTCTCCCCAGCAGTGAAGCCGGGTGGGATTTCGTCGGTCTGAGCGGCGGCAGGAATAGGTGAGGCCACCGGGGGGCTGGGGGGGGGATGCATGCTGTGGATGTTTAAACAGTACATTACCATATAGTGTGTGCGTACAGTATACCATATGTGCATCTACATTATAGTGTTTACAGTGTAGCGTATGTGCATTTACATTATAGCGTGTATGGTATACTGACTGCATTTACAGTATAGCGTGTACGGTATAGTGACTGCATTTACAGTATAGCGTGTACAGTATAGCGTATATGCATTTATATTATAATGTGTACAGCAGGGCTGAGCAATCTTATTCGGAAAAGGCCAGTGTGTGTACAGGTTTTTCGGATAACTATTAGGTCAGCTGTTCAAACCCTGGAGTGAGAACTCTTCAGCCAATCAGTCTTCTAATTAGTAATCTAATTAGGGAGTTGCAGCAAAAACCTGCATACACACCGGCCCTTTCTGGATAAGATTCGCCACCCCTGGTGTACAGTGTATAGTGTATGTACATTTACATTATGTGTATGGTGTATTGTATGTGCATATACATTATAGTGTGTACACTGTGTGTACAGTACAGTGTATGTGAATTTACATTAGTGTGTACTGTATAGTGTATGTACATTTATATTGGAGTGTGTACAGTATAATGTGTGTGTACAGTATAGCGTGTACGTGTACAGTATTTGTGTGAAATATGGCATATATACAGTAGTGTGTCTGTACAGAATGGTGTGCGTATTGTAGTATGTGCACAGTGTATTCTGTATATAGTAGTTTGTACAGTATGTGTACAGGATACTCGCTTTATAGCATAGTGTGTGTTTACAGTATGTGTATGCAGTTTTATGTGCAGTATAGTGTGTACACAGTAGTTTGTGTGTACAGTATAGCTTGTGTTCAGTATAGCCAAGGAGTTGTGTGTACAGTATTCTGTGTGTACAGTAGGGTGTCTACAGTATGTGTATACGGAATACTTTGTATAGTATAGCGTGCGCGCGCACAGTATATTATATATGCAGTAGTGTGTGTGTACAATACAGTGTGTACACAGTAATATGTGTACAATATTGTGTGTGCAGTATAGCTAAGGGGTTGTGTGTACGCAGTAGGGTGTGTGTACGTATGTGTGTACAGTGTGCGTATAGTATAGCATGTGTACAGTATTGCCAAAGGTCTGTGTGATCGTTTTCGAAACGAGTGCTTCTGGGTAAACGTAGTGGTCTGGCTTTCATTGTCTGCTTCTGTTGCATTTGGTAAATCCCTGGGAACTACAAAACAGAGTGGGAAAAACCGTCTGGGGGTATGGGGGGATCTCCATCACAAGCTCCATCAAAGGTCTGTTGCTGTGTTTGGAGCCACCAGTGCCTGTGTTGCTTGCCCATCTAGCCGGCTGTATGTGCCCACTGGCGCCCAGTGACACGGCTGCGCTCTGACTGAAGCCTCTGAGCCCCCCCCGAAATGACTGGCCTCCCCCCTTCACCCCCTTCACTCAATTTGGGGTCGAATTTGCACTTTCCCCCATCCTGAAAAGAGTAGAGCTGTTAACAATCTTCCAGAACACAGGAATTAAGAGGCACCAAGCGCTTCATGGAAGTGACTTGCTGCAAAGTGATATATCATTCTTATTGACGCGAATTTGCCGTTCTCTGCTGGTCTGGAAAGAATCAATGAGCATTTGGAGAATGAATGATTGTTTAATCACCTGGCCCTGCGGCTAGCCAGGGGTGTGCACCGCTGTGTGTGTGTGTGTGTGTGTGTGATAGTGTGTGTGTGTTCCTACTCGCTGGCCTGTGTTTCTCGCGTGGGGAGGTGCGAACACGTGCTGGGCGCGGGAGGTGCTCGCTCGCAGTGTGTCAGCTGGAATCCGTCAACAGGAAGCTCTTAGTGCCGGCTCGGGTGGGGGAACTTTATGGGCTCCTCTGCCACGTGAACTGGAAGTGTTTCCTTAGCTGGGGGTGGGGGCAGCACTGAACACAGTTTATCAAAGGAAATGAAACCTGCAGGCCAAATTTAGACAGAGCCATAATCTGGTATCGAGCCAGCCTGTGGTAGCGGCTGTGTGCTGCCTCTCCAGTCCTTGGAGCCCCCAGGCAGCGACCGTGTGTGTGTGTGTGTGTGTGTGTGTGTGTGTGTGTGTGTGTGTGTGTGTGTGTGTGTGTTCACCTGCAGATACAGCATCAGGGCTGCATTTCATGGTGCCGCTATCTGACAGATGACGTCAGAATTGTTCTGTGAAACCTGGGATGCCGTCGCTTGGGCTTCCCTCACACTCCGCACACACAAGCCGTGTGGGTAGAGGAGGCAACACGCCAACATCACTTATATATCACTGTCTTCTCCGAGACACGATTCAAGTGCTGGTTTATTGCATGGGGGTGCACTAACGGGTGGGATGGAGGTAATAGTGAATCCGGAGAGTAATCCTCGCTCTGCTCCTATCACAACACGTGCGGGTGAGCGTGAGCCACACGTGCATGCAGTAATGCTCACCATGAGGACGGCCCAGGCAGCAGCCAGTCCAGCACAGCGGCACATTTTAATAACCAGGAGGTCGGGGTGGGGGGGGTGGTGGGGGCATCATTTAGAGCCCAAGAGGAAGATTAGGCTGATTTATGGAGTGACAGCATAATGGCACAGATATGGCTTCTGCGCAAATTGGTGGTAATGAAAGTTTTGTGTAAATAGGGTGAAGAATCCGTCTCCCCTGCTCATTCCGTGCAGGTGACGGGCCCGCCGGCGCGATGGGGACAGGCTCATCTGTAACGGCTTCGAGGTGCGGCACTCTGACAGATGGGTCCCATGCCTGTCTCCTCCAACATAATGTGTGGGAGACCAGATCACGCCCCCTGTTCGTGAATCAGGACCAGACCTGCTCTGGCTCTCTGTGTGCGGAGTCGGCGGCTCTGATCCGATCCAGCTTTCCCAGTAGCTCTGCACATGGCTGAAAGGAAACCAGATTCCGCTTTTTAAATTCTGAAATGTTCATGCTTTATAAAATGGAGTTTTGTTACAGCCTGCCTGCAGTATTGCATTGCTGTGTCCTGGTCCTCCTGTCCGGTTCCATATCCAAACTGTTGTTTTGGGAGTTGATTTTGGAATTCTATTCTCCATGCACCTTATGTATGGGTATCACGTTCCTGGCGGGAGTATCATATTTCTGATGTGAACATCACGCTCCCAATTTGAGTATCACATTCTGGTGTGAGTGTCAGGTTCCTGATATGAATATCACACTCCAGACACAAGTATCATGCTCCTGAAGGTCATGCTCTTGTCGTGAGTATCCTGCTTCTGTCATGAAGATCACACTTCTGACATGGCTACAATGCTCTTGTCGTGAGTATCACATTCCTGACATGAGTGTCATGGGCCTGACTCTTCTATCACGCTCCTGATGTGAGTATCACACTCCTGACACAAATATCACGTTACTGGCATGTTCCAGAATTCGGGCCAGGTTAAGGTGCCTTTTTAAAAATCGTCACATAGGAGAAGCGAGTCCACTGAAGAGACTGACGCCCACGAAATTGGAACAGAGGCCTGTGAATGGGATGGGCTGGAGGAGCAAAGGGCAGAGACGATGTCACTCCGTCTGTGAGCTGTGGCGGATGTGACAGTCTGCGAAGTGCGGTTCTGAATGTCTGCTTCTCGGGCTGATGGCCACACGGAGAGGTCAGGAATGGGGGCGCACGGGGCCCGCCTGGTGCCGTTATGTAACCGCCACCGAATCCCGGTGACCATCTGGGGAGGGGGGGGTGGATTCACTCTCCGTGTCTCTCTGAAACAGCCCCCCCCCCCCCTGTCCTGCCTGGGTGAACTACTGAGAGTTCCTCGCACACTGAGCTCAAGGGTCACTGCAGGTCAAACGCACTTTGTCCCTCACTGGTCCATGTCTTCCTTTTTTTGGTGGGGGGGGTGGGCCGTTCTAAGCACAGAATGTGCTATGGCAGTTCGTGGGCCGTTTGCCAAGGAAGGACAGAAGCATCTCGTAATGAGCCACTGAAGAGCGATTTGATAAGGAAAATGTCACATGCTGTTTTTACGCGAGCGGTGATGTCGGCGCTTTCTGCTAACACGGCCGGATTGCTGTGATGTGTGTGTCTGCGGGGAGCCGTTCGAGTAACAAGGTCCCGTCCTGCCGTGCCCCACCCCCCCCAAGGTCGTCCCTCACAGGAAGCGACACAGCATCCCACAGATGAAACGCGCAGGCTGTGCACATTCCCAGGTCGACGGGGAGATCGTTCTCAGAGATGCTCTTGTGGTACATCGCAGAGGCAGCGGGAAGGAGCCGGCGGCCTGATTTACATACGGCTGGTCGGGGAGGCGACGCCCAAGCAGGCCGCATCTCTGCGCTCTCATGTTAGATTAACATGGCAGAGATTAGGCCGGCTGCTTGGACCGGGGTCCCCCCTGTCGTACCACGTCTGCCCAGATGCAGGCAGGAACAGAGCCCTGTATCGCCACAGAGCGGCATGACCGTAGATAAGGCGGGAATCCTCCCTTTATGCAGTTGAGTTTGCGATCGCTCGCTCACTTCCACAGAGAGGGGGGTGCTGATGGGAAAAAGACGAATCGCTCGCTGGCGTCAGGCCCAGTCACGTGGGCCCGCTTGACTGATTAACCTGTATACCTCCCCGAAAATGCCACAGGCATAGTTCTGATTAAAGTTCAGACAGCCATCTATCATTTGCCCCCTACGTCTCCCTTGCCCCCCCCCCCCCCACCCCCTCGCTGCAAAATGGATGTGATTCTCAAAATTTAATATTGTTTGCTTGGGGAGCCATTTGCATTTCACCATCATCCTCGTCGACAGGCGGCATAGAAAATCCTGTACGGGGGAGTAATGGATTTACTCCTCCCCCCCCCCCCCCCCCCTCCCCAAGCCGGCTCCCCCTTTCCGACTGTTTGTCTGCAGGCCGCTATCGACTCCTTGCTGTCCATTGTGGGCCTTGTTTGCCCCGTCTGTATAAACCGGGTTTTAGCGTCCTCCCCTCCGTAATGCGATTATGTGTGGGAACCAGTTCCATTGGGGAGATTTAAAAAAGGGGGGGGGGGTGTGAGGAAGCACACGATGTTCTGGTCATTCATGCAAAAGCATGCAGCTTTTAAGGGCCTTGCACTGTCTCGCTGGTGCGGACGCACGCGCCGTCCAGAGCACGCCATCGCAGTGCCTCCCGGTCCTCAGCCCCTCTTGCAGACGGCTTTCTTGATGGTGTTTTTCTTCTGCGAACACCAAAGTAAGTTATGACACAATTGCAAGATCCCCCCCCCCACCCCCCCGGATTTACCCTCATGAGGAGATGGAGAGGCGTGGGGGAAGCCTAGGCCAGTGGCCCCCACTGCATGATGATGAGAAACCCCCCCTCCCCTGGCCAGCCACTCGAATGCTGCCTTGTGGGCCTGACTAATGGCGGCGCTCACCCACACCGTGTTATTTGCCATTTGATTGATTGATTTAATCTTGGTAATTGTGTGAGAGGTGCTTCAGCACCAGGCAGCCTTGAGTCCCAGCTCCAACACGTGACCATGTTGGGCCAGTTGCCTGTGGGGGCTGGGGCCGACTGGCTGGGGGAGGGGTTGAGGTAGGAGCTGGACCGTCATCAAGGTCAGTTCGAGGCCCTCCCTGTCCATCGGGAAGTTGCCCCCATCTGGTTGTGAGCACTTTGGGGACCCTCCCTCTTTTTACTGCTTTTATTTGTTTGGGGGTGGGGCTTAAATCCCTCCCCCCATCACACACCATTCATTCAGGTTGAGATGCTCTTCTGCTATGCAAGAATCAAATTTTTCAGCTTTGGGAAATTATTCAATACCAAACTGTCTCGTGAATTGGGGTGCACCCCCATGAACACTCACTGTGTGGTTCCATGGGGGGTTGAAGGGGGGGGTCTGCTCCGGTTTTCATCCCAGGGAGTGATTGCTATCTTTCCCTTTTCTCCCACTTTGGTCCAGAGAGAAACACAAGCTGGGAAATCTGAGTTAAGCGTGTGTGTGTCTGTGTGTGTGTGTGTGTGTATGTGTATGTGTGTGTGCGTGTATGTGTGTGTGCGTGCTTTTGTGTATGCATGTGTGTATGTAGTGCTGGGCGATAAAATCTCGATTTTTTTTATCGATAAAAAATGAGGACGATCACGATGATACACACAGACTATAAAACTCGATCAACCAAGTTTGCTCCGTTTTAGAGAATGCGCTGAGACAGACAACTCGATGGCCTATCGAGCAGAGGTTTACTGAACGCCAGCACAACGGCCAATCACCGACGACGACGTAATTTTGCCCATCCTGCCTTAAAGAAGCAATGGGTGTGTTCGACTTGGGCTCTGGTCTGTCTGCAGCTGACGCGACGTGGAGCGCGATCTGGCTGCAGGGGTGGAGTATAAACTGACTGCAGCCAAGTCGGACAACTTCTACTCCTCGTAGTCTGTGACACCTGACTGCAATGGCAGCACTGCCAGAAGGGTGTAGATAAATCTATACAAATATCACCTGCGTGCACGTTACTGCTTTTACAATAACCAGCTCCTGATATAAACTGTTGGCAGTGAATAAAACCATTGTGTATATCTGCTGATGGAGGCTGCGTGTGTGATGGTGCGTGCGTGTGTGCGCGTGCACGTCTCCCTGTCTCTGCTGATGGAGGCTGCGTGTGTAATGGTGCGTGCGTGTGTGCGCGTGCACGTCTCCCTGTCTCTGCTGATGGAGGCTGCGTGTGTAATGGTGCGTGCGTGTGTGCGCGCGCACGTCTCCCTGTCTCTGCTGATGGAGGCTGCGTGTGTGCGTCTCTTAGTCTCTCTTTCTCTCCGTGCCCCTCTCTCTCTCTGTGGAGAGTGGATACTGTTATCAAGGATCCCTGGTGTAGTGCCTCTTCTGTCTGGCAGGGCCTGTCGCTGTGTTTTCACAGTGAAATAAAAGAAGGTCCAAAGCCGCGAGCCGACAGGGCCGGGACTGATCAGATAAAATGGCGTTTCATCATCAGATACACCCCCTACCGCACTCCATCTCCAATTACACTGCTTTTCCAGCCTGGATCTGTAAGCGAATATACTGGGGGAGGCCTTCATAATCCAGACCATACCAGCGCCTCCGTGAAAGGTGATTTCATTCATTTTCATAACCCCAGAGGTCCCAGAGCAGAAGTAAGCCCACGTCTGGCCTGGTTTCAGCAGGGGTTACAATTTCTGAGAACGGCTTTGGCCGTAAAGGCATTCAGCCATTGGAAGGACAGCTCTCTTCGTTGGGCTGCTTTCACCAAATTGTGTCAAGGTGATGGCGTAGCGCCTAGCGTGCTCACTAAACCGTGCAGGGGAGGAGTGTTCCTGTTCATGCGAGCTTCTCCGGGCCCCACCCCGAGGCACTCTGAGCTGGGGCGGGGGGGACAATGGTGCCACCCTCCCTCTCAGGAACGAAATAAACCTCTGATCGAAGGGCACGCCTCAAGCATGTCTGCCTTGCGGGCCGCCCCTCGCCCGTGACCAGCAGGGGGCGCTCTATGCTGCTCTGCTCTGTGTGGCCTCGCACCAAATCACAGGGCCACTGCACCTAAAAGTGCATCTAAGTTCAGGCATGAGGAGCTGAAGGAGCGTGACGTGTCCGGGAGGCCTGACATTTATAAACAAAAGACACGGAGAGCCAAGTGTCTGTGCGGAGGAGGCAACCAGGGGGCCCAGGGTGACACTGAAGGGGGGTTACCCCAGGGGTGAGATGGGAGAATGGCCTAGAGAGTGTGTGTGTGTGTGTGTGTGTGTGTGTGTTCTGCAGTCCTGGATCCTTTACCAGGATGATGACCCTGAGGCAGCAAAGCTGCTGACTCACTGAGACACCAATCAATCAATTATGTGATCGATACACTTGCACCCCCCACCCAGCAGAATCAATGACTCGTCACGTTTCAGCTGCGGAGGGTGGCGCTCCCAGTCCCCTCGGCTTCCCGGTGCCCCCAGGGGCAGAGCCTGTGCTTAATGGCCGGCATGTGAGCGTCCCTCGTTGTCAGCCTCCGGACTCCATGCAGCACCATCTGCACGCGTGGGTGGCTGTTTGCATCCCCCGTCTCCCCCTGCCGCCCCTGTGTAAATGTATGCGTAATATTTCTTGCAGTGGTGACACCCAGATTACAGGATGTTTTTATTGCCCTTGGGGCGCCCCCCCCATGCCTTTTGCCCATGCTGAGCCCAGCGCTCCATAGCACAGCGGGCCATGACTAATTTGTCACTTTAACTCGTTTTGATATTAATGGCGGGTACAGATTGTTATCTCAGCTTTGCCTTCAAACAGGGCGGCTCCTTGCGGCGGCATCCCGCAGCGCCGCCTCCCCTCCTCCATGGACGTCGTCCTCTTTGTCCTGCTGGCGCTTCGCCCCCCTTGCTGACTCACGCCGCAGGCAGCGGGACCAGATGGTATCTGCGGTTAAAATGGCTCCACCCTCATGCTCATAACGGTGCCCTATCTGATTGGTGTCAAACTGGCTCCACCCTCATGTTTGTACTGCTGCCTCATCTGATTGGTCTTGAGATGGCCCCACCCCCATCGTTTTATTGCTGCCTCATTTGATTGGTGTTAACTCCACCCCCACGTTTGTCCTGCTGCCCCATCTGATTGCTGTTAGTCGTCATGAGTTTTCCATGGATAAGTCCCTGTAAACAGATCACATTCCACTGAACGAGATTAACACAGAAGCATGAGCGGCTAAATGTCGTTATGCACTGTGTGTCTGTCCCAAACGTCAGCTTTTCGGAGGAGGCTTCCGGCAGGAGCCCCTTACGTGTGCCGTGGAGCCGCGGCCTAATGATGCTGTCGGTAGGATGGTCTCGCCGTCTCCCGCGTCACGCAGACGTCAGCGCCGTTCATTAGCGGCAGCGCCGGCAGAGTGCTTCAGCTTCACCTGTCATTTTGGTTCCAGCCGAGGCCTCCTTTCGTCCAGCACAGAACTTACCAAGTTTTCAATGTTAACGTCGCCCCCTGGCTGAGGCGGACGGCTACGCAGTTTGGTCTCCCTCCGGCAGCCTTGTTCGGCACGGCGCCTCCACATCCCCCATCGCGGCTGCTTTCTTTCCAGGCTGGCGCCGTGCTGCGTCAGTGCCGGGCCCGTAGTGAGCGCGCTGAAACGGGAGACACCTTGATTAACCTCCGCTGACAGCCCCACCCCCGCAAGCCTCCCACGTCCTGTAATTGAATTCAGTTTAATTGCCGGCCCTGAATCCCCCCCAAGCGTGCCCATAAACAAGTGCTAAAATTGGGCCTCTGTGGCACATGTGACATTCAGGTTGGCGCGGGGGGGGGCAGGAGGCGCTTAAGCTGCCATCCTCTCGCCGGCGCCCCCTGGGGAAGCTCCCGGTCGATGTCCTGGTTCTGTAGGACACTTGTCACAGGTGTGCGCCCGTCGCCCATGGGGTGCCCTCTTCAGGGACAAAGCGGAAGTGCTCCAGCGGCGAGCATGCGCCTTTATGTGCTGCATGTCTCCCGCCATCCATCCAGCACCCTGCTGCTCATGGCTCACTGCCACCATAGTGCCCCTCTCCATGGAGTGTCAGCCTCTGAGGAGCCATGCAGAACCCACGCTCATTGCCTGTACACACCGTGTAAAGCCTGAGGAGCAGTGGGTCGGTGCTGAGGGTGGTTTCCCAAGTTAATGTGAGGGACACATTAGTGACGAAGTGTCTCATTCAGCTTCTTTCTGTGCTGTGGCTCTGATGTCTCTGCTCTTCCTGTTCAGACCGTCTGTGTGTGTGTCTCTGTGAGTGTGTGTGTGTCTGTCTGTGAATGTGTGTGTGTGTCTCTGTGAATGTGTGTGTGTGTTTCTGCGTCTTTGTCTGTGTAAGTGTGTGTATGTCTCTGTTACTGTGTGTGTCTCAGTGTGTCTATCTCTGTGGGTTTCTGTCTCTGTCTGTGAGTGTGTCTCTGTGTCTGTTTGTGAGTGTGTCTCTGTGTCTGTCTCTGTGAGCGTGTCTCTGTGTCTGTCTCTGTGAGCGTGTCTCTGTGTCTGTCTCTGTGAGCTTGTCTCTGTGAGCGTGTCTCTGTGTCTGTGTCTCTGTGTCTGTCTCTGTGAGCTTGTCTCTGTGAGCGTTTCTCTGTGTCTGTCTCTGTGAGTGTGTCTCTGTGTCTGTCTCTGTGAGCTTGTCTCTGTGAGCGTGTCTCTGTGTCTGTCTCTGTGAGAGTACTAGGCCCCTCTTTCTGGCTATGGGACTCTCCGGATCCCCGCAGCAGTGGGCCGCGGTTTGTCTTCTTCCCGGGGTGATAAATAACTGGAGCTGGGGGGGATGGGGCTCAGACCCTCTGCTCCCTTGTTTAAAAGCATTTCTCTTTATCACTACCAGCCAGAAACAGATGGCAGCTCTCCATTCATAGTCCACCCCCCCCCCCCCACGAAGTGCTTCCCAAATGTCTGTCTCTCTTTCTCACATGTGGCCTGGCTCCCGTGCAGTGTGTGCTACAGCTTCAGCGTGCTGTCCGCTTGCGCTGTACGCATTATGATTTGCTTTGGGGGTAGCTGGTGCCCCTGATCAGGTGCCTGTCCCATTTGCTGCAGTGTGACTCGCGGGGGCTGGGGGGTTAGTACCTGTGGCTGTGGAGGGAATGGCGGTGGACTGCATTCTAACACAGGCAGGCAAGAGTTAATCCCTTTGGGATGTGGCCTAAGAAAAATAAAGCCCAGAGCAGAGGAGCACGCCCCAGGCTTAACGCCCCCTCCTTTTCACACGCATCGCACACCTCCTAGTTTTTCTTTCCCTTTCTTTGTATTTCCTGTCCCCTTATCACTTCATCTTTCTCTTCCTTCCCCTCCTCTGTCCCTCTGACTCTTATTCAGGCCGCGTCTCTGTCCCCCCCCCCATATTTAATGTTGAGCAATCCCTTCCAGGGTCCCAGCTGTGTAAACAGACTGGCTGGGGAGAGAATTGCTTAGGAAAGGGGGGGGTGGGCTAGCAGAAGCTGTGTGCCCCCCCTTCACCCCAGTATCGTGCCCTGGGGGGGGTGTGTGCTGACGCTGATGCCCCAGCCCCCCAGAATGTTGACCCCGGTAGAAGAATGAATCCAGCCCGCGATGTGGTTTGCCTCTTCTGCGCTGCCATGTGTCTGTAGTTCCCGCTGCCGGCTGCAGGAATCTGGGAGAGCTGCAGTGAGTCTGCCGGTCCTCCGGGGGGCGCTCTGCATGCATGTCACTGAAGGGCGGGACTCCTCGGCCGGGGCATGCTCCCCAGGCCTGTTTTTCACTGGCATTTCACATAATTAAAGGCTGACCTTTCTCATGGAGGCACAAATGTCACGGTCCTCCAGCGCTGACAGACTGACGGGCCCACGGCTTCTCCGTGCTGCCCCCTGCCCAGCCTTGCTGCCTCCATCCTTCCTGCACTGCGGCCTGCCTGAGTGGCGCCCCCTCCATGGTACAGCACAGGAACAGCTATTCACATGTCACATGAAGAGATTTTCCCAAAGGCCACCCTGGGAGCTTCACAGCAGCCGTGCTGCCATCGTCATGCCATTCTGCCGCGCGGTTTGGGTTTGCGGATGTGCGCGTCATTCACCGTCTACTGTACCCCACAGAGGCTGCGCGATGAGCGACAGGCTGTCTTCTCTGGGTGAAAGCCCCACTGTCAGCTGTTTGAGATCTTCTTCTTGTTTGGAGTGATCATGCAGACAGGCTGCTCATTTACACAACAGCAGGGCAGTGTTTGCCCCGCCAGGCTCTCAATGCGTGCTGTCCGTCTGCCGGCTGCCGCTGCGCAGTCTGTCCCTTCCTGCTTGCCGTAGCTGACAGTGACCTCTTTATTTCTACTTGTTTGCCATTCCCTACAGACGCTCTTTGAAAGCGTAGGCTGCCCCCCACCCCTTCCCCCTGGCCTCCAGTTGGTGGTTTTCGATTATTTATTTAGCATCGGCTGTCAGTTTTCATTAAGTTACAGCTCACCCCCCCCCCCCCCCAACCCCCTCCCCCCGGCTGACACTCGCATGTTTGTCGAATAAATGTGTGGAACGGGGAGGTCGGCCCCGAGAGCTTGCCGGGAAAAGGCTGCGCGCAGAAAATGCGACGCAGCCACACGTCAAGTATCGCATATGATGGCGGCAGGAAACGGCCGACGGACCACATCCTGCATGGCCGTGGGAGGTTTGTGTTTGCGTTTCCCATCTCCCGTCCACCCTCCTGAGCTGCCCGCGGTTCATATTCACTGCGAGGGACTCCGCTTTCGCTCTTCAGCTCTGAGCGAGAGGACCAGTGAAGCGGCTGGCAGGAGCAGTAGAGTCCGTGTGTCTCCGTGCATCTGTTTTGGTATGGCGTTTGCCAGCACTAAGCCAAGAGAGGAAGGCCTGGCCGTCTTTGCAGGCACTCATGCAGCTGGGACGGCTTTGCACGTCCATGCGAGTATCCGCAGGCCAGTTTCTTTAGAGCAAATGCACTTTTTAATCTACTTATTCACTGGTGCCATAAAAGGAGATAATGCTGATTATACAGCTGCACCAGGTACCGATTGCCAGTCCAGAGTGAGCAGACAGGGAAACCAGCAGTGTCCGGGGAAAATATCAGCCGGTAATCAATCGCTGACGTGCCGCTCATGATACTGTGGCCAGTGGGGGCGCCCTGCTAAACGGGCACATGTTTGGTATTAGAACATCCCCTGCATCTTACTAGTAAGTCTTGTCCTGTGCACGTGTGACTGAGCCTTGCTGTAGGCAGGGAGTGAGGCGGCATGGCAAAGCTAGCGTTCAGCATTGGCAGCCTCACTCTGCCTTCGCCTGTCAGTCCTTTCCCCTGTGCTCTCCTGGAAACGCCATCCCCACATTGGCAGGATCCCCAGTGTGCTGGTCTGTGCTCTTGTGCCCATGGGGTGGGTAGGCTGCACAGGATGAGGGGTGGTGATGATGCTGGTCACATGCTGGTCACATGCTGGTCACATGGCCACAGTGCGCATCTCGCCTCCACCAGATGCAGGGAGCTGTGCATTTCTACTCTGTGATGGGCGGGGGCGGGGGGGGGGGGGGGGGTCTGTGTTTGTAAGAGCTATGGGCAGCAGCTCCCACCCCCAGAAAAAAACATTTATCTGAGAGACAGAAAAAGGAACAGAATGAGCAAGAGCAGTGAAGGTGTCTGGCTGCCCGCTCCCCCCCCCCCCCACCACAAACACACACTCTGTTGAAGATCAATAAAAACAAACGGCTTAATGGGTTCCTGAGCTCGTAAAAGGGAGCCCTGGGGGAACTTGGCAGAGCCCTCCATAGCTGGAGGACGCAGGAGCGTCCCTTAGGCCCCATGCCGTAGGCAGGGTGCTTGCATAAGGTCAGCAGAGGCAGTGAGAGCTGGGCAAGAGCAGGGTCACTGCAGGCCAGTGGCTCGTCATCGGGGCAAGGAGGGGAGGGGCGTGTTCACCAGCAGTGCCCCGCCATGTCTGTGTGTGTCTGTGTGTGTCTGTGTGTGTGTCTGTGTGTGTGTCTGTGTGTGTGTCTGTGTGTGTGTCTGTGTGTGTCCAGCCCACTGGCTGCAGTCTCCCCTCTCTCGCTCCATCCCAGATGCCGAGCCACAAAAAGCAGTGCTTTCGGGAAGGGAAGGTTAATTGACAGTACCTGGATGACCGTGAAGTGGCAAGAGAGTCAGACAGACTGTAGGCCTGGGGACCTGGGGAGGGGGGGGCAGGCGTTCACCTGGGCTCACCTGCCGCACTCTGGCACGCTGGGCTGAATGAGAGCTTCCTTGGTAAATGTCAAAGATCTTGGTGCTCTAATTAACAAAGTGCGCCCCCGCCTGGTCGATGGGGGCGGCAGGACCCTGCTGTATGATAAAACGCGTGCTGCATATCTGTCGACGCTACCCTGCGAAGATTTAATCGGCTGATTCTCTGCAGGTCAGCAGTAGCTTCCGTACTGTTACTCAATGCCAGGATCTAACCCCCCCCTCCCCCCCCCTCCCCCCCCCTCTCTCTGGCAGGTGCATGAGGGCGAGTTGCCGAGCCTGGGGAATCAGAGGCAGACCAGGCCACCAGGGTGCATCATGTGATCACCGGAAGCAGCCTCTCTTCATAGCGCTGCACCTCCTCTGGTTCCTCCTCCACCGCCCCCCACCCTCATAGACTGGGCTCCTGAGCCCACCCCCCCCCCCCCGCCCCCACAACCTCTGAGATTTAATAACTGTGAAGAGGAGCGCCGCCGGCCCCGCAGCTCGCTAACTCCTCGGCGACAGAATCTGATTGGCAGCCGTGACACGGCCTGTCCTGACCGGCTCACCGTGGGCCGTCTGTATGGCCGGCTGAGTCCAAGCCGTCCGGAGCCCCCGCCCCCCCCCCGCCAGCCCAGCTACGATTTGCCGTGGACCGTACAGCACAGCACAGCCATGTCCGGCAAGGGCAACTCCGGCCCCCACCTCAACGGCTTCCCCGTGCCTCACTACTCCTACTTCTTCCCCCACGTGCTTGGGGGGCTGTCTCCGCCCGCCATGCCAGGGCTCCCTGTCAGTGGCTACAGCACTCCGTCTCCAGCCAGTGAGTACCCCACAGGGGCCGTCCATGCTCTCTGATTGGCCAGTTTGAAGATGATGTAGGACTCAGTCAGTTTTCTATTGGGCAATCCTGCTTACATGCAAGGTGTCTCCCTCAGAGGTCTAACAGCAGATTCTCTGCCATTTACACCACTGTTCATGTGTTAGGAGCAGCAGTGCCCTCATGCAAGTGCAGATGCGGTGTTTGCTCTGGGCAGCATGGGTCGGGACGGGGGGGATTCGTCCTTCCTATTTGGGAGGCCAGCTGGACAAGCGCCGAACTGAAGGTCACTGTTGTTAACGGTGAGCCTGAGCCAGCTCCGCTTTCACGGTGCTCACCGTGGTGTTTGCTCACGGGCAGCAGTGCAGCTGCAGTCACAGGAAAACGCACGCTAACATGCAAGGCTGCAGAGGCCTGTGTTTGGGCCACATCACCTTCCCGTGTTCAAATGTTTGCAGACCGAAACTGTGGCCGTTATAGAAGTCGACGTGTTCTGTTTGTGTTTGGTACACGGCATGAGTGTGCAGGGGCACATTCTCCTGTAAAATAGAGAGGAGGCTGAGTAACATGCAGAAACACAAGCAGCGATCCAAGCCCAGGCAGCCGTCCGATTCCGTGCCGAGCTTCTCGGGCCAAAGGAATGCTCTTGTGCGAGATGGAATGCAGTTTTTTTGTTTTTTACCAAGAATGCCCTGGGGGATTTGAGCTTTGTCCTCCCGTGAACCAAGAGGGTCGATGCGGCGCTCACTCCGCAGCTGGGAGGCCGCGTGTTTGCATGCGCCTGCTGCTATCCCTGGCCGCTCTGCGACAGGGGTGGGAAAGGGTGCGGCGGGGGCGCTGAGGTTGGCGGTCTGGAGCTTCCTGGGTATTTGCTCATTGGCCCGGTTGAGGCGGTTATATGGATGCACCTAGTTACCACATATATGGAAGTCGAGATAAAGCAGGAGAAGTGTCTGCTGAACCTTCATTATTAATGCTCATGATTCGGCTGGATCGGGGCCTCCTCCGCAACCGGCAGCCGCAGCCACGTTTTTGTAAAGGTGCATTGGCTGACCGTGGGAAGCCTGGAGGAACCCAGTAGTTTTGCAGGACCAGAACCCCAGCTGTGAGTTCTTCAGAGGTCCATGCGAGTCCTGCTGCAGAGTGCCGGCCGTCGTGACCCCCCCCTCCCTACCCCTGCATGAGGGGGAGGAACCATGTCATTTCAGGAGAAGAGGAAGAGTGCAGAAAAGCAGAAATGAAATTAAATAGGTGACCAGCAGGGTCTTTCCTGCGTGGCATATTATGGTCTGGTATCACCGGGCTCCCCCGGGACTCCCGCGGCTCTTGAATTTGTCGTCGCCCCTCGGAGGACGCTCTCAGTCGCAGGTCCTGCTTCCTCAGGGGTGAGCGCAATTATTAGTGCCCCCTGTAGCTTTGCTTAAGGCCCATGGGGGGGTGGCCTGCCCCTTTCAGACGTTTCGGGGTGGTGAGCGAATGATTGACTCTGCAGGATGTGGTTATCCGATAAAAGCCCTCTTTCGTTCGGGGGCCTGGTTATAAGACCTTGCCCACCTGTGCTGTCCCCTGAACTCTGGCTTATGTGGCCGCTTTTCCGTTAAAGTGGGATGAGAGATTGGGGCGGAGGCAAGCCAGGTGATGCGGGGGGATTCCTGCCTTACAGGGGCACAGTGACCGTGTGTGTGCATACCTCCCTCCCAACACCGTGCTTTCATCTCCTGTTGGCATGTGGGGCCTGCTGATAAAGCCCCACTCAGAACCCAGCATTCTCCCCAGAACTGGGGTCCTTCTAGCCGGTTAGTCGTCCAGTCAGAGTGCCTGCAGATGTACGCCGCCAGTGCCCTTTACCGTATAATGCCAGCAAAATCATATGATTACCAGCACTAATAAAAGTGAGTATTTTCATGTTCATGGTGTTAGCTGCCTTCATTAAGGGATACGGTGACAATGTTTAATGGAAGTGGCATGGCCCCCTGCTTACATAATGCTGATAAATCTGCTGTACTGAATGTGTGTTGTACAACCCAGCCTGATCTAACTAGCTGGTAGAGTTACGACTGGGGATTTATTAAAGAAACTGGGGCTCAGAATAAGCAGGCTGCTTATATGTTATACCCCCCACCCACTGCCCCTATGAAGATGACGTCAGGCTGTCGCTGCACAGCTCCGTCTCGCTGGTTCACCAGCCGCCATGCTGCAGGGGTAGTTGGCTCCGCGTGGAATCCGGGAGGGTCGCTGTGTGCTGAAAGGCAGGAGCTGAGCTCTCCGTATGCGCTGCTGCTCGGGGCTGCCCTTCTATGGCTGCTCACATCCCCGCCACTCCCTGGCTCTTTGGGGGGGGGGGGGGAGTCCTCCTCTGACTGGGTCATTTCAAGTCACCCTGCACTCCAGGTCTGTCCACTGCAGCCACGATCTCTGAGCCGATGCCCACAGATCCTCAAAAGCTTTCAGTGCTATTACTTTCACCTTGTATGTGTCCGTCCGTCCGTCCGTTCCCCCCCCCCCCCCCCCCACCCCCCCCCCCCCACCCCCCCCCCACATGGCTCCAGGTCCACGTGTGACTGTCAGTCAGCCGCCGTGGCCCCCACCCCCAGTTCCCCCCCCCATGTTTACTGCACAGGCCGCCCGGGTTCCTTCCCTTTTGCAGAGCAAACATTTCCTGCCTGTACGCAGTGCAGATGCTGGAGCAGCACTCCTCCTTACAGCGCTCACACACAGCACTCCTCCTTACAGCGCTCACACACAGCGCTCCTCCTTACAGCGCTCACACACAGCACTCCTCCTTACAGCGCTCACACACAGCACTCCTCCTTACAGCGCTCACACACAGCACTCCTCCTTACAGCGCTCACACACAGCACTCCTCCTTACAGCGCTCACACATAGCGCTCCTCCTTACAGCGCTCACACACAGCGCTCCTCCTTACAGCGCTCACACACAGCGCTCCTCCTTACAGCGCTCACACACAGCGCTCCTCCATACAGCGCTCCTCCATACAGCGCTCACACACAGCACTCCTCCTTACAGCGCTCACACACAGCAGCCTCGCTAGTGCCGGCCTCTCCCACACGGCAGCCCCACCCCGCCCTGCCAACACTGGGCCCTCCCACACTGTGCCCTCGCACTCTTTGTTTTCAGACTGGTTTGCGCCGGTTCATCTTCTCACGGCTCGTTTCCCGTTGGGTCGGTGCCCTGTCCGTAGAGTGAACACTCCACCCCTGTGACCACTGTGGCTGCCAGGGGTTACGGATGGGGGCGTAGGCATTGGGGTCGCCCAGGGAGGGGTAGCTGCTTGCTGCATTTGCCGTGTTGTGACGCACTCTGACCGGCAGTACACACCATCCACACACCATCCAGGGCGCTGTCAGAAGTGTTGATCTGTGCTTGTCCCGTGCGCATTTGGGGGGGGGGGGGGGTGGCAGTGATCTTGGCAGAGGGTCTCCCCAGTGATTACGGCGCCCGAACTGCACCTGCAAATACACGGGGCATCCGCACACCTATAGCTACCCTCCAGCCTTAGGTACAGACAGCTTGGAGGGAGTGTCCGTGGGCCCCCTTACAGCTGTGACCTCTTACAGCCACACGGACCGTGCCGGAAGCCTGTCAGAGATGCAACCTGAAGAGTCACTCTTCATCTGTCATCGTCTTTGATGGGATTAATCTCTGGCAGCTCTGTGCTTGTTTGCTCCTGTGGATTTAAGAAGAATCTCAAAATATTGAAATGATTTAATTCGGGCAATTTATGCAGTACCGAAAGCGTGACCTCACTCGGAAACCCTGCCTCCTGCCGACGGAGGGGACGAGTGCCATTAAATGTCGGCGTGTCCCTGGGTAGCTTTCTGCTGACGGGAGTCTTTTTTTTGGAATTTCTGCCCGATTTCACGCTGGCGATCCTGAGTGACGCAGCGAGGTGACCCTGTACTGAGGGGGCGGGGCCGGGCTGCCCCGGGGCTCAGTGCTGATGATGGGCTTGTGCCAGTGCCACCTCCCCCTAAGCTCCCTCTGCCAGGCCGCCATGGGCCGGCCCCTCCCTCTTGGCCCCCTGTTCACGGCTTCCTTGGGTCTGACATCTTTCTGTTCCCACGTCTCTCCCTGGCGTCATGCCGACGCACAGCTGCATTCTGGGCCTCTGGCTTCGGATCATCCTGCAAGGTTCTATTATCCAAACCCACCAACTCCCCCTGTCCCTGAAAATAACATGCAGGTCGGCACCAGACGACGCGGCAGAGCTGCTCCCTGGGAGGGTGGTGGTAGGAAGGAGCAAGAACGTGGACTGTCTGGGGCTCCCTGAGGACCCGATTGGGAAACACTGTCCTAGATGTTCCACTGCACTACTGGAGCAATGTAGTACTTTGGTAAATGTATGCAGCCTTATGTTTGGAGAATGACAACATGGCAGAATGACAACTGAACCTCACCTGAGCTAGGAAGCATAATACACACACACACACACATATATATGCATATATAATACAAACCAGAGGATCATGGTCTGAGGCTGTATCCTTGCTCTGGGGTCTGGAAGGCTTGCAGTCTTTGAGGGAGCAATGAAAAGTTTTATCAGGGAATTGTGCAGCCGAATGTCAGGGCAACCGTCTGTGATCTAAAGCGCAGCACAAGGCGGGTCATTGACCACAATCCAAAGCACAGGGGTAAATCAACAGCAGAACGACTCAAACAGAAGAAACTCTGTATTTTGCAATGGCCAAATCAGGGTTCTGACCTCAATCCCATTGAAATGATCTGAAGCAGTACAAGCAAAATGTACTAGAAATATACATGAACTGAAGCGGTTTTGTATAGCATGACAGAATGTCCCCTGAGCCTGTGCAGCTCTGATCAGCAGCGACAGGAAGCCTATAGAAGAAGTTCTTGCCAATACAGGAGGTCCCGCTAGTTACTACATATAAGGGGCGGTTTACTGTTTCTACCACCTTGTGTGCCTGCTCCTGGCTGCCCCTATTGGCCAGGTGGCTCGGAGGGGCCGCCGGTCATGCTATACCACTGCGTCCCACCCAAGCACACCGTGCTCTGCCCCCCTCAGTAGCCCCACCCACTAGCAAGAAACACCTTTCATACAAGAGACTGTCAGAGAGAAAGACTGTAAGCGAGTGTCGCTATGCTTCCTGTGTGTGTGTGTGTGTGTGTGTGTGTGTGTGTGTGCGCGTGCGTGCGTGCGTGTGCGTGCATGTGTACGTGTGTGTGTACGTGTGTGTATGTGTACACTCACGCGCACTGTGACCCAGGGAGGACGCGGAGGAGGATGTGCATGGCGGCGTGAGCAGTTGCTCCCCAGCACTGCCCGCTGCTGACCCACCTGCCCCTGACCTTTTGTGCCCCCTCGCCCCCCCTTCTCTCGTGCTCGTGTTGGATCTGGGCACCCCTCACAGCTGAGGGCCGCGTGTGTGACGGTGACCGAGGCCCACAGGCGGCTCCCTGTGCCCAGCCTGCAGAGCGCGCTGTTAGACGGCGGGGGGGTTGGATGTCACACTGAGCATGAGGCTGCTGCCCCCCAGCTTGTGTATGGATCTGAGCCACTTTCACTCAGCTGAGCTTCGCTGGCTTACCTGCACTCTGCTGCCTTCGTAGCACAAAGGAGGCCGGCCTGGGGGGGGGGGCTGTGTGGCAGTGCGCCTCATGGGCACCCTTTGCTGCGAGTGCCCAGGGGGGCCAGCGGGTGGACCTGGGATTTGGCAAGCTGGCCTTAACCGGCTAACTAAGGGCCATTTAGGGGGTGGGGGGCATGGAAAGTGTAACTCCTACAAAAGCGGTGAGGGGGGGGGGGGCATGAAGGGCGCGCTTATTTCTCAGCAGCTAAAAGGCTTCTCTGAATGACAGAGACGTTGGCTTGGAAGCTAATTGATTCAGGCAAAGCTCTTTGGCCCAAATTAGCCCATCACAAGGGAAGAATGGGCCGCCGGTGCCGTTGCTCCGGGAACAGGCGGGCGGAAGCGAGGGGGGGGGGCGGGGAGTGAGGGGGGCTGCCGCACAAACAAACACGCCTGCTCTTTTTCATGCCGGTGGCCCCCGGAGGCTGGCTGCCCGCGTTAGCACGCTCGGGGGGGGGGGGGGGAGGGTAGGGGTCTGTGACCCCCCCACTCTCAGTGCTAATTAAGAGGTGCTCTTCAATGCTAAGTGGCAGAGGAGTGGAAGCGCTTTGCACGTTTCTGCTTTCTCCTCGCCGGTGCCGTTTCTCGGTCTCTGAGCTAATTGACCCTTCAAGCTTTTGCCTCACCCCCCCAGCGCCTTTCTCTGTTCACAGGTAAAAAAGACCCCGCAGATGCACATGTGTGTGTCATGCAGGCCACCATCATGCCCGTCTCCAGCTGGCTCTGCCCCAAATGTTGAGCCTGTCTCTCATTGACTTGGCCCCATCATGCCTGTCTCCCATTGGTTCTGCTGCATCGTGCCTATCTCTCATTGGCTCACTGCCTCATAGTCCTGAGATATTTGTGTACTGCTTCAGCCAATCGATTTATTTAAGGCCCCTCCCTCCGCAGTGTCTGTGTCAGCGGTCCGTTCTGGCTTTGCCCTGGGGCACACCTTGCACCGTGACGGCTCCCCGAGTGACCGGCTCAGGGAGGCCAAGCACATGCCAGTCAAGTTATTTCTGGGTCTGAGTCCCTCTCTGACTCCCTCACACGCACATCTGCAGCTGATTCTGCTGAGGACGTGTTTTAATGCGGACAGGGTGTTCTGCGATGGCCTGCCCGACCCCCGCATAGCCAGGTCCCACACACCCACACACACAAGCTCACATGGTTACATAAACATGCTCACACAGCTGCGGCTTGTCTGCCTGCTCCTTTGGCCCCATTTTCCTGTAATTATGCATATATGCAAACACCGAAGTGCCTCAAGAATGCATGAAAGTCGATAGTAAATATCTTAAAATGCAGAAACTTTTTTTTTTTTTTCCTGAAAGGCTTTGAGGGATTTTCCAAGATAAAATTGTCTTCTGGGAAAGACCCCTCGCTGTCTTTTTAAGGACTTTAATCGGGACACTCATCTCCATAAACAAGACACCATTTTTAATTTTTTTCCTTCCAGAAGATGGCTGAACATGTCGCCCCACACGCACGCGCACACACACACGCACACGCGCACACACACGCGCACACACACGCACACGCACACACACACGCACATCCCTCACAATTTACAGTTAAAACATGTGGACAGGTAAAGCAGGTGTTGCAGATAGAGGTGTGTGTGTCTTCAGGGGTCTGCGGTACCCCCCCCCCCCCCAGTGTCCCGTGGAGGGGGTCCTCAGCCTGTGAGTCAGGCCGCGTATTCCGGGCCTCTTACGCAGAACTGCCATAATCAGGGATGCCGTCGCTTTCATAAAAGAATGGAGCCCCCTGCCGCCCCCGCCCCCCCATGCCTCCAGGAGCCTGCCAGGCAGTTCCTCTCCCCGTCCTCCCCACGTCGACTTCAAAGGCCTTCACTCCTTCAAAGCTTCAAACGCTGGGGGGGATCATTAAAGCCCAGAATTTATTTTCTGTGAGGTAATGATTTATTTGATTGAAAAACGAAACCGCAAACCAAACCAAGGCGATTTTCTCTTCTGCCTTGATTTACTGTGTGGCTACAATGAGCACCAGGTGTGCCCCCCCACCCTCAGCCCCTGGCCCGGCACCCCTCTACCCATGACCGCACCCGTACCTTAGTCTCTGTCCTGTGTCAGAAAGCTGGAAAAAGTGTTTTCACAGTCGCTCAGGGGGGGATCGATGGTGGGATGGTGATCGATGTCAATGTGGGCTCCATTCCAGACCAGTAGCCAAGGATCTGACGTGTTCATTGTTGGCCGGAGCCGCCTCTATGAGTGATGTCTGTCTGCCCAATCGGGACGAGGGGGTGGGCTCTGTCACGTGTACACACGTTGATTGATCTCTGGTATTGGTCAGGCCAAACACACTTCTCCCAAACCCTGTGCCGTACGATTGGCCCTTTGTGTGCGTGCCGTGCGGGGAGCTTCCTTAGGAATCCCCCAACGGCTGCACTGTCTTGTCATGGCTGTAAGGCGCCTGCAGTCTGAAAATTGAATCATAGAAGTTAAATTGAATTGGGAGTGAGAACAAAGAGGAGGGGGAGGGACGCGTGTTGCTGAGCGGAACAAGCGCTGATGAGAGTCTGCTGCCCGCGTGGGGAAGCGCACCGTCCGCTAAAGACGCCGTCCAGCGGGCATCCGTCTCCTGGACATGTGGCGGGGGGGCTGACGGGGGGCGAGCGCACGCCTCGGCTCTCAGAGCAGCCTTCCTGGACCCGCCGGTCCCGTTAAACGCGTTTATCGCGTTGTACTTTGCCCCCTGACACCGTTTTAATTAAAGTAATGAAGCGATCGATCAGCCACAGTCACAAACTCAATTAGCGTGACGGTGGGGGGAGGAGTGGCAGTGCTGTCTGCAGTGTGCCCCCCCCGCCCAGCTTCCCCGGCTGTGATCTCACTTCCTCTGGGTCCCCAGGAAAAAGCGCAGAGCAGAGAGAAAATAAACTGTTTTATTGGGGCGGCTGTCAGACCCAGGCTGAATTTACGGCCGACAGACTGTGTTTATCGCCCGGCTGAGGGTAATGTTCGCAGAGGGGGAAGGGTGAGGGTGGGGAATGCGAGACAGCCGCTGGGGGCCCCCTGACCTCCACATGGAGTCTCTCAGACTGTGACGGCTGTATGCAGTGAGTGCTTACACACACTCATTGGCCCATTTATTAGGCTTCCCTACGGGGTAGCAGGTGGCACCTCCAAAGTTTGACAGTTTGTCCCTTCAAAGACACCGTACTGCACGCCACCAGTTTGCGGAACTTTTAGCTCCATCCGCGTAAGCCGTACTAAATCTGCGACTTGTGCAAGGTGCATCGAAGCACACGGACCCCAATCCTGCTGAGCTACACTGCTCCCATGGGTGCTCTGTATATCCTGTTGCAGTCACATGATTCGTGGGCTGAAGATGCACAGCTTGCGCTAACTAGCAGGTATACATAGGGTGTAATTATAGACGGAGCCCAGCTCCGCCTCCTTATGTCCATATCGCACCTTGCCGTACTGCAGCTCCGCCTCCTTATGTCCATATCGCACCTTGCCGGAGCCCAGCTCCGCCTCCTTATGTCCATATCGCACCTTGCCGTACTGCAGCTCCGCCTCCTTATGTCCATATCGCACCTTGCCGGAGCCCAGCTCCGCCTCCTTATGTCCATATCGCACCTTGCCGGAGCCCAGCTCCGCCTCCTTATGTCCATATCGCACCTTGCCGGAGCCCAGCTCCGCCTCCTTATGTCCATATCGCACCTTGCCGTACTGCAGCTCCGCCTCCTTATGTCCATATCGCACCTTGCCGGAGCTTTGCCTCCTTCAACATTAACCTTTTCTTCTTGATGTCCCAAAATTTTGTAAAAGTGAATCCAAATCCAAAGTGAATGGTTTAATAAAAGGTCAGTTTCACACTAAAAGTAGTCATGATTTTTCATCTTCTTTAATGTCAGTTATCATTAGCAGCTCTTACCAAACTTGTATTTCTTGAGTGGATATTTCGATTTAGTTTGCTTGTGTATCTGCAGCCGAAATTTCACTTACTAGCTAGACTCTGCTAGAGTTAAGACGTGTGTAAGAAGCAATCAGTGAATAACTTGATAATTTAATAAATTTTCATGAGGACATTACGAAGGGATAAGCAAGAATATAACTTGCATCAAAATGGCTTATCACATCATTTACATGTTATGTTTAGAAAAATTGAAGTACTCTTTAAACACGCAGTATGTGTACGTGTGTGTGTGTGTGTGTGTGTGTGTGTGTATATATATATACACACACACGCACTTCATAAGATAATCTAAAAATAACTTTTTGATCACTTCTTGAGACTGAGAATTTGAATATGTGTATGCTACTGAGTATCTCACTGTGAGTTGAGTGTAAGTGCAAACACATATGTATGTGCTGTGTTCTGTATTACATGCGTGTGCCTGTATGCATATGTGTGGTGCGCGTGCCTGTGCAGCCGTGTGAATGAGCGTCAGCCTGGCTGTCACCGCGAGAGAGACATTCTCCAGCCGGCTCGGCCTGCTCTGCTCTGCCGGCAGAGGACATTAGCTGTCAGCTCCATTTAGGAGGTTTTGGGAAGCAAATCTCCTCCAGCCCGCATCAGACATGGAGCCGAGTGGAGGCACCCAGCTTATGCGAGATGGAGAAACCCCAGGCTGCGGCCCAGATCCGGCTGCTTCGCCGGTGGGCTGACAAACCCCCGGCCGCCCCCCCACCCAGCTGAGAATTAGCACACACTCCAAAGCTGACAGCTTATTCAAATGGGGCTAATGACTATGGTAATGAGGTGTATGTGGGAACGCACATGCTCATGATGGGCTGCCTGCATTTAGGCTCCAGGTCTCGCCCCCATCATGACATCACCACCCCCCCATTCCCCCCCCCCCATTATATCTCTCATGCTGTGGACCTCGACCATATTGGAGATGGATAATCCAGGGTGGCCCCCTGACCTGCAGTGCCGTTCAGTGTCCTGTAATTTACACCCGAGGAGCCTCGCTAATTATGGGTCTGTAGACCTGTGTTACCATGTGACTGCTGCGGCCAGGGGGGGCACTGGCGGGGGCCACTTCTCATGGAGCTGATGGCTTTTGGCTTCGACACTGGGCTTGTCATTTCTATCCCAGGAATTAGTCAGAGACGCTGCTGAACAGCCAACATGAAGCCTAAGAATTGGGTGCTTATAAATAACAGGACATACCTGTACTCTCAGCAAGACCGGTCTTGCTAACTAGCCTCCCAAGAATGAACTCAGGACACAGTGAATCATGGGATTGTTCTCGTCAGTGAGGATGCACCTGATGCATCCTTGATATTTGGGGCTGAGCAAGAACAACATCCGTCCTCTACTTGCATTCGTGAGTATTGGAACTGTACTTTGGCAATGGAACATGACGTCAAACGGGTACGCAAGAACACAAGAAAGGTCAAGTACATGTATTGATAAACACCCATTATCTTCACCGCCACAGAATGGAGGCAGGTGGCTGACTGAAAGAAAGGCATTGTAGGTGAAAGCTGAGAATGATTGGGGGGGAGGGGTAACTGAGCTCCTGTCTGTGTGTGTTTACATGCCCCCCCAGCTTATGTTCCCATCTTTCTCTTTCAGCCCATTACCATACACCGTCCTCATCCACCTCCTCACCCTCCTAGAGGCAGGGGGACTGAGTGGAGGTGGCACATGGGAGTGACTCTGTTGTTTGGGACACGCCAGACATTCCCCACTGGGAATCATTTGTTGGGCCGGTGTCTCACCGTACCTGGATCTGGCCGGCAGCCTCTTTCAGGCGAGCGCCGAATTGGGGGCGACGGACTTTTAGAGTGGGGAGGGCAGCATATGCTGACGTGATCTCAGAGGCAGGAGGGCCCTTCCTGGTTTGTGCACCCAGGACGGCTGGCAGCGGTGACTGTGGCTTGCTGACGGACCTCATTTCGGGAAAGTGAGTCCAGTACCTTTCCCCTCATGTGATCCCCCCCGTCCTCACTTTTTCCTGCTGGGACAAACTCCCATAGTTCCAGCCTTGTCCCCTAACCCCCAGGTCCATTGAGTAATCCTCTTAATCAGCCACCCATCCTCCCATCCTTGTCCCCATCTCGCTTCCTAATTCACTAACATTGTAAATAATTAATGCCGCAGGCAGTTGATTAAAATAACACATCAGTCAGTCTGTGGAGGGAAGTGACGGGGGGTGAGAGGAAGCGGAGGAAACTACAGGACTGACAGGTGTGGGCTGGCAAGCGAGTGCCACTGACAGGCTCACTGACAGGCTCACTGACACACGCACACTTACTGACAGGCTTACTGACACACACACGCTTACTGACAGGCTCACTGACACACACACGCTTACTGACAGGCTCATTGACACACACACACTTACTGACAGGCTCTCTGACACACGCGCACGCTTACTGACAGGCTCACTGACACAGACACGCTTACTGACAGGCTCACTGACACAGACACGCTTACTGACAGGCTCACTGACACACGCACACTTACTGACAGGCTCACTGACACACACACGCTTACTGACAGGCTCACTGACACACGCACGCTTACTGACAGGCTCACTGACACACGCACGTTTACTGACAGGCTCACTGACACACGCACGCTTACTGACAGGCTCACTGACACACACACGCACGCTTACTGACAGGCTCACTGACACACGCACGCTTACTGACAGGCTCACTGACACACGCACGCTTACTGACAGGCTCACTGACACACGCACGTTTACTGACAGGCTCACTGACACACACACGCTTACTGACAGGCTCACTGACACACGCACGCACGCTTACTGACAGGCTCACTGACACACACACGCACGCTTACTGACAGGCTCACTGACACACGCGCACGCTTACTGACAGGCTCACTGACACACGTGCACGCTTACTGACAGGCTCACTGACACATGCACACTTACTGACAGGCTCACTGACACACACATACACACACACACACGCTTACTGACAGGCTCACTGACACACGCACACTTACTGACACTCACTGACACACGCACGCTTGCTTACAGGCTCACTGACACATGCACGCTTTCTGACAGGCTCACTGACACACACATACACACACACACGCTTACTGACAGGCTCACTGACACACACATACACACACACACGCTTACTGACAGGCTCACTGACACACGCACGCTTGCTTACAGGCTCACTGACACATGCACGCTTACTGACAGGCTCACTGACACATGCACGCTTACTGACAGGCTCACTGACACATGCACACACTTATTGACAGGCTCACTGATACACGCACATGCTTACAGGCTCAATCACACACACACACACACAACCACTTATCGATATGCTTACTGACACACACATACACACATTTACCGATATGCTTACTGACACAGGCTCACTCACACACACACACACACACACACACACATAGACACAGACACACACTTACTGACACACATACTCACACACACACACACACACTTATTCACTGACACACACTGGAATGACAAGTGTTTCGGTGCGGAAAAGCCAAGCTTCTGCAACGAGATGTGAGCCCAGTAGTTGGGGGGTGGGGTCAGTACAGCCCCGATATCTCAGAGGCTAATTACATCCTGTCTTTTTGATGGTGAGAACACAGCAAAGAGGGAAATATTCATAGCATAGCATACACCCCCCCCCCCCCCCAGCCAGGAGGGCAGAAAGAAAATGCAGGACAACGCATGATGGCAGGCTGGTGGGGCTGGTGGGGGGCGCAGTGGGCTCTGTACCTCACTGTAACAGGCTGGGGATGAGGCTGAACCAGAACCATGTATGGCTGAGTGACATGGACTGTCTGAGCCAGGGGGGTTGTGGGTGGGTATGGGTACGTCTGTCTGTCCGCCTGCCCATGTCTGACACTGTGCTTCAGCAGCAGTGTCTGTGTGAGTGACACTCTGTGTCTGCCTGTCTGTCTGTCTTTGCGCGTGTGTGTGTGTGCGTGCATGCCTGCCTTCCTGCCTCTGTGTGTGTGTGTGTGTGTTTGTGTGTGAGTGTGTCTGTCTGTTTCTGCCTGCTTGCATGTGTGTGTCTGAGTACACACGTTCCTGCTCTGTTTTAGACATTTCAGACTGAGCTGCTATTGGAGGAAACTGGGCCACATCACGCAGAAGCTTTTTGGCAGCTCACATAAGAGGGGTGCACCAAAATCCACCCCTGCTGGGGAGTAGGGTGGGCATCCGCCTGACGGAGGTCTCAGCCCTGCCGTTACAAAGGGCAGGAGCTTAAATGACTGGTCTGTGGGACACGTGCTGAAAATACTGGTATAGCTGCAAGAGTGACTCACTCCAGTGAGACTGGGGCCTGCAGTCATCTTGCAGCCTTATGCCACTAGGTGGCGCTGTTCCCCATTTCCATGGACTGTTAACCCCCTGCCTACTGGGGTGCTTCTCACCTTGTGGAGATTCGCTCCAGAAATCATTTCACACCATATTTCTGTAATCGGATTGGAGAACGAAGACAAACTGCTGCAAGTGATCAGGTGGCAAACCCAGGGAATGTGTTCGGTTGGCCACACTGCGTTTGTTTTAAGAAAGTGTGACGCACCCTTTTTACAAATTTAACCACTACTGTAAGTGGCTCAGTGGCTAGTACTGTAGCCTCACACCTCCAGGGCTGTGGGCAGTTTAGTTCCTGCCCCTGCTGTGTACATGTGAATTTGCATGTTCTCCCTGTGTTCATGTTTTCTCTGGGGGCTCCAGTTTCCTCCCACAGTCCAGAAATTGGCGCTCTGGGCTCATGGCACTTCTTTACTGGATAAGCAGTTATGAGAGTTGGAGGAATATTCGTACCTTTGGGCACTCTTTCATTCCTGCCTGAACTGTCCATTTCTTTATTACATACAGTTTTAAAATTGGCATCATTTTGATTGAGGTCAGGTGATGTCACTGAGAGGTAATTGATTCATAGTTAAATCCAACCCTTTCCCCAGCTGTGTTACCCCAGGAGACTCTTAACAGGAACTAATAAAGATCAATTAGGCAAACGAGAGGGACTGACGGTGCAGGAAGGCAGACGGGCCATAAACCCGGTGGGCTGGACTGGGGTTGGGGTCCCTGCAGTCAGACACAGTTTGTTTGGGTCAAGGGACACAACTATGGTGACCGTGCGATTGCCTGCGTCAAAATGCACAATGGTGACCGAGGCTATCATGGCAGGAAACATACCGTGCAATGGGCCTGCATGCGCTGTGAGGGGATATTAAAGATAAGACAAAGAAACAGGGGGTTCCATTCCTTGTTCCATGTTTGAAAAGGGACTAGCAACTGCATGGCGATAGAGAGAGAGAGAGAGAGAGAAGCGATTCTCCAAAGGGCAGGCGAGGGACGGAAAGCCTGGAAGCAGCCGGAGCAGGAGAGATGGGCATCTCTTTGGCGCTGCAGTGAATGTGGCACTCGGCTTTGTGCCAGTTTTAGCGCAGGCCACCCTGGCAGCGCCACCCTAGGTAACACTATTATGGAGAGAGACTCCTGACTCCCGTACTTCCATGCACCTCCTCAGACTCTCACAAACCTCCCTGCACCTCCTCAGACCTCCGCTCCCCTGCCCAGGATGTGCAGACATCTGCCTCTCACGCAGACACAATAAGCCCCAGACATTTTACGAGGGTCCAGCAGCACTGGGGGGGGGGGCCGGGGGTGTAAATCACACTAATAAAAACGTGCATGCTGGTGCTGCTGGGGGGGGGCTCCCAGCACACAAATACAGGGAGCCCCTTAAAGTCCGTGGGCCACAACTCTGCCACCCCCCCCCGCTCACCTTATAGCCCCCACCCCCGGTTGCAGATTCCTGTCGTCTCTGTGGCCTTATCCCCGTCTTGGTCCTTGGCTTGACGCCCTCGAAGCCTGACTCGAGCACGTGTTGGGGTGCCCTCCCTGCTCTTGAGTGGTCGCATGGCACAGGTACCTGCACGGGGGGTGGGGGCATGTTCAGCGCCGCATCCACGCGAGGCAGGGCAGGAGTATGTGTGTTAATTATGCACGAGGTTAATTACATGACGCATCTGTCTGTACTGCGGCTTTATTGACTAGTCAGCGAGGCACTGACACATGGAAACAAAAGTAACCGAATCTGCAAGCAGAACGTGGTGACATCATCTAAGGGGGGAGCTGACCCAACCTGCTTGAAATGGTGTGTGTGTGTGCGAGGCGGTCTGAACATATACCTGTGTGCGCGAGGCGGTCTGCACATGTACCTGTGTGTGCATGCCGATCTGAGTCTACACCTGTGTGTGTGTGTGTGTGCGCGTGCGCGCTGGTCTGCACCTATTCTTGTGTGTGCACACGGGTGCCGGTCTGCGCTTTTACCTGTGTGTATATGTGCGCAGGCATGAACAGCTGCCTCTGACCCTCACTCCCAGTGTCTGCTCAGTGGGCTGGGGCTGGGACTGGGGCTGGGGTGGGTGAGTTCTTGATGGGCTGCGATCAATGGCATGGTCACAGCCTCCCCCGGATGCATATTTCCTGCACTTGACCCCTGATTTTGGAGGTGTCTATCCATATTGAGTGCGGGGTCTGGGGGACACAGGCCCCAGCTGTCTGACACGTGCCCAAGCAGAGCTGGCAGATTAACTGTACGCCGGCGGGGCCACGAGGACCCCAGGGAAGGGCGACTCTTTGGGTGTGTGTGCGGGGACACACAGGCTTGCCTTTATGTATGTGTTCCTGGTGCTGTTGGTGTGGGTTTCACGCTTACCTCTGTGCATGTGTGTATCTGTATATATGTGTGTGTGTGTGTGTGAGCGAGAGAGAGAGAGAGACGCACAGCTGTCTAATGGAATCCGCCACTCCTTGGTATGGCGGAAGGGGGGGGGGGGGTTTGTAAGAAGAGAAGGACGGGTGGCATCTGATGACTCGCTCCTGTTCACTCTTCCCCGGTCTCGTCTCCGCGTGAAAGGCGCTATGAATTATTCAGAGGTCGTATTGCGGCCCCCGCCTTGCCAGCCGGCACGGCTCCTAATGAGCCCCGCCCGCCCCTCAGCCAGGGCAGCGTGGCGCTCAGTGGCCTGGCCAGCAGTACCCACGGCGATGTGGCACTGTAGCCCATGGGCTATGAGAGCTTCAGTCACCCGCTCTGCCTGTTCTGGGAATCGGGACCATATCAGAGATGGGATCTGGTGGGGGTGGAAAAGGACGGGGCCCAGCCAAGTGGGGCAGGGGTCGGCCTGTTTATTCCTGTCCGTTCGCTGTGTGCCATGCCGCTTCCTGCTCTCACTGGGCTCGGGGGGCCTGCCTTTGCTTTCTACACCGTATCTCTCCTGTTTTTATATCACCACAAACTCTCAGTTTATAGCCGGATATGTTGCCTTTTCTGACAAGGGCGGGAAGCATTAAGTTGTTAATTGATTGAAGGGGCTTTGAGTATCCCTGAACCCCCACCCACTTTTTCGGAGGGTGCCACACCGTCGACCAAAATTTATTTTTAATTGCCCTTTTAATTTATTGGCAGTGCACAAATATTTGACTTAAAATTTAAAGGTTGTGGCTGTAATTTTTTGTTCCGGAAGTGCTTAAAGACATTTTTTAAATGTGTTAATATGATTTACAAAGCGTCGGCCCGTAATAGTGTTTTGCCTGTAATCCTACCCGAGATCATGTAAATCCCACAGCACCTGTACAGCATTTATATATATTGAATAAATACGGAAAGCAGTCGAATATATAAATAATGTATAGATGAAAGTGCTTCACTGTTTTATTTGGGACTAAGTGGTCGCATGTTCTCAGCCGTCGATGGACAGTGGTTGTAAATCTCCGCTTCACATTTAATGCGTCTCTCTCTCCAGGGCAGTGATTCACACTGAAGGAATTTCATTTACAGTCACTCTCGTTCTTCTGAAACAGTGAACGTTACACCCGTAGTAACATGAAAATGTGCCTGTCAGATGCTGTTAAAATGGTGTTTTCCTCAGCCTTAATGGCTTTGTCTGCGCGGGATGATTGAAGTGCCCTGCGCTTGTGTGCCTGCATAGCACCATGACACTCACCGGAATGATGACAGCGGATCTACTCCTGTTTGGTCCGGAGTCCTCCAGCTGTGATCTGGCACCAGGTGGCGCTAATTTGTGGCCCGTTTTGCTTGGGGAGTGCAGGCCAAGCCACCCAGTAGGATTAGACATCAGCAGATGGGTTATGTAGCTGTTCTGCAAATAGCCTGATCTGGGTTATCTACCTGTATGCTCACAAATGCATATTTAAACCCGGGTCTTTTTCAGTTGAGTGGCCTTGCAGCTGCCCCCCCCCCCCCCCTCCTTGGGCTGATTTGGACACCTATGACTAGCACCCGTGGGGTCCTGCAGATGAAAGCTTGCACATGGTCACTGCCCTCAGGGGGGCACCCCACCCTATCTCAGAAAACGGATGGGGGGGGGGGGGGGTCAGTGAGGTCAGGGCGATGGCACTTTTGTGTCAAGGCGGCATGTCGAGCCACAGCAGAAGCATGAGTGGATGAATGATCTCTCTCTCAATTCTCAGGAGCGAATGGGAGCCCGTCGCTACGGACGGCGCTCACAGAGGCTGCAACCTGTGATGTTACTTCAGGCCAAAGTGAAAGGGGGGGGGGTTAGCTGGGAACGGGGCATGTTGGGCTCAACAAAAGCTGGAAAATTGAATGGGGGGAGGAGAATGAGAACACATGGGGCAGTCCCAATGGGCAGGCCCGGGGTGAGAGGGGAAGGTGAAGCCCCCAGATTGATGAGCGCGCCCCCGGTTAAATATTGTCAGGGCCTTTTCTGCTGAGCCCAGGAGCCAGAGAGGGGAACGGCTGGGCTGGCTGGGTTAATGTGTCCCCCCTCCCTCCCTCCCTCTCTGCTCACTTTGCAAAACTCAACAAGTGCTGCATCTCCTGTGCCGAGAGCAGGAGAATGTACGGGCCAGTCCGCTACCGCCGCCGCCTCTACACGCCGGTCCCGATCACCTCATTTGTTAAAGGGGCAGAGGCCCTCTTTCTCTCTGCTTATTAATCCTCAGATCAGGATAAGTGAATCTCCGCGCCAAACGAAGGCATGGCCGTTGCTGCTCCCTTTCTGGTAATTTAAATGGAAATTTCGGTGTCGGAGGTGCAGGCTAACCTTTAATTCTGACCCCTGCTATCAGAGCTTCAAGCTGAGTTAATGGGCTGTTTACTGGTGCATTGTGGGCCAGCTGCACCCCGTTGCATTTCAAAGTCCGCAGCCACCCGCGGTGCTCGCGCAGCCTTTAGATAAGCGGCTCTTCTCTCTACATCAGAGCGGCGTGATTGATACTCGGCACGCAGGCATCTGCAGCATTGATGTGTGAAGCAGGGGACCCAGATGCAGCAGTCCCAGCCACGATTAATCCACGCTTCAGTTTATTATAGATGTAAAGAGGGCAGTGATGTGCTCAGGGATGGGTATCTTATGTATTAAATCCCGTCGTTTACAGCTTGAACAAGTTTTACTTCTAGATAAATACTGACTCTCCAGAGAGGGTTTAGTTTAGGTCACCTGTGACCCTTGAGCTAGTCTTTGGATTGTTTAAAACCTCTGGGATCCTGATGTAAGAGGTCGAATAAACTCCCTTTAAATAAACAGATCATCTCGGGCTGCGAGGATGGATCTGCACTCAGTTTGAGAGCTTCCCAGATGAAGCTGGGTCTCCGAGAATGGGGGTGGGGGGTGAGGATGGATGGATGGATGGATGGATATGCTATCTTTCTAGCCAGCCTGTCCTTTTGAAATGCTGATGAACACCCCCCCCCCCCCCCCCCCCCATCAGTGTCCCCTTGTGTTTAATGAGGCTGGCCAGAGTTATCCGTTCCATTAACCCCCCCCCCCCCCTTCTTTTTTGGGAGTGGGATGGGGGAGCCTGACCCCCGCCCAGCGGCATTTGTCACGTTTGGGCTCTGCACGCAGCTACTCTCCGCGCCTTTTGTTCCCCGCACTGCTGGCTAAGCAGGGATTTCAGATGTTCCATTAACATTTGAACCGCCTCTGCACATTTTTACATTTCTCATCAGTGGCCAGGATCTCCCTCGACCCCTCCCATCCCCTTCCCCCGTGGAGTCCCTCCTAACCTCAGACCTGCCCCCCTCCCCCCCCCTCCGTGTGTGAGACACCCCTGGTTCGCTCACGGCTCCCTGCTACTTTTAAGGCAGATTCCCTCCGCCTCCCAGAGACGCATTAAGTTATGAGCCCCCCATGCCTGTTTGCTTGAAGTGTGCTGCCCCCGTCCCACCTGATGTGCCCAGCATTGCCCCACACACCCGGCAGCTTGTCATGGAGCTGGATACAGCATCAGCACCCCAGCGAATCACTTTGCTCGGCCGCTAACTAGGCCGCAAGTCTGTCAGGCTGGATCTGCACATGGGCCCCTCCCTGACCGATATGGGTGCTGCTCCCATGAGACTCTGTCCGCCGGTCTGTCCTGGGTCCCTGTGGGACCACGTCTGTGCCATGCTCCACATTTTCATATGTTCTCCAAGCATCTCATTGGTTTTGTTCATGCTGGATGGCTTCAGTCACCCCGGCGTGTTTCCATTACAGCTGTTTTATGGGTTACCATGGGAATCGCCAGTGACACGGCTGTTGGCTGGCGGTGTTTGTTTGTAGTGAATGTCTCAGCGTTACTCTTAACAGCAGCTGCTGGCCCTGGGCCTGACAAAAAAAGCCTCATTGTTTTGCTCTTAAAGGGAACTTCACCTTAAAGTGACAGCGAGGTGGACTTTCATCAGAGGGCTCCAGTGTCGCACACCTTTGGGAAATCCTCCCTCGGTACATCAGGGGGTGTCCCTTATCCTGTTGTATTATTCTTGAGAGGAACCCTCAACCTGAGCCTGTGGCTCAAGCCACACAACCGGGTCCACTGTCCGGTTTTCCAGCTCTCCTCTATACAGCGACTGCGCCAAGTCCAGTGGTCGCCAGGGAGACGGGCCGCTGTTTTGGGCCGGCTGAGGAAAAACAGCTGTGTAAATATACATGGTGGTGGTGTGGGGGCTAATAACACAGATGTTAGGCAGGTAGAAAGAACAGGCCTGAAAGGGGCGGAGTCAGGTGATCCGGGGGGAGGAATGTGGATGTGGAATGTTCCAAGGTGGGAATCTCTTGGGGGTGCAGGCCTGGAAGCGACTACACTCAGGTGATCTGCCATCATCAGGCAGGCAGCTCTGTGTATGGGAGTGGTGGCGGAGGCTGGGGGGGGTGGGAGAGGATTATAAACCCTAATCCAAAGTGTTTACGTTCCCATCAGATCTGGAAGCTTTCAGAAAGGTGATAAGAAGGCGGTCGCCTGTTGGCCTGTTGGCCTGCTCGCTCTCATGTGCTGCCACTCCCTCACCTGCTCAGGTGCTGCGATGTGACATGCTGATCCTTCAGATACTCTTCTAAGTAAAACAAAGAACTCCATTTGTGACCCCCCCCCCCCTCACTCCTGCTTGGCACGGCTGAGGAGAGTTTAACTGCCCATTTCTCTTAGAAAATGTGTGGCTGTGGCAGATAACATGTAAGCAGGCACAGGATTATGTAATGACCATAAATCTGTTTCTCAGAAGGAAACCGAACCCTGAGGTGTCTTCAAAGGTCCGGGTTGGACGTGGAGGAACTCCAAGCTGAGGCGGGTATGGCCCCCAGAATGGCGGGTCATTGGATGGTGGGCAGCGGCAGCGGTTGGGGGGGGGGGGGAGCACACTCTGATTGGTTCACAAACACATGGGCACCCGGTGCCCATTTACACGTCTAATATGAAGACCGGGAGGCATAATAATAGCCAGACTGGAATTAATTTAATGCTAATGAAATCACCCCTTCAGCCTGTTTTCTCCCTAGCAGACAAACTGTGCATATATCACCCTCCGAGGAAATGTTCCCTTCTGCTCCTGGCAAGTGCCCAGGCAATGATGAAGGTACTAATAGGGAGGCATGATGCATTGTGGAGACGGTGGAGATGGGCACACTCTGGCTCCTCCCTGTGTGTGTGTGTGTGTGTGTGTGTGTGTGTGTGCGCGTGTGTGTGTGTGTGTGTGTGTGTGTGTGTCTGCATGCATGGTCGTGCTGCCGGATGTCCCAAAGGCTGGGTGCCCTTCACGGGTCACCTTCGCTTCCTGATGCCCACACAGAGCTGTTTGCTACCCCTTTGATTGGTGGGGCTGCTGTCGGTGTTAGTTCCTTACTGCTTCTTAACACCAGTGATAGGAAAGGTAAGCAGTAATAAACGCCCCCCCCCCCCCCACACACACACACACACTGTGTCTGCCTGCCAGGCTCCCTGCACACACCGGGACCGGGATAAGTGTGTGTGTGACAGTCTCGGGTGGCTCAGTGCTGGCTGTTTAACATGAGCGGAGGACCCACTGTACGTCTGGCTGCTGGTGATGGGCAGGGTGACTCTACAGGCCCCAGAAGAGCGACGCTGGTCACAGTCACGCAGTGACAGGGGTCACACACACAGCCTGTTTGGACCTGCGTCTGTCCTTTCCCTCCTGTCTGGAGTAGGTCGGCCTAAGCGTGATTTTCTGTCATCCCGCTTCTGAAGAAGGTGTAGACACTAGAGAACACGCCGAAACTTTTTCAGAGTAACGCCTGCTCTCTGGGAGTGCCGTCCCTCCAGGCATCTCCACTCATCTCCACTCAGCCACCAGCTCTCACTCCAGTCCACCGTGGCCAGTTGCCGCCGACCTGCCTGCCTGCTTGCCTTCGCCCTCTGTGCTGACATTTACGCCACCGAACTGGCCAATCTCCCCTCCTGCTGTGGAGAACTGACAAATGTGGCGATGCATCAGCAGGCCCCTAGGTGAACGCCCATTTCTCCAATGCTGATGTAATCGTCTCTACTATCACTACAGGAACAGCCAATGGCTTCTACAAAAGAACTCATTAGTCCAAGCTTGATTACTGTACTTTGATGAATTCCCAAGTCATTCCAAATGGCAAGTACTTGTGTTACTTAGAATCAGAATGCACCAAAGGGAAGAAGGGGGCATTAAATGTAAATTAGGCTGGACTTAAGAAGTCAGGAGTAGGTTTAGTCTTGTTTCCTCTGGTGGTCTTTAAAATCTGTTGGCTTATTTAAATACTTAAGAGTCACTTCTGGAAAACATTGTCCTCCAATAAAGCTGCGTTTAAAAGTGTTGTCCACGTAGTTAAGATATCCATGTCATTTTAGAACAGGCTTTGCAGTGGACTGCAGTTGCATTACGGTCAGTATTACGAAAGCTGCACTTGGGCTGCCATCATTGAGCCTGTACACAGCTCATTCAGGGTGACATCTTGGACATTTAAGCTTCAAATTGAAATCACGACGCGTTTGGTTTTTCTCCAGTCTCAAATATCTGCTTTTACCATGGACCGTAATCTGATCCGGGGAGATTAAACCTGATGTCATTTTATATTTTCGATCCGAGCACAAAACATATTGCAGCAATTAAGATATCCTTCTGCACAAACAGTACAAGTATGAAATTGACTTTTTCTGTTGTGTTAATCACCCCGAAATTATTTTAATGTCCACAGACTGAAAATGTGAACTTGAAGCTGGAAAGAAAGGGAATAAGCTGATTTTTCAGCTTCTCGTTTAATCCTTATGCCTGAATGTTTGCTTTCTAAGGCGGGCCGTTCTGATGCTGCCTGTCGTAGAACTGAGTACCACAGGAATTTGCACAGTGTACCTGCAGCTCTCCAGTGCCTTTATCTATGAATGTAAACAGTCTGTTCACTCTCAAAAGTGCGCCCGAGTTTGTGCAAGCGACAGTCACTGCCCTATGCCCCCATAACCCTGTGTGGGCCTAGTCCCGGAATCTGAGTGTCAGAGGCGCCAGGGTTCTGTTGTAAAAGACTCATAAGATCCATAATCACAAAGAGTACACTCCAAGCTCTGAAAAAGAACCAGGAGAACCAGCACTAGGCTCTGGCTGTGGATAAAGCCTTAACGGTCCTATTCCCTAAATGATTGCGTGTTTGTTTCTGTACATGTTTGGTTCACGTAATGGCCGCCTTAACAGTGCAAGTTTTCTTTTGGTACTTTAATCTCGTGTTTAAGTGAAAAGATGCATCCTTTGTAATTTTGCTGATGCTATTGTCCTTTGAGTCAGTTAAGAAGAGCCTCGGATTCCCGTCAGGTAAAAGTAAGCGAAGAAACGGGGATGACATCGTCAGATGAGAAACACAGAGGCATGCGAGCGCGTGGGTCACTCCGGGGTGAGGCTGCCTGCCTCCACGGGTTCAGGAAAAGTTCAGCCGCATAACATTAGGCAAATTAGCGAGGGAAGATGCGGTTTGGGAAAGGGGCGAAGGATTTGGAGTGGGGCTAACGATTTGGAGTGATGGGAATAATGACCAAGGGATGAGGAGCCCGAGACGAAGAGCAAAGCACACGTACGTCATGTTCAAGGTTTCACCCAGAATTATGATAAATGTGCGCATATCACCCTGCCTCGCCAGACTGCATGCACGCATTGCTTGGAGTTGAGCAACCAGCCTTTCATTATTTACGGGCCAGGGGACCGTTTCTGTTATGGATACTACTGTAAATATGACACACAGTTCGCACCTTAAATGCCGTGTTGACCTCGTATAAATGTCGTTTTCTGAGAAAACATAAATGTCACACAGGAACAAAGTTAAACTCTACAGAGGGAAGACGTGCTTCCTTGTTGAACAGCAGTCGTCACGCAATGACGAAATACTATTGGGGTTTCCGATTTGCGTATACTTCTGGCCAGATCTTTCGGCAAAAACAGGACTACGTCGCGAACGCTATTTACTGTAGAATTGCCTCGCGACATTTAAAAGCTTGCCCTGAAGTCTTCGGGACATTTATTGTTTCGTAAAACCCCGTCCGTACAGTTTAAACCGGGAGAATTGACGAACAAACGGACCGGTCACCACCACCGAAGTTAAAATCGGACCTCCGGGATTAAATGCCAATCCCCCCCCCAAACCAGTCTTTGTGGGACCGCCGTCCACGTCGGACATCACAGTGGTGCCGGGTGTATGGTTTGTTTTCGCTGGTTGATCAAATAACTCCTATCGTAGCTTTCCCCCGTTTTCCCCAAGCAAAGAAATAATATGACAAATCAGCCGAGTGTTCCGCTGCGTAGTGAAAAAGATGAGGTTTCTGGAGAAGCCGTGTTTTTATTTTACTCGGCTGTATTATCTCATGTACTTGCAGGTCATCCCATCGATTTTTCTTTCTTTTAAGATAAATCGTTGTCATTGTGTTTATGGAAAATTACATTTAACAGAGCCTCGGGTTTATTCTTTAAATGCAAAATATAGGTAGCCGAACTGTTAGCAGTTTTGGGAGGCATATTTACTCCACGGAGGTGTCTCCCAGTCAGTTTTGCGATGTAAGGTCATAGGTGTGCGCAAGCGTTCATTACTTTGTTAGTAATAACACAGAGGCGACTGCGATGACTGGTGTTTTCAAACCAGCCCGCAAAAACGATCTGCCTATCTCTGTCGGGTAGGCAAAAACACAGGCTACGAATCGCGGGTCTTGTTAAAGGATGGATTTTGCAGATACGAGCCCCGGTCGATACGAACGGGTTAAACCTGAGATGCACTGTGAGAGTGAGTGAGTGTGCCAGAGAGAGAGAGAGAGAGAGAGGGAAAAGAACCGAGGTGGGTGGGGTCTGAGCACAGCTGCTGAGCCTCGTCACAAGCTACAGACCGTGATAGAGACGAAATTGGTGTGGGAAACACGGAAAGACCCCCAAAGAAAAAAAAAACACACGAACGAGGGAATTGATTCTCAAGTACTTTGAACCAGGGATAGGGGAAAAGACTAAACACGTCGCCGTGTAGAGATAAGAGTATCTCATGATTGTAGAATGAAACGACCAGCAGTCTGCCTGTTTGTAGGAAGAAGTGAACTGCGCTACAGAAAAAGCTGTTTGGCCAGCTAACGCAGGAAGGCACATGGGGCTGTTTTCATGACCCCAGACGGCGAATCCGAGCTGAATACTTGTGCACGTTCTGGGATTTTTTTCCGATTTCACAGCATTAATTTCCCACATTTAGTGGGAAACGCTGCTATTCGAAAGTTCTTGTGCAATTGATAATATTTTGCTCACCGACGTACATGGGATTCGCATGGTCTTTTTCTTTTAATATAAGACCAAAAGACTACTGGTACCGCGGGGAATTTATTTTACAAAAGTTACTGCTGTTGAAATTACAAATCAAGATACTGAAGAACGCTAACTCAGTTAAACTCGAGGCGACATGCTGAGAACTGCGATCCGTGTGCATATCTTTCAGATACGACTTTGCTGTTTTTTTCTCAATTTATAGATTCTAGTTTGTTGTCCGGATAACAAGTTGGGATCCACTAAACCAGCTGGATCTGGCTCAGACCCCGCTGAATCCTCTGTCAGTGTACAATATTTTATTTTTCTGTTTTATCGCTGACTCTCAACTTGACCGAAGGGAAATCGCATGTTCTACCTCTACGTTAGATTAATTATAGCAAACGAATCCATCATTAACGTTTAGTTTGTTCAACGCATTTTTATTTTTTCAGAATTTTCCTATTGACAGATTTCCATTGTTTGCATTGGCTCTTATAACCTATGATGTATGAAAGCGTGGACGTCGTGGGATTGAATCCCAGCCCAAACCCCTTTTTAATGATGGATTACTATAATCAGAATCGTGGGTGCTTGATTCAAGAGAAAGGACTTGTGGCCGGAGCATCGCACCCCTACCCAACCTCCATAACCTCTATCAGAAACCAACACTGGAACGGCTCAAATCACTGTAAGTGGCATTTCGCTTGGAAGTTTAACTTTTTCTGGCAAGGTCATGTCTGTTTATACAAGGCGATATTTATTTACACCCGGCCTGTGTTTTAAGGCTGTATCGAAACTTAATGGGCATTATGCGGTCCAATTATCCATAACAACGATAACCATTAATAAAGTCGTTAATTCGTATACGAGATGCAAACGGGGTCAGAACAGTTTGCAGTACTTGTAGTCCGGCAGCAAATGTACGTTGCCAACACAAATTTGGGGCTATGAATTGTATATTGTCTCTCTTCGGCGATTTTGGCCCGTATTTAATAACGCGTTTCCTTTTTGACAATTAGTTTAACCATTTCACAATAACAACATTTTGCACATTTTGTGCTTGAATAGTTACGCAGTCCAAACCCGCATCGTTCGTATCCTCCGGACCGCAAACCCTTTAAGACCAGTTAAGCCACGTTGAAGCCTTAAATGTTAGTCGCTGTAGTAATGGCTGCAAAATAATGGTGGTTTTAATGTGCTGAAACATTGCACAACACAAGACATAGCGACCTAGGCGGTGCTTCAAGTTTATTGTATGTTGACCATTTGCAACATATTGCATCACCTGGGTTTAAAATGACATTTGGAGAGCAGGTCACAGCAAGACCTCCAATGTGACAAGACTACACGCGATTAATTGTACTCGAAGAAAACTGGCCCGGTGTTTCATTTGTATATATATATATTTGAGATGTTTAAATTTTGTGTGGTTTTCAAGCAACGTGGATTGATAATAAAACCACACGCCGCCCCTCCTGTTGCCTCAGCTTGTGCGTAAGCCATACTGCTTTACTGTATACCGACGCGAAATAATGTATAACTCGTGATGACCGTGTCTTTGGAAATGTTTGATACGATAAAAGGTATAGTGGATTTTTTTTTTGTTTGATGCTAATTTACCGTAGCGATTTACAGTTATGCTCCCTTACTGAAACCTTTAAATGGCAGAGATTCGGGTTCTGTTGTTGGAACATTTGTAAATGCATGCTAATCATCCTCTTTGTTAATTTTGTGTTAAATCGATTCATATGGCTGACATTACATATAGCCTAAGGTGAAACTGAAGGAATGATTATTTGATTGGAGTAGGATGGATAGAACGGAGGCGACCCCTTAGCCTTGCATTACGCGATATTTAAATGTAACAGGCACTTACACTGCTATAGCTAATTTTTACCTCATTGACACGTCAGAGTGCAGGAGTTGCCGGTGTTGCTAAGTCGTGAAATAAACAGGGGTTAATTGCAATTAAGAGGGCAGCGTTTTGTCCTAAAGCCGTAGGTATGTACTGCAGATATGTTATCAGGTATTGCGACGTTTCAGGCGATCATAATGCGTCCGCCCTTTAAATGTGCGAGCGTCCTACGTAATGAGGCACTGCTTTGGGGGGTTTTCTTTTTGACCGGTGAGGCCGTAATAGCATTCGCCGGACATAGGGAGTTTATAGGCTGCTGCAGCCGTCGCGCGTCGAAAGGGACGATGTGGAGGTGTCTCCCGAGCCGCAGCAAGTGGAAAGAATTTCTTTCTGGCTCGGCGTTTTTCTTTCTATAGCAACTGTTTAGGGTAGAAGTGGTATTATTATTAAACTTAAATGTTTATAGCCCGTGTACATGTAGCGACCTGCTATTTTATTCTAAATTAAGTTTAAATAAGCATCTGAGGATTATGTTTTTATTATTCGTTATTTTCACGCGAGCCTAGTCTTATTTTACTCAACAACCATATTTTTACAGAAATGTCCTAATTAAATGTAATATCCGTCATACGACGAAAATAGCCGACGTTTATTTCCACGATATCTGAAATAGGGGTCGCCTGAATTTTTGGTTTCCTTTCGTAGGCTGTTCCTTACGCGGATTTCAGTTTTCCTGTAGTATGATTTCTGTTTCGTAGTGCGTGGGAAAATGTAGAAATCAGATTTCATCGCTGAATCTGAATGTGTGTAAATGCAATTTTTTACGCATACCCTGTGCCAAAATTTCAGAATGAGAGGAGTGAAGGATCCACGTGGTTCTTATAAATACAAGTTAAGCGTGGTATCTGGTGTGTATAACGAAGAACATTTGGAGAAAAATGACCGAAATGCCTGAAAATGAAAATGCGTCACATAAACCTACCATTTCTTAGCAAGGCACAGGACGTCAGTCATAAATAAAACCACAATATACGGGGGACTGTTGAATCGTTAATTAGGGAAGACTTTCATTTGTTAATAGCTATAATGAGATTTTTTTTTGCAGCAGATGACTAATTAATCAATGGTATACTTTATATAGCGCATTTGAGGAATCGTCCACATATGTGTAATTTAGCATAGCTTCTTTAAAGATTCTTATAAAGAAATACATAATGCGTCTACTACTCATCTTTTGTTAATAATAATAATAATAATAATAATACTTTTGCTTGTTTGCAGTTGATCCAGTATGTTTAATGAATCATTCATATGTCAGCCAATGAAACGCCACTTCGGGCATTTTTTCTGAGCACAGCACCATCCTGGATGATGCCTGCGTGTAGCTGACTGGACTGTCTGCTGTGTATCTGTCATCACTAGACACAGTTTGCCTGTATGTGTGTGACTGGCTTATCATACACGTATTTTCACTTGCACAGAGCGGAAAGTGCCATACTTAGGAAACGATTCGTCCAGCATTAAACATGCTTTCTTTAAGAAGTAACTGAAGGATGACCTCAACGCGCGAGTTCATCCCTGTCCTGGCAATGAACCGCAAGCCTAGCATTTAGCTTAAAAAAGGTTAACTAAAAAAAGAAAAATGTTGGTGAGTGAAGTGGCTGTTGCCAATTTCTAGCTGCTTATCATAAACGCTGAATTTAGAAGAGGACGAGAAGATCCCTAGGGATAGTTTAGCGCGTGCGGGCCTCCCGTTTGGTGTGGATCGGCGTTTAGGGGCTGCCTGTGTGTTGCTTGACGGCTTCATTACAGGGATGCCGTGAGAGATCTGCCAGCCAGCTGCTCCTGCTCCCAATCCTAAAGGTTTTTGTTCGGTGGCTGCTTTCCGAAGATCTTTTTCTGGTCATGTTTCCGCTGCGGTAAAATTGCAAAGGACGGCGTTGCTGGGTCTTGCCGACTGAATGGCCCTCGGCTCCTACTGTTCCCACATGGGCCGATGTGCGCTCCTCACCCCCCACCCCCACCCCCCAGTCCCTGCTCACAACACCTTCGCCCTTCCCATGCCTCCCTGAACGGAAACCGGCGCTTTGACATGCAAAACTAAAGTCGGTAATTTGAGTAGGAGATCCCCTGGGCTCCTCGGCGATCTGCGCTTTAAGAAACCCAGTGAAACGCAGCAGAACTCGTCCCAGATTCCCGTCAGCGCTCCGCACGTACTTATTTCACGTAATCCCTCTACCCGCTGCAGCACATTTCACTGCTTAAGTGTTTGTGCCGTTTCGGGTTCCAGCCTTGTAGCAGTATATCGCTGCATTGAATCTGAAACACTAGAGAACGCATACGGCGAGCCAGCATTGTGGAGGACGTTTGAGGGATCTGTCGTGGTTCGCAGTGCCCACTCGAAGCCCCCTTTGGTTTGGCTTGGATTCCTTGGCCTTTATTTGGGCTATGTGGAATCTGTTGTTCCTGGCGTCTCGGTCGATCCGTAGCTTTAGAATTCTGTTTTCGGTCCTTAAAAGGAGCAAACCTAAAAGTGACAAACTCCATCCGATTTCCCACAATGACCCGAATGCTTTTACTCACTGACAATTTCTTTGTAGAAAAGAAGGTTTCTTACGTTGACATGGCAGCCAGGCGTATTGGGTGAATGCGAGCCTTGGCATAGATCCGCTTAGTTGTTGTTGTTGATGGGACGGTCCTGTGATTCACTGAGTGGTGGTGGAAGATCTGATGCTGCAGGGGGTGATGCCTCTCCCAGTGCTGTGATCTTGGGCATGTCCTCGGCTGACACTGCCGTGCCCTGTGGAACCTGGGCATCATCCTCTCACCTCTGACTCCCGGGCCCTTGGGAGGGGTGGGCCGCTCCTCTGGTCGAGGCTGCTTTTGAGGTCATTTGCCTTCTGCGAACTGCTCCGTCAAGTTGGCTGCACGTTGGATGTGTTCAGCCAAACGTGGGAGTGTAAATTGCCCGTTTGTCCTTAGCTGGCTCTTGGAGCTTGGGGGCGGGGGGGGGGGGGGCTGCTGGTTCTCCACTCTTCCTGCATGCATCCCCAGCCATTGCAGCCAGCCTACCTGATAGAGCCAATTAAAGGCATAACACTAGTTAATTAAATTGTTGCTGCTTTAATAGAATAAATGTGTGGATTGGCTTGTGGTGCGTGCAGGCATCTCTGGGGTATGGACTTTCTAGATTCATTCTGTTTTGGTGGTTTACAATCTGGCACTCATTTGAGCAGTGTTGCAAAAACCCGTATGTCAGTTTAAAAGAGGAAAAACAAATTTGACCAAAAGGTCTTTCTGCTAGTCTGCGTTTAACCCCCTCTCTTGAACCGTGGACCCATACACTGTGCCTCTCTCGCAGTGAGCAGGGACGCTGAGCCCTGCTAATCGCCCGATATTCAAAGGTTTGTTACTGGGAGCCTAATCTGACTCATGTGGTGTTTAACTGCGGAAGTCCTTTCCGAAAAACAGATGTTGTTTTATTGTTTCCCATGCAAAGCGGCAGTTCTGCTGGATGTAGTATGTGGTGGTGGTGGTGGTAGGTGGTGGGGGGGCAGTTCCAGTCTGTTGGCTAAGTGTAAACTTCTGTGGTTTGCTGGGCTGGAGGCCGTGGAGAGGCACTGGGCGCGGCGCGGTGTGGCGAGGCCTCCGGGAACAGCCCGTGCTGCCTCGTGCTACATGGAAACTGCGGCCTCCTTGGTTTGGATTCGGCCAGCGCCAGCCGCATGCTGCACCATCCCCCCCCCTGCCCCCACCCTCTATCCTTGGATATTACTCCTGCTCTTGAATACCGGATTTTCCTGGCAATGTACGGATCCTGAAACAGGAAGTGGCGCTGAGACAAACGGGAGTAACAGCAGCAAGACTATGCGCCTCTGTCCCGGGATGGTGACCTCGTCTCTTCAGGAGTGTTGGGAGTCCAGGGGCCCAGCTCTGCTGCTAGGAATCGTCGTCCTTGTCATCGTCGTCGTCATCAGACTTTTTCTTCAAAGCGGGTAGGAGGGAGGTGGAGCTAGAATCCATTAACCATGTTAACGGGACAGCAGTTATACCATGTGACAAGAAGGGCAGGAGTGAGCAGACTTCAGCACAGGGACTGCCACAGTCCTGATGGGGGCTCCAGCAATGGCCGTGTCACCATGTGCTAGAGAGGAAGCAATTCCCGGCGGGTCCACACTCGCCAGTGCACCCGGGGTGGGCACGGATCCGTCGTGCGTTGAGTGTCTGTGGTGCCAGTCCGCTTACAGTTCTGCCGGGGTCTTTGATAACCAGTTCCGTCACGGGGCTTTGTGTACGTGGCCGGAGTGAACGAGTGAACACGTCGACGTGCCCAGGGCAGGGCCTGAGGCGGCGTTTGGCATACTGCCAGGGCAGTGTGCCGGAAGCTCAGCTCCGCCGCGGCCGGCAGGGATGGCGGATCAAAGCCGGCAGCCTCAGCTAATGTTCCACAGCTGCTGGTGTGTCTCGTTTTTAAGTGTGAAGGTGGTGCTGATACCCAAGGGGGAGGGGGGTGAGTTATGGTGGGTCTGCCTCTTCACACACGCTAGATTGCGGGTTGAGTGCTGCTTGTTTACGTGCACCCCCAAAGCAGGTGAGAGGTCGTTTGTATGAGAATTAAGCCACAGCCACACACACCCCCCCCACAAATGGGAGTGAAGCCCACTTGTGATGAGCAGAGGGGTGTCATTGGCTCATTGTTACTCAGAGAGGATGGGGGATGGGGGGGCAGACAGGCTGACAATGGGCTTTCATCTCTGTATCAGTGATTACATCCTCACACACACTGAAGGTGGGGGTGGGAGCTGCTGGGGGAGGGGGCTGTAAAATATTCATAGCTCCTTCATTTAAATGTCCCTGTGTAAGGAGGCAGCCGAGCGGAAGCTGTTGGGGCGAGCAACGCTCCTGCTTCACGGCGTCCCCGCTCACGTCTGCGCTCTGCTTCCAGGGGGCCAGCGGCGCTAAGCCTACCCCAAATCTGCTGTGTTCAAGGCTTTGGCCCCCTAGTGGCAGCTGAGATGCCAGGCACGCCTGCGGCATCGCCCTCCAATCACCGTCATCCCGGAAACCCCGGCATCGGCTCCGTGTGTCCGAGTCTCTTAGGGAGGGCTACCTTTTCCTCTGGGTAGGCATGACGGCGTGTGTTTTTGGTGCCTGCAGGTGTTTTTTCTTTTGTTTGTTTAATAATACTCAACGAAAAATTTGTCATTAGGCAGTTGAATATGATGCTGTCTTAACAGAAATAAGCTGTAAACTTTGATCTGTTAATCTGGCATTTAAACTGTGGTTATTAAACGTCTCAATTTGTGTGTTTATGAAACACTGTTTGAGACTTTGACCTTGAACACTCTTCATTTACTTGTTACCTTGTTAACTTCCTTCCCGTGCTAAAATATTATACGTGTAAAATTTGGCGATTGGTTTCCCCTTAACACAGAGAACACGTGTTGCTCCCTTTGTAGGTGTGTAGATTGACATGTCGATAAGGAATTTGGCAATGCTAGAAAACCTCCATCTTTGTGTAGTTTTTTTTTTCTCCCCAAGAACCGAATGTATTTTAAAATTCTGTAGTCGATGCGATGACTTTTATATTTTGGAAATGCGATTCTCCTTAAGGCTTTACTGAGCCCCTGTAGTGATGTCTGGGAAACCTCGCAGGTACAAGTGATGCCTGTGCTGGCTAATTGGGTTGATGAGTCTAGGGCAGTGTTTCCGGATCCGGTCCATCGGGACCCTCAATCGGTCCATGTTTTTGCTCCCTCCGAGCTTGCTGCCAGACAGTTCACATTTTTGCTCCCAGAAGCTGGGAAGGGAGCACATCTTGAATGGTCTGTGGGACCATATAGGAAGACACTGGTCTAGGGAATGGGGTGGGCAAATGTGGCACGACGGAACCACGCTGCAAAGGGAGCTTTGTGGGCGTCCATCCTGAGCAAAGAGGCGTACTGTCAGTGCTGGGCCGGTGATGCAGTGCAACAGATGGAGCCGGTGCCGTGGTGACGCTGGTGTTGGAAGGTCCGGCGCTCCCAGTTTGAGCCTTCGCACCTCTGGGACTGGCCTTCCTCAGATCCCCCCCCCCCCCCCCCCCAGGTTGTGGAATGGTGCGGCTGCTCTGAAGAGACCAGGTGTTAATGGCCTCCCATTCTCTGAGGAATTTGGGTTGTAATACCGTCAAGCAGGGGGAGGGGGTGGGGGGGCACTCTGGAAGGGTTCTTTTATGGCGCATGGGGTGCATGTCATAAACTCTCAAAGAAAAAAGGCAGAGCTAAAAGGAGACAGGCCGTAAAAAAAAGGAAAAACCCCTCCATAAAGGGGGGGGGGGCTTTTGGGGGGATGCAGTGGGGGTCGTGTCACCGACATCACAGGATGGCCTCGGCTGTGTTGTTACCCAGAGCCACTTGGAGAGATTACGGCCTTCCCAGTAGGCGTGTGAAACAGGCCGGTTACATGGTGAATAAGCTGAGGCTCAGCGGCCAAGCGGGACCTGGGCAGTGCCCACCTACGGTGACAGCGTGTGGTGCTCTCATGGCAGCCTGGCCCGCCGCGCGGCGCCCCCTCTGCCGCTCTTCTAGTGGCTCGGAACTGAGGGAAGCCAGAAGCTCCCCCCATAGGACATCCCTGGAAGGAACCTCCAGGAGGAGGTGGGTAGTCGTCAGGCCTGAATGTGCCATCGGGCGTCCACGAGGGCCCAGCCGTGTGCTACGGTGAGCATGCGCCCCCACCCCCCCATAAAGCGTGCGTGACATGCCCGGCCGTGACGCGCTGTGTCTTGCTTTGGTCTGAACCAGTTGAAGCGGGGGGGAGGTGTCTGAAACGAGACCCGGCACACACCCGGGGCAAATGTGTCCTTGTCCTGTGGCCGTGTCTTCCAGTAAATGGGTGGTGTTCCAGGGCACACTGCCCAGGAATGTGTGGCAGGAGCCCCTGGTGGTGAGGGTGGGGGTGGCAGATGACTATCTACAGGAAGCAATGTGATCCACTGCCCCGCTTCCCTCCTCTCCGAGTCGGATATAGAGCACAGGAATAGCCAGGCAGTGGCAGCAGGCTCTGTGCTCATGCTCCGCGCGGGAGGAGAGCTTATAGAACATCTCCTCCGTGGGGGCCTGCCCACTTGCCATTTCCCTCCTTGGGACACCCCTGTCAAATGGTGACGTGGACAACTGTGTTTTTGGCAAATCGCTAAGTGCTGTTTAGCACAGCATCGCTCAGAGGAGCCCCCCCACCCCCCGGCCTTTGTCAGCTTTCTCTGGGCAAAAGAGGTCAGGGGGGTCAGGTTTTAAAGCCCGGATTACAGGGCCTGGGGGGGTGGTCACAGATGAGATGACTTTCGTTGCCGTCGTCACTAGATGGTCGGGGGGGATGGGGGGTTGTGGGGGGGGGGGGGGACTCTGTGCCTGTGGCGGGACATAAAAGCAGAATAAACTGGGCCAAAGTTAGCATGCTATAAATACTGTAAGCTTTCTCCAGCCCCCCCCCCCCCCCCCATTGTCTTGTTACTCCTGCCCTGCTTAATTGCTCGCCCTCCCCCCCCCCCCCCCCCCAGTGTCGTCCTGCTCTAACACTGCACTTCTTTCTGCCGGGCAGACTCGCTAAGCGTGACCTGTGTGGTTGAGACAGTGTCAGACTGGTAACCCCCCCCCCCCCCCCCCAGCACACACATTTACATGGCCACCATGGGGGCCATCTTATCACAATGTCACCTTCCCCTGTCAGGGTAAGGGGGGGGGGACTCCACTCACTATGACACTACATCACACTTCCTCCGTTCGGAGTTCAGTGCCCGAGCCGGGCCGCAGATCGAGATGCTTTACAATGGCATGCGACCCCTCCCCCCCCCCACTCCTGAATGTAGGTCAGTGCTGCGGCCTCTGCCAGTGACTGTGGCTTTTGACTGCTCACTGGAGGTCGCCGTGCTGGCCACAGTCCGCTGTTCCTGCGTCCCTCCTTGCTGTGTTTTTAAACTTTACCATTTTCTTAAAGTGCCAAGCTCTCTGTCAGCTGAACGTGACCTCCTTTTAACTTTTTTAGTTTTGTGGTATGAAGTTAACAGGACTGATTTAGAAATCTTTATCAAATTCTTTGTGTGTGTGTGTGTGTGTGTATACAAGGCGATTATTTTGGTCCTGTAAACCAATAAGCGGTGAAATAATGTTTGCCGAGAACTTCGTCCGGCTTGGATTAGGCATGCATTGCTCTTGTTGGGAGGGGCTGCCATTTTCCAGCTGTGCTTGGACAGAGCATCAGAACGGAGCCTTGGCCCCTGTTTCTGAACATGCGTCATTTAAAACAATTGGCCAGCTCAGGTTTGAATTAAAATCCGTGACACCATTAAGCTCCACGCACACTTTCAGATACATGCCCCTCTGCTGGATCAGTGGCGCGGAGTGAAAGCCGACGCCCCCCAGAGACGGCTTTGAAATCCCTGGTGCAGCGTTAGGGTATGGAGGTGGACGTTACATCATCGTGCTGTTGCGGGATGTCCAAGTAAGCGAGTGATTTGTGGAACCTTCCTCAGGCTGCGTCTACTACTGCTGTGTAGGTCCCCTCTCCTTCTTTTTTGTACCTCATCTTCCTTCAGCTGAGGCTTTTCATCCCCTCCAAGCTGAAACTGAAGCATTTGGAGTAATATTAAACCCATCGTCTGGCCCGTCGTCGGGCTCTGGGCCCGGCCCGAGCGTCAGCCTGTCTGCGTGCCCTTCCCGGGCAGATCCCAGCCCGCCCGCCAAGTCTTACGGTGTCCCCTTACGCAGCCCGTGTCGCTCTTAGCCATCAGAGTCACACCTCTCTTCCAGATCCATTAGCCAGCAGGAGGCGACGCGCCAGCTGCAATAAAGGAGGCCATTGTTTTCCCCCCACAAAGAGCAGAGTGTCTCTATGTGCCTGTGTGAAAGGTGACGGTATGGGGTGGGGCGGCGGAGTTTTGCAATGCTTGTTCTGCATCTCTGAGCCGTGGGGGTGTTTGACTTCTTGGGGGGAGTTGGCCTTTGCTTAGGCTGTCAATAGTACAGGGAATAAAAGATAAAAGCGGTTGCGGGGGTTCTCCTTCCCTTGTGCTGGAGCACTTGGTTGTTAGCTTTAGCGAGGTGCTTGGATGCTGTTCCTCCCTAGTCTCTAATTGGGCTGCAGCCGATGGCTGCGCAGGGCTCACCAGGTCCGAGGTCCATTTGCAGAGCTGCGGTATGGTCCCCCTCAGGGACGGACCGCTCCCGCCTGCCTTGAGCTGCGTGCTTCTGCTCCGATGCTAACGGCTCCATCTGCTCCGGTAACCGACGGAGGCGAGGCTCAATTCAAGCCGTCATGTTCGGGGCTGAGCTGGAGGCTGGACCCTCTGTGACAGTGCTGTGGGTCTTATTAGTCAGCAGCATCATAATGGTGATTAATCCCATCTAGGCTGCCCTGTACTGCTCCAGGCCCCAAGTGACCCTGAGTAGGAGAGGCACTTAGATGATAGATTATCATTATTATTATCGTCATAGTTATTGTTGGTACTGGTGGTGGAATAGAGCAACTTTCTTGCTTTCTCGGAAGTGGCCTGGCCTGGCCTGCACTGCACTGCACACGGCTGGCCCAGAAGAGGATCAGAGACCCCCCCCCCCCCGCAGTGGTAAGAGAGGCCGGAAGGCGCAGATTAAGGCTGTGAGCACAGGGCTTGGAAAGGGGCCATGTAGTGTCTGTCATACAGCATCACTGCGGGTAAGGCGTTGGGAGAGGGGGGTGGGGGGTGGAACGTGTGTCCCGTGAAATAGCTTATGAAAGCGGGGGGGGGTGGGGGGTAATTCAGGTAGGCTTGAAGGTACTTCTCAAAGCTGGTTTAATGTGTGTGTCTCACATTGTACATTACACAACGTAACTGTGGATCAGACGTGCGTCTCCTGTGTAGTCTTGGCTCTGGCTGAAGCTGAAGTGGGAGCTCATTAGCCGTTCTCTGTATGTGGATTCCCTAATTAAGGGAATAAGCAGTTCCAGGCAGGATTAGCCTCCAAGCTCAGGTAGGAATGCCCGGAGCCCAGGTGTCTGAGACGGAAAGAGGCTGCATGGTGCTGAGCTGAGCGGAAGCCCGGCTGCCGCTGATGCGCTTTTTCCCTCCCCTTTGCCCTCTGAGGTATTTTTAATCACAGCCCCACCCTGTAACGCCTCAGCGCTCGGCTGGCCACACCGTGCCGGTGGCCTTGCGCTTCCTGGAAGGTCACGCTCTGCGGCGCCGCGTCTTCCTGGAATAGCTTCCGTGTGCGAGGGACTAGCGTCTGCGCTGTCACGCCCAGCGACGGACGTCTCGGGCCCGGCACAGCCGGTGGACCGCAGGTGAGTCTCTGAAATCGGCTTACGCCCAGGAGAGGGGCCTACAGGAGTCCTGCCGTCAGCCTGAGTGCGTTAATTACCCTCAGATTAAAGTCGGTGCGTGCCAGCAGACGGCCAGTAAGCGGGGCCCCAGCCATGGCTCAGTCTCCTCGTTAGACCCAGGGCCGTTTCGGCCTTCGGTCCATGGCGGTCGGCCGTGTGTAACGCTGCCGTGAAAAGGTGAAGCTTATGACCTCTGCTGCCCTCGAATGCCCCGGTGCGTGTCCTGCGTACCAGGGGCAAAACGCGTCAGTCGGAGTGGCGGGGGGTTGGGGGGGGGGGGGGGTGTGACGCCTGCATAACAACAAAGTCAAAAGGTGAGGCCTTTTAAATCCTGTGCCGTCACCCCAACACATGGCTGTCCTGCCGCTCTCAGCCACAACTCGTGACGCTCGCATTAGACGCCAGAGGTAACCTTGGCGGGACCTTATGTCTGTCGCTGCTGTGTGTGTGTGAGAGAGAGTGCGTGTGACAGTGTGTGTGTGTGTGTGTGTGTGTGTGTGAGAGAGTGCGTGTGACAGTGTGTGTGTGTGTGTGTGTGTGTGTGTATATACACACGCTGTCTCCCCCTCTGCCAGTTTGGAGGTTTTGGAGACCCATCAAAAAGATCCTTCCTCCGAAATAGGGCCTGTATTTGTGCCCTTTTCCCCCCTAAGTCATAGTTGAGGGGAGGGTACACTATGGCCCTGCTCCAGTGGTACAAGCAGGCGGGCTGGCAAGTGAGCCTGGTACGGAGTGACCTATATATCTGTCCTACTTAGCATGTTGGTGCCTTGGTCTCCTCCTCCTCTTCTCTGGTCCAGCATTCTCTCTCTCTGTCTCTCTCTCTCTCTCTCTCTCTCTCTCTCTCTCTGTGTGCCGTGCTGCCAATGGCGACGTTAACTCTGCTCCCATAGCTCACATTCCCAGTTGCTCGGTGACATTTTCATGCTCAGGCCTGGTCCTAAAGGGCTCCGGCCTCCCGTCCCGTCCATAATCGGCAGGTGTTTGACCGCGTCCGACTCGAGAGTGCCCTGCCTGAGCCTCTCTGCTCCTCCTGGGGGTGGTCGGCGTAGCAGAGTTGGCCTGGCCCGGAGCTCCCCACAGCCCTAAGTGAGTCATCAGTCAGCCTCTGCCTGCTTTCTGCTCGCTTGCCAGGACTCAATGTGCACGAGTGCTTCCGCCAAAGGCCCCCACGTGTGCTGCGAATTTCTGCAAATTCAACACTCTGCTGCAGGTAGAGCTTCAGACCGTCACATGGGGTCCGGTTCACGGAACCGGGGGGGAGGGGGGTGCTGGCGGAGCCTTGTGGCCGTGCACGTTATTCCACGTGGGGCTGAATTCAGAAAGGCAAGGGGGTTCGTGGGAATACTGGTCAGCTGGCCGGCCGCCAATGCGCACGTCTTCCTTAACGCCTGCTGGGACTCTCTGGGGCTGATCCCTCTCACCAGAAACGGGACTAATAACCTGCTTCCTTGACCTGGCCTACTTGACGCCGTTTGATCTCATTGTCAGTGCCTGAGAGGAGCGGCTCCTTCATTAAGCGTGGCGGAGGCTGAGCGGGAGACGGCCTTAAAAACGGCATTAAGATCGGCTTTCCCTCAAGACCGCTGCCTCCTCCGCAGGCACGCCGCTCATCTCCTCCATTCTCTGTCCTATTTCTCTCCGTCTCCTCCAACCCCTCCCCCCGCTTCTGCCATACCCACGTTTGCCGGGCCTCGCCTCCGTTTCGCCGGCCCTGGGTGCTCCCTGTCGCGCCTCCTTTCTGCCGCGCGCCTCCTCGTCCTCCATGATTATGCAGAGCATGTGCTTCCCAGGCTCATGGCCGCCGCCCAAGCAGGCGTCAGACGCGGAGGACGGGGCGGCGTGGCAGAGAGATTAATACGGCCAGCGGGATCTCTCACCTGCTGTCCTCCCCCTGTCCAAATCTCCCCGGGACTCCCGTTGGCGTGTCGGAGAGGAGCTCCAGATTGCGCCTCCTGTTCTTAAACCCAATGAAGTGTGACTGGTTTGGACGCGCCAATGGACAGACTGGGCGCCAGGGGGGATCTGTCTGTGAGTGCTGGGAGGTGCAGCGTGGTACCGAAGGCAGAGTAACGCGATAAGCAGGCTGATCCGGACAGGAGGTGAGCGTCTGCTTGGGGAGCCGGGGAAGGGCTGTCTGCTTTTTAGTTTTAATTTTTGCGGCTGGGGAATTGTAGGTACCTGTCGTGGCGGGTCCCCTGACGGAGCCATCAGCAGAAGGGGGCATGCTTTCGCTACATTGCACCCTGCTCCGTTTTCCCCTACGAGGGACCTACAGCCCGTTACGCTGGAAGCCCCCACCCCCCCCACACTGAATAGCCTCACAGGGGGAGACGGCGAGCCACTGTCGTCCATCATTATTAGAAAAAGTCGGGCCTCCCTGTGCCGTGAGAGCAGAGCAAATTAAATACATCTGCCATCACGGCCGCCCGTCCACGCCGCGTAATTAAAGCACCATCCACAGCCAGAGCGACCGCTGAGCCCGTCCCGCCGCGCCGCTCACGCTCTGCTGCCTCTACCATAAAGGCCTGGTGGACTGCGATGGACCGCGGGGCTACGGCCGAGAAGCCACGTCTCCGTTGGGGAGGGGGGCGATTGTTACCGGAGAACCAGAGCTAAGTAGCATAGGATTGACACCACTTGTGTCGTCGTTGTTGTTGTTGTTATTCCCTCTGTACTTGTGACCTGAGTGGGCCTCTTGAGTGCCCCACAGAAGGTTCCCCTATTTTTATCGCCCCCCCTCCCCACAGATGTGGCACACAGGCACCTCCTTTAGGGGCAAGCAGGGGCCTGCAGTAAAGGATCCTGAGCAAATAAAGTGGGTAACTGTGACACAGACAGGGCTGCGGTGGCTGGACGGCATCCCGGCTCTCTGTCCGCTCCGGCCCCCAGCCTCTCAGCCACCGTCCTCACATACTTCTCTGTCTGACTATTCCAAATATGTCAGCCGCGTTTAACCCCATGCTGCCCGCCTGCAGACCCTATCAACCGACAGCATGACTGTGCTCATACGCATCTGTGCCTCTAATGCACACCTCTGTCCCATCCTGGGTGCCAGGCTTGCAATGACGTGTCCATGGGATCAGATTGCCAAATCCGTCCCCCCCTACACACACACACACAGACACACACCCCAGCAGCCCAGGCTGGTCACAAAGGCAGGCTTTGTCATGCTAAATTCCTCTCCCACCCCCTGCCCTCTTCCTTTCTCTTGTTCTCTCAATGAGCTGCTCTTTAACACGAAAAAGCCCCTTGCACTCCCCTCCAGGGCAGCACAACTACACTGGTTCTCAGATGCAAATACCCCCCCCCCCCCCCCCACCATCGAAAGGGCCGCTTCCCCTGGATGGGCCGTGCAGCAAATGCTGGTTTCGAATATTGCGAATGACAAAAGCCTGTCGTGCGCATTATGTGCTCTGATGCAGAGGGAGAGCCCCCCCCCCCCAAGCCCTGCAGCATCGCAGTGTCCGTTCTCTTTAAGCATGGGGGGGGGGGCTACATAAAATGGTCCGCTTGCCTTCCTCCCTGTCGCCGGCCTGGGTTGGCGAGCAGACGTTTTCTGCCTGGTGACGGGCTAGTTCTGGACGGGCCTGCGTTCTTGACCATGGGTCCCTCCGTGTGCGTTCATTTGCACGCCGGCACACGGGTACAGGTGTGTGGTGAGTGTGTGCCAGCAGACGGGGGATTAAGACAGGACTCTTATCGGAGGAGGATCACATTCCCCCACCTGGAGAAGGCTCTCTCTCTCTCTCTCTCTCTCTCTCTCTCTCTCTCTCTCTCTCTCCCCCCCCCTACCCCCCCCCCCCATCAATTTCTCGGCCCGTATCTCTTATGTGGGTGTTGGGCCTTGGTTATTAAGCGCATACTTTTCTCTGTGGATATATAGGTCATGCAGGCTGTGTGTGTGTGTGTCTGTGTGTGACAGAGTGAGAGAGATCCATGTCATACCAGCCTTGTAGCGACTTGCACTCAGGCCCTGTGCTGCCTGGGACCTCAGTGGGCCCTGTAATCCCCCCACCCCCCCCAGACGCGACGCGCCCACTGCCCTGGGCGGGAGCCGAGTAGGCGTGTACTGGTGACATGCAGGCAGACGGCAGGTGCGCCTGTCCACCGTAGTGTCGACACAGTGGGGGTGGGGGGTCCGTCTGGACAGGGTGTGGCGCAGCCGAGCAGACTTCGGCATACACGCCACACCCTGAGACACTCTTTTCAGGGTGTGCTCACACTTAGAGGCCACAGGGGGCGCTATGCATGTGATTGGACATACAAAGGTCTTTGGGGATTTTCGTGCTTGTAAGGAAGGTTGTTTGCTAAAGGCTGCAGAATGTTTTCGACCTCAACCATGGCCCCGCTTTAGTGCAGAAGGAAGATCTGCCATGTCTCAGGTTGGAGATCAAGCGCGGTCCCCTTTAGGAGAATGTGCACACGTGTTCAATGGTCTGTGTTCAGACGCTCAACACGAGGGATCAGTGGTCTGCCTCTGTATGTGAATCACGTGCTGGGGTCCTACCTGAAATATATAGGCATCCCAGGCCTGTTGTGAAACTTGTCCGCCATCTGTCAAGTAGGCAGGACTGTCCTTTAATAGTGTGATAAACAAAGTATTGCTGCCCAGCAACACTTAATCCTGGTTACAAATAACTTAGCCTTTGAACTGCAATTGGTGGTCTGAGACGCGGCGTCTCTGCTCAGAAAAAAGTCAGCTGCCTTTTTGGTGTCTTGATGAGTTTGTTAGCGTTAGCTGCCCTCCAGCCGCAGAGTCCATCGCTGCATTTTATCACGCTTAAACATCTCGGGACTTGACCTTTGCCCCCAGGTTGTGTGTTGGCCGCCAGCCACAACTCGCGGTTTCCTCGTCCTAAAAGCTGCAGCGCATTTCATGCTTCAGTGGCGCACAAACAGCATTGCATCACATTTGACGTCAGCCCTGCTAAAACAGGTGTCCCGCCATTTTATCCGGTAGCGCACCCCCACAGCTCATTAATACCGGTGTCTTTACCTGTTCACTGAGGAGAGATGCATTTATCTGGGTAGCTGTTTAAGAAAAACTAAACAAAGATGTGTTATTCACAGGTCATTTGGCAGTCCTCCCAGCCTCCGGGGGCACCCTGCAAAGAAGGGGCCTCTTGATTTTATTCTAGCTTTAAACATGCCATTAGGCTTGATGGTGAAGCACTCTCCTTTTAAATAGTTACTTCACCCCGTTTCCCTTGTGATGAATGCTCTCCAGGCATCTGCATCACCACCCTGGCACTCACCAAGCACCCCCCCCCCCCCCCCACTGGAGAGCCTGCCGATGCACCAACGCGTGTGTCTGACATCACCAGCATGTTTGCCGATATACCGAGGATCCTGTTGGGGGCCTGACTGCATGAAAAGTATGGGTTTGCTGCTTTGGGGGAAGTTTCGGGGGGGGGGGGGGGGCACTGTGGGCCTCCACACAAAGCTACAAAGCAGAGTAGAGTGTGGCCACCGGCCATAGTGCCGAGTAACAAAGGGGCTGCCTGGAGCAGGGCCTCGGTCAGATGAGGGAGCCCTACAGCTCAAGGACGCAGGCTTTGAAAACGCCTCTGCTTTAAGCTTCCTGACATGAGAAGAGCATGTAGGTTTCCGTAAATCCCATCACACTGCGCAGCGTCAATTTGTTTCGACCTGCAAGCTACTTCGGGGTTACGTTGCCCTCTGAACATGAATCTGTTTCCTCTTTGTTCCTTCGCTCCTTTGAGCGTGACCCCTTCCTCTGGCGGAGCAGCTCGTTTGAGAGCATCGCTTCAGCGTCTGGCGGGGTTCTTCCCAAAGCCGGCCAGTACTGGGACTGTTTAGCAGAGTGGATGTCTTGTGAAGGACGCCTAAGGGAGACTGATGACCTGTGGTGTTGCGGAGGACGTCTGGTGCTCTGGAGGCCTAATCTAATAGAGCGCCTGAGGAGCACAGGGTTCTGTGACGCTCGCCTTGGAAACAGGAGTTCCTCTGTTCCCCCTGAACCCACTAACTGCTCCTCTGGGCCTGGTAATGTAGCTGACATTCATTTAATGACGTTGAAATCTCATTAATATGCTTGACAAGCCGGGTCCGGTAATTGATGTGTAGGAGCTGTAATGTAATCTTGGCCTGCTAACCCAGGCCTGAACTTCAGGCAGAATTCACAGGCAAGGGAAAGAGCTTTGGACTTGTGTCAGCACACACTGATGCAGAGAGTGTTTGCTTCTGTGGTATTAATCCTTAATCGAAGACACAAGCTGCATAAGTCAGTGGTGGTTTGGGATCATAAGTCAGAATAGGAGATCTCAACACCTAGTGATCTTCAGGACCCCGACGCCCCCATCTCATTTTTAGGGTTGAATTAAATAATTAGGGGATCCGTACGCATGAGAGGCTCAGCTTGGCTGCAGCTGCTATAAACATGTATGACATGCAGAACATGCAATTTATACACCAGTCATTGAAGAAGTGTGACTGCTGAGTCTGCAGTGTAAGGAACAGTATGGCGCTATGCCAACATCCTCCATCAGGGGGCACCATGGAGAGAAAGACAGGAGAATGTCAGAGGCCTCCCCACAGGTCTGTCTCTCTCTCCAAGCCGGGCCTTCACAAGTCTGCTATTGTTCCCCCAGTGCTGAACGCCGCAGCACCCGTGACCGAGCGATTGTGTTTAATTACAGCTGACCGGCACTCTCGCGGGATCTGTCCTTGCGGCCCAGATTTCATCTGCGCTCTCATTAGGTCCTTGTGGGGGAGGGCTGCCTGCTGTAGAACTGTAGGCCGCCTTTGGCTCTGTCTGTGTCTTAATGAAGGCAGCTTTAATAAGGATAAATGGCTCTGTGAGCCCCCTAATAACCTTGGCTGTAATGGGTCTGGATCGGGTGGCTTTGAAACACTGGGAAATGGCAACTAAGTTTTTTCACTAATGAGATGGAAAGGTTTGTTACGCAAGCACTTCTGTTTAAGCTTATTTTGTCTGATGCATGTGCCACGACTGCCAGGGCGATGGAACGACATGGAGGCAAACGACAAACTGGGAAGTGGGGAGGATGAAGGTGCAGCGGGTCGGTGGATCTTTACTGGTTGCCCATGAGAGCCTGAAGAGAAAGGAAGAGAACTCACTTTGGAAAAACAACTTCTTTCTAGCTGAGAGTGCAGTACAGGGGTGATTCCTTCTGTGATCCACAATCTATGATGATCAGAGTCCCATCAGCCAACTGTTCAGCGAGCTGAAATGCCAGCCTTGGTCCTTCTTCTGTTTTCTAGTTGGGCGTATCAGACAATGCAAAGGAAAAAGCAGCCGAACAAAAGCAGGTTCCTCTTATGACTGTGTGGCACCTGCGCCCTTTATTCACGTGTAATAAATACAGGCCTAATTTGTACTGTTGCCATGCCTTGTTTTTGAAGCAGCAGGGTGCTCTGGCCCCGTTTTCTTAATTTGCAGCTACAGGGCAGGTCTGCTGCTGCTGGTTTTGTTGCAGCCCCCACCTCCATGCACACGCATGTTTGTTTACTGTTTGCTGCTGCTGCTTTTTATCTCTACCAGCTGGTGTGAGCGGCAATCAGCTGCAGGGCCTAAACTGGGTATCTATGGGTTAGTGCTGCAGTTTGCATTGTTGACCCACCGTGAATTTCTATGGCTTAGCGTCGCAGTTAGCCGCATGGCCCAAGGTGAGTATCTATGGCTTAGCGTCGCAGTTAGCCGCATTGCCCAAGGTGGGTATCTATGGCTTAGCGTCGCAGTTAGCTACGTAGCCCATGGTGAGTATTAATGGGTTAACGTCACAATTAGCCATGTGTCCCTAGGCAGGTATCTATGGGTTAGTGTCATAATTAGCTACGTGGCTCAAAGTGGGTATCTGTGGCTTAGCGTCACAGTTAACTTCGTGGCCCACGGTATCAATGGGTTCGCATCAGTTAGCCATGTGTTCCTAGGTGGGTATCTGTGGGTTAGTGTCATAATTAGCCGCTTGGCCCAAGGCGGGTATTTATGGGTTAGCGCTGTTATGTTCCGTGATTGCATTGCAGGCTTAAAGGTTCCCATGGGAACAGACATAGTATCCCCCATTTAAGGACCTTCCCTGTTTAGTGATTATCTCCAGCCACACCCCTGCCCCAAAAAGGTTCTGCTATTATGTGGTTGGCATTACTGGCAGTGCCATGCAGATCAAAAGAGGAAGGTGGGGTGCAAGGTTTGTTTGCACATCTGTGTGTGCGCGGGTGCATGTGTGTGTGCACATCTGTGTGTGCGCGGGTGCATGTGTGTGCGCGCAAATGGCACAGCCATTGAGGAGTGTGGGCTGGGTCCTCACAGCCGGAGTCCGGAGGGGGTGAGAGGCTGGGGGCTGAGTGTGTGTGCAGTGTGTGTGCAGTGTGTGTGCAGTGTGTGTGCAGTGTGTGTGCAGTGTGCCGGCCCAGCGTCAGGGTGCCCAGCCGCCACACAGTCACCATGTCCATGTTGGAAATAATCGGCAAGCATGCGAAGCCTGCCTGGACATGTCCCCCAGCGAGTGGGAGGCACAGGGACGCAGAGGGAGGGACACACACACACACACACACACACACACACACACACACACACACACACTGGTATCAACTTCTCAAACGCCCAGCGTCTTAAGTCATGCCACAGCATGTGTAATAACTTCCTCAACTTTTCCCACGGAGCGTGATAAGCCATTCCACTGCAGTGCTGTCTGGCTTTCAAAAGAGAGATTAGTGCCTCCATCGCTATGCCGGCTCTGAGCCTGCACCACAGCGCAGACCTGATGTACTGTGCCCCATTTCCCCGTCCCTCTCTGCGCAGTGTTCGTGCTGCTCTCGCCGGGGCTGTCTAATTGGCTGTAATTGGCCGGCAGCCTGCTCTCGCTCCCGGCTCGCCCTCTCCTGGCGGCTGCTGGGCCAGTGGGTGGTGCGGCGGTTATGGTGGCAGCTGCTTTACCTGAATGTTAGGAGATTCTGTCCCGGAAGGACTGTAGCTGTGAGAAAGGTACATAAACTATAGGCATAAAAACAGTCACACTGTGCAGGCGGGTTTCAACTGTAAGTCACTTTGGATAATAGCAACACCTGGAGCAACTGTAGGTCACAGTGGCAGGGACAGAGGAGGGGACACCTGTGCTGGTCTCAGTGGCAGGGACAGAGGAGGGGACACCTGTGCTGGTCTCAGTGGCAGGGACAGAGGAGGGGACACCTGTGCTGGTCTCAGTGGCCGTGGTCTTTGGCATCACGTGGAGCCCCCCCCCGCAGCCACACAGACTCAGTGTTAAATTTAGACGTCTTATTTACACAGCAGTGCCGTTGGGGCCCGCAGGCAGCCAGCAGATGATACACACACACACACACACACGTTGTACTGTATTAATGGCAGCGGGGAGCAGGCTTGGCATAAACTCTGCATTTTAAACCAAAGCATTTCCAGTGGCCATGATGCAGTGATTGAGTGCCGTCTTCCTGGGAACCTGGACTTGTGCCTCACAACATGAATTGTGCCTGTGCGTCTCTGTGCCTGCGCCTCTGTCTGTGCGCCGCTTTGTCTCGCTGCCTGTGCTGGGTTTCCTGAAGTTTCACTCGAGTATCTGACCTCTCTTTACGTTCATCTCCCCTCTTGCAGCCATTGAGACTCAGAGCACCAGCTCAGAGGAGATCGTGCCAAGCCCCCCTTCGCCGCCCCCTCCCCCACGGGTCTACAAGCCCTGCTTCGTGTGCCAGGACAAGTCCTCAGGGTACCACTATGGGGTCAGCGCCTGCGAGGGCTGCAAGGTGAGTTTGCCATCTGCGCATGTGCAGTGACAGTTACCATGCCAACTGCCCTGTACTCAGCCCCTCCCATTCCTTGAGGGACCGCCCTCCCAGGCCCTGAAGAAGGCACCTCCAGCCTCTGTCTCGTCCTTATGATCGCACAGGGCTGCTCAGCCTTGCCAGTCCCTCTGAATGAATTCGGCCATCTCTGAGAGCAGAGGGCATTCTGGACCTTCCGGGCCTGCTTATTTGTCAGCGCGCAGCTGATGTTACCAGTTTTTCAGAAGCAGGTTGCCAGGGATGCAGTGCAGAGCCCAGTTCCAGGAGTCTGAGACAAAGCTGGCAGTTATGAGGCCCTTCCTGCTCCGGGCTGAGCCTTTCTCTTTTAGCGGGGACAGAAACGGAAGGCGCTGTCATGCCGCAGTTGTATTCCTGGCTTCCTTCTGGAAGCTTCTTTTTTCACTGTCGTATCTGGAGCCTGGCTGAGAGCTCTGGGCCCTGGGAGTGAAGGGACTTGTAAGCTGTATTTGAAATCAGGGGCCCTGGACTCACTGAGCGAGCATGGATAGATATACTGTCGCACCCCTGAACATGGATAGATATACTGTCGCACCCCTGAACATGGATAGATATACTGTCGCACCCCTGAACATGGATAGATATACTGTCGCACCCCTGAACATGGATAGATACACTCTCCCGCCCCTGAACTTGTGGGGGGGGGGGGGCCTTGTGAGGGAGGCAGGTACAGCAGCAGAACACAGACAAACTATTGCCAAAGCGTGGCTGCTGTGCTCACATAGAGTCCATCCTCTTGCATAATCATCTTCATCATCATCATCATTGCTATTATTGTTAGTGGTCTGGGCAAGGTCACATGTGCCGAGTGGGAATTAAGCAAATCCTTTGAGCTGAATGGTCACCTGCTGAGATTAACGTCAGGGAGCCCCCGCTGCTGCAGCTAAGGTCACCCGTGTCCTCCTACCATTCCTCTGCTCAAACCCGGGTTCGTGCACCTCATATGATTAAACGGCGCCGGCCTACGTTTGCGTGATTTGCCCTGCTGGGCCTGGGGTAGTGCTCAGGTTAGCCCTCCCCTAACAGGCACGGCCACTGGCGCTGTCTCGGGGGGGGGGGGGGGGCAGGTGCCGGACGGGGAATCCAGGCTGGCAGCGATGCTTGCATTGAAATTGCATGTTGCTCTTCTGTGAATTAGTAGGAATGTGGTGAGCACAGGACGGTCACCCGTTAGCTTAGCACTCCGCTTTCGTCCTCGCACCGGTTGAGCCTTTTGGCCCCTTATGGATGGGGCTGTTGAGGCGTGTCGCGGCCCCGCCGCCCCGTGATGTCGTCTCTGCTGCTGTCATCGGTGGCCTGGCAGGCGCACCGGCGCAGCGTGACATCTGCCCATCCTTTGCAGCATTTCCATGCCCAGACTCCCGTCTCGCTGCCTGAAGGGCGGACTTCCTCCCGCAGGGGCGGCTGCGTGGTGGGTGGGATCGATCCCGTTGCCGTGGCGACATACCCACAGATCCCCGCGGTGTGGCTCCTAAGCTGGTCCCTGTCATCCTGGAAACCCCTTCGGCCTCCCCACAGCTCTGCAGGCCTGCTGATAAGGAGAGCTGCCGTCGCAGGCTGGATTAGTGCTGATGGGGGGGGGGGGGGCCTGTTCGGGCCATGGGAAGCAGGACTTCCTAATGGAATGGGGGTGTAGGCACAGAGGGGAGTGTCCGGGAAGCTGTGGGAGTACCTGAGCCCCCTGTCCAGTAGTATGCACGGGGTTAAGTGTTGACAAGGGAGAGATCACAGGCGGATCACACATTAGAGCCATCGTTTCTCTGTTCTTCTGCCTCCCTTTCATCCCTCCATCTCTCCCTCTTGGATTGGCCCTAATCCGTTTCCCTGCGAGCAGGCCCAGTGGTCGGCGGTGCTGTCTCACTCTTTGTGACAGCCGGTCGCATTCAGAGAGCCGCCCAGCCGTCCGCTCCCTGTCCGTCGGGGTGTTTCTGTGCCCGGCCTCTTTGCCTCGCATGCCATCAGTACCCCCCACCCTGTGCACTCTCCTCTCTCTCTCCCAGGCAGCCGCTTGGCCCGTCCTCTGCCACTGTGTTTTTTTACACCTAGTGAAAACCCAATTGATTTCATTCCAGGGGATTTCGGAGCATAAACAGCTGCATTCATTAGCTGAAGAGAGAAATGTGATCATGACTGGTGCCTGGAGTGTATCTCCCCCAGCAGCTGCCGGCTGCTCCCTCCCGTGTCCCAGCGGTGCCTGCTGTGCTGTGGCGAGACCCGCTTCTCTGTGTGTGTGTGTGTGTGTGTGTGTGTGTGTGTGTGTGTGTCAGCCTGCCTCCGTGTGTGTGTGTGCGTGCTCGCACATGTGTGTCAGCCTGTCTCATTTGTGTGTGTGTGTGAGTGAGTATGTCTCGTGTGTGTGTGTGTGTGTGTCAGGCATTCTGTTTTGTGTGTGAGGCAGTCTGTCTGTCTCTCCGTCTGCCTGTGTGTGTTTGAATGGGAGCAGGATCAGCAGTGTCTCTCCATCTCTGTTTGACTTCTGGGAGGATGACAGTTATTCTTGGCACACAGTCAGCTTAAAGTCTACCAGTGCACTGTCGCTGTTGCAGTTTTTCTTGTTGGCTCCCATTAGAGAAGTCATTAGCATTTTGCAAAGAGGAGGCACAGCTGTCAGGCGAGTGAGCGAGGATCCCCCCCCGCCTGTATCGTCAGGCAGAAAGGGGCTCGCATTCTCTCGCTTGCGATCTTATTTACTCATTCTCCTCACAAAGTCAGTGTCACTGGAGTTACTGCCTAGCAGGTTCAAATACCAGTTCAAATACCAATCAGCGGGTGAATGAAGTATGTCTAATGCTTTCTGCGTTCCGGTTGGCCAGAGGACGGCATTCCTTCTCAGCTGTGTATGTCCAGCTGTCTGGCCGCCGTCCTGATCCCACTTGCGGATCTGGACCCATTTCTGCAGCTGGATGCTTAAGTGGAGTAGTTTGGGTTTAGTGCTGGATGTTCAGCCGCGCCCCACCTGCCATTCCACATCCTGGGGGTCAGAGCACACGGCATTAACTGCTGGGGGGGCTGCCCTCTTTGGCTGTGGCACCTTCCTTCCCCAGGTCCCTGCGAGCGGGCGGCAGGTGTCAGCTGACCCCTGGTCCCTTGATGGGATTTTCGGCTGGGGCTGAGGTCAGGTGGGAGTGCCAGCCGACTAGGAGCATGCTTGAATTGAGAGCTCCGTGATTGAGTTGTGTGGCGGAGGGCCTGGGCAGTGACAAGGGTTTGGAGGGAGGGGCCCTGCCGCCATTTCACAGCGGCCCTGACTTGCCCTCCTAAATCACCTCTCTGTGACTGAGCTCTCGGTTAAGCCATTTGTAGGGGCCCTGTGCCTCTGACCAGCACCCTGTGTGGTACAGAAAGGTGCAGAATGTCGCTAAAGAGCCGCAGAGCTGTGGAAGGGAGGCCCTGTCCGGTGAAGGGCCCTCGGTGACGTCCAGTCGCACGCTTTTGCTGCCCCTCTATCAGCAAGTTCGCCAGTCACAAAACAGACCTGGTTAGCTGGTCCGCCGCAGTCCGACGCCGTGGTTTCCAAGCCGATGCTGCTCCCTAACTGTTATGTCCTTCTGCAGTCACTTGTGAAATGACAGGTTTATGATGGGCTTGCCCAGGGTCACGCCGGCAGCCTTGAGGGGGACAGCGCTCACGCGGCTCCCTCTGGTGTTGCCGGCGTGTCTGTCTGTCACTTTCTGTCTCTCTGTCTGTGTGTGTCTGTCATACTGTCTCTATCGCTGTCTCTCTCTGTTTCTCTCTTTTCCCTGGTGTACTCTGCTGTTCCTCTTCACTGTTCTCAGTGTGGTAACATGCAAAAACCTACTTCCTGTCCCACTCCCAGCGATAACAGCAGTCTGCTTCTCTGCTGATCAGAAACCAGCTATACCCTAAATATTTCCACTGCTGCCCTTTCCGATGCCTGCACACTAACACTGGGTAAACTTTTATATTTTTTTTGCTCTCACAAGGCAGATGAAAACACTTTGACTGGCCCTACACCTATTCCTGTATTTACCCGTGATGCTCAAGATTTCACCATGTTAGCCGTCTGGCATGTGGGGAAGTTCTCCGTCATCTTCTGCGGTCCTCGGGTCGTGGTTGCATGTCTTGCGTAAATGCTGTTTACCCTGGGGCGACTTGGCAGTTTCAGTCTTCGGCGGTAATTGGGCAGTGGGCTATCGAGACATAACCTGTCCTACAGGTGGCATTCACTGTCATTTCTCTCTTGCCTCCCGTTTCAGATCGCACCCTCCATCTTCATTTATGGTAGTTTTATAACAGAAAGATAAGCACCCCCTAAAGCAGTCTGTGTTCTTTCTGATGACTAGAGTAAGACCAGAAGCTCAGATGTCTTGGGAAGAAAAAACTAAATTGCTTAAAATGAAAAGCACATTACGGTGTGCAAACGCCCTTTTATGGGTGTGTCAGGCGCTGTGGAATTAGATCAGGGGACTTTTGGGGTTGGGGAGGGGGGCACTTATCGCCGTGGTTCTTCTCTGATACAAGCTCGACTTCCTGTCTTCACGCTCTGCATAAAACGGTAATAAAACGTACTGTTTCCTTCTCAGCTGCGCCTTAGTTAAACCCTGTGTGGTCAGAGCCCCACCCTGGCACACACGTGGCATCCTTGCTGACCTTCCCCCCCCCCCCCCCCCCCACCCACTCTTGTATCTCCCTCCAAACTCCAGGGCTTCTTCCGGAGGAGCATTCAGAAGAACATGGTCTACACCTGCCACCGGGAGAAGAATTGCATCATCAACAAGGTCACCCGCAATCGCTGCCAGTACTGCCGGCTGCAGAAGTGCCTAGAAGTGGGGATGTCCAAAGAGTGTGAGTGGCCAGGCCGTCCCGTCACCAGCACTGACCGCTTCCACGCCTTCCCAGCCCCTTCCGCAGCCTGTGGGGCAGGGCTGTTTCAGCTGGTGCTCTCGGAGCAGGTCGACCTGCTGGACCCTCTGTGTGCCACGTGGAGCTCACAGAAGTGCTGGCGGGCAGCACACACACATTTAGCAGAGACCCACTGGTACCTCTGCGTCTTATTCTGCCCCATAAGCCCGTCCTTGGATGCACTGCGAACAGTGGGCAGAGCGGCCCAGTGTCCCCTCGACTCCCAGCATGCCCTTCCGTTAGTTTGTGCCTGGGGGCACCCAAAGATGCTATCAGGTCATGTTACTTAACTGGGAAGTGCTTCAGGGAGCTTCAGACCCCCTGGAAAACTCTTCAGATACGTTCAGGATGCGTCGTCTGACCGTCCTGCATAATTCCCTGCGGCTTTTATTGTACTGAGCACCAAATGCGACACGTGCTGATGGTTTCCAGCGCTCAGATCTAAGCATTTCTCTAAGTTAGTTATTCTTGGTCTTCCCAAATGCTAGAAATGGTCATTAATTACGGCCCGCGTTGCAGCTTGTTGCCAGCTGGACTCTCGGGCTGCTACTGCCACCTTGTGGACGGAATTATGCACTGCAGCATCTCAGAATGGGAAGGCAGTGTTTTTGGGGCCACCGCAGAGATTTCCATCTCATGGACCGCTTGACGGCTGACCCGATGGCCTGCCGATTGACACAAAGATTCGTACGTAGATCTGCTTTGTTCGGAGCAAAGGGGGGCTTTGTAGCCAGCAGGGCTCTGTGCCAGGTAGCTGTGAAAGAGAGCAGCAGAGGTCTTAATTCTCCAGCCTTTTGTAGAAGGGATTAGACTCAGCAGTTTGCCCAGAAGGGGGGTGCTCACTGTAGGCCAGGAGTAAGAGCTCACTGGGCCCCCCAGCCAGTAGGGTTAGTGTGGACCAAGTGGCTTGCAGTGGTGTAAGTGTGGGAGCGCCTCATATCAGGTGTCAGCCCCCATTTATCCGTGGAATCTGTACCGTCCGGATGGGTGGGGCTGTGTGTGTGTGTCATACTGGGATAAATGCAGCAGCGCGTGAAGCCATGTTGGTGCAAACGGTCGCTCATGTCACATGACGGGAGACCTGTGCTCCTCCCGCGTACCCCTGCGGATCCACAGGCAGGCCGCATGGGCGAGTCCCGGCTGCCCCTCCGCCAGTGCGCTCTCTGGTGGGAGGAGCTGGTATGGCGTGGTGCAGAGGGGTGGGAGAGACGCAGCAGGAGAAAATTTTTCATCTCTGTCTGTGAACAAAACAACAGTGCACAGGAAAAGCTGGCACGCCTGACATTTTTATCCTTCCACCGAATTTAATCTCCGTGATGGAGGACCTGCCAAGACTTTAATTTTCTTCCCCCAAATTATCCCTGTCTCTCCCTGTGCACCCCCCCCCCATCCCTCCCCCCCCGTCTGTTTTTTATTATTGAATTTGCCAAAAGGCCTAGTGATTGGTGAGCACTCTCCCCTCACTCTCGCTCTATCGCTCTCTCTCTCTGGCTTGCTCGCCCGCTCACTCGCATATTTTGAGAGGGAGATACACTGATAAGAGAGACTTTCGGGCAGAGCTTGTAGGCCGAAAAGAGGCCTAACCCAAGCCCGATGGGGGAGAAGGATCCCACGGACTGGGGCACAGAGGGGGAAACTGCGTGCATCACTCCCATAGTCCACCTCCTTATTACGTGCAGCAATCCGCCATGACTGATTACTGGCCTTGGCTAATAGTTCTTTAATGACTCCATTAAATTGTGTTGTGCAGCTTATGATGGTGCCTCCTATTTATCAGGCAAGCTAATGTCTGTGCTTCAAGGATGCAGAGCCCCGCTTTTATTTGGGAATTAATTTCGTATCTCCTGGGGCACCTAATGAAGCTGCTTTGTAGAGGGGGTTTCGACTTTACCCGGCCGGGGGGGGGGGACTCTCACCACAGGCAAATGACTGCTGGCCACAGTGTTGTCTATTGTTTGTGTGTCAACTGTTGAGTTGAAGATTGAAAAATAACAAAAGCAAACAGAAGTGGAATATCGCTGCTGTTGGGGTGACGTTCTGCTTGCTGGCGTGTTCCCCTGTGAGAATGATATGCATTTAGTTTGGCTGTGTTTGTGTTACATTTCATACATGAAAATTAGTGGAAGGCCTCTAAGATTTTTTCCTTTTAGACATAGCTCTGCTCAGAGTGGCGCTCTCTCCTCAGACCCCCAGCCCCAGTGTCTGCCTGAAGGAGTGTGAGAGAAGCACCCCCTTCTCATCCCAAAGCGCATGCAGCTGGTGGAGGCCACGCCGGTGATGCCGGGCTGGAGATGGAGAGAGTCCAGGGGAAGCGTAGAATATCAGACAGGAGGGGGGGGGGGCTGTGGGGTGCGGCTTCAGCTCGGCCTTTTAAACCATTAACGCTTGGATATTTGTCATATTATGTTATTAGATTAGCTTGGGGTTTAATGAAAGCAGCGGTGATTTGTCAGCGTTATTAACGACTTCATCCCCCACCCCTATTTATCACCTGCCACCATCAGTCTCTTTGCCTCTTCCTGGGGGAGGGTGGGCTTCACTCTAAGTGTGAGGGGCTGGCTGTGGCTTTTTCTGCTGTGTCGTGCCACTTGTGTCCATACAGTAATTATGAGGGGATGCATTCCCAGCACATACCAGGAGGATCCGTTCCCCCTCTTAAAATCCGATGATCTTTGTTGTTACCTTTCCGCTTCCTTTACGGTGCCTCGGCTGCCCTTAGCTTTGCTTTCCTCTCGTGTTTTTTCTCTCTGTCAGATCAAAGCCTTTCCCCATTTGCTCTGCCGGAGTCGTAAACCCGCAGCCCCCCGCCCCCAACCCTGCACTCTTTGTTTCTCCTCTGTTCCTCCTTGAAAAAAATCTGGCTCCCTCCCTGCATCTCACTGTGTGTACCATCCTTCCGCCCCCCACCCCGCCCCCGCCCCCAGATGACAGCGAATGCTGTGTGTGCCCCGCACTGCGGCGGGTGTCCCTAATAATTAGTAAGCGGATGACCTGTAAGGTCATTTCCTGTTGCTCCAGGAGCAGATTGGTTGCCCATTAAAAGAACCCTGCAAAACAGGAGTCTGACCCGGGACTCTGCTTATTGGACCCCTCGACGTGGGTTACGTCTCATCATTAAAGACAGGTGGTCTTCGCCAACTGGTTGAAGGCAGCAGGCTGGACCTTTAACCTCATTGTCTCGTCTCTCTCTCCCTCAGCGGTGAGGAACGACCGCAACAAGAAGAAGAAGGACGAGAAGAAGCAGGAGTGCACCGAGAGCTACGTGCTGAGCCCAGCCACAGAGGAGATGATCGAGAGGGTGCGCAAAGCCCACCAGGAGACCTTCCCCTCACTCTGCCAGCTGGGAAAATACACTACAGTAAGTCCTGTAGCCTCCTCTCCGCTTCCAGTGCCCATTTTGCAAAGCACCGCTGACCTCATCAGCTACTTTTTTGGATGCTGGACACATCAAATAATCTATTCTGTGGAATGTATTTGTATTTGTATCTTTCTACTTAAAATTGTTAGGTTTTATTAGTTTCAAAGAAATACTTGCCCCAAATTTTGTCATTTGGAATTGTACTGTAAATGTGATAGATAATGCTATTTGTTAAAGATGGACTCGGCTGTCAAGACAGAAATAAACTAATCTTGGCCTCCTCACCAGAACAACAGCTCTGACCAGCGCGTCGCCCTGGATGTTGACCTATGGGACAAGTTCAGCGAGCTCTCCACGAAGTGTATCATCAAGACGGTCGAATTTGCCAAACAGCTCCCCGGCTTCACCACCCTCACCATCGCTGACCAGATCACCTTGCTCAAGGCCGCCTGTCTCGACATCCTTGTGAGTGCCAGTGATTTCTGTCCCTACTTCACCAGATCTAGGCTCCAATCTTGTTCGAAGATGTAGATCTTTAGGAGTATGGCAGTGGGTGGGATGTTTGGGAGAATCATGCTTTACTCTTTATTCCTGTGCTGCTGATTTCCTCGATCTCAGATCCTGCGGATCTGCACTCGCTACACGCCTGAGCAGGACACCATGACCTTCTCAGATGGTCTGACGCTCAACCGCACTCAGATGCACAATGCTGGTTTTGGACCCCTGACCGACTTGGTCTTCGCATTCGCCAATCAGCTGCTGCCCCTTGAGATGGACGATGCTGAAACGGGGCTGCTCAGTGCCATCTGTCTGCTGTGTGGAGGTACTGCACTGCGAGTTTGCTCTTGGTTGGTCTTTGGCTCACTGCTTGGTCTGGACTTAAGCAAGACTGCAGCCTCTCACTGCTGCATTGAGAACCTGTCTCAAAATCTCCAAGCTTCAGATGGGATTGTGTTTTTGATTTTCACTGGAATTCTGGGGCATAATACCAGGAGCTGGGAGGGGACTGTCTAGGGTCCCTGGGGTCCAGGTTGAGGAACACTGCTTTAGAGAGTACTTGGGCTGTACCAACACCAGCAGGAATCCTGTTAACCTTCTGTATTTCCTCCTCAGACCGACAGGACCTGGAAGAGTCGGAGAGGGTGGATATCTTGCAGGAGCCTCTGCTAGAGGCTCTCAAGATCTACGTGAGGAAACGGCGGCCGCACAAGCCACACATGTTCCCCAAGATGCTGATGAAAATCACAGACCTGAGGAGCATCAGCGCTAAGGGTGAGTCGCATGGGGGCACCATGGTCTGGCATTGGCACAGTAGACACGCTCGCTGTCCGCATCGTAGCTGACCGCCTCCTCCCCTCCCACCACAGGAGCAGAGCGTGTCATCACCCTGAAGATGGAGATCCCTGGCTCCATGCCTCCACTCATCCAGGAGATGCTGGAGAACTCAGAGGGCCTGGAAAGCCAGGACAGTGGGGGTGCCCGGGCTGGTGGGGGGGCCCCTCCCGGGAGCTGCAGCCCCAGCATGTCGCCCAGCTCCACCCAAAGCAGCCCGGCCACGCAGTCGCCGTAGCGCCGGGGGCCTTTACGTGCCCCCCGCCCCGCAGTAGCGTCTCACTCTTGCACGGCAGCCCTGGAGGAGTGCAGTCATCACGTCATAGACCTCGCTTGGAGGCCGACTGAGAAACACGGACACTGCTGACACCCCACCCTCCCTCTCACACCCCCTCCAGACCTTCGCGATGACTGGATACATCCCAGCACAGGATGTAGGGACTATTTGACGTGGCAGGGACAGTCACACTTGGGACAGACGGACAGGCAGACTGGCTTAAGGACAGACAGTGCACACTGGTCGTCCTCTTAGGCTCCCTGCAGCCAGGACTAAATGGAGACCAGACTTTCGGTCTTCTGTTTTCAACTTTAAGAGACAGATTTTTTTTCTTAAAAAAGATGTATATATAAATATATATTAAAAAAATAAGGAATGATTGACATTGAATTGTCCAAGATGGAATGACAGGTTTAAAAAAAAAAAAAAGTGTTTTTTGGAAAGTTTTCTCACAGTTTCTGAGATTAGATGCAATTGTTTTTCTTCCACTGTCTTTTCATACCCATGATATTAACAGAGAAATGCACAGCTGTTTTACTGAATCAAAAGCAAAAGTAAAAAAAAAAAAAAAAAAGTACAATTTAATATTCACTCATGAAACATTTAAAAATGTTGGACGAAGAAAAAGATTGTTACACAAATTGTTCCAGGGTTCACTTTTCTTTTGAGGAGAGAAAAAAAAATCAAAAGATAATAATAATCTTACTGGTTGTATGTAAGGTCACAGGTCCTTGAAAAAAACAATGAAGATTATCTTTAATAAGGTGTATTTTAAGTAGCCTCTGAGATAATGTATATAAGCTGTATTCCTTTCTTTAAACTATGAAGAGTTTAGCCTTCACTTGATTTTTTAATACCTTTTTTGTGTTTTTAGGTTTTTTTGAGTAAAAGTGATTTTAAGCACATCTTACTGAAGGAATCGCATTGATGTACTGTGTAGGCCACTTAGATAAGGGACCGATGTGTAGGAACGTAGGGGACACCAGTGAGGGGCAAGAACTGATTTCTCGCTTCACCCTGAAGAAAGAAACAAGAAAAGATCAATGAGGAGGAGAGTCGCTCTGCTGGCACACAGACATTGGCACTTGGTTTCAAGCTCAGTCTTACCCTGTGATCTGAGACAGGGAGAGTTTGAAGTTGGCAGAGTCAGGTTGCCAAGCAACAGTTTAAAGGGATGGCAACGTGCAGAATGAAAATGGTGTGTATGTATGTGTGCGTATGCGTGCGTGTTTGTGCGTATGTGTGCGCATGCGTGCGTGTTTGTGCGTGTTTGTGCGTATGTGTGCGCATGCGTGCGTGTTTGTGAGCGAAGGATTCAACAGGAGCCCGATGAGTTCTTGGCAGAAGCTTTTCTCTTATTTATTCGCTGCTCCCAGCTGATTCAGTCGGTCCGTCCCGCGGATGGAACGGGACCCTCTGCCACTAGTTTTCTGGGCCTGCTGAGACCTGAAGTGCTGCTGTGAGGCTCCTGTAATGTGGAGGCGCCGAGCACAGGGCCTGCCAGCTCACATCGCATACCTTACATCAGCATCACAGGGTGGGAACCCCCTCTCTCACCAGCTTTTAGAGTCTCACTCCTGCTCTTATAAGAGCTTATTCCAGATGTTTGGAAAAGTTCAACTTGTAATGATAGGCGGGGCAGCTCAGAGTCACACCTGTCATCGTTTCTGAGCTCTTGCTTTGGGTGCATCTACAGATAACCTGACCATAAAAGACAACGGTATAAAGGCCAGGAAGCCTGGAACTCGCGTCCGGTAAATCAGCGAGCCAGGAACGCTGTAGGAATGCCAATACTCAGACTGTTTTTTTTCTCTCTCTCTCTCTTTCTCTCCCTAATGTGGTTGGGGGACAGGGTGGGGTGTCAGATCAGCTGTTCCTCAGCTGGCAAGCAACTACACTTTGTCAGCAGCCCACAGTTCATTTCCTGTTGCTCTGGAGTAGATGAACACACTCATCGAGTTTGAAAATTTTACAATCTGTTTCGATTTTGTCATCATTGAGCGATTTGGGGAAAAAAAATAAATAAACCAACATTTAATACATTGTGTAGTTTGTTTTCTTGATGGGAGGGTGGCTTAGAGTAATTTAGGATTCATTAAATCTTGTACAGTAGCTCTTGTGGTTGCTTGAATAAAACAAATGCCGCTCAAACAAAAGCAACAGGGTATTTCTTAATGTCCCTCCCTTCTGGCCCACACAGACACGGCCGTTTGTGCCCAGCGAACCACCCGCCCCTCTAACCAGCTGTGAACTCCCCTCCATCCTGAACTTTGCAACCCTTCCCTGCAATCTTCAACACCACACACCCCAGCGTTTGGACTAGTGCATCATTCTAAGGAAAAAAATCAGGGTGAACCAAGCTATACTGTACTGTTGTAACCAGTTAGGATTCGCTAGGCCGCTAAGGCTTCTGAAGTATGAATTTGTCATGTAATCGTCTGTTGTTATCGGGGGGGCATTCCAATTTTTGTATAAGATTGAGAGTATAAACTGAACTCATACACTTCAGAGGATAGCATACAGGAAGTTGGCACCACTTCAACTTAAAACAGGTCGGACCAAAATTTATTGGGCTCAGTCTTTAGACCTGATCTGTGCCTATGGTCCCCTTTTCCATTTTATTCCCTTTGAAAGAGGAAATAGTCCCCGTTCACCTTTCAGACTCCATACTGCATGGATTTAGTCACTGGCTTGACTGCTGCCATTCAACTCCAAAGTCTTTTATCTCATTGATGAGATGCTGTTCAGTGTTTTAAGTGGTGACCTGCTGCCACAATGTGTGGCCCAGTTTAAGTTTACCATTTGCTCAAGGATCAATGAAGCTGCACTACAAAAACGAACACGGTAGAAAGAAATGCCATGGTGTTAGAAGTCGTCAGGTGGAAATTCCGGCATGGAATACATTGGTGCAAGCAGACGCGGCTTCATTAGAGTGACAGCATGCTAGATAGGCATAGACAGCCTAAGTAGAAGTTCTGCAGCCCTTGCATGTTAGACGTTCTGGGTGTCCCATACCTTTGATGTTCCAGAAAATGTTTTGCACCAAATACATTAAGACAAAAAAAAAATTCCACACAACTACAGACGATTTGAAAGTTATTAGATGTTATTAAAACCTTCTGGGCTTCTGGAACATGAGAACAGCAATGCAGATGCTGTAAAATCTAAAGCAGCTTGTCCTTTGGCGCGTGATCAGGACGTCACACGAGACAGAGACACGAGCAGCAAGGCTGACTCAAAACGACCTCATGGTTTTGAGCTGCAGCTGCCTAGGTGTCGAGTGTGCAGCCTCTCACTAAATTTAGAGTCCTATGTGGATGTTAAATCAGCCATCACTAATGAGGCCTACTAGACACTGTCAAGATCATCCTTTTCCAAATGCCCAGGTCTTTGAAACAAGATTGCCTGCCCAGCACAGCTGTGGACAAGGTACAAGAAAAATGTTCTTTTTGGATAATTTCCCCCAATGGATTCAGCCTTTATTGCAGTGGTGAGGATCCTAAAAATCATGGTAGAAAATGGAGATGGGGCACTCTGGGTAAGTACCATACGATTATCTTTGATTATAATCATTAACTGTAATGATATAGATTTCTATGAATGTCTCAGTGTAATCTCTCATGAGTACCCCAAAAACATTTTACTTATTATAGTGTAATGAATTAAAAATCTACGTATGTCATTACTTAGCTTATTGATACACTATTAGCCTGGGAAAAGGTACGTGTAAATATGTTGGTGACTTTTGAGAGAAGATTTAAAATCGCTGCAAAAATGCCACAAAATGGCTCCTAATTTACACTTACTCTCACAATCCTGATATCAAATTTGACCTCATTTTTTTCTCTGAAATTTTGTGAACCTCTGTATAAAAATATGAAAATATGTCTGAAGCACATGCAGGATATTCTCACTGGACCAGATGACCCATGTCAGGCAGGACACTAAGCTAGGACAAGGTTTGTAAACTACCATTTAATTAAAACGACCTGGATCTCACTTAAGCACTTGCTGTGTGCTGATTAGTCGGTCTCCCAGAATCATGCATGTGTAACTAATGTTTATGTGAAACAGCTGGAAGAATCTTTCAATCAAAGAAACAAGCCAGTCAAACCACAAGAAGACTTTCCTTTGTTATTCATTACCAGCACATATTAAGAGGTGCTGGTAATACATACTGCTGAGTACTGGCTCACTTCATGCACTGGATATTCTGCACTGTAATCTGCTATATCATATACAGTATGTATGACATATATGATCGATTACGCACAATAAGCATCAATTTACATTTCATGTCTAACTTCGGTTTTTAATAGAGACTGGCGTTCAATGGTGTTTTAGTAGAGATAATGTCATACTCTTGCATAGCCGGGCGCATTACGCAGGTACAACCTGGTTAAAAGTTTTCTACCAACTTGAAACAAAGAGATGTCGACGATGATGAGGCTAAAGCCTATAAGTACTCCACTCCTCTAGGTGGCGCTACAGTAGTTTTATGGCACAATCTGCGGCTTTGTTAGCCAGCATAAACAACCGAAGTAGAAGCTTTGTTAACGTCACCAACGTACTATCCGTTGTTCACTGGTTGGCGGAATATTTAAATTGAGAAATAGGATAAAGTTGCCGAGTTACTGTAAGCGGCAATGTAACAAAAATGTTGCTCTTTCTGTCTTATATATTCATTTAATAAAGATTGTAGTATATAGAGAATATTCAGTTCGCTTGCTTAGATGACTCTTAGCGCGCGCCACGTACTAATATCTCCGCTTTTTTTTTTCTCTTTTTCATTATTAATTTCTCAAGTAGTCTGTTATTGCGGGTATATGTGTGTGTGGTGTGTTTTGCTACAAGAGAAGCCCAGTTTGTATCATTTACTCTAAAGCTGGTATTGTTTATCTCCCTCCCCCCCTCCCCGTGTTTCCCCTGTCGCCCGCTACATAAACGGTTTCTCTGTCGTTTTAATGTCTTCCCGCGAAAGTGTTGAGACCAACAACTATATTATATGTGAAAACTTCGCAAGTCATTTCTATGTCTGTTTTTAACGATAATTAAAATAATTTAAATCGTGGGTATTTGCTGGGAAAATGCAGAAAACTAGCACTGCTTGTAGAAAACCTATATATATGAGACAATCGATGAGATATTGTTTATTTTAATTAACTTAATTGTAGCAACTTCTTACATTTATCAACTACTGTTGACAGCGTTGTGTTTGCAAGTATTCAGACATAATCAAGTCTGTTAAATGTCGTGGTGGATGGTTTCCTATGGTACAGAAATTACAGGACACCAATTTGATATTACAAGTCTATTTGTACGTAAGTGCGTAGGTGATTCACTTTTTCAGCCGTTAGTAATGTTTTTGCATAGATGTGAAGGGGAGCATTATTACTTTAACCCTAAAATATAGGTTCCCCCTGCTAAAACAGACACGCAACAACTGTGGACCTCAGTACTAATAAATTAGCTTACATGCATGAAATTATGTATCTGAATGATTTTCAGCTATCCCATATACTACTTTGCCCAAATAGGAGGGGGAAACATTATTTCCTGATATCCAGGATATTTGGTTTCCCCTGCTAAAACAGACATGCAGCATGTTGGATGTCAAGACATTGAAATGACATTAACCGTCTAACTAGAAAGTAGTGAGTGATGTAATCACTTCAAATCGGCGCGCAAAAGGGGGAACATGGGGGGGCAGGACAGAATTTCCCGTAATACTGGTCCTGTTTTATAAGTGCCCCTTTCTATGTCTGTACCATATATTATACCTAATAGCTTCACCTTATCTGAATCGACTGTAGCTTAAGTGCCTCTGAAAAGAAAAAAAAAGTGTATTTAAAATCGTGCTAGCACCAGGAGCCCTTCTCTTCATTAATAGAACGAACGATGAACCAGGCGTCCAGTAGCCAACAGTCGGGGTTGCCCCACAGAGTGGCTGACAGCAGGATGAGTGTGGTCAATGCCACGCCACAAAGGTGACTACTGGCACCTGCCCATATCCCATTTGCTTTTGCTGTGTGTGTGTGTTCAGGTCTTGAGCCCACTTATGTTTTTGACGCAGCAAAGACTCTGCTTTCGGAAAGCTGAACATCCCGAAACCACAGTCTGGGACATCTGACAGGAGAACCAGTTTTTTCGGGAAAAGGTAAGACTGGACAAATTTCTAATAGAAGTTTTTCTGATTCAAGGTGCTGGTGTTCCAGTGTTACTCTATAATCCCAACATATTTAGATGCATTGACTGGAGATGTAACTTAATTGGGTGCAACATTGCATCAAAAAGCTAAGCCTGGTAGTTTTTAGAACATTCCACTTGGTATCCATAGAGGAACCTGCTTTTTGAAGACTTGGTATGCAAAACCTCATTTCAGGTTGCTTTGCATGCTGCCAGTGTTTCTATATGTGGATCTCGCAGTCTGAGCCTTGGTACTTCATTGTGAGCCCTTTGCTTTTTAGAGCTAGTGGGGCAGGCATGTCCCGTAACAGCACTTTTGGAGCTTTTGGGGGTGTGGAAAAGATGAAGGATCCTCGACCTCTCCATGACAAGTCCTACATCCAGCAGTGTATCAAAGACCTCTATGAGGTAAAGGCTTCACTGCAGTCTAAAGAATTAACAGAACTAACGGAAATAACTTTGCAATCTACTCTTCCTATCCCCTCTGTTTTTCTCTTCCTAAGTTCCTGTCCGAGAGGGGATTCCCCGGAACAATAACAGTCAAGTCCCTCCAGTCCCCCTCCACCAAAGAGTTCTTGAAGATCTTTGAGTTCATCTGTTGCCTAATTGATCCCACTTTTCAGATGCCAACGTCCAAAATCGAGGAGGAGGTTCCTAGAATTTTCAGAGATTGGGGGTAAAATAGTTCACATGGGTGTACATTACAATTGCATGCTTGTTGGATTGAGCTCACTGTATCTCCTAGGTTGTGCTTACCTGTCTGGTTGTCTTGCCACAGGTATACTTTTCCCCTGTCGAAGAGCTCCATGTACTCTGTCGGGGCTCCTCACACGTGGCCGCAGTTCCTTGGGGCATTAGTCTGGCTCATCGATATGGTAAAGGTGAGGAGCAGCTGGGCAAGTGCTTCCTAAAAGCATGACCATTGTCAAAACCAAGTCAAAGCATTCTATATCCGATCACTGCCCTCATCCGGAGTCCTTTATTTGCAGATGTACTTCCGTATGCGGGAACAAGACCTTCTTTTCTCTAATTTCTCAGAGGACTGCTCAGATATAGAGAATGGAGCTGAGTTTAATAAGGTACTGAGACTCCATGAGGTATTTGCGTTTGCCATCCCTGGTCTCAAGTCGCCCTCTGACGCAGCTGCACTTTTTCCTCCAGCTGTTTCTCGAGTACTCAGCAGAGACCTACAAGTCTTTCATGAATGGAGCAGACACATTTGAGGAAGCCGACCAGGCATACATCGCCAAGCTGAGTGAGTGACTCCGCATGACACTAGTGAATGGTAGCATTTTTTAATGTGGGCTGATCTTCTCATCCATTACAGTAAAATCCAGTTATAACGGACTTCAAGGGACCTAGCAAAACAGTCCGTTATATCCAGAGTTGCTGTATGCCCAGAACACAACTACTGGACACCATTTACTGATGTATATTGTACATGTAGTAATCCAACTTTACCTAACCAGATGCGTGACTATTAATAATCCCGACTACGTACGTATCTGCGCTGGATATCACCGGCACGCCACGCGCCTTGTAGGCGGAGCCTGCATGTCCGTTATAGCTGAACAGAACTACAGCTAAAAGCGGCCCTGGGGACCAAATAGTTTCTCTGTTATAAGCGAAATTCCGTTATATGCGAGTCCGCTATAACGGGATTTTACTGCATTTGAAATGTATGCAGCAAGGATAAGCATTGAACAAATTAATTCTACCCTGGGCTGCCTGTCTTGTATGCTGATTTATATGGCCTTAGCTTAATGGTACAGCTGAACCTGATGAATGTTTTCAAGCAGAATATGCATCATGGTATTACGATTTCAATTCACTGGTTTTATTTTTTAAGAGAAACTTTACAAAGTTGACGAGGCCCAACTGGAGACATTGGCTGAAAAGTACAGAATCATTAGTGAAGAGGTAGAGAGACTGGAGAAAGAAAGTCAGACGGTTCGTATGCTTGCACGTGTGGATCGTGGTTCGACCCCATGCATGGACCTGTGACACACCTTTTCTCCTCCATTATTCCATATGACATCAGTGAGGTGCTAATGTGCATTAAACGCCTGTAACAGGACCGACTGATGGTTAAGCGAACGGAGAAACTGAGACTGCAGACGGACCTGCAGAAGCTTCAAAACTATAACAGCGAGATGGAGTCCTTCAAAGTGGCCCTCGGGAACAAGGCGGCTGGGATATCTGAGGAGCTAGAAGCTACAGGTTAGCGGGTCTCGTCCTACCCTTCTCATCTGAGCTCCTCACTTGGACATCCTGGGAATGCTGATGACCTCTCGCTCTCCAGAGCTGCAGGTGGAAAGCTTGAAACAGGAGCAGGCCAGGCTGCAGCACATATTGGTGAACCAGAAGTTTTCCCCGGCTGACGTCGAAAGGATCAACAGAGAGAGAAACGAGCTCCAGCAGACCATTACCAGCCTGAGCGCAAACTTGGAGGAGGCTGAGCAGCACATGTGGAATGAGGAGATCGCCTTCGCAAAGGTCAAGGAAGAGGTAGGGCCTGCAACTGGACAATCCCTCTCTGCTTTAGATTGTACTGGCATTACAGGACTAATCCATTTACACACACTGCCCTCCCCTTTATTAGTTTGAGGTTTAGGCAGTTTGAATCGCTCCCCTTTTGTGTATGTCTGTGTGGAGTTTGCATGTTCTGAGTGGGTCTCCTCCGCTTGTTTTGGTTTCATGTACCTCACAATGGGCTGTTATTCCATGTAGAGTGTTCTATCTTGCATTCTATGGTGTCTGGAATAGACTCTAGACCCTCCCCAACCCCCCGTGATCCTTGACTGAACAAAAGAATTCGAGGATGGATTGGCAATGCTAAATTTTAATGATAATTGGCTGTGTATGTATTGCCACATTTGAATTTATGCAAGTATTCAACCAGGTTTGTTTGGAAAGAGCATGTACTGGATAAATGTGTGTGTTCTTTCTTCTTTGCCCTCCTGTAGGCTGAAGCTGAACTGGTAGAGTACCACAGCTTCGCTCGCAAGCTGAAGCTGATTCCTGCATCTGCAGAGAATGCCTGCGGGAGAGATTTTGAGATCAAAGTCACTGCAGCTGACTGCGGCCTTTCAGCTGTGGCCCAATACAAAGTGCAAATTCAAGTACGGCAGCAAACTGTAACATTGCCTTTTTGTGTGGATATTAAATCAATATTGAGACCTACTAGGCATTGTTTTAATGTTTTTTTTTCCCTCCCACTTATGCAGAATCCTCTTAAGAAAATGATTTCTGAGGTTGAGGAGGAGACTGGATTGCTCAAAAATAAAAAATTAAGCCTCCAGGAAGCAGTGGAACAGGTATGAAGATATTTGTGTTTCATTACAGTTGGACGTTAAAGCAGATCTTAAATAAAAGTTCATCCTCTTTTTCTTGAAGATTAGGTCCAATGTGGAAGACAAAACCAATGAAATTAAAGACCTGAAGGAACAAATTCGCAAACTGGATGAGCAGCTCGAGCTGGAAATGCAGGCAAGTCCCCAGTATGTCTGTAGTGCAAGACTTCAGACTCTCGCAGGTCACCTCTGCCTGGAGGTGTGTTTGTGCTCAGGGGTCCTACACAGTATGGAAAGTTTTGGAGAAGTATGGAATTTCATGTTGGTATTACTCAAGTCAGGATAAGTATGGAAGAGTATGGAGATGGTGGTTTTTCCAGACCACTGGATCAATTTGCAGTATGTTTTCTACTAAAACTGTCTGGATGTTCTTATTGCTGTTTCTGATGAAATTGGCCATGTGTGCTAATTGTCAACGCCAGAATGTGCATAAATCGTACATTGAAGAGCAGCATCCCAAATGACACAGTGGGGGTGTGTCTGTGGGCTAGTAAGAAATACTGACAATAGGCTACCTTGCCTTACAATGCATTCCAATGTGGAGTTTTTCACCTGCTTGGTTAAGAGTGCTACAGTGCCATCTAGTTGCAGCCAGGGGCAGATCCTGGCAAGGGCAAGGTGGGCAATTGCCCAGGGCAGCATCCTGTGGGAGGGCACTGACTTGTCAAACTGCTAGTACCGACCCCATATGGCCTGGAAAAGTAAGGAATTTTAAAGTTGCCCACCTTGCCCTTGCTATTTCGAGCTCCTCCTTTTATTCTTTATAGGAAACGGCCCGTGAGGAGGAGAAATGGGCCTCGGAGGTGGAATCAATGGACAACCACAAGAAGGTGCTGGAGAGAAAGCTGAACGATGGCTATGACCAGGCTCTGGAGCAGCTTAAAGCAGCCCAGCAACAGTGAGTCTAACCCATTCCCCAGTGGTGCACATAATCATAGCACATCAGAGATGTCAGGCAGCTGGCCTTTAAGTGATTGCTTGTGAATGAGTGGTGATGCCATACGGGTTTAAGCTCGTTATTTGTGATTAGTGATTCGTGCTCCCTCCTCTTCCCAGGTATCACCTGGTGGTGCAAGAAACCAATGAGCAGCGCCGTACTGTGGTGAACAATCTCTACAGCATGTTCACCATGGCCGCAGACCACCTGTCACGTGTGGAGGTGAGTCACTAAATTCAGCGTTGTGCTGAAACCGCATGGATCTATTGGGTTCCTGTACGATTCCATTGTGAACGTTTCTTCATGAGTGTTTACTCAGGGATGCTCACTAAACCTGTTGTTGTACTCGCATGCTTTTCTCTCCTTTCAGAAATTCTTGGATGACCAGAATAAAAGGATGGACAGAGTATATAAGAAGAGCCTACAGGAGGAGGAGGCGGAGCTCAAAGAGCTGAGAGACATGGTGGAGAGCTATATCGCCAAGGCCGAGGATTTGTGATGTCATTCCTTTAACCATTTGTGGGTGAGGATGGGTGGTAGTTTACTAGTGGGTTATCTTTTTCTACCTTTTTTTTTCTCCCAAAATTTTGCAGGTCAATAAATATAATTTGCTACAATTGTGTATCTATATTTGACGTAGATAAAGAGAACCCCAACGGTGTCCTTAAGGCACTTTGCTGTACATGTGCTACTCTTATGATTGCTGAGAGATCTTTATCCATAACTGTCTTATGTACTGATAGAGCTGATGCTTCTGACTGCCACAATAGAGGATGCCTACAATACAGTCATCTGAATAAATTAGGACACCCCATGAAATATTTAGTTAATTTTTAAGAAATATCAACATATCAGTATTAAATCTTTTTCAAATTATATCTGTAGGTAAAGGTGACGTAATTGCATCATCTATGCAAAAACAAGAAACAAATTCACTTATTTACAAAAAGAAATTAAGATTCTAATTTCCACTGAGGAAAAAGTTAGGACACCCTCACATTCATCACTATTTAAAATACCTAGAATTTTAATCAGGTGGCATCACATCAGGGGAAAATGATTAGAACATCGTTAAAGAGCTTTTTGGTGGAGCCTGTTGAATTTAACCCGCAGACATATAGTTTGGTTTGCTCTTGATTGTTGAAGTGAGTGGTATCACCATGGTGAGATTCAAAGAGCTCTCTGAGGCCTTCAGAAAGAAGCTTGTAGATGCATATGAGTCTGGGAAGGATATTAAAAGATCTCAAGAGAGTTTGGAATCAGCCATTCCACTGTCTGGAAAATAATTTACTTTTAAAACAACTGCCAGCATGACCAGGGCAGGCTGTCCTAGCAAGTACAGCCCAAGAGCAGACCGTCAGATGCTGAAAGAAGTCTCCAAAAATTCTAAAATCTTATCACGGGTCATACAGGAAGCACTTGTCACAGTTGATGTCAAGGTACATGCATCTACCATCAGAAAGAGACAGCACAAGTTTGGTTTACATGGGAGCTGTGCAAGGAGGAAACCCCTGCTGTCAAAAACACATCTGGGCAACACTGAAGTTTGCCAGAGACCCACCTAGACAAAGACTGGGATTTTTGGAACAACATGCTTTGGACAGATGAATCTGAAAATGAATTATTTGGGCGCAGTAACTGAGGACAGAGAGTTTGGTGTAAACCAAAGACAGCTTATGAGCAAAAGAACCTCATACCAACTGTGAAGCATGGAGGTGGAAATGTCATGGTTTGGGGCTGCTTTGCAGCAGCAGAGCCCAGCCACCTCACCATCACAGAATCCACTAGGAATTCTAGGAATCAGAGGGTGCTTGATGACAATGCGAAAACATCTGTCCAGAAGTTGAAGCTGAAGTGGGGGTGGACCATGGAAATGATCTAAATCAGTGGTCCCCAACCTTCATTTCGTCACGGACCGGTTTAATATCAGAAACTATTTTCACGGCCCGGCCTTTAAGGAGTGGCAGATAAATATACGTATTTTTACGAATAAATGATACGTATAAAAATGGGGATATTTGAAAAATATAATAATGGGGTATCTTTAAAATATAATAATAAACGTAAATCCAATGTGTATTCGCAGCTTTAACAGCATCCTCATAACATCGAGCCAACAATATAACACGGGTAACATCCACTCAGCACGCTAATGCTCTCTGGTCGCCATGGTAAACTTTGAACATCTTCATAAAATAATTCAAGATTTACCACAAAAACAAATACAAAGTGCATAAAAAAATATGACTGAATCAGTGAGAGCCTTGGGCCTGTTTCTCTGCAGCGAGCCTCTGCCATCTAGGGCTGATGGGAGACAATGACACGTCATTTGAAAGCCGATTGCCACATATTACGCAGAGCGGGCTTGGTGCATGGGAATCGCCGGTTGCAATAAATCCAAATTTTAAATAGGACTCCTGGTACTGTCTGTTAAAATTAGCTTTCCTCTTAGACGTAGTAGGCTCCTCTTCTGTATCCTCACTGGGTCTTTTCCCCTTTCCAAAGAAACGATCAAGAGACATTTGCTTTTTATACATCTTACTAGCTTGTGGGACTATTTTTAGCGGTAACTATCACGTGACCGAAGTTTTGAATTTTTTCTGTGCAGCCCGCGGACCGGTACCACATGACACACGGCCCAGTACCGGTCCGCGGCCCGGGGGCTACTGATCTAAATCATTCTAGTAACTCTAGCAAAGAATGGCTTACAAGAAAGAAATGGAGAGTTCTGGAATGGCCAAGTCAAAGCCTGAATCTGAATCCTATTGAGACGCTGTGGGGTGATTTGAAGCGGAAGTGCATGCAAGACACCCTTCAAACATTACACAGCTTAAGGAATTCTGCATTGGAGAGTGGGGAAGCCTTTCTGCCAGCCGATGTCAGAGATTGATAGATGGTTATAGGTAGTGCTGGGCGATAAAACAATCTCGATTTTTTTTATCGATAAAAAATGAGGACGATCACGATGATACACACAGACTATAAAACTCGATCAACCAAGTTTGCTCCGTTTTAGAGAATGCGCTGAGACAGACAACTCGATGGCCTATCGAGCAGAGGTTTACTGAACGCCAGCATAACAGCCAATCACCGGCGACGTTGTAATTTTGCCATAGACCATTTCTCTTTGGTATTTCTCTAGTTTTGCATTTTGCTAGTGCCCTTGTCACTACTGGTAGCATGAGGCAGTACCTGCAGCCCATTCAGGTTGCACAGGTAGACCAGATCCTCCGGGATGGGACATCCATATGTGCCGTCGGAAGGCTTGCTGTGTCTTCTGGCACAGTTTCAAGAGTGTGGAGGAGATACCAGGAGACAGGCCTTTACACAAGGAGAGCTGGACAGGGGTATAGAGGGGCAACAACCAAACAGCAGGCCTGGTATCTTCTGCTTTGCATGAGGAGGAACAGGAGGAGCACTGCCAGAGCCCTACAAAATGATCTCTAGCAGGCCATTTGGGTGCATGATTCTGACCAAACTGTCAGAAACAGACTATTAGGGTGGCATGAGGGCCTGAAAGCCCTCTAGTGTCACCTGTGCTCACAGCCCAGTACAGTGTAGCTCGACTGGCATTTGCCAGAGAACACCCATATTGGCAGGTTTATCACTGGTGCCCCATTCTCTTCACAGATAAGACCAGGTTCACAATGAGCACATGTGACAGATGTGAAAGTGTCTGGAGATACTGTGGTGAATCCATTCACAGCTCACATCTTGATCCATTGCTGCACCTTAGGCTGGGGTCATGGGCCCTGAATTCCTCCAGGTCAAGGATGATGTCCTGCCTGGTGGCCAGAGTGTGTAAGCGGTTCCTGGATAACGAAAGTGCCGATACCTTGGTGTCGATACCGTTGACTGGCCCCCATGTTCTCCAAACCAGAATCCAATCAAGGACCTATGTATTGGTGCATCAAATGCCACCAAGTAGCACCACATACTGTCCAGGAGCTCACTGATGCCCTGATCCAGGGTTGGAAGGAGATCCCCCAGGATTCCACCCGCCATCTCCTCAGGAGCATGCCCAAACGTTGCTGAGAATGCATACAGGCATGTGGGGGCGATACACACTACTGAGCCACATTATGAGCTGTTGTGATGAAATTCACGCCAGTTAGATCAGTCTGTGATTTCAGTTTTTTACTTTACTTTTCTGTGTGATTTTGAATGCAGCCGTCAGTGGGTTAAGGATTTTAGTTTCCATTGACCGGTTTTATGTCATTTTATTCTCAATGAATTGAAAAAATGTATATCACTAATGATTATCAACTTGAATATTTTGTTCATCAAGATATGATGTGTGATGTGTCACCTTTTTGAGCAGTGTACAATCCAAATATGGCAAAATATATCAAATATTATCATAGTACATTAATGGAAAAAAGTAAATTTCCTGTGCAATAACAGACGGGGTAGATGATTTGGCATTTTGTTGGGGGTGAGGACTTTCTGTTGCATGTGTTCCCATAGACTGGTACTCCCTGTATCTGTTGGGAAATGGAAAATGGTTGTATGAATTGGGTAACACTGACATAACCATACCATTGTCTAAATGAGTTAAGTATTTATAGAAATTCTGCTGCCTTTTTATGCAAAATGGTTTATTATTTCTATGTTCCTTTGTGCTTTCCTTAAATAGTTTAGTATAAGCCCTGAATCCCTATAACCCTACCTGGATAAAAGGCAAAAGAAAGTGGATGAATGTATATTAATTCATCCACTTTAAAATGCATTCCGAGAAGCAGATTCTTTTCATTACGGAATTATGTTTACATCATACACTATATGGACAGAAGTGTTGGGACCTCTGGCCATTACACCTGCAGGAACTTTTGACATCCCATTCAAAATCCATAGGCATTAATGTGGAGTTGGTCCCCCATTTGCAGTTATAGCAGCTGCCACTCTTCTGGGAAAGCTTTCTACAAGATATTGGAGTCTGTTTCTAGGAATTTTGGTAGATCAGGTACTGATGCTGGACATGAAGGCCTGGCTCACAATTTCCGTACTAATTCATCCAAAAGGTGTTCGATGGGGTTGAAGTCAGGGTTCTGTGAGGGCTAGTCAAGTTCTCCCACACCACACACTTACCCAACCATGTCTTTATGGACCTTGCTTTGTGCACTGGGATACAGTCATACTGGAACAGAAAAGGGCCTTCCTCAAACTGTTTCCACAAAGTTGGAAGAATAGAATTGCATTAAGAGTTCCCTTCACTGGAACTAAGGGGCCTTGCCCAACCCCTGAAAAACAGCCCCATACCATTAAAAATGAAAGGCTCTTGTGCTTGGCTAAATAATCTAAATAGCCTCACATCACCCAGCGCAATGCCAAGCATCAGATGGAGTGGCGTAAAGCACACTGTCACTGGACTCTGGAGCAGTGGAAACATGTTCTGTGGAGTGATAAATCACACTTCACTGCTCATCTAAAAATCTGATAGATGGGTTTTTTTGGTTGCCAGGCCCCACTGCATTGTTCCAACTGTAAAATTTGGTGGAGGAGGGTTACAATAGTTTGTAAAACCTGAAGTAGCTCAAAGTGTCCTCTCTGACATTGATTATTTGGTCACCCTATCAAAGTGTTTGAAGAGTGGGGAAAAATAGGTTCTGGTATTTCCCTTCTTATTCAGTTCTGGCAGATAATAAGAGGTGCTGGTAGTACGTACTGCAGAGTACAGGCCCACATCAAGCACTGGATATTCTGCACTGTAATCTGCTATATCATATACAGTATGTATGATGTATATGATTGACTGCGCACAATAAACATCAAGTTACATAAAGTTTCCTACCAACTTCGAAGAAAACGATGTCGACGATGACGAAGCTAAAGCCTATTAGTACTCCGTTCCTGTAGGTGGCGCTACAGTGGATTTATCGCACCACCGCGCCGATAATGACAGCCCGTACAAACAACCGAAGTAGAAGCTTTGGTAACGTCACCAACGTACTATCCGTTGCTCACTGGTTGGCGGAATATTTAAATTGAGAAATAGGATAAAGTTGCCGAGTTATTGTAAGCGGTAATGTAACGACAAATTTTGTTCTTTCTGTTTTATATATTAATTTAATAAAGTTTGTAGCATATAGAGAACACTCAGTTCGCTTGTGTAGGTGTTAATGAATAATAAATAGATGCTTCTTAGCGCGCGCCGCGTACTAATATCTTCGCTTTGTTTTTTCTCTTTTTCATTATTCATTTCCCAAGTAGTCTGTTATTGCGGGTATATGTGTGTTTGTGTTTTGCTCAGTTTGTATTATTTAATCTAACTCCGGTATTGTGTTGTTATTCTGCGCTGCCGTTCGGTTCTTTGTCTGTACCATACTTTATAACTAATTGCTTGATTAAAGATTTACCTTATCTGAGTCAACTGTAGGGCAGCTTAAGCGCCTCTGAAATTAAAAATAGTATAGATGAAATGCTGCTGGTGTTCCTTGAGCCCTTCTTTCATTAGCAGGACGAAAGATGAATCGGGCATCCAGTAGCCGGCAGTCGGGGTTGCCTCTCAGGGTGGCTGACGGCAGGATGAGCATGATCAACGCCACGCCGCAAAGGTAACTACTGGCGCCTGCCCATATCCCATTTGCCGTGTGTCTGTCTGTCTGTATGTTTCTGTGTGGGTTTGCATAGACCACATTTGGGGACCAAAATGTCCCCAAAGTGCTGTAAAACCTGAAACTTCCTTACTTTTGGGGACACTTCTTCAGGTCCCCATTTGGATAATCTAATTTTTACGAAAATCTTTGAATGGATTCACAAAAGTGAAAGTGCCAAAAGTCTTGTATTTTGCCTGGTTACTTATGGTTAAGGTTAGGGCTAGGTAGAGGTTAATGGTGTTGTGATTGGTTAGGGTTTTTCCCATAGAAATGAATGGACGGACCCCATTTAGATAGGAAGACCAACTTGTGTGTGTGTGTGTTCGGGTCTTGAGCCCGCTGATGTTTTTGACGCAGCAAAGACTCTGCTTTCGGAAAGCTGAACATCCCGAAACCACAGTCTGGGACGTCTGACAGGAGAACCAGTTTTTTCGGGAAAAGGTAAGACTTGACAAATTTCTAAGAGAAGTTTTTCTGATTCAAGGTGCTGGTGTCCTGGTGTTACTCTATAATCCCAACATATTTAGATGCACTGACTGGAGATGTAACTTAATTGGGTGCAACATTGCATCAAAAAGCTAAGCCTGGTAGTTTTTAGAACATTCCATTTGGTGTCCATAGAGGAACCTGCTTTTTGAAGACTTGGTACGCAAAACCTCATTTCAGGTTGCTTTGCATGTGATTCCATATGTGGATCTCGCAGTCTGAGCCTTGGTACTTCATTGTGAGCCCTCTGCTTTTTAGAGCTAGTGGGGCAGGCATGTCCCGTAACAGCACTTTTGGAGCTTTTGGGGGTGTGGAAAAGATGAAGGATCCTCGACCTCTCCATGACAAGTCTTTCATCCAGCAGTGTATCAAAGATCTCTGTGAGGTAAAGGCTTCACTGCAGTCTAAAGAATTAACAGAACTAACGGAAATAACTTTGCAATCTACTCACAGGACTCTTCCTATCCCCTCTGTTTTTCTCTTCCTAAGTTCCTGTCCGAGAGGGGATTCCCCGGAACAATAACAGTCAAGTCCCTCCAGTCCCCCTCCACCAAAGAGTTCTTGAAGATCTTTGAGTTCATCTGTAGCCTAATTGATCCCACTTTTCAGATGCCAACGTCCAAAATCGAGGAGGAGGTTCCTAGAATTTTCAGAGATTGGGGGTAAAATAGTTCACATGGGTGTACATTACAATTGCATGCTTGTTGGATTGAGCTCACTGTATCTCCTAGGTTGTGCTTACCTGTCTGGTTGTCTTGCCACAGGTATCCTTTTCCCCTGTCTAAGAGCTCCATGTACTCTGTCGGGGCTCCTCACACGTGGCCACAGTTCCTTGGGGCATTAGTCTGGCTCATCGATATGGTAAAGGTGAGGAGCAGCTGGGCAAGTGCTTCCTAAAAGCATGACCATTGTCAAAACCAAGTCAAAGCATTCTATATCCGATCACTGCCCTCATCCGGAGTCCTTTATTTGCAGATGTACTTCCGTATGCGGGAACAAGACCTTCTTTTCTCTAATTTCTCAGAGGACTGCTCAGATATAGAGAATGGAGCTGAGTTTAATAAGGTACTGAGACTCCATGAGGTATTTGCGTTTGCCATCCCTGGTCTCAAGTCACCCTCTGACACAGCTGTACTTTTTCCTCCAGCTGTTTCTCGAGTACTCAGCAGAGACCTACCACTATTTCATGCATGGAGCAGACACATTTGAGGAAGCCGACCAGGCATACATCGCCAAGCTGAGTGAGTGACTCTGCATGACGCTAGTGAATGGTAGCATTTTTTTTTATGTGAGCTAATTGTCTCATCTATTACTTGAAATGTGTGCAGCAAGGATAAGCATTGAACAAATTAATTCTAACCTGGGCTGCCTGTCTTGTATGCTGATTTATATGGCCTTAGCTTAATGGTACAGCTGAACCTGATGAATGTTTTCAAGCAGAATATGCATCATGGTATTACGATTTCAATTCACTGGTTTTATTTTTTAAGAGAAACTTTACAAAGTTGACGAGGCCCAACTGGAGACATTGGCTGAAAAGTACAGAATCATTAGTGAAGAGGTAGAGAGACTGGAGAAAGAAAGTCAGACGGTTCGTATGCTTGCACGTGTGGATCGTGGTTCGACCCCATGCATGGACCTGTGACACACCTTTTCTCCTCCATTATTCCATATGACATCAGTGAGGTGCTAATGTGCATTAAACGCCTGTAACAGGACCGACTGATGGTTAAGCGAACGGAGAAACTGAGACTGCAGACGGACCTGCAGAAGCTTCAAAACTATAACAGCGAGATGGAGTCCTTCAAAGTGGCCCTCGGGAACAAAGCGGCTGGGATATCTGAGGAGCTAGAAGCTACAGGTTAGCGGGTCTCGTCCTACCCTTCTCATCTGAGCTCCTCACTTGGACATCCTGGGAATGCTGATGACCTCTCGCTCTCCAGAGCTGCAGGTGGAAAGCTTGAAACAGGAGCAGGCCAGGCTGCAGCACATATTGGTGAACCAGAAGTTTTCCCCGGCTGACGTCGAAAGGATCAACAGAGAGAGAAACGAGCTCCAGCAGACCATTACCAGCCTGAGCGCAAACTTGGAGGAGGCTGAGCAGCACATGTGGAATGAGGAGATCGCCTTCGCAAAGGTCAAGGAAGAGGTAGGGCCTGCAACTGGACGATCCCTCTCTGCGTTAGATTGTACTGGCATTACAGGACTAATCCATTTACACACACTGCCCTCTGCTTTATTAGTTTGAGGTTTAGGCAGTTTGAATCGCTCCCCTTTTGTGTATGTCTGTGTGGAGTTTGCATGTTCTGAGTGGGTCTCCTTTGCTTGTTTTGGTTTCATGTACCTCACAATGGGCTGTTATTCCATGTAGAGTGTTCTATCTTGCATTCTATGGTGTCTGGAATAGACTCTAGACCGCTATTATTCAAATCACCGTCCTCAAGGTCCGAGCACTGCTGGTTTTCCAGCCTTCCTTTACCTGTGAGCCAGGTGTGAAGCCTCTGACCAATCAGAATCAGTAATTATTAAACTAACTACCTGGGAGAAATGAAAACAAGGCCTAGATCTGGAATCGAGGTTCAAATTTGAAGAACCCTGCTCTAGACCCTCCCCAACCCCCCGTGATCCTTGACTGAACAAAAGGATTCGAGGATGCATGGGCAATGCTAAATTTTAATGATAATTGGCTGTGTATGTATTGCCACATGGAATTTATGCAAGTATTCAACCAGGTTTGTTTGGGAAGAGCATGTACTGGATAAATGTGTGTTATTTCTTCTTTGCCCTCCTGTAGGCTGAAGCTGAACTGGTAGAGTACCACAGCTTCGCTCGCAAGCTGAAGCTGATTCCTGCATCTGCAGAGAATGCCTGCGGGAGAGATTTTGAGATCAAAGTCACTGCAGCTGACTGCGGCCTTTCAGCTGTGGCCCAATACAAAGTGCAAATTCAAGTACGGCAGCAAACTGTAACATTGCCTTTTTGTGTGGATATTAAATCAATATTGAGATCTACTAGACATTGTTTTAATGGTTTTTTTTCCCTCCCACTTATGCAGAATCCTCTTAAGAAAATGATTTCTGAGGTTGAGGAGGAGACTGGATTGCTCAAAAATAAAAAATTAAGCCTCCAGGAAGCAGTGGAACAGGTATGAAGATATTTGTGTTTCATTACAGTTGGACGTTAAAGCAGATCTTAAATAAAAGTTCATCCTCTTTTTCTTGAAGATTAGGTCCAATGTGGAAGACAAAACCAATGAAATTAAAGACCTGAAGGAACAAATTCGCAAACTGGATGAGCAGCTCGAAATGGAAATGCAGGCAAGTCCCCAGTCTGTCTTGTAGTGCAAGACTTCAGACTCTCGCAGGTCACCTCTGCCTGGAGGTGTGTTTGTGCTCAGGGGTCCTACACAGTATGGAAAGTTTTGGAAAAGTATGGAATTTCATGTTGGTATTACTCAAGTCAGGATAAGTATGGAAGAGTATGGAGATGGTGGTTTTTCCAGACCACTGGATCAATTTGCAGTATGTTTTCTACTAAAACTGTCTGGATGTTCTTATTGCTTTTTCTGATGAAATTGGCCATGTGTGCTAATTGTCAACGCCAGAATGTGCATAAATCGTACATTGAAGAGCAGCATCCCAAATGACACAGTGGGGGTGTGTCTGTGGGCCAGTAAGAAATACTGACATAGGCTACCTTGCGATTTACAATGCTCACAATGTGGAAATGCAAGTTTTTCACCTGCTTGGTTAAGAGTGCTACAGTACAGTGCCATCTAGTTGCAGCCAGGGGCAGATCCTGGCAAGGGCAAGGTGGGCAATTGCCCAGGGCAGCATCCTGTGGGAGGGCACTGACTTGTCAAACTGCTAGTACCGACCCCATATGGTCTGGAAAAGTAAGGAATTTTAAAGTGTGTAGAAAGTCTATTTCGAGCTCCTCCTTTTATCCTTTATAGGAAACGGCCCGTGAGGAGGAGAAATGGGCCTCGGAGGTGGAATCAATGGACAACCACAAGAAGGTGCTGGAGAGAAAGCTGAACGATGGCTATGACCAGGCTCTGGAGCAGCTTAAAGCAGCCCAGCAACAGTGAGTCTAACCCATTCCCCAGTGGTGCACATAATCATAGCACATCAGAGATGTCAGGCAGCTGGCCTTTAAGTGATTGCTTGTGAATGAGTGGTGATGCCATATGGGTTTAAGCTCGTTATTTGTGATTCGTGCTCCCTCCTCTTCCCAGGTATCACCTGGTGGTGCAAGAAACCAATGAGCAGCGCCGTACTGTGGTGAACAATCTCTACAGCGTGTTCACCACGGCCACAGACCACCTGTCACGTGTGGAGGTGAGTCACTAAATTCAGCGTTGTGCTGAAACCGCATGGATCTATTGGGTTCCTGTACGATTCCATTGTGAACGTTTCTTCATGAGTGTTTATTCTGAGATGCACGCTAAACCTGTTGTTGTACTCGCATGCTTTTCTCTCCTTTCAGAAATTCTTGGATGACCAGAATAAAAGGATGGACAGAGTATATAAGAAGAGCCTTCAGGAGGAGGAGGCGGAGCTCAAAGAGCTGAGAGACATGGTGGAGAGCTATATCGCCAAGGCCGAGGATTTGTGATGTCATTCCTTTAACCATTTGTGGGTGAGGATGGGTGGTAGTTTACTAGTGGGTTATCTTTTTCTACCATTTTTTTTCTCCCAAAATTTTGCTGTTCGGTAAAATAAAATGTGCTACAATTGTGTATCTATATTTGACGTAGGTACAGAGAACCCCAACGGTGTCCTTAAGGCACTTTGCTGTACATGTGCTACTCTTATGATTGCTGAGAGATCTTTATCCATAACTGTCTTATGTACTGATAGAGCTGATGCTTCTGACTGCCTGTCAATCCACAATAGAGAGGATGTGTAAAATATTTTATACACTGTGCTGTCATGTTTTAGCATTGTAGTCATCGTACCTCAAGTCAAGGTTAAGAATAAAACGCAAACATCCATTGCTTTTTCAGTGGTAGATAAATATACAATCCACATATGGTAGAATATATAAAATGTAAATAAATACACTAACGGGGGAAAATAACAAATGTAAATTTCCTCTCCAATGAGACTATGTAGATGTCCCTGATCATATTTGGCATTGGGGGTGTGGGGGGTGAGGACCTTCTGTTGCATTTGTTCCCTGGGACATATCTGTTGGGAAATGGAAAATGGTTGTATGAATTGGGTAACACTGACATAACCATACCATTGTCTAAATGAGTTAAGTATTTATAGAAATTCTGCTGCCTTTTTATGCAAAATGGTTTATTATTTCTATGTTCCTTTGTGCTTTCCTTAAATAGTTCAGTATAAGCCTTGAATCCCTATAAATCTACCTGAATAAAAGGCAAGAGAAAGTGGATGAATGTATATTAATTCATCCACATTAAAATGCATTCCGAGAAGCAGATTCTTTTCATTACTGAGTTATGTTTACATCATACACTATATAAACAGAAGTATTGGGACAGCTGGCCATTATACGTACAGGAACATCTGACATCCCATTCGAAATCCATAGACCTCAATGTGGAGTTGGTCCCCCATTTGCAGTTATAGCAGCTGCCACTTTTCTGGAAAGGCTGTCCACAAGATTTGAGTATGTCTGTAGGAATTTTGCCTATTCATCCTAATGAGATTGTGAGATCAGGCATTGATGTTGGACATGAAGGCCTGGTTCGCAATCTCCATTCTAGTTCATCCCAAAGGTGTTCGATGGGGTTGAGGTCAGGGCTTTGTGGGCCAGTCAAGTTTTTCCACACCAAAAACTCCAACCATGTCTTTATGGACCTTGCTTTGTGCACTGGAACACAGTCATGCTGGGACAGAATAGGGCCTTCCTCAAACTGTTCCTACTAAATTGGAAGCAGAATTGTGCAAAATGTATTGGTTTCCTCAAGCATTAAGAGTTCCCTTCACAGGAACTAAGGAGTCAAGCCCAACTCCTGAAAAACAGCCCCATACCATTATCCCTCCTTCACCAAACTTTACAGTTGGCACAATGCAGTCAGGTAGGTAACCTTCTCCTGGCATCTGCCAAACTCAGACTCCTCCTGCCAGAATGTAAAGTGTGACTTGTCACTCCACAGAACATGTTTCCGGCCATGGAAGCCCATTCCATGAAGCACACAGTTTTTGTGTTGGGGTTAAGAGGAAGTTTGGAACTCTTCAGTTAAGTCGTCAAAGTGCTGGTGACTTATATGCACCTAGCGCCTCAGCACTTGACAACCCCGCTCTCTTACATTACGTGGTCTGACACTCTGTGGCTGAGTTTCTGTTGTTCCTAAATGTTTCCACTTTGCAATAATACCACTTACAGCTGACCGTGGAATATCTAGCTGGGAAGAAGTTTCACGAATTGACTTATTGCAAAGGTGACATCCTATGACAGTATCACGCTTGAATTCACTGAACTCTTCAGAATGACCCATTCTTTCGCAAATATTTGTAACCCTGACTGCATGGCTAGGTGCTTGATTTTCACCTGTGGCAATGGGTCTGAATGAAACGAAACACCTGAATTCACTGATTAAGAGGTGTGTCCCAATACTTTTGTTCATATAGTGTATTTTCAGTAAATACTCAAAACTGAAAAAAATATTGGTTTTGATTTAGACAACCAGCTCTGTCACCAGCAAAGTGACTACAGCCAAGGACACGGTCTCCTCCATGCTTTATGGTTAGAACCACACAGATGGATCTCACACTCTTTCTGCGTCTCACAAATATATAGCTGTTGGGCTGAAATATTTAATAATTTGGTTTGCTTACCCATAAGACAAGTCTCCATTCCTCAGGCATCCAATTTCTTTGCTTTTCAACCCAAGTGAGTCACTCCCTCCTCTGTACTCTTTGTACCAATTCTTCCAGTTATACCTGCTTCATACCTCCTGTCAACAATTGATGCTAAATCTGTACTTCTAGTAGCATTTAGCTGAACTTGATTGTCAGATGCAGTTAATCACCAGTTTCCCAGACTGTTTCTTCTTTGATCTGCCTGACCTTGTTCATTCCTCATGAGTGAGAGTTTCTTCAGATGATAACAGTCTTAGCGGCATCAGCTACAGACACTTGCAAAGTACTTGTGGTTCCTCTTGAAGATGGAGCTGTATTTCTATAATTAGACCATCTGTGTTTTTTTTTTCTTTGCTGAACGGGACATATTTTTATTTGCTGCCCACACATTCAGGAACCATAGACAATCTGCAGGGTTGCCAACTTTGGTCAGCTAACGAGCAAATTTTCAATTCAAAAGAAGTCTGCATACACGTGCACCTTGTCTTCAGGGTTTGCAAACTACCCCAACGCTTTTGCTTTAGCTAGTTTTAGGTTTATAATGGAATAAAATAGATGTGCTGTAAGATTTCTTGCGTGAACATGAGTCTGAAAGCGTGAGCGTCACGCCAGATCCATGAGAGTTGGCAGCACTGCTTTCTGAAAACTATGGTACCAATACACCAGCCATTAAATGTTAACAATAATCATTTCCAAAAATAATAAAGTTACTGTAAAAATATTTTTGATTCTGAGAATATCTAAGATGGACACATAGGAAATGCTTGGGCTGATATCCTACTTTGGGTGCTATTTCACTGACATTTGCAGGGTTTCCTTTTTTATTGTGAATACAATTCACTTATGACTGCCTTCTTTTTTAAGAACACAGATATATATTATACTTTTATTATATATATGTATATATATAAACATAATTATATGTTATAATTATAATTATAGAATAGATAATTGAAACATGATTTCAAGTAGGCCTAATCAAATTTTGACTAGCATTGCATATGACCTGAATCACTCTATTACCTAGAACAGGGGTGGCCAATCTTATCTGCAGAGGGTCGGTGTGTAGACAAGAACTCAACTAATTGCTCAGAGTTGTTAAAATCTTATCTAGCTCTGGTTTAAAAAAACCCAGGGTTTAGCTTGCACTGTACTAACAGGAAGACTATTCCATACTCTAACTACTCTCTGTGTAGAGAAGTGTTTTCTACGTATACATAATATGTATAGTACTCCAAATAAATTCAATCAAAACATACATTAAAGTACAAGGATGTTTTTTTGTTTTTCCAGCAAGAAGAATGATAGTTCAATGACAATTCACAAACTGTGTCATCGTATGGGAGGTTATTTTTTTAGGTTAGTGTTTCCTGTCGGCAATCTAAGGACTTAGCACTATGTCTTGCGCATAAAAAGGAACATTACTTCCGGTGCATGTTTCCGGTCTCAGCTAACTCACAATAATAATGGAATTTCACCAAAATAAGAGTAAGGACGAGCCTTAGCGAAACCATAAGATGTTTTCAGAAGAAAATAAAGGAACACTTTACAAAGGTTCATGTACAATATCAAGCAGCTTAATCAACTGTGCTAAAATAAATATGAGAAGTTTAGTAATCCTTTTTTAAATGTTAGTTATCTGTCAGGACAACCGTTCTTGTCAGTTTATATATTACGACAATTCATAATATACCTTATTGAAATGTTTTATAATGTATAATTAAATTAATACGTTATTAATAAATGTGACGATTTACACAAAAAAAAGTAACACATTTATAGTGGGTTACCAACAACTACATCGCTAGAGTTTTACGGTACTTATATTTTTATATGGAAGTCAGACTTGTAGTGTCTCCAGCATATCAAAGGCAAATGCAAATCTATGTCTATCACATCATATTAACACACCAAAAAGAAAAAGTAGCTTCTACAGTGAAGCATACAATGCGAAGCCGTATTTAACGTCTTTTATTTTGAAAGCCGGGGGAAAACCGGAAAGGATTGTTACTACCGCTAGCAACGATCGACAAACGTGGAGCTACAATGTGCGCTTGGAACGGAGGGAATTCCGGGCTCGTTTAAACCGAGTGCCAGCACATTTGTTTTAACTAATACATGTGCAGCCTTTCCATCATCTAACATAGCTATGGAGCTCGATACCGATGTCCTGCCGACCCCGAAAGGAGGGTTCCACTGCAAATTGTGTGATATCAACGTACCAAATAGTAAGTTTTGTTATTTATAACAACTAATAACACGTGTCGCAGATCACAGTTGTAATAACATTATGTATTTGTTAGGTATAGAATAAGAAGCATTTTTATAAATGTCACTTTGGGTATTTTTCAACATTGATGTTGCTTTTCTATTTATTTATCAGATTTAACTAGTCGAATGTCCAGCCTAACGGTTTTCTCAATCTGTGAATTAAAGTTACGCATTCGCGCTGGCTCGCGTTTGATAAGGTGGATAAAACAAGAACCTGTATTTTTAAAGCTTTGACTGTTTGTGTGTGGATGACTAGCACTGGTGTGATGCGCGTGTCTCCGATGTGTGGCTAGAAGCCAGCTTGGAGGACCACCTGAAGGGGCGAAAACATGGGAAGCTGCGCAGCGTGCGGGACACCCGGCAGAGGCAGGAGTCCAGCAGCATCTTCGTCAGCGGCTTCCGGCGTGGCACGTCCCAGCAACAGATCACCGATTACTTTGAGCAGTTCGGACCTGTGTCGGAGGTCATCATGGACAAGGACAAGGTCTGTTCTTCGGGGCTCTTCATTGGATTCAGATCAAGTGTCATCAGTACCAGATTCCCGGAAATGAGATAAGACTTCTGAGTCTCGTTGAATAACCTTACAGCTCATTGAATTGTTATACTGGCCGGTGAATGTCAGGGATTATTCATGCTGGTGTACTGAGTAGCTGTGATTTGTTCCCCCTTTTCACAGGGAGTGTATGCCATCCTGGAGTTCGTTGAGGTGGACAGTCTGTTAGCAGTGCTGTCTCACACGCAGCACACCCTGGGCAGCCAGAAGCTGCGTGTGAAGCCCAGGGAGAAGAAGGAGTTCAAGTACATACCGAAAAAGAAGCAGGACGGGAAGAATCCCCGGCTGAGCCTAGAGCAGCTTTCGCAGGACCTCTGTCAGGCAGCATCAGTGAGTGTCCCCTTCTCTTCCATGCAGGCTGTCCCATGCTCACCCCCCATATCATCCAGCTTCTTCTGTCATCAGTTAACTGTGTAGTCAGAATATGAAGAAACCCCTTCTAACCCCCTACCAAAATACACCTGAGTACTCATTAGCAATAGCAGTTGTACATGAATATAGGGCTGTCACTATCATGAAGTTAAACTTGATGATTAATTGTCATACATATAATTGCGATTAACGGTTTAATTGTCTTTTTCTGTTCATTTTTAACACTATCAGCCTGGAGTTGCCCTAATTAATTTAATACTACATATGTACCTTATGAAGAACTGAATATTGAATATTGGAACATATAACAAAAAATCTAATTTGCCTTTTAAGCTTTGTAAACAAAAATTGTACAGGGCAGATGACATAAATGCCTTTTCAAAAGACCTCGAGACAAACAGTTAGTGCTGTCACTACCCAATCCGACCCACATACCCGATTTTAACTCGCACGTCAGCACTGCTTCATCCATTCATCCTGCCATTTTATGGCAAACCATATTGTTTATGTTAACAGCAAACTCAGCTGGATAACTTACCTTAATTAAGGTATTCTGGGGAAAATATAAGTGAACGAAGATAAAATCTATTTAAACTGGGGCACCTTAAATCTGAGAATTTGTCTAGCTAAGCAAGAAATCTGAGCTTTGTGAAACATGATAGAGACCCTTGGTATTGTTAATTCCGTTTCTTTAAAAAAAATAATCCTTTTTCTTCACTTGACATTTTAAGTGTTCACTCCAGTTGTCTATTTCCAGTTTTTGGATCAACACTATTACCTAAATATCCTGTATCTGAAATGTTACTTAATATTTCCATCAGTTGAAATTGCTGCTGTCCAGCGACATGGTATTTTGCTATACATATAGCTTTGGTTCACTCTAAACTGAAATATATTTGCCCTATTTTTTGTTTGTTTCAACCATATGTATATCACTCCAAATCAGTGGGATCAGAAAAAAATACAAAATTACATTTCTCTTGTGCTCTGGATAACAAAGAATAACATCAAGTGACCTTCAAAAAGAATGGGGAACATTAAGTGCAGGTGAGAGGTGCACTGCTAGGACAGTGTGTATCAGGCTCTTAGAACCAGGACTGAAGACCCATAAAGCAAGGAAGAAGCCCTTCATCAGTGAGGAACAGGGAAGAACAGGTTGCAGTTTGCAAAATAAATAAATAAATAAATTAAAATAAAGAAGAAATGAGTGAACCAAAATATTGTGCTGTGGTCACTTAATTTTTTTTTCCACAGCTATATATTCACATAGACCCCCATGATTACCATACAGGGAGATGTTGGCTTTAAGCACGTGGAATGTAACTTCTCTGGTGGGAAGCCTGAGCTGGTGCCAGGAGGTAGAGAGATACTGAATAGCGGGAGAATATTTTAAACTGGATTTGAGGAAGCACTGCTTTATACAGCCAGTAGTTTGAGTATGGAATAGTCTTCCTGTTAGTGTAGCGCAAGCTAAAACCCTGGGTTCCTTTAAATCGGCGCTAGATAAGATTTTAACAACTCTGAGCCATTATTTAAGTTCTCCCCAAACGAGCTTGATGGGCTGAATGGCCTCCTCTCATCTGTAAATTTCTTATGTTTTAATAGGTGTGCGTTAAGTTGAGCTCAACTATGACTAGGGCTCTGGAACCAAACTCCTGGAGAGAGGTTGGACACTGTTTTACTCAGGAGTTGTCCATGGTGAGAGGTGCCGGGCCGGTGTGGGTCTGGGTCTATTTATAGCCCCCAAGTTCGGTGCCAGTATGTTGGAATTTACCCTGGTGAGCAAGATAGTCACCTTCCTTCGACTTCGACTGTACCCAGGTGATGGGTACTGGCAGGCAAGGCAAGAACTCAGGTGTGGGAGGAGTTCGGTGAGGAAATGGAGAAAGATTTTCAGTTGGCCTCAAAGGTTCTAGCAAACTGTCAGGTGACTCAGGAGGGGGGGCACTGCTTTACCCATGCTGCTTACATCATGGATGGAGAAGTGTTGACTTCAAATTGGGATGTAGCTTGGCGGTGGAAGGAGTATTTCGAGGACCTCATGAATCACACTGATACACCTTCGATAGAGGAAATAGAACTATAAGTCTCATTGGACGACTTACCCATCAGAAGGTCTAAGGTCACTCAAGTAGTCAAAAAACTCTTTGGTGATGGGGCTTCCGGGGATGGATGAGATTGCTTGAATGCTCTTTATGATGTTGGGCTGACACGCCTCTTCAATATTGCATGGATATTGGAGACAGTCAGTGTCTGATTCTGTTCAAAACATTTATGGACAGAATTTTTAGGCATAACCAAAGGGTGGAAGGGGTCAGGTTCAGGGTCAGAAGATTGCATCTTCGCTTTCTCCAGATTAATGTGGTCCTTTTGGTTTCATTGGGCTGTGACCAGGAATATGCACTGGGGTGGCTTGTAACTGAGTGTGAGGTGGCCAGGATAAGGATCAGTACCTCCCAGGCTGAGGCCATGTTTCTCGGAAAAGGGTGGATTGCCCATCCAGGTAATTTAAGTTTCTGGGGGTCTTGTTCATGAGTGGTAGAAGGGAGCAAGAGAATGACAGGCTGATCGGTGCAGTGTTGGCAGTAATGCAGACGCTGTGCTATTCTGACGTGGTAAAGAGAGACCTGAGCTGGAAGGCAAAGCTTATCAATTTTCCAGTTGATATACGTTTCTACCCTCACCTATGCTCACAAGCTTTGGTTAGTAACCAAAAGAATGAGATTGTGGATACAGGCGGCAGAAATGAGTTTCTAGGTTCAGCCGTCGGGTGAGGAGCTTGGACGTTTGGTAGGGGCTCAAAGTAGAGCTGCTGGTCCTCCACATGGAAAGGAGCCGGTTGAGGCGGTTTGGTCGTCTATGTAGGATGCCTCCTGGATGCCACCCTGGGGAGGTGCTTCAGGCATGTCCAAATGGGAGGAGGCCCCCGGGCAGGTCCAGGACGCTTTGGAGAGATTACTGCCTCTTGGCTGACCTAGGAACGCCCGGGTATTCCCCCAGTGGAGCTGGCTGGGGAGAGGGAGGTCTGGGCATCCTTGCTTCGACTGCTGCCCCCGTGACCCAACCCTAGATAAGTGGCGGATGGATGGATGGATAACATATTATAATAGATATATCTAAAAATAATTGAAAAAAATGTATGTAGAGCAGGCTTTGATTGGAATTTTCACTGCTGGGCTCCTATCTTAAGCCCCTCTTATCATTCAGAGTAATGCCATTTATGAGACTCTTGATCATATGTTACTAATGATGTAAGCCAGGCCTCACTTAAGACAGCCTGAATCAGTCACAGATCCTTATTCTGTCTGTCTTTCCCCAAGACCACCCCTATATCCAGACCGCTCAGGTCATGTTTTTCTTCTTCTTCTTAAGGCTTGGAGCCTCCAAAATCTTAAGTGGCATATCATATGAATGGTCACGTTTAAAAATCTTTTTCATTTATATTCTTATTTTTTTTATTAGTACAAAAAAATGAAATGATAAAAAAGATGGATTACATATATTTTTATTTGTATGTGTCAAAAGTGAAACTGTATGTGTGTGACTTAACGTATGTGGAATCACAGTGTCATTCACTACAAACAATGACATTAATGTACGAGGTGCAAGTCAATGAATAAATGCGAACTTGAAAGTGCACATGGTCAGTACATTTCTGCTAGTAACTGTAGGGAGTTACTTGGGATTCTGAGTGTGTCCAGTTGGGTAGTGTTTGAGTACCAGGTGGAAGATGGGTAAAGTGCTAGGTGTGGATTTGCAAACCATTCAACACATAATCATTCTACGAGTGGAAGTTAGAATGGATCTGCTACTTAACGGGTGGTTTCTGAGGGTAGTCTGGTTGCCTGCTTTGGGGTGCAGTGCCATGCTGGGCCACGGGAAAGAGGATTCAAATTGGAAATTTAATCCACAAGGATTTCTGCCCCCAGCATGACAGTACTGTGAGGATGTGAAATGAAGTTTGGGGGAGGATTAGTAATCCGCACTTTTAGTGTGGCTGTGAGCAAGTACAGCTGCTGCAGTGTTCTGCTGGTATTGAGCACTGACACTGTTTCTGGGAGAGATGACCTAAATTTCAGGGACAAAATGAATAACAACATGGCATGAATATTCAAGATCTGCTGACGAGCTTTGAGCTTTTGGGACAACTGTTATTAAGGGATTCAAGTTTTTTCCAGTCATCAAACGTAGCAGGTGCTGAAACGAATGAGCAAACAGAGCCTACTTACTTAAGAAACAGAGATTTTTTTGAAAAGGCAGAGCAGATCCTTTACGTCACAGATGAACGTCTGTAAACAGAGAGTGGGTTGGGTGAGTAAGTGTTGTTAATTGCATTATAACTTCATATGAGTCTTCTGGCTCAGAATTTAGGCCGCCTGCAGTTCTCTAGGTGTCTGGAGTCTTCCTCTTGGGGATGTCTTCAGAGAGCGACCATGTGGTTGATGTGAACCCCTGCTTGTAAGGCTTTCTGTCGCCACCAGGTGAATGAACAGATGCAGTTGCTGGTAGAGAGGTTCCAGCTGTCCGAGAATGAGAAGAAGGTCCGCGAGCTGTTTCTGCAGCTGTTACAGGAAGTCTTCTCTGAGTTCTTCCCGGGTTGGTACCCATATCGCCCACCATACTCCATACTGGTCTCGTCAAAAGGGTATTGTGTACAAGTTAGGACGTTTCTGATGTTTAGGATAGAAATAATGTCACAAAATCTTTATCTGACCAAGATGGTTACATATTAAACCTTAAAACATGTTTATATAACAAACCCAAAAACTGACTGTGTGCTGAAATACATGAACCTTTCATCTCGCTGAGCCTTTGGCATCCATGACTGCAACCTGGAGTTACAAATATTTTGTCGTTCCAAAGCACAGTTTCTTTTCCCTTTTTTGAGGATCTGCTGGAATATTGATCATCATTGCTGTATTGCAGTACCCATTTTTAACACAGCTTCATTTCACTGCAGATCAGTCTGACGTTCTCTAGAATATTTTGGGATTGCTCCAAATTTAATCCTTAGGCAGAAACGAAGCCCCAAACCATGACAGTCCCACCACCATGCCTGACAGCTGGGACAAGGTTATTTCTGTTGGAGACACCAGGTTTTAGCCCCATCTGTCTGGAAAACATTCATCTAAAAATCTACCAGATCACCCGGTCAGTCTGTTGCAAACATGGGAAGAGCAGTGATTTGTTTTGAGAGCAAAGGTTTTCTCTCTTAGCTTGTTGTTGAGAATGATGATCATCTCCACAGCTTTTTCTGATTTGGTCCAAGGCTTCTGTTACACACCTTGTTTCTCTAGGTAGGATAGCTTATAAGAACATGCACGTCAAAGCACATCAAGTATCCCCACGGTCTTCAATTCTCTCTGTCCGCTGGTAAATACCAAAATATTTTTCAGAGATACTTTGTGGAGCTATTCCTTCTCTTTTACAAAAGAAACATCCAGTTTTCATTTATTAAATATATCACTGTCATTTACCACAAGAACAGCTGGGAATTGCAAAGCAGCACTGTATCGACATATGAGTGATTCCTTTTTAATATGATTTGTTTCGGGGGGGGGGGGGGGTGTTAACCCTGCAGAGTGTCAGATCCTGCCTTTTGGCTCCTCTGTCAACACCTTCGACATCCACTCATGTGACTTGGACCTTTTCCTGGATTTGGAAAACACAAAGATATTCCAGGCAAAGGCTAAGAGCTCCTCGGAGCAGGTATGCGGACAGCTTCGCCTTCTCACAGTTCTCCTAACGTTCCAGTTGTTGGTTTAAGAATGCTAGATTTGTGAGTCACTGCCAGATGTTTCTCACTCAGCCATTGTTCTCCAGAAAACGCATATCAATGGGAAATCGACCATCCATGTTCTAATGCCTTTCTGTTCTGCATGTGTTTGAGCACTTTTGGTTGAATCACACCGGAAGGTGTCTGTCTGATAGAGATTTTATGGGAAGCTGATCTCGCTTGTTAGTTGGCAGACTGACTTTCGTAATTGACAGCCCGGACCCCAAACAGTGCTGGATTCACTCATTCACTTTACGTCTCCATGTTGTTGCTGTCTTCTCCGGGGCAGACCGCGGAATGCCCGTTAGAGGACAGCCGCTCCGAGGACTCCATCCTCTCGGACATAGACCTGTCCACGGCCTCCCCCGCCGAGGTGTTGGACCTGGTGGCCACGGTACTCCGGAAGTGTGTGCCGGGGGTGCACAAGGTCCAGGTCTTGAGCAGCGCCAGGCTCCCTGTGGTTAAATTCAGCCACCGGGAGCTGGGCATGCAGGGTGACATCACCATCAACAACAGGTCAGCACCCACAATGCCTTGCAGCATACCACTGGGTGTACATGCATCCATTTGGACTGGAGCTCCCTTGTTAATCAAATAATAATGAAAAAGTTCCAACTTCTGCTAAGTGCCCTTGCTTAAGATATCATGAACTCTGAGGACTGTAACTGTCACTTTAGCACCGTTGCAGTATTGGCAAAAGCTTCCTTTGGTGGCTCTTTACCATAAACGTTTAGTGGTAACTACATATTTTCCTCATGAACTTCCACAGACAAGGAACCCAATGCCTTTTTTAATTCACAAATCACTGGATTAAAAATCTAGAAATGTCATTGTATATATATAATATTGAGATCCGAGCTCTTTCTGAGCCACAATTCAGCCAAACTGTTTAAAGTGTCTGAAAAGATGTAGCTTCTGTGTTCTACTGCCTCATTTTATCAATTATCTAATATGGGCCCAGCTCACCCAGTTAGGATGTGTGACACCTTAAGAGTTTTACCTCAGAAATCCTGGCAGAACTTAGTGGAGCGTCAGTGGTGATTGGACCGGCGAGAAGCCAGGTTCTTACTCTGCTAATCCCATATTTCGACGGCCGATTCTGCCTTCCTGCTTTTGAGCTGAAAGTCCAGGGTTGCAGAGGAATAACATGTCATGTGACAGAGCAGAGCAGCGGAGGAGGCGGTTAGGTCATGAGGAGAGAGCCGTGTGTGAGGCGTCCCCCTTCTCTGTCCTCTCGCTCCCTCCCTTAGGCTGGCGGTGAGGAACACTCGCTTCCTCCAGCTGTCCTCAGGCTTGGACGACAGGCTCCGTCCCCTGGTGTACACCATCCGGTACTGGGCCAAGCAGAAGCAGCTAGCAGGTGAGGCCTGTTCCCTAAAACCTGTCAGTCCATTAACAATGCTGGCTCTTCCCAAAGACCCCATCCAGGATACTCAAACGCCCCAGCGATGCTCCAAAATGACATTTAATTGAAATTTTCCTGACGTTTTGCTGGCTTACATTAGTGACCTATTAAATACGTCTATTTCTGTATGTAACAAAGTGCTGTTGTATGTTGTTTTTTTTTTTTTTGTTTAAGGGTTACATAAGGTGCTTCTCGGTTTCACAAGCTGCCCGAGGAGAGTTTGGGCACGATCTCGATGACTGTATGCTGTTTTATAGGGGGACCCTTGGGAACTGCACCCAGCAAGGGGTATTTTAATGACTCGGTTGAGAGTAGGGACCCTTGTCGTGCAGAAAGACCCATGACTGCATATATTTTAGTCTTCCTAGAATCCAAATGTAAATTGGGACCAAAATCAGATCTTTTTGTAAATGAGGTAAAAGTGTCTTTGAATTTGCATGCCGTTTGGTCTTGCAAAAAAAAATTAGTTAAATATCATTTTGGGGCAGTTACCTGGTAGTAAGACAAAATTATTTATACAATAATATTTAGACAAATCCAGCAGTAAGAGAAGGAACATAGAAAATAAAAGGTATAATACTTGTTAATCAGTTAAATCAATTAGCATTGGTGGCTTTTTTGGTAAATCATTTTAAATATGATGCTAATAAGTTTTTTTTTTTTTTGTCAATAAACAGAATGTCAGTGTTGGTCAGGTCTAGGTCTCCTGAGGTGGGGGGGTGTGTACATCATCCATTATGCACAGTTCAGATTTTCACAACATTTTTAATTAGCTGTCACGTTTTGCTTGTTAGAGCCAGATAATTAATAATTCCCAGTGATTGATTTTTTTTTCCAGCCCCAGCAGTTAAAAGGTGTGCAGCTGTGCTTAATGAGTTAAGTGAATGACTGAAACCTAGCTACTCACAGTTGCAGTTCTCCATGGCATGCTCAAGGTGGCACCAGACACCAACAGTTTCTATGACCATTTCCTGCTCTGTGTGGCATCTTTGGCCAAGGACCACTAGAATCACTATAAGCCTTATTTGTAGATTCTAAGTAAATATTGCCTGTGCGGTAGCTGGAAAAGTTAGGCGGAATTCAGTACCAAATTCACCACAGACTGGGAACTTTAATCAAAACCACTCATAATTTATTGTGTTGGCTGGGAAAGGAGTTTGTAAAAGCTTAAATCATGGTTTACCTTACAGCACCTGAACTTCTGTTGGGTTCATAAGCTTTGGCTGCTTATTTGTATCGGGTGTAATGCTGTCTGTCTTTCTTGCAGGCAACCCCTTCGGAGGGGGGCCACTGCTGAATAACTACGCCTTGAGTCTGCTGGTCATCTTCTTCCTGCAGAATCGGGATCCCCTCGTTCTCCTTCCTCTGAAGCGGCTCAGAGAGTTGGCTTGTAGGTTCAGCCAGTCTTGCACCAGCACCCGAAACCGCACACGCACATTAGTGACTTACTGATATACCACTGGATTCTGACTCTGTGTCCTGCTAGGTGAAGAGGAGGAGTGTGTGATCGAGGGCTGGGACTGTACATTCCCCAGCCAGCCCATCGCTGTGCCCCCCAGCAAAAACACAGAGGATCTTTGTAAGTGTCAGGCTGGCCTTTCGCGTCCGGGGGGGGGATGTGAAGGGTGCTGTTATTTCACATTGGCCTCAGCCCCAGGTTAACAGAGGAAATCTGCTGTGTATTTCAATTATTTAAGCCTGCTGTGTAGTCCTGCTTAGAGTCCTGCACACATTTTTTTTCCAGAGATTTATTTGTCTGTTTACCCTGATTGGTACAAGTGTAATGGGTTATGGAATCATTCCAATTATGAAAGCAGTTGGTCTTCGCTTAGTATGAATTTATGAACATTTTAGTAAAAGTAATACTCGTAATGCTTGTGCTCTTTGGTGCGATGAAGGATAATGGCATGAGGAGGGAATGTGTTAATGTATCTAATTTTGTATGACAGTTTGTGTTCCCAAGGTTCACCGTTAAAGCCTGATGATATATTTTTATAACAGCTGCTGTAGAAATGGTAAAAACATCATTTCCCTCTGATGCTGTTCTGTCAGTAGGTTTAATTGTCAGCAGATCTGAAGTCAGGTAACATGTTATGACCCAAATGCATTTAGGACCAGAATTGGACCTTATTATGTCTGTGTCACATTTCGGACCAGAATCGGACCTCTCGTTACCCCTGTTTCACATTTAGGCAGAGAAGCCATTTATGGGCAGAATGCTAAGGTGAACTGCAGTTGTGTTTTTAGTAATAGAAGCTTTAATGTTACAATTTCCTGCAGTGATACTTTAGGATTAACACGGATTTACAAATATTAGAATGGAAAAAAGTATGTTCACTGACAGATCAATATTTAACAGCCCACCTTCTCTATTTACCAGTTCAGATAGAGACTTGTTTTAATGGATTTACATAAATGGGTTTAAAAGGTGCTGACAAGGTCAGTACAGGTAAAGGCTTGGATGAATTTAAATGAGTTTCGTTAAGAATGCTGTTTAATGCTAATTTTAGTGAGGCATTTTGAATGTGGTATTCTACCGTGAAATGAAAAACTAATGCTAACAAATGTTATTCAGGACATTCATTTTAATGTAACAGAACAGACTCATAGAAAATACACATTTGGTTATTAGTCACATTGTTAAATTCCACCGGTTTCAGGTTTTTAACAACTTCTTATTGACACTCAGTAATTGGTCCATCTGTCTGTCCATCTACCTACCAGGAGTCTTGGATGAGTCCCTCATTGTCACAGGGAAAACACTCACACCCATGAACACGTACTGACCAGTGTTGTATATTATATTACCTGTAATGAGTACCCAGCACTCGGCTCACTTTTGAGTGACTGAATTATATGCCTGCTGGATTTTCTCAGGAAAAACAAACCGTAGCTCATCTATAGCTGTTGCCTGTGAGTCGTGACACCCATTGGAAAATCTATAGTGTAGGAATGCTTTCACAAGGGAGACGGGAATATTACTTTGACTGATGATAGTGCAAAACAATAACAGTATTATTCAGATATTTTGTTTACCATTTCTAATCTCAATAACATACTACAAGAAGTTCAGTTTTAGGACTGAACCGTGACATTTTTCCTCCAAATGTTCTTAGACTCACTGATGCTGACGGTTTTCCCGTTTTGCTATACAATCTTATGCAACCCTATCCAGCTGAAAGAGATTACATCAGCACTGTCATAATTATCGCTGAATATGATGAAGGACGCAGTGCTGGCATTTCGGTGTCAGTGTACGGTTTTGTTTTGGGTGTGAGTGTAACTATGAACACATACCATTGCTGTTGTCTTGGTCCTGGGCCCTGCGGCATCCCTGTGGCTCTTTCCTGGCACGCACTTTGCCTCTTCCATCATTTTCTGGATTTAATGGACTGAAGTATATAGTTGTTCAGCTCTAGCCAATCTTTCCCCCTCCCCCCTTCCTCCTCTTCCCCTCAGGTGTCCTCCTGGCTGGGTTCTTCGCATTCTACGGGCAGTTTGATTTTGCGGGATCGGTTGTCTCTCTTCGGGAGGGTCAAACGTTTCCCATCTCGGACTTCCTCACCAAGGAGAGGGGGTGGGGGAAGCTGGCGGCCGGGCAGCAGGAGGTGGTGGGGGGTGCTGCAGCCAAGGCCAGCGCGCCCAAGCTCGGCCCCCTCAATGTTTTGGACCCCTTTGAGTTGTCCCACAATGTGGCGGGCAACGTGAATGAGCGGACGCAGAAGATTTTTCAGCAAGAGTGTGAAGAAGCAGCCAAGTACTGCCGCAGCCTACAGTACCAGCGCAAGTCGGCTAAGGGGAAGGCATGGGGGCTGGTTCGCCTGTTCCTTCCCCACGGTGGCGCCTCCCCAGGATCGGCTGGAGAACCTGAGAGAGAGCTGGTCATCAGCGTTCCTTTCAAGGCTGGCGCGCTTCCTGAAGCAGTCCGGAGCGAGCTCCACCTGGCCGGGGACCGCTTCCGGATGTTCTGGTTCAGGAAGGTGTGCCGTGCCGTTCTGTCTGTGTTTCAGGACGTGCTGAAATGCAGCATGACCCACATAAAAGGTTTGGAAGAGCCGTGGGTGGAGCAGGAATGGGCGAGTCGGGGGGATCCGGTGGACGGTCCTGTCGGAGGTCAGAGCACTGCTGTTGAAGATGTACAGCATGATACCCCTGCAGCCAGTGAAACTGACACTGCTGCTGCAGACAGAAATGGAGGACAGGAAGCCGGCAGCAATGATGGCACTTGTGGTCCTTCCACAAGTGTAGATTCTGGTGCTGTGGGACAGGTTCAGAGGGGCATGAAGAGGACATCGACAGAAGCCGACGGTGCATCGTCTTCTCATTCTGACAAAAAGCTGAAGCTGGGCAGCCCAGAGAAGTTGGGAGCAGTCCGTTGGTACTGCCAGGCTCAGCACAAGGTGTGGGCAGGACGCCGGAAGGTGAGGAGGGACCTGCTGAAGGGCATACCGGAGACCTCCAAACCAGAGGGTGGCAGCGTGGAGCTGGAGACCAGAGTGACAGAGCAAATTGTGCGGGAGCAGGCAGAATCGAGTGAGCTGCTGGAGTTTGGTGTGGAAGCCAAGGTGCTGGGAGGCACAGAGAGCACCCGGGCGCAGTTACGGTTCAGCCCCACCGATGCGCACGCCAGCCTTTTTCAGGACTTCTTCCATTTTTTGGAGTCCTTTCTACCGAGGATGACAGAGAAGATTCTGGAAACATTGAAATGAAATGGAGGATAATTACAGTATTATTGAAAGTATAGTACACTCACAGGCAGCCTTTAAAGATTTTTATGATTTTGTGTGTTTTCAGAGCCAGAGGGTAATGTTACCCCAAGTTGATAAATACCCCAAAAGAAATGTAAAACACTTATACAGTAGACACTGGTGTAATGAATAAAATGGCTCTTTTTGATTTCACTTCCAGAATCTGTGCTTAAATATCACTTCTGTATTTTATTTGTACCTTAGCTTAATCGTGTGCATCTTCTTTGTGGTTGACTCAACTCTGCTCAGCTCTATTACATAAATGATAGATTTTATAGATTGGCTTTGTTTGAACTGACTGAAATGTGCTGGTTTCTTGTTTAAAACATCTCTTCATACCGGCCAGAACCTGCACGAGAATATAGATTTGCCGCCAGTCAAAGAGGGGAAATTACTTGCAAGAGGGGAAGCTGCAGAAAGTATCGATCCACTGGGAAGCCTGAACGTGGACTTTGGAGAAATCGATTCCCCACACTCATGGTGTCACGCGGTTAAATCTGTGAAGTGGTCCTATGAGCCCATTCAAACCTGCAGTGGGCAGGACCTCAGAAGTCTCAGTCAGCATGGCTTTGCTGTGGTTCTTTGTACTTGGTTTGTTGCTGTGGTTCTTTGTAGTGACGTAGTTGTGTGTGAAGGGTAGCTGAAAAATCCCAGCAGTCTTGACCTGTGCACTTACAGGATACTTTAATGTGATTGCAATTTATTTTTAGGTGCCATCAAGTTGATGGTGAATCCTTGTGACGGTATAGATGGCTTTTCTCCAGAATGTTCAGTCTTCTGGCTGGGTCTACGGGTTTCCCAACAGCAGTCATTATTGTGATGTTTCAGTCCATCTTCCTTGATCCAGGTCATCTTTGTTTTTAACCTTCTTTTACTTTTGACTTCTAAAAGCATTGTGGCCTTTTCCAATACAGTTTTCACATAATATGCCCAAAATTAAACTGCTTCAGTCAGGTCTTTTGAACTTCAAGTGAATTTTCAAGCTTGATTTTTATCAAGACACCACTAGTCTGTTTTCTTTGAGGTCCCTGGTTTTCTTAGGTCTTTACTACCATCAAAATTAAAAGGCATGAATACTCTTCGGGCGCTTTTCCACCGCACAAAGTACGGTGCTTTCGGTACGCTACTTCTGGTACTTTCGCTTTTCCATTGACATTCGGTCGAGTACCAGTACCGAAAGTTCCAGTACCGAAAGTGCCAAACCAGAGAGAACTTGTGGGACTTACAAACGTATTTGCTGTCAATTGGTTATGCAAATAGCCTGCCGCTGAAATACAAAAAACAACCGCCATATTTTGAAACGCACATTGTACAGCAAGAAAGGAAAATAAAAAGCAGTAGAAACAAAAATAAAATAAAAATTTAAAAAGCATTTGCCGTAATGGAAGAAATGGGGCACATGCAAAACACCAAACAATGGCGCTTGAAAATCAAAAAAACATAAGTAGGACTACAGGAACGTGAAGGATCATAATAACATGTTTGAATTCAGCAAAAAAAATTATGTCAGTCAGGGGCGATCACTGATGATGTCATTTGCCACCAGTACCTGTTTATGTAAGTACCGAAAGTACGGTACCTGTTGCGGTGGAAAAGCACCCTTCCTGTCCTGCCTCTTCGTTCTCTGTCTTTCACATTCACGAGTCACAGAAAACGTTATCCATCCATTATCTGAAACCGCTTAATCCCAACTGGGGTCGTAGGGGGGACCGGAGCCTATCCCAGGAACAATGGGCGCAGGCAGGAACCAACCCTGGGCAGTTGTCAACACACCGCAGGGCTCACACAGAAAACATTATACTCTCAACAAATGTGATCTTTGTTTTTAGAGATATATCAGTAATTTAAAAAGATTTTTTCTTAGTTCTTCATGGCAGCTCTGTACAAAGTCAATCTGGGGCATATCTTGTTGGATCCTTTGATGATTGTTCCAAGGAGGGAAAAATGCTCTGTTACATCTTCACCATCAACCCTTAACGTTCAGCTGCAGACTCATCCTTTCACTATGTTCTTCAACTTCAGTAATAATGATCTTTGTGCATTTACCTGCAGCATGTTAACGCAGGAGAAATCTTTAAGGACTCTGACCTTACAGATCAATGCAATTGAATCGCAACTTTAATTATCGATTCATCACAATCCATTAATGCATCTTTACACCCGTAATCACCAATCGTTCCTGAATCCAGCTTGTCCATGGGGCAATATGTGGTTCAGTGGACTAAGCCTCTCTGTCTGTGATCAGAAGTTCTCAATCAGATATTTAAGTTCTCAGTTTTCCTGAGAATATTCCGCAGTTTGCACACGGTTGAGTGACTTTGCTGTAATCAGTATACCACATTCCGTCATCTGGCTGATGTTTTTCTTTTTTTGATTATGTATTATGGGTCAGAATCAAATTATTTATCGCCTAGTACATCTATATACAAGCAGTGTATTTTGCAGTGCAAAACAGTCAAGGGCAATCAAGTCAATCAGTGCATTTAATGTGTATAGTGCAGTGTAGCAGTGTTAGATGGGGTGGTTGTTGATGAGGCCTGCTGTTGATGGGAACAGCTGTTCTTTAGGTATGTGGTTTAAGTCTTGCTGGAAGGGAGTGTTTGGGAAAAGTCCAGGCCCAGAGTGGGAGGTGTCCGCTGCAGTCTGCAGTCTCGCTCCGTGGTCCTGGAGGTCTGCAGGTGTTACAGGTTGCACTACTTCAGACTTTTTGTGTAGTCAATAGTTATGTCATTAAAGTTGAATTGACGTCGACTGAACGCTGATGTGATTAATAAAAGTACTGGACGATGGAATGCTTTGCGGCAAGCTACAATCTGTATTTGCAAAACGTAATGCATTTACTGACAACAGCTCATGCATATATATTTCACTTGGAACAGAAACGAGGAGAAACAACAGGCTACACCTCAGCAGCAACAATTTCTGCAACAATAACATTTGTATGCTGCAATTTCCATTTAAGTAAGAAAATAGACTGATATCTCAGTAAAACACTTTGGGAGGAAAATAAAACTCACAAGATCCAGCCTATAAGCTGAAAGGCGTATCGCTGCAGCCAAAGCTGAATGTTGAGTGGGAGGGGCAATGTGGGAGGGGTTTAAAACTGTCTAGCACCTAAACTCTAACCATAAACACCCCCTACTCAACCCTGCCCCTTCCACTCAACACTCGGCTCCGACTGCAGCGATATATATACTTGTATAAGCTTGTTCCTCACTGTCGTAAGGCGAAGTTCAGGAACCAAGTTCTTGGTTACAAGTTCCTGGCCATCTCAACCAGGAACTTTTGAATTTGAAGCTCCTGGCCACTTTTGGGTGTCGCTTTCCCATCACACAACAGGAACTGTGACTTATGCTAAATAGGCATGTAATTTTATATGAAACTGCACCGTCACCCCAGAACAACAGAGGATAAACAAGTCGATTTTAAGTATTTATTAGTTATTGGGGGAATGATCCTGATTAAAACGGGACACAGACTTTTAGTTAGATTTTATTTATATGGCGGCTGACATGTTTGTAATTCATTATTAAATCTGGTTGGCAGACTGATCTTTTGTTTTCCACAGAATAAAAAATGATGTAACTTTGTTCCACTAATAAGCACTGTCAGGTTTCACTGCCGGCACCGACGACATTAGCGAGAAGTATATTGGTTATCAATTGAATTTTCCGATGTGGAAATAGGAGACGCTATTCATTAATACATTAAATGTAACAGGTACAAAAATAATCACATCTGTTCCATTTACAGTGCACTACTAATTTCTTTTCCCTGCACTTCTGCACAACTGGCATTCTCTGAGGCGTCTATGTTGTTGATGTCATAATCACATGATCAGCGACTTGTCAACATCAAGCTTAAAGTGTCATTGCAGAGCAGTAAAGTTGACCAGTCTGTGCAACCCCAAGCAGGTACTTATGTGTTGACAGACTCCAGCCGATCACTTCCTTGGAACTGCGGATGATACTCTGCAGCCTGTGTTTGTCCTTGGCAGAGGTGAGCATGGGCTCAGAGTAGACATGCACCATCATTGTCTGTGGCATATTGAACTTCTGCAGCTGGCACAGGAAGCACATTCTCTGCTACCCTAGTGAGGAAACTAATGTTCAGCTCCCAGTTAAGATGTTTGGTGATGGTGTTGCCCGGGCGGTGGAAATGCTCCACCAAGCTGACTGGGGAGTCACACAGAGTGGTCGGATCAGGGTTGCTAAGTTTCTCCTGAAGTCCGCTCCCATCTCTAGTAGGGGTTTAAATCTTGGGCCCCAAACAGTCTATTTCTATCATGGTTCGATGTGGATAATCGATTATCCGATTATTATGATAACCAAAATACCAACCTTTTTTAACGTAATTGAAAAAAAACTTCACAAACATGGTCATGGGAACTTAAGTACACACTATTAATGGAATACAAAGAAATTTGAATTTCAGAACATTAATTTTCATTATTATTATTTAATGGGGAGAACAAACCAGTGTCAAAAAAAGCCAACTTTTTAACCAAAAGTAAAAAAAAAAGAAACATATTAAGGAAGTGATACAGTATTGCCCATTAACCTAGGCTAACTAGTGCTACACCAATGTGGAAATTTGCTAGCAGTGAAATTTAATGTGTTTGATGGTGCAGATAATTAGAATAGTGTTAGATTGTTTTTTTTTCCTGTGGAAAACGAAAGATCGATGTGCAGGCCTGATATAATAATGAATTACAAACATGCTGTGGAGTGGTGCTTGGAGACCTCTTATAAGGGGCGAATAAGCCAATGAAATCCCCTGACCACAGCAACAAAAAAGACTTTTTTTTTGCACTACAAAAGAGGGGAATTTCCCAAAAGCATCTTAGGGGAAAGATTATCTTAACCAATATAGAGTGCACTGTGCACTACAAAACAGGGGCGAGTTTCCCCAAAGGGGTCATAGGGCAAAGATCAAGTAGCAATTCCTTTAGTAATATGAATTAGCCTTCCCACTGCTGTTTCCTGCGTCTACCTGCAGCATGTCAACGTAGGAGCATCTTTAAGGACTCTGACGTTACAGATCAATACAATTGAATCGGCACCTTAATTATCGATTTATCACGATCCATCTTCACATCCTAATTACCAATCGTGTCTCTAGTTCCTCAGTCTTTCCTGAATCCAGTTTGCCAATGGAGTAACTCTCATTCTGTGTAGGTGTCTAAGTTGCACTGCATGATCTTTAGCATAATTGTCCCGGCATGTGATGTGAGGGAAATTGTGTGATTTACACAGTATGTCAGATCTCCTTTTTTCAGATATGGAACCTAAACTTATTTCTTACAATTCATTGAGTTGTTTTCCAGATCTGCTGGCATAATTCGGTTCATACTTCATGCATTCCGTGTTTGAGTAGTAATTGTTTTTTTGTGATTTTTCTTTTCCGGCATTTGGATGTCCAGAAGGCTTTTATCTAACGTGTCATGAATGAATGATAGTTACATTTATATAACTCCTTTCATAATACCCACAGCATTTTACAGAAGCAACCCAGCTGTCCTGGTTGGTCTCCCATCCAAGTTCTGGCCAGGCCCAAACCTGCTTAGCTTCAGGTGGATTACCTAGTCATAAACACCAACCAAAGACTCCTTAGGTGTTTCATAGTAACACTGAGTGTCTCCCTGCCTCAGGGGAGACTCCAGCACTATATTTTTATTCACTTTGATACATTTGTCCATAAACTCTTGATAAGGTACAGATGCACTTTTTGCCTTATTCCACACAGTTTGAAATAGTGTCATGCCAATTGTCACCACTATGGTAATCCACCAGAGACAATCTTATGTTGCTCGTTTTATGTGGCAAATTTTGCCTGGTACCTCGGCTGATGCTTATTTGCCATGGGTACCTCTGACAGAAGTTGAAAACTCCACGGAATATAGCCCTTAGCTTCCCTGATGCTCACAATCCTCCATGGCCTAAGGCGGCCCTGTACTATAAGGAGATTAAGATTATATCTGGAGTTATTTACGTATTTTTTAGTGGCCCAATGAGAAAAAAAATGCCTTAATGTCTCTGAAAAATTTCAGCTAACGATCAGACAAATGCGCTGACCAAAGGCTAAGTGACACAAAATCAGTACACAGTACGAAGTGTGGCACCACTGGGATGTTGTGGTACGTAAATGTAAAAATAGACCTTCCTGTCTCACTCATCCGGCTACTGGAGAGCCTGTGCGGCTGTGACACTTCGAAAACGCACATCAGCGGCTCCTTCCTGTGACACAGAGCCAAAAACAGGACTGGAGGCTGTGAGACCACAAGATAAGTAACGTGGTAATGATGGTCCAGAAAGCACTTGTTTAGATAGATTACTTGGAAAAACAGCTAAAATTTGTTACAGATGTATTCCATACATTCTGCTTGTCCCCATTTTTCTCAATAACTGTGGTGGTAGAAATAGATGAAGGAGATGGAAGAAAATTGGTAAGAAACGGGTGGCTTAGGCCACTATCTGGCTGGATCCTGGGGACTGTCACCCATAAGATGAATATGGGACTCTGACAATTCATAATTGGCTGGAATCACTGTAGGTGACAGGAGCCAAGAGGAGAGTGATGAATGTATCGTCTCTGACCGGCGCTCCAGGATTGCTAAGGGGCTTGCCGGCGTGTTTGCGCACACCGTGTCTCTCATCCGTCTAATCCCCCTTGAATTATGCGCTCTGTCAGCGCCAAATTGCTCCACGCCACCACCCTGCCTGAGAGGGGGTGAATAGCTCGGCACTGGTGAGACATCTTGGTTGTGTGTGGGAGGTTGAGGGTGGCTGCTCGCTCGCTCGCTCGCTGGCTCGCCCGCCTGCCTCCAGCTTCCAGCGTTTCGGTAACTAGGTTATGCTACATCTGTTTCCCCGCGCTGAAGGGATTCAGGGTGCTGCTGACGTTTCAATGGGATGCAGATGTGGAAACTTTTCATCGTGATCCAGTTGAGTTCTGGTGACTCCGTCGTAGGTCTCTGGCATTAAAATGTACCGTCAACTTCTGCGATGACCAGTCGCTGAGTATGATACAGCATAGGTGTGAAACGTTCACTGCAGATCACTCAGTTGCTGAAGATAAAAGAGATTTATGTGCCCCAGTCCAGGCTGTTTAGTCCGCTGTTGCCCAAAGCCTAGGAATGAATTTTCTATACGAATAACGTTATCCATTGGGTGAGCGGGTTTTTGATGGGAGATTATTTTGGAGCTGTGTGACAGCGTCGTTTTGGCCACGGTCGGCTTTCTCGGGCTTCACCTCACGTTTCCAGATACAGAAATATATTTTAAAGACAGGAGATGCCAACAATAGTAATTTCCAGTTTTACTACTTATACTAAACAAAACCAGCTTTTCCTGGGGAAGAGGAATAATGCAAACTAATATATGCCCTCAGCACATCTGTTCTGTCAATTTTACATTAATTTGAACTAAAAACAAATATTTGTGAGGGAAATTAAAAGCTAACCAGGCTGATGATCCCTCCTGCAGACTCCTAGCTGGAGATAAGTATGCACATGGTACGTCCTCCATAGCCGGCAAAAGCCTGGTGTCTGTACTACAAATGGTATGTCACTTCTGCCTTTGGAAAACACAGAAGGAGCAAGGTGCTAAAACTTCAACAACTGAATGGAATGGTTTTGCTGCTGCGGACATATTTCATCTCCGTTCCACCCTTTACCAAGGCTGTGTCGCCAAACCAGCAAGATGAGTGCCAGTAGCAGTGCAGAACAAATTGCAAACAGCTGGAGGTAAACTCAATTTCTACACTAGAATAGAGGAGCCAGTGATTAGGAGCAGCCCCGTCGCGTTGAAACTGCCTGGTCAGCGGTGTAGGGAGTTGATTAGATTGCATGCAGGAGAGCTTTGAGCCAGGTCATGCCTGTCACCTGTCAGCCCTTGACTACACGATCATGGACATACTGGGTTACTCTGCACTTTTGGCACAGAGACCTTCCTCCCTGCTTCACGTAAAGGCATACCCATGTTCTGCGAATTTCCAGTTTTGCTTAAATTATTTGTAAGATAATTTCTTCAGGCTTCTTTTAATATCCGTGCAGGCGGTATCCATCCATCAATCTTCCAACTGGTAGGAGGTGTTGGTTAGTGGCTGAAGTGGATGACACAGGAGATATCTGACACACTAATATATCGAGGAAGTCTGTTCAGGGATATAATGAAGAAATGACCTAAATTTCAAGTGGGCCTTTGTCACTTTTGGCTGGACCACTGTGGAACCAACACAGACAACACACACTAGGCTGGGAAGTATTTTGTATGCTCGACGGATTGTCTGGTGCCACTGGTGTAGTCACGAGTCAGTCCGATACTCCAATACAAGCCCCCCCTCTCAGGCCCTAGATAGATGAGTACAATTACCAAGGAAGACATGCAGCTCTGTTATACAGAGGGATGCTGCAGGCTGCTTGTTCTATAAGCCTCTTACTCAGAGATTAAAATCATTTGTCTGATTTGGTATAACACAAAAAAACTCTTCAGGGCAAAGACACACCATATTAACAAGAAATAAATCAGTCTCTCAGATCCGTCTCTGCCTCAATGCTAAACTCTACTTCTGCAGCAGTTGAGGACAATTGAGAGTCTACTGGCAAAATACATAGCTGGTGTTGCAGGTATCTGTCATGGTCTCGCAGCCCGAGGGTCACTCAAATTCATATAGCCTGCAGGCAGGCAGAGCTAAAGTTACTGCCCTGATTTTGACGGCACATTCGCACGGTTGGTGCCTAGATGGGGCAGAGTGATTGTGGGACCCCAAGACCTTTGTCTTAGAAGTATCATTCCAAACAGTGAGGTCTGAAGGCAGAACTGCTAAAACAGGAAGGTGCAACCATCCTCTCGGTCAGCAAGCAGTGACTCTGAAGACTGAGTGCACATCACACGGGTAGCGGTTCAGAGAATCGACAAGGTGCAAATGGATTTTTTTCCCTTTTTGGACATTAAAGCACACAAAACTCTCCTGCTTGACCCTTAGGGAGCAGGTGGTCTCATGGAGGTGTAGATGCCATTAGCATGTGAAAACTGGACGGATGCAAGTTTGGATTATTCCCCGGCTGGAACAATGATACAAAAACCAATATTAAGGCAGGCAGAATAGCTACATGGGACTACCCAGTTATGCATTTATCTAAAAGTCTGAGCTTAGTCTTGCTGCTCCCAAACCAGCATCTTCTTTTAGGTTGTATTGTGCGAAGGGCCCATGCTGTGAGGTAGCAGCAGACAGTGTTAATGCTTGATATGCAGCAGAGAAGGTGCTCAGGGAGCCTCTGAAGTGTCTGGACTGCTTAAATGGCTCTCCTGCGTGCTGGCTGCCCCCATCGCGGTCCTGGCATGGGTCTGCATTGCCTGCTCCAGGCCCAGAAAGGCTAAGTGCTTAGCCTCTGAAATCTAAGGAACCACGCAAACAAAGTTGTTCAAGCACATTTTCCACGCAGCAGAAAACGCCTTAATACTTCTCAGCGCAGCTTACTGCTTTTCTGCCTTCTTACTGTCTGTTCCGTGCTTTTTGCAGTAATCATTTTAGTGAGAAAAACTCAATGAAACCGCGGTCTTGCTAACTGTTGAACTGTGGTTTCATTTCTGTATGTGCATCTGTGTCTTACTTATTGCAGGAGACACCGAAATTTATTTATAAAAATCAAATGGGAAATTTAAATTAGTACTGCACAATATCAGATTGCGATCATATGGCACATGCAATCATCCGCAGGATTTTAGATGACAGGTGAAAAAGTGCCGCCACACTACTGATGTCATTTTACCTTGTTTATGGATTTATGGGTTAAAGATTCACTACATTTATACAGATTATCAACTTTTGGGCGGGGTTTCCATATGTCACAATATGCCTCATTAATATTTTAGATGCACTACTAATCTGCTTACCAAATGGTGGGCGTAAGTAAACATCCTTACAGCATCAAAAAGCCAGCGTCTGGACAAATGTTTACGCCCATCATCTAAGGCCCTGGTGATTATTGTACATGCGCCATATAATCGCGATAATATCACGTTGTGATATTGTGCAGCCCTACTTTAATTTGAGAAGTTCAAAATTGTTCCATAATTTTTTTTAAACTGATTTCACTGGTTTTTAAGTAGTAACTAAAGATTTAGTATCTATTCCCAGAGAGTTTATTTTTAACTGTCATTAGTGTTAATTATAAATTCAACTTATGAATGTAATGTCTAAGCCAAAGTTCATGAATGCATCACTCCATTGACTGAATAAAATCAGCAGTATTTTATTTATTTTTAGTTATGGATGCAGCATCAGTCAGTTTCACCGTGTTGGAAGTTGAAGCCAGTCACTGACCACAATCGAACTACAAGCCTTAGAGGAGGTCAAGGATACTCAATTTGAGGTCACAATATGTAAGTGCATGTGCATAATTGCTGTAATGGAGATCTACAGCTATGTACTGCCTGTGTTTTTACATCAGTGGTTCTCAGTCATATTCCTGGAGGATTGTTTTCATTCCAACCCTACCTCAATCAGACTTATATGGTCCTTAAAAGGCTAATAATGAGTGTATGCCAAAGTTGGATCAACCAGGCCGACTGCCAAACAGCTTCACAGTCAACCAAAACACTTCAGAGTTTACTGGACGTTTTGCGGCACAAATTGAATCCATTTGGCCTTCTCTCATTTTTGCAGCTACTAGCGAGTTACAGAGAAAACCTGCACAGGCTGTGGCACCACAGAGATAAGCAACCGCACTGTGAGTCAAGGCGAATAACTAGATCACATGACGTCATTCATATGCCAGGTCAGCATGGAGGAGACACTGGAATGGAGGATGGTGTGGAAATTCACTTGTGGGAGTGTTGTGTTGAAATACGGAGGGTGGGCTGAGCCAAACCCCTTACCCTGCATGATGGAGCGATAGCATTGTCAGCCGCGTGGAGCTATGGAAATTCCTCATGCTGCAGCACGAGAGCGATAAAGGAAAATATGAAATGCAAAGTTGCACTGCTGAAACTCTTGAAAGTTACATCATTTACTTCAGCTCCAATTTTCAGGATGTAAGGACACACATGACTGTAAACAGTGGGTCTCAGATACACCCTCGCAGGAAGCTGTTTATAAACCAGCCACCTCAGAAATCTATGCAATTTTGTGCACAATGACCGATGTCTTCAGTGTTAAAATCATTTGCATAAAAATATTTTTGAGTGGATACCTTCTTTGATCCTTGTAATGTCGCCATTTTTACCTGAGTACAACTAATATAAATTAAATGTGATTTCTGTGTTAAACCCTTCTTTGTATCACTGGGGTTTGTTTACCTCATAGTATGTAGGATTTTGTTAGCAGAGTAACATGTTACTTCCTCATGGCCTCATACACAGGAAGTGTGATTAACATGGACACCGGTTCCCCTACAGTTGACTTGTTGAAATTATAAGATTATATTAACTTTGGCTTTCAGTAATCTAGAGTGATTATAATTTTAATAAACAAAGTAGTAGTTGAGTGAATGCAGCTTTTTAAAATGTGAATTACCCATCATGCCAGAAAGCTACACCAAAATCACGCAGACCATCGTGGATTATTAATATCAGTCTGTTCAGAAATTAATGTCTGAAAATAGGTTTGACTGTAATAGGTCTGCGCTAACAAGACGTTTACGCACCGCTGGAGGAGCAGTAAAAATAGGCAGTCATATTAGCTGCGTGTTTTGAGTGACAGACCAGGAGCGGCTTGCCAGCTGGTCGCAGGTATCACTGGTCCCCCTTATCAGGGCCTGGTTAAGAAGGCAGAGGCAGTACAAACAGGCTGGGCTGCCGGAAAGCACTCTGCGCGCATTAGGGCACCTCGGCCCCGGAAGATAAGGCTGACGGCGGATTAGCTTCCCCCCGAAAGGGCCCAGTATTGCCCCTCATCAGAAGAAATCGCCTGTCTTCAGGGGAAGGAGTCAGGTGCTGTAAAAATGTTAAAGTGTGTACCGACGACTCACGCTCACTGAAAGCGGCAGCGGGTGGCGACATCTCAAAATAGACCCATCCGACCACGACACACCGTCTAGCAGGAGTCACCTGAAAGCCCCCCCCCCCGCCCGGATCTTATTTCCACCAGTTAAACAGACCACGACATCTTTTATTGTGGGACGGCACACAAGAAAATGCTCTCTTAGTTGGGTCAGGCGTCAAAGGTTAGCCTGCTGTAGATCTCCCCCCTGAGCGCTGTTCACGTTAAATCTTTAAGCACTGGGATAGAAGAACAGCTTTTCCATTGATGCCCGTGGCTATTTGGATATCTATGTCAAAAAAACATTTTGGAGGGCTAGCAACAGTTTTTTTTTCTTTCTTTCTTTCTTTCTTATACATGAGACAGCTTTGTTGTAGTATTACGTTTTTTAGTGTAGAATGTTACCTGACCAAACTGACCAATCAGAATTGAAAAAAAAGCTGTTTAGTAACTTTTGCTGAAAGGTACAATAGCAAAGCCCTTCCTGGGACCTGAATTAGTGCCCTACTGGGTTAAATTATTAAAAATGTGCATACCACTATACCTGTGGTCAACAGTGAAGGAAAGACGTTTAAATTAGGGAAGGGACACAATTTAATAATTTGAATTCAAAGGTCTATTTATTGGGGGATGAATGATGTGAAATATTGGGTGTATGTGTCCCGTTCCCCCCCCCCCCCCATCCTCTGCGGTTCCTCCAACCTTAACTACTAGCTTGAGCGGCATGTGGGGCAGCGTAGTGGTGCAGTGCTTAGTGCTGTTACCTCACACCTCTGGCACCAGGGTATGAATCTCCGCCATGGCTCCATGGGTGTGGAGTTTGCATGTTCACCCTCTGCCATCATGGGGTTTCCTCCAGGTACTCTGGTTTCCCCCCCACAGACTAAAAACATGCTGAGGCTAGTGGGAGTTACCAAATTGCCCATCGGTGCATGTGAGTGAGCCCTGTGATGGGTTGGCACCCCATCCTTGGTTGTTCCCTGCCTTGTGCCCTGTGATGGGTTGGTGCCCCATCCTGGGTTGTTCCCTGTCTTGTGCCCTGTGATGGGTTGGTGCCCCATCCTTGGTTGTTCCCTGTCTTGTGCCCTGTGATGGGTTGGTGCCCTGTGATGGGTTGGTGCCCCATCCTTGGTTGTTCCCTGCCTTGTGCCCATAGGTGTGAGTGAATAGTGTGTGAGTGTGCCCTGTGATGGGTTGGAGCCCCATCCTTGGTTGTTCCCTGCCTTGTGCCTATAGGTGTGAGTGAATAGTGTGTGAGTGTGCCCTGTGATGGGTTGGCACCCCATCCTTGGTTGTTCCCTGCCTTGCACCTGTAGCCTCTGGGATAGGCTCCAGATCCCCTTGAACAGGAGAAGCGATTATAGAAAATGGAAGGATGGTTTGGCTTGTACCACAACCAACTGAAAGTACTGGAATGAGTCAGAACTGAAGTGTCAGCTAATCACAAGCTAGGCTTCTGCAACAGGCATTGTCCTGTCAGTAAGGGGATTCACCCAACAACCACAACCCGAGCTTGTCACAAGGGCCACCAACTTACCTGCAGGGTGTGTGTCTGCCTGTTCTGTGGTTCCCATCCACCATGACAAATAGTCCTGTGGACCTTCATTTTCCAGCTGTGTGAAATTAATTCACAAGAAAATGAGGATGTAAACAGCCGATAACCGGCATGTTCCCTATTGCACAGACCCGCTCGTTCTTATTGACTGACAAATGGTGAATAAACTCAGGGTTTCAAAGCAATTTTTCAGTGGAGACCCCTGAATTCCATATGACTGCTGATTTCAAAAGTAATTAATCTATTTAAACTCGTAATTCCAACCAAATTCATCTCATATAATTAAACAAAGTGGTGTCCTCCTGATTAAATCACCCTTCTATAAAGGATGCCCCAATAATTGTATCACCCATCTATTTCCTGATACCACTCATCCAATCAGCAGCACGGTAAACTGGAAGATATCCCATAATCCATGGGGGAAAAACGGGTAGTCAATTCCCTGCAATGAGACATCAGTCATGTGACTGAGAAAGGCTAGGTACTCTAAGGCCAAGTGGGAATCAGCAGTTATGGTGCATTTGCACACTCAAAGTCAGACTAGAGATACATCGGAAATCATAACCAAGTTTTTTTTTAAGGTATTTAGGATCAAGAGCAAGACAAGTTATTTACGCGATACTGAGACACAATGTGCAGACTAAATGTGCGATGCGGAAGACGACCCGCTGAACTCCAGGAGTCCAGCCAGCACACTGCCTGCTTCCTGACTGAGCCTCATTAAGTGCTCGGTATTGTGATGTGAGGCAGGTGAGCTTAAGGGGACGGAGGCGCCTCTTTCTTATGGAAAAGACGGCGCTGACACACGAGTCCCCCCGGGAGCGAGTGGCTAGCGGCCCCGTAAAGGCCAAGGCGGGGGAGGACAGAAAGCCGTCGTGATGCATCTGATGATGACGCTCTTGTGAAGGAACAAAAGCTGCCCGCTGCCGCTGAATGGCCGGCTTTGGCAGAGCGCACCGGCGACCCCGGGCAGAGATCCTCACAAAGGGGGCCTGTCATTAAGCTGCTGACAGGCATCGCAGAGCCGTCCCAGGGTGAGAAAGGGGGGCCGGCCAGTCTACCTGTAATTACTCAGGGGAACAATGCGAGTCTGCGTTTCCGTGCGAGCCACTGACTGCAGAAAACCTCAAAACATTCACCAGTTTTCCATCAAAATGTGCCCCACAGATCAAAGAAACATTTTATGGAAAGTAACTCCTGAATACGCGGTGATGAAGTGGTCAGCACTGTCACCTCACACCTCTGGGACCGGCGACTGAGTCTCCGCCTTGGCTCCATGTGTGGAGTTTGCGTGTTCTCCCCGTGTCTTCGTGGGGTTTCCTCCAGGTTCTCCCCCACAGTCCGAAAACATGTCGAGGCTTATTCGAGTTACCAAATTGCCTGTAGGTGTGCGTGTGTCATTGAATGGTGAGTGTGCCCTGCGATGGATTGGTGCCCCATCCTGGGTTGTGTCTGTAGCTTCCAGAATAAAATCTGGACCCCCACTGCATCACATCACTCAAGTGAATATAGAAGATGGATGGACCAACTCCAAAATAGTGAAATGAGTTGATGATTTTGTAAGTGTCGGGCTGGGGGGGGGGGGGTAATTAAATCACTGCAGCATCCGTTGGCAAAGCACATGTGTACGCCGCAACCTTTTCCAAAAAATGTTTTAAATAACAATGATTGGCTTTCAGACTACCGGGAGTGGCCGGTAAATGCTGCGCGGCGTTGGGGCTGGCGGTCAGACTACCGGGAGCGGCCGGTAAATGCTGCGCGGCGTTGGGGCTGGCGGTCAGACTACCGGGAGCGGCCGGTAAATGCTGCGCGGCGTTGGGGCTGGCGGTCAGACTACCGGGAGCGGCCGGTAAATGCTGCGCGGCGTTGGGGCTGGCGGTCAGCTTCCGCCACAGCTCCTTTAACATTAGTGCGATGGCGATTCTCTGTTTTTCTCCCCTGATGGCTGCGGCTCCTTGCTGTCTAGGTTTACTTTGAACGCACTCATGCCCGCTGCCGGTGTCGTCCTAACCTTTCAACCGGGCCCTTAACATTACAGCCTCGGTTAGACGGCCCCTGCTTAACCATGCAGGGTGTTTACCTCCCTGTCAGCGTCAGCGCCATTGACACGGTCGCTCCTTGGGGCCGGATGTGCCAGCTAACAGGCCAACGTTCATTCGGACAGGTCTCAGTACAGCCCGTAAAAGCTGCATGCTGCCAGTTTGTATGGTTTTCAAGAAGCCGTGAAGCAGAGATGTGGTCAAAGATGTGGTTTGTACTTTATGAAAACTTTATGAAAAGCCCTTTGTGAGAAACACTTTTAAGTTACAGTGAATAAATCGCCGGGATTGTTTCTGTGGTTTATTCTCAGTTGGGCGATGTTATGGGGAAAATCCTGAGACTTCTAAGGCAGTGCTTCTGCCATTTGCCCCGTAATCTGGAAGCCATTTTAAGGGATGCGAGCCCAGAGATGTATGTGAGGCTCCAAATGCAGGTTTCCATGGCGATGGGCACCTGGTGCATGCAGACAGGATGCTGCCGGCCCAGCGGCTGCACGAGGCATCACTGCGCTCCTGTGGGTGCGACGCCTGTCAGTCCCGCAGGTGCCGACGCAGCCCATAGCCGGAGGGGAGGGGGGGTGACAGGCTGTCGGCTTGCATCAGCAGCCCTGTGTGAGAGCCGGCTGGCTGGGGAAGCCACACCCCTCGCAGCTGGGAATCCGTAACCCCTGCGCATGCATGACCTCGGATGGGGTAGCGACCCCGCATTCCTGTCACGGAAATGCGATGTATTTATCTGACACCTTCTCCACAAATTCCTTCTGGGCTGAGGTCCAAGTCCTGCAGTAACTGAAAACAAATAAATCTGTCGGGTGGCCGTACGGGCGCACTGGAGGAATGTTAATCCGTCGACGTGAACGCGTGTTCGCGGCGGAGTCGTACAGAGTAAAGCGTGACATTGTGAGAATTTGACTCTGTGGGAGCGGTGTCTGTTTCGTGCTGCACGGGGAAGTTTTCTAAGCGGGGGGGGGGAGGGGTGATTTCAAAGGGAGTGAGTCGGAAGTTTCAGCAGAATCTCATCCAGCCCGATTTCATATTTTTTTTTTTCCTGTTGGCGTCCCATAATATTTACTTAACGAAGAGGCTTTTACACACGTCTGCTAACGCCGGAGCCACTGCACTGAGCCATAATTCCCTTTCAGAAATGCATTAGTGCTGCAGCTTGTTTGAGGAGGGATTGTGCCGCAGAGCCTTGGCCAAACAGTTACCCCTGTCTGTGGATTATTGCCGTGCTCTTATTTACTCATACATATAGGCTGGGTTAACCTTCTGTGTGTTGTTGTTTCCCCTTATTGGTTTTTTATATTTTATTGAGGCTGAGGGAGCGAGGGGGGAGGGTCGGGGGGGGATGTCTTTCTTCGAAGGATGACGAGATTCAGAGCTGCAGTGATGCTCGTCTTGGTGGGGGTGTTCGAACGGGGGGCAGGTTAGTCAGTCTGACGGCAGGATGGACGTCAGAGTGGCGTCACCCCGTCCCCCTCCCTCGTCCCATACCGGGCGGCAGCTCCCGATACTGGAGGCAGGGAGGGGGTGTGCACGTGTGTGCGTGTGCTGGTGTGAGTGTGTGAGCACAGGGAGAACGGTGGGGGCTGGAGAAAGCGTGGGGGCCCTGTTCCTGGCCGCTGGTCCAGCAGGGTGTAGGAACCGAGGGGGGGTCACAACGTCCCATAGGCAGCCCCCATCCTGAAGGGCTGCCGGAGACAGTCTGAATGGCTGACCGACAAACCCGTGTGTCCTTGAGCGCGGTGGGAGTGCGTTTTCATGGGGGAAGCAGCGGAACCTATGGCTGCAGGCAAGGCTGGGGTCAGCTGTGCCCCCTCCCTGGCCAAGACGAGTGTTTCCAGACAGCCCAGATGTTGTAGCTGCTGGCAGTAGCTGCATGACTGGCAGCACACGTCTGCGTAGAAAGCCCAGTGACGCACGGCTGCGTCCTCGACCCAACCGCAGCCTGGCGTTGGGAGAAAGGGAGGCGGGGCGAACAGAAGGAGAGGTGGTGGGGGGGGGGGACACTAAGCACGTTGGTGAATAAATCTTTAATGGATTCATTGGCATTTGGTGTCCTTGAGGTGTGGTTTGAAGCATGCCATCCAGTCCCAGTGCCAGGGCATTTGCGCAAATTCTACATGGATGACTTTCCTCCTGTTTCGCTTTATAACAGATTTCTTTGCCACCATTTAACGAGCCTTTCAATCTGCACTGGCAGCCAGGACCAGCTGGGTGCCGTGTAATAAATTTATCAGAAATAAGCAACAACACTAAGCTGGCAGGCTTCCTGAACTCAGCTGTGGGTTATTGTATGTGGGGGATTTTACCCATGTTTAACACAGCAGGTCGGGCAAAGATCAAGTAGATATACCCATTATTTCCATGTACCATTCCCATTCACATATGTGTCAATAACCACCATACTGGCAAATGACCAATAGGCTTCAATGCATTAGGCTCTAGGCAGGAGACAGAGCAGGTGAAAATGACCAGATCCATTCCTTCACAGTAGGATGTGAGGATTCCTCAACTGTATCATGAGATATAATTTGTCCAGCTGGAGTTTTCACAGGAAGCCGAAGAGAACCTTGAGACGGTTTAGCAAATGGCTCTTTTCAATTTAACACAAATTGAACAGTTACATTTTTTTTATCTACTAATGGATGCTCTCAAAAAGATTGGTCACCTCTAGTTCAATTAATCCCGAGGGAAGGGCCCTTCATGTGCAGAGATCAGACTCAGAGTGCTGGGACCAACATGCAATGTTCATTTTAAAAATTCTGCCCATTGTGGCATTCAGAATGCATGTGAACACAGGGAGGGTCCTAATATTACCTGAAATATATTACAATGTCACTTTCTATGCAATAAAATAATATATTCTGATGTCACTTTTGTTGAGATTGTTTTTATTACTGTCAGAAGTGCATGTTTGAAGACACAATCCCTCTCTGCTGGACTGCTGTTGACTTGTCTAAATTTGGACATCAAATCTAAACTGTTCTCCTTTATTTTTTTGCCTTTTCCATTCCCATGAATTGTCCTTTTTTTTTTATTAATTTCTATTCCTTAAAATGACAAGGTCTATGTTGACCATTTTATAATCTGCCCTGTGAAAGAGATTGGTGTGAGATAACGTGGAATTTACAGGGCATTTTTATGTCACAGAAGAAAAACAACACAGATCATTTTCGGCTTTGCTTTCTGAACTTTTCATTCCACTTTAGCCATAACATTTCACTAGAATTACGATCTGCTTTTTCTGAATGACAGGGTGACGGCATGAATTGAATTTGGTTTTCTGAACTTTGCATGCTCATTGAGGCGGCTGCTTGCCTTTCGGGTTGTTTTGTGTCGGCCTACACCGACCAGGAACTCCATGCCTCAATGCCAAAAGAACGCTTAACCCAGGTTTTAGCTTTCAGAGATGTTTCACTTTGTTTGCACTGTCGTATGCTTACCTAAATATATTTTTTCCATTTCTTCTGTGCCATTTGCAATCGACCATATTGCTCAAAATGGATCTTGCAAAAAAACTGTAATACATACAAATCCTTAATCTGACAAGGTCACACATCACTTACATTCTAAGTAGCTTGTTTATTTATTTTTTATTGCTATAGGACAATTACTGTAGTGGACTGGCTTCCCTGGCAGGGTGTACACTACCTTGTGTCATGTTCCATAGATAGATTTCAGACTCACCACAGCTCTGGACTGGATAAGCAGTTATAAACAGAGGATATTGTTGCTAAAAATTATATCTAATACCAAATGACACTTTTCTGTGTAACTGTGCAATCTGGGAGGTATATTATTGGATTCAAGACACTAAAACTTCAGAATCACTGAGCAGTAACATCTGACGGTGAATTTTTGAGTTTAGTGATCAGTGTTGACACACAACAACGAAATGTGTCCTCTGCATTTGACCCATATGTGACATCGTGACATAGCAGGGGGCAGCTAATTCAGCACCCGGGGAGCAGTGCTTGGGGACGGTACCTTGCTCAGGGTACCTCAGTGGTGCTTTGCTGGTTGTGGATTCAAACCTGTAATCTTTCAATTAGAAGTGCGCTTCCCTAACCAATAAACCACCACTGCACAAATTTACAGGCAAATTTGCTAAAATATTCAAAGGAAGCTATAAAGAGTAGTACAGTGCAGGATTCTGTAATAAAATGTGGTTGAATATTTACTTAAGACTAAATTTGCAAATGGAAGCGTCAGTAACGTTAATTTTAATGTTAATGTACTGCTGCTTTCCCTTTGTGTGTTTGTTCTGTTCAGTGTTGTAAAATAAAGTATAATAAGTCTTTATGAATCAGCCCTGGGGCTTTTCCCAGCATTCAGTGGTGCACTGGCCATTGGTGATGGATGTGTGTGGGGAAAAGCAACCAGCAGTAAGATCAGAGTGGATGAACTATCTATCGACATCGCAGTTACCATATTGGGCAGTTTTATCGACAAGAAAATGAGAGCCTTGCCCCCTGTGAACAAGAACGCTTCGGTATGGGATTCGACATTTCAACTCAGGTTCCGGTGAGAAAACGTGTCAAGCAATTTTCGAAAAGGACAATAGCCAAATTAAAAAAAAAACTCCCTGACACAAATGCACAAGGCCAGCAGTCAAACTGTCCACAAAACAGCAATTAGTGTCCGATGGCTGAGACTCGCCAAGGGGTGAGTAATACTTATTACCAGCAGAATGGATGGGGATGGAGGGGGGTGGGGTGGGGTTATTGAGTAAAAGAATCCTGAGACTGTGGGTCAATGGAGAGAGGACATAAAGAGAGGCTGACACATTTTCTAAGGGTGTGCAGGATTCAGGTTCACCTGACTAATCTAAAATGCATCATAGAGTGGGAGGTGAGGTAGGTTAGGGAGGTGGGGGCTGTTGGGGCAAATGGATTATAGTGAAACCATCTAATGCCCACCCGATAGAAGATGCCATAAATGTATTTTTTAAACTGATATTTACCTCCCATGAGCCATAGGCTGTTACACATTACGACTGAACGTTGCTAGTGACAATGGATGATCAGGCCAAAGAAATAAATCACTTCGCCTTTTCCAAAGTCTCCTCAAGGCTGGTCATATGCACCATGCGTACCATTTGATTCTAGTTTATAGTGTATGACATTATGAAAGTCTAAACTTTGTACAGATTGCTTAATGTGATGCCCAGAGTTAAAACTCAAACAAATGAGGCAGGCATAAATTACACATGAATGTAGTGGTTTTCAGGTTGTTTGTGAGGCCTTTTCATTCTCAGTGCTCGCTGGTTCTTTGAGTCTTCTTTAATAGACACAACCTTTCAGTTTTAAGGAGATGTTTACAATCAACTGAAATTAGCTTTATCTGATTCGCTAGAACCTTTATTTAGGAGATGCCCAGCGCACCATATCTCAGCTATGACCAAATCAAGATTACGGGGAAATTTTAAATATACGAAACAAACCATTCACTTCCTTCCGTCGTATCCTGCGTTATTGATCAAACTCTTTCAATAACTACCCCTCTGCAGACTAAAGTCAATACTTTCAATTCGATTACGCCGATTACATGTTTTAGGTAGATTCTCATTATAACAGGCATCGGAAATCAGTTGTATTCTTGGCAATACAGACACCCACATGATCACTGAATCCTCTCACTATTATTTCCTTATTTATAAAAACAGACTGTTTTAATACCTTAATCTACGATAGCTTCGCACCTCCTCCCTCATGTTCTATGTATTTTCATTTTCTTCGCGCCTCCTCCCTCATTTTTCGTGACATGGGTGAGCGGACACTCTTCTCTCCCCATCCAACGTGAAATGGTTATGTGGGCGGCAGGCACTCCTAAACAAAGTAATAAAACATGATTGACGTGATCGGATACTCCATAACTGGACGACCTTTCGTAAAATAAATTATAATAATGTCAATGTCTAGCACTTATGAACACATCCACCTGCCACGGGAACTTTATTAATTTGAATACCGTGAAATTTTGGAGGATATGTATTGTTATTTTAATTTCCTTTTCAGAAACTGCAGGTTACGCGGTTATTGTACATAGAGCACTGATAGTATTAGCTAAAATTGTTGCAGGCTTTGCGCTACACATGGGAGGAACCTACAGCATTGGAAGGAAATGAAAATGCTATAACGGTGTCAAGGAAAAAGTCACCCGAAGTATCGAGACAGTCGTTAACGACCAAAAAAACCCTTGATTAACTGTCAGCGTTTGAAAGTGACGTCAGCTTCTATTCAGTGAAGCGTCTATAATAAAAAAGCCGCGAAATCACCCCATCTCCTCCTTCCTTATTTACTCACCGTCCAATGGAGATGGGCACAATCCACATAAAGAATGAAGGAAAGGGCAGATTTTTTTTATTTTCTTGACCTGTTTTTTTTGATCCAGCAGTGGGTGGTAGGTAGTGTTAAAATGAACCGATATTGATTTTAATTCTAATCTTAATTTGCCCCCAAGGACGTTGCACGCGGTTCGAATTACGCAATGTGCGTATCATTAACTCCATTTAACACCCTCAAATGGGAAATTAATACAAACCGACTTAATGAAACCATCCGCAGTAGCATATCCAATGACTCTTCCTGATTCACAAGATTAATTTCTGCCGGTTTAAGAAATATGAATCATAAAAATTGCTTGAGAATCTCAAGTATAAACCGATTAAAATATCGTGCCTATTATGTTTGATATCATTGCTTACTCTGTTACAAACAGCAATTATATGAAACGTATTAAATTGGCAATTACACCTTTTCCCTGATCTGAAAGACATACAAACCACACGTTTCAACACGATAGATAGAATAACGCGTTAACGCGTCTTTGTCGGCTTTTGTTTAATGTCTTACATAAACAGTCTTGTTTAATAAAATATAAATATACAGATGGAACTGCATAAGGAAAAGCACATGAGATTATGCAATTTGCATAGGAATGTACTCAAACACTGTCACCATTAAATACATTGTTGTCGGCCATATTAATCTAATTTGCATCAATGATAAGAAAAGAAGGCATTCACAACTGACATTTTGAGGCCAATTTGAGGCCAACAGTCTGTGCAAGCCGCTACCATTTACTTAATATTTAGCAGGTGCACTTGTCCAAAGCCACATTCATCACGAATCACATTCAATAAATGCTTCCCTCGAAGATCGAGATAACAGACTTACTTATATATAATGTAACCTTAATTCATGTTTAAGGGTCTTGGCGTAATTTCCAATAATGAATTTCAGTAGAGATTGTGTTTTAAAAGAAATGCACATTTCAGATGTTTGGAATCTTAAGCGTAGCGTGTGTATATATATATAGCACAAAAATGGCTTTACTTAGTAGTTCCAAATACACATTTTACTTAAATGTGCCAGGTTTTCCTCGAGTGGAACGAACCTTTTGGCTGCTGTCCTTTTTACGGTTCTGAGATTTTTCGGGACATGGGAGTGACTTTAGAAAATACATTACTGGCGCCCTCTAGTAGATTCTTTTTGCGACTGCAGACTATACGTGCAAAACAATGCGAAGTGATAAAGAGGACCTGCATTTGCATTTGTCTTAAATTAGTCTGCTAAGTCGATAAGCATATAGATTTTTTAGTCCAGTTGAAAGTCACGAAACACATTTATTTGTTCTTAAATGATCTGGATATTCTACAGGAATAGTTCGCCAACCTCCACCATATGGCTCAAGGGCAGCTGAACTTCGGGGACCTGTTAAGTGTCACCGAGGAGGCCAATCAATAGGGAAACTTATTTTCGAAGTTCTGTGGTGGGAGCTGAGTGCAGGTGTCTTCCCTTGTACTACTTTTTCAAAATAACGTGTCATTTTAATACAATTGTTTTCTCTCGATAAAACATGTAAATCAAGATATTTTGAGAGCAGCTGAGAAAAATGGTAACCAAGTGCTAACGTAACACTAACACACCACAAAGCAGCACAAGTATCTTACCACTTACATTACGTGAAGCAAAATAACTAGCAAGTGATGTGTCCGCATCTTCTCATTGCGAAGGACTGGGTTTTATTTAAGATTTCTCTAGGTTGTTATTGCGGCTTAGTTAATGCTATGTGTTAACCGCAAACTGTTTCTTCCCAATAAGATTCAGTGTAATGAAGATTTTTTAACTGGTTATTATTGAGCGTTGGGAAAGGATACCGTCTAGGGCAAAGGATTTTATTTCTGATAGTATAGCAAATATCAACAGCTTATTACCGTCCCTACCTGGAATTGAACACTGGAATATTTGTGTTTGAATACAGTCTTAGATGATCCCCATAAAAGATTGTAAGTTTTAACACATGTAAAATATCGAAAATTAGTTTTTTTTTCTTGCCATTTTTCTGTTTTAACTGTTTTGATTTGATTAAACCAGGAGAGCATCTGTTGTGGGCGTGTCAGCTGTACGAACCAACTCAGTATTTCGGTTCTGACACGTGCAGCCTAATTATGCCACGCTGAACAGGTACTCCCTTCAAACTAGACTGGATTAAAAAGTAAACAATTTACTGAAATGCAGTGAATTTTCAAAGTATTTTAGCCACCTCAAACTCAAAAGTCGAATTCTGGCTCACTTGTATTTAGGTTTATCTTTCTGTGTACGGTTATTTCCAGTCAGCTGCCGATAAAACGAATGCTGAACGATTAGCTAACACAAGGTTCAACCACACTGAAATATAGTCGGTATTTCGTACATGCAATCTTTAAACAATATTTCAGATTATTTCATTTGGTCAAACGGGTGATAATAATTACACTTTGATGTAGTGCTGAAACGCAGGATATCATTTCGCGTTACTTAGTGCGATGACATGGAACGGAATAGCCCAACATTCATCATCATCATCATCATCAGACTGCAAGGCTCCTCAGGTTTTTAAAAGGGATCATTTCGGAACATCTTAATCTGAAGGATACAATATTTTCAGTATTGAATACTAAAATAAGTCTATGTGCGATTAACTTGAAAAGAACTCCCATCCATCCTTGAAAAGACAGCATTTCTTGAAAAGACAGCATACTTTCGCCCTTTAAAATTAAGAATCCATTTGCTCATAGGGGCCCCCTGCACGCTAAGATGAATAAATCGATGTCCCCGACTAACGTATTAAAACTAAACTAATACCGACAGCTCACGAAACGCATGCAAAGGTAAATTCCACAAATTCCCTTATTCTGGTGGATAATAAACCGAACAATAAAAACTCTTCAAATATGAAATTAGCCATTTCGTGTTTAATCATTTCACAGGCTGTTCTTTTGAGGTTCTTACACTGTTGCTGTTCGAAAAGCTTTTTTGTTTTGTGCTATGGAAGCGTAAGATAGCATTACTAAGATATTAATCATCAGCTGATTCCGCCCACTTCTACTTTATCCCGGCCACCCCCTCCTTTTTGTGTCCTCGAGATAGCAGCAGGTATAAAAGCCCTCCAGGGCTGAGTAGAAGAAACACAGGCTGCAGTTTGAATGCTAGGCGTAAATAAAACAAAAGCAAAAGACAACCAAGACTTCGCCAACTGAGAAACCAAACCTCTTGGAAGCAATAGATCCCGGGGCAGCAGAAAACACCGGCTCTTTTACCGACCACCTGTAACTCCAACCCTTCCAAAAGTAAGTACATCGCGCTTTGTTTCTGCCGTTTCATTTGAATTCGGGAATCATATCAAACCAGTGACAATACTGGCAGTATGACGACATTTATTTATTTAAAAGATCAGCACATGGAATATGAAAAACCAGCATTAGCAGACTCATTAGTTCATTCAGACTACCGTGTTTTACTAGATATCTCATAATCACCGATTTTTCGTTTTCATTCACTTTATTTCAAAGCAGAGGGCACGCACAAGGACAGTCAGAACCATGGACAGCTCTGCACCGCGACATTTATTGCAGAATATAATTAATTTCATAACTCGTAACTCAATATGAATATATAATCTGTCTTAGACAAAGATATATACTTACCAAGATATATTTGGTAAGTTTATGCCGATATTTCCCAGGTGAAATGTTAATGGAATGAAAAATGAAAATTGGTCTTACGTTTTGTCGTGCTTGTTATTAAATTGAAACCTTTTAACGTTCATATAATTAATACAAAATACTTAGTAAAGGCATTGCCATGATAATATGAGGTGTAAAAGATCAATAAAGCGCATTACACCGACATTATGTTGTCACTGGACGCCTTATAGCTTAATTCAATGAAGGAAATTCCTTTTAACCACGTAGAAACACCATCTGTGAAATCTACGAATCCTGTTAAGGAGCGATCGCGTAAACAAATAAATATTTGCGCGCTTATGTCTTCCAATAGCTTCCACGTGTTTAAATGAGTATAATGTCGTATGCGTGCAAATGAAGAACGGCGTGCGACTTTTTCGAAATACTTCCTCAAGTCAGCATCGCAAGACCATCACGGAAAGACTGGAGGATGTGAAAAACACGGGACAACAAAAAGCGGTATAGGTACAGTATACGCACGATGGGCCCCTTACAGTGCCTTGCTGTCCTTGCAGATGGCTGTTGTTCTGAAACCCTGGAGCGTCCTCGTGGCACTCGTCTTCTGCGTGCTGGTGTGTCTCGGCACCTTCGTGGAAGCCTACCCACCCAAACCGGAGAACCCCGGGGAGGACGCGGCGCCTGAGGAAATGGCCAAATACTACTCTGCTCTCAGACATTACATCAACCTCATTACGAGACAGAGGTGAGAGCCCCTCCCATTAAACAGACACCTTAACCACTTATGGAAAAAAAGTAACCATTTCCTTTCATAATTGGACTGTAATGAGTTTGACAGCGGGGGTCGGTGCTTGTTCAGGACCTCATTAGTTTTATTCGGTTGACCATTATCGTTATTTAAAACAACTTACTGGAAGGTAGGCCGGCAGCAGAAACATCTCCTTGAACTTACAAATGGCACGTGGCAGTGGTCACTCTCAGGACTGGAGTGGGATTAAAAATCGGCCCTGGACTTTGGGGTTGGCCACGTTAAGTTTTTGCCGTCCCGAATCCCCATCACGGAAATACCCGGTATGCTCGATGGGAGGTGCAGCCGTGAAATAATCACCGTAGTAATCATCCTTTCTATTATAGGCCATATAATTAGCTGGCCAAAGAATATGGAAAGAGTTACATTTAAACAACATCTCAAGATGTCATGTCATACTCTGAGGGAATATCATGCAAGTATCGGGTTACTATTAGTGCTGTCATTAATATTATACAGTTAAGCAATTTTTAAGGGTAAAAATACGTCCGGTCGTAAAAACATACATGTATTTTTTTATTTATATCTGAGCTACGAGGCTGCCTGTTGCTATGAAGAGTATAACCTAACCTTGATCAGGCAAATATGTAAGATACATTTTCGCTTTGCTGCCAAGTAGCCTACATATCTGCTTCGAATATAAATCATTGTATTTAGAACAACATAAAATAGATTTTTCACAGAGGTATAGAAAATGACTGTAGAATTTTCTTTCAGAAGTGAGAAAAAACAGCAAATACATCTGAAACTTGAATTCAAAACAATATTTTTTGATATAACAAATACGCAACATCTGACACAGTTTGTGTCCTTTGTGCATCAGTACATTTGGAGAAGTAAGAAAATCAAGCGCTTGCTGCCCATTGATTCTGTAGCTTGCTAGATATTTCCTCGCACCGTATCTTGAGATCATCCATCTTCTAAGCACTAATTGTGGTGGTGGGGGGGCGGGGGTGCAACCTGTCCCTGGTAGCATGGGACACACGGCTGGGAAAGCTTTGATTGCCTGACAAAGAAAGGATATCAATACTAAAATCAGTTTGCTACATGTATATCCAGCATTAGTTAGTTAATACTTGCTTACTTTTTAAAATAAATAACAGTAACACTGTTGTTGAAGTTAATAATGACTATTGAACCCTAGTAGCAGGACACGTTTGACACAACGCTGCCTAGATGTTTAGATGTGGTGCATGTGGTCAATAGTTCAAATGACCCATATAGAAGAGTTTTCCACAGGTAATTTCCATTGGTAATTCACCAGAAAACACAAATCAGGGTTTATTTTCTCCTTATGGATATGACTCTTTTTTTTTTCAAATTGCCATGTGACCTTTGTGTGACGTACCCTCACTGCCACACTCAGCTCCTCGTGACATGTAAAGCATCCCATTACTGCTGGCTCTCTGTACGTCCCTTTACCCCGGCTACTATCAGGATGTCAGCTGGAGATCCGTAAACAACATTACCTTCCATTAACCAGCATCTTGATGGAAAGTTCTGGAAGCGAATCCTCCTGGTTGTCACAGGGAGGAAGATGAAACCTTAGGAGGCTCGCACCTCGAGGGGAAGAGTGAATCAAAGGCATTTAGTGACATTATATCCTGCTGTTGTGGCCATTGTTCCACTGTGGTTTTGTGTCCACAAGCTGAGGGTGTCTGTGTCTGTGCACGTATCTGTAATTATGTATCTCTTTGTATATATTTAAGTTTAACCTTACACATCTATATATGTGTATCTCTGTAGTTGTTGTCGTGTTAAGTTTGAGCAGAGTACGTAAATGTAACTAAGTCTGAATTTGTGTGTATGTGTCTAGCTGAGTAAATGTATGTGTGTTTGTATGGTAAAACCTGTTACTTTTTAACTTGAGGAGACATTGGAATGAATGGAGAGTCCCCACAAAGATATAATTACAAACCTGTGTGTGTGTGTATAATCTGACAGATTTCCCCTTGAACACATGGCATGCAGCCCTATTAGACTCACAGACAGTGGGCTCCATCATTAAGGGGGCTGTACCTGTCACTGTGCTGCTGGGCTGGTGAGGAGAGGAGACTCGTACCCTGGTATTTTCACACAAAAGGACAATCCGTCATATAGGCGGCAAAATGCCAGGTTAACTTCGTGGGCTGGGGGTAAATACCCAGTATGATTTTGCAGAACATTTAAAAATTGCGGAATCGATATTCGCAGGAGAGGACATTTCTGCTCCTTGGACTTTGGCTCTCTGAAGCATTTAGAGAGGTTAAGAGCCAAATTAAAGCAAAATGACATTTTCATAATGAATAAAGCAGAACGATAAAAGCATTATTACGCTGAATAAATGGGCTGTTGACTGCGACTGAACGAAAGTGAGTACGAAAAAAAAAAGCTGCAGTGATATCCGTCTACGACGGGGTTTCTGTTCATGTAGGAGATGTTCATTGATGACAACGCATATAAACAGTTGCCGATTAGGGGAGGGTGATGGGTTGAGATTTTAGTGTAATGGATGTCTGCGTTTCCTCATCTGTTCTTCGGTGCACAGAGTAGTTTGACTATACTGTGGAGCAGTGTGTTTGAGAACGAACCATGTGGTACAGTGTGTCTTCTCACCGAAGAACTTCATAGTATTAGGGTCTAGGTTCTACAGAATCTAATATATTTCTGACGTGTGTGAAAGCATGAAAAAGAGCCTTTCAAGTGTGTCCTTATTAAGCCATTAAGCATCACAGCTACAGTCACAACATCCAATGGAGCGACACCCTGTCTCCAGTGCCTCTGTTAGTGACCTGAGTTTGGCTGGCCTTGTTTTCGCTCATTAGATATGGCAAGAGGTCCACCCCTGAGGGCGTGATGGCGGAGCTGCTGTTCGGAGACGAGTCAGAGCACAGCCAGCGATCACGGTAAGCTGTGTCCGTCGTGCCTATGGTTGGCTTCAGGCGTTTTATCGGTGAGCGACCAGAAGAATAAGGATTTTCACCCTCCAGCTGACACTTCAGTTATACATTCACAGAGGGAAACATAATTACACACATCAGTGCTGGATTACACCATGTATACAGCAGCCCAAAGGACCTGGGAAGGGAAAAACCATACACACACACACACACAGTTGTGTAATCATATCTTTTTCGGGACTGCTCATTAATTTCTATGGGAAAAATGCTAATGCTAACTATGACAACCATAACCCCCACCCAGCCCTAACCATAACCTTAAGTAACCAAACAAGAGTTTTTGCATTTTTAGTTTTTTCATTGCAGCCACAGATTTTTATAAAATTGAGTTTTCCCATACGGGGACCAGGAAACTAAAAACTTGTCCCCATAAGGTAAAAAAATCAGGTATCCATCACGTTGTGGGGACATTTGGTCCCCACAAGGTAAGGTATACCTGGACCACACACACACACACACACACATTTTTCCCTCTCCATATTAGACATTCCAGTTTGCATAGCTTGATGTTTTCAGATCATGGGAGGAAACTGGAGCACAAACACAAGGAGAACATATGCATACTGCACAAACAAACACGGAACTCACCATCCTGGAGGTGTGAAGCAACAGAGCCGCCCACTGAGTCACTGCCTGCCCATCCTCCTATAGCATGATTTCATGATGCATTTGCTTCCTTCTTAGTTTATTTGGAACATTTTCTGTCAGATTTGTGCCATAAAATTCCCATTAAATACTATCCAGGAATAACAATACTTCCAGGAATATGCCACCTTTGGGAGGAGGCAGTTGATATGAGATTCCTTAGGAGGCACAGTAGAGAAGCAAGCCATCACTCAGTAATTAGACAGGCTTGCAGCTTGTAACGTCTCTCTGAGCTGCCTGGCTGTAAACCCAAGACATATTTCCGCGAGTGAGGCATACGGTAATTTTTTTGAAGATGACTCATTTTCACAAAGGTGTATTTCACGCTGGACGCTCATTAGTCTGATGTAAGTCAGAGCTCGTGAAGGAGACCTCGACAGAGAGGCAGAAGCATCTTACTGAGCCCTTGGAACGTCTGCAATGAATTAGTGACTCACAGCCCCCTATTAGGAACACCTACACAGCACCAACCTGCTTCTTCACTGTCAGATAGAATGAATTTTGCAATGTGGAAGTGTTGACTTTTAACTCTGACGTAATTATTTCATTTCGTATCGTATCATTTGTTGCAGCTTTCTGTGAATTCTAATTCAGAGATAGAAGTTTCTACTCAAACTATTTTCATTCTCCACAATCCTGCACGCTACGTTCAGGAGCTCTGTTTCGTATCTCTCCACTTCGCCAGTGAGCGGGTTGGTTGCTCTGTCCATGACGCAATCCTCCTCTGATCAGATTCTGTCTGTTTCCACCCAGATCCGACGACTCATACATGTGGTGATTCCCGGTCTGGTCCCCTCCGTCTCCGGCGTCCCACTCATTGTGTCCGCTCTGCTTGAGGGAAGCCATCTGGTAGATCAAGCAGCAGCTCCCCGACGACCCCTGACCGTCACCGGACTGTGGCCTGTCACTCAAAGCATGCAATTTGTCTCTGTCCTCGCTCCTCTTCTCTCGTTCCATCCTGCTTCTTGTCATATCAAGACAATTGTACATAATTTATTATTAACATAATAGAATAAATTAAAAAGAAGTAAATCTTGTCATAAATGCTATATCTTACAGAGAATTTTCTTTTTGTTTGTATTGGACAAATGCTTATGTGCAATTAAAGTTTAATGGATGATTCATTTGACAGCAGTACCTGTATGTTAGTTATTCTTAATCATTCAGGTCAGATTTCTCAAGTGCGCACATACGAAGAATATGGAATTTTCCAAAGTTTATAACACGTAATATTAATTGAAACAGAAAAATAATTATCATGATCTTTTTTCCAGTATAAAACCAAGAACAAAGATTATTGTTTTCTTTCCTTGGTCTGCCCTCTAGTGGACTAAATTAAAGACAATTATTTACTTAATCTATTTGTAATGGTCATAGATAATGTTTACTTAAAGGCCTCTCACTTTCCTCTTATTATAAGTTGGGCATTTTAAATTAGACTTTTAATAAAATGAATGAGCAAAATTGATTGACGCATATTGCAGATATGATCAAACGCTTTATACACAGGTAAACTCAGTCGTGAAGGTAGCCTCAGCTCCCGTAAAGGTGTTATTCCATCCATCCATCCATCCATCCATCCAGAGAGAGCACATGGCATATATCAGAGAACATGTTGGATACAATGGTAATTCATTGCAGGGCACATACACATTATATTGTTTAATTGCGTAATCTTAGACTGTGGGAGAAAACCTGTTCAAGCACAGAGAGAATATAGACTCACAGCACTTTTTCAGGAACACCCATACACCTCCTTGCTCGTGAAAATATCTAATCGGCCAATCACATTCATTAAATAATAAAAAACATCTCCTGAGGTGGATGGGCTATAACAGCAGAAGACCACATGCAGATGGTAGGGTCAGAGTATGGTGTAAGCAGCATGAATCCATGGATCCAATGTTGCTGTTTGTAAATGGTTCAGGCTGGTGGTACTGGGGTAATGAGGTGGGGGAGGTTTTCATATTGACACACATTGTGTCCCCTCGTACTAATCGAGGATCATTTAAAAGCCACAGCCTATTTGGTAACGAGGGCGTACATGCAGTTTCTGAGAGATGGACTGAAACGACTGAAAAATATGAAATGAGTGAAAAATATTGCCCTACAGCAGTGCTTCCCAAACTTTCTCTGCAGGGCCCCCCTTCTCTAGATAGGAACATTATTGAGCCCCCCCGTTCAAACTAAACAGGTTCAGATTCAATAAACTTTATTTGAAATACAACTCCCTTTTCTAACTGAGCGAAACAAATGCAATTACAAAATACAAATTGTGCAATTTCACCACTGTGGGAGAAAAAAGAGCAACCAATTAAAAATAAAAATCCAGCATAATTTTGAAATTATGCTAATGCATATTTAACATTCCTGTTAATATTCATTGTCGTACACAAATTGAAGTTAATTGTCTTACAATTACCGCATTTTGTTTTTAATGATAACCGCAGGTTTCAGCCCATACCATGGCACAAAACAACACTCAATCATACCCATTAATTGATAGTCTCCCTGCACTTCATGTAGAAAATTTTAAACCTCGTTTTTCATGATATGGTTAGATTTTTTTGTCAGACGCTGCAAAACGTCGTCACGCGTCACCATGTCACATGGTAGAAAAACCTTGCAAGAGCAAGACGACTTAAAACAGATCGTACAGCACCTCTCAGCCGGCTGAACAAACTGGAACAGCCTCCGTGACGACACAACTTTGCCCTTATTGGCTGAAGAACGTGGCGTTTGTATGACGTTTGTATCCCAGGAAGTTCCGATGCGTTATCTGCTATTTCTCCCGAATATCACGTAAAGCGGTGACAACTGGTTTTCAGTTAATTTACCTGGTAAAATAAAGTTTAAATAAATGACATAAATGCTCTAATAGTACACGTAAGTTAGTGGTTTATTTATTGTTAGTTACTGTAATGTTGCGCTGCTTTATTTGTTTAATCGTCCAGTCTGTGAAGAGATTATTTTGCTCCTGAGGCTATCCCATTGGTGCGCCCCTCCGCAATACCTCTGCGCCCCCCAGTTTGGGAACCACGGCCCTACAGTAACATATCTAGTGGCCAAAAATTACTCCCTGGACACTGTCTTAGAGAAGTGCACAAAAACTATGTATGTGGTATTAGGAAAGACATATTCAACAAACACTGGCATCACATTTGAGCTACATTTAAGATTTTGTACAATTTTATTGTTGTTATCATTTTTATATTTATTTTAAAATAATTATATAAAAATGTATCTATATATAGGGGGTGGCATGGTGGTGCAGTGGTTAGTGCTGTTGCTCTACAGCTCTGGGACAAGGTTTCAAGTCCCTGCCTTGGCTCCATGTGTGTGGAGTGTGTATGTTCTCCCCTTGTCTTCATGGGGTTTCCTCTGGGTGCTCTGGTTTACAACCCCCCCACCACCAATCTAAAAACATGCTGAGGTGAATTAGACTTACTTAATTTCCCGTGTGACTGTGCCATGCAATGGTTTGGTGCCCCATCCTGGGTTGCTTCCAGCTTTGTGCCCATAGTCTCCTGACCCCCAGAGCCCCAGAACAGGAGAATGTAGGTAGAATACTTCAGCACTGAGCTTCTATAATGTTTTAATAACAAAGACATTTTTACAACTGTGCTTGGACTGAGACCGAGTGAAGCAAAAAAAAAAACCTGAAATGTTTTGAGACAGTATGTTGGTATAAAGACCTGTTCAGCGTGGTCAAGTGACTTCGTCATTTTAATACAGACTTCAGGGCCATGTTCTGACACAAGTATCGCAAAGGTTCTAAAATGTTTCAAAACACTTTTTCTAGCTTGCATCACTACTATCGGAGTATTGTTGCTGACCATGTGCATCCCTTTATAACCACAATTTACTCATCTCGTAATGCCTACTTCTAGCCGATGAATCTGCAATAAATTATATGATGCAATCATGTGAACATGAACATGAACATGTGAGACATGAGGGAGGCGGTGAGAGTCAAACAGAGAAACAGGGCAGTAAGGTAACCCCTTTGCCAGACACCCTCCGTTATGTTATTGTTTAAATTATTCTCCTCTGTCAATGAAGAGAAACAACGCCACAGTGAGCTGTCGAAGATAAGGAGTATTTCATTGATTACAGTTCAGTAAATAGGTGAGGATGACCGGCGAAATCTCTGATACAGAAGTGCAAAAAGTTTAAAGGTCAAACATAGAAGACCTTGATTGAAGTTTTTATGACAAAAGACTGTGTACAATTTTAAATCAAATTTTTTTTTATCGAATTTTTAAATAAATGTTCTTGTATGTGGTCATGGCTCCGTATTCAAATCACACGGATGATTTCTGACGCATCTTCACATCATTCTACCACAAGGTGTCGCCATATCACTAAATATCCCAGATATGATACTTAAGTTTTGGTGAAGGGCTACTTCAAACTTTCAGAGTACTAATGTACTTAAGAAAGTTCTGAAATTGAGTGATCTTCCTTGAATATTCATAGGAAGGCGGAGAGCCCCACGGGCGTAGGTCGTAATGAACTACAGCGGCCTTGTATGACTCATTGTTTGTATATTCATACCTATTGTCCAGGTGGTTGAGCAATGTGATATTTGTTATGGAATTTAATGTACCAGTCAGTTGTCCCCAAAACTTCTTTGTCCTACTGAATGGAGATTCATTGAGCACCTAAATGAAGGAAAAGCGGCACAAGGGTACGCACGGCTAACAGACTGCTGTCAGTCTGAAAAGTTCTGAGTTTTTGTGACGGGGGCTGTAACCTTTGTTGCAGATAGTGGTGCAAGAGTAAAAGAGGTGATTGTCTACTGGTGTGTATATGTATGGTGGGGCTAATCATATGCTGAGCAGCAGTATCGCGCCACCCACCCGAAACTGGCAAGTCCTTTTAAAAAGAGCTTCCCATTTCTTAATGAAATGTGGGTGTAGCTGAGGAGAAAGGGCAGGCATTTAATAAAGGGGGGGTCGGCCCTGGAGGAGGTGGGAAGGGGCAGAGAGGGCCGGAAACACTGCTCTACACTCAAACTCCTTAGGCAACTGTGACCCTGAACAGTTTAAGACATGGGAACGTGTGCATCTTTGGTGCTTCCCACATAATCTTTGAGCTAGAAAACATCCCTTTAAGTTATACCACTCACATCCATCCAGCTCACTCACATCCCTTTAAGTTATACCACTCACATCCATCCAGCTCACTCACATCCCTTTAAGTTATACCACTCACATCCATCCAGCTCACTCACATCCCTTTAAGTTATACCACTCACATCCATCCAGCTCACTCACATCCCCTGATCTTCACCAAGTGACTTTTGCTGTAATATTTGACTCAAAATCATGCCTCAGGATGTGATTCGCATACCTGAGCACATCAAAATAAAAACTCTTTCAAATGACATTGAGTGAACAGGGTACCAATCATATTATTCATTTATGATCAGAGATTTTACATCTTCTACCTGCCTGGGCACAATAAAGGGAAGAGAGATAGAATACCGCTTCTTTCAAAAAGATTTATGACCTAAAGGTCAAAAGGTTACGGGTCAAAAGTTCACTGGTGAGGCGGGGTTGGGGTGTAGCCAGGTGACGTCACAACTAGTGACGTTATTAATAATTTCCATATGTTGCGGGGTGGGTTTTTAAATTAATTAATAATAATAATTATTATTATTATTTTAAAAAATATATATATATTTATTAATTTTAATAATAATTAAAAAAAAATAATTCATTTTATTTTCACTATTGCGGGGAGTGAAATGAAGTTTCAGTGAATTGTGTGCTTATGAGTGTGATTTGTCGGAATAGCCCCGTGCTATGAGGGTGATGGCTGACGGTGCCGAGCACGGAGCTGTGCGGGTTGGTTACCTGATGGAGTGTGAGCGTACGCTGGGGCTGCCTGTGGTGCAGTACTGTGGGAAGGTCCACGTCGGTCCGGAGCGTGTAAAGGTTTTGGATAAGGACTTTGGACATTGTACAAAGGACTCGGAGATTGTGAGAGCGATGTTGGAGCTTATCCCTGTGTTGCGTGAGTCTGAAAGAAACTGTGTGAAAATGAGAAAGTTGGAGCTAAGAATGAGAGGAGGAGGAGGGTCTGACGCTATCCTCCAATAAACGCTTAGGAGCAGCAGTCTGGCCGTGTGTCTGTGAAAGCTGACCCCCCCCCCCCCCGCAGCAGTTTGGCCGTGTGTGCGTGTGACAGTGGTAGGGAGTGAGGGTGTCCCCCCTTTTTTTTCTTGTTCGAAGTTTGGGTTTTTCTCATGCACCTGTTATTTACATCCCCGTAGGTCATCCCAGTCAACTGTAATTGGGCCACACATCAAATTGGACATTTTGTCTTACAGTATATAACATGTTTTTTTTTGTTTGAAGTTTTGTTTTTTTCTGATACAGCCGTTATTTACACCCCAGTAGGTCATCCCAGGTCAAGCGTATTGTCTGCGCATAAGTACAAATATGAGTTAAAAGAAAAACACTGCAACGTACATAAAATTGACATAATTAAGAAAATAAGATAATCCTCGGTATCCTAAAACTTGACAGGCTGTATATTTCTCATTAAAGAAAAGTAAAAAAAAGTTCCTAAAAGGCACACAACCAGCCGCAGATATTTTTATTGCGGTGAGCGGTCACTGTACCGGTTTTCCTCCTTTGGTAAAGAAACACAAGTACCCCACTGGAAAAAGAAAAAAAGAAAAGAAAACTACACGGGACTTCCATAGAGTGAGTATATTATTTCTTTTATACGTGTTATGATAAATGCTATACATTAAAATAACTTATTCTAATAATAGGTATTCTCTGTTTTTTTTTCTACGAGAGACGGTGCAGATAGAAAACTCCATAGAGTGAGTATATTATTTCTTTTATACATGTTTTATGATAAATGCTATACATTAAAATAACTTATTCCAATAATAAGTAGGCCTATTCTGTGTTCTATCTACGAGAGACGGCGCGGATCGGTCAAGAGAAAATCTACGAAAGACCTGAATCAGCAGGTATGGACGGAGCAACACCCCCTCCTATACCCCCTCCTATACCCGAAGCCTTATTAGATGAAATCGACAACATCAACAACGCGGTCTATCAAAACCACCTCGCTCAACACAACTCGCCACCCGCAGCGAAGTGCGCACTACATAGTGTACACTACGTAGTGTGCAGTACGTAATGTACAGTTTGTTGTTTGCACTCGATAAGGGCATACTCAGTAGGGTTACAGTTGGATTAGAGTTACCATTAGACTTAGGCTTAGTGTGTTTACATAAGCACTGAGGGTGTGTTTAGGATTAGAGTTATAGCTTGTGTTAGAGATAGAATAAGGGCTAGGGTTACTGCTATGGTGGTCATAGACTTAGGGCTATGATTAAGGTTGTCGTAGGGTTTTGAGATTTGAGATATACAGCAACATATAGTATAACATTAAACATTCAACATCGCTGCCTCCACAGTGAATTGCTAATTTTGTGATACTGCTGCTGCATTCTCTATATTCTACCCACTGCTGCACTTCATATTGGTGCTTTCTTCTGCCACATATCATTTAACTATCTCATGTCACTCAGGTGGACCACAGTCATCAATGATGAGATATTTACCTATTTCATTAAATGATTTTAAAAATAATACTTGAATATAATAAAGGAACAGTATAGCAACATGTTCTCTATGGGCAAGAAACATTCAGCATACAACACAATGTTTTAAGCAGCAAGCATTCTTTAACCACAGGACTTGTTCACCATGTCGTATTAGCCAAACAGTCTTTAGTCAAGCAAAGTTTGTGGAAACACGACCCTAAAGTCTTATAGCAAGTTAACAGAACAGCTTAGGTTGTTAGAATAAGAGGAAGTTGGTTTACTTGGTTGCAGAGCAGGGGAAAAGGGGGGTCTTGGCAGTTGGTTGCAGAGCTGATGAGCTGATTGGATGATGGCACTCAGGAAGGCGCGGCGTTTGGAGCAGTGGAGTGGAGCCCCTTGGATTCTCTCTCCTGGTGAAGCTTTGTCTTGGTTGCTGTTCAGCTGGGCCTTCACCAGAGGGCTTCTTGTGGGCTTCTCTTCTCCTGGGCTGATGTTCTCTGCCTCTCTTCGGGCTGATCAGCTTTTCTTTGCTCTTGGGCTGATGGTCTTTCTGCTCCCTGATGGTCTTTCTGACCCGGCTGATGGTCTTTCTGCTCCCTGATGGTCTTTCTGCCCCGGCTGATGGTCTTTCCGCAACCCTTTGTTCTGAGGTGCCAGATTTTTATAGTCTAAAGTTCATGAATAGGGATGACCAGGAATTCGACTTCTGGCCCAATGGCTGGCCATCCATTTGGCAGGCTTTCGGAAGGGGGTCCGTATCAGTCCTTTTATTAATAATAATAATAATAAATAATTTTAAAAACCCATCCCGCAACATATGGAAATTATTAACAATGTCACTAGTCGTGACGTCACTTGGCTACACCCCAACCTCTCTCTAAGGGATGTCAGTAATGTTCCACCACAGGAACTGACAACAGTATGAATGGGAAACAGAGAAGCTAGAGATGATATAATATCCTTCTGGAACCATCTAGAAATTTCTGCAATGCGATAATGTATGGTGCTCCTCTGCCATGTTATTGTGTGATCTGTGTGAACCTGATTACCAATCCGATAAGGCTGAAGCTCACTATATCTCCTACAGATAGACTCAAATTAATTAATGTTTCATGAGTGGAAACATATAGAGAGACCATATGAAGGTGACATTTTGCTTTTGTTTATAATTCAGTGGTATTTTTAAGCTAAGAGACAAAGATGAGAGTAGATGGAAAGATTAAAGTGGGAGGGTGAGCACTCTCAGCCATGAGACAAAAAGGAGATAGCTAGATGTGAAGGGGATAGCTAGACGTGAAGGAGATAGCTAGACGTGAAGGGGATAGCTAGACGTGAAGGAGATAGCTAGACGTGAAGGAGATAGCTAGATGTGAAGGGGATAGCTAGATGTGAAGGGGATAGCTAGATGTGAAGGGGATAGCTAGATGTGAAGGGGATAGCTAGATGTGAAGGAGATAGCTAGATGTGAAGGGGATAGCTAGATGTGAAGGGGATAGCTAGATGTGAAGGAGATAGCTAGATGTGAAGGGGATAGCTAGATGTGAAGGGGATAGCTAGATGTGAAGGGGATAGCTGGATGTGAAGGGGATAGCTAGATGTGAAGGAGATAGCTGGATGTGAAGGGGATAGCTAGATGTGAAGGAGATAGCTGGATGTGAAGGAGGCGTGTTGATCCATGATGACCCATATCCATTGGAGTGCTTTCATCATTCCTGGTATTCAGTTCCCAGTTTGGTATTTATTACCAGACCAGTTAACAATGGCATCCAGTATGTTCATATCATCTGTGATCATGATACGATGGGTGCAGAAGTATCACTAAAGCATCTGACACAGCTGCTAGCCTCATGCTGCCTCCATATACTTCTGCCGAAATTGTGATACACCGTTTGGAGTTTGTGACAAAACAGCACCATTTTAACAAAACAAAGATATACCCTTGTGAAGTGCTATTTCCATTTCAAAATGAGCAGTTTGAGTTTGTGCTGAGGATGATTGCAGATGCAAAGTATGCTGAGAAACGACCTTGGTTCACATCATGAACGAGGAACTAGGCTCAACTGTGTGTGTGTGTGAGAGAGAGAGAGAGAGAGAGAGAGATGATCCCCGGGGGATCTGCTATGCATCAACAGTCCTCAGTCAGCAACAGCAGGTTCCTCACAGTCAGCCTGGAAACTGCACATGCGGATTGCTAACAGGACACTGCTGGTGGCCACTAATTGCCCCAACCAGGGAGTGGGATTGTTCCCAGCACAGCTTAAAGCCCAGAGAGAGCAGGGGCGTTTCTCAATAACGAGAATGCAAAGACTGTACTTGTGGTCTTGGCAGGAGCGCCCGTGCCAACTCGCCTCCCAAGAGCAAACTTGGACGCAATGAATCTTGGGAATGGTCTTGTTTGGCAACCAATGCATCCTTGATATTTGGGGGCAGGGCAAGAATGAAATCCGGGGATTTCTACCGTCCGTGTGTACTTCTGTTCTTGAGTATCGGAAATGGTCTTCGACAGTGGAAGATGACGTAAAACAGATACGCGAGAACACAAGCAAGGTGAAGTACACACGTTGAGAAACACCCCAGAGGTGCCTCTGGACCCCCACACATACAGCCACGCCTGCACCATCCCTCTCCTTCATGTACATCTATTTGGAAAAAGGTTCAAAGCTTTTGAAGACTGATGTTACACTGACATCTTCTGGCCAAAATGAAGTAACGCACCCAATGCTTTTGTCAAAGCTCCTAAATAAGATCTAGAAATAAGAAATGCATGTTAATTGGGAACCTCCATATTACGCTTGTCTCTTTTCTTTCAATCGACGTTTCCTTATTTAATGAACAAGCTCTCAAATCAAATTTTAAGATGTTTCAGGTTGACTTTTTAAGCGTTTGAGAAATTGGATCTGGACCGTAAGTTCGCAGGGACAGTTCTGGGATTGGACACACACTGCCGGCAAATTAGCGCATGGTTACAAGAAATTGATGCAAAATCAATAATTGTTTGAAAACACCTCAGAATAGTGCCATGGAGCGAAGCTTTGACCTGTTTGTGTGACACTAAAGTTTTGTATACTATGTTCCTGTGACAATACTGAACGTAGCATGACTTGGAACATTGTTTCTATTCTTACATGCTTTGCAAACATGAATCAGCTTCAATACATCAGTTTCAAGCATTCCATCACTACAACCATCTTCTTTTTTTCCATCTTCCAGACATCCTTTTATATGGAGAGTTAGCCAATCCCTTTCTCAAGGGAGGAGGGATTTCCTTCAATTGGATAAATCGGGGTATCGTCAAAGGTCATTGGCTCACAATACAAGAAAGGATTTTCCAGCTAGGCCTCTATAACCAGGGGGCCGTTTCACGAAGCGGGTTTAGTGAAAACTCGGAGTTAGTTGTGTGTGAGTTAAGGGAAATTCAAAGTTTTCGGTTTCAAAAAGCCAGTTGAGCCCAACTCTGAGTCATTTACCGCGGTAACATACCCCGTGAAGCTAACCTGCTCGCTAGCAGGTTTAATCCCTGTAACTCTGAGTTCCTCCTCTTTAAATGAACAGTCAGATTGAAGCAAGTACTTTCTCAGACATGGCGTGTCCTTTTCTCGAAAGACCGGTCGACATCGAAGCACAAATTATCCGCAGGAATCTACGTCAGGAGAGGGTGATCAGACCCCGTTTAGATATTTTATCGTTTACAAATGATTTTCTGTTAGAGCGTTACCGTTTTTCATCACAGACAATCATTTATCTCAACAATATTCTTAGCCCTCATTTTGCTCGTCAAACACACCGTGGACATCCTCTCAGTTCCGAGCAAATTCTTTGTACAGCACTTCGCTTTTTTGCTAATGGCAGCTTTCTGTATAATATTGGTGACGCTCAACATGTTTCTAAGGCAACCGTCTGCCGGTGTATCAGACAGGTTACTCTTGCGCTTAAACATTTTCTCTACACGTTTGTGGCATTTCCTGGTCACAGATGTAGTAGAATAATCAAGGAAGAATTCCACAGAATTGCAGGTATGAAGTAATAGCCTCATATATTTAGTAATATGCTTTAAGATTTGAAGCAATAAACAATTGTAGGTTAAGACTAGATAAAATACAGTTACACTTTTTGCATTGTAACACCATACAAAACTAGAAACTGACTGCAGTACCTGTTAAAATTAAGTAGACTTATGCCCTCTTTGTTAGGATTTCCAGGTGTGATTGGCTGCATAGATGGCACACATATTCCCATTAAGGCTCCTTCAGTAAATGAAGGAGACTATGTGAACAGAAAGTCATTCCACAGTATTAATGTGCAGGTAGGTGTTTCTAGCTTTTAGTAGTTTACTGCATTGAATTATTGGCCTACTTTACAGTACATCTACAGTAACTAATCACTGTTCTGCATTGTGAAGATTATATGTGATGCAGCCTATGTCATCAGCAACGTGGAGGCAAAGTGGCCTGGGTCTGTGCATGATGCCAGAATGTTCCGTGAATGCACACTGAGTGCTAGACTTGCTCGTGGTGAGTATATAATGTAGCTACAGTATATTATAATCTTTAAGCAATATCTTGTTCCCTCATATTGCACCTTAACATGTAAACTGTCTACTCATTATTGTAGGGGAGTTCAGTGGTTACCTACTCGGTGACAGGGGGTACCCATGCCAGCCCTATCTGCTGACCCCATACCCTGATCCTGAGCCTGGCCCACAGCAAAGATATAACTTGGCTCACAGCAGGACCCGGGCCAGAATAGAGATGACCCTGGGCATACTGAAGGCCCGTTTCCAGTGCCTTCGTGGCCTCCGTGCCACCCCAGAAAGGGCCTGTGATATCATTGTTGCATGCGTAGTCCTGCACAATATTGCAATGATGAGAAGAGAAACCTGGGTTGCTGCCCCAGAGGTTGACCCTGATAACAACCCTGACATTCCTGTTGATGCAACAGATGGACAAGCTGTTCGAAACGCAATATGTTCTAATCATTTCCAGTAAATAAGTTGCAAATAAAAACAAATGACAATCATTTTATGAACTCTTCTTTATTTCCTGTAATTGAATATGCAAAACAGTATTTTAATATTTTGTTTTGAAAGACAGTTAACGATCCATCAACTTGTGCCACTACCCACCTTTAACTGATGTTCCAATATTTGTATTTCTATTAGGGTTTTCTGCATTTTTTGTTTAATGTGTTCCATTTCCAGATCCGATTTTTCAATTTGTTTCTCAAGGTATATTTTGTACAACTGCTTTACAGGGAGCTATTAGAATACACAAAAATGTTACATCTTGGCAGTATTGCACTGTGAAAATTGTACCACTATGAATATAACTTAGAAAACAGACACTTGTAGCTAACAACATTTTCATTTAATGAGAAGAATGATTCTTAATCCAATTTTTCAATAACTGGCAGGCAAATACTGAAGCATCTTACAGAGGTAAGCTGCGCTGTGGCTGTGGATGCAGTCGGTTCACCCTGGAGATTCTCTGCATTGCTCTGTGAAGAAAGGATAAATGTTTTAAAATGGTGCATCACTTACATGACGTATTTGTTAGAAAGTGCATACCATAGGCTGCTCTACATCTTCCCTCCCTGTGACAGCTGACAAGGTGTCTTCATCCTGTAGTGAAGACTCTCTTACTTGCATACACCAATAATGAAAGACATAGTATGAAAAATCTCGAGAAGAGTATGTACCATTTCATGGGTGTCTGGCGGTTCCACAACAGAGATTACTCCATCAGTAACTGCAAGACAATGTGGATTACAGGCAATTCATCAACAGAGACCTGCACATTTTCAATATAACTTTTACAACAGTGGGCAGTCTTTCAAATATCACAGTCTTTCAACAGTATGTACATGAAGTAATGACATCTATCAAATTATACTCATCTATAACTTTTAAATAAATTACAATCGGTTCGATTATGATGGGTTTGATGATGAGTTTAATGGATAGCCATCACTGAGCCAACACTGGACAAATGCACATACATCATTCATATGAATTACTTACTTCTTATGTAAGAACTTCTGTCCTGGGGCATGGCTGTATCGGAGGAGCTTCCTCCTAGGATGCCATCAGCCATGGGCCGGCCAGTGTTTTGGCTGAGAGCCATCTCTTCAGCCTCTGTGAGAGGTGTTGGTGGTGGACCCCCACCAGTTTTTCGGGCCTCTGCCTTTTTCCTATTGGCTAATATGTAGGTAAAATGTGAACATATGCACCCAAGCCCACATTTAGAACCTTGTAAAAAGATTTAAACAATATTACATGCTGCCAGATTTAAGATGAAACTGTAGCTTTTGTGTCTTATAGACAAGCAAAACCTCCCAATCGTCCAGTGCCTACCTGTTTGTACTATATTTTTATACTTCATCTTTATTTGCTGCCAAGTGCGCTTTATGCCTGCTGGGTTACAACTGTAACAACGAAATTAAATTAGAGAGAATATAGAAAAACTAGTATTATTTCTTAAATATACATCAATCAACATCGTTCTTATCAATACTTACGCATTCACTCGGTCAGCTATTTTCTGCCACGCTTGTTCCCGTTCTTTCGCAGCAGCAATCGTGTTTCCTTTTTTTGATATGGCATGCTCATATTCAGCATACGCCATCATTAATAATTCAAGCTCCACTGGGGTGAAATTGGAAGCGCGAGATTTGTTTCCTTGTGTTGTCATGGTGAATCATTTTCTCTGGATGCCATTGATAGAGCCTTTTTATGTGCTCGTGCACGCGTGACAATCAGGGTTAATTGAACTCAGAGTTTTGTAAACTAATCGTTATCACCTGTTCTGAAACCAAAAACTCAGAGGTTGACATCTCAGAGTTAATCAACTCAGAGTTCAAGTTTAAACCCAGAGTTTGCAAAACCTGCTTCGTGAAATACCCCCCAGGAGTAGTATAAGTCATGTACTAACATCACAGTAATAATAATAAGTGGTTTCATCAGCAAAAGATAAATAAGATAAGATGAGATGATAGACCTTTATTAATCCCACAATTAGGAAATTTGCATTGTCTTTTTTTACACAGCAGCCAAAAGGACAGTACAGGAGGAGCAAATGCAGTAGAACTATACAATCTTACAATAAAAAGCTATACAATAAAGAAATATAAAAATAAACATAATATAAAAATAAACATGTGCTATACAAATATTGTACATATACAAAAATTGACATCTACTACAGATGCCTTGAAGCAGCAGAAATTGTATGATTGAAAATAAATAGCAGCAAGAACTGAATGTTTGGAAGCAGCAGACACAGCAATAATGGAACATTGCACAGTCTTCTATATGAAAAACAACATTGCATGTTGTTAGTCCTGATTTGTGCACATACACTATACACTATATGGACAAAAGTATTGGGACACTAGGCTGTCACACCTGCAGGAAATTTTATGACATCCCATTCTAAATCCATACGCATCAGTATGGAGTTGGTCCCCCCTTTGTGGCTGTAACAGCTGCCTCTCTTCTGGGAAGGCTGTCCACAAGGTTTTGGAGTGTGTCTGTGGGAATTTTTGCCCACTCATCCAGAAGAGCACTTGTGAGGTCAGACACTGATGTTGGACATGAAGGTCTGGCTCGCAATCTCCGTTGTAGTTCATCCCAAAGGTGTTTGATGGGGTTGAGGTCCAGTCAAGTTCTTCCACACCAAAAACTCACCCAGCCATGTCTTTATGGACCTTGCTTCGGGCACAGTCATGCTGGAACAGAAATGGCCTTCTCTAAATTGTTCCCACAATGTTGGAAGCAGAGATTTTTCCATACCAATCTTGGTATGCTGAAGCATTAAAAGTTCCCTTCACTGGAACTAAGAGGCCTAGCCCAACCCCTGCAAAATAATCCCATACCATTATACCTCCTCCATCAAACTTTACAGTTGGCACAATGCAGTCAGACAGGTAATGTTCTCCAGACATTCACCAAACCCAGACTCGTCCATCACAACACGTTTTACGTCACTGCATCTGATGCTTTGCAGTGCGTGTGTATGTGTGTCTGGGGGGCACAAACTACTAGGGTGGGGTAATGCCAGGTGATGAGGCCCCAAGGTCCATCCCTAATCTCTGTCCCCTCTCAAAGCAGGATGCCACCAAGCTACTGCTGTCTGGCCAGAGCCGTGCCTTCAAAGTTCCCCAACCACAGCCCCCCCCCCCCCCATTGTTCTCCAGGAAGAGAATAAATTTCAAATTCACCTTCCCACCTCTGTAGCACATGGACCTGTTGGTCTGCTTGACAGCAGTCATGTATTGATAGACTTGGTTTAATATCAACGCTTAAGTCATTGTTTTGCTTATATTTATTATTATTTACTATTGTGATTAGTTGGGTGCCTGTGTTGACTTTAAAATTTTAATTCACGTGTTTGATTACACAGGAAAAGGCTATAATGGAATCCAAAAACCTATTTCAGCCAAAACCTGTTTCAAAGGCATTGTATATAACATACTGGGACTACTGTAAAAATGTAAGGCATTTCATATAAACAGCTAAATGGTAATGCCTTTTTGTAGAAGAAAATGCAGAGACATTAGTGCTGCTGTAAATTGTTGAAATGAAGTGCAATTAAGTTTCTCGTGGAGAAAAGACACAAAATAAGGAAAAAAAAAACTGTCATGGAACTTAGAAACCCTGGTAAATCACAAAATCAATTTCTGTCTGTTTATTCAGTAATTTAACACAGTAAGAGAGGCTAGGGAACTGCACACAGATGGCATGTTGGTCTGTTTGGTTTTATCTACACCTTTATGCTTTAAAAAAAAAAATTGCGCTCAGTCATATATTACTTTGTAACATTAATAAGTTTCATATGGAACCAATGCCCATTTTTTAAATTATTGTTTACTGTTTGCAAAGAATGTGCAACTTTTGTGCAATTATTATTATTATTATTATTGCGTGTGATCCTTGCATGACGAGAGCCCACTGCCTCATTTTGTTGTGCACATGCATGACAATAAAGTTGACTTTGACTATCCCAACGCAAATCTAACGTCTTCTGGAGAAGCTGCACGCCATGCTGGAATCGAGGATGCTCTTTGACTGTTTCAGGGTCCCAGTGTCTCCTGAGCTGCTTCTGTGCAGACATTTTAAAAAGAACTAGAGTCTACCTGTGATGCAAGGCAGCCAGATTCTACCCCATACCGCTTATGGGTTTTCTACATCATAGCTACTGTTTTTCATCTAGACAACACACTACAAAAAGATGGGGGCTGGTATGCAGGACTAAGCGGAGAACCGCCGCCTGCGCTGGATTTACATCATCAGCGTGGTCTTCCGGATCATAATTGAAGCGGCTTTTGTGATTGGACAGTGGTGGCTGTACGGCTTCAAGGTCGAAGCTTCATACACATGCCGACGGACCCTGTCACAGTTATGCCAGTTGCTTTATCGCCGGGTCCAAGGAGAAAACAACTTTCCTTTGCTTTTTCTTCGCTGTTGGCATCCTGTTGGTCTTCTCCCGCCTTGCTGAGTAACTGCATGTGATCTGATACGTCCCACAAAGCATCTGGGTTCACTGATGGTACCCAGAACCTGCACAGTCATGCTGAAGAGGAAGCTTCCAAACAACAGGCAATTAAATGTTTGGCCTCCAAAAAAAGTGACAGTAACAGCACACAAAAATAGTGAGAGTATCAGCACACATAAAGGCAATGTAGCTGCACACATGAAGTGAGAGTAACAGCACACATAAAATGAGTGTAGCTGCATACATAAAGTGAGAGTAACAGCACACATAAAATGAGTGTAGCAGCACACATAAAGTGTGTGAGCAGAAGCTCCAGCACAAGCTTTCACATCTCCTGATGCAGGAGTCTCAAGAAATCACTGATGGTGGAAGAGAAACATGAACAGCACACAGCTGGACTGGAATTAATTTTCTACACAGAAAAAATATACTCTTGTATACTGGATTTGCAATTTGGATTTCAAATATAAATAAGTAATGTTACAAATTAAATTATTGGGTTGTTGTACCATTCATCTATCCACCTGTCAATCAATCCATCCATCCATAAATAAAAGCTTTTCAATCTGAAAGGAATTTGGTCTTTTTTCATATTTCATATTCTTTGAAGTCAGTTTTCTATATCAGTGATTTCCTTCAATCAGAACCCCTTTGACCATGACGGCAAAATTCTGTTGCACCTCCAGACTATATTATATATGTGTGTGAGTGTGTGTGTATAAGGTCATACGTGTCCTGTGATGGACTGTCATCCGACCCAGCGCCCTCTGCTGCCTGGGATAGACTCCATTAGAAGAATGATGACTATTGTATTGAGTGTGTAAAAGGGTCAGATGACCAGTTTTTTTTTTTTGTTTTTTAAATGATAGTTTATTACTAAGTGTGTAAAGAGGTTTGTGCTCATTTGTTTTGGCTTGGAGAGCTGTCATTACAAGGCGATAATAGTCTCAAGATAAGTGAAGCACTCCCTGTGTTTGCATAATCAGGGTACTAAAATATAAAATATATGATTAGTATACTAAACCTTTAATTATAATTATAATTAATCATGAAAGTTTTTGATATACTTAAATTTGCAGCATAAAAAGTATTGTAGAGCAGTTTCCTCTGGGTTATATACACTTTTTAAACTGTATGTATTTCCTTGGGTTGCTTTCTGTACTTAAACGCCACCCTGTGTATGTATCATGTGTGGTTACACTTAACCTGTCCTTACTTGCGATACATGTAGTCTTTTGTAGCCTAATGTTCAACCGCTTGTGCTTTTTTGTTTGGTACATAATTCCATGTACATACAGTACTGTGCAAAAGTCTTAGGCAGTCCAAAGAAATGTTTAAAGCTGTTTATCTTGGTAGCAAGTGTGCTTTGGCTTAGAACAAAAAACACAATTTAACATTAGAACATGTGCAAATTAAGAGTAACACAATAAAAACTAGTAATCATTTCTTCTGTTTTCTAAAAAGTTACTGATATCTAGTTGGATGGCTAGATGAACAGCGCTTCAGTTCCCAAACTTCTCCTCAGGGGCACCTCAGCCGTTCCATGATTGTGTTAAATTTCACCAACAGCTCAATTAAATAAATAGTTTAAAAAGTCAGTGACAGATTGACTAGCTGTATGAGGTGCTAGTGGCCAAGTCAAGAAATACATGGCTGCACTGTCCATGCAGAGGCTCTGAAATGGCTAAGCTGACACACTTTGACAGGCATAATATCATAGTTTTACACCAACATGAGGATAATCTAAACATCATTTTCTTTGCCTGCCTAAGACTTTTGCACAATACTGTACAACCAGCATTGGGCATTTCAGGGCCAGAAACTATAAATCCAGACCAAGATTTTGTTTCTACCAACTAGTTGAGCATAAAGAGTTACGGTCACAGGGAACTCAAGTGGTTGGTAGAAACTAAATATTGGTCCAGATTTGTAGCTTCTAGACCTGAAATACCCAACACTGCATGTAAACCCCTTTCATGTGTATGATGCACTGTGGTCCTATAGCTCCCAAATGCGGGAACTTTACCTCATGGATGTATGGATGGTATGACAATAAAACCCATTTGACTTCATCAGAAACCAATAAAGAGTGAATTTGTTAACAATAGTGGTGAGGGCAGTACTAGTCCTAGCCAATGTTACGCCCTAGGAGAGCATCGCTAACAGCTCCCCCTGTCCGAGGTAAAGTGAAATTGGCTGGCAAGGCGATGCTTCCTCAGAAGTTGGTGCCCTAAGCAGCCGCCAGTGTCGCCTATATGATTGACGGGGCCCTGGTTTAGGGACAGAACATTTCTGGCTCTTTCATTCAATGCTAGATGTACTACAAGAACGTTATGGAGCTATTGTGTGTATGCCTGGGCTCTAATAGAACAACTATAAACCGGACTGTGGTCATTTAAAAAACACTTCCAGTCTGAACAGCTTATGTGTGTTATAATTTTATAATGTGTTTTTAAGGGAAAAACGTAATTGGATCCCTTCATTTTGCACAAGATATGCGCCCTCTGCTGGTGGAAAATCGAGGACTGCAATGAGTTTCTTAATCTTGACCTCCTTGCCCCTCTATAGACCTCCTTGCCCCTCTATAGACCTCTTTGCCCCTCTATAGACCTCCTTGCCCCTCTATAGACCTCTTTGCCCCTCTATAGACCTCCTTGCCCCTCTATAGACCTCTTTGCCCCTCGATAGCCCTCTTTGCCCCTCTGGCCCTTATGCATTTCTGCGTCTGCTGAGCCTCCTTCATATTGGGAAGATTCTCAGTACAGTTCGAGCAATATCATCAATGGGAAAAGTACTCTTAGACTCCTCATTACCCCATGCGAAGAATCTGAAGTTGACTAATGTTATTAGATTATATTAGAGGTCGGATAATATTTGTCGGCCAGTAGTAGCCTACAATTTAAAATACACGGGGAAGTGTAATTACTTTCAGTCGATTTTAATTCTAATTACATTAAATTTTAATTAAAGTTTAATTTAAAAGATTAAAAGGATTAAGGCACTGGCTATCTATATGGAACACCTGGTTAGGTTTCCTGTAATACCTACCATTTTAAATTACTTTTGTACAAATTAGAAACTTATATCCACATTTGCGCTGAGCCTTGTGCCCCTAGCTATGGGGAGAGGTTCCGGACTCGGACAAACGGGTGCAGAAGATGTATGGATGGATAGATATCAACACATAGCCTGGTTCATTTAGAAGGAAATTAGCGTTTTCCCGTGAACACCGTTTCAATTAATGCGTATTTATAAACAACTTTTATAAAGACAGATTTATTGGCTAGGAGCTGACTCCAGAGGGGTGAAATTTATATCAGTATAATGTTGATGATATTTTAATATTAAGAAAACACTTAAACTTTGAGTGTTTGTGCATTAGAGTAATATTTTAGGTTGTGCCCTCTAGAATAATAGCGGCCTAACTTTTAGGGTGTTATGTACGGCGTAGATGTTCTTATGGAGAGCAACACATACTAGCCTACTCTCCAAGCCCAGATATAAACTATCCGTATAAAGTACAACTACGTGGTAATGTACCTAGTGAAGTGCTAAAGGTACCCCGAAAGGAAATCAATCATCGATTCATAAGCTTACGTTTTATGAAATTATTAAAAACATAGGCTTACTACATTTAAAGAGAAAAGCAAAGCTTCACTCGGCTCACATCAGCTGCAACTACTGACGTCAACGCGCTTAAAAGCGAGGAAAAACAACATGGCGTTTGAAATACCCTTATAATTAATTCATTTGCACAAGTGCTGTTTGTATAATATTGTGCAATAGCGAGGTTGTAGCGCAGGCGTAGGTGGTACAAACCTGTGGTAACGTTATTCCCTTGGCCATCCTGGTTTAAATTAGACTGTCCGGTTTTAAGGTGGATTTGCAGAATTGCTTGAAGGGCTTTAATAGACCTTAAACAACGCTCAGTTAAATATTGCTTTACTGTAAATACATCCATAGGTAAGAACTATGATATTTTTATAAGCTTTGTTTTTTCACGATCAGAGATCATAGCAGAAAATCTAAATGATCCCGAATAATCACATGGTCTCCCTCATATCTAAAAATATTGGTGAATTTCAATGAATTGGCATCCTGCCCAGGATCCACGCTATATAGATGGGCACCGCTACAGATTTTGGGCCCCACGAAAATATATATTGAGTCCCCAACCCAGACCAATCCAATTATATATCTGCCAGATTTTTTAGAGACCCTGTCGCTCATAGGCCCTTTCACCCCCCTTTACGGGACCCATGGTAATATGCACATACATATGTCTGGATTTAGGGTGGCACAGTGGCTTAGTAGATAGTACTGCTCCCTGGATCATCCGTGTTCTTTGTGGGACAAGAATGTTGGAAGACGACTGGATGTGAAATGTGTTTAATGTAGAGCAATCCAGTTTTACAGGGAAAATACAATTAGGGATTTTAATGCACCTAAGTGTTTAGTGGGGTAGCAGAGTGGGTAGTGCTCTTGTTTCACACCTCCAGGGTGTGTGGAGTGCTCATATTCTGCGGGATTTGTGTATGAGTACCATGGCTTCCCAATCACTGTCCGGAGACATGCAGTGAGGCGCACTGGTCTTTTAAAATCGCATGTAATGTGCGACTACACATGTGCTCTGCGATGGACTGCACTCTGTGTTGTGTGTCCTATCCAGCCTTGTGCCTTATGCTGTCTGGGATAGGATCCAGCACCCCCACCCCCCCACCCTCGCGACCCACATCAGTATAAGCGGGTGAAAGATGGATGAATTGGTATAATATTTCACCTCGACTATGCACTTCGAAGATAGCTAGATATATAAGATTAGTAACGTCAAAACTGCAATTTGGTAATATTTACACTATACGTCTGCTGCTGAAATGAAAAAGACACATTTTATATTTTAGGTAAAATACCAGACAGTGTGTTTTCTATGTGATAAGGCGCAATATGCTTGGTGGGGTCCGCACGGCACCAGGGATGCAGTTGCCCCTTTAATGTCAGAGCCGCGACTAAAGCGCGGTTTGACATTTCAGTAGCATTATAAACCCAGAATAAGATTCAGACAGCGACGGGACCGCTGGACAGAACAGGTGAGCGGCTGTGAATAGGTGTGCCGTACGTTAAGCCATAGGCTACTATTAAATAATTGTATTAATATGATCGCGCGGTTTGGGTGTTTTCTTGTACGCGGACTGTGACCGAGCGCCGTCTTAAATGCTCATTTTGCTCAGGAGGTGCTGCGACGCTTTATTTGGAGTAGTGTGTTATCGGATAGTATCCCCTTATTCTCCTTGTAATAATGTGTGCATATGATTACGATCGGTCTCCTTATCCCGTCAACGGAGGATTATTGAGCGCCTGAATGTGCTTTTCAGTGTTTCGAGTTCGCGTAAGGACAATGGCTGATTAACAAGCTGGACTGGAACAAGATTCCCCGCAATTCAACCCTTTTACGGGTAATGGATATTAACCGCGTCGGTTTCAGTACGTGAACAATACGGAATGGCTCTTTAAATTAATCGCCTCTTACATCGCTTCGTATTCACACACCGATGCCATTAGACAATGCTATTGTGTATATCGTTTTGCACAAAGGGTATGGACGTGGGAATGTGTTTTGTTGAAGACTTAGTATGTCAAGAAATTTGTCATTGAATGCATATCAGGACTGTGTCCATTGTATAGTTGGCTGTTACTCGAAGATGGACTATTATGTGAACTCTCTTATGTTAAATTCGGCATCCCGTAGTTTTTCTCGGTGGGATGAGCCCAAGACGTAAATGATATGGAGGACTTTGGAAAGAATTGCCGTGCGCACCGACCTCGGTTTCAAATAAGGGAGATGTGATCACTGTTGACCTCTGAGGATTGAACTTCTCTGCATGGCCGTAATAAGACGGATAGCCATCCAAAGCGATGCCTAAGATCTTAGAGTAGGTTAAGCAGTTAAAGGCGCTATCATACACAGCTTTCCATCCTCGCCTGCTCTCCTGGGCTCTCCTCCAGCTCCAGGCACGTACTCGCGTCAGGTGATGTGCGAGGCTGATCACTCACACATGCCTTTATTAGGGAAAAAAATCCTCACCCCACACCTGCAGCAAACGTGTACCTATACAGCAGGCACATATACGTATGTACACTGCATTTTAGCAGGATCTCTCATATGGATAATGACCAGAACGTTAGATGTTTAATAGAGATAGCTGTTTTATTCTATGGGCGTCTCAGTTTACACCGTGCGTTTTGTCTTTATATTATATTATACTGCGTAGTATTTGCAAATGTGTAGGAACTGTCATGTAATTGTAGTAAATGATTTAAGAATCTTGTTTTAAATCTTGTTAAACATTTACCGAAGTCACAATGTGCTGAAACAATTTTGAAACTCTTGGTGCTGTGCTTGTCCGGTAACACCGGAGACTTCGCCTGTCTGCTTTCTCTGTTTTGAACTTATCTGTTAGTATCACTTTAAGGTCCCAGGTGATAGTGGCAGCGCTCCGGCCCGCTTAGGGCCTTTTCTCGCTGTACCACCTACGCGTTACACTGTAACATCGCAGTAACTGGCTGTAATCATTGGGCCGGTGAGCTGACCGAAGTTCCTAATTACGGTCACCCACTGGCACATTTGCACGGCTGCGTGATGGTGCCTGTTTTGCAGCTTGTCCTGCAGGTGCCGTATCTGTCTTATCGGGGTTTATCTGGTTGCTTTCCACTTGCGACAGTACGCCGAGCCGTGGCCTATGCTGTATGGGGACAGAGAGCACGGAGCCCGACTTTGAGCGCAGGACCCCCCTCTCCCGTCTCTGCTGGCCCCGGCTTTGATTTTTCCTTACTGGAGTAATAATTTTGCATTGCTGGAGCTGCGTGTGGCGGCGCAGTTCTGGGTAGACAGGGACTCTGTTGCTGCTTGTGCCGTGTTGCCGTAGTGATCATTAAGGCTACTGCTACTGAGCTAAGAACTGCATTTCACCCTCCCCCATCCTTATGTATGAAGATGGCCACTCTCTTGGTAACGAAATTGTGTGTGTGATTTTCAGGCAGAGCAAACTATTTCTATTCGCTACATTTAACTTTTATGTTTTTGTTTGAACATAAGAACATGTGTGTCATGGTATTAAATTCACTCAAATTATATTTATTTTTTACACCGTTGGATGACATCATGTGTTCTTATTGGAGCTTTCAAGAGTAATAAAATGTGTTTTATCATACGGTCTATAACCTCTTGCTTATATGGGAATTTAGTAGTAATATTGACACGTACATAATTTTTACGCCATGAGGTTCTCTTTTCCCATGAGTCCAGAGGCAGAATGCTGAGTGAGAAAGGCTTGATTCCTTGGTAGCAGAAGCTTCAGAAATGTGGCCGCCAGCATTTGGTGTACAGTCCCACAGCAGATACGAGGAGCGGCATTCATAATTTTGTGTAGCAGTTACCGTCGCGGGAATAGGGGCTCGATGTGTGAATGCAGTTGGGCCTTTGGCAAAACCTGCAGGAGCTGGTCTGTGTTGTTTTGCTTTTCCTACGATGGCCTCACTAGGGGACAGAAAGCCCTGGGGAGATGCCATTTTCAGTTAGAGCTCATTAGTCCTGCAATAAGCCAGAATAACACATAATATTCTGAAATGAAAGGAGCTTGGAGCCACTAAATCACATTTTATAAAGCCTTTGGTGTATTAATATTCATGAGCATAGACTATCAAAGCTGTATAGTGAGTTTAAGGCATGCTGGAATCACTCTCTAGCACTGTGCTGAGCGCTCCGTATTTTACATGTGTTAGTTTTGGCTGTTAACACTTTCTGTGCAGAAACGATGGCCTTATTGCAGTTGTAGGAGTGTGGAAGGATGCTAGAATCTATCACAGTTATTTTTTGGATGCACAGTTGCCGTTCACAGAGTACTTTTGTTGCTACACTAAAAGCAGTCTTGGTAACTGGGAAGATTTGCTTTTTGGTGTGGAAACCAGTATAAAATGAAAATCATACTGCTCCTGGTTGCCTAGTGGGGGTGTGTCATTAGATCAGAAAGACTGTCCCTCCTGTCTGATCTGGCTCATTTAAATTAGTTGATTTTCCCAGATTAGAATACTTGCATGTGATTTATGCACGTTCAGTGTCACAGTGGCTCAGTGTTAGTAACACACTGGCACCTAACATCTCCAGTTGTTTCTGTGAGTGGTTTGTCTGATCGTGTGTGTGGGCTCCTCCAGCTCCTGCTCCTGTTTTTCTCCCTCTCCTGTAGTGAACAGTACGCGTGAGTGTGTGTGCACGCCTTGTGACAGACTGGCCTCCCATCCAGGGTGTGTCGTACCTTTCCTTATGCCCTGTACTTCTTATGGAAAGTTATACGTCACTGCTGAGCTGTTAATGCACATCACACACCTGCGAGTAACTAGGTAACCTGTAAACTGAGTGCTGCGGTACGTGGTTTGTGACTTTGTTCTTTGAGGTAGTGAGCCCAGTGGCTCAAGCTTCTCTCATCTTTATGGTAAATGCAGCAGTATCTTTAAGTCAGTGCATGCTAACAAGGCAGAGAAGCAGGGCTGACTGGGGCAAAAATCGGATTATTAATTCGTCTCCCTTTTATTTGTGTGATTTAAACAGTGTGCATACTTGCAGTGTACTGGTGGTGCACAGTGTGCAGCCTTGCAGTGTACTGGTGGTGCACAGTGTGCAGTGTTTACCATAGCGATTATGGGTAATGTTGTGTGAAGGGGTCAGTTCTGGGAAGGTTGCATGGCCTTCAGTTGAATGCAGCTTTCTGGGATCTGCTGCACAGAGGGTTTTGCCGCCAGACGAATAAGCCCCGCCTCCGCAGATTGGGAATGCTGGGTTATTGGACAAACCGTCGTACGAAGTGATTGTGGGACAGATGATCTGATTTGTGTAATTGTGCACCCGTGCTCGTAATTTCTGTTTGTGAGAAAAAGGCTGAGTGTTCCTTATGGGCCACTGACCTGGACAGTTAAGCTGGCATTTAAGCCAGTTCTGCTGAAATTTGCCTGCATCACCCAGTGTCACATGACCAGACTTTGCTGTGATTAGCAGGGAGCAACATTTCTTGCATTGCAGCGTCTGTCCAAAAATATACAGTACAGATGAAAGCGTATAGATGCCGGTAACCTGCGAAAGTACATTTTAACACTACTGTGTTGTGTAAGACTGTAGTTTACTCCATATTATTACACATTTTGCCTTGTTGCCATGGTGAAGTAGGAGGGGGGAAAAGCCGGAATACTGCCTGCTGTTGTCTTGGATACGATCACTTCCTCCTGTGAAGTAATGAGAGGAGCTGAACCTGTGTGTGTGGGGAGGGCAGGGGGGCGGATTATTTTTAGATTTTCAGGCTATGCAGACGTCACTCAGTGGATACTTGTGGATTAGCACTTGTTTGCTTGTTGCTCACGTTCCTGTGGCGTAGCTGCATGATGGAAATGCAGGCGCAGTCCAGTGATGCTAATCCAGTGGTGGATAAGACCAGTGGTCTGGACTGCTGGGTCCCCGCAGTGCTTACAGACTCAGCAGCGCACAAAGCATGTCATCTGGGGTATGTATGTATGTATGTGTGTGTGTGTGTGTCTGTGTGTGTGTGGTGTTGCTGTCCAATGAAAAACTTTTTTTTCCAAAAATCCATATTTCAGGATAGTGAAACAAAGCATTTCCTAGACACCATTAGCACCACACAGAGAACCCTATTTTTACACAATCGTCAGTCAGTGGTTTATTGCTTTAAATGGACTTGCTTGGCGTATTGATAGTGAGGCAAATGTCATTGTCAGCAAGTTACAAGCTAATCTTGCTTTGTATTCACGATTAACAATGATGTTAGCTATCTAGCTACACATGGATACGAATGCTAACTAGTACAAACATAAATGTTAGTTAAATAGAGGAGTTCACAAAACGTTTATTCTGCAGTATAGTAAATCTAAAATACGACTGCAGAAGGACCTGAAATGTTCTTCCGTAATCTCTGTTGGAGTGAAACTCTTCTCCTGTATCTCTCCTCTTGTGTCATTCCATTGTGCTCCTCTGCATAGTCATTGTTGGCTCTGTCTTATGCTCAGCTGTTCCTGACATCCCCCCACCCCCTATTGTTTCCCTGGGAAACGGCGCTGTTGTTCGCACTCCTGACTGGCCCCTCCAGCCATCTGGCTCTTCTGCACACCGCGGGTCTCAGAAAGCAGCGCGGGAGAACGACTGTCAATCGCAGCCACCGGAACAGCTCCAGACGGCTGCTGACCTGCACTTGCTCGACAAGCCCCTAGACTGATGGGATTGCCTGGACAGGGGAAACCTTGGCCAGCTTTCATTAGAAACCCCTTGGCCGGCTTAAACTCACCTGGCGGACTGCCAGCTGTGCTCCGTCGTAGGTCTACCAGTGACGTAATGACTTCACCTATGACCTGTAGGACTTGGTGAAGATCTTCGTGGCTGAGGAGCCAGGAAGCCCTTAGTTCTCCTATAGCTCTCTCTTTATAGCTGTTTAAATGTTTTTGAAAGGGCGGGCAATGACTTTGCAGGTCAAGACTCTGTGTTCATGGTCAGAAGGTCACGGGTTCGAATCCCATGGCAGGCATAGTGATGTCACCATTGGGCCTCCTTTGACCCCAAATACTCCAGGAGTTTTCTCGATCGTACATCGCTTTGGGTAAAAGTGGCTGCTAAATAAATAAATAATAAAATAAATAAAAGCTTAATTAAGTCTTTCCGTTAAAGACTTGCAGGTAGGCAGTCATATCAGTCCTTGTAAAAGAATCAGGTTTAAAAGGAAGCCATTTGATGCTTAGCTGGATTAATGAGGATGCACAGCAGGCGGGGAAATGGAGTCTCTGGCCTCCAGTGCGGCTTCTTTCAGTAACTGGCTGCCGATTGTTTTGTATTTATCATCCTGGCTATTTGAAGATCATGCCTACCATACCGCTGTGAATATTCCCACGGATGCAGCTGTGTGTTTACAGCAACAAGCTGGATATTTTGTCTAGATTCAGCGGCGCTCTCCCCAGCATCCCCCCCCCGCTCTTGCGTGTTTGATTTTGCAGCTTGCTGGGGGCGGCTCCGAGGGCCTGCGTGGACCTCCACACCCGCAGTGCACGCATTAACCTCCGTGTCCCACACCTGGAAACTAGCAGTTAAACATTTGCTGGGGTCCAGTGAATGAATTCCATGTTTGCCGGATTAAGAAAACCAAGCACAGCCCTTCCATGCTCTCTCTCAAGGCTGATTTCTAGGTAGTTAGTTTAATAATCACTGATTCTGATTGGCCAGAGGCTTCACACCTGGCTCACAGGTAAAGGAAGGAAAAGGAAGGCTGGAAAACCAGTAGTGCTCGGCCCTTGAGGACCGTGACCTGAATAGCCCTGATCTATGTTGTTAGTAGCAGCGTAGCCACATACACATACCCTATGCGATACGCTACACTGTAGCCCCCGATGTGTAGATTTTACACTGAAGTATAAATCAGTCTTCACTCTTTAAAATGTTAGTTTTTCTAAGATAAGATCAAGGTGTTCTGAAGTTTTGAATGCGGTTCCTCATTTATTGCACACCACAGTGTTACTATAGCCACTTAAAGCCTCAAACACCTGTGGGCTCCTTTGTTGCCGTGGAAACATGGGGCCCATCATGGTGTCACAGCAGCCAAGGGTTCTGGAGAAGAAAATATGTGCTCTTGACTGAAGCCAACAGAGCTTTAGAAGATGGACATTTGTACTGTAAGATTAAGAATTACACATATTAACACTATTTTTATATACACCGATCAGCCATAACAATAAAACAACTGACAAGTGAAGTGAATAACATTGATTACCTCATTTCAATGGCACCTGTCAAGGGTACCACTATATACTGGGGAAGCGAACAGTCAGTTCTTGAAGTTGGAACAGGAAAAATGGCCGAGCGTAAGGATCTGAGTGACTTTGCCAAGGGCCGCATTGTGATGGATAGATGACTGAGTCAGAGCATCTCCAAAACAGCAGGTCTTGTTGGGTGTTCCCAGTATGCAGTGGTCAGTACCTACCAAAAGTGGTCAGAGGAAGACCAACTGGTCAACCAGTGACAGGGTCATGGGCGCCCAAGACTCACTGATGTGCACGGGGAGTGAAGGCTACCCCGTCTGGTCTGATCCCGCAGGAGAGCTACTGTAGCACGAATTGCTGCAAAAGTTAATGCTGGCTGTGAGAGGAAGGTGTCAGAACACACAGCGCAGTGCAGCTTGCTGTGTATGGGGCTGCATAGCTGCAGACTGGTCAGAGGACCCATGCTGACCTCTGTCCTCCACCAAAAGTGCCAACAATGGACACGTGAGAATCAGAACTGGATCATGCAGAAACAGAAGAAGGTGGCCTGGTCTTACGAGTTACGTTTTCTGTTACATCATGTGGAAGGCCGGGTGTGTGTGTGTCGTTTACCTGAGGAAGAGATGGCACCAGGATGCATTGTGGGAAGAAGGCAAGCCGGTGGATGCAGCGTGATTCTCTAGGCAATGTTCTGCTGGGGAATTTTGGGACCTGACATTCATTTGGATGCTACTGACACGTACCAGCTACAGAAACATTGTTGCAGACCAAGTACATCCCTTCATGGCTCAGTATTGCCTGTTGGCAGTGACCTCTTTCAGCAGGTTACTGCGCCCTGCCACACTGCCAAAACTTGTTCAGGAATTGTGTGAGGGACATGAAAAAGAGTTCAAGGTGTTGACTTGGTCTCCAGATTCCCCACATCTCAATCTGATCAAGCATCTGTGCTGGACAAACATGTCCGATCCATGGAGGCCCCACCTTAGAAAAATCTTGGTACCAGATACCACAGGACACCTTCAGAGGAGTCCATGCCTTGACGGATCATAGCTGTTTTGTTAGCTTGAGGGGGGAGCTGTACAGTATTACTCAGGAGGTTTTGTTATGGCTGATCGGTGTATGTTAATAGCGTAAATATCTGCCAGCTTTTCTCACCATTTAAACAAACATGCCCTTAAAAATAAAATATAGGTGTTTTAAATTAGCTTTCAGCTGCATATGTTGAGCAGCATGTGTTTAAGGAGTATGTTTAATTTCCTGGACCCCAAATGCAAATGCAATGAAATGCCAAATTTTGGTAGATTCCTGTGGCTTTGGGTCACCAGGAGTCATGAATCAAAGGTGGATGATAATAGGCTTGCAGCACCACCTATGGTCAGGTAAGCTGGTGATTGCGGTGTCTCTGGTGCGGGTCTGTCTGCCAGCCACCGGGGGAATGTCTCGCTCTGATGGCTGGTGTGAAACCACTGGGCTTTAGTACCGTGGGGTGATCAGTAGGGACCCCCAGGAGGAGCAGCAGGTGTGCCGGCCGAGGTCTCGGCTCCCAGTGCGTCTGCCGGGGTGCAGCACAGTAACGACACGCTTGATATCTCCATGATTACATCCCAGCTGAGGAAGTGCCATGCAGCTTCATTTTAACAAGATAAGCTTGTTATGTAAAGTCCTCAGACGTGCCGCAGTGACTGCTCATTGCGGCACAAGAATTGGATGGAAAGAATAAAACGTAACTGTTCTAATCATTCATATTGCTCTAATATTCACGTTAATTTCTGGATTAGTCAGATGTTCAGTGTTGGTTTTGATTGTTTTGTTTGTTCGTGGCTTTTTTTTCAGTTTGGCATTTTGGTTGGAAATCGCTGGCAGAAAAAGGAAAAATTAATTATTAAGCTAAAAATTGAGGAAGAAGTTTAATTTCAGTTAAAATACAAATTTCAGTTTTTACTGTGCAAATTTTGCTTTTAATATTCTTTAATTCTCTCAGGTTCTGAAAGTAACAAAAAAATTTCATGGACATGTCACTGAAGGATCTAGCTGCCTGGCTTCTCTGGTGTGGACACCTTGCCTTTGTGAACCTATCTGAACGTGTGTGTTGAATCCCTTTGATTTCCAGGTCTGCCACAGGTTCTTGTGAACTTCCAGATTTGACTTTGCAGTAAAATCCTGCTCTTGTGTTCAGCTGCCTGAGATTCTCCCAGAAGATAGCTCAGTCTATGTGGGAAGACCAGGAGAATTAGCTTTTTTTTTGTGTAGTAACTGCAAACAAGTCACCCAGCACTTATGGCCCAGTGCATGTCTTGATATGGCAGACATGCCTTAATGCAATGTAAACATGAACAAGTTATGTTACTCATGTTCCTGAATTTGGGATGATTTCTAGGGAGGTTGGGGTTTATCTTTACAGTTTACTGATCTGGGTGTTTGTTTTCTGTGAAAGACAGTCGCCGTATCTCCTATGAATGAATCACTCATAGCATGTCTAACTTTGAGCACTGAGATACTCTGACTCCAGCCATCACAGTGAGACAAACACAACTGAGCCTAATCCTGCACTGGAGTTTTCCAGGCTCGCCAGCTACTAACAGGAAGGTCGCTGTAGTGGTCTGTTCACATCTCTGTGTGAATGAGAGATTTCTGGAAGAGGCCTGATGTGGAGGTAACAAATTGCAGGTTCCGCTGAGCTGAAATGACATCAGCTCTGGATCCCTGTGTGTGAAAGGAGTATCTGCTGGGATCCAGGTAATCGCAGTGGTCGTTGATTGTCCCAGTCCCCAGGAAGCTTGGCAGGTCTTACTCCCGGCTTTCTGTGTTGATGCCGATTCGCGCCCGTTGCGAGCACTGTGAGTCACGGTCACCTATGGTTGGCTGCTGGGTGACAACAGAGTGAGTACTTGCAACAAAACAAACATTGCTGTTGACCACTGGAATTCAGAGGCTGGGGTTCAGCTGGGTAGTGAAGAGTCACGGGGCTCCTTGTTGAAGCTCTGAAGGAGAGACTCTGGACTGAAGGTCTCCCTTACTTTGGGACTGGGCCTGGGTGATACTCTGCAAAGCATTTATCTTCATTTTTAGGATCATGATGATTATCTGACTGTCCCTTTTGTTGTCTTTTTTTTTGAATATGCCTTTAAAACTGGTTGCTGTTTGCATCTAAAACACATTCTGCAGTCATGTGAGGAGCAAGTTGAGTGCAAAGGGCGGTCATACTCTTGTTGGGAGGTAGATGGTTGGGAGGATGGAACCCAAAGCATCTCAGCAGTGGTGTTGCTTCAGAAACCTTCACCAAAGTGCTTTTCCCCTATTTCACCCCAGAATTCCTTATTCCCATCATACGGTAGCATACGGTACTCATGTTAAAGATCGGGCCACACCTCCTTTGGTGTGCATTCTCTTCTAAATGCTGCACGCTTCACCCAGTGATGTCACATGCTCAGAGCTGAGCATCATTCGCTTGATTCCACCCAGAGCCCAGATACCCAGATGCCTAGACAGCAGACCCAGCTTACTCTCTCCTCACCTCTCCACAGGTGGCTAATGTGGCACAGTGGGAATCATGCACAGGTCCCCAGTGTGGTAAAACACCCTCCAGTATCAGTGGGTCAAGCCACTTTAGATAAAGCACCAGCAAACAAAGGAAAAAGAAGCAATTAAAAAATGTAAATGATATTCAGCAAAGTACTACCAAAGCTGAGGATGACACTGTAGCTGTTATTAGGAGAACTGGACGGTAAGGATTTTCAGGCTCAAGAATCAGGAAACATGGACTTCGATGTTTAATTACGGTGCGTGTCTGAGAGACGTTTGGCTCAGCGGGCAGCTGATAGTCTCAGAAGAGAAACTTCTGCATCCTTTATTATACACTGACAGCTGGTGTTAGGTCCAAGGTCACCCTTGATTTGTAGGCAGGGGACATTGTGCAGAAGTTGGCCCTTTGCCAGGGCATTCTGGGAAGACCTGCGGTTTTCCTGTGTCTAGGGAACACCTGAAAAAATAATGCGCACATTCTCTCTTGTATATGTTTAGAGAGTGTATATAACAATTTTTATTTTGGATTATGGAAACATCAGATGTTATCGGTACCATTAGATGGTGCTCCTTACACCGGGTTGTGTGTCTCCATTGCAGTGGCCTTTGACACAAGTTCTGAACTGAAGTCCTGCTATAACTTCCAGCTTTGTGAAGCTCAAGATGTACAATTTTTCTTGAGACTGGTTCACGGAGGTGCTGCTTCACTTTTGTGGTCATTGTTGAGGCCGCACTTCTGTTGTGTTTAGCAACTATATTTGTGCTGATAACTAATCTCTCTGTGTTCAGTGCTGCATGGATGACATCCAGCAGTACATAGCTGTTGCTTTTTGAATTTAAATTCATATGGAAATAGCATATAAGCGGCAAATAACCCAAGCTAAAATACACAAAAGAGGGAACCAACAGGGTGATTGTAAACGTCATTATAAAAAAGTATATTAAGCAGATTAATGGTGATGGTTATTAAGGGTCATGCAGTATGTAATGGGAGCCTAGGTGTATCTGTCTTGGAGGGAAGCGCCCTGATATTCAGAAGTCCTTTGGCATGACTATCTGAGAAGTCCTGGGGCTATCTGCTGGTCCACATCCCAGTTCCCACATGCAGGGCTGACTGTAGAATTGTGAATGGCAGTTAAAAGGTGAACAGAGGTTTCTTCTGTTCGCCCTGATTCCAAATCACCCAAGCAGTGATGTTCGTTGAAGGACAGATAAATTGTGTGACCTTAGAAAACAAGACGAGGTTTTATTGGGTAGCACATCACGCGGGGATGTTACGCAATGTCTCAAGTAGAACACATATGGACATTTGGAGAGAAACCAGAAGCTCTTGCCAGGGATTTGCCATGGAGTCGGCTAGGGAGGTGACTTAGCTTCCAGATAATTAATCTAACATCTACAGGCCTTGCAAAGGAGTGTGTCTCAGGTTTCCTTGGCTTCCTTCTGAGTTCTGCTACTTGGCCTAACAGTGAGGATTTATAAGGCAATTAAGATACAGAGAGAGATCTGGGATCTGAATGTTATATAGAACCATTTTTAGCTGTTGAAAGGCTGAACAGTCTGCGCTTAGCAACAGACAGCAAAGACTACACTGTATTTGACTCTCCCTGCCGGCCCCTGGAGGATGGGCTCCCCCTTTGAGTCTGGTCCCTCCCAAGGTTTCTTCCTTCTAGGGAGTTTTTCCTTGCCACTGTCGCCTATGGCTTACTCACTGGGGGCTTTGGGTGGGGATGCTGTAAAGCGCTTTGGGACAATGTAATGTTGTGATAATGCGCTATACAAAAATAAATTTGTTGTTGTTGTTGTTGCATGTAATGTCTGGACTGTCTAAAGATCATTAAGAAAATTAGGTGCCGTAAAAGTAAGATATCCAGCCAAATATTCAAGGCAGAAACCACTAAGGTAATCCATTCTTTAGCAAAGAAATTTATTCAGACAATACATTTCCAGTTTCCAACAGTAAAACCAGCATTTTACATAAATCATTATAAAGATGTTTCAGGGGTGCTCTTGTCTGAGTTCAGCAAAGTGAAGTAAATTTCATCAGTATTTTGTCATATAGTTTTTTTAAAATTAATTTTTCCAGTTTTATTAGCTTGAAGCAACATTCCTGATATGTGAAAAAAAAATAATTCAGTCACTTGTCCGCACACAGTATTTACATTAAAACAAATACGCCCAGCTGTCAGTCATGGGTGATGTACCTTAGTGATGCGCGGGTCGTCTCGTAACCCGCAGACCCCGGGTTGGGGCCGGTAAATAAATTGTCACTTTATTTGCGGGGCGGGTTGTGGCGGGTCATTAAAAACAAAATTAAATAAAAAATTCTGTATGTTGCGTGCAATTCCCTATAGCCTATATAAAATATTTGGGAATATCTATTTTCATATTTTATTAAGTTCTTTGATAAGGTTACGTCACGTGACAAGTCACGAAAGCGCCAAGCAGTAGTGATGCGCAGGTCGTCTCGTAACCCGCGGAGCCCGCGGGTCGGGTTGGGGCGGCTAAAGAAATTGTCACTTTATTTGCGGGGCGGGCTGGGGCGGGCCAAATAATTTCATAAAAGCGAAAAATACCCGACCCGCGCATCACTAATGTACCTGTCATTAATGTATGCTTATCCTGTTGGAGCAGAAGTTCACCTAAACATTATAACATCTGTGTCTTTTTCCTTACAGCCGTTTAGTTTTCCTGCAGAAATTGGGATCACGAGGACGGTATCATGCCTGTGGCGTCGGCCAGCTCCGATTCTGGTGAGTCAGCACCGTCCTTCATTTTCCCAATCCAGCGGTCCAGCAGAGGCAGAGCCGCCCAGTACTGTTAAATGGGCTACCTGCCACTGTAGCTCTGTGGGGGGGTGGGGGTGGCACTCGGTCTGGAAGGTAAGCCAGATTTGGGTCATACGGCTTATTCTGGTGCATCCGGTGCCCATACGGCCACGTATAGAGGGGCTGTGTGTTAATGTTGGTGCAGCATTGTTCCTGCTGGTGCGGATCTCAGGATGGTGCAGTGGTGTCTCTGATGGAGGGTGTCACATACAGTGTCTGACTTAACAGCTGCAGTGCACTCACAGTTGTTTCTTCCAAAAAGCTAATTTCATGTATATTGTTCTTACTTTGTGCCACAATGTCTGGGTACAGTACAGTTTTTTTCTAATTATACATCACTTTTAAGATGGATGGATGGATGGATGGGTTAAGAACATCCAACTAATGGACGACTCATACTTATGAACTGACTTATGAAGCCTATTGTATAACAAATTCAAGTTAAATTCAGTGGCCCGTGATAATGGACATAGTCACATAGTACTTTAAGTGGCTTCAGCGGTTCATTGGCTCGAGGTACAATACTGTACCATATGCAGTCACTTTTATTATTACTGCATTATAATAATTATTATTATGTACTATATTCCATTATCCATCCATCCATCCATCCATCCATGTACTATATTATGATTTTTCCAAATTACCTACAGATTCGACTTAAAGACAAACTTAGGGAACAGATCTTCTTTATAACCGGGGAACTGCCTGTAGGTAGCTATATAAATACACGAGTCTTTATTGTCACTGCAAAGAGCAATGAAATGTCATTCAGCAGCACTTCAGCTAGCCAGCAGTACAGCCTATACAATATGCAAAGGAAAGGACAATAAATAGAGAGACACACAAGGGCAAGTGCTGAAATGCACAATATACAAAGGAATACTAGAAATATACCTACAGTATTTGTGGAACAGTGCGAAATGGTAACAGTCAAAGAGGTGCAAATAGCATTTCCCCAGGATTCTAATTGAATAATACCATTATCTCCATGAACAGGACATCAAACTGCTGTAACTCATGGATAAATCAAGCAATTAGCCCGCTATTTATGTATCCGGTTGTTGTAGCTAATTGCTGTGCACCAATCGAGTGTCATGAAGTGGAGTGCACTGGATGCTGCAGTGTCATTTTGCAGTCTAGGAAGATGAGTGTTCGACCAGGATGGGGTCGATGTGACACAAACACAAAAATAAAGGAGATAGTTTGACAGGGGAAGAAAAAACCAAACGCCCTTCAGTTTAATTATATTAAATTTATTTTTATACTGCACCTTTCCTGAAATACAACAAAGCCGTCTCCACTATGTATTTGGCAAAGGATCAAGTAACATGACAAGCAGAGTTCATTAGCCTATACATATAGCAGTGAGTAATATAATACAGTTTGGGCAGTCGGAGTAGGTAGAAAAGACTAGAACAAAATTTAGGGGGGGGGGGGGGGGGGGGGGGCGGGTAAAAGTCATACAGGAAAACATAACAAGCTCCCTGGGGAGGCCAACTGCAAAGGTACGGAGAAGCATGGAAGCGTTATGTGAGTGAAAATGAGGAGCAGTGGGGTGGCCTTCCTCTGGGCTTTCTGGTATATGTGAACAGAGCGATGTGAATACGGTGATGTGAACACGGTGATGTGAAGCGGACATGCTGTTGATGGGGCTGGGGAGCTGGGGGCTGGAGCTGAACTATCAGGAAGCATGAGGAAAAGGCAACCCATGAGAGTGCAGACGTACGTCCATAGCAAACGGACATGATGCATCTCCTCCATTTTTAGAGAAGAATTGTTATTCAATAAATCAATTTCCACATTTTGTCGGTGTCATGTTTCATGCAGTATTATTTAAAGGGACTCTTTCATCGTGGTCTTTTTCTATTTTGCCTGGGAAAACCAGGTCCAGGGTTTCGCTACCCTGCGCAAAGTTTACGTGAGGCTTATTGGGGAATTCGCCGACGGAAAGTGCAGATTGGAATAACGTTTGTGCGGATTCTGAAGCGGGTGATGCCAAGCTGAGTAATTTCTCATAGATTCTCTGAAACTTCACCTGCTGTATCCCCTGCAGAGGTCCCTCATTTAGGTCGTGGACTGGCATCTGAACGCACAGAACATATAGAGAGGCCTAGTCCAGCTCCAGATTCACCCGTAACTGACTGGTCCTGGCTGTTCTGGTACCCTAGATGAGATCCTGCTTACCCCCCCCCCCCCTCCCATTCACCCCCATAGTTTCCCCAGACCTCTGTTTAAAGGCTGACATACTAGTAATAAGATTTATTTATTTTTGTGAGCTGTTTCATTTTGATATTTTCTGTTAGTTAATGGCTTTCAGCATCCACTGATTTTAATACACCAATTCCCCTTTATCCAAACGTCAAAGGTCTTACCATGCGTTTCATTGTAATGGTAGCATATTATGTTAGAAAACACAGGAGGAACGGTTGTTGGTAATTGTTGAAAATATACTTTATTTGGTAACGCTTTACATTAACTGTATAATGCATTCATCATGCATTCAGAGAACATTCATAGACAGCATGTACTGTAAGTATAGCTTAAAGGGCCAGTTCACCCCAAAGCTGAAAAGGTTACGTTTTACGGCAGGGGTCACCAACCTTTTTGAAACTGAGAGCTACTTCACAGGTACTGAGCCATACGAAGGGCTACCAGTTTGATACACTCTTCTTAAATAGCAAATCTGCTCAGTTTACCTTTAGTTATATATTATTATTAATGATTGATACTCATCTATGTGAAGACACTGATCACGTTTACGATTTTATTAGCAACTATTTTAGACTCTGCTCACTCGTGAGTTGTGCTATTTTTAGAACAGGTCTGCGGGCGACTCATGTGGTCCTTGGGGGCATCCTGGTGCCTATGGGCACCATGTTGGTGATCCTTGGTTTACGGGGGCTTTAGTGCTGTCTATCCATCTAGATTGTTATGCTGGGAGTTGCCTAGTTTTTGGAGATATCAGCCGTAGAAATTCAGGCTTCTCTCAAATATAATGGGAGTGAATGACGTTCCTTCTGTAGCGTTTGAAGTGCCAAAAAATACATTTGAAAAATGTCCAGCAGCAATGTCTCTTACCAGAAATAATGATCTGGTTACTCAAGATAAATCACAGACTTTGTAGTGAGCAACTACTACTGGATTCCACCCCCCGATCATATCACTGCACAGATGAAATTACGGGGCTGCTCATGCTTGTATCTTCTGCTTGGTGATATGCACATTGTGCACTAAAGCCTCACTAAAACACATATTTTTTTCATCCCTTTAACATCCAAACATACATCCCCAGCTTTAATATACATTAACAACAAACATTTTATGATAATAAACATTTATAATTGTATTATCGTATAATGTTTGCTATGTTATGTTAAGGTATACGGTAACACTTTCTATGAAGTCCCCTTTTATAATGCATCACACATGCCCTCATAATGCATTATAATGCATTCATAAAGTATTAGAAACATGGTTATAACCATTTATAAAAAGGCATAACACATTATAGCCGTGTATAATGCATTATGAATGCTCTATGAAACCCTCATATATAAAACATTATAGACACCTACATAATGTTATTACGTTATTAAGAAAAACTGGATTATTATTACGTTTTACTAGTAGTTGCTTCCGAAGAATCTGAATTATGATCCATTTTGCCAACCTGTGTCTTGTGGTGGGGGGGAAATTCTCCAGTCTTTCATTAAGGTTATAGTGTTTTCATAGAGTGCTGGGAAATTCATTGAGCTAGAAAAAGAACATGAAATGGTTAGACCCCCAACACAGGGGAAATTCCAAATGTGAAATCAGTCAGAATATAACCCGTCACTCTATCTCACTGTTTGCCAAATTCACAATTTTGACAAAGTCTCTGCATTCTTAATTCATTCATTAGAAAGACTGAGCAACTGAGAAAAAGACTTTGAGTGTTTCCTTTCAGTGTGAAATCAGCAGCTTTGAGTAATGGATTGTTCAGTGTGTGACAGCCAGAGGGCACTGAGGTACACAGCGAGCACGGAGTTAGTAACGGCCAAAGGCTACACACTGGCTAGACATTCCACATCACAACGGGAGGGATATCTTTATTTGGTATAACTAGCTAGTTCTCATCACCAGCTGGTTTCAGATTAGTTGACCATGGCAAAATGTTCATCCACAATGTAGTCAGAATTTATCAAAAGGCATGTATCAGTTTCAAATGTAACCTTAAAGCTTAATGGGGTAGCTTCATGGTATAATGGTATAACTTCTGTAGTGCTATAAGATGCATGAAAAACGTTTGTTACCAGGGACACGTCAGGATAATAAATAGAAGAAGTCATACAGCCTTTATGTCCAGGTGACAGAATAGCTGACCTCATTGTAAGATACACACACTGTTTACAGGGCAGCAGCAGCAAAGTCTGTTTGCAGATAATGTAGCTGATATTATCCGACTGGCAGGCCATAGCTGGGACAGAACAATTTATAGTGTGATTATGTCCAGCTGAATGGCTTATAGTGGCTACTGGATGCTGCTATGGTGCAGTAATTTTTCACAGTGCAATAGTTAGTCCATACAGAGGCAATTTATCATGCCAGTCAATTGACTTGTCTACCCATAGGTGTCCCTTTTTAGTGACCTTATTTATTCTAGGCTACAGGTAGCTTGTTAGGTAGCATGCATATTTTGAATAGGAAGACAGGCTGTCACTGAGAGCACTAGCTTTGAGGGCACCAATATCACAGGCAGACACGGATCTATCTTCTCCAGCAGCTCATGTCCGTGGAGTGAGAAATCACTGATGTTCCACCAGTCCATCATCCACATGTGAGGATTTGGGGAAACTTTTCATGAGCAGCAGGATCTTCTTGTTTCAGTTCCATTTTTGCACGTTGTGTTCATCTCCTAGTGCTCGTAGGGTGCTTCTTTCTGTGCGGCTGGAAGCAGCTTCACATTCCTCTCATAGAGTCGCTCCCCTCAAACCGCTAACACATACAGTACACAGCCCATGCTTTCAGGCTCTTTCTGCATGAGAGGTTTCGGTCGAAGGCCGGATACAGGTACCAAAAATGTGTTTCACATCGATACCTTCTTCAGAAATGCGATGCTTTGAGCACATTTCATTGTTAACAGAACCAGCGCCATTTTCTTCCACGGTAAGATTCTGGGTAATATTTATGCTGAACTTCAGGCAATCTGGGATTTGTAAGGCCGACAGGCTGTCAACCCACACTGAAGCATTAGCCTGTTTCTGATCCATTCCTGTGTCTCTGCACCTGCAGTAACAGGAGCGTGGGGGGTGGGGGCTGTTTAACTAGTCTGCCCGCATCCGGGGGTCTTTCATGTCAGGCAGAGTGTCCACATAGCAGGTCCCCATGAGACATACTCGGCGGAGTTAGCATTCCGCGCGTCACAAACATATGCTGCCGTACGGCCTGTGAGCCAGCCAGGTCGGTCACGTTTCTTCTGGGGTTTTTCCCACTACGTGAGCAGCAACGTCGATTTGATGTGTCATTGTCTGCCGACATCGGTGTGTTATTCTGATGTAGCTCCCTGCGCTGAGAGCGGCCCGAAAAGTCTGCAGGAGGAGAAGCTTTTCGCAGAGTAGATCACCTTTCCTTCCGCTCGAGGGGTGCCCCGCTTCAGTGATTCTCATTCCAAGGTGACTGCTCTTCCTGCTACCAAGCAGTGAACTGCTTCAAGTTCACAGAAGCCTCTGCCATTACTGGTATAAATGGCCAGCGTTTCCACCTCAATTATTTTAGACACTCATTGGTTGATTTCTGCAGTCTCCTGCCCATTACCCTTTCTTGCCCTACATAAACATTTATGATGTATGTTCTTCAAAGGGTGAATGGGCTTGAGGTGCCTTGTACATAGTTTCTTTGCAATCTTCTTCAAGCATAATCTGCATCATCTTATTCCATGGACAACTCTGCTGTGCTCACTGACAAGCACTCTTCAATTAATGTTCAATTTATGTTAAATTCAGAATCAGAATCAATCAATCTGAATCAGTATCAGAATCAGAATCTGGCGTTTGGTTTAACAGTATAATTGCAGAAACTACCATCTTTTCAGAGTAAAGTCTATGCCGACCTGCAGTGTGCATAAGGATTTCTTAATAATAACTCACCATGTAATTCACGATCAAGAACTGAGGCTGATTTGTAGATAGGCGTCGTGTTGATAGCATTCCTCAATAACTGCAGTAGGCACGACACTTATTGCTGGTGGAACCAGCTAGTTACAGTATGGAGACAAAAAACGGAATCCGGACTGCTGCAGAGAACAGAGTTTAAGCACCACTCCCAAATCACCACGCAACCATCATGCAAATTAATGTAGATTAGGCTGAGTAGATAACATCCTACTGAAAAGAGTGCCCCAATAAAGCTCATCAGTCCTTTGAGTCATTTTTATTATTTTTTTTTCCATTTGAATTTTTAATTTTAATTTTAAGGTGCCAGTCTGTTTTGTCTGATTGATGTCAGCCGCACAGATGATAACGTTTATGGCTTTTGGAGACTGGTGCAATCTAATTAAAATGCAAGTCTGCGGCCAGCCATATATATATATATATATTTTTATAAATAATTGCAGTTCAGTTCAACTCTGCAAGTCTCTTTACCTGCAGCCCCAGCATGGGTGTAGGCTGCAATGAAGAATATTAAGACACATCAGCGACCATTTCTATATTAATGAATATCAAAGTGCTTATGTTTGTCCAGCAGAGCACAGTCACAGATAAATATTCTTTAAATTAATTCTTGTAATGGCACGATCTCTTTAAGATGCACATGATTTGAAATCAGGGAACTGCGGGGAAACGGAAAAGCACTCAGTGCATATATTTCATATGTTGTTTAAAGAGACTATTTAGTGTAGCGAATTTTTTGCCAGGTGCCAAAGATATCTGTAAATGTCAGTCCTTGTAAAGCATTGGAATATTTTTTGCCAATGATTGCTTCTATTTATTGTTAATATTATGGGCATGTCACTGCTCAGCACTGCCATATTGAAGAGGAAAATGAGTAACCATGTTTTTAAAAATGAGTCCGACAGCAGCAGAGTAGTCTCCCTCATCCCTGCTGTATTCCTAGGTATAAAAAAAACCTTAAAAATATGCATAGGAACAAGTATCCCTGGATGAAGGCCTAGACAGCCCTAGGTAGTGTCTTTAGTGGATAAAGACTGACAATCTTCCCCAAAGTTGTCAAAGAGACATAATGTCTTTGATGCCAAAGACGAGTGCGGCTGTTCTTCTGTTTGCATTATTACAGTGATATTAACCGTTTTACCGAAGACGGGACCTCAGCATTATGGCTCAGTGTGTGGCACTTCTGCCCCACACCTCTCGACTCTAAGGCTTGGACTTGGCCTCTGCGCTTCGTGTGCGGAGTTTGCCTGGGTTTCATCCAGGTTCTCTGGTGTCCGCATGCAGTCCAGGGAAATCTGCTTAAGCTGATTGGTGTCTCTGAATTGCCCACAGTGTGTCGATATATGTGCCTTGTCACGGGCCACAACCTCCTGTTCATCCTTGTGCCTGGGATGGACTCCAGCTCCCCTGACAATAAGCGATGAGTAGTACTGATATATAGCCATAATTTTGGGCATAGGCAAACATGCCAGTACATAGTGTGTTTAAAAGGAGAATCTCAGTTGATCTAAGGAAGACATTTTGTTGATAATGACAGTTCTTAGTGCAATGCCAGTGGTGCATAGTTTCAAGACTATCAATGAAACTTCATTTTGTCATTGAAATCTGAATCAATGTTTACTATTGGGAAGCTGCTGGAGACTTATTGGAAGCTGTTTTTGATTAAAAACAATGTCATTACCCCCAAGATACTGTATGAGCTGCTTTCGTAGCCATCTACTTCCAGTAAAGGCTTTTTAAATGTCATTTTAGCAAAAGGTGGGTCTCAGTAAGTTCAAATGGTATATGCTGTCATCAGGGTCACAATACACTCCATGGAACCTCTCTGTAACCAGACAGATGCAGTTTTGAAAACAATTAGGTTCGTTGTTCCCATTGAAAGACTGTTTACAGGATGTTGGATGAAACTGTGAGCTGCAGTCCATTTAAATTGATCGAAGGTGAAATGATGTTGATTGAATTCAATGTTTGGGTGTTTTGGAGCAATGAAAGTTTCTTAGTTATTGATGCCCAGCCAGAGAGACTCTTCTTAAGTTTGATCTCCCAGAGAGACCTCACCACCTCTGGGTTTGGCCCTTTACAGAATTATAGAGCTTTCTGGTAGAGGCAGTGAAGACCTTGCATCAAACTGGACAGAATCATCTGAATAGTGTACAGAAAAAACTTAAAGTAATTCATAGTCAGTGCTTTTGGATGTAGAACTGAAATTAATTGCACGGTATTATATCAGATTGATTGTTAGAACCCTGAAAATATAACCAATTTACTTCAGCTTTATCTTTAACGTGACGTCCAAGTTTAGAACGGATTTAATCTAAAGCAAATGGGGAGATAACACCATGGCTTCTGCATCCTTCTGTCTGTTTGTTTATGACACCTGCTTGCAAGGCTGTGCCCAGCATAATAATGATGGGCGCGTGATTGGTTGGCTCCTCCAGAATGCCCCGCCCACCAGCCCCATCATACTCCGCCCCCCATTTTTCCGTCTGTCAGAGACGGGCAGAGAGGCTCAGTCAAACCGCACAGAAGTGAGAGGCGGAGAGGGAGACACAAAGGCAGCGTGAGGAGCTGCACCGCTGCGCTGCCTCGCTCGCTCGCTGACATCTGGCCGTGACATGGCCAGTAGCCCTCCCAGGCGGCTCTCGCTGGAAGAGGCGGAGTCCCAGAACTCCTCGGAAAGCCTGGAGCTGAAAGCAGGTGGGCAAGGGGTTAGCAAAAAGTGGGGGAAGAGGGGACTGCAGGTGCTTGAGAGTTGTCCATCTGTCCCAGCTAAACTTTAGCCAAATGACAAAGGAGGACTTACTTGTTTACTCTATAGAGGCAGAGGAAGGTAAGACAGAAGTGCCTCATAGGTACCAGGAATAAAATTAAGGGTTGTGCTTAGTGCGTGAGAGATGACACAGGTAGGGGAATGTACTGTACGTAGGTCCGATCGCACAGGCAGGGTGGGCTGCTTCGATGCTGCCATCTGTTTAATCACTGCTGGTCAGCTTTGTGGGCGGTTTGTGGATGTCAGCGTCATTATGTGTGGTTTGCAGCATTCTTTCTGTACGGGGAAACTGAGAATGCGGCTCCGCGGAAGCCTGGCTGGGGCAGTGAGGGATGTGGTCACCCTGTGAAGCTGGACCTGAGGTGTAAAGTAGCCTGCAAAACGAGAGTCTGTGGCAGTGCCAAGCCCTGTGCACACGGCAGCGCTTTCACAAGCAATCTCACTGGATCTATGAAATGTGTTATAAATTACTGAGGTAAATATTCACCTTTTAAGTGCTTAATATGTGAATGCAATGTAGATTGTCTCAACAAGATAAATTCCCCCAGGAGAATGGGAACACATGCATGCACACACACACACACACACACACACACACACACACACACACACACACACATGCACGGACACACAGGTGTGTAATTATTTCTTTGTGAGGACTGCTGCATTCATTTCTCCATTCATTTCTGTGGGGAAAACTATAATCCTAACATGACAATCATAACCCCTACCCAGCCCTAAGCTTAACCATGAGTAACCGAACAAAATACTTTTGGTATTTTTGCTTTTTTGATTGCAGTCACAGATCTTTGTGGGGACCTGAAAAATGGTCCCCACAATGTCAAAATAATAGGTTTTTATTACATTATGGGGGAAATTTGGTCCCCATAATATAATATAAACCTAATCCATACACACATACACAGATTATGTACCTATATCTTTGTGGGTCCATTCATTTCTGTAGGCAAAACCCTAACCCCAACAATGACATCCTTAACCCCTACCCATCCCTAACCTTAACCATAAGGAAGGTTGATTGCAGTCACAGATATATTCTCACAAATTGCAAATGCAAGTGTGAGGATGTACAGCATGATGTTCTGTGAACTTCCCAGAGCTCATTTCAGTTTGCCATCTCTTGCCCATTACAAATGACATATTTCTGGTGTGTGTGATATTCAGACATTTGTATTGGTTATTGGAGCCTTAATAGTCCGTGTATCTGTCATTGATGGAATGAATGATGTGGGAATGGTGGGCAAATCAGTGAAAAGGTCACAATAGATGAGGATGGTGGCCTTCACACTTTCTGCAGACATCGCCTCAGCATCACTGCCACTGTATCCAGGGGCTGGGTGTGCTGCTGGAAAACCGGCATCGCCATAGTGATAGTGAAAACACAGAAGGCCATCGAGTATTGTCACGATTGTTCCGGCAAAAGCCAGCACATATGCATTATGTATGGGGGTCTGAGGGTGCATTTTCTCAGGAGCGTTTTTAGTGGAGTGTTCCTCTGAATTTCGGGAAGCATTTTACTGCTTACCGTGCTCATCATGTGGATGAACTTCTGTAATAACTCACAGGATTTCCACTGACTTTAAAGGCCATCTGGCTCAGCACATGCATAACGCACAAGTAATAGACAGCAAACTGCTGTCATTCTTATTATCATCGTGACGTAGGTTGTAACAGATTCCCACTGAGATTAATTTAATTGACTAAAAGAATCAGCAGCAGACAGCGTTGTCCATGCTGTCGAACAGCACGGGGCAACTCAGCTCCACTGTACTCAACGGGGCTTGAATGGCCCAATCAAAGGATCAAATGCAGGTGAAAAACGCTAAAGTAGGCTTATCTCTCTTTTTTTTACCTTTTGATTTCCTGATTTAGCATTCCGATCACCTATGATCAAAGTGATATCTTTTTTTTCTGGTGTTAGTTCCAGAAGATCTTTAGGTCTTCATAAAACAAACAGAAAAGCTTCTCTTCTGCTGCCTGAGACGCTTACTGGGATATCAGCACGAAGATGCAAACTCAACACACAGCGTTGGGGGCAGCATCCAGAGCACCAACCTTGGAGGGTTTTTTATGAAGAATATTTTCCCATCAGAAAAAAAACAATAGTAATCAATGACAACATACATAAATTATTTCTCTCTTTATTGTTTCTTGACGGGACACTAAAAGGACACCCAGATCATTTCACCATTTGATTCCCCCTTTGCCTTATTTCCAGAGCTGGTTAGTGGTTAATTCATTCCTTAATTGTCAGTGTGTCCCGGTAAGAAACGCCAGCATGTGGGCGGGTCTGTGAGAGCGATGCTGTTGCCAGGCAGCCCTTGCGTCGTCCGTGCTCTGTTTGTGTGCTTGCTGTTGTCGATAAAGCTTTGTGTTAGCATTCTCATCCTGCTCTCCAACTGAAGGCCGAGAAGGTGTTGCTGCTGATCAATGATGTAGCTAACGAATGAACGGGTCTCCGCTGCGTTTACACTAATTACGCGATGGTAACGGAGACGACCTCGTTACATGCTGTCTGGCGCCGCCTAAATTCACACACGCTGTTGCTCATTTAAGTAAGGCTCAGCATCATTGGGGTCGCTATAATTAAGAACGTTACAGATGCTTGTATCGCGCTGTTAAAAATATGTCTTTTTATGATCCAGTCACCCCCAGCTGTGTTAAATTATCTTCATTAATATTCCATTTTTACTACTAAGTGAAACATGTCAAAGCTGCCTGTGTTTGGAGATGTAATGCACTATTACTCTTTTTGACAGTGTTTCTGGGGTTGGAAAATGAATACTGCAGGTGTCTGAGAGGGGTGGGAACTTAGAGTGTGGCGACAGTCTGCAGTCAGCTGCTGTGCTGCTGGAAGTGCCAGGGAATTAAGTTTAATGCGAACGGAGAGGAACTCAGCTGCTGTGCCGCCTCATTGGGACTACCGGCAAAACATTCATTTATGAAGTTATACTTAGAACACAGACACTTAATGAAACGCAAAAGGCACTTTCTGTAAGAAATGGCCTGGCGACATCGCTCATGGGCTCTCTGGGTACCTTTTGAAGTGATTGACAGCAACACCTTCAACAGATTCATTGCTGGGAATGTTCACCTTGTTTATTCAACGTGGAACCTGAGCGATTGTCCAGGGAGACGGAGAACAGCTTGTTCCCTGAGTCAGATGGCTGTGTTTTCCTCTGTTTTCTTGTTGGGTCGGCTGTGTTTTGTTTCTCGGGGATGTTGCCCTTAACGGTGTTGGTTTTCGTGGGATTCTGAGTGACGGGACGGTGGACTCTGCCAAATGCCAAGATTGATACTGACAGAACGGTTGGGTTTCTTCGCCGGTGGCAATTAAACCGAAACGGCTTTAACAGACAGCTGAAGCGAGGTGTCAGCTGAGGCGTTACCATGTCAAGGATCTCAAGGTCCATGTCCAGTTCTTTGTTCTCCTGCTGTACTGTATGTATTTCACCTTTAGATTTCACTGTTGCTGTGTCCAAACTGCTGAAGGCCCTGTTTTGACAGCCTCGTGGAAATGCTCTGTGCTTGTGAACAGCACCCACAGAATGTTGTTACCCATAATAATCTATTGTGGCAGTTTTTTTCTGGGGGGGTGTTGTCTGTGTAACCAAACTGTAATTAAACCCCTGCCTTTCGCTGTCTTAATCCACAGCTCTCTTATTTCAAGCTTATTACCTTTCCAAGCTGCTTGCTGCAGTGTAGAAGCCAATCATTAATATTACAGTTGCTATTCTGAAATTTGCCTGGCGCTGCCGTGTTGCCTGGGACTCACGTTGTGGGACGCCCCCGAGGGGACAGCCACTCCCGTCCCGCTCTGCTGTGGATGTCAACATTACTGTTTAGCTGAGACTCACCGTGACTCTTTGCCCGACTTCCTTCATCGTGAAGCAGCATACTTCCAATTGCACGACCAAAGCAATGACATAGGTCGTCGCTACAAGAAATCGACAGAGTCCTGCAACAGAATGGAAATGTCAGTGTGGGTGATCCGTACTTTGTCAGCATTAACACTGATAATGTTATTGAAAATAGTTGAAAAACTAAGAATCCAACACAGTCCTGCAGTTCCTGACTGTCTTTATGATTACTGACACAGTGAAGCACCCTTATTGGTCAGGAACGGAAGGCAGTGGGGAAACAGGCAGGCTGGGGGCAGTTTTTACTTTGCTTTTCCCTGCTTTATTTTGGTAATCAGCTGATGTTTAAGAAGTGGTTTGCTGTAGAAAGGGGAAGGGACGGGATTTTGAGTTGAAATCCGATTTCTAATAGTAAGATGTGCTAGAATATGTTATTAAATATACAACATAAAGTTTAAAAAAAACTTCTGCCTGTGAATGTTTTGAAGGTGCCAGATAATTTAAAATATAGAATATAATAAAAAAGCAGAAAAAGGCAAAACTCTATCTGCTCTGAGAAAAGCAAAGCTGAATAACACTGATTACACGCTGTCACATTAGTTAGCCAGCGGATCAGCCTGCTGTCCTGTAATAATGCCCCAAAGTGAGGGGAAAATCACATAGCCTGCTGCTCAATATGCTGTATACTTATGAGACTAAAAACAGCAACAATACCACTTATATCCTAGAATATACAGTAACACTTTAATTAAGGCCATGTTTTTAGTAATTTATAAACACATTCATAACAAATAATAATGCATTCATAAAGCATTATAAACATGGCTATTATTACGCATTATGAATGCTATATGAAGCTCTCATCTAAAACACACTATAGATACCATTATATTGCATTATAATGGTCAGTATACAAGCATTAAGGATGATTTGTAGTGCATTTATAGTGCTTTATAAATGAGAGCTTCACAGGGCAGATATAATGCATAATAAACATGGCTATAATGTGTTATGCTTTCTGATTAATATTTATAGCCATGTTTATAATGCTTTATGAATGCACTATAATTCATTATGAATGTGTTTATAAATTACTAAAAGCATAGCCTTAAGTACAGTGTTACCGAATATACATTTTGTGCCTGGATATTAGTATATATAGCAACATTTGCTACATGCTGTTAAATAAATACGTATCGTTTAATATTTATACATATGTTATGACAGAAAATTGCTCATCTGCTCACTATACTGAACAGAATATCAGCCTGGTCGCACTGTTTTCACCATGCTGACAAAATAATCGCCCTTACAGATCTCCATGCACCATACTCACATAGTACAACATGCATCATGATGTTCTTCAGAGCTTTTAGTGGACTGGGTCAAGAATGTGTTTCCTGGTGCTGGAGGACCCACACATACCCCTTTAAGAATCTACCTGAATGGACGACAACAAGGAGAAAGCATGCAAGCTAATGTCCACCCACTTCTGCTCACTTTTTCCTGTCCTTGGAGCTGTGGTAGATGGATCCATGCTGCAAAGCGCAGGTGTTCTTGTTAGCTTGCACCAAAAATATACATACTTTTGATTTTCCTTTCAGGAAACTTGGATATCTTATTCATGGATGCTGGTATTTTTTAACTTAACTGTTTATGTGATTTATATTGTGCTTTTATGATTCATCTGCAGACATAATAACTCCGTCACACCTAAAAATGTATATTTTTTCAACCGCATCCTTTACCGTTATTTGTTCCTCTCATGTTGACTGATCTCATCGTTTTATGGTTGGATTGACTAATTAATGGGTCTGACTATATAAAAACTCGGCAGTCATTTGATTTAAAAAAATGACCACATTGACGTCGCACCAAGCCAAGTGCTGACAGTGCTTGTAGGTGTGAGCTGGAGACTGACTAAGGAATATTACAGTAAAACTACCTAATATAATTGAAGTTTGGCAGACAGGAGAGTCTTGAACCAAAGATCTTGGTTGGCATTCGGCTTCAGTATCACCACATCATTCAGTATCCAAACCCGAAACGTGACCTCGCAAGAGGTATGAGGCTATTCCCTGTGGGCATTGCGTCCATATGTCCCTGCGTTCTTTTCAAACTGGCTGTTGCTTGCTAAACAAGATCATTAGTCTAAGCTTTTCCTTGAGGGGGTGACACAAAGGGACACTTCTCAGGAAGACATAGGGCCTCTTATGACCCAGTGACAGCAGGGCAGAGCTTGACGCTCCCACCCCCCGCTATCCTCCTACCCAGACCCTTAGCAACAGGAGGTGGTCGCTGTAGCCGTGCCTCTGCTTCTCTGAGTGATGAAAGGCTCTGCTCTCCTATTGTCTGCATGTACAGAGTGGTGGACAATAGCAGATGCTCACTGGCATTCAACTGTAAATTCCATTCTGTGTGAATATCTATAGAGATGAAGAAAAGGGTTCAGTACTCACAAAATAAGTAAAGATGGAACATCTATTGGTTGTCTGTGATACTCTCTTTCCATCCTTGTTAATTGCTCCAAATAACAGTAATTTATCTAGCTCTGCATTTCCTTAAATATGCTATAATAGCACTGCACAGGACAGGGATGCTAGTTCATCACAGGGCACACGCATGCACGCACTTACAATTTAGATACTCCGATTCACCAAACCACCTGTGTTTGGAGGAAGCCTGGATATCTGGAGGAAACCCACACGGTGCGTGGGGAACGTATGAAGCCCCCACACACAGAGCTGAAGGCAGCATCCCAGCCCCTCAGTCCCGGAGGTGTCTGGCAACGTTGCTAAACACTGACCCACTGTGCCGCGCCAGGGAGACTGAAAATGAGCGAGCGGGTCGTTATTAGGTGTTGGTTCCCGGAGACCATATAGACGACATTTCTCAAGAACGTCCTGTCTGGGTCCTCAGGCTTCCCAAAGGGAGGTTTATCATTGTGTTGATGTTCGTCCTTCTCTTTTACCTTCAGCCATTCTGAATATTATGGTCTTTTCCAGGGCGCTGGGTCTTTACATAACAGGCCCGAAATAAGGCAGCTGTGAGAGCCGGTAGATGCAGACGGATGTGCAGCTGTGCTGCTCCTCCAGCAGGCGTCTGCTCCGATGGTGGGACTGATGCACAGCTGGGGCGACACTCTGCTCCCAGATATTTGCGAATGTGAAAATGTCATGATCTAAAAGCCAATGATGCATGACAGTTTTTCCAGTGACTGTGAGGCAGTGATATGACAGTAAACGTGCCCCATATTCCATCCATCCATCCCTCCATCTCCCATAACCGATTATCCAGTAGAGGGTGACAGTGAGGCTGGAGCCCATTCAACATGGCACATCTCATCTGACTGAATGCTTTTGGCCTTCAGGAGAATTCTGCACGACACGGGAAAAACATAGAGACTCCACACACAGAGCAGGGGGGAATTTGGACCCCCAGCTCTGGAAACGTGAGGTGACACACAATAATTTTCATAATTCTCCATAATCATCGAGCTGTTTTGCTATGTCGTCTGCCGCTTGCTGTCCCAGTTGCATTGCGATTTTGATGTTGCATTCGTAAATCGCATCGCAGTGCAGCTGAGCTGATGGGAGAACCGAAGCTGCAGCAGAACTCGCATTCGAAGAGAAGGGTCCCTGACAGCTAAAGCTGATATGGAGGCGGCTGAGGTGCTGGGGGGGGGGGCGTGTTTGTGCTGGTCACAAGTATGAGTGGGAAAATTGGTCAAAATCAAACTGATTTTCTGTGGTGATTCTGTGTAACTATGGAAACCGCCCCCCGTTTCCCAGTGTGGTTCACCCCAGGTTTTTGATTGGTGGTTGCTGATTGCCCTCTTTGAGTATTTACTTCATTTCCTGTGGTTCATACTTTTGCAGATCCTTACTGCACTGCAGCTAACTTTATTGCCACATGACAGCATTAAATTAAACACTTGGAATATGATAGTCCACACTGTCTACAGCGCCATACCTCTTCATACGGGGATTTACGATCAGGGGGAATTTATGAAGCCTTTTTAACTTTTTAAGGCATACTCATTAAATGTCGTCTGTTTTGCAATATAAGTATTGCAAAATAAATACAGTCGCCAGCTGGTCCTTGAGTTTCCTTTTTCATAAAACTTGTTTCGTAAACATCTCCTCAAAGAAGCTGGACTTACCTGATATAGAAATCGAGTTCTTTGCATTCCGGAATGTGTGCATTGTGCGCTTCTCCGTCGTCTCCCACTTCCACGCTGTTTTTTTTTGCTCCTTACTTCCAGTCCCAGGGCAGAGTATATAATGGATTGGTATTCTAGTATGGGGACTCCGCGGGTGCAAAAAGCCAGGCAACGGTGTGTGGGTGGAGGGCCACCATCGTGGGGAGGGTGGGGGGACTGGGGCTAATGTCTCTCCACGGGCCATACAAGATGCCAGCTGTAGTCTGATGCTGTCAGCAGGCTCCTTCTCCATCTCTATTACGATCTGTCGGCTGGGGAGGGAAAGATGTGTGTGTGTGTGTGTATGTTTGTGTGTGTGTGTGTGCGTGTGTGTGTGTGTGTGTGTGTGTGTGTGTGCGGGGTGGGTTGTCAGCCCGCAAAATATAATCGCAGAGACATGCTGGAGAGAGAGACGTGGGGGGCTGACCCATTCTCTCTAATTATACACTGTCGCTTTAGGCTGCAGTGAGACTTGTCACTTGTTATATTGATTGTGTGGAAGCAACACTTTCAGAAGTCTCATACATGTTCCAGAAACAAAAAGTGTTTATCTGCAGGATCAGTTTAGCTAGATGGTTTTTAACCTTGTTTGGCCCAAATAGGTTTGGAAATCCCACTTGATGGATACGTCGTTAGTGGAATGCACCCGTCTGAATCTAATTTACTAGGGGTACCAGTCCTCAAGGCTGCTCACGTCTGCACTACCCCGATGCTGGTGTAGGGGGGATTGCAGCATGCGGGCAAACGCGACGAGGCATGCTGGGAGAGGAGTGGCATCTGCAGCGATGCAGGGCAAGCCGAGGCGGCAGGCAACACGAAATGAGGGTAGGGCTGCACTGGGCAGCTGATGCGACGTGCCCAGGCAGCAGCGGAGGTCGTGAGCGACCACGTGGGCTACGTCTCTGTGTCTGCAATCAGAAGGTCGCCGGTTTGAGCCCTGGCCTCAGCAGAACAGTCACATGTCTGTGAGCCCTTGAGTAAGGTCCTTAACCCTCAGCAACCCCCCCCCCCCCCCAGGCTAGAGAGTGCAAGATGGGGTCGGCAAAGGGAAAAGCATTCCAGTGTACCTGTGCTCAGGGCAAACAAAAGATTTATCATTTTTATCTTCATCTCTGGCCTTACGGCAGGGCTGGCAGAGGAAAGAAAAACAAAGTGAACCCCCCCACCCCCATGTGTCCCTGTTTGTAATGAGTAGCTCCCTTTGGGGAAATGCTACTGTTTATATCAGGGTGATGAGTACAATGCAGTCCCCTTGCTGGACCAGAAGATGCATGGCAATGATGGCGGCTGGGATGGGCGGTCGGTTGATAGATTACTTGTTCAGAGAAGAGTTTGACCAATTAATATGTAGCAAATGTGGAGTTTCTTAATGGAGCACTCACACAATCATCAGGAAGGGTGCAGGTGTGGACCTGCTGTATCATGACGGTAATGGATTACTAGCTGTGCACCAGTAATTATCATTAATGAGCGCCTTGTGGGAGTCAAAAACAAACCACTGTCATAAGAGTAGCGTCTGGGATTGTGCATTCTGTTCTTCTAGGAGTTCAAGGCGGCCCACTGAGGCTCAAATATGACCCAGAAAAGATAAGGAAACATTACTGCTGCTGATTACTAACAGGGCATGTGATTTGTCTTTTACGCTAACGCTCAGTGAATGGGGCCTTCCTATTGGACTGTTGGGGAGACCAGGTTGATCGTGTATGTATATGCAGCCACAAAAGTGGCTCAGTGATGCAGCTGGCTAGAAAATCACATGGACCATTCATAACTGACACTAAGCAATGGTTCTATTATTATTTCCCCCTCCTTGTTTAATGCACTACAGTTCCTTATGCACATTTATGGCCAGAAAGGTTTATCTTTTGGACAGTCAGCTTTTAGCAATGTGGCTAAGCTTAATAGCTAATGTTGAAGGCCAAGGATATATATTTGCTTGATCGTTGTCTTACAATAAGCTGGATGTTGTTAGTGATATACCATGACTCTGTATTAAAGTGCCTTTGCTTGAGGAAAGTCACATTTGTTGTATTAGCACAGTGACTGGAGACACTTCCGCAGCCTGCTGTGAGTTGATGACCTGTAAGCTAATGCTAATGATGCTAAGCTCGTCACTGGTGTTGCCTGGTGAGCTTCGCTCCTCTTCCCATCTCCCTTCTCTGCAGCTCTGTGTCTACATGCATGATGATGAGGGTGTTTCTCTCACAGTTTCACCACCGCCTAAGCAGAGAAAGAGGCCTCAGTCCATGGGCTAAGCAAAGCAAGCAATCTGGGGCTAGTGAATCCAGCTAGCGAGGCTAGTGAATCCAGCTAATGGGGCTAGTGAATCCAGCTAGCGGGGCTAGTGAATCCAGCTAGTGGGGCTGGTGAATCCAGCTAGCGGGGCTGGTGAATCCAGCTAATGGGGCTAGTAAATCCAGCTAGCGGGGCTAGTGAATCCAGCTAGTGGGGCTAGCGAATCCAGCTAGTGGGGCTAGTGAATCCAGCTAGCGGGGCTAGTGAATCCAGCTAATGTGGCTAGTGAATCCAGCTAGTGGGGCTAGTGAATGCTTGGCCATTTGCTTCTGCTGGAGTCTCTCATGATGTCTAACAAGGGGTGCTTAAGAGAAAATAGATTTCTGAAAAATTGATTCTTATAAAATGACATGCTGAGCAGAGGGGGCGGCATGTTGGCGCAGTGGTTAGTGCTGTTGTCTTGCACCTCTGGGACCAGCGCTCAAGCCTCTTCCTTAGCTCCTTGTGTGTGGAATTCACATGTTCTCCCCATGTCATTATGGGGTTTCCTCCAGGTACTTCAGTCCCCCCCCGCCCCATAGTCCAAACACATGCAGAGGTTAATTGGAGTTATCAGATTGCCCATAGCGGCATGTGTGCATGAGAGTGTGCCCTGTGTTGGGTTGGTGCCCCATCCTGGGTTCTTTCCAGCCTTGCACCCATAGCCTCTGGGTTTGGTTCCAGACCCTCCACAACCCTGAATAGGACATGCAGTTACAGGAAATGGATGGATGGTTAACAGGCAGTAGCTGTTTCTTCAATCTAGGGGAGGTGCCTGCATGAAGGTTGTGCAGAACATGCCATTTGCCGGTGTTTTTGCTGGAACATTTCAGTGAACAGCAATAACTAACAAAGGCTGGAATAATTTGTCTCAGTAAATCTCATTAAAGGAAATTAAATTTCCCATTCAGCTGTGGGTTTTAACCTGCTATGCACGTACTTGCTAGAATGCTAACAGTGAGAATGCTAACAGCACCGGTCCGATGCGAGAAAGAGGAGAGAACCTCCACAGCATGGACCTCAGATGCTGCCTGGTAGCATGATGACGTTCCGCTACTGCTGGATCCCATTGTTGTAATTACCATAACTGTCCATGTTCCCACTGGCACTATATTTAACAAGAGCAACTATACTGTAACACAATAATGCATCGTGTAGCAAAGCAGCGTAGAGATCTATGTCGGGATGGTCATGGGTTCAGATCCCACAACAAGCAGAGTAATGGCTGGCCCTGTTCTCTGATCCTCACTTCAGTGTCTCTTTGGGCAAAAACATTTACTAAATAAATTAATGCATACATAACAGTAACAGCTGCTACAGTGAGAACAGGAGTGGCGATAAAAACCAAACCTTATATTCTTCCTATGTGCGGATGATGTTCCCTTTATTTCAGGGCAGAACTGATTCCTTTAGGAGCTGGGACACTATTATATGTTGTGTGCATGTTTGTGTGTGTGTTCTTGTGAGTGTCTGCGTTTCTGTGTGTGTGTGCGTCCGTGTGCCCGTGTGTCCATGTGTGTGTATAGTTTTATATAAGATAATGTTATCATTGTGAGGTAGAAATTAACGTTGATGAGACCAGCCTGCTGTATTAAGGCAGCCTGAGAACCTTTACCCAGTGTTACCAGACAAGCTAGATACAAACAGACTCCCATGATTGTTTTTTGCTGTTTCCCCTTTCTTCAAAGAAAAACACTCTCAACTGGGAGCCTGCGACGCGCAGCTCTGTCCCTGCTGTTGAGAAAGTGAGACATGCCTCAATGTACTGCTGTTCTGGCTTGTCTTTTTCCATTTCCACACACTGCAATATTCTTTGACAAGCACCTCTGATGCTACTCGCATGGTTATACTAGACAAGTACATTAATTTTAGCACATTCAGACCCTATTTCATGTGTTTTTATATTCTTTATAGGGTGGTACTGTATACATTTACGACATTACGGTGTGACCAGATTCCTTTCCAGTTTATTTACTTCGTTATGATTATACGTCATGTTCCATCCAACTCTGTCTCTCTTCTAAAATCTGAATAGAACAGGATGATAAAAAATTGCAGAGCATCTTGCAAACAACCACAATCAACTGCAGCTCACGAACCGAGCCGATATAAAATAATATATCTGGGGCGATTTCAGGATTTGACCCTTAGGGGGGCTCAGCGCCCAGTAGGCTAACCACTTTCAATCAAAAGAAAAATGGGATGCGGGGATGGCGGGGGGGGAGGGGGGGTACGAAATGTGTACGAAAATACGGGACGATTCGCTATTTATTTCGGATTTAATTCGAACTCAGAAAAATAACTTTTCAGGGGGTCTAGGGGAGAAACAGGGTGTCTGAAGCCCCCTGAATAGGGCCTCCAATCCCCTGTGATTATTAATTTGATGCTTTTGATACAAGATGTTCTTCAAGTCAATTAACTGTCTATCACAAAAGCTGCTTCAGGTCATGATGAGAGCAATGAATCTCTTATAATTATATGGAGGAAATTACTAGCACAGTGCATACCAGGTTAGAATCCTTGAATTCCTCATTCAATACATGAATTTCTCATCTTGATATGAAATATGTAGTTTCAATTAAGCCCTTCTAACAATAACCCAATGGAGGCCAAATGGAATTGATAATTTAAGTAAATAGCAACCATTTAAGCATGTTGCAATGGTAAGGTCAGCTCTTCATTACTTTCGCTATATTGTTAAAGATGCCTATGTTTAGAACACTACTCAGCTTGCAGGATACTAAAAGGTTTATTTGTTCATTGCAAAGGACATTGCTGATGTTTCATCTATTAAATGTGCATTAGGTAGCACCGTTTCTGCCCAGGGCATTTCTTCTGCCTGAAGCGTTCCGTCATAGCCCGGCTATAATCCTGATCACGAGGAATGCTCTTAGACCGAAACGTTCTAAAGCAGCTGCATCTGACAGATGTATCCTTCAGCAATTTGGAGAAGTTGTCTCCTCGCATACTCTTCATTCCTTCCTCCCAGTCTCTTGAAAATGAACCTTTAGGCAAGCTGTAGGCTACAGGTTTCAGTCTAATTGTGCCTGTTGTTGCATTATTCAGTAAATCGAAAAAAGAAAGCCTACTACTGGACAAACTAATCACTTGAAGTCTACGTTAGTCCTGAAAGCAAGCAGCGATTTAGTTATTCCAGGCAGCACAGATTAGCTTATCTATATGAATGATTGCTGTTGGAGTGATAGCAGTAATAAATAGCTCCAAAATCCCATTCCGGTGATGCTCAGTCCAGCCTCAGGTGGTGGGGGCTCATGGTGTCATAAATAGGTTTGTTGGTAACATTTTACTTGGGGCATAATGTTGTAGCACATGATTACTTAATGCGTTAATAAACCAGTAACTAGTTGTTTACTGATCCCATGTTCGTTCATCAGGGATCAGTCATGATGATTCATATATTTCATGCAGTAACTATATTAGTTCATGATTTGTTTTTGAGCAGGAAATGAGTAACTAAGTTATTTGTGCCCCCTCAAATAAAGTATCACGGGTTTGATATTAGAAAGTTCCAACCATGAATAACTTGCTTTGGCTGACCAGTGGCCTGTACTACGAAGCGGGGTTACTGGCTTATCAGGGTAACTTGTCGGATTTAAGGTAGTCTGGGCAAAATGTAAGTGAACGAATATGAAGTCCATTTAAACTGTGGTACCTTAAATCCGACAAGTTACCCCAATAAGCCAGTAACCCCGCTTCGTATTACAGGCCACTGGAGTCATGGAGTTGGTGTTCAGCACTTACTTCCTGCTTCTCCCTGAACCTTAACTCTTCCAGTAACGTGTCAGAGAAATCCCAGCGAAACTGACAGGGGCTTCCTTTAAGACGCCCTGTTTCCACAGGCCTCCAGAGCGTTATTTCATATGCAGTGCTAACAACGCAGCATTTGCCTTCATGTATAAATAGCTTTTTTACTTCTTCAGCTGAGGATCAGTATCAAAACTGATTGGAAATGTTTGTTGGAGCCCGGTTCTGAATATTGGGTTTCTGTGGAGAAATCACATTGGAGATGGGGCTGCATAAAGATAAACTCATTAAAACTATTAAATTAGTGAAACCCCTCACTTCCCAATGCAACTAAACTTATTTAGCTATTTTTGAAGGCCTGTGTATTCTGTAGCACATTTGTGGTTGCATATTTGCCTGTCTGCGAGTACATGGTGATGCTTCATTGTTATTCATATAGCCTGACTATGTAGGTGGATTAATGTGCCTTTGTTTGAAGAAAGTTGCATTTGTCATATCAGCACATGGATTGGAGATGTTGAGTTGATAACCTGTAAGCTAATGCTAATGATGCCATGCTCATTTTTAGTGAAGATTCTGGCTGAATCACAATATGCATACTTGACCGTGTTTGAGTTCCCGCGTACCTGTTTGACATTAGATACTCCATTGCCAAAGACCAGTTCCAATACTCTGGAACAGAAGTACATAGGATGATAAAAATCCCTGAATGTCGCTCTTGCCCCGGCCCAAATATCAAGAATACATCGGTTGCATTCTCGCCAAATGAGACCAGTCCCATGATTCATTGCACCCCAAGTTCGTTCTTGGGAGGCAAGTTAGCAGGACTGGTCTTGCCAAGACCACAAGTACGATCTTTGTGTTCTTGGGATCGAGAAACACCTGCTGAGCCTGGTGGAGCTTGGTGAGCTTCACTCCTTAAACTCCCTATATTCTCTGCAGATCTGAGTTAACAGTCACAATAATGAATATGTGTCCACTGTGGTTTCACAGCTGGCTAAACGGAGACAGACAAGACAGCCCTGGTTTTATCTTTGTCAATCACTTGGTCTTCAGGCATGAGGCAGATGCTTATCAGTGAGGCTCTGAGGAAAATGAAGGTTTTAGAATTATGTTTATATGCCGCAGTAATAATCGGTGTTTGTCTTTGTAGCTATGCATCAGGTCCTGGACACCCTGAGTGACAGTACCAGCTCCACTACTGCCAATGACCTGGACCTCATCTTTCTCAAAGGCATCATGGAGAGCCCAGTGGTGAGTTTACTACCTGTCCAACCATACCATTGCATGGAGGTGTAGGCTCTGAAGCTGAATGGAGCAATTAACTTCATTTCACTGAATATGTTATCGTCCACCCTGTGGTGTGTTGGCGCCTGCCCAGCGTTGGTTCCTGCCTGCGCCCATTGTTCCCAGGATAGGATCTGGTCCCCCCCGCGACCCCAGTTGGGATTAAGCAGTTTCAGTAAATGGATGGATGGATGGATGGATGTTATCGTCCATAAAACATCATCATGCTTTCATAACTGGCCCGAACTGAAATTATTGACATTGTTTAGCTTGGTACCCATTTAGTATTCAATACCTTGTTTTATCAGTAGTGCTACAGTTGACTGGAGGTAGGAGACAAGCCCCAGAAATCACAGATCCAGGCATATTTCCAAAGTCAATATGCTTTTGGTTGCTGAATCAATTGACCCTAAGTACTGTCATGGCTGACTCACTGGACACAGGTTACAGCGATCAGTACGTTGTAATGTGGCCAGGAACACCAGTATACTATATGAAAGTGATACCCTTGAAGGTAGACAAGCATAAAGGCCATCTTTGGACTTTGACAGTGCACCTTTACAGAACAGTAAAATGAAGCTTTGAAGAATTTGAAGAAACGATGTTCTGCTGAATGTGAAATGCCCTGTCTCCATGATGTATAGATCTGAAATACAGGACCTATTTCATTACAAAGCATGTTTCCTAATCTTTGGTGTGCATTTTAGGATATTAATCAAAATTATTTAAAAGATGGAAGGCACTTTTAACACCATAAGCATCATTACTTGAACTTTCATTGCTAAGTTCAAGAGGTTTGAAGCAATAAGGATTGAACTGAAAAAATTGTACTGAAACAAATGCATAATCAATCAAAAAAAGAAAAACCTAGTATTAGTGATTTATGTGTATAAACCAATTCATTGATTATTCTCTAAGAGAAACAGAATTTGTTCATACAAAAAAATGGCCCAGCACCAGTTCAGTTCAGTTTTGTTTATTCGTCATATGCAAGTTAGCACAGGGTCAACATTGCAATGAAATGTGATTGACGAGAATAAAAAAGTCTCTCAGCAATATATTACACAGAAGTAAGACAACTTCAGGTTGTAACATAAATATAATTAATGCATAGTCTTGGATGCCCCACTGCCTAAATCACTTTTTCACTTCCTTAATAGTGCTGTTGACTTATTTGTTGATTACAGTGCAGTATCTTTATGCATATTCAGACGTAAATGCTGCACAATATCGCAGTTGTGCTGAAAGGCAGATTAGTGCGAAACACAAACCAAAGTTTAAATTACAATTCACCTTATTATGGGAATAGTTTGTTTTTCATGTGTGGCAGTGTACAGAGTGTTCCTGTCTGCAACATTGCGTAATGTGAGTGGAACTGGGCTTAACTGGGGCTAGATCAAGTGGCCATTATTGGCAGGAGATGGAAACACTAACTGCATTTCCTGTGGCAAAGCATAATTGATTAATATTCCCTTGTAGTGAAAATGTCGGATAATGAATTTTGTAAAGTTAGAGATCCTGTGTATTTTAAGAAAAGGCTGGATGAGAAAAAGCTTGGGCAAGACACTGTTTATTTTCCGAGTCACGGTTCAGTGGATCTTCTTTAGTTTCTGATGAATGTCGTGATTCAAAACCCTTGGGACTGCATCGGTGGAGCTCTTTACCCTATATCTATGTGGTCCCCCTGCTTCTGAACGGCCAGTAACACTTGTGAAGGAAGGGCATCTATTATCTGTGTCTTTCTGAGGCAGACTGACTGGCGCGTGTCTTCTGAGTCGTGATAAGATGGGCGAAGAGAAGTTTAGAGATGAAGCCACTCAGCTGTTACTGCGCCAAGGGCTTTAGAGGCATGACTCTCCTGGACTTTCTGTTAATATTAATGCAGCGTGAGGAGTTACAGTTAGTGTGTGTTCAGCCTGTGAAATGAAAGTTTGTATTCAGTGTAATAGAGCAGGACAATTCATCAGACAGTTTTTATTAATGGGTTTTAAACTTTGGCAACCAGACCTAGCAATTTAAATTGTCCTAGGCTTCAGAATTTTTTTAAAAGGTCTAGTACTTTTATATAAATAAAAATTTGCCCCTTTCTGTAAAATGACATTAATGGCTTTTTTGGAAACCATACATTGTTCAGCAGCACAAAACAACAGTGTTCTTGATAAGCCTTCTACCTCATAACATCTAATATGATCTGACTGTTCCAGTCATGGGGCTAATATTAGAATGTGAATGAGCCAATAGAATAATATTGGAATGTGAATGAGCCAATAGAATATTATCAGAATGTGAATGAGCCAATAAAATAATACCGGAATGTGAATTCTATTCACCTGTACGAGCTAAACATTGTCACATGTACTGCAACAATCTTCATCTATCACATATTATGGCATTGATATTGTTAAAATGTTGCATCAAGTCAGGGTTTTCAGTTATTTATTAGCTCTTGTAAAAACCCTCATCCACCCAACCTATAGATGTTGTACTGGAGATAATTTGCTGAATTTTGAGAAAATGAAGTAGAGACTTGTCAGTGTTGAAAGGCCAGTGTTGAAGTGTTATGAAACACTTCTGTGTTATGTGAAGGTTTTGGAATCTTGGTCTTTGTCGTTAGAATTGTCTGATCCTTTCCCCTCAGTATGTTATTACTGCGGCACAGGCCTGTACTGCTGTATAATTGGCTGTGTTACTGTAGTGACTGGCTTCATATCCCCTTATTTTTATTGACCACATTATTGTTATTCTGACCTTGTCACATTTCAAGCTGAAAATTAAAATGGTAGGAAATACCTAGATTAAAATTATAACAAAACACACTGGTGACTCCATTTTCTTGGAAGCCATTATATAAATTGGTTTTTGTGCTGTTAAGCTAAATTGCGTTTTATGTAATTATTTTCATAATTTGACTTGATATTAATAAAGAAAAATGTATTTTAATTTGTCATCCCTTTGTATAATAATACAGTAGTACTTAATAACTTTATTATATAGAATCTTTAATAATGCAGTTTCTCCAAACAATTTTTATCTAAATTGTTGCTATTATTTGAGTTATACAAAAAATGAAATAAAATGAGGTTAAAGGAATATATTTTATTTTAGTTGCACAATTATTTGAAAACTCAGTTCTGACACAGTCTCCTGCCTGTGACTGTTACTTCTGACTCAAGGGCCGAGCTCTGCTGGTTTTCCAGCTTTTCTTTCCCCATGAGCCCGATGTGAAACCTCTGGTCAATTAGAATCAGTAAGTATTAAACTAACTACCTGGGAGAACTGTGAGCCCGGCCTGGATTTGGAAAGGAGGGCCAGATTTGAAGAGTCCTGGTATAAGTCCATAAGTTCACAAGCTTAATCACTTCTCAGTAATTAAGGGCTTTATTGGGACTATTATCAGCTTACAATGGTCCCCAATGTCTGGTTTGAGAGTCACTGGTTAATGCACTTCATTATCTCACCAACGGATTTGAGCTTTAAAGAGGTAGTTTTTAATGTGAAAGAGGTCATTTTTAATGTGAAGTCGGTAGCTAAAGGCTTGTTTGTCTGATGTGACACTGGTAACCCTCTGGCTGATGAGAGCAGCAGTTGCGATGAGCAGGGTGCTATCAGGTCTGTACCATTCACTTATTTTCTTTCCAGCTGCTGTACTGAATCACCTTTTATGACCGTTAATCCCCTGAGTACTGATCCCCAATTATCAGCCTGTATAAACTGCTCTAATGGCAAATGCTGAGCAGTGCAGTGTCAGTGTCTGGACTTTCTGGGAGCACATCTTCAGTTTGGCAGCTTGAGCAAATAAGGTGGCTATGTGGCACCAATCATGTTGTGGGGAATAGCAACACGACCTGTCAAGAGGCTGCTCCAGACCAGGCTATCATTTTTCTTCTCCTGCGGCACCTTGGGTCTGAAATCAGTGGTGGTGATCGATGGTCTTTATCGCACTTTAGTTAGCCAGTGGGATGCTGTCTGGAAACTGTGCCTGCTCTGGTCTCTGCTGCCTCCTGGCTTCTCACCCATCATCTCTTGCTTCTCCATCTGCCTCCACAATCTAGTCTTTTGAGCTCCTTTTAAGCTACATCAATGTTGGAAGGACGTGTGGCTCAATATGTATCTTTGGGAACACTTTACGTAAAGCAGTCATCATAATGCATTATACTGTAGATACCTTCATAATGCATGGTAATGCAGTCATAAAGTATTACAGCTATAACTATTTATAAAAAGGCATGCATTATAGCCATGTGTATTACGCAATATGTAATAGTCAGTATAAGCCATTACAATGCGTTTATGAAGGTATCTATAGTGCATTATAGATGAGAGCTTCATAGCGCAATCATAATGCATAATAAACATGGCTATAATGTCTTATGCCTTTTCATTACTAGTTATAGCCATGTTCATATGCCTTATGAATGCTTTAAAATGCATTATGAAGGTATCCCTACATGAGTTCTTTAAGTAAAGTGTTGCTGTATGTTTTTTTATATATCAAAATGTGTTTAGACCTCTGATGTTCTGGAATAGTTTTGCCTCCAAATACAATGTTCCCCAGATGCCTTCATGTGTCTTAGATGCAGCATGGATACTCTCTGCAGGTGTTACTGAAGGTGTTGCTGTTACTAATCTTACTGAGGTTACTATTTTGGCAATGTTGCAACATCTAAAACACGATTGGTTTGTGATTGATTGGTGTTTCCGAATACGATTGGCTGTGTGTCATTCCCACCCAGGTGATTGGCTTTCCTTAGATGTTAAACTTCTGCCCTGGATGGTGCCTGAGTTGTCAGATGGAAATATATGTCTTAGCCAGGATGGAGCAGACTAATTATACACGTCTCTGCGATGGTGTCTGTCCTGTATCTTTCTGCTCTTTGCGTGGAAGGCGCCTGGTGTTTGTTAGGGGAAAAAAATTGAGTCAGTGAGACCAAAAATAGCTCTGAAGGGGAATTAATGCATGTTGTTCTGACGCAGCTACTTTCTGAAGGCTGAGCTGTGACATTATGAACAGTTTGGCAAATCAACGTCCATCCAAGTATGAGCGTTGGTCTGAAAGGGGAAAATCGATCCAGTTGTCGAAGAACCAGAAATGAAAAGGCAGCTGTGGGAATGAGCAGCAAAAAAGGCACCTAAGAGGAAGACAAAGGAAAATCAATAGTTAAACAGCAACGGCATACTTTGTAATATTTTGGAACTGCTCCTCTTTCTCTCTGTAAAAGCAGAACTGGACTGATTTGCTGTTCTGACTGCGGTTTCATTGTGAGGAAAGCTGCATTTTAATGTGTGACATGGGGACAAAGGGCAGTTGGGCCTGTGGTATGAGGGGTTAGTGGTGCTGCAGCAGTGCAACATTCACGCTGAACATTTCATGGGCTTCAGGTTCCATTTCACCTCACTCTACTAGGAGAAACACCTATCAGGCAGATCCTGCTTTTCTCACTCTTCTGTGTATGCGTTTGTGTGTGTGTTTGGGGGAGGGGGGGTGTTTTACATGGATGAGACATTTTCTCCCGCCACGATCCTGATAGGCCCATGAGAAAATGGAGGAGACCAAGTTGGAAGCGGTGAGAGACAACAATGTGGAGCTGGTGCAGGAGATCTTGAGGGATCTGACCCCTCTGACTCACCGCAGCAAGGCCGCCGACGAGCTGGCCCGCATCCTGAAGGAGCCCCACTTCCAGGTAAGGCCCGGCGGGTCCCGCGGCTCCCCCGACAGCGGCGGACGCGCTCTGCCGCGTCGACACGCGCGCGCTAACGCTAACGCGCTCTCGTCCATCCTCTGGCTCGGCCGCTTACCTTTCCTGCTGCTCTGATGATGCTTTTTGGCCGAAGCAGCTCTTTTTATTAGCTTGTGCTGCTGGATGTGATGCCGGAAAGCCTCAGTCAAAGGTGTGTTACCTTGCTGACGGGCACAGCCGTGGGGCGCCTGCTGGTCCTTCCACCGGAAGGGGGCCTGTCTCCCCAACATCACGCTGCCTGCTTCTCAGCCCCTTTGCAGCAACAAATGGTTTTGCTTATTTCTGCATGATTTCTGGTCTCTGTTAAGTATAACTGGTGATTTGCTTTGGGTTTTTAAAAAGTTATATTAAAGTTATACTCCGGGGCATTCCTAGAAATTCTGGGGCCCCTGACAAAACGTCACGTTACGTATTACTGCCCGTGTCAAGTGCTGCGCCCCCGAATCTGCCAGGGTGTCAATGTCCCTCCGACTACCCTGGCTGTCCTAACATATGGATGTGCTACAGATATACATGATATACATGCTACATTTTTGGCTGTTTTCTTCAGATTTAGCAGTTTTGTCTAATTTTCCTCTCCTTTCCTTTCTTCTCTGCATTGCTTAAAACGGTTAGCATATTACGACAGGTCTTCATTTGTTACTTCTCCTTAACAGGCCTTTAGGGGGAATACGGTCCAAAGACTGCTGAAGCACAATAACAGAGTAAATCATTCTTCTGCTGTGTTACTTTGGGTAGCTTGCATGAAACTGCATGCGAGATCCGCTCCCCTTTGACCATCGGACGCAGCTTGCTAACTGCCACAGTGCTAGCTGAGAGCACGGCGCACATGTCGCGTCATGGGCCCTGGAACATGTGGCTCAGCTTGCTGCTTCTCCCCCAGTCCCTCCTGGAGACGCACGACTCTGTGGCCTCCAAAAGCTACGACACCCCGCCCCCCAGCCCCTGCGCCTTCATGGATGCCGCCCTGAACAATCAGCCCGTCCCCCCCGACGCCGTCAGGATGGTGGGCATCCGCAAAGTGGCTGGGGAACACCTGGTGAGTGCCATATGCTCTCGTCGTGACATATTGGCGATGGGAAAGGCTGCTAGTCTTTTACCAGTGAGGCCTCATATTTATTATCGTGTCACTATTTATGTGCCATCCCAGCCATTTGCCCAGCTGTGTTTATGCTCATTGGGTAAAAAGAGGAGGACGGTGGCGATAGCCGTGAGCTCGACAGACGACCCAGAGCTCGCACCGTATAAATACCTCCTTTGTGTGTTCGGTTGTGCAGCATTACCTCCTATCCTGTGGTCTCTGCCTGGCAGCTGAGGGCACACAGCAGGGGAGAACCCTGGATGGGATGCCTGTTCAGCACAAGGCCCACACACACATAAACAGCCACACTGTGGGTAACTGTAGAGTCTAACCGCAAACCAGAGTCTCCAGAGTAAACCCACGCAACGCCGGGAGAACATCCAAGCTCCGCACTGAACAGATCCAGCGGCATGATGCGGGAGATGTGAGACTGCAGCGTTACCTGCGGGGCCCCCTGTTTGTAGCCTTAAACAGCAAAAGTCCTGCATGCGTGTTTTGTCACTATTTACGTCAGGTTATTTTGGTTTTGCGATTGATTATTGCTGTTGTTACTCTAGCCCCACGGGGAGCAGGACGCGGAGATGTTTCCAGGCACCGATGGAGATGACAAAATGCTGGTGTCAGGGAACGTGTAGGGGCCTGAATTTGAGGGTAGACGTGATACGGACAGACATCGTAGAGTTTAGCTCCTCACCGAAGTCGGATGCAGAGCAGAAGCTCGGCAGGTAGATGGGTCCAGCACAGTCACAGCCGATCACCGTGTCTGCAGTACGCGGGGAAGTCAGCGGCACAGCCAGCGAACTGCCCTCAAGGGAAATGTCCACATAGGTCATTTTCTGCGTCATCCGTGGATTTCCTCTATCTTCATTTAGCCAGATTGTACTTCCCACTCAGACCAGTCTGCAACAGGATTTGTGTATAACTGCTTGTGTGGCTTGTCTGTTTCTGACTTAAGGATTTAGTTATTTTAGAGCTTTAATTTCTGAGCTTTTCAGGAGGAATGACGTGTTTGTGTGTGTGTGTGTGTGTGTGTGTGGGGTCCAAATGTCCCCACAGTGTGATAAGCTGTTATTTTGATGTTGTGGGGACCATTTGTTTCAGTTCCCGCAAGGGGAATTTCAATTTTATAAAAATCTGTGACTGCAATCAAAAAACTAAAAGTGCCAAAACTCTTTTGTATTGTGTTTGGTTACTTATGGTTAAGGTTAGGCCTGGGTAGTGGTTACGGTTGTCATTGTCGGGATTAGAGTTTTGCCCATAGAAATGAATGGGCACAGTAGGGGTGTGTGTGTGTATGTGTGTTTTCATCCCAGTCTATTCTACTGGCCCAGTTACCTTAGTATTACCTGTTCTATTTATACCTATTTACCCTTGTCCAAAAAAATTTATACAGGACAAAAAGAGCTGAAATATTCTCATGTAAATTATAAAGAGATGAATCATCATAATTACAGAGTGGATATTAGTGTAATTAGGCGTGTACCTTGCCAAGTAATATCTGAAAGTTTTTCTTATCAGGGTGGTGTGTGTTGCTTAGCGGGTTGCGTAATCAGAAGGTCACCGATTCAAATCCCTTGGCTGGCAGGGTGATGTCACTGTCGGCCTTTTGAGCAAAGTCCTTGACCCTCCGTCGCTCCAGGGGCTCTGGATGCTTGGTGACCCTGCACTGTGACCCCTCCCCCAAGGCCGAACTCAGCTGTATATGTGTCCATGTGTCAGCAGTACTTCTATTCTGCCCCCCTGTAATGAATGGATATGGGGGGTCAGCGGCCTGCGACGTGGCCAGCTGGTGCCGTGTGACCTGTTTGGTGCCAGGCCTGACCAGGCGGGCCTCCTCTGCCGCAGGGCGTGACCTTCCGGGTGGAGAGCGGCGAGCTGGTCATCGCCAGGATCCTCCATGGGGGCATGATTGACCAGCAAGGCCTGCTGCATGTGGGCGACATCATCAAGGAGGTGAACGCCAAGGAAGTGGGCAATGACCCCAAAGTGCTGCAGGAGATGCTGAAGGAGGCCAGCGGCAGCGTAGTGCTGAAGATCCTGCCCAGCTACCAGGAGCCACACACCCCGCGCCAGGTGAGCCTGCCCCTCCCCCCTCACCCCCTGCCTCGTGCTCGTTTCCCCCTGCTTAGTTAAAACAAGATGCCGGAAAACACCCTTTATTCCCAGCAGACAGCACATTGCTTGGACCCATCACCTCTGCAGTCTGATTGGTTATCTATCTGAACCAATCATTTTTCTTTCAGCTCTCAGAACATTTTTGTGTAAGTAACTCCGGTGAGCGTGCTGTTGGCTGTAGTTCTGCATGGTGTCTGCACATTACTGGCGATTTATGCCTTTAATTCAAACAGTAGAGTCCTAAATGTATTAGTGGAGTTCAGTATTGATAAAAATAGTCAAATACAGTCATTTAACAGTGACTCATATTTTTTGCTGACTTGTATAGCTCTCTGAGGTACTTCAAGTTCTGATTGCTAGGGGGACATTACAGACTGTTGTTATTTCATAGGTTTAGTCATAGAAATAGATTTTTTCTTTTTTCGCATATCTTTCTCTGGAGCTCATGAAAACTCATGAAAACTTTAGTGGGAGTAGAGCTGCTCTCTGCCTGGCCGCCTGGGGTTTTCCACGCCTCTGCCTTTAACGTAGAGCCGCGGGGCGTGGCAGCTGGGGCCCCCACGTTTGTACCCTGGCAGCTTTTCGGGAGTGAAGCCGCTGGGATAATATCATCCCTGGCTCTGCGTCCGCCACACTAGCGTTCGGGGTAATGGAGCCGGAGTGTCTGAGAGATCTGTCATTGTCACCCATAATGGGCTCTAGTAGGAGAGGTGCTGGCAGTCTCAGTGAGGGTGGGGCTGCTCTAAAGGTGTGGAAACGGTGTGATTGAAGGGGATGGTGCGGCAGGGGCCGAGACTGGATACCTGCCCCCTCACCAAAGGTGCTGGCTATCAGTCAGCTATGCTGTTTGCTCCTAACCTCATTGTTCTTTTTAAATGTCTTACTTTATGGAATCATAATTAACCAGATGCCTTCATGCTATGTTAACATGCAGCTTATGAACTGACCATTTTTTATGAAGGCCAGTGGGTTGACTGCCGGTGGAATGTTCGAGAAAGGTCACTGCTTCTCATTTCCTGCTCGCTGGGCCTATAATGATTTGCTGCAGCCAAAAAAAAAAATCTACCTCCTTTATATGGATGAGTTGTAAGCTGTAAGTCAGTTTAGATCAAAAATAATAGTAAATGAATGTAGCTATAAAGCTGGGTGGGTTTTTTCGCGAAGCCCTTTTGATTTATACATTCCTTTCACACGGGTGCCTCGCCAACCTGGATTCCCAGCGGAGCGAGGTGCCTGACTGAACGCCCCGAAAGATCCTCCTTTCTCTGCAGCCTGCGGCATATGGGTTGGAGCAGCCATCTGCTCCACTCTTTATTTCGGGCCGCTGACTGATGGCAAGCCGAGCCAACGCCCCCCCCCATGGCCAGTGGCCGCTGAACAGGAGCTCTTCAGTGCTCCATGCCGGCGCTGTGATGTCCAGGGGGACTGTCTCCTGGCCGGGGGGGTGGGGCGACTCAGGGACTGGCGACCCCTTGTACTCCTTACTGCGTCCACTTGAGAGAAGCTCTGGTCGTCATGGATACTGTCCCTGGGAGTGTTGCATTGTCTGTCTTTAGTTACTTGCCTTCTTCAGCTGCTGTTTCTTGTGAATGGTTCTTGCAAGGACTTTTGTGTAGGACCCTCACACTGGTGTGGAAGATGCCAAGCTGCCTGTATGTCACAGCTAGTTAATCTTACAGGCGACGTAGGTGCTTGCCAATTTCTGAAGGGGGGCCGACTTGCCAGCCAATCTTACTATCGCTGGGATGGGTGGGGGGGGGGGGGGTGAGTGATGCTCGCTTAGGGTGCCATGTCAACTAGGAACAGCACTGCTGTAGGTGATGCAGTCCAGCTGGAGCTGCAATCTGATCACTGTTTTATCTAATCACTGTGTTATGAGTAACGATTAAATCAGACGAGCTAAAAGTACCGATGCTTTAGCTGTGTTCTTGTAGATAAGACAGGATAAGATAGAACTTTATTGATTCTTCTATGTGGAAAGTTCTTTGTCTAGTTTCGCTGAAACGGGTAAATACAGCAAAGGATAATGTGTAAGTAGACAATAAAAATGTAAGAAAAAACTAATAAAGTTAAATCAACTTTTAAAAAGAAATAAATAAGGACAGTTGGTCAAAAGACATATATATATACATTCAATGTCCGTTCATCACACAAGTGTCTTTAGAAGAGACAGCATTGTACTGTGGTATTATAGCATTTCCTGAAGATGCCTTTCTGTGGGCAAACCAGGTGCAAGTTTAATGTTAAAGTGAATGACACGCTGTGAATACTTGTAACGGTAAATATAATGTAAGGCCAGACATTGAAGTGTGATCTGTGTTCCTGTGCGCAGGCGTTTGTGAAGTGTCACTTTGACTACGACCCTGCCCACGACAACCTCATCCCCTGCAAGGAGGCCGGACTCAAGTTCAGCAGTGGCGACATCCTCCAGATATTCAACCAGGAGGACCTCAACTGGTGGCAGGTAAAGTGCCCAGAGACCCAGCATCATGATCTCTGTTCCTCCCCAGCATCAGCTTTGACCTTAGTCGATGTCACGATGGTTATCGGAGCTAAACCCACAGAATCCTGCGGCAACCTTTAAAGAAAATGAAGTGGCAGACTTTGGCCACCTCCTTCACAAAAGGCAGGAACTGAAAAGTGTTTCTTTATTCCACCACCCCCCGCCCCCCCCCCCCCCCCACCCCACACACAAACACACACACAGGCCTGTACTCATATCTTTATGGGAACCATCCATTCATTTCTATAGGCAAAACCCTAATCCTAATCCTAATCTTTTTCTAAAATTCCTCGTTTGGGGGCTGAAAAATAGTCCCCACAATTATTATAATGTACCTGGACCACACACACACACACACACACACACACACACACACACACACACACGTGTTTAAGGTGGCTCAGTTTTAGCTGTTGTAGAGTGTGGTATTTTCCTGCAGCATTCAGGGTGTGTGCACTGTTCAAGGAAACGACAGCAGGACTCTTCAGGGACTTGATTCAGCAAACCTGAGGTCACAGGCCTGTGGCCCTAACTGTCATAGTTTAGGATGTCCTGTCTTGCTCTCTGTAATTAATGGTATATCAAAATGAAGCACAGTGGCTCAGCAGGCAGTGCTATTGCCTCATATCTCTCTGGTTGGGAGTTGGAATCCCGATTCTTCTGTGTGTGTGTGTGTTTGCGTGTTTGTACATGTGACTGTGTCGTATGTGTGTCCTCCTACTGCCCAGAGTGTATGTTTTAATGCAGCCCTGGGTAACTGGCATCCCGTGTAGGGTGTACCCCAGCCACGTGCCCCGTGACGGATCGCCATCCCGTGTAGGGTGTACCTCAGCCGCGCCCCGTGACGGACCGGCATCCCGTGTAGGGTGTACCCCAGCCACGCGCCCCGTGACGGATCGCCATCCCGTGTAGGGTGTACCCCAGCCGCGTGCCCCGTGACGGACCGGCATCCCGTGTAGGGTGTACCCCAGCCGCGCCCCGTGACGGACCGGCATCCCGTGTAGGGTGTACCCCAGCCGCGCGCCCCGTGACGGACCGGCATCCCGTGTAGGGTGTACCCCAGCTGCGCCCCGTGACGGACCGGCATCCCATGTAGGGTGTACCCCAGCTGCGCCCCGTGACGGACCGGCATCCCATGTAGGGTGTACCCCAGCTGTGCCCCGTGACGGACCGGCATCCCATGTAGGGTGTACCCCAGCTGCGCCCCGTGACGGACCGGCATCCCATGTAGGGTGTACCCCAGCTGCGCCCCGTGACGGACCGGCATCCCATGTAGGGTGTACCCCAGCTGCGCCCCGTGACGGACCGGCATCCCGTGTAGGGTGTACCCCAGCCGCGCGCCCCATGATGGACCGGCATCCCGTGTAGGATGTACCCCAGCCGCGCCCCGTGACGGACCGGCATCCCGTGTAGGGTGTACCCCAGCCGCGCCCCGTGACGGACCGGCATCCCGTGTAGGGTGTACCCCAGCCGCGCGCCCCGTGACGGACCGGCATCCCGTGTAGGGTGTACCCCAGCCGCGCGCCCCGTGACGGACCGGCATCCCGTGTAGGGTGTACCTCAGCTGCGCCCCGTGACGGACCGGCATCCCGTGTAGGGTGTACCCCAGCCGCGCGCCCCGTGACGGACCGGCATCCCGTGTAGGGTGTACCCCAGCCGCGCCCCGTGACGGACCGGCATCCCGTGTAGGGTGTACCCCAGCCGCGCGCCCCATGATGGCCCGGCATCCCGTGTAGGATGTACCCCAGCCGCGCCCCGTGACGGACCGGCATCCCATGTAGGGTGTACCCCAGCCGCGCCCCGTGACGGACCGGCATCCCGTGTAGGGTGTACCCCAGCCGCGCGCCCCATGATGGACCGGCATCCCGTGTAGGATGTACCCCAGCCGCGCCCCATGATGGACCGGCATCCCGTGTAGGATGTACCCCAGCCGCACCCCGTGACGGACCGGCATCCCGTGTAGGATGTACCCCAGCCGCGCCCCGTGACGGACCGGCATCCCGTGTAGGGTGTACCCCAGCTGCGCCCCGTGACGGACCGGCATCCCGTGTAGGGTGTACCCCAGCTGCGCCCCGTGACGGACCGGCATCCCGTGTAGGATGTACCCCAGCCGCGCCCCGTGACGGACCGGCATCCCGTGTAGGGTGTACCCCAGCTGCGCCCCGTGACGGACCGGCATCCCGTGTAGGGTGTACCCCAGCTGCGCCCCGTGACGGACCGGCATCCCGTGTAGGGTGTACCCCAGCTGCGCCCCGTGACGGACCGGCATCCCGTGTAGGGTGTACCCCAGCTGCGCCCCGTGACGGACCGGCATCCCGTGTAGGGTGTACCCCAGCCGCGCGCCCCGTGATGGACCGGCATCCCGTGTAGGATGTACCCCAGCTGCGCCCCGTGACGGACCGGCATCCCGTGTAGGGTTGCCGGTCTGAATGCATAATGCAGGAGTAAATCATCCCCCAGTCGCATTATCTGGGTGTCAATCGGTTAAGAGAAATTTGATTTAGTACGATTTCAGTCGGACTAATACGTTTACATGTTAAAAGTCCGGTTTTAGTCAGACTAACACGATAATTTGATTTTCTTAGTATACATATAAATGTAGTGAGTATTTAATAGATAGCTTATTGAGAATGTAATTTCAGGAAAAGAATTAACAAAAGACAAAAAAATTGTTCTGATTCATTTACCTTTTTCTTGTTTTGGGTGCTCTGTGCAACATGATCACTGCAATTTTCATGCTGGAGGCATAGAAACTAGAATATTAAAAAATGAATAAGCTTGCTAATTTTTAACAATGTGCATGAGAACAAGCATCTATATATAAACTGTAGTAATCAGATTGCAGCTAGTTATTTCCAGTTGTGGCAAACAGTATGAAAGTGGCAAAGTGTTTTTTCTGTTACCGCACATTATAGTTCTTGTTTGGGTAAATGTATTATATAGACGGGTATGAAACCTAATGTACTTCATTGCTGAAATGAATGATACAAAACAGCTGTTTAAGCCTTTTAGCTCCCTGGCAGTTTATGCATGTTTTGGTAATGCATTGCAAGAAGATTAATGTCATTCTAGTCAAACACTGCACATTCACAGCCATTTGGCTTAACAAGGCCACCATTCTGATGGTAGCGATGGGTAAATGTTGCTCATTTGGAAGGAAGATTTTGAACTTGAAGGTATCCCTATGCTGGGAGAGGTGGGCAGGGCAGGGGAGCTGATCGCAGTGTATCCGAGATGATCAAAAGCCAAGGACGAGGCTGCCTTCCGCACCGCGACCAGCCTATTATGCAAAATCTACAAAGTGAACTAGTGCTGCAAGGTGAACTTTGATTATTAATGGTGCTCAATTTCGGACCATTATACCACAGCCGGTTTAAGAGAAAATGATAGTCGTCTAAGATAGGCATACATTTACTGTCAGGCGTGATATTACTTTTGAAAACACAGATTAAGTGTCCATGGAGTGTTGATGCACTTTTGTTGGAGTGGTCCGGTTGAATCGGTCCCATTTGAGTGGCGCTGTCGGACTGATCCTCCTGGAGTGGTCTTGCTGGAGTGATCCTTGTTGAGTAATCAAATCCCCAGAAGAGAGAAAGAGCTGTTGAAGTGAACACATCCAGACATTTCCACTCAGCAGATGGGCAGAACACAGTACTTCGTTCTGTCTGTAGTTGTTCATCTGGAGCGCCTTAATTTTTAGAAGTTCTGATGGAAAAATCAACACCTTCAGAACTGCAGAATCTCTAAAACATGCTGAATTCAGTCCTCAGTTTTCAGTGTGCATTCTCCTTGTAAGCCGAAGCCTGCAAATCACACTTAAATGTACAACTCGCAATGCTAACTATACAGTACCAACTGACACACTGTGTTATAAATCACGGTCTGGGTGGCTAAGTACGCGGCCACACGCATTAGCTGGGTGGCTGGGTGGGAGGTGACGGGTGAATGCTGCTCCTTGCAGGCGTGCCATGTGGAGGGGGGCAGCGCAGGCCTCATCCCCAGCCAGCTCCTGGAGGAGAAGCGGAAGGCCTTTGTGAAGAGGGACCTGGAGTTTGCAGGTGGAGGTACAGCCGCTGGCTCCACATCACAGCTGTAATATGGAGTCACTATTGCTAAGATGACTCAGTGATGACATCATCGATTATTTTTTGTCTTCAAAATAACTATACAGGAATCCATCAACTTACGAATGGGTTATGTTGCACGATCAGTTTGTTTTTGTTCTTGCCGCATGCCGGACACGTGGTAAAATACATCCACTAACGTGCACTATATCTGCTTCAGACGTCTCTCGATAAATATTATTAAGCCTCTTAACGACTGGACATTACTCTATCGAACATGTTGATGGATGACTTTACTTTATTTAACAATCTTACGTTATAGATTACTGCTTCTATCTCCAGATTTTTTTTTTACAGAAGTATTTGGTGCCATTACCTCACGTGTGGACTTGCCATCATAGCGGGCACATTTGGCGCCTTGCCGCTCAGCTCTGTGGCTGGCCGCTGGTGTCGTCCGCAGACCTGCTTATATTGAGCTCTGTCCTGTACATTCTGGGCGCACGGGCAGCTCTGATTGTGAAGTCACAGGGAACCTGTGAGAAGGACATGGTAGGTGCAGGTGTACTGCAGACCTGCCACCTCCCCTCCTCTGCAAAGCCCAGAGCTTCTGAGTTTCCTCCCCGCTGCCCTCTGCTCGACCAGAGCCTCTGAACAGCAAGTCAGAGTAGCAACGGCCATCAGCGGGCCTCTTAAAATCGGCTTGGCTGACCTACTTAAACCTGCTGATTATTCATAACTACTGTTTTTTGTTATAATTGATGTCTTCTAACATTCAGCTGTAACAGTCAGGAATTTGGAATTGGTAATGAGCTGGCTGAGTGTTCCTGCCCTAAGGAGGGGTTACTGATTACTCTGAATCCCAGAGTAACAAGGCATGAAACAGTGACGGCTCCTTTCCACAGCACAGATTTTATTACCCATCTATTCACTGTTTCCACTTTTTTGATTCTTTTGTAAATGAGAAACTCTTCATTATGAATTGCCCTGGTGTTTTATTGCGATAACGGTAATGTTTCGCCATGTGTCTTCACTGTTTTCTGGTTCAGCCCCACTGGTCTGTATTAAAACCATCCAACAAAGCCCAGCTGTTGCCACATTTTGATTGACGGGTTTGACTGAACTCTTTAACCTCAAGTGTGGAGGTGCTGGACTTGTGTGACACTGTCACCTAGTGGAGAAGTCAGGTCACTGATGCGATGTAGATGTGCCACCGAAGCGCCTTTGCTTCTTGGAGCCGAGTGACGGGTGTGATGAACCAGAGTCGGACGGAGCCGGACTTTCATTCCTGCATTGTAGTATGTGTCTTTGCTCTTACAAATCTCAATTCCCTCTGCCAGGTCCACTCTGTACGGGCATCGGCGGGAAGAAGAAAAAGAAGATGATGTACCTGACGACGAAGAATGCTGGTTCGAGCTTATAATCTTCTGTGCAAATAAATATGTATTCAAGCATAACCGACTTTCCAGATGACAAATATATATAAGGATGGTAAGGCTTGGTAATCAGAAGTGACTGCTCTGTCTTTCAGAGTTTGACCGGCACGAGCTGCTTATCTACGAGGAAGTTGCCAAGATGCCCCCCTTCCGCCGGAAGAGCCTGGTTCTGATCGGGGCACAAGGGGTGGGCCGGCGCAGCCTCAAGAACAAGCTGCTGGTGTCAGATCCGCAGCGGTATGGTACCACCATGCCGTGTGAGTGCAGCCTGACGCGTCTCCGTTATGCTTCCCGCACCAAAAGCTGTTTCTTAGTGATGGATAAAAATGATGCCGCATGAACCATTTGCTGTATTTTTTGACCCCACTAGATGGCGCTCAGCAAATGGTTTGTAATGCATCATTTTGTCCATCACTGCTATTTCGCACCTAGAGCTGCTTTTGTAAGGCTTCTGCAATACAGAGTAATGGTGAGCTTGGGGCCTGTCCCAGGATGCAGAGGACATGAGGCAGGGGACACCCCTGTGCTGAATGAGCCATGAAACCTATTAATTAATTTAATTAATTTCCCCAATCAGGTCAGATACAGGCTAAAAAAATGATCTTGTGAGTTGTATTTCAGGTTTAGTTTCAGTTTTGCAAGAACTGTGTAGGAGCTGTTTCCCAATCCGGTCCTCGGTGACCCACAGCCGGTCCATGTTTTTGCTCCCTCTGAGCTCCCAGTAGATGTGGACTGTTTGTGGAGCTCCAAGGACCAGATTGGGAAACACTGGTTTAGGACTTGGGGTTGGGGAGGGTGGATTTCTCAGCCAAATGTAAAAGAATCCTTGGCATATAATGGAAAATGTGATAAAATCTGTTTACGTAAAGCAATAGCGATAATCAATTAAAATTTATGAAGTAGTTTAAAAATAATGAATTACCAATTATTATTTAATACAGCACCTATAGTTTTGTAAGAGATTGATTGGTATTTGAAAAGTCTGAAATGGTATAATTGATTTTATGTTTTTAATCTTTACCATAATGTAGATGTAGGATCTAAAGTGGAGGTGTGTCACTAAACAGGCTTTTGTATACTTGTCTCTTCCATCCATTTTACGACTACTTTCTGTGTGTTGTGGTGAAGGAACCAGAGCCAATCCAAGGCAGTTTAGGACACAAGGCTGGGGGGCACCCTGGACAGGGTGCCAGTCCTCCCCAGGGCACATAGACACACTCACTATGGGCAATTTAGGGATTCCAGTTAGCCTGACTGAATGTCTATAGAGCGTAGAAGGAAACCAGTGCAGCATAGAAAGCACGGACTCTAAAAACACAGTGGGGTTCAAAGTCCCAACCTAAAAGGTGTGTGACAACAGCGCCCCCTACTGAGCCGCACTCCCATCCCGTACTTGTGTTTTTGTGTCCTAGTTACACATCAGTGGACCCATAACCTACTATCAGCTTATATGTGATATTTTTATAGTCGCCAGTTATCTAAGACCACGCCCGCACACATCTGCTTAAAGCCCCACAATCTTAGAACAATGATTACTGCACTTTTGTGACCTCGTCCTATCTGCTGTGGCACAGACACCTCCAGGAAGCCCAAAGCAAATGAGAGGGATGGGCAGATGTACTGCTTCATGTCCCGCAGCGAGATGGAGTCAGACATCAAGAATGGCCGCTTTCTGGAGCACGGCGAGTATGACAGCAACCTCTATGGCACAAAGATAAGCTCCATACATGAAGTGGTGGAGTCTGGCAAGATATGCATCCTGGACGTCAACCCGCAGGTGTGTGCTGTACCTGTGTTCACTGCAGTCAGTGTGCCGTGGTCATGTTCACTGCAGTCAATGTGTCGTGCTTGTATTTACTGCTGTCAATGTGACATGTCTGTGTTCACTGCAATCAGTGTGCCATACTTGTGATCACTGCAATCAGTGTGCCATGCTTGTGTTCACTACAATCAGTGTGCCGTGCTTGTATTCACTGCAGTCAGTGTGCCATACTTGTGTTCACTGCAGTCAGTGTGCCATGCTTGTGTTCACTGCAGTCAGTGTGCTGTGTCTGTGTTCATTGCAGTCAGTGTGCCGTGCCTATGTTCACTGCAATCAGTGTGTCATTCTTGTGTTCACTGCAGTCAGTGTGCCATACCTGTGTTCACTGCAGTCAGTGTGCCATACCTGTGTTCACTGCAGTCAGTGTGACATGTCTGTGTTCACTGCAGTCAGTGTGTCGTGTCTGTGTTCACTATAATCAGTATGCTGTGTCTGTGTTCAGCACAGTCAGCGTGACTTGTCTGTGTTCAGCACAGTCAGGGTGCCCTCAATGACTTTGGGACGTAAGACACTTTGAGAACAGACATATTGGTATTTCTCTGATCTTGTTCAGTTTATCCATTTCTTTGATATTGTGCTGAATTCCATTGTCCATTCCAAACAAAGGCTGTTTCCCCTCAGCTATACATAGATCTTCATGTCAAGTCTCCCTACAAATGTAATGTTGAGTATTATCTTTGGTTTTCCATCCTGCAGGCTCTCAAAATTCTCCGGACATCAGAGTTCTTGCCCTATGTGGTGTTCATTGAAGCCCCAGATTTTGAGGTCCTGAAGGCTATGAACCGATCAGCCATTGAGGCTGGAGTTGTCACCAAGCAACTGACGGTAGGTTCAGCTGCTAAAATGATATCGAATTCATTGAGTCAAATGATTGCTTCTCCTTGAGTTTTAATTGAGTTCTGCTAGCACAGTGTGGTTAATGTGATGACAGTGAACCCTAAAGTGTTGATTTATATTTGTATTATCTCCCGGTAGCAGTTGTTGAGAACATTTTTCCTCACTTGTTTTTTGGTAATACTTTACTTTAGTAATTTATAAACACATTCATAACAAATAATAGTACATTCATAAAGTATTATACATACAGCTATGACTATTTATAAAAAGGCATGACACATTATAGCCATGTGTGTTATGCATTATGAAAGCTCTCATCCATAATGCACTTTACATACTTTTATAATGCATTATAATGGTCAGTACAAGCATGCAAGGATGCTTTGTTCTGCATTATAAAGGTACCTATAATGCATAATGCATATGGCCATAATGTGTTATGCCTTTTTACAAATATTTATAGCCAAGTTACTAATGCTTTAATAAAAATCACATTAGAAATATTCAGTAGTTTAAAGTAAAACATTAATTTCAAGTCCTTGGGTTTAATAAATTTAAACCCAAATTGTTGTTGTAAAATTACTGTTCTGAGTTTAAAAGTTCATTGGCAAGCAGTCTCATTAGGTGCTTTTTAATTAGTAACACCTTTGCAATAACATTAAACACCAAACATTTGTGTTTAGTATCCCTTTGAGAGCCAAAGTCTACAATTGCAGTGAATAGCAAAATGGCAAAAACAGAACTGAATGAGTCAGTCAATAATAGCAATTGAAACAAAAAGAAACAGAAAGAAAATGTCCATGGGAAAGATATGTGCAGATATGTTAAATATTGCTTGTCAATTAACTTTTCTTATGAAACTGGTATATCTGCAATGCTGTTACAGAATTAAACAAGCATCCCAAGACTTTTTGTGAGCACTTTATGTTTTTCCCATTTTTCAAAGGGTTAGCTTCAAAAATTTTAAGACACTTTCCAAAACCTTTGTTGTTATCAGCTGTAAGGAGCTTGGGTAGTAAATGATGAATACTGTGTTTGCTGTGTATTGTGTTCCTGCGTATTTGACAGGTTAGCATAGTTGCAGTGATTAGTATTCTGGCTCAGATGTGTTTCTTCCTGCAGGATTCAGAGCTGAAGAGGACAGTGGAGGAGAGCGGTAGGATCCAGCGAGCCTACGGGCACTATTTTGACCTTACTATCATCAACGACAATTTGGAGAGTGCTTTCCGCAGGCTGCGGGGGGCACTAGAGAAGCTGGGGGTTGAACAGCAGTGGGTTCCTGTCAGCTGGGTCTTTTAGGCCAGGCGAGTCAGTGAGGTAAGTTGGACAATTTGCAAGGGGACCGACTTTGTCAATCGAAGCGAACTACTTTACCAGTGCCAAGCGACCCAGGGGATGCACAACTCTACAGGGTGGATGTCAAATTTGTCCATCCATCTCTCTTCTTGGCTACCCCCAAAAATTACTTTAAAAATTCCCTTTTTCAAACCTTTTAGTTGTATTTATTTTATTATAATCATTTCTTGTTCTTGATTTGTGAAAGACGTAGGACGATTAGATGAGTGAGTGTGTGTCTGTGTTTCTGAATTATCTTTATTTATTTAAACGTTGATTTGTTCTTCTGGATATTTTCTTGAGTTGAACCAACAATGTCATTTTTAGCTTGCGTTTCTTTAAGACTTGTGATAATTATGTGCATCAATCAAGGAGTCATATGTGTTGTTTTTATAATGTTGTGTGGTAAATACACATCCATCACCAATTCAGTTTGCATTGAACAAAAGCATGATAGAAATCTCAAAACACGGACCAAATTAATCCTGGTTGTAGCAAAACCTTTAGTCACTACCAGTATTTCATGAGAAGACTAAAACATATATTTTTAAAGGCCATCCTCTGTGAATTAAGGGTGAAATCGTAATAAACGAATATTCCCAGCATGCATCAGTGCCTTTTGTGCAAAAATGCACAATGGAGTTATTGAAAATAGTTAAATTGGTGTATGGAATGTCAACATTACACTAATATTTCGACGGATATATTATATTCATGCAGCTAAATGTTACTTGGTATACGCGTCTTCATCTTATCAGTTATCATTTGCTATGTACATAATGTGTAACTACAGAACATTTTGTGGAGGATCCAGTTTCCTTCAGGTAACCATAGTAACGTTAGCTCTGGCAGACATTTGGGGCAGTGTAAAGTTTGTAAAGTGGTTTTGTTACTCAGAAATTCTGTTATGTATATTTGTGGCAAAATACACTTATTAATTACATACTTATAAACAGTTTCATTCAACTGTGAGGTTTTAGCTGAGATTGTAGAAAGGTCAAACATGTAATTAAAACCTAACCCTAAGTGTAACTAAGAGGAGTAGTAGTTGCTTTTACATCCCTGCATGTCCAAAATAGCTGGTTGTCACCTTGAAATTCCCATTTTTCTCAGCTTTTATGTTATGACTTCAGTTAAATTGGTATATACTTTTGAAGCGTAGCTTAAACATGAACCATCTCTGTGAAATAAACTGTATATTAGGAATTTTGATAATATATCAATATATTTAATTGTAAATATGCAACCTCATTCCCTGTGCTGTCATCGACACCTGTCTGCATGTGGTCAGAGACGCAGTCATGCTCTCGCATGACCTCACATGCTCGTAAATGTGCCAAAAGGACTGCTTTCCTCATCTGGACAAGTTGCATCAACCTTCAAGAGACGGTCAGGACTGGATGGTCCAAAGTAATGTTGTGGTTCACTGCGTTGGGGCTGATTTTCTAAGATGGAGTCAGCGAGGACATGAGCTGCACTGCAGGTTTGAGGAGAGCAGGCCATGGTGGTAGTTATACCAGCCGTAAAAGGATTGTCGTTTCCTTCATCTGCGAACTCTACCTCTTCTTCCTTTTACAAATCTCTCTCGCTTGCCATTATGTGTGGAACATTTCTCTGTGGGCATCATTTAGTAGGGTGTTGGCTTCACTCTAAGAGTTAACGAATCTGAAAAAGGTACAACTTGGACCAGTGTGGTATATGAGATTTAGGAATGCTAACGTCAGGAGAGTAGCCTATGTTAGTCCAAATTAAATTTAAATGCTTTGTCTCTAATGCTTCAGTGGTGTGATTTCATATAGCTGGAACACTTATTACTATAGATGGTTAATGCAAATGCTGATGACATAGTTTATGACTTTTAATAAAAGTTGATTTTGTTTGTGCCCTGTAATACTTAATAGAATGTCTTATGATATATGATTTTGTTAACATTTTTAGACACTTGTAGAATGTAGTCATTTTATACAGTGTCCTATAGTTTTGTTACCTGATTTTTTCTTTATGTGTAGATTTGTCTATACAGGCATTCATGAATCCTTTATGTAATGAAATAGATGCTCATTCCCTTTGCGACTTGTCTATGTAGGATTTTTTATTTTAAGGATTACAGGCAACACATTTGTACCTCATTTGCACTAATTTTTTGTTTGCATTGCCCTGATAATTACAGCAAGTATTACATATGTCTGAATTATATTTAACATGTTTAATATCCCATGCATTTTAAATGGATAAATTGTTGTGCTATGTTTGTCATACTCTCCTTCCAGAAAGTTCTCTTTGAAATGGTTTGATTTAAGAACTCATGAATTAAAAGCTGCAAAACCCAAATATTTGGGTACCTATCACAGTTATAGCTGGAAGTCTCATTGTAAGTAAATAAAATTGCTTGTGGTTCCAGTTTTTCATATATTCACATAGAACCTGTAGTAAATCAGCCCCTGTAGTTAATTTCCATGTTACTACACTGTAAAGTCTGACTTGGAATCGTTAAACAGCTGATTGGTAAATTTATTGGAGTCATGATCCAATGATTTTGTTAGATTCCTTGTAAACAGACTCCAATGTACTTGTATGTTCTGCATGTGTCGGTCTGCAGGTCTGACAGCTAATAACAACAGCTTCTCGTCGCACCATTTTGTGTTTGATCCGCAAATTATATTTTTATGACTGCTTTTTATTGTTACTTCTAGTTTATTTTATCAGCCACTGTATAGCAGTTATAGAATCTGATCTTCCAAATACAGTATCCTTTGTATGTTTCATCTGTTTGATGTTCTAGTGTGATCCTTTCAGAATCTTCAAACAAACAGGGTGGCGGGTGGTGGAGTGGGGGTAGGGGGGGGGAGGCTGGGGCCTGCTACTGTTGACTCTCTAAAGACTGAAATGTACAAGCCAGTCTCTTCATTTTAAGGTAAAAACCAGTACCTTCCATAGGCTAACATACACTGGATTGTGTTAAAGGCAATGAAACAAGATGAGATAAATATTCATGAGAACCTCAGCCAGCAGCTGCAGATTTCTTGTGGACCTACATAAAAGCCTCATACGTAATGCATTAACAGCATAAGCATCCACAAAGGGTAATGAATGAATGATCCTGACGCTCTCACAAAAGACTCATGTTTCTCTTCATACTTTTGCTGTGCTGTATCCCTTTTAACGTAATATCCGCAGATCAAAGCCTAGTGAAACCCTTTTGATAAATACAACATTGTAAAGCCTTCAAGTATGTGTCCATGGTCCAGACAGACATACACAGAGTATGACGTCAGTCTTTAAAAATTAAAAATTTTAAAATTTCACCTTTATATGAATGCATACAGCTTCTGTATATATGCGTAATGTGGTATTAGGGGTTTTTACTTAATCTTTTTTTAGGCTTTACTTATTACTTACTGCTGTAATGTTAATACTCAGGTAGTATTTGAAGATTCCCAAAATCATATACTCTATATTAATAAACAGATATCAGAACTTCTCCATGTGTGGGGAGTTCTCCCCATGTTCTCCCCGTGTCGTCGTGGGGTTTCCTCCGGGTATTTTGGTTCCCCCCCCCCACAGTCCAAATACATGCTGAGGTTAACTGCAGTTACCAAATTACCCATAAGCGTGTATGTATGAGTGAACTACGTGAGTGTGCCCTGCCATGGGTTGGCGCCCCATCCTGGGTTGTTCTCTGCCTTGCGCTCATAGCCTCTGGACCCCCCGCAACCCTGAATAAGATAAGCGGTTACAGAAAATGGATGGATGGATGGATGGATGGATGGATGTTAGAACTTGAACTACATTTTGTACTGGTTTTATATTCAAAAGAATCCTATTGTGCATAAGTAAATTTATTGGCTCATATAACTTTCATTATTGGGATGCTTTACTCTGGAGTTGTCCAACCTATTTGTAGACGTGTCAGAATGGTGCATTTGACACAAGAAATCAATCACAATCACCAGACCCCTTAGCAGTGCTTTTATTTTTCAATATTGTTTTATTGTTATTCTTTAACATGAATATCAGAATCAGTCAAGATGGTCATCTTGAGTCTTCCACCTTGCACACTACTGTTAAATATTCATGTTGTGCCTTGCAATATAATGGCGTTGGAATAGCTGAAAACTATTAAAAAATGTAGCTCAGAAATGTATCTCTTTTATCACATAAAATATGACATATCTCTTGACTAGATGAGATACAGTAAGCAGATCTCAGACAGACATTCAGAAAACCTCTTCCTGTTACGTGAGGATGTGAGGTTGTGACAGATCATTTAATCACTTTCTGGGCTACTAACTGGAAACAGCAGCACCTGGTGTAACTGGCAGAGCAGGAAGTTGGCGCACATGTGCAGTCCTGGATGCCTCAGTCCCTGCAGACTGTTCAACCCCCTCTGCTGCCGGGGTGAAGCGATTTCACTTTGATATGCTAATGGTGTCTCTTGCGGTGCTGGTTAGTTCCCTAGGTGGATGTGTGTTTCCACTGCTGGTGAACACGACATGAGAGACATAAGAGGAAATGTAGACGTGAAGCTTCAGCATGGACCACAGACTGGGAAAGTAGAGAAGGAGTGAATTATGTGAGAGGTAACTTACATTCTCAGGGCCTTATGCATTATATATAAACAAAAAAGGCAATAAATACACAAATGTGAACAAGTTTCTCCTTTCCGGTTTGTGCACTTCGTAGAAGCGCTGGTCAAGCATTATTACAGAAAAAAAAAAGTGAATGTGATTTTGATACACATGAAAATGTCTGAAAACATTTGATACATAGTGCAAATAAGGTCAAACCGTGGGTTGGATCAAACCACAGCTAAATATTGCTCAATTAATTAGGCGATTAGCTCAACCAAAGTCCAGCAGATATGGGACCAGGATTCAGATCCTGGCCTCTAAAGTAGGTCAGCTCCGCGCAGGCCTTGTTAGCTTTTGCAGCTGCTGAAGTTGATTAGGCCTCTGTTGGAAAGCAGTCTGACTTCTATTGGTCATAAAAGGGTATCGACTGCATAATCAGTCTGGTAATTAGCAAGCCTAGTTTGCTCACTGGTATGCATAAGTATCATATGGTTCCAGTAATTCTTTCACCTGGTGGTGTCCATACTGACAACTGAAATTGAGGATTATCTTGGATAACTTATTTTCTTTATAGACTTTTTCAATAAAATGACTTGCAAACACAGCACAAGAATTCAGATAGGCGGGCCCCAACCTCAACTACAAGTTATATTGCAGCAGGACAGTGCAGAATGAGAAAGAAGCATTTGTAGAAACACTTAGTATTATGATCAAATTCTATGAAATACAATAAATATGACCTAATCAAAATATTACAGAAGTATCGCACCAATGGCAGTATAGAGCACAAAGTCAAGGGTTTCAGACAAAAACACCATTCATCAACTGGGCATGACGTCCTCTTCATACTGTATACTTGTGGGAATAAATGCAGTATAAGAATTAAATAGTAATTCAGTAAATCAAATGCCATGTGTATTATGCCAGCAGCTATTTCTTAGCTGTCACCTTTAACACCCGAAACAGTTCTAGGAAAATGTAACCATATGAATAATGGATTTTCCAAGCTTTTCTGGGGTTCTGGCTGCACCAAACCTCAGTTGCATTTTGAGCAGGAGAAACTGTTCTGAAGAGATTCCAGCTCCCTTTCAATAGATGGCGCCATTTATTATTTTGTGTAGACTTCTTCAATCAAAACTTTAAAAACTTCTTATAAATGATACAGTTGTTATAAAGTACTTTATATGTACAATCAAAAAATACAGGTTGTATTCAAAAGGCCTTCCCTGTCTCTTCTGAGTATATGGAAAATTGCGCACAGTAAAAATAGAAAAAACGAACTAAAACCTTTGGTCCATTTTGTAATGAGGTTGTTGTGATCCTTTCATCAGTTGCTGTATGTCAGGCAGTATGGGAAGGATTTTATTGAGACCAGGTAATGAATAACAAGGAACAATGGCCATAAATTTCTGCAATAATGCGTGTGAAGAGATCTCTCTCAGACTCCTTTATGGTCCAATATAGCTGGGTGAGTCTTGTACTTGGTACTCAGGGTGCAAATAGCAGGGTAAGGTTGGAACACACAATGAGCACTCTACTGGCGCACAGCACAAACCACACTATAACGTCAGGTAATACCATTATACCTTGAAAGAGAGTAGCAGTTTAGATATGAGTGTGTTTTGTATATGAAATTCTGTTAGATTGTATGCTTTGTGCTAATCTTGTTGACAAACTAGCATGAAATTGGATAAATGCAAAGTCAAATTTATTAAAGCAACACTTGATAAGATATTTACAAAAACATTATTACTAAATGAATGGAACCACACAGTCTCTATTCAAAAGTGTCTTGAGACCCCTGTGTCCCCAAACTGGAAACCCTCCCCGTTTTCAGTGGGAGGGGTCTGATCCTGAGGAGACGGTATTCCACTTGATTGGACTTGTAATGTAGGCAGCTGTGGTGAGACTGGCAACAGAGAGGGTGCAAAATCTGATGCCGAGAATTGTATGTACGGGGGAGGTAGCTCTTCAGGAAGGGGAAACAAGTCTGGCTTCATCTCCACCTGCATGAGGAGAGAAACTTGGTGAGCTGGTTGCATAGCTGGGGACTGGAAGGGTCTGTCTTATAGAGACGTGCAAAGAAGCTAGAATAATTTATTTTACCTGCAAAGAACTAAGGTTGCAAAATTCTGGAAATTTTCCTGTTAATTCCCATATATTCCCATGGAAAGTTTCCAATTTGTAGTATTTCCAAAATTCCCCAGCTTATCTTCCCATGGAATGGAAATATTCTGCAAAGTTTCTGGAAATTTTCCATCCCTTTGCAACCCTATTGAGAACTAGCTAATCATTGCTGCACTTACCACTGGTCTTTGTGAATATGGTTCTGGTAAAAACTATTGCAAATAAAGCTCTACTTGCACTTGATTTAGAGTCTGAGCTAACAGAGCTTCTGAAAATTATCTGCAAATTCTTGAGCGAGTATGAAGGTTCTCTGACTCCTCACAGTTTTAGTGTACACACGTCTTCCGGTCAGCACTACCTATTCTGAATGCTGCCACTGTTGTAAAGACAGGTGCCAGGTTGGCAGCGTGTGTATCACAAAGAGGGAGAGATATTATAAACAACAGAGGTGAACACCAAATGAGCAATATCCAAATTAAAGGGGTAAATCGGGGCCAAATGTAAAGACTCATTAACATTTAGGTTTAAATCATTTTCCGACACCTTTGTCCAAAGGTGTCATAAAGGTGGCATAAATTAATTTCCACTTGTCTGTTTGCATATACCCTTCTGCTGATTATTTTTCTACATTATAGAAGCCTGCTCGCCTTGTGATACACATTTTACACATTGTGATACACATTTTACACATTGTGATACACATTGTGACGCTGAGATTCCGCTAACGCTGTGAATGGCGTAGCAATAAATATACAGTCAAAAAATAGAATTGATTGGTAGATATCTAGTCGCAACACCAGCATCCAATATCGCGCCTCACAAGTCATATTTATGTTTTAAAAACATGGATATATTTCAGGCCTTAATTAATAAAGTTTCATAGGTTTGCAGTAAATTCTGCGTAGGTTGTTTTTTTGTGATTGCTCACAATTGTGCATTCTTAATGATGCTCTGAAAGATAACCTGGGAGCCCCCCCCCCCCCCCCCCCAGTTCCGCTGTCCATGGACTGTCACGTGATGCAATGCTGTACCTCAGAATACGGAGGCGGAAGCTCCATAATGTCAATCCTGTTGTAGTGAGGTGGACTATAAAGGTCGTTTTCTTCGATGGATGGCATAGGGATGATGAAGACTGAGGTCCTTTCAGGGCGCCTGTTCAGTTCCCTCACATTCCTATCATAGCAGTGTTTAAAATACCTGGCGCAGCAGAGGATGCTGATTACTATGGCTACAAACAGCACCACGAACCTGTGGGCAGAATGAGAGCTAAGATACCAGAGAATTACAGCAAAGCCATCATCTGCTAATGAACACACACAAGCAGGGCAATGTGCTCCTTGTCAACCATAAACTGTGCCATACAATAAATAATAAAAATTACCATATATTAGAGAGGTCCAGACCCATTTATGAGATACAAATCCCTGTGGAAAACAAGAAAATTGTGTCAAAGCATCCAAATAATATATTATAAAATCAAAAGATGTCAATGAATTAATTTTACAAAAAAAAAACTTAAGTATCAAATGAGTAAATAACGATGCCCCAATAAGGAAATGTGTGGCCGATATTGATAGCTGATCATTTCGAAAGCTGATACTGATACTGAGTGTTTGGGAAGATCTGCTTAAATAAGTTTGAAGGGACGCGCCACCCAAATGAAAAAAAAAATCATTACATCCCTAAATTTATGAAAATTGGGGGTGGCAAGGTTGGCGCTGTTGCCTTTGACCTGTGGGACCAGGGTTTGAGTCTCTACCAGGGCTCCATATGTGTGGAGTTTGCATGTTCTACCCATGCAGTTGTGGGGTCTCCTCCAGCTACTCTGGTTTTCCCACCATAGTCCAAAATATACTGAGGTAAATTGGAGTTACCAAGTTGCCCATACTGTAGGTGTGAATGGTGTGTGAGTGTGCACTGTGATGGGTTGACCCCTCATTTTGGGTTATTCCCTGGCTTGCACTCATAACCTCTGGGATAGACTCTGGACCCCCCACAAGCCTGAATAGGACAGCAGTTACAGACAATGGTGGTAAATATGAAAAGTATTTATTCTTTGGTAAGAAAACACCAACTCTGGCATACAATAGTCCCAGAGCGCTATATTTTATAACTGTATACATCTTATAACAATTACAACAGAGAAGGGCTGATCATCAAGTGTGATAAACTCCATAATTTTCTGAGTAATATCTTTTGATTTTGCACTGTTTGCGCTGAATTTTCTTTTGACATCAAATGCTTTCGTTACTGACAAACTAGTGTTATTCAGCAGTGCTGCAGTCTTCTTTACTGGAACGGATTCGTTTTGCAGAAACTCTTCACTGTCTCGCCTTAAGATGAGCAATCAAATTTGTTGTGCTGTGATGTTTATTATTAGATCCTCCTCGTGAAATTTTAGCAGAGTCATGTTTGAAAGATACACTTCTAATGACATTAAAATAATTCCACGTAGCAGCCATTTTTCCAACTGTTTAGTACGAGGGTGTGCAAAGTCACCATTTTAAAGGGAGTTATTGCCGGTAAATATCGGCTCATTTTTAACCATCAGCTGATGGCAATAGTTGACCAGTACAATTGGTGCATCTACAGTAAACAATCTCAAAGTTGAAAACATTAGTCAGTAGTTTTCTTTAGATATGTTTGTTATACTTCTTTTACTCTGATTGTTCCCACCCTGGTTCTGTGCTTCTTTCTGTGTGAAGTTACTGACTGGTGGTTTGCAACCTTTCAGTTTAAGCTCTTTGTAAATTTGTAATTTCATGGATCAATAAAACTGCAGGGGTGGGATTACATTTCTATTTCTAACCATTTCTATTTCTCCAGATGCTAACAAAATCTAAATATGAAGGGCAGCAAAAAATAGTAGCTTTATTTTGGAATACTGACCAAGTGTTAGGAACCCTAATTTAGATTAGCTCAAGATAAGTAGATTTGATCCCTACGTCCAAAACCATAGAGTTCTGGTGGACTGATGTCTCTAAATTATGTTTGGGCTGTGAGTGAGTTAATCTGATTGTTGCAGAGTGTTCCAGCAGGTCTGTATGAGTTCAAAAGCTCATAGTATGTTTTGCACATACTGTATGTACATATGTAGCTGCAAGATATTATTAAATCTGATAGTAGAGGTCTGGCAGATCCATGGGATTTTGCCCCATATACAACGTGGTCCTCAGTCTTTAGTCTGCATGGGAATCCAAGAGCAGCTCTGGAATGTGGACTGCAGAGTAATTAGATGAGAAATGTAAAGACCTGAGAACATTTGCATATGATCTGAAAGACTTGGAAATGAGCTGGGAAGCAGATTTAGCTGTAGGCTGACTAGAAGCTCTTCATGCCCCTCCTGCTTACGTTATCATGCCAAGAGAGCCGTGCAGCCTGGTCCCTTGGATGCTGAAAGGTTTACTTTACTTTTTTGAATTTGAATCTTTTGAATCTTGCCCCAGGTAGAATGGGGAGCTTTTTCATGTTCTCCCTGTATTTGTGAGGTTTCTTCCCAAAGTTCAAAAGCATGTGAGGTAAGTTAGTAGATATCTCTAAACTGACCATAGTGAATCGACATGCATCCTGTCCTGGGTGTTCCCTGCCCTGTGATGGACTGGCATCCTGTCCTGCGTGTTCCCTGCCCTGTGATGGACTGGCATTCTCCTCTGGGTGTCTCCTGCCCTGTGCCCTGTGATGGACTGGCATCCTGTCCTGGGTGTCTCCTGCCCTGTGCCCTGTGTTGGACTGGCATCCTGCCCTGGGTGTCCTCTGTGCCCTGGGATAGATTCTAGGTTCACCATGTCTCAAGAGTAGCTAATAAACAGAAGGATGGATGGTTGATATTCTGTATACAGATGTCTTTGTCAGGAAATCGTGACTTCATATCAATGTCACATGGAGATCAGTATTTTATAGCTGACGGGAACAGAGACAGATGCAGGTCCCTCACTCGGTCCTCCAGTGCTGCTGTTATTTCAGTCTTTGTTTAAAGCTTTCCGAAGCTGTCCCTCATGAGACTATAATCGACATAAAGTTTACTTTTTATTCCTGTGGCTCGTTTCTTGTTACTTAAATCATAGCCGTGAGTGGTGGTCTAAGTGGCTTTGTGAAAAATCTGCTGTGAATTGTATAGAAAACAGTAAAATGAAATTAAAAGGCCATGGATCCCATATTGCAGTATGACATCTATTACCAATACGTTTTTCTTTGGGTGCACTTTATTACTTAATCCCTTTATTATTTAATTCCATAGCAGACCCTATTATCATACATTACAGTCTTACAGTTTATACGGGCTAATATTGTTAATGCAAAAATTCAGGTTGAGTACTTGCTCAATCAATAGTGAGGACTCTTTGGTGGAATAAAATATGAAGCCAGTTTCATAACCTGTATCGATTGTTTTCAATTTTTTCCTTCAGAAACCTTGATACCTGTGCTCCTGAGATGCTGACTCCGTCCATCAGATGGGTCAGCATATGAGCAGACCATGATACGATCTTTATGCTTATGTTGCGGAAAGTTATTTTATGTCACGCTCCATTTTCCATTTTCAAAGGCTATAGTTTATTCTCTTTCTTAAATATTTTTCTCTGACTAACTTCACCAAGTTCCCTTTTCAAAGGCACCGTTTGCAGAACAAAACCTTCCATAGGTGTGGGAAGATGTTTTGAGCTTGATGCTGAAAGTTGGAACAATCAATAGACTTTACTGAAGTTCTATTGTATCATTGGTAGCTATCAACAGTAACATATGTCTTTTTGTAGAAAGAATCATGACGTCACCTCTGAGCCATTGTGAGACACTTAAAATATCACTGTTTTTCTTTGATGACACAGACAAGAGGGGGCACAGAAGCACCTTCAACACCTCTACTTCCAGCTCTATTGAAGCCTAGACCTGCTTTAAGACCAATTCAGATGTAACACTAGTACAGTAGGAACCTTGGAACTTCGGATCCTTTACCACCATAATAAGTGGTGTGTGCGGTCTGTCGATATCAAGAGCAGAAAGTACATATTCTTGCTGAGTTGGCCACAATGTGTCTGCCATTTTGTGTTCTTTCATCCATCCATACTTACCCAGCAGATCCCTTAGCCAATAACGTTTAATAGTACCACAATAGTACCAAGTATATATTGTAGCATAGGCTGGCATTTTGCATGTGGACAATAGAAAAATGAAAAAATACTCAGTCACCTCCAGATTTGTAGATATTCCAGAATTAACGTGAATAAGATAAACCCTCAATTTATCAATGTATTCATCATTATTAATCTGTTTATATCAGTTCTTCTCCCCATCAAGTCCAGAATTACGAATCCATTACACGTGGACAGTCTTTTAAGTCAAATAAAGTGTTCACCAGTGAATGGTACCCTTACCTTTGTAAATTAGACAATTAATATTAAATTTGTCTGCTGTGCACTGAATGCTAATTGATCTTACACAGGCTTTGTAATTGTATATGAATATTCAAACTCACCTTTCCGAAAGAGAGCTGAGGATGAGTGGGCGGACCTTAGAGTTGTCCCCCTGGGCAGGTACGGTACGGCCCCCGGGAAATATCCCAGGCGAGTTGAACTAAACGTGGATGTCTTGGTGTGCTGTTGTTCCTATGCAGTATGCACGCCAACGCGAGGCACAGCATAAGTGCTAAGAGCGGGAATCCGACTTCTGCAATTCATCCGGAGTGGTTAAGGAGATAGGAGGCGCCACAGTGCAAAGTTCACAGCGGAACAAGTCAAGTTCCTGTGACTGAGAGATCGGCCGCTGTCATTGGTCAAATTCATTTGTTTGGAATTCCAGTTAAATCTCAGTACGCAAACTCACATCTCCATGTCCTTTTATGGAAGCTACAGTACATTATAATGGACACAAAATATCTATTCAAAGGCCTTTTATTGCACTTTTTTTTTTATTGCACACACATCCAATTCAAAACCTAGTCCCGTTTTAAGGCCAATACAGATTTAACACTAGTACAGCAGGAACCTTAGAAGGTATGTGTGGTCTATCAGTACAAACACAGAACAGAAATGACATATTATTGTAGTGGGAGGGATGGCCCCAAATCAAGCCTCACGAATCACAAGGCAGGGACACCCTGGATGGGATGTTAATCCTTAGCAGGGAAAACAAACATCACGCACTAAGGGTGATGTAGCATAATCAACAGGTGTTCATGTGTTGATCTGCAGTTGGTCATGATGACAGTTTTTTGTTGTGCTTATTAGTTTCTATCCCTTATAATATGTTCAATATATATATTTTACAATAATAGCAATATCTTTATCGTGTCACTCCTCAGCATCAAGTAGTTCACTCATCCATAATTCGTAAATTCATTCATAATAAACACTGTCGTCATCTACCGCTGCGTAACAGTAAAAAAATACATTCACAACACAAGTGTTGTCATCTCAGGTACTGTAAATGGCATATGAAGCACAGCCTGGTGCCCTGTGTTGGCCAGGATTGGCTTCAGGGAGCCACATGACCTTGGCAGGATAAGCAGCTGGAAGGTGGATGGATGGATGAATATTAAGCACTCATAAAGTCACATAAGTGGGATAACACCCAGGCCAAGTGCAATGTTTACTGAAAACTCATACCAGAATAGTGTCCTGAGTTTTAAAAGTAGTATGTTGATAAGGAACACAGATGAAAGCCGTTAGTAATATTCAGCAAGATAACTTCCTTCAGTGGGCTGCAGAGTCAGGTACTTCCTGTAATTAGTAGGTCCTTCCCATGAGCCATTGCATAGAAAGTGCTGACACTGGGTCCAAAGGTCATGCAGTAAGAAGCGTACTTTGCCAAACTGACCTGAAAAAGATCTCCTTCCCATCAGTTAAACAAAAGAATGAGGATGTAACATAAGGACACAGAGGTCCTACAGTTTGTTTCCCTAAATAGACTTTAGTGCGTGTACGCCGTGTGGTGGACTGACTCCCCCAGGGGGGGGCCCTGCCTTTAGCCCTGTGATTCCGGGGTCACGGACGCTCTGTACTGGACAAGCAATACTCAGGATGGGTGGAAAGTTTAATTCTGGTTGGCTCATGACATTACTACCTTTGGATCCAGTCCATTGCCGGTGTTTAATTTGTTGAATCAATGGATTATTACCTGAAATATGAACAATGACACCTGGCCCCCAAACCACACGGCTGAAATGGAGATCAAAGCAATCTTTCTGGATCCATTTAGCGTCCATAAAATTGTGCAAATACACTGTTTTTAAAATAAATCTCACAATGGCCATGGAGCAAATATTGTTATATTTAATTTTGTTGTCAAAATAATATTTTTAACACATGTTCAGTATTTCCCTTTTCCTTTTAATGATCACATTAGTAAAATGCTATATTTGTGAAAACATAAAAACTACATGTATATGTCATTTTAAATAATTGCACAATGTTCTACATAATGTTCTGTAAATTTATATATTACTTTATTTTAGGCTTTTTAGATGCTTATAGTATGACATTTGGCACAATTATATTAAAATAGAAAATTTAGCAAATTTTAAAATTAAATGCATGTACTCAGGAAGAACATTTTAGACCTAATTCATTAAACATTGTATATACAGTATGTTAGAGTAAAGTTACCTGTACAATATGCTGCCTCGTTTTCACTTGTATTTTGCACTACCTGAGAACACATAATTTAAATGATAACAAAAAGATAAAAAAATACTTTTTTTTCCCACCCAAACCCCAAACTAAGTTACTAATCTTTATGCAGGATATTAATCTTCAGTCTGACGGCAGTTCAGCACACAGCAATGGAAAATCCTGGAGAGGATTCATGAGGATAAACAAGACTTTGGAAACTGAGCGAGAAATCTGCGAGTGCAGACTTCGTGTGTTGTAGTTCAATTCCATTGCAGAAGCTATTTATGCTAACAAACTGAACAGATTTACGACACCCTCTCAATAATCCCAGAAACAGTCTGACTGCAGAATTCCTACAACAGCTATGCTTGGGGCAACCCATCAGCTTTTGCCTTGACTTGTATTCAAGCAACAGTGTGAAAGTACAATAAAAACATAAATCAAAATGGACAGTAAGTAATGCCCATGGAGCCAGTGTTCAACAGCTCGTTCTCCCAGTAGACCCACTGTAGTACAAACACTGGTATAGGAAGAGCTTGTTAGCTGGTGGGCTCCACATAGTTGCCTGGGAAGTAGCCCTCCACACCGTTCAGGACTCCCTCACACCAGCCGTCCTCATTCCTCTTCGTTAGGTAGATGATGTCACCTTCTTGGAAGGTCAAGTCGCCAAGCTTGTCTGAGCTGTAGCTGTACAAAGCCACCACTGTGAAGGCAGAACACCCAAGAGTCACAACGACGGCACATAGTAAGAGAACGACCACGGCCATAAATACATCAGAGGCGATATCCCCTGATCAGCTAGCTGCCCTTGGCTTGCAGTAAAGACAAAGTCTAATCTGAGCACTTTCCTGCTTTTTTATGGCAACAATCAGTTCATCATCATCAGTCATTTGTGCCAGGTGAATCGCTAGCATTTATTGTCACATCCACCTTTTTTACTCTGTTGCATTTCTGTAAAAAAGGCCAGGAATACCTTTCTCCAGGTAATTGGCGGGTGCACACTGGTCATAATCAATAGGAGGAGGGAGGGGTGGTATATCACCATATTCCTCTGTGGTATCAGGGGGAGGGGGTGGAATCTGGAACTCTAGGTCTAACACAGAAAACAGAAACACAATGTGTGAGAAGAGACATCTTGGATCTCCTTGGCTTGATAACACAGGTTTCAATAACCAGACAGGAAGTCTATGTTTCCAGTGAAAAGTGCAACAAAACATCTCCCTGAATGTCACTACTATGAACAACGTAAGGTGACACTGTTTTTTATGTCATTGTAAATGATTTCAGAAGTTAGGGTCCCTCAGCATATCAATGTTCCTACAGCAACTGGAAAAGAGGTCAGTTTTAGTCACTTAAGCATCAAATTCACTGCTCAGTGAATATTCTTGGTCCTGTTAAGGGTCTCCAGATGTTCGACCATCTCTACCCCAAGAAAGCCCACTCACCCAGATGCTGTAAGCGAGAGGTCAGGCTGTACAAAGGGCTCAACAAGGCCAGGGGGGCTAGAGGAGGAGGGTATGGGGGGGGCGGGGGGATGATGACTGGGCGGCGAGCACAGAGAGACACACAGCTCATTGGTGAAACCAAAGCAAGACATTGGACAAGCACAGTCAAAGTATTACTGGTGAGGAATACAATGTAACTACAATGTCTATAATCGATTCTATTCTTTAATCAGGTGTGGCAGAAAGTCTCTGCAGAAGGATGAAATCTGGTTATGTTTAAAGAAACAAGGCTGACACTGTCCATAAATAGCTTTTTGACAAACTGCATAACCTTCATATTTAACTTGAAGTTGAAGTTGGCATTTGTTCCGAACGGCACATAAGTGATGGCGAAACACTGCTGCATATTTATAGTCAAAAATATCACAGTTATAGTGTGTTTCAGTGATTGTGAATATGTGGCCACTTCCTGGGTACCTGGGTGATTGTTTTTTTCTGTGGCATAGTGGTGTTGGGCTGTGGAAAGGCGTAGAAACCGGCTTACGTGGGCGAGAAGAGGGGAGAGTGAGAGACAGAGTGTGCAGCGAGCGCACGGAGGGGGTCAGGCGGCCCCGGAGCGACCCTGAGCGTGAGCTGGGCGGGTAGCGCTGTCCCCGAGAGCGCTTGGAGCGAGGAACTGAAGCCCGGAGTAAGCGAAGGTGAAGAAGACACAAAAACACAAGTATCAAGGCACAGTTCAGCGAAACCCCAGAAAGAGAGAAGCCGGCAACCCAGCCGGGGCAGCAGGCAGCGCAGTGCGTAGGAGATGACAGTCTGTCGCCCCCTCGTGAATCTGCATCGGGCAGAATTTTTTAAGGTAATTTAAATATGGGTCACGCCGGCAGAACAAGTTTGGACCAGCATAACCAGCATAACAGTGAGAGTCCACAAAAGTCCATAGTGGGGGAAAAAGTGGCAGCCGGCCACTTGTTACCTGAGCTGAAATCATTCGGTACAGGAGGTGGGCCCGGAAAATCGAGGACATCAACAGCAGGGGGGGGCAAAGGCTGGTCTGGTATCATAGGGAAGGAGTTTTCTTCAGCCACTGGAATCGGAAATTAGGCTTTAGGTCATATGTGTTATTCCGTTCAATGTTATACTCAGAGCCTGTTTTGCAGGCTTGCTTAACCACATCCTGCTGCAATGTCACAGACATAAACTGGGACTTGTCTCTAAGGAAGGCGAACAGTTTGATTTTTGTGGTCCCTCATATTTAACAGAAACTCCACTCTCCAAAAATAAGGCAGGATGTGTTACTCTTTTGTGAATAAATGCATTTATAATAGAAGTGTTTTCACGCTCCTGACTCCAGAACCCAGCTACAGAACCAGCTACAGAACCAGCTATGCAGACCTTGTTGTATCATTCAGCTTTTTACTGAAAGTACTGACCGGTCTCTAGTGGGGGGGCAGGCGGGGGAGGTGGGATAGAGGGTCCAGGGGGTGGCGGAGGTGGTGGGGGAGGCACATCTAGGGAGTTGCTTGAGGATGGAGGAGGTGGCGGATAAGGCACGCTGGGCTCAGCCAGGAAAGGGGGAGGGAGTGAATTGTCCTCCATGGGAGTAGCGGCGACGTTGGGAATCACAGGTGGGGGCACTGCAACTCCGAAGCTGGACCTGCGGGGGGGAAGACTTCAAAAGCTATAAACACAGCAGGGATACAGCAGACAACAGCTGAACATGCCGAGGTCTCGCCTGAAACAGGAAGCAGCTCCCATGGTTCTAAAACTAGAACTAAGAAATGGTACAAGTTGATCATAGGTTATGCTAATTAACAGCACCTTTCCCTGTAATTATTTGGAGATTTTCCAGATTTTTCGCTGATATTACAAAATAATATTAGGGATTGTCTGATCCTGCTTTCTCAAAAAATGTACATTGCTTTGGCTTAAATCATCTGCTAAAATGTGAATATCACTACCATGTAACTGGAAACTCCCACCCGCCCTCAAGCTTACCCAACGGAGCGCTCATTGAGGGAGGAGAGGGATGGTCCCCTGGACATCGCTGGGGCCACGGGGCACTGCACGGGCTCGGGGGCACGGCTGGTCCGGCTGCAGAAGCACCCGGCACGCGGCTGTTATGGTCAACTAGCAAGCAGGCACTTTCACTGCATCTCAGGTCAGATTAATGTGGAACTCAGGCTCTGACCCTCCATTACACCAGTGTTGCCCAGTCCGGTCCCCGGGGACCCACAGACACTCCATGTTTTTGATCCCGCCCAGCTCCCAGGAGTTCAGAGGGAGCAAAACCGTCGACCGACTGTGGGTCCCTGAGGATTTGGTTGGGTAACACTGCATTACACCATAAAACTCTTGTTCATATAATGTATGCAAGAAAAAAAAATTCAACAAAAAAAATGTCATTTTTTTCCCTAAATCATCCACCAGTAAGGCAAACAGTGTCACTGCAATCAAAACATTCCTTTAACACAGGCATGACAGGCATCACACTATAAACTTAGATTTTTCTAATACAGATGCTCCTCGACTTATGATGGAGTTACGTTCTGATGAACTTATTGTAAGTTTAAAATGTCATAAGTTGAACGTGAATTTGATATGATATGTATATAAATATATATAAAGGTAGATAGGAGTGATTGAAGACAGCAGTAATTGAAAATAAAATAAATGCAAATACAAATTTATCCTATCGTGAAAGTACTGGAAGTGTGGCTGCATGGGCACTGCCGTCACCTGGCATCAGTGGAAAACATCATGCGGTGTATCGCCAGCCGAGGGACAGAAATTCAGAATTCAAAGTCTGATGACTTTTGAATGTGCGTTGCTATCATACCATCGTAAAATGCGTGAAAATATCGGCCAGGCTGTATAACTTCAGCCTGAGCGCCTGCAGGTCACATTCTGTGGTTGTTCAGGTTTTTCACCTTCGACCCAATGACTGTGGTTTCCTATTCCTGTTAATAGGGATCATCCGTCTTCTGCCACGCCCGTAATCTTCCTAACTTGGGTGTGTCTCAGATTGATAAGGGTTCCTAACCTTGGTCAGGATGAGCAATCAGTAGCAGATTGCTGAATCATTTCTCAGACACTGACAGAGACAAAATAGATAAGGTATCTGCCCAAGCTAAGATTCGCTATTACACCGACTGTGACGTACTGTACCTGTACACATGACTGTGGTCATGACTCAATCATACGCAGATAGTATCTGCTAACCTTTTTCCGCAGGCGCAGTTTACTTACTGTATGCCTATGAATTCAGCAGCAACTACAGTATTTTCCCCGGAAGTAGTGCGATCTGATGTCACAGAATACAAATAGGATTTTCCAAAAACAGGACAAAACACTGACGTACCCCAGAGTGCCCCCGGCATCCCGGCTGCTCTGTTTGCGGATCATGGTGCCTGTCTTTCCCAGCTGCTTCCCAGAGTCCTGAGAATGAAATGTGAGATCTCACCATCCAGCATCTCAGCAACAGAAAGTGCCTTTGTTATCTCCATAGCCTCCTGTGAGGAAAACTCCCCTACTGGCAAAGAGCACTCCGAGAAGATCTGAACAGCGCTCACAATTTATGCTTTTGTAATTAACCATAAATATCTTCATATTTGGTGTGAGGCACAGCAGATGCACCCATCAGGACTTACAAGTGCCCTGATATAAGAATTTCAAGAACATCACAGTGTTTGGTTAATACATGGTAATACAGAATACGCTGAAATTTGTCAAGAGTATCAGGAAATCGAAATTTCCGTTTTTAACTGGGAGTTAATTATTCCCTGAAATTAATTACATTAGAAAATAAGGTTCACAATAAAAGAAAATATTTTGTGTTGTTTTCTTACCATTATTTACAAATTACTGATTTTTTGTAAACTCACAGAATATGAATCATATATACAGTATACACTTAGCACATGGATTGATACATTCTCACCACAAGGGGGCAGGCTTTGGAATGATATATTCATAAATAATTTATGTACAGGTATTTTAATTCCTTATCTTGCATAGATACCAAGTCAAGCGAGTTCAGTTCAATTCTGAGAAAACCGTTTTTGCTGTGATGTCAAATATGTTATTTTTGTGCGTCAAGTAACACTACACGGTATTTAGGCCTTCAGCCAAATGTACCAAACACTGTCCTTTTTTCACAGATGATTTTTTTGCCCCTCCGAAAGTAGTATTTGCTTCACACATGCATGCAGCATTTCCTTTGTAGGCAAACATAAACACATTTATGGTGCAGAGCAAGGCAGAAGGAGACAGAAGCAGAGAGAAGCAGCGTGAGACACTGCCCAGTGAGGCAGGCCAGCCGACATTGTCCCTCCACTGCGACAACGGGCTCTGCAATCTCACAATCATGATCTTTCCACAGCCTGACTATGTAAAAACAGGCAGCCTCGGGTGCGTGCACACATGGGGCTCGGCACACGGCCACGTCTGGTGTCTGCTGGCGCGTTTCTGAAGGGGTTCCTCTCGGTGGAAAAAAAAAAGGCTGTAATTGAGGTCGTCTCACTGCAACTGCATCATATCACACAGGATGTGGGAAGCTAGTATGTGCAAGAGTGTCTCAGTGCGATTGGCTGAGTTGAGAAACAGGCTCTAATAACAAAGCTTCTCGGTTTTTGTAGGAAATGTCACTGTGTGGAGCAACAAGCATTATTTCAGACTCTGCCATACATAGCATAGTACATCATAAGCAACACATAACGTACTACTGACCTCAAAAGTGTCCGCTAAAGAAATAAATGTAAAATATAAACATTAAACTCAGTATCTCGTCTGTTGTAATATAATTGAACTGCACTCAAGCATATTGGGAGCAGTCTGGGTCTCCGTCCAACATACATTCAATTGCTGCATTTGTGGTGCTATTGTACCAATGACCAACATTCACATAATAAAGCTATGGGCAATGTAGACATGCTGATTAGTCTATTTGCACATCTTTGGGCTGCAGGAGGAAACTGGAGAATCAGGAGGAACGCTTCTCGACACAGGGAGAGCACACAGACTCCACAAACACAGAGCGGAGGCGGGATTTCAACCCGTAACCCGGGTTACCGGCCAGCTACAGTAGCTAAATGCTACAGTCATTACTACCAATTCATAAATGCAGTTATGAACTAAATACTGAGAAATAAAAATGAAAACGGAGCGTGCTGTCTGGAGCAGTCTATTCCGATCCGCGCCTCCAGGCATGGCTGACACTGCAGTACTTACGGCCGGCTAGTTGGATGCACATTGCATGTATGAAGGAAAAGTAGAGCGACTTATCTGACACTTTTTTCAGAGGTCCTTAACACTTATTGCATCTGTACACTTGTGGCCAAACACAAAATGTATGACGTGCTTTTTTTCCGGATCTAATAGGGCTTGGCTACCATGTATTCATGCAAATGGTTTCATTCTTTACTGTTCCGTGAAGGTATTACAAACAGGAAAACGTATGTTATGATGATTCAACGCCCGTTAAATCTGGGGGAACCTCAGTCTGTAACATGTGTTCCTAGTGCACCGGGACTGCTGGGGAGTTTGGACGAGCCTAGAACCCAGCCTAACTCACCTTCATGCCATGTCCCACTGAATCCAGGGCAGAGTAGGTGATGGGTGTGCGTGAGTACTTTGGCTGGGCATCCTGGGGGGCGGGGGAGATGATCTTCTGGCTACGCGGCACCTTCTTCACGGTGGTGAACACACCGATCTCTCTCCGAGCCACCTTCTCACGGTGCATATCTACCGTCTGAGAGAGAAGCACATTTGAATTACTCTCTTCTCAGAATCACAAGAATCACAAGTTTTCTCCTGCTTTGGTCGTGGGGGACCTCGTGGTGCCTGTACCTGTCATCGCCAGGTCACTAGTTCAAATCTCATGGTGCGTGACTGCTATTGCTGAAGGAACTGGTCGCCCCCGCCTTGTCTACTTCAGATACAGGTGGGTGCTAAATAAATGTAATGTAAACATCATGTTCTGCTTTGTTGCCCATTAGATTGCATTTTCCAGAATTCTAAGGATTGCTTTAGCTGGATTCCCCTTCATTAAAATGGGGAAAAAGAGTTAACTATTCCTAGAATCCTTCCTGAATTCCCAAAGAGCAACGGGAGTGTTAATCACGGTTAATCGGTTTATTCAGAAGCACACAAAGTGATGTCAGTCCCGCATTGCTGCCCCATTAGCACAGGTGACCTGGTTTGGCATGCCGTGCACGTATGCCGTGCCAGGGGAATGGCTGCCAGGAATTGGGTGCTGGGAATGGGGGGCTCTACTGGGACATGGGACTAGAGGTCTCTCCCCCCCACCCCCGCTCCACTAGTAAACGGACGAGCCGCACAATAGACTCTGGAAGCAGTCCAAGGAAGGAGAGGGCAGTTTAATACACTGATCACAGACTCATAGAAGTAAAAGGGGGGGGTGGGGGTTGGGGGGGGCGCCCCCGTCTCTATGCTGCCTGGTGCTTGCGCTCTGAGGAAGGCCGCACTAATCTGTAGGCAATAGAGGGCTGCCTCAGAGCACCTCAGAAAGGGAGCTGGCAGGGATGTGAAATCAGACACCATCTCCGTGGGAAAAGGCAGACGCTTGTTTGAGAGTCGCACAATGAGCGGGGAGAGAAATTCATTACGTGTTGCATCCCTCGCGGTGCAAGTGGCAGCTTCATTTCTGACTCACACCACCTTCTAGTAAATTTTGCGTATCTCTCCATAGTCAGAGCACCGAACTCTTAGCATCGGCGTGTGCTAATGCAGTGTACGCGGGTAGGCCAGGCCCGCAGGCAGAAATGAATTTCAAGGGGAACCGGCAAATTTCTACGGGGGGGGGTTCAAATCTGCGAAATTACTATGTGGTTACGTGCCTGATCTAGGCATTCCCATTACATGCACTGGCCTTATTACTGCACACAGACAAATCACATTCAAACTGTTACACTGGGCTTATTACTACACACAGGCTAAATTTTGGTAACACTTAAAGCAGTCATCATAATGCATTATAGATACCTTCATAATGCATTATAATGCATTCATAAAGTATTGTAAACATAGCTATAACTATTTATAAAAGGCATAACACATGTCTGAGTGACTGATGCAAGAATTTGTTAATATTCAGTTAACATCGTTTATAACAACAGTGAGTATGTATGAACCTGCATGCTGAATATTTGAATGAACAAATGACCTTCGCATGACTGGCCATTATGAGACACACGGTTGGCTCTACCTGGGACAGCAAGTTGACTGAGGATTCCATCTTGCTCAGCTGAGTGGTCTGGGCGTCCAGAAGCTTGAGAACATTGCTGGCCAGTGTGCTGATCTGGTAGGCCACGCTGGCCAGTGACTGGGTGGTGTACGCTCTGGTCTCCTCCAAGGCCTTCTTATGGTCATTGCCCTGATATCGCAGCAGAAGGAACAACAGGTCATGAGACAGATGCTGTCTTAACCTGCAGTAACCTCTAAAATGGCTCTTCCTGTATTGCTGGGATGGGGGTCAAAAAGGAGAATCAGTGAAAAAGGCTACAGCAGTAAAATGCAGTTGTAGGATGATTGTAGAACCCTGCTGATCAGGCTACTTGAATTCCAAAAGTCTTTCATACAAAACAAAGTGTTTCCATTATTCTGCAACATTTTTACTTGGGGAGGGTGGATGAAACAGCAGGTCTCTGCTACTGTTACAAATATATCCTTTGGAATATGAAGTAATACATGATGAATGTACCTGCTGTTTTCATTCATGCTGCATCCATCACAGCCCCTTACTGTGTTTTCCTCTGCCCTGTCTGCATCTGTACTGTAATCTAATCTAATCACGTTACCACATGACTGAACCTGTCTTTTGCCAAGAATCTCACCACTTGTCCAAGCCTCTGTAATATTTATTCCTATCATAGTTTGTCAGTAAAATTAAAGTTCAACAAACCAATAACTAAATTTGTCTGTATACATCATCTCCCACTCGCTTCTTGTGAACTAGAAATAGCACTTTCTGTAGTTTCAATAAATGTTCACTATTTTGCATTGATTTCTGTGTTAAAATTAGGGTTTATTTTCTGTTCAAGTGTGCAGTTTCCCACACATATGGATGGAAATAGTCTTATAACCACTCATTTAGTTCTGCTTTCACAATTACTCAAACCGGTATTGGTAACTGCTATGAATCCAAATCCTTTTTATTCGCTAGCTTTTATCACGTATATGAACCAGTAGAGAGTCAAGCTGTTACAATGAACTTCAGAAATGCTTTCTTTTGTCTGAAAACCCAGCCCTATTAGGGAAAATATGTTAAGATATTTTAGGTTGACCAATCTCTGTGAGCACAGGGCAAAGGTGCTTCTCACTTAACACACTATTTCTGCTGTCTCTTTCTAGCTATCCTGAAATGATTTTGATGGCTGGCTTTTCCAAGCATGTGTGTTTTCAAGCAACTTAAAGAATCGCATAACTCTGAAACACAGGCAAAGAGACAAGCCCAGACAGGCAGGGAAAATTTTGCCCCAAGAAAGATAGTTTAAAAGCGTTTATACTTTTTTCTCTCACTAGATGTCAGGTATTTCAAGACTAATTATCTAAAACATAATGCCTTTATGGTTTAAATATGTATATGCTCTTAGCGTTCAGTTGAGTGACGCCTGTTGAATGAATCAAGCGACACTTTTCTCTTAAAACTGTAAGAAGCGATTAAAGGAAATTAAGACGCAATATCAAAAAGCGTAACGTCACTTTAAACATTTAGTGAATTTCAGCTCTATGCACGTTTAACTTGTTTTTTTTTTGCCAATGTCATCCCTAGACCCTTCGCACATTTTGTCACCACTATTGAATCATCGCACACAAATATTTTAAGTAAAGGCATACATTTTAAAAATGAAGATTTTTAAGTGTGGAGTACTGAAACATCATGCCTTATTCAAGTTGCACACAGAATGTGTGCGTTTTACTGTTTAGTTAACATTTGTATTTGTCGACATGCCTTCTCACTCATTCTTAAATATTTCTTAACCGACGTTTAGAATTATCTTACCGTATTTTATATAGCGCACCCAAATGCGGCATATATATGTTGAAACGTATATGTAAAATTAAGTCAGTCACGTGACATCACCGAAAAAGTGAAAAACCATTTAAGACCTTTTATTCTAGTTGGCTTTAGGCAGGGACAGCTCCGTAGTGTACAGTTTCACTCACCTCCAGATAGTTGCGCTCGCAGTATTCCGCGACCTCGTGCAGGTTATTATAATTGTCAAGGAGAGTCTGCCGTGCGGCAGGAGCCTCCTGCAGGATCTTCTTTATATCATCGGTACAGTTCTGGTCCTTCATGTTTGCCCGGGGTCCCCTTCAGGGCTCCGTAGTGAGCTTCTCTCCCAGCAGGAGCTGAGAGACGGTCCGGCACGGATAAAGAGAAGCGTAACTCGGAGAGTCCGACTTCTGTTCCTGTTCGAGATGAAGGAGACCGCAGCAGCGCTACGGCGCAGATGAGAGGGGCGGGGGCGCTCGGCGCCCCTCTGCTGACCGAGATACTGTTTGCCTCCGAGCTTCAGTCTTGTTCTCAACTCCCTGGCATTATTAAATGCTAGATGGTTTAGACATGCGCAGGCCGTCCTCGGATGTTTTAAACATCAAACAAAGAGATAGAGCAGACAAAGCTTTGCGGTTCATGACCGTAGACAGGAAGAGAGAAATTTCTTGTCTGGTTTGTTTGCTAAAGATAAATTCAGGAATATATGAAATATTAAGTTTCATGTCAGTTTTTACTTCCGAATTTGTAGGGAAGTACCAGCTTCCTCATTATAGGTCGTATTTTTAAAATCGCTTTAAGTCAGCTGCCCGCTGTGAGTCTCGCAACAACACATTTAAGAAGTCAAAAATTAAAAATGGCTTCTATATACATTAAAACTAAAATACTGAAATAGGGGCCCTGCAGTCTATAAAATACTGGTAAAGCACCTGTGTCATGAAATCCCTGTTCTTTTTTTTCAGTTTTGGAACATATTCTGTTATTGTGTATATTCTAAATACAACTACAGTGCCATATATAATAAATTAGGCCAGTATTTCCCAACCCGATCCTCAGGGACCCACATACGGTCCTGTCAGGGTCAGCACCTGTCTGTCCTAGTCTTTCGTGTCTTCTCCCCGTTTGGCCAGCAGGTGTCACTGGCCATCCTGTCCTCCACATTGTCAAAGTTTTAGTGTGTTTCTTCTGCTCCTGAAGACTGCTGCATGGCTCAGTGTGCTGAGTATGAGGTCACTAACTCATTTGTTATCTGTTCAAAACCTGCCTCCTTTGCATTTTGTAGAATTTGTTTCCTAGTGTTTCATTTGTATCAGTTTTTCTAGTTCCTGTGTTTTGTGATTTGTATTTGGTTTTGGTTTTTTGCTTTGTGCCCGTGGTTGTATTTTACCTGTCTGTTATTTCCCTAGTGATAGATGCTGTTTCCTAGTTTGAGTTTCATGATTTAGTTTTATAAGATTCACCTGTTGCCTGTTTTACCAGCCCTTGTTAATTGTTTTCATCTGTCCTGTGTTACTCTTGTTACCCTTGTGGGCCCCTGAGGACTGGATTGGGAAACATGCCGCTCTTCTTACCCGCCTCCTCCTCTGACCTCCGCTCGGCACTCAGTCTTCACTGATGCTGCTCCCCCCTCCTCCTCTGACCTCCGCTCGGCACTCAGTCTTCACTGATGCTGCTCCCGCCTCCTCCTCTGACCTCCGCTCGGCACTCAGTCTTCACTGATGCTGCTCCCGCCTCCTCCTCTGACCTCCGCTCGGCACTCAGTCTTCACTGATGCTGCTCCCGCCGCCTCCTCTGACCTCCGCTCGGCACTCAGTCTTCACTGATGCTGCTCCCGCCTCCTCCTCTGACCTCCGCAAGGCAATCAGTCTTCACTGATGCTGCTCCCTCTTTGATGGCTATCTGCCTAGCAGGATGAGCTCCACTGTGGATGCTCCTCATCAGCTGATAACTTCCACCTTGTCGAGTGGGTAGGTAATGCTAACAAGCATTGTATTTTGTCCAGAAAGGCCACCTCTGTCCCAGCTGCCCTGGGTGTGTTTAGACAGGGACACAGTGCTGTGGTGCTGTTCTGCGGTGTGCGTGGGACATGCTGTATAATACTTTGTCGTATGGCTTGAGGAAGTTAGGATCATGAATTGAGACACGTGACATAGAAAGGGGGGGAAGGGTTCAGCATGGGGCACAACCTGGGCATAGAATATGGGCAAATGGCACAACACCTGGCCTGCAGATCTGGTGGGTGGCAAGGGGTGGACGTGGCCACCCTAGACTGAAACCAGGCCACCCCCATTGTATTTGCATTTTGGTTAAATCAGACTTTGATTAAAAAACTCCTTTTATTATGTAACTGTTTCTCTGTGTCCCTGACGATATACTGATAAAGAATAACCTCAAACTGCTGCTGAGTTAAACATGTGCTCTCAGAACAGTAGTAATGCTGAAGTTTGGGGATCTTCTACTGCAGGAAATTGACATAAATATGTATTTGATAATTCCACCACTGCCTGATTTATAAACAGTGTAGAGTTATATCGCTTAGGTACCTAAATTTCCCCTTATTTTCTAGATGCCGTATATTCATATTTCATTTTATGTGCCTCCCCAAAATGACCTCTGGTCCCACCTGGCCACCCCACTGAAAAATTTCTGGCTCCGCCGCCGACTGTAGGAGAAGGAGCTCGTCATCTAACAGCCCCCTGCCCTGGATCGCCCACAGCCTCCTCCTAACTTGTGCTTGTATCACTGCCATCCATCTTCCAGGCAGTTACAGGCTTGCAGGGCCCTTCAGCCTATTCTGGGGAGCTCAGGACACCAGGCTGGGGTACATGAAGGATGGCAGCCAGTGCATCACAGGAAACACATTCACTATGGGCCATTTATGGACATCATGTGTGTCTCAGATTGGGGGGGGGATAGTCATGTGACACAGAGGGAACATGCAAACTCCATAAGCACACAGAACAGAGCGAGGATCCGCACCCCCCCAGCCCTGGAAGTGTGAGGTAAGTATCCCTCAATTGAGTTGCAATATGCTTTTTATTTTATTTTTTGCAGGGTAATAATGAAGGACACTGTTATCACTACCCCGCACATAATGGATAGTATTCAGGCTTAAAACCGGCTCACATGGCTGCTGAATACTAAAACGCACCACTCTCATGCACTAGACCTCAATTCAGAGCCAGAGGTAGAATTGAGATACAATTTACATTTTTTTCTGCCTTTGGACCCTGTGAATTTCACAATCTATTAGAAAGAAATTGCCATTACTGTCTTCATTATTAGTCAGTAATATCCATGCGTTTGTCGGCCCACTTCTGTTGCAACCATTCATTTACCCTGGTGAAGATCCTGACCCTCCAACCTCCACCTGTTTTTTTCAGTATAAAGTCCTGCGGGCCTGGATCCCAGCACAGGATGGACGGGACACACGCTTTGGACCGAGGAGCCAGGGAGAGCATGTGACCTAATGCCACGCCCCTAACCTGGGGGCCTGGCCAACAGCGCCGGGCAAATGTGCCACTGGGCCAAGGTACCTGCTCGCTGGTAAAATTCAGTAGATCTCTGCAGCTAATTTTAATGGGAAAGCTGGTTTCCTGTTCTCTTTGTCTTTCTGTCTTTCGAGGTTGTCACAGAAAATGCAACATATAGACGAGCATCAAATAAGCATAATTAGTATCCTTAAATGAATGTAAAAGTCTTTTCATACCCAAAGCAAAAAAGACAGCAGTTAAGGATGTACATATGGATGGGACAGGCTTTATTTTAAACTTGTTTTTGTCTGACCTTCAGCGCCTGCAGACAGTGCCGCTGCTTCCCTCTCTCACTGACCCACTACCAGCTTCCCAGGCTAAAAAAAGTTAAGAATCAGACAAGGTGCTCTCTCCAGCCATCTCGCCCTCTATAAATCACACTTTTTACTGAGCTGCTGTAACAACTGCTGAGAAATGCTGTAGGCCTTGAAAGACTGGTATCAGGGCTTTCTGATGAATATACACTCATTCATGCATCCACGCTTATCCTGACCAAGGTCTCGGCTCAGTGTGCACTAAGTGGCCACCGTATTAGGTACACCTACTAAGTACCAGGTAGGACTCACTTTTGCCTCTCGGACCACTTTTAAGATAGATGGATCGCAGGACACAGAAGCCACAGTTGTACTGCACTGTTACTGTTGCACTTGTGGCCTTCCCGTTATCCATACAGCAAGACGGGAAGCTCCAGAACTCCAAAGACTTGGACCTCTTACAAAGATATCAGGAGCACCAAACACCCCTTTCCAGTGACCTCATGACCCCCCCATGCCCTCCCAATCTACTGACATCACAGGAAGAGTCACCAGAGAGATGAATGTCGCTGCCGTATCTGGCTATTCTCATCGACCTCTCATTAGGGTTAGGCCTGGGTGAAGGTTAAGGTTGCCATTGTTGAGATTACGCTTTTTCTCATAGAAACAAATGGACGGTCCCCACAAAGCCTTGTGCTGTGACCCTGACCACACTAAGAGGTCAGAGGGTAGATGAATAGTTAAAGCTTTATCTCTTCTGTTTGTGGTTTGATCAACTTTTTTTTAATATTTGTCATAGTTCTTGCATAACATCCAAAGTTTGGTCATATTTTGAAGTTAAGTGACCTGTTGTCCTTCAGAGGTCAGATTAGAGTAATGAAATACACAGACATGCTTATAAATTGGTATCCTTCTAGGCCAGACTGGGAAATATGCAAATCTATGAAAGAGGGCCAGTTTAGCTGCCACAGTCACACTCCAGTATGTTCCATACTGTTCCCTCACATATGCTGTTCCCTCAGCACCTCCAACTCTCCTTCACTATTACATACCATGACATACAGAAATGTTGCTACCCTCTTTAATATCTCAGCAGAGATGCTGGGTGCTCTCAGTCTCCATTTTATTCCTGGAAGAGGAAATATATTCCATGTTGTTGTTTTGGTGCCGCATTTTTATTGGAGATGAAATACACTTTTTTAAGTTTCCCATAAAGGCTGATTTATACTTTAGTGTAGAATCTATGCTGTCAGTATATGCATAGCCATGTACCCTATGTTGTAGTGGCCCCCTACACTGTACTCTACAATGTACCTATGCTGTACCCTATGCCGTACCTTGTGTTGTAGTCACCCCCTACACTGTACCCTATGCTGTACCCTACACTGTACCCTACGCCGTACCCGTGCCCTATGCCATACCCTACGCCGTACCCTACACTGTACCCTATGCTGTACCCTACACTGTACCCTACGCCGTACCCGTGCCCTATGCCGTACCCTACGCCATACCCTATGTTGTACCCTCCCCAGAAATGTGACTACAGACATCAGGCTATGGTGTGGGGTACACAGCTTCTGACACGACCAAGAGTTACCATCCATCCGTCCATCAATCCTATTCAGTATAGAGTCGAAGGTGCAATTATAACTATGCAGAATCAATCCATTAGGGATTTTGGATCTTCTGTCTTTGCTTAGGTCTCTACTTTGTGTGGTGCAGAGACAAATGGACTATCTGTGGTCGAAGAGTCAGCATGAAGACTTCCACTGTATTTTGGAGCAGGGCACTAACTTATGCCCCACAGTCATATCACCGCTCGATTTGCAGGCCTCTGCGCTGCCTCTGCAGTGCTTGGCAGTTTCGGGCGGAGCCCCCCACCTGTCTCCTGGCTGTAGCTGCGGGAGGTCAGGGGGACAAGTGGGGGGAGAAGGAAGGGAGCTGTGAGCGGTGCTTTACTGCCTTGACTCAAACTCCCCCTGAAGACGGCTGCCAGTGGCAGGACCCACCCCCTCTTGGACAACAAGGCTCCGCCTAAGGACTAAGCACCACCCACAAAGACCCTGCCTTCGATTTACAGCCCACCCTGCATGCTTTTGTTAATGAAGTGTCCCGTCTGCCTCTGGAGAGTCCATCATCCCACCACTGAACATGATGTGAAAATAAAGGACTCATCTTTCTCAGCAGACTTCAAACCACAGGCCCTTTGCTGCTGTCAGCTTCCCCTTTCGCTTTAGCCAGGGGAAGCTCTCAGCAGACATGCAACTCCTAAATGTTACAAGTTTAGCTTTTCACAAGGTTACAGACCGCAGACGGAAACCATGGAACTATCAACTGAACAGCTGCAATGAAATGAAATGTACTAGTGTTTGAATTAGTTGAATTTAACAATAACCAATGAAACTTGTACTGATCTAATTGAATAAACAGAATAGTGATACTAGTGGGAAAATTCTCATCTTGATCTCCCTTGTTCTACTGTATACATACCAATAAATGCTTTGAATCTTGAATCTGAGATATACAGACACATGGAGAGCAGGGGGGTCACAGCACAGGGTCAGCCAGCATGCGGCCCCCCCTGGAGCTGGGGGTTAAGGGCTTTGCTCAGGGGTCAAACGGTGGCATCACTCCGCCAGCCCAGGATATAAACCGGTGACCTTCCAGCCATTGGCACAGGGCCCTAAGACACTGAGCCCAACACCGCCAATTGTATCGGTTTACCCTCAATAATCAAAATCAGAATGTGTTATTCACCAAACAGAGGATGACCAAGGAATTTGTCTTAAGCAAGTACAACTGAAATGAGTAAATGACTCAGGGTTTAGCACTATGACTTCATGCCTCCGGGGTTGTGGAACATGTTTGTTCTCCCTCTGTCACTTGGCCTAGCTTCCGCAGTCCTACACACAGCCCACCCTACATTAAGGAGGAGCTTGAGAGAGCTGCTAACGGTACGCGTGCGTGAGCCCTGCAATAGACTGGCATCCCACCCACGGTTCCCGCAGACTCGGACCCCGTACCCTGCGATAGCCTCCGGGATCAGCGTTACCCTGCAGGGGATTAGTCACTGGCAGAGGGTGGCTGATTTATGTCAGAAGCCTGGGGAAGTGGCTCAGTGGGTGATACTGCTGCTTTGCACCTCCATGGATGGGGGGTTGAATTCCACTTCCGCTCTCTGAGTGGGGAATTTGCATGTTCTCCCTGGGCTGTGTGTGTTTCCTCCAGATATTTCCCACAATCCCAAAGCATGCCGTTACAGTAATTGGCCTCTCTAACTTGCCCACTGTGTGCATGCCCTGAGATGGACTGGTGTACGGCAGCCTTGTGCCCTGTGCTGCCTGTGATAGGCTCAGCACCCAGCCCTGGGGGAGGGGAAGCAGATGGATGACAAGAGAAAGTGGTCATGTTTTTGGTTTCTTACAGGAGGTTTTTACACAGCAGTGACCTCAATAGGAATCCTTTTTGTAGGACAACTTGTGAATTAATAATGATTTAGGCTGAATCTAATAATGGATCCTTTAAAAATAGTGATTGGCTTAAAAAGGCCAGCACACACTGGAGGATGGAGGCGGGTCAAGGGCTGAACCTCCCCCCTGAAGGCCGTAACGTGATATGAAATCATTTTAAAGGAACTCTTCCTTCTGGGTGTCCATACAATGGGCCACAAGAGGTCAGGTTTAAACAATACTTTAATTACTGTGACATAAAGTGCAGTTCAGTCAAATGGCAAATAACAGTGGTATGACAGACTATGAACATTTTATTTCAGTAGAAAATCAGTAAAAATATTTATATATATATTGATATAGTATAAATACTACTACTACTACAACTACTACTACTACTACTACTACTAATAATAATAATACATTTTATTCAAAGGCACTCAAGGACACCTTACAAAAAAAATCCACACAATATACAAACATACTTCTCTACGTGTATTAATGCATTAAAATACTACAATCAAATAAAATTTTAAAAAGATGAGCTTTGAATGAAGATTTGAATGTAGAGAACCAGTCAGTACTACAAATATCAGGAAGGAATGAGTTCCAAAGGCAGGGGGCAGCGTGACTAAAGGCCCTGAATCCTATAGTGATCAGGCGAGCAGCGGGCAGAAGAAGGGAGGTGAAATGAGAGGATCTAAGAGTGCAAGAAGGAGTGTAAGCATGTACAACATTAGAGAGGTAAAAAGGAGCCATATTATGAAGGACTTTAGAGGTTAACAGCAACATCTTTAAATGAATACAATATCTAACAGGAAGCCAGTGAAGTTGCTGAATAACAGGAGTACGGTGTACAGTAGATAAAAACTCAAGCTCCTCAATACGGTGTACAGTAGAGGGAGTCCTAGTGACAATGTGAACAGCAGCGTTCTGAACCAGCTGATGCTTAATGAAGAGCTTGAGAGGCAGTCCTAGTGACAATGTGAACAGCAGCATTCTGAACCAGCTGAAGCTTAAGGAGGAGCTTGAGAGGCAGTCCTAGTGACAATGTGAACAGCAGCGTTCTGAACCAGCTGAAGCTTAAGGAGGAGCTTGAGAATCAGTCCTAGTGACAATGTGAACAGCAGCGTTCTGAACCAGCTGATGCTTAAGGAGGTGCTTGAGAGGCAGTCCTAGTGACAATGTGAACAGCAGCGTTCTGAACCAGCTGAAGCTTAAGGAGGAGCTTGAGAGGCAGTCCTAGTGACAATGTGAACAGCAGCGTTCTGAACCAGCTGAAGCTTAAGGAGGAGCTTGAGAGGCAGTCCTAGTGACAATGTGAACAGCAGCGTTCTGAACCAGCTGAAGCTTAAGGAGGAGCTTGAGAGGCAGTCCTAGTGACAATGTGAACAGCAGCGTTCTGAACCAGCTGAAGCTTAAGGAGGAGCTTGAGAGGCAGTCCTAGTGACAATGTGAACAGCAGCGTTCTGAACCAGCTGATGCTTAAGGAGGAGCTTGAGAGGCAGTCCTAGTGACAATGTGAACAGCAGCGTTCTGAACCAGCTGAAGCTTAAGGAGGAGCTTGAGAGGCAGTCCTAGTGACAATGTGAACAGCAGCGTTCTGAACCAGCTGAAGCTTAAGGAGGAGCTTGAGAGGCAGTCCTAGTGACAATGTGAACAGCAGCGTTCTGAACCAGCTGAAGCTTAAGGAGGAGCTTGAGAGGCAGTCCTAGTGACAATGTGAACAGCAGCGTTCTGAACCAGCTGATGCTTAAGGAGGAGCTTGAGAGGCAGTCCTAGTGACAATGTGAACAGCAGCGTTCTGAACCAGCTGATGCTTAAGGAGGAGCTTGAGAGGCAGTCCTAGTGACAATGTGAACAGCAGCGTTCTGAACCAGCTGAAGCTTAAGGAGGAGCTTGAGAGGCAGTCCTAGTGACAATGTGAACAGCAGCGTTCTGAACCAGATGAAGCTTAAGGAGGAGCTTGAGAGGCAGTCCTAGTGACAATGTGAACAGCAGCGTTCTGAACCAGCTGATGCTTAAGGAGGAGCTTGAGAGGCAGTCCTAGTGACAATGTGAACAGCAGCGTTCTGAACCAGCTGAAGCTTAAGGAGGAGCTTGAGAGTGAGTCCAGACAAAATGGAATTACAGTAATCAATACGGGATGTGCCTAATGCATATACAAGAATGGCAGTACTCAAAGGTGTTAGAGATGAAGGTGGTGAAAATATGCAGACTGAGTAATATTATGAATGTATGATCTGAAACACAAGGTACTGTCAAGGATGACACCCAAATTCTTTACCTGAAGGGATTGAGATGCTACAGAGCCATCAATTGTCAGACAAAAACGATCAAATTTGGCAAGAGTAGATTTGTATAATCTGAGGAGAACCTCAGTTTTATCCTTATTAAAATGAAGGAAATTTGTGGCAAACCAAGTTTTAATCTCTGATAGACATTCTGAGAGGGAGGTGGGTGGAATAACAGAGTTAGGCTTAGTAGATAAGTAGAGCTGGGTGCCACCTGCATAACAGTGAAACTGTATAGCAAATTTCCTAAGAATATTTCCAAGCGGTAAAAGGTAAATGATAAATAAAAGAGCCCCCAAAACAGAACTCTGCAGAACACCTCTAGAACACCCCTAGAGCACCTCTAGAACACCTCTAGAACACCCCTAGAATACTAAATAATTATTTAATTAATTTTATTTAATACTAAATAAAATACTATAAGAGATTGTATCAAAGGCTGCACTCAATTCAAGTAGCACTAATATGGTTAGCAGCCCAGAGTTAGCGGCCATTAGTAAATCATTTGCAATTTTAATCCAAGCTGTTTCTGTGCTATAAAATGAATGATACACAGACTGAATCAAATAAATTATCTGTAAGATGAGTATGTAACTGTGCAGCAGCTGTTTTCTCAAGAATTTTTGACAAAAACAGTCAATTCGAGATTAGTCGAAAATTATCCAAATTGTTGTTGTTCAGCGGTTATAGCAGGCGCGTAGCCAGTAATGGGCCAGGGCGGCACTGGCCCGCCCACATTACTCCCTGGCCCACCCAGGCAAGTTTGATCAAAATACATTTTTAGTTTATTTTTATTGTTGAACATGATGGTTAGACGGTGTTTTGTTATTGCCTTTGCCGAATATTGCAAAATAAAGGTGTGTTTTTGCAGTTTGTTTGTCTATTATTTTTTCTACTCTCTAAGGTTTAATTATTATTTAAGTAATATTTTTTCTAGGAAAAAATATAGGCCCGCTCACTTTTTCAATGGCCCGCCCAAAATACAATTTCTGCCTACGCCACTGGGTTATAGCAGCTGTTTTCAAAGATGAAGGAAAACACCAGACATAAGTGATGAGCACAATATCAGCTAACACCTTTACCAGGTGTGTAGGGATAGGCTCAAGCTGACAGGTAGAAGATTTTGATTTTTGAATAAAGTCAGAAATTTCAGAAACGGAAGCTTAAAAGAAGAAAATAAATACAAGGGCGGCTTACAAGGAACATGACTTAAAGAACAACGAGCAGTATTTACTGTTTCTGAGAGATGTTATCGATCTAATAATTAAAGAAATCACTAAAAATGTTACATTGTAAAGTGGAATAAAAATGAGCTGGCAAAACATCCGGTGGCTTAAAAACATTAACAGTCGAAAACAGGGATCTAGTAGTAGTATCTCCCGTACTCAACCCGATCTGATTTGTCTAAACACTGTTAGAAATGATCCTTATAATACATTACAATAAAAATATATTTCATTTTTTTAATGTGTTTTAACAGAATGTTCCCTATTATTATATTTAGTGTAAGTGTAAATTTACGTGAAACGTAAGTAAACTTAAAATGCTGCACAAAAAAATGTAAAATACGGTTGAATCTTATATTTGTCTTTACTTTGGCATCCAACAGAGGGCGCTGTTGTTTTGGCTATATGCAGCCTTACCATGATGATAAAATGTGAATGTAGTGTTTGTATTTGGTTATCAAAGATACAAGAATGCTACTATAAAAGATAAACAGTTTATTAATATTAAAGAATGTAGCCCAGGTTTTGGAATAGAACAACCATTTGGCCTTGAAATAGGGTATAATTGTCAAACAAAAAATACTTCTTCCATGTTAAATTACATTTTAGCAAATACTGCTGGTAAGCCACAAATCAACACACTCATAAAAGATTATTACTGTTTTACCCATTTAAAGACCCTTTGAGACCATTATTCTATCTTAGATGGATATATGTGGTGTTTTACTTACAACATCAGCCCAAACAAATTAGTCAGTGATTCTTCTAATTTTTTTTGTACCATATGGTAGGTAGAACCATATAAATCTCACACAAACTTCTTCACAAAAGAGTTACATATGTTACCCAAAGTCCAAGCTATTTATATGTTATGATGAATTATGAAAGGGTGTGCTCCAGTGCGTGCTCCAGTGCGTGCTCCAGTGCGTGTGGAGAACATTAACTGCTGCTGTGCTGTGTTCAGTTGCTTATGTTTATCTGACATGTGCATCGCTTCTTTCATTCCAGTGTGACATTTCACTGCCCTCCCCCACAACGCACCTCTGTAGCACCCCTTATAGGCAGGGGGTTTGGGAGAAACACACAAAACAAATTGATTTGGATACAGGGGTACACACGGCTTTATGGGATGGTGGACAGGGCTTAAAACAGAAAAATGGCCATTTGGCTCCAGCAAAATGGGAAACACACCAAATAGCAACGTAGTGCATTTGGCTTCTCTCTTGCTTTTCTCCATTATGCTATTGCCACATTTTAACTTATAGAAAACCAGAAATAGGAACCCTGAGTTCTCTAAGATTTCCATGTTCTGTTATGTATTAATTCTCGCATAGAATGGCCTGCTCTGTGCTTTCTTAGGAATTTTTACTGCACCCCTTACTTTGTGGTAAACTGACCATAAAAAACAATTGTTGCAGACAGTAGTTCAGGCTGTATATAAACTAATCTGATGACCAAACAGTTTTTGGACTATAAGGTAACACTGAGTCACAGATTCAAACCATTTCTGATATTTAATCGGATCTTTTCTGATGCCCGGTGCCCATCGTTCTGCTGAGTCAGATGTCACGAGTTGTGACACGAGCTTTTATGTGTGATACCTTTGGCCTGAATGAGAACCAACTGCAGAAAACCTCCTATGGAGGCGTGGAGGCCAGAACTCGGGCCTGTACTGGATAACGAGTATGGAAGATGAATAGATGGATGGATGGATGTGTCCAGTGCCCATTTTAAGTCAGTGACCCTAAAGGAATTGCAATAAAAAAACACTGTGAGCCAGGAAAGCAGAGAGAGCTGGACAGCAAAGCGAGGAGACAAACTCAGCTGGTTGCCCTTGAGGCCTGAGTGTCCATTTCTGATAAAAACTCAATTTCACAAACTGAAGATTTCATGCTTCAGGCGAGAAGTTTGTCTTTTTCATGTCTGTTTTCGTTTTACAATTTCATGCTTCAGAAGTATCTTGGCATAGGTAACATTATTTTCATTTGTGTCCGTGTTGCAGGTCGGTCATGTGCAATAGATGCATCAATCTAATCATCTCCGATTTATTCGGATGGAATACATGAGAATATAAGTATTTTAGCCTTATATGAGCAACATTAGTTAAACATCAGCTTTCTCCAATGGTTTTTACATGTTTGACACTGAACATTTTAAATCCCCAGAATGTGTTTAGAGTAATAACTGTGAAATCATTTGTCTCGGCAGTTATAACTAACCAAAACTTATGTCAGAGTTGCTACTAAAGGTACAGAGATTTTATTTAATCCCAGTGACTGAGCAAAGAAACCTTAAAACTGGCAATATTAGGTTACTGACACCATTTGGACTCTTATGGCCCTGGTACCCTAATGGATACACACACTGACCTTGGAAGGCAGGGGTTGTGAGTTTGAGTCCCAGAGTAGGTGGTTGCATTTGCCAGATTTTCCCTTGGAATCAATAGACTATAGTTCTTTGTTTGTTGGCCCTACTTGTGACAGCAGAAAGCCTTCAGGAGCAGCAGTCTTAAGAGACAGATGTGTACACCAGCATTTTTAATGTTCTGCTTTTGTAATTTGACTTGCTGAGTTGAAATGACACTTTGAGTGTCCTGTGAATGCAAAATGGAATCCTGCTTATTGGGAAGAGCACCCCTTTAAAAAGAGAAAAAAAGCAGGAAAATCATTTGCACCAGCTCTGATTTACAACCATGGAGTTAAGCCATGAGGGTCAGCGACCAAATGGTTTGAGGCAATTTCGTCAGCAGAGGAGGAGAAGACAGAGAGATTAGGTAGGCATACCTGCGTGGTGCTATCTGCAGCAGAGCCGGCCGCCTTGTGATAATGAAGCCGCGTGGGCTTGACGGTGACCGGAGTCTATCAGAGGGCCTCCACGCTCCAGAGAGTCCCATCACTGCAGGGAACGGCCCCGCGCTGGGCCGTAACTGAGCCACGATTGGTACATCAGAGCCCCGCGCTGGGCCGTAACCGAGCCGCGATTGGTACATCAGAGCCTTGTGCGTTATCAGCGCCGGGAGTGATTAGCGCTGCTGCTTCCAAGGTAATTCAAAGACCAGCCTCTGATAAATCCTCAGTGCTTTGGCATCACGCTTCAAAAGCCATAAAATTCATTTTGATGCATGACAGAAGCACTTATCTTAATGTCTCGTCTGTTAGTTGTGACATTTGACATTTTGTGGGTAGTACTGATACCTCAGTTCTTCATATAGAATCAGGTTCCTGATCATTCATTAATTTCATAGCACCTATAGGCCTGTTTAGTATGTTCAGAGCTAATTTGTGGTTGTTTACTGCTAAAATGTCAGTGATCATGAAATATTAAGTCAAATATTGGATATAGTTTCAGCCCGCTGGATGATGAGCATGCAAGTGTGCTGTGCCCTGGTTTCCAGGAATTTCTCTCTGCATTGCAGAAACATAAGCAGGAGTGTGAGGCCTCATGGGAAAAATTCATAGGGTGGCGCTTGTCCATCCCCGGGGGGTGACCTGAGTGGAAACTTTTAGCCTATGAGACGAACGTTTTGGATGTCGCGAATGAGAAAAGCAGCTTCACAGAGTCCACGGGTCGGCCAGCTGAGAGACCCAGCTCCCAGGAGGACCATGAGCGCTGATTGGCCATCCTGCATCACATCCCGCAGTGGGTGATATGCTGCACTGGAGAGGTGCCACAGAGAGATGGGAGAAGAACAAAGCCCTCCTGACCTCTCACCTCTTTATCTCATGCTGACAGGTATCTGAGCAGACCGGGTGCTCATGAGGAGCAGAGCACATGTGTACGCTGGGCTGGTGGCAGCTGAAGCCATATTCTCCACCACTCTCAACGTCTCTTCAGCTCTTCCTTCTTCTGCTTTCTTCTGCCTCTGCCATCTACCCAAGGACCCAACACTCCTCATCACTAAGAGAGCGGGAGGGCTAACAGGGTCGCCCAATCATCGCCCACTCAGCCATTTCACTCCATAGCTATGCCACTGAGCTAACTGGTTTTCTTGGTCAGGGTTGCCAGCTCCCACACATCTGGCGTGACACTCAGGCTTTCAGACTCAGGCTCACGCAAGAAATATTACAGCAAATCTATATTATTCATTATAAACCTAAAATTAGCTACATCAAAAGCATTGGAGTAGTTTGCAACCCCTACAGACTATTTACAAGGTAATAAAACTCTTACATACTGTCATGTAAATGTGTGTGCAGACTTGCCTCGAATTGACAATCTCATGCCAGCCAGCTGACAGCCCTGTTCTTGGCCATTAGCTTCCTAAAACCACAAAGACAAATTAGAGACATTTGGGTTTGGTAAACAGATTACATTTGCTTTACCATCACATATAGAGTGGTCTTATGAGGCTGTTAAATTCACACTTCACTGGGTAGCTGAGATTCAGGTTTGTAATGAAAGATTAGCATCAGGGGAAGAAAGAACAAGTACAGTACTTTACTGTTTGCGCTCAGAGGAAAACTTCCAGGAAAATTGCTGTATTCACAGAGGTTTTCTAATGGCAGGAAGTTTGTTTTTCCTTCTGGGATTTGGAGCAATAGCTGTGTTGGTTGGCTGTGGGTGAGGCCCCTCTCTGCCATATTACTGTCCGCTAGACATTGTGCAGGGAAATGCTGCGAAAATCCTGCGCACATGCAGAAATCACTCCAGGTCTGCATCGAAGCTCCAGCTGTCCCATTTGAGCATGTGCACGCAGAAATATTATCAACGCTGCTGCCTTTATCAAAGTACAGTAAGTGCACCGTCTGCCAGTTGTTAGCGCTGAGCTTGGAGGCAGAAATCACAGTGCTGGAATTTTAATGGCTAACCACGTTCCCAACGTGATGCACGTGTTAGCAGACTTGCAGTGCTGTCCGCCAGCCCCCGCAGAGATGCACGCCACAAGCCTTTGCGACGCTGCACGTTTATATAGCTCATCTAGCTAAGCTGTTAGCCTGCTACCATGGACCCCGGCTACATTATCAGCAGTAAAATAGTCTCTTGGTGTAGGGTAGCACATCCACTGAGAAGGATACAGGTGTGAGACATTTGTCAGGCTGTCTGGGGAAGACAATGAAGGCCTTTGTTGGCTCTTTAAAAAAAAAGGGCGTACACATTTTTACCTGCAATGCTACACCGTTGAAAAATTCAGAATATGCTTTTGGGCTTGGTAACATGTGGTGATTTCTACGCATAATTTGCCTCATGTGTGAGTTACAAATTGCCTTTGGAAAAATATGCGCAAAATCACAATTCAAAAATTGTGATTGTAAGAATTGTAGCAGAAAGCATTAGAAACGGTGGGGTTCAAATACCAGTCTATTAGGATGGTACATAGACAAAGAGATATGAAAAGTGAAACACAACTGGCCTCCGTGTTGAGACATGATGTTTTTGGCAGTATATTGCGAAGCTGCCTCCACATGCAGCATCTGCAGCTGGCCTCTGGTCTCTGGCATTTTATTGGAAATATCGCTCTGTGTGCAGTAGAAAGCTGCCACAGCTGGTGTAGCGCACAAATACACATATGCGCTTTGTGCCAACTGGTGAAGTGATCACAAGTGGCACAAATAACCTGCTGCTGCCTCAAAAAAGTCAGGTTTTAGATAGATAGATAGATAGATAGATAGATAGATAGATAGATGGATGAACACAGTACATGAACAATGACTGATTGGAGAACAGAGCAGGGGCAGACACTTAAATAAACACAAGCCTAACAAAACATGACGCAGGAGAGGTGAGAACAATAACCAAATTATACGTACCACGAAGGAAACAGCCGTGATGCAACAGTGTTTATCTATTCCTATCATTTTGGTGACTGGCTGTAGCCCTAATCCCAAAAATGACGACCTTAACCCCTACCCAGCCCTAACCTTAACCATAAGTAACCAAACAAGATACGAGACTTTTGGCATTTTTTGTTTTTTTGATTGCAGTCACAGTTTTTTTTTAAAATTGAGTTTCCCCTTGTGGGGACCAAAAAAATGGTCCCCATAATGTCAAAATAACAGGTTTTTGTCACATTGTGGGGACATTTGATACTTCCTATGAACATCACATGTTCTGCAGTTTGGAAATTTACCCACGTACCTTTTGGTTTCAGCATGGGGTATCAAGCCCAAACTTGGGAGGGGTATTTATGGTACCTGTGTCAGGCTGAATTAACCTCCAAGTAGGATACCAGGCTGTTCTAAATTCCCATTCAGCTAACTGGCCTGGCACAGCAGTGTTTCCTGTACTAAGATAATGCTGTACCAGGCTGATCTAAATTCCCATTCAGCTAACTGGCCCAGCACAGCAGTGTTTCCTGTACTAATATAATGCTGTAGCAGGGTGATCTAAATTCCCATTCAGCTGACTGGCCTGGCACAGCAGTGTTTCCTGTACTAAGATAATGCTGTACCAGGCTGATCTAAATTGCCATTCAGCTGACTGGCCCGGCACAGCAGTATTTCCTGTACTAAGATAATGCTGTACCAGGCTGATCTAAATTCCCATTCAGCTAACTGGCCTGGCACAGCAGTGTTTCCTGTACTAAGATAATGCTGTACCAGGCTGATCTGAATTGCCATTCAGCTGACTGGCCTGGCACAGCAGTGTTTCCTGTACTAAGATAATGCTGTACCAGGCTGATCTAAATTGCCATTCAGCTGACTGGCCCGGCACAGCAGTATTTCCTGTACTAAGATAATGCTGTACCAGGCTGATCTAAATTCCCATTCAGCTAACTGGCCTGGCACAGCAGTGTTTCCTGTACTAAGATAATGCTGTACCAGGCTGATCTAAATTCCCATTCAGCTGACTGGCCTGGCACAGCAGTGTTTCCTGTACTAAGATAATGCTGTACCAGGCTGATCTAAATTCCCATTCAGCTGACTGGCCTGGCACAGCAGTGTTTCCTGTACTAATATAATGCTGTAGCAGGCTGATCTAAATTCCCATTCAGCTAACTGGCCTGGCACAGCAGTGTTTCCTGTACTAATATAATGCTGTAGCAGGGTGATCTAAATTCCCATTCAGCTAACTGGCCTGGCACAGCAGTGTTTCCTGTACTAAGATAATGCTGTACCAGGCTGATCTAAATTGCCATTCAGCTGACTGGCCCGGCACAGCAGTATTTCCTGTACTAAGATAATGCTGTACCAGGCTGATCTAAATTCCCATTCAGCTAACTGGCCCGGCACAGCAGTGTTTCCTGTACTAATATAATGCTGTAGCAGGCTGATCTAAATTCCCATTCAGCTAACTGGCCTGGCACAGCAGTGTTTCCTGTACTAAGATAATGCTGTACCAGGCTGATCTAAATTCCCATTCAGCTGACTGGCCCGGCACAGCAGTGTTTCCTGTACTAATATAATGCTGTAGCAGGCTGATCTAAATTCCCATTCAGCTAACTGGCCTGGCACAGCAGTGTTTCCTGTACTAATATAATGCTGTAGCAGGGTGATCTAAATTCCCATTCAGCTGACTGGCCTGGCACAGCAGTGTTTCCTGTACTAAGATAATGCTGTACCAGGCTGATCTAAATTGCCATTCAGGTGACTGGCCTGGCACAGCAGTGTTTCCTGTACTAATATAATGCTGTACCAGGCTGATCTAAATTCCCATTCAGCTGACTGGCCTGGCACAGCAGTGTTTCCTGTACTAAGATAATGCTGTACCAGGCTGATCTAAATTGCCATTCAGCTGACTGGCCCGGCACAGCAGTATTTCCTGTACTAAGAAAATGCTGTACCAGGCGAAAAAATACTTATTGCCAAACAAATCATCAAATACTGATGAAAATACTGAAGGTTGTAATTCCAGTAGGATAATAATGGTACTTTGTTTTTGAGAGTAAGTAAAACATTACACAACTGCCCTCATTTTGCAAATGAAAAACATTGCTTGCTTTTCACATTGATCCGAGTTTTTTCCCCAGCATAGTTACATGTTAAGCCCAGAGATAATTTAAACACTCTGGGTTGCGCCAGTGCAGGACCTTGCTGTGAAGAGTGGGGGTGGGATCCTGGCAGAGCAGGTTGGACGTCCTTACAGGAGAAGCTCAAATGTTCCTCTGATAATGACGTGTTCATCAGTAACACATCATTTTGACTTGCCAAAATTGCACAAGAACAAAATGCATGACATCATGATTTATAAGTAGTTATAGTATTTACACAGTAATGTAGAAGTCTCCCAGGAAAAGGCTATGACATCGTTAGTTTGCTGTATTGCTATCAAATGACTTATAACAACATCAGTTTGTCTATATGCTTCCATCTATCCTGACCACTTAGGGATAAACACTACAACTGACACCAGTGGTCAGTTAGATCATCATGTTTTGGGATTGAGCGAATGATATCAGAGAACCTAGAGGAATGTCTTGCAGACTCACAGAGAACATTGAGATCATTGTCATAGTATTTTGAATGGAGTTGTTTTGATGCTGTCACTGTTATTGATCCTCCTCACAGACTGAGACAGGCTGGTCTTAACCCTGACTGAACTGTCCACTCCTCCTCTACCACTTTTGTGTTTTACGTCACAGTCTGAGATGGTCCACTGTTGGTCTTCCATGAGTCCTGCAAGATGTGGTAGAATCCGACAAACACATGCCATCCAACAAACCCAGAGTTCCCATTATAGCCAAGCTTATAAATACTCGCGGAAAGCATTGCTATAAAAAGATACTGACTGCGTGCTTTACAGATGCACATAGGCCTGGTGTCTACATTAGTTTATCTACAACCTGCAATAATGGAATGGCAGTTTCAAACATATTTTACAAACATATTAGTATTATGTAAATCATACAAAGTATCATACACAAATTGTGAAATTTTTGGATTTTGTCATTATAATATAAATTCACTGCAATGTAAGACTCATATTATGTGTTATTCTGGTAAAGCTCTTTGGTCAGATACCATGTGCAAGTGATGTGTGATATTATGTGTGTTAGAGCTACTGTACAGTAATCCCATGGACCTGCACCCAGCACTGAAGATGTGAAACAACATGCAGTTGCAGTACAGATACTATAGGGGGCAGTAGCATTCGTGATGAAATGGCATCTATCGTTCATACTTTTCCTCTCCAAAATACTTACTGCATTTGCAAATGTGTTTTCAAGGGGGGAGCTAAAATTTTAATCGAGCAAATCACAGGAGCTGGTCATAGATGGGGCATTGTGCCGGTGTGCGGAGCAGGACGCGTTCAAAGAAGGTGAACCAGGATACTTTACTGGTGCATCCATTTTACAAGAAGGGGTGAGAACGAGACTGCTGTCATGAATTGCCAGTGCTTCTCTCTGGTGAATCTTATTTAATTTAGTGGATGTAATTAGACAGGGTTTTTAATCATCAAGATTTTCTTCATAAATCAATTTCCGTGTAGTTTAGGGTGTATATGACTTAAATAAATAAATGTTCTGTGTATATATATATATATACACACAGTATATATATAAATAAATCCTTGGCATAAATACATTATTTATTTGCTTGTTTGTTTATTTATATTCCATTTATTTTTTTGAACTTTATAAGCCACTTTATGCTGAAGACCGTGACCCCAGCAAAACAAAATACAATAGATCAGGAATTAGCTAATGACTGGCAGTGATTTCAAACCCGTTTCAATTGTGGATAACAAGAGATTTAGAAAGTACAGCCACGCTCTTAATCCAATGTACTGTATGTTATCCTAAGCAGGAAAGCACTTTCTTAGACAATCATTCCAGAATTGTATGATGAAGTACGTATGGGCTTCATTGAAAGAAAGGGTTCAAAAAGCTTCACTTGTTTGTCTGACAGCATTCTGATAAACGCAGGTAGGACTCACTATGCAGCTGGTACAAGGAGACAAAGGGTGCATAGTATGAAATTTCAGTCCAAACATTCTAGATTTGATACCAACCTGTTCATGCTATATATGGTCTCTCCGGATTAATTAAGAACTAAAGGGTGCATTGGGGAAATTTGTATGAGGAAGGAAAAACGTGCACAAAAAATGCATTCTGTCAAGGTAAACATTGCTAGGCAACACCAGGCTAGCTCTCTACAGATAAGATTGGATTGGATGCTTTTCCATCGCAAGACACAATATGGTCAATTTAAAGGTGCCTTTAGACCATGATAACATGAGAATATCATGAAAACTCTCTCACACACACAGCAGGGCCAGTGTTCAAACCAGCAGGCCTGGAGGTGTGAGGCACCACTAAATCACCATGCTACCTTTCACCAAGTTAAGCAGACTATAAAATGAATACCTTCTCCTGCTGTCAAAGATCTTTCAGCTTTATCACCGTTGATTTTAAAGCCTGTGACAGAATGGAAGCTTGTTGTCAACATGGGTCTATAAAAGACAGATAGGAAAATGATCTCAGAAGCGGTTCGTGTAATTTTTGTGTCAGTGTTGGAGAACATCGCCCTCCCATAAGGTCCTGTAAGCTCCCACATCCAGGCAAGTCTGCAATCTTCGGCAAAATGACTCCTAGCTGTAAAATATATTGATTAAGTTATCTTTTGTAATTATTTAGGCACCTTTGTACCGTAGATAAAAGGGGAGCGCCAGCTCTTGAACCAAACAGGTCACATACATGTGTACTCAGCAAGTATGAATGACAACAGTGTAATTATTAACCTTCTGGTTACATTTCAAGTGTGTTGTGCCATCGTATCAATCTAAACTCAACCTCACTTCATAATTGTCATAACAAATAGTTTACAACCCACAAATCTTTATGTTAACTCATTTACAGACACAAGATTTACATTTAGAAAGTGGCTTTAAATTGTCTTTTGCAATATCATTGTATAATACCTTATGATGGATGTGAGATTTGTTTTTTATTGCAAATGCTCATCCATTCATTTTCTGTAGCCGTTTATCCAGTACAACGTCACGGACGATTAAAAAAATATATTACTATTTTGGCTACAGATGAGTTTTGAAGCATACTCTTTTTTTGATTCCACGCCTCTGTGTCTGTTTGGGGCAGAACCGTGTGACAGCAGGCTGGGGGGGAGGAACGGGATCCTTATTCAGGGAAAACAGCTTTCACAGGGGGACCGGGTGGGGTAGGAATGCGAATGACCGCACACAAGAGGGGAAGAGAACTCCACTTTCGGTGGGAACTGAAAAGCAAAGCAAGCTGGCCCAGTGGAGACAGACAAAGGGGGGGCTTGTCAGGCCTGGGGGCTTTCTGGGTTTAGGGGTGCAGCTGCTTCCAGGTTACAAGGGGATGGAAAACAGAACACGCCGATTTATACCCATCACAGGCCAAGGGGGACAGGAGGACTTACTAAGCAGGCGAAGCTCAGTCACCTGACTCTCCCTTTCAGGACAATCACTACACATTCACTACTACTGTTTCATACTCAGTGTCCACTTTATTAGGAACCCTTACGTAGTACCAGTAGGATCCACTTTATCCACTAGAGTCACGTCAGTACTTAACGTGTTATGCATTGAGAGATACCTTTCTGTACACTGCTGGCTGTAACGTTACCTTTAACAGCCTGGCTCTTCTCCTCTCACCTCTCTCCTTAAAAAGGTGTTTTCTCCCACAGGAATGCAGCTGACTGTATGTTTTTGTTTATTGTACCATAAAGCATTTATGTTTATTCTTTCGGAAAAAATACTTTATAAACGAGAGAGGTCAGAGGAGAACAGCCAGGCTGATTAAAGGTAACGTTAAAGCCAGTAGTGTACAGAAAGGTATCTCTAATAAGTGCATAACACATTGAAGTTGTTCTGGAAGCTGAAGTAGATTCTCTAGACCAATGGCACTCAATCCTGTTCCTTATGTGGTCCTTAATAGGCTAGCAATGAGTGTGGCAGGTTGAATGCAGCGTGGGCTGGAATAAATACATTCTGGTGGGGGGGGGGCGTCAGGAACAGGATTGAGAACCACTGCTCTAGACACAGGAGGATACGACAATCCCCAGATAGCGGCTGTTTCTGAGATGCCGGAACCAGCATTTATCCCCAAATGACATCTGTTTTATTGTTATTACTTTAAAAGAACGTTTTTTTTTAAAAGGATGGTCTCCTTAAAAAAGCGGAAAATAAGTCACATTTAAAAATCATTTTAATGTTTTCCAGTTTTGGTGTTTGGGGAATTGTTGATTGGCAGTTATATTCAAACGGGAAGAAATTTCCACAATAGACAGCGGCTCTGTGTTCTTCTGCTACTTTACAGCTTTTATATCCATCATCCGCAAGCCCAAGACGAGCCGCACATCTTGTGACCAGCATTTATTTGTAAACATTTATATTAATTATAAATATTATGCTTGTAAATCCCTCTTCCTGTGGATGTTATGACCTGTCATGCTAAAAAAAAGAGTGTGATGCATATGGATTGATTGTGACCCAAGCTTGTTGTTGTCTTTCAGAGAATGTATGGCATCTGTGTTTTGAGGATTATGGGGGACAAGGCTAGTGAGGGTCCCACGACGGGGAGAGCGTGGACCACAGTGCTTACAGACTTCAGGACGGGGTCACTCTCAGGTTTGGTTCAAGCTGCTGGAAAGGACTGTGAGTTCTGCTATTCATAGAGCAGCTCTTGGACTTGGAGTCCACAAAGACTCTCCACGCACCACCTCAGAGTGTGAACCTCAGCTATACAGAAACCCCCACACATGTGACCCATTTCATTTTTGGAAAGTGTTTCTAATTAAACCTGATGTTGGCATCGTCGCTCAGCATTGGGTATTGACTTCACTGGGCCTCATGTAATGCTTCGCTTAAACATGTTTCTATAGAGACCAGGCTCAAAAGAGGATATTCTGTTTCAGATTATACTGCTCAAAGTACACATGAGACGGTCGATTTCAATGGAAGTTTAAATACATAAAGGCAGAATAAGATTAAAATCAGCTGCAGCATCAGCAGTTACACACGTTTGCCTGTGTGAAAAAAATAATCAGAAACCTGTGATCGTCAAGCACACTAATAACACTATTACAGTCGTAACAGCCAATAATGTAATAACTACCAATAGTAAAGTGATAAATTTTCCATGCTCATGTACAGTAATAAAAGTCGATAATGTAATAACTGGCCAATAATGTAATACATTTTCTGGACCAATAATGTATTGTTTTTGCTTATAATGTAATACGTTTTTACATTATTTGCCAATTATTACATTATCGACTTTCAGTACATTTTAGGAACTGAGAAATTTGTTACTTTATTGGCATGTTATTACATTTTTGATAGTTATTACATTATTGATAGTTATTACATTATTGATAGTTATTACATTTTTGATAGTTATTACATTTTTGGCTGCTACACAATGCTCCTATTGTGCCAGAGTGTTGAACTTTAGCATTATTGTAATGTTTCTTCTCTTTCTCTCTTTCTCAATCCTTTCTCTCCTTACCAGTGTCCCCCTCCACTGCTTGCCCTGAAAATATATAGGTGAGCGCCGTACTTTTCACTGAATCCCCAAGCGCCTTTGACCGCCTGGTGTAGGCCCTCTTGTTCCCCCCTGCGTGACACTGAAGGATTCTGGGAAGGGCCTCCGTGGAGAACACAAACCCTGTGTGGAGGGGATCGGCGGGAGGCTGGCGTGAATGTGTCTCCTCGCTTTTACTCTGCGAGAGCCCTGTATCTGCAAATACCCAAAGGTCCATTTCCTGCTGAGTGAGACTGCAGTTTTCAGTAAACATGACCCAACAGTCCAACCCAGGTACTGCAGGATCCCTTTTCAATTACAGCATCATTTTACTATTTTTGGCTGTGGCTGTCTTTAAACAATAATTAATTAATGGCAACAATTAATTTTGGAGATGATGTACCTACTTTAAGGGTGCCTGCTTTAGACAGAAAAGAAAGGTATAATTTCAATAAACCTGTTATATTGATTTTGCTCTCAAAGTCGGCTTCAGAATGCTTATGAACAGAGTGCAGTTAAATTAATTTTGATAAGATCTTTCATGTCCACTGATTAATTAAAAAAGCATAAAGAATTCAAGGAGTTCTGGACTGAGAATTATAAGGGTGAAAGATAGATGTCAGGCTCGTTTACTTTTGTTCCTCTGAATCCCCTTTCCTACAAATTACCTCTCTCTCTCTCTTTCTCTCCCTCCGTCTCTCTCTCCCTCCCCTTCCTCAATCTCCCCTCACCCTCTGATCCTTCTTTTTCACACTGGTTGCGTCTCGTTCATCTCCTCCAGCCCTGCGGCGTGTGAGGCGGACTAGACGCTGGTCCCTTGGCGACTGGTGGCGTGTGAAGCTTCTCTGCAACAGTTTCAGCTCCCAGCCAAAGGAGAAGTGAGCATTTGTAAGCTGCTTTTGTTCTACTGCTGAGAAACCTGGAAGGAGAGGAGTGGTGGCCAGGTAAGGCGTGAGAGAGAGAGCAAGACAGAGAGAAAGAGAGGGAGAGAAACATACTGTACAATGTGCATGGCTTATGCTGTAAACTCGTGAGGGGAAGGCTGCAGAGACTGTGGGCTGGGTTAAACTGGTACTTAAAAAGAAGCTTGCAGTGACTGATCAGCATTTCTGAGACACGGGAAAAGGAAGGAAGCAGAGGAGCCAGCAGAGGGCAATTCAGCTGCACAACTCTTCCCCAAACTCCTTCTTTTTCATTGAGTTTTTCTAGTACTTTTTTGCCTTTCTGGTGGGACTGCCTTGGGCCAGCATGCTCTGGCCAGCAGTGTTAGCAACCCTCCTTGGAGCGACACTTGCTTTGCCCACGGAATGGAAGCCAGGGACGTACCTCAGCACAGAGGAGGGGGCGAAGAATTTTACAGATGACTACAACAGCACCGCTGAGGAGGTCTTGTTCTTCAGCACTAGTGCCAGCTGGACTTACAACACAAACCTGACAGACTACAACTCCAGAAAACAGGTAAGGATCACTAAGACCTCTAGCCAGAGCAAAGCCTGGAAGATCCCTCACACACACGCCAACATATATACAAGCAGGTCTCTGTGCTATTACTCCATGAGCTTATATTCACTTGATAGGCGAGGATCAGCTGCCAATAACAGTGATTCAGACAGCTGGCTTTCCCATCATGCTCGCTGAGGTTCACGCATCGAAGTGACAGTTTTAGCCCGGCGCTGACATTCCAAACGGCCGAGCCTAGTCATACCAGGGTAATGAGGCTTGTGCACATCAAAACCTTCCCCAGATAGTATCTCAGCTGCTGAGGTGCAAGCACCGGGTAGCATTTGTTTAGGCAGGTGGTGGGCAGCGCGGCAGAAGCTCACTCTCTGGACAAAAGGTGACTGACAGCGGACAGGTGGCACAACATCTACGATTTGGATGCCGGGGATGTCGGTACCGTGTGATAAAGACAGCGCTGCGGTTCTCATGTGTGATGCCAGTAGGTGCCTGAATAAATCTGGGATTCTGAAAAGGCAGCACAGCTGGCAGGAAAGGTGCAGATTACTTGCCCTGACTTGAGGTCACAGCTGGTTGGGCTGGCTGAACCACACGCAAATACTGATCGCTAATGTAGATTTCAGAAGCACAACAAATGGGCACCAGAATACTCAATGCACACTGGAAGCTGCGTTACGTTGTCGCTTCTCGCAGATGTGACCAGCACATAGTAAAAGTCTTCTGTAAGAGGTGAGATCTATCTTAAGAGAACTATTGCGCATTGGGTTTGTTCAATGTACAGGCAACAGTGCTGAAGTCAGAGCAACCACACAGCTGTCGCACAAGAAGCATAGCCCTTCAATATGCCGTGTGCTCTATCAGTCTCTTTCGCTTCTCCTGAATCACTACACAAGCATTTCAGGTATTGGATTTCAATGGCCCTACGTAAAGTGTCAGTTCTACTTTTTGAAAGACAAACTAAACCGTACAGAACAAAGGTGTATCTAATTACATTTATGAGGAAGTCTATGCAAGCAATAGTCATTCATTACGGCAGAGCTTCCAAATGAGATGCTGCTTCACTTCCTACAGTACCTCTGGAACTCTGCATGGAGCATTCAGCCTATTTTTCTTGCTTATTAAATTTTAAAAGATCCATCAAATTCTATGTTTCGCCTGTGGCCCGTAGATACTCATTTTACCATGCGGCAGCCAAACAATGGATATGGAACTATGATTTTGGTCAAAGGATTAATGATCTGAAAATGGGTCTTTCAGAGAGCCTTTGGGTGTCTCACTAGTAAAACGGGCAGAGCAGTAATGATGCCCGGAAATAGAAAAAATGAGAAATTGTGTAAGATCACAAGGCAGGGACACCCAGGTGATGTCAGGTGATGAGCCACACCTGCTTCACCTGGGCCTTACTGACAGCCCTGTAAGATTTCAAATCAAATCAAATCGCTTTCATTGCCACATCACTAGAACGAGGGAACTAGTGAGTGAAAATCGTGGGTTACGAGTTCCTATCAGCAGTGTAGTACATTATATAAATGCAAACTGTACATATAACAACTGTACAACAGTAAACACCCTACAAATGCACAAAAGAAACCGTATAATACACAATACAATACAAAACTCCATGGCCATAGGAGCTCACCTAGACACTCCTGTCTGAGCCTGTACTTAGTTGTAGCTTCAAATGTGCCACATTTTCCTTTGTGCTGAAACAGCTGTCAGTTGTTTTCATTCCTTCACACTATTTTGTTAAAGTAGTCTACAGTCCATTACCCAAATAAAGTCCATTTTTCTTTCCACTGTATCATGTGATTCTGTGTCAGGTCCCACAAGGACTCAGTTTTGAAAGGTTGCACAATAAGCCTGCCTATTAAGTAGTCAGATTATTTGGATTTCGTGAAAAAAAATATCAGTATGACAAAATGTATATCTTCAACTCATCTGGGGACAGTAATAAACTGGGTCACCTCAACCTAGACATCTTTTTAGAAAAGCATTATAAGCAACATTATGATCAATATGTTTAACAGTGTGTACAAACAGAGCTCTGTAAAGTGACACAATAGAGCAGCTGTTATGCAGCTAGTTATAGAGACTCTCCTACAGTATACTATACATTTGTACATAGTGTTTTTCTCACTCACCAAATGAACACTTCCACTGCCTGAAAGGGCATTTTCTTATTATGAATTTAACATTATATAAACATGGCCAAGGAAGATTAATGCCAAGGAGATCATGGTTAATTCTCTAAGTAAATATTTATGTGAACCCAGAAAAGAAAACTGTCTTATATCACCTTTAGAACATGAGTTCGCATTGGATGAATGCGATTGTGAAATCAGCCAGGAAGTGGAAACAAAATGTGTTAAGATGTGGCCCCGGGACGGTAACTTTAAGAATCCGGGTTTGTAGCCTGTATAATACATCTCTTTCATTACAGTAGCTCTTCTTATCTTCTCTGCTGCTAGAGAGGTCAGAGTTGCTGTGAAAATGCGTCACTAACTTCCCATTTCCCTTGTGTGACCTGTGGAAAGCGAGCAGATAAGGTGTCTGAACAAACATATCGTGGTCCAGAAGGTGTCCACCTGCCAGGCAAAGGGGCACCGGGCGCTGTTTTCTGATTGGCAGTTCCTGAGATGCATTAGGGGTGCCTCTGACAGAGGCACACGCCGTCTGCCGTCTCCGCCCTATGGGGTCACGCCGAGGAGCCACATGACTGCCCGGCAAGAGCCTCCACACACTGTGACAAATGGAGGGGCTGGAAAACCTGGGAGGCCAAATTATTGCCATGGCTTGGTTTCCAGGCCACAGGGATGAGCTGTACCACCTGAGACCTCATTATTAATGGGGTGCTGCTGAATAAAGACACAAGTGATCAGTTTAAACCAGTTCCTTGTCATTACTCCAGTTACTTGCTGTATTACAGTTAGAGTTCTGTATGGGCCTGAAATTAAAGCCCGAGCTCAACCCGTATCAAAGATCTTGAAACTAAACCCAGCTTGGTCTGAATATTAGTAAATCTAAAACCTGAACCCAAACTGAAACCTGAAACTGTGGAAATATTAGTGATACACATATATGGAGACATTTGTGATATTTTTCTGTATTTCATCCATTGCTAGTTGGATGCTTGCTAGGTAGCTGGTAGATGAGAGTGAAAGGGAGGGGTGGGGGGCTTGGATGGGTACTGGGAGGCGGTATGGAAAGTGCAAATGAGCAAAGGACCCAGAAAGCACAAAGAGCTATTCGCGCAATTAAAAAAACATGCAGAAAAAACCAACCAAAGATTAGAGTTGAACATAAAATACTGACCCGTACCTGGTCCAAAACTCAGTACCTTGTCGGGGCCCACTGAGCCTGTCGGATCACAGACCTCTAATTACAGTACCTCACCCTTCTAGAAGGCAAATGGGTGCATTTACTGTACCTGTTAAGTCAGTATGATGTAAGAGTCAAATGCATTGAGGCCCAGAGTCAGCCATCCGCTGCACAGACACACCTCTCCTACGCAGCCCAGAGTCCTTGAGCTGCGCTCTCAGCCATCCACTGCACAGACACACCTCTCTTACTTAGCCCAGAGTCCTTGAGCTGCGCTCTCAGCCATCCACTGCACAGACACACCTCTCCTACGCAGCCCAGAGTTTTTGAGCTGTGCTCTCAGCCATCCGCTGCACAGACACACCTCTCTTACGCAGCCCAGAGTCCTTGAGCTGTGCTCTCAGCCATCCGCTGCACAGACACACCTCTCTTACGCAGCCCGGAGGGAGGGAGCCGCACTGCTTCAGGGGAATTTCTGCTTGGGCTGCCTGGCTTTTCATTCCGTCCTGCTTACTCTGCGCCTGACAGCCGGTCTACCTCAGCACCTGTGCTGACACCAGATAATGATAATGATCCCAGTATTTGCGGTGTTAGTCGTTACACGAGGAAATATGGATTTGGTGGGTTTGTTTGAATATCTTTGGGATTTTTCATGAACGATACGGTTGTTCCAAGGCTCAGGAACAACAGAAAAACCCATTTGATTTTTATATACAGAATATTATGGACCAGTGATTTCATAGTCTGAATTCCGTTCCCTGGTCTTACTTATGGCCACAAGTACGACAGATCCGTGTTTTTAAAGCTCTCCTTGTGAGGTATGTATGTTTGTATTACCACCTGCACTATTCCCACAGGTTGAAGCGTCCTTGGAAGAGCAGGCCTTCACAGAAGCCTGGGGAAAGGAGGCTAAAGAGCTATTTAATGACACTGTGATGGCATCTTTTGAGGATCCTCAGCTGAAGAAAATTATCCAGGGGATCCGTATTCTGGGACCTGCTAATCTGTCCCCAGCAGAGAGAGAGCAGGTTAGTCTGCATATATACCAAAATTCCATATATATCAAAAATTCTTCCCAAAAATGCTCATACATCTCTCTAATTCATTACCAGGGGAAGTGATAGAATTTTGTGTTTTTCAAGATTTTCTGTACCTAAATCTGTTTTCAGGGTGTGCTGTTTTCTGAGACACATGCATGATTACATGCACAGAAGACAATGCTTAGCATATGTAAACATACAGATTAACGGCTGATATTTTTCAGTACAATAGCATTCTGAGCAAGATGGACAACACATACTCCACAGCCAAAGTCTGCCCGCCTGAGGAGTCCAAATGCTGGTCGCTGGAGCCAGGTGAGGAGGCTGCCTTCTGCAGCTCAGGCATTTCTGCTGCAGCTGCCCCAGCGCAGGTTAACCGTCTCACTGCAAGCAGCAGCTAAAAAACTGAGGAAATCAGCAGCTTGTTATATTATGAAAAAAACATGGAATGTTTCTGCCGCATAAGTCCACATGTTGGTTACTTTTTGGTTACGTAATCCTAAACCCAATATCTGAAACTACAGCACACATTCAAACCATATTTTCTCTGTACAGGTATGTATTATCTGTCTGTTATCTCCAGGTTTGTACATGTGTCGCATCTATATCACATCTTGGGCTTTTAACTTAAATGAACAGAAGATTTAGTGTTAATCATCTTTGTGAGCGGAAACTAAGGATAGAGTTAGATGCTATTGTCGTTTTCAGCAGTTTACGCTGGTCTCGGCTGCACATCAGGACCGAATAAGGAGAAAGCCATTTTGTGAATAATAATATTTATGAGGCATTTTATGACCTGATGCTTGCTCAAATGATGCATTAAGACACCTATCTGGTTGAATGATCCACCTACTTTGGGTATATGTGTGAAGTGGATTCTTCTGGGGGAAGAATGGTTCTGCTATCTAACAGCAGGAGAAGTAGATTAGAAGCGATGATTAGGGTTTAAAGCCCTTAAATGCAGGCAGACCAGGAAAGTTGAATCTACAGTGAAGAAAAAAACAGGAAAGAGAAAATTACTTTGGTTTCCCAGGAGAAAGGATTTGAAATGTAGAGTGAGAGCATAAAGGACACAACAAGAACATCAGGTACCGCAAAGGGTCATTCTTTCGATACGTTCTGTCATTAATTACATTAAGTACAATATTTTAACAATATTTCATATTTAATACAATTTTTAATGTTATTGAATTATGATGTCCCAAGATTTTGCAAAAAATTAGGATATAGCATACTAAATAAACAAAAATATCGTTGCCAGGATTTGTTATGATAGTCTGTTTCTCTATAAACTAAAGTTACTTAGAACAAATAGATACAGAATATTGCAAATATAAATTAACTGCACATGTTTTTTTCCTCTTTTGAAAATGTGCCAGAGTAAACAGGGAGTAAACAGGGAGTCCCCCAGGGTCTTTGTAGTGATTGGGAAAATGCAGTGGGATTATCTTGTGCTTTCAGTCCCTGACTGGTCAAAGGCTGCTTCCCATTGGTTAGATTGCTGGACCCCTTGGGGTTAAAAAAGTCAATGACTGACAACACACAGTGTTCCCACCCAGCTGGGTAACAAAGCTTCACTTCTCCCATCGTGGGGTCTTAGCACCAGCCATTGGTGCGGCTACAACATAGCGCATGAAACAATAATAATAACAAACAACGGTCCCTGCTGGGAAATAGGTTTTTCCAAGAAATTGACTTTTTCTCTGCCTCTGTCTTGCTTCCTATTGGCAATCCTTGACAATGTACATTGTACTGCAGGGTAGTTCAAGGCTGCCTAGTGCACAGTGCTGACATTATACGCCTTTCACATCCGGTGCACATTGCTGGACTTTTTTTAACAGGCAAAATGTTGAGACTGTATTACAGCAGTGTTGTGGGAATATTTGCCTTGAATATTTACAACAGGCCTTGTGTTGTTCGTTGTGTGTGGGGGAAGGAAAGCTTTTAATTCCACATGCTACTCCATAAAGAAAAATAAAATCCGATTATCTGTTTTTAGATTTTAAGATGTCTGTCCTATAGCCTTGCTTTGCTATTCTGGCAGTGTTGAAATTGATATCGTCTTAACTTATTTAGTGTGTACAGTGACCAATCTAGTTTTGGCCCTATCTGGAAGCTGTCTGGAGTTCTGGCATTTAGCCTTTTCGTGAAATAGGAACAATCTTAAAAATAATTGCACTTAACATATTCAGCCTTTTTCATACCCTGATGTGATTTATGAAGCTAGTTATAAAGTCAACATCATTTAAATTATCTCCAGGTAAGTACATGTGTCACTTTGTTATCTTTTGTGCATAAATATGGGTTCAGGAGTCTTTTTATTCTGCCGTAGTGTGACACCTGCATTACGTTGGGATGTGAGTCTGCTTTTCCTGATGAGACATTGTCCTGCAGGCAGATTAGAGCGGATGTGTTTAAATGACCAAAGATGACATCATACATCATGTGTGCATCTTTGTGTCAGTGAAATGGATCATCCTTCAGGTTGAAAAATAGTGTTGATGTCTTATTTATGAAGGGGGAAGAAAAGCCATTCATTGGTCACATGTGCTTAGCGTCCATGAGTGTCCTTTATGACGTATTCCCACAGAGCTGACCCATGTCATGGCAACCTCGAGGAGCTACAAGAAGCTGCTGTATGCGTGGGAGGGTTGGCACAACAACTCTGGGGTGCCCCAGAAAAAATTATACCCAGTGTTTGTAGAGCTCAGCAACAATGCCTCCCGCATGGATGGTAAGAACTTTAAAGCACTCACACTCTCTCGGGTATGAAGTAACAACAACAGTGAACTGTTGACAAAATGATGGAGTTTGAAATTAGTCAGTTAGGAGCAGAGTTGGGTAATTCAGGTGCAGAGAGTAAAAATCCAGACCGAGATTTTGTTTCAACCAACCAGTTGAGCATAAAGAGTCACAGTCACAGAGTACTCAACTGGTTGGTTGAAACAAAATCTCGGTCTGGATTTTTACTCTCTGAACCTGAATTACCCAACTCTGGTTAGGAGAGACATGATAGTAGTATCAATACTCTTGTAGTAGTACTATTACTTTACATATAATGCTAACATCACTCTTGCAGTAATATTCATATTCACATAACTGCAGATAATTACATTTTATTATAACAAGTACTGTTAATGTGACCACCACACATGTGTGATTGTATCATGTAACATACCTTCTGTTTATCCTATAACATAGCATTTAATCTAAGGTCTACACAAGTATCTCTTCCACTCCATTATTGTCAGGCTTTGCTGACACTGGGGCCTACTGGCGGTCTTGGTATGAGACATCAACATTTGAACAGGACCTTGAGGACCTTTACCAGCAGCTGGAGCCGCTCTACCTGAATCTGCATGCCTATGTTCGCCGCAAGCTTTACCTTCAGTATGGCCCAAAGTACATCAACCTCAGAGGACCCATTCCAGCCCACCTCTTAGGTGGGCCATGCCGAGAGGTCTAGTAATCTGCCTGATGGAAACAGATCATGCCAATCAATGCACCAATTTAGGATTACGAGAATTTAACTTGACGTCAATGTTGTACTATAAACTGCGATAAAAAGGTACAAAGAGGAATCTGTGTGATGAACTACATTTTGTTTATTTAGGAAACATGTGGGCACAGACTTGGAACAACATCTATGAAATGATGATCCCCTTCCCTGGAAAACCCAATGTAGATGTGACTAAAGCTATGGAAGAACAAGTAGGTGTATATATGGCTCTGCATAATAGTTAAGAGCCTGCATGTGTATCTGGGAAGACCCCGGTGCCAAGTGAGCAAAGGACAAGAAGAGCTTCGACAGCATGATCAGCTACATAAGGGTTAAAGTCTAAAATAAATAGCTAGCAGGGATATTATTATATTTTCTACATAACAAGCAATTTTTAACAATTTTTAAAGGTGCTATTAAATTGGGATTGTGCTGTATTATATTGACATTCAGCCACATTTTTGATAGTTGTTAGGTAAAACCCAAACAGAATTTATGAATGCCTGGGTTGCACTCGGGTATGTCCCGTCATTTTGAGAGTGGAGTAGTCTTTCTGTCGCTAGCAATGTGTAGGACGGTATCTTCTCTCTGTCTCCGCAGAACTGGGATGCCATCCGCATGTTCAATGTCTCAGAGGAGTTCTTCACATCATTAGGCCTAAAAGAAATGCCCAGAGAGTTCTGGGACGGTTCCATGCTGGAGAAGCCCTCAGATGGGCGTGAGGTGGTGTGCCACGCTTCCGCCTGGGACTTCTACAACCGGAAGGACTTTAGGTGAGCCGCAGCAAGTGGAGGTCTAGCTGCTCAAGAGGAAGCAGAAAATGTGTAAAAATTCTTTGACCCGTGTGGTGCTCGTGCTCACCCTGTAGGATCAAACAATGCACCACCGTGACCATGGAGCAGCTCTTCACGGTGCACCATGAGATGGGCCACATTCAGTACTACCTGCAGTACAAAGACCTGCCCGTCAGCTTCCGTAAGGGAGCCAACCCTGGTTTCCACGAGGCCATTGGTGATGTGCTGTCCCTGTCAGTGTCCACGCCAAAGCACCTGAAAATTATCGGCCTGCTGGATAGTGTGACGAATGATGAAGGTACAAAAAGCAGTACAATATTTCAACATCATTCTTTTCCGTTTTCGGCGGCGCCATGAGCAGGCAGTGGCTAATCAGTGCTTACGTCTCTCTGTATACTGTAATGTATATAGCAGAGATGACAATAAAGTTTACTTTGACTTTGAGTAATAATTAACATTAGGGCTGCCCCCTTATTTGAATATTCAGACGGAATACAATAAGGGTATTAAAACAGATAGAAGCTTACAAAAGGGACAACATTTAATTAGGAATTATAAATGAAGTGGATCATAAATATGTTTTATATTTTAGCATGACGCTTGCTAAAGAAAAATCCACATTATCAGTTATCTGGGCGGTAGTGATGAGCAGGTCGACCTGTGGGTCAGATGGGTTCAGGTCAACTTACCAGAAAATATTGTAGGTGCAAGCAGATCAGGTCAGTGACAAAGCAGCGTTCCGACTAAGGTGTCCAGAATGTCCACTTACCCACCATATAATGAACTGGCCATTTTGTAGTTTTGTTCAAATTCTCAACTGTCAATTTCATCCACTAAATAGTGCACTACAAATCAGCATGAGGCACACCAAAATGTAGTGCACAGAAGCCGTACCCTACATCTGTCGACTTAGACCATCATGCATTGCGGCCTGTCATGTGAGTGTCGGAACCATGTTATAGAGACTTTGCTCAGGCTGAACTGTAACTGTTAAGTGTTGTTAATAAGCTGGCTTATGAGATACGTGGATGTCAGCTGTAACAACAGCACCAGGGCTACTGCAGCTAAAAACAAAAGGTTATTTTACAGCATTTGAATGCTTTACATGCGTGACATTAATACACAGTTTATACAGAGTATTGAAGATTAGTTTAAAATACCATAGTTACAGCTGCAGTCCCATCATGCCTGTGTAGGTATATACAGTACAGTCAAATTTGTTATAAAAAAAGTTAAATGGACACAGATTTGTGTTGTAAAGTTATTTTTATTTCAACATTGTGAAGACTTGTCAATTACAATGTGTACAAAAATGGCAACGTTGGTGTCCATGTTATGGTGTTTCTTTATGCGACAGAGATAAATATCTGGTGCATGATTATATAGCAGCGTAACATCTGCCTGGTGTCTGAAATGTATCAGCCGCTGTCTGCCCTCATCCCCTAGGGAGTGCTCTATGTAGCCAACACCATACAGTAAGTGAGTGAGTGTAGAAGCGGTCATCTCGTTCCACATAAGCAGCTTGGCGTTACAGGCTCTCTGAATTACGTGCGATACTCCAGGCTGCGATTCCTACTGCACCTTTGGGGCAGCATAGGATGCGCTTGACTTCAATTCAGCTGGATCTTTGGGTGCAAGTTAAAGACTTAAATAAAGAAAGAATACACCTTCCAGTATATACTTTCTTATTGATTTATTGGAAGCACATCAAATGAACGATGCATTTAGGAACTAAGTGTCTAAGCACTTAAAAAAAAAAAAAGCTTTATTACCAATCAGACACTTAGCCAGGCAGTAAAATTACAAGTTTGAACCCCCCTTGAAATTTGCTTGAGGCCCTTGTCAGCAAAATTTAAGAGACATTTATTGATAGGGGTGTTGAACCCCCTCTAAAATTTATTTCTGACTGTGGGCCTGATCTAGACAGGGTCTAAAGGTTCACTCATTGTTCAGTAAAGCATTAGAGTGGCTAAGGAACCTGAAGTGGTTTTAATCGTAGTGGTTTTGATGGTGCCATAGATGGTGGTTGAGGCATCTCGGAAACAGCTGCCATCCTGGCATTTCAACACACTGTGGTGTGCGGAGCTTACAGAGAATGTAATGCTATGGAAAAACATCCAATCAATTGCATTTCTCCGGATGAAAAACACGGCGTTAATGAGAGAGGTTATGGGAAAATGGCCAGTCGTTTTAAAGCTAACAGGTATGACAGAACTGCAAAAATAAAGGGTTAAGGACAACAACAAATGGCTTCTCTGAATGCACAAACTGTCATCCCTTGAAGCAGTTCTGGAGGCAAAAGCGAGTCTTCCCTGGTACTAGCTAACTAGGTATGTCTAAGAAAGCAGCCCCTGACTGGAAATGGCAGATTTGTGTCTGAATTTTGGACTTCAGACTGTATCTTTGTCCTCTGATTTACTGCTAATAACCTCTGCAGTTAATAAAGTTTATCCTTAACTGTTACTCATCACATTTAACTCTCACTCACAGATCCGCTAATGACTAATTTTTACTTACTGTAAAACAAGCGTGTTTTATTTTCATGTTATCCCGCCACCCCTCCCCTAACTTTCAGCAGTTGCTCTTCGCTTGTTGTTCATTTGACTTACACCTGGGCTTCCTTTGCAGAGAGCGACATTAATTACCTCCTGAAGATGGCTCTAGAGAAGATTGCTTTCCTGCCCTTTGGGTACCTTATTGATCAGTGGCGGTGGGGGGTGTTCAGTGGAAAGACCCCCCCTGATCGTTACAATGCAGATTGGTGGTATTTAAGGTAGTGTCTCCAGCAAAGATATCACACCCTAAAAAACCGTAGCACTGTACAGTACCTGTCATTCTGAAAAATTCAAAGTTCAGTGTGGATGTTCAAAGGACTGTCTGATGTCCTGACTGCAGTCATTTTTAAAAAATTTTCCCAGGACTAAGTACCAGGGGATCTGTCCTCCTGCCAAACGCACAGAGAGTGACTTTGATGCAGCAGCGAAATATCACATACCTGGGAACACACCGTACATCAGGTATGTCTGGTCAGGGAGATCAGCCTGTCCATGTGACAGATAGTATCAGACACCAGCTTGGGCTTGACTTGAGCAGAATGGTCAGGGCTCTGTCATGTTGGTTCAGAGCCCAGCAAAATGTGAAACAAAGTGCTCTACCTGTCTAACGTGTCCTTCCTTTTTCCGCCACAGATACTTTGTCAGCTTTATCCTGCAGTTTCAGTTCCATGAGAAGCTCTGCCAAGCAGCCCATCATGTAGGCCCACTGCACCGTTGTGATATCTACAAGTCCAAAGAGGCGGGGAGCATTCTGCAGTACGTGCAACGCACAAGTCGAGATGGGGATTGCAATTCCTGACTCTTCTATTCTGATTTCCAATGGACACTTCCCCATTGACTGTTTAGTAATTTAACAGGGCCGCAGGTTGCAGGAAATTAATTTGTAAAATTAAGGTTGAAGCATGAATCTTAAAGACTGCATGGTCGGGTCCGATATGCTGTTATAACCTGATGCCAAAGTACTTGACTTCTTAAGACTAGCTGTAAAAATTGGTAAATTGTAAATAATTTTTGTTTCCACCTAACCCACTACATTGTTTGTTGAATTTGTGTTACGTTTCGCTCATTCCATTGTTTCAAAGCCTTCGTGTAGTCTGGGTGAATGGGCCCTTCTGCAGTAAATTCAGTGCAAATGATTCATCTAGCATTTAGATACCATTTAGCAGAAATCTGTGGCTTCTGGAGATGCAGCTTCGCTCTTGTCTCATTTGACACAGGAAGGTCTTGAGTGCAGGTTCTTCCAGGCCATGGCCTGAAATTTTGATGGATGCAATCGGGACGAACAAGATGGATGCCAGTGCTCTAATGAAGTATTTCCAACCCGTGATCAAGTGGCTACAAGAGCAGAACAAGAATGAAACACTGGGCTGGCCTGATTTTGACTGGAGGCCACCCATCCCAGAGGGCTACCCCGGGGACATCAGTGAGTTGCTGACACAGGCCATGCTTTGTTGATGACATTTCTGTGAATTCCTGAGCACCATCATCACATGTACTGTATAAAGACATCTATGTCTTTCTCCTGTTTATCCCATGGGAGTCCAACACCATTTTAACTCCTGGTAAACGTATTATATTCATAGTATGCTTAGTAGAAAGATTCGAGAAGTCTTCACTGTTTCATTTTTTTAAAAGGAGCCAAAGTCAATTTCATGAAAATAAGATAAAAATATGTTATAGAAAGCAAAAAGTGGTGCTATGAACCTCGAACCACTCTTAGTTATTAACAAACAGAACTCAAAACATATTACTGAATGACCAATCACAAAATAGCAAAATCACAACATTTTGGAGTTGCCATATTGTCTGTAGGTGCAAATTTGTGTGTGAGTGGTGTATGAGAGCACCCCGTGATGGGTTGGCACCACATCTTGGGTTATTCCCTGCCTTGCATCTGTACCTTCTGGGATTAGCTCTGGACCCCTACGACTCTGCATAGGACAAGTGGGTACAGAAAATGCATGCATGGATGGGTGGATGAATGTATGCATGGATAGGTGGGTGGATGGATGCATGGATGGGTGGGTGGATGTACAGTATGCATGGATGGATGTATGCATGGATGGTGGATGGATGGATGCATGGATGGGTGGGTGGATGGATGCATGGATGGTGGATGGATGGATGCATGAACGGGTGGATGGATGCATGGATGGTGGATGGATGGATGCATGAACGGGTGGATGGATGGATGCATGAACGGGTGGATGGATGTATGCATGGATGGTGGATGGATGGATGCATGGATGGTGGATGGATGGATGCATGAACGGGTGGATGGATGTATGCATGGATGGTGGATGGATGGATGCATGAACGGGTGGATGGATGTATGCGTGTTGCACATGCTTATATAATTATAAACTTAATTTTCAAAGTAAAGTACTAATTGTCATATAGAACAGTTTAGAGACTGTTCATTTACATTTCATATAATAAATTCCAAAACCACAAACATATCCACAGTGTTTTTGCAGTATATTTTCATAATAATAATGTTTATTGTTTTTCTCAATTTAACAAATGCAATTTATAGGTGCTTGAATAACAGGATTTTAAACTGATGAATAATGTGTTCTTAGTCAGCATCAATATCAGATTGACAATTTCAGAATGATATGAAAAATTCAGAATGAATTAATTTGGTTCATAAGATATTTATATCACATAAACGGTAAATTACATTCACTGATTAAACATGGAGAGATGTATGGTAAAGCAAATAGGCTTCTCACCACAGAGCACTAATGAAATCATTCTTTTCCCTTCAGTAAGTACTTTATGCTTATGCTCCTTCAGATAAGATTTCAGATGAAAACCAAGCCAAGACATTCCTTGCTGAATTCAACAGTACTGCAGAGACTGTGTGGAATGCCTATACTGAGGCGTCTTGGGCCTACAACACCGACATAAATGAGCAGAACAAGCAGACAATGGTAATGACCGAACCATCCATCTCCACTGGGTCCCATGTGATCCCTGCTTTTGTTTTCTTGAAGTTCAGTCACGTTTGCACAGAAAGCATTAAACTTTAACCATGAATTCCTATGAGGGATTATTGAGGTGTAATTGAAATCAAAATGGTCCAATGCATTTTGAAATATGGCAGCTGCTGCTGAGCAGTGCAGCTTAATACTGCTATGAATATAAAGTACCACATTGTACTGACAAGGAGGAATGCATCACAGGGGCCTCAATAGGAATGAATGGGAAACCTGACCTGCCTTGAGACCTTGGGGAGTAGGTTTTTTGTGCTTTAAGGTGTATTTTTCATGACACTTTCAATACAGCTGCAGAAGAACTTGGAAATGTCCAACCACACATTGACCTACGGACTGGAGGCACGCAAGTATGACCCCACAGACTTCCAGGATCTGTCGGTGAAGCGTATCCTGAAGAAGCTGAGTGACATAGAAAGGGCGGGGCTTCCAGAGGAGGAGCTGAAGGAGGTGAGTGTATGATGGTGTTGCATCCTGCACCTTAGAAGAAATAAGCAAAACAAGATATTATTTGAAATAAAAATATTATCTCAGCTTCCTTACCATAATTATACATATGCGGCAATACACATAACTGGTATGCAAGGACACATTCACCTTTAAAAGCGATATATGCAACAATCATTTGTTGTAACAGCGCAAATATGTACGTATTTTATGTGCATTTGTGCTGCTATGACAGTAAATTACCATGCATTTTAACCTTTAGACTGCAAATGAAGTACGAATTAGCATATAAAGGTTAAATTCTTGTCATATCAGTGCAAATGAAGAAAAAATTCTAACGCATTTGCACTGTTAGTTTTTAAAGGTGAATGCGTACTTGCGTACCAGTTATGTTCATCCCTGTACATATGAATTGAATTGATTACGCGTCGTTTAAAAACCTTAATTGTTTTTCCAGTACAACAACTTGCTGGCAACTATGGAAACTAAGTACAGTGTAGCTGAAGTCTGCAGGGAGGGTGGAACGTGCCTCCCTCTAGACCCTGGTGAGTTCGGCAGACAAATGGGAGACACCTTGAAATGAAACTATGGGTTGGTCAGGTTCCTCACTTACTCTGCTGGATAGGTGTGGAACGAGGGTCAGTCTTATAACTATATGGCTGATCTGCAGTATAGCAGAGGAGTATAAAATATGGCCTTTACACATTAGACTATGATGGGCAGACCCAGAGATGGGTTAAGGATACCTTAAGGACTTTTTTCTTGCTCTCAAACTGCTCAGTTGTGGTGCTATGACAACAAAAAGATGAAGTAAATTTAAAGAGTTTACAGTTAAGTGATGAGAAAAAGTTGCTTGCAGTATGAGTTGGATAGTTCAGGTTCAGAAAGTAAAAATCCAAACCAAGATTTTGTTTTACCCGAACTGAGCTGAGTACTCTGGGACTCTGCTGTGTTTATACTAAACTAGTTGTTGAAACAAGATCTTGGTCTGCATTTTTACATTCTGATCCTGAACTATCCACCTCTGCTTGCAGTGTATCATGTCCAGTGTTATACAATTTCAAACCCAGTCCAAGCCAGCTGAAAGAGAAAGGTGCTGAAATTTGGTTAAATTCTGACTCTATTGATCCAAATATTGTCTCACATTGTGATCTGGTTGGTGTAGCCATTCAAAATCATTGGTGTTTCATACATTTAAAAAGCAGTTTGTGGTTTTTCCGTGCTTATTTATTTTTGTAAATTTGGACATTACAATAATTCCTTTTCCTTAAACTTTATCAGTTCTTCCTGAATAAGAAAAGCAGACTTTGATGATAAATTTTGAATTCGGCGGAATGTGCATCTTAAATCTGATTGTATTTTCAGTGGCCCATGGTCATGTTTGTATATCTGTACTGTTTCTGTAGACCTTACCAAGATAATGGCAGAGTCCAGGGACTACGACGAGCTGCTATTTGCCTGGCAGGGCTGGCGTAATGCCTCAGGCCGATTGATCCGCAACGACTACAAGAGATACGTGCAACTGGCCAATAAGGCTGCCATGCTGAACGGTGAGGTGCTACAAATACATCAATCAGGGTACCATAAGTTGGGTGGGGGCTGGAAGGTGGAGGTGAGCTGGCACGGATAGGCGGAAGTAGATCAAGATGTTCTTTGGGTGGTTTCAACCTTGCAGATATCAGAAACTCTTCTTCAAGAACTAAGAAACATCATCCTCATCATTGTCACCGTCATGATTTGAATTCTATGGGTGGTTTCAGAGCTGCTGCTCACTTTGCTCGCTTGGTGTGACAGGTCACCCTGACAATGGGGCCTTCTGGCGCTCCCTGTATGAGACGCCTACATTTGAACAAGACCTTGAGCGCCTCTGGAAGGAACTGGAGCCCCTCTACCTCAACCTACATGCTTATGTCCGCCGAGCCCTCTATAAAAAGTATGGAGGCAACCTGATCAACTTGAAGGGACCCATCCCAGCCCACCTTTTGGGTAAGAAAACTAATCCAAATCACATCTGATCCATTCGTCTTCCATAGTGATCATGATACATGAAACATCACGGCGAGCCTGCCCCAGGAAACACAGGGCAATGGCTATGGGACAGCCCTAAATTTAACCATAAGAAATTAAACAAAATACAATTTTTTTTTTATTGCAGTCACATATTTTTATAAAATCGAGTTTCCACTGCCGGGGATCGAAAAAATGTCCAAGGTCAAAATAACAGGTTAATATCACTTTGGTCCCCACAATGTAATATATACATGACCACACACATATTGCTGCCAGGAATCAAACCTGCACCATTGAAACATATGAGACTAAAAGCCCTGCTGTCTGTGCCCTGCTGGAATCATCCAGTTCAGTTTTATTTGCATAGTGCATTTTCACAACATTACATTGTCTCAAAGCGCTTTACATTATCCCTGCCCAAAGTCCCCAGAGAGCAAGCCAGAGGCGACAGTGACAAACTCCCTAGAAGGTAGACCGCTTGGGAGGAACCAGACTCAAAGAGGGGGGGGGGGGCATCCTCCAGGGGCCAGCAGAGGAAGTCCAATGAATCAGATGGCAAAGTTCTAATTTACATTGTCCAAATTTTAAGATTTCAGTCTCAATAAAGGGGGCAGGATTGGGATGGCAGGCAGGTGCTGGTGCTGCTTCTCATGGCAGGATGAACAGCGATACAGCAGCAGGGCAGGCAGGAGAGACGTGACAGGGACGAGGGCGGCAGGCTGGAAGGATGTCATACCTGAGCGAAATGCAAAAACTCTTAGGCCTACAGACAGACTGTCTGTCCCGGATCGCTTATGCTGTAGCAAACCAAAGCCTGCCTTTATTTTTCCAACAGGTAACATGTGGGCCCAGACTTGGTCTGCGATCATGGATCTGGTGATTCCTTACCCTGCTGCGGCTCAGGTGGATGCCACACCTGCAATGATAGCCCAGGTGAGCCAGTTTAGAAAATAGCAATATGTCCAAGTCTGTTTTCAATTCATATTTCAATTAAATCTTTTAATGATTTTTTTCTTTCCAGAAATGGAATGCTCAGAGGATGTTCGAAGAGTCTGACAAGTTCTTCACCTCCCTGGGCTTGCTGCCCATGCCCCCTGAGTTCTGGGAGAAGTCCATGCTGGAGAAGCCCACGGACGGCCGCAAAGTGGTGTGCCACGCGTCCGCCTGGGACTTCTACAACCGCAAGGACTTCAGGTTGGGGATGAAGTGCAGTCCCTGACATTGAAGCCGTGTTTCTCAACCCAGTCCTCGGGGACCCCAGACGGCCCATGTTTTTGCTCCCTTCCAGCTCCCTCCCAGATAGGCCACATTTTCACTCCCTCCCAGCTCCCTGCTGGTCCGCAATTTTGTTTCACAGACCATCTGGGGGGTCCCCGAGGACCGTGTTGAGAAACGCTACCTTAAAGTATTCAGCTATGGCAGGCAACTGGACCAGAAGGAACCATTTGTAAAAGTTAATGGTCTAAGTAGCAAAAAAATACCCTGCATTTTTTCAAACCCCCAAACAGGGTTCCCAACAGTGTTTTTTTTTTTTTGTAAAACTGTTAACATATATTATGCAATTTCAAGAATAAAGCATTTTCCTTTTGTAGCCAGTGTTATTTCTTGTTTTTTGTGTAGGGTAAAGCAGTGCACCGTGGTGACGATGGACGAACTCATCACAGTGCACCATGAAATGGGCCACGTCCAGTACTTCCTGCAGTACAAAGACCAGCCAATCTCCTTCAGGGATGGGGCCAACCCAGGCTTCCATGAGGCTATTGGCGATGTGATGGCCTTATCAGTCTCCACTCCAAAGCACCTGAAAACCATTGGACTACTGGACAAAGCAGAAACCAACCAAGGTACGTTCTCACAGGAATGTTTTAAAACTGATATGAATTGAAATAAAATTATGCTTTATTTGGCATTTTTATTTAGTTTGCATACAGTTACCTTCATACACTTTTTTTCACATGTCCCCTCTTGCTCTCCTTTGAGACAAATACACACATATACATTATATTGCCAAATGTACTGGGACACCTGCCTTTACACACACATGAACTTTAATGATATCCCTTTCGTAATACATTCACTTTAATATGAAGTTGGCCCATCCTTTGTAGCTAAAACTCTTCTGGGAAGGCTGTCCACAAGGTTTAGGAGTGTGTTTATGGGAATTATTTACCATTCTTCCAGGAGATCATTTGTGAGGTCAGGCACTGATATTGGACAGTCTCTGCTCTAATTCATCCCAAAGGTGTTCTGTCGGGTTGAGATCAGGGCTCTGTGCAGGCCAGTAAGTTTCTTCACTTGTCCATCGGACTGTCAGACAGAGAAGTGTGATTCGTCACTCCAGAGAACACGACTCCACTGCTCTAGAGTCCAGTGGCGGTGTGCTTTACATCACTGCATCTGACGCTTTGCATTGCACTTGGTGATGTAAGGCTTGGATGCAGCTGCTCGGCCATGGAAACCCATTCCATGAAGTTCTCTACTCGCTGTTCTTGAGCTAATCTGAAAGCCAGATGAAGTTTGGAGGTCTGTAGTGACTTCCGCACGCTGTGCACCTCAGCATGCGTTATCCCCGCTCTGTGATTGGCTGAGTTGACTGTGGAATATAGTTGACTGTGGAATATAGCAGGGAAATTTCATGAATGGACTTATTGCTCTGGTGGCATCCTATCACGGTATCATGCTTGAATTCACTGAGCTCCTGAGAGTGACCCATTCTTTCATAAATGTTTGTAGAAGCAGTCTGCATGTCTAGGTGCTTGATTTTATACACCTGTAGCTATGGAAACGATTGGAACACCTGAATTCAGTGGCTTGGAGGGGTGTCCCAATATATTTGCCAATATAGTGCATACAGTCGAGAGCAAAGCTTGGGGTCCCAATGCAGGATCAGGTCATTTGTCTCGTGCTCCTGGAGAATTTCTGGGGGTTAAGGGCATTGCTTAATGCACCAAGAGAGATCTGTCTTTAGTTAAGGTTTAACTTCATTTTTCTCTCAGTTTTAAACTGCAAGCAAGGCACACAATGCTGGTCTTAAAAACACATTTAAACATAAATTCAGTTTCATCAGTGCAGCATTTTCATGCTAAATGTGAACTAACTATAGTTAAGCTTAATTGCATGTGGTTGGTTGTTAAACAGAGAGTGACATTAACTACTTGATGAGCATCGCACTGGACAAAATCGCCTTCCTCCCTTTCGGCTACCTGATGGATCAGTGGCGGTGGAAGGTGTTTGATGGACGGATCTCTGACAAAGAGTACAACAAAGAGTGGTGGAACCTCAGGTGAGAAGTCATTCTCTCACAAAAACATCCTCACTGCCAGTCACTCAGGGGGATAGAATGCTGACCTTCACTGTGTCTCTCTGACCTTCACTGTGTCCAGGTTGAAGTACCAGGGACTGTGCCCCCCCGTACCCCGCACTGAAGAGGACTTTGACCCTGGAGCAAAATTCCACATCCCTGCTAATGTCCCCTATGTCAGGTATGAGGTCATCGTTACTGCCCTAATATAAGATATATGCAAAAAACATAAGCAGAAACTGACAAAAACTGCAGCATCTTACAGTGGCAGTTAACCACAAATGGAAGCTAATAACCTGGCTAATTTTTATTCATATGTCAGTTGAAAATGACTGAATCGGAAAGTCAACTGTACAAATCACCGTGACCTTTCCTTTTATGTAGTACTAAGTAAGGAGAACGAAACACGACTTAAAATAAATAAATAAATAAATCAACCAAATAAATAAATTAGTGGCATAAACAAACAAATTGTTGGTAGAAATAAACAAAAATAAATCCTTGCCGTAAATAATGAATATATATAAAAAGATTTATTTACGACAAAGATTTGTTTATTCATTTCCAGATTTACGGAGTTCTTACTAATAAGAATTGAATTATAGATATCTATAATATAAGTTTTTACTAGTGAACAATGAAATTTGGATAGCCAACACTTGGCTAGAATGGACTTTTGGTCCATTTGGTGTGCTGTACTCTAGCAGTAAACTGAATCTCAATTCACTCACAGGAGCACAGAGTGCCATCTACTGGAATTACTTTGTATTTGTACCTAAGCAACATTTATAAATGAAAAATGACAGGATGAACAATACAGCTTTGTTAGGCTACGTTTTAACTCCAGTATACACTAACTATTTTCTTGCTTAATTCTTAGTATTTGGTGGCTAAAGTTGTGACAATGTTACAACAGTTATCTAGTTTTTTTAACTTGTAGCCTATAGATTATTGTTCTTTTTGAAGTTAATGAATTAGCGATTCATAAATTTGAACTAAAAACTAAATCATTGAAGAGATTCCTTTGACACATTGCTAGTGGCCGCAAATGTCAAAGCAGCGGGACGCGTGAGGTAGGCGACCTCATCAGCACAACTACTGTACAAAGGGGTTTAATAGGGAAACCCCTTCCAATCACAGGCACTGAGGCAAGAAAATACATGCACTTTGTGGCAAACATTAAAGTTATGAAATGTGCTATTTACTAAACACATACAGGAATACCCATATTACAGATATTACATTACAGATACGCACGAAGTGGTGCAAAGCCTGCCGGTACTGGCATCTGCTGACCAACCCCATCCCCGTCACATCATGTTATGAATAAATAAATAAATCTTTGACATAAATATACCATATTTATTTTTTACTTATTCTACAGATTTAATTATTCATTTATTTACGCAATGATTTTTTAATTTCTACCAACAATTTGTTTGTTTATGCCAAATATTGATTTATCTAATTTATTTATTTATTTATTTGTTTCTTTAATTGCTTATTAACTTTTGAGTCACGTTTCATTCTCTATACTAAAACTATCTATTAGGGTATAGGGGTTTACAGTACTTGAGTAATACATGACAAGAAAAGTTACTCGATATCATAATTGCATGTATTAAATGGGAGGGGGGAGTAATTTTTAAAAGTCTGTTAGGTTTATTAATTTTACCACAGATAAAGGCATAGAAATGGACAAAAAAACATATTTTTTGTAAACGTATCAATGTGATTTTGACTTGAAATTTTGGTTGAATTATTCACTCCTTAAAAGCAGTAATGAATTTGAGTGCCAGGCTGGGACATGGGCAGGAGAAATGATTACTCTGCAATGATAAATAGGTACTTTGTGAGCTTCGTCATCCAGTTCCAGTTCCACCAGGCTTTGTGCAAAGCTGCCAACCAAGTAGGCCCCCTCCACACCTGTGACATCTACCAGTCCGAGGTCGCTGGAAAGCTGTTGGGGTGAGCATCTTGAGTCATCACATGCCAATGCACCATCAAAAACGTAACATGAACACTAAATGGCATACCCATGACATTCTGTAATATTTCTGTGGTGCATTTTAGAGGGAAGCAATTTCACTTGATTCCATGATAATCTATACTAGGGATCTCCAACTTTGGTACAGGAGAGCTACTCTCCAGTATGTTTTCTATCATACCTGGTTTCTGATGAGCCACACTTGTACTCAGATAAATAAAAGGAACAGGTGTGGCTCATCAGAATCCAGGTAGGATAGAAAACATACTGGATAGTAGCTCTCCAGAACCGGAGTTGGAGACCCCTGAGCTATACTGTTTCAAAAAGTCCAGGTAGAATGTAGCAGAATAGTTTAACACAGAATATATACAAGGATTCAGTGTTAGGAAGTTAAAATAATGTTCATCAAAGTACTGCATTTACATACTGGAAATAACTCATGGAAATAACTAAAACAGCTTCACTGGATGTCACACTGTGGATTGGCTATGGGAGAAGAGTTGTAACGTGGAGCTTGTCCTGCAGGGATGTCATGAAGCTCGGCTTCAGTAAGCCATGGCCCGAGGCGATGACGTTGATCACCGGGCAGCCGAACATGTCTGCCCTGCCCCTGATCGAGTACTTCCAGCCGCTCATCGATTGGCTGGAGCAGGAAAACAACAACAACGAAGAAGTCCGGGGCTGGCCCGACTATGACTGGCAACCCGGCGCCAAGCTTGGAGCAGGTGCATTGACAGTGTTGGACATTTCTCATCCAGAAGCTACAAATCCAGATCAAGATTTTGTTTATATCAACCAATAGAGTATAAAGGGTCACAGCCACAGGGTACTCAAGTGGTTGGTAGAAACTAAATCTTGATCTGAATTTGTAGCTTCTGGACTACATTGCATATAGACCACTAGTAAAATCATGAGTGTGAACCCCGCCCCCTGGGTTAGCAAAATCGACCAGGGGGAGGCTGATCAGTATTCTTCTGGGTTGACAAACTTATACTGTAGCCGAGTTCTTTCCTCTGCAAATTCACAGTTGAATTCTGGCTTCAAAAAGACGGTTTTACAGCATTGCAGGCCTACGAATTGAAATAAAAATAATTATATGGGATAGTTCATTAACTAAGACACTGTTAAAGAGTCAAAAGACAGACCAAAAGCTATTGTATTTGTTATCACACACAAGTCGCATTGGGGGAATGCATTATTTTCATGGATGTCCATTATCTCAAAAACTAGAACCAATTCAGCAAAGGTAATGGGATTTTTGAATTCAGCACCCTGAAAATACCCTAAATCCATTCAAAAAGCTTTGGCACCTGAAAAAAAAATGTATAGACCTGTGTAATTCATTATTAGACATGAAATGACAAAATGTATTCCTTCCCCACTCTCGGTGAAAAAGAAAACATTTTTTACTCAGGATTTTATGCATTTTTCATTGTGACAAACACATATTTGCTATCACACATAAAAGGTAAAGCATGTATGACATACTGCAAAATGGTGCATTCCTCATTTATTCTGCAAACTGGGCTCTCAATATGAATGACAGTGATGTTTTCTTTCAGCCTGTTGACCCCAAATTGGGTCGTGTCACCGCCTATCCTTATAAACCAGCCTCAATGTCTGTTCACAGGAGCTAAGAGTATGAAGGTGGACTTCCTTGGCTTGGATGTGGGAAGTGCATCAGCTGTGGCAGGGCAGTGGGTGCTCCTGGTCCTGGGGCTGGTTCTCCTCCTCTGCACCATCTTCCTGGGATACAAGTACAGTACAGCTAGGAAGTCAGAGAAATCTGCCTCTGTGAACAAGCTGCACTCAACAGACATAGGCAATCAACTGTAGGCCTCTTGTTCCCCAGCAACCCCTGTAAATGTTTGGTTCCATCTGCTTCATTGTTGAATGTCATGTATAATTGTGGAATGTTCTTTATAAATTCAGGTCAAAACATTTTGACTATGCAAATAAGCTGTTTTATAATTTATTTGTTACATATGAATGATTTAAAATACAAATGTTTGTGTGTGAAGTCAAAAAATTGTGACCATTTTTTAAAATTCTATTAAAAAAATCTCGTGCCTTTATAGAATATAAAGCCTAAATATGTTTCTGTGTCAGTTATGAATATGGGGCTTTGGTGATGCGGCTGGTCTGTAACACTGCATAAGTGCCCACAGCTCTATAGGAAAACCTGAAAGATCTTGATGTACATTTCCATGGCATAATACTTTAAGTGCCTTTGCCAGAGACATTCTATTTATCACTGTCCAACATTTATGAGAAACATCCTCAGCTGAGCAGTGCACACATTTGAGAATGATCCTGTCTCCAGATTTGCATTTATATTTAAATCTGCACACAGCTGAGTATTGTTTTGATATAGCGCGCCTGTCTTATGACATCTTCAAAGGTTTCCAAAAAATAAACCACTACCATTAATAGCTCATTTAAAAATACTTTATTAATACTACAACAGCACATTATAAAAGAAAACAACAAGTAGTCTGTTTTTTATATATAAAACTTGATGTGGGTATCTGCAGGTGTACATATGTACACGCTGCACCTTTTAACCCCTTTCCCTCCCCCTAGATTGCAAAAACATCAAGTATTTTCCCTCACAGAACCCTGTTTCAATGCCCCCCCATCTAACAGATGATCTATCTGCATGTCATTCAGAAGGTTTTTTACGCTTGAAGGTTACAACCAAACATCAAGCGATCAAACTCAACAACAAACATACTGTATGACAGCATACCACAGAATTACTTTTAAAAACGCCAGTCCTGGGGATTCAACCTGATGTTACAACAATTTGACAATTTTCTTGGATGCTTAAAATGTTATCATACCACCTACAGGTGATAATACAGGTACAGGACCGGATATTATGTGTAATATATCACAAGCATCAAACCTGCATCAACAATAAAAACAGGCATGAGCCTATTTAATGTCTTCGGCAGTCATAATGCAAAGTAAATCAGTCACTTACATTCAATGAAAGGGGGGGATCGGTTCTAAAATTTGGCTGCTCTGATGATGATTTCCAGATCACAGGCCATACATCCATATCTGCCAGGCTTTGTCAAACGAGTTATGGCTCTACACAGCACATATCTGGGTCAACACAGAACAGAGTAGCCTTGGGAGCGAGTCCGCTTGCAGTTCCCTTACTCATGCACAACAAACCAGAAAACTGACCAGAAAAAATGGTACACTTCTGTGAAATAAATAATGAAACCATGATTCTGTCACATTTCCCCTTTCTCGTAAGATTCTCCAGTGTTTTACCTACACCAACAATCAGGAGGTGATTGTTATGACCTGAGGATCACGCACTGGTTTGTGTACGATGGTGTACAATATTGGTAGGGACATGTCCCCACTATCCATACCCAAATCTACATCCTTGTTTGTGTACGATTGCTCCCAATGTATATTTGATCATTGCGGCCGACGGATGACACAGGAAAATCGGTCTGCTTGTTCTGAAATATTCCATCAATAGCATCATTACTGATGCTGTCCTATTCACCAATGGGACCTGTGCAATTACCCAGCCTCTGACACCGTGCATTACAGACAGTCATGCCATGAGCCTATGAATCCTTAGCCCTGCTGGTCAGACACCTATCTTGTTGCATATTATGAAAATATCCCCTTTATAGCAGGAGTAACAAAGGCATTTATATATACTTATTATTCTCACAGTGCAGACAGGAAGAAAAGAACAGGTGTACAAATCAAAACCTGCTCAAAAGCATGTCAGCCAATGACTGTGTGACTCTTCCCCCAAAACCCAGCCAATCTCATAACGCCATAAGACTGTACATTAATTACTCTGATTCCCAGTTGCTGTCCTGAGGCAGCCAATGTGTATCCAATGACATAAATCTAATTTACATGACTGTACATGACACAAAACTTACAGAAAGGCACCAGGAGAAAACAATGAACATATTTTTGACCCAGTTTTTATATATTTCTTTCTTTTTGTAGGTCATTGATTAGTCAAAGTCAACCCCTAAAAAGACACAATACAGCTAAAATGTAACCTGGTAAGATCAGGTGGTGTTGGGCCATGTGTCAGATTCCATATGATATTTCTGACACTACAGATTGTAAATGATAAAAGCTGAGCGACATAATCTATCAATGCTTCCATCTTGGGTGGTCATTTGTGAAGAACAGGGTCTCAGTGAGCCTGGAGCCTATCCGCAGGGCACTAGATCATCTCAGGGCACACACTCACACACACACACACACACACACACACACACACACACACACACACACACACACACACATTCACACCCTGTGGGCCATTCAGAGACACCGATACCCAGAGCAGGCCATGCACACATCTGCAGATGACAGCCTGGAGGCACTGTAGCGAAAGAACTCCCACAGTTCTTTGAAATTCAGTCACCAGACAATTTTAAATCACCTACTACTGCAATATGCATTTGATTCAGCAAATCCTAAGAAGTACTGATGCAAATTAAATAAAAGGCATATGTGCAGAAAAGCATTTAAAAAAAATGTACATCTTAAACAAACTAAACATTGGAAAAAAGCTGTGCAACCGGCATCGCTCCACAAGTTCTTGCAGAAAAAGGGACAAAAGAAATTGAATCAGTGTACTTTGCCAAGTAATCTCAGTGTAAAACAAAGATCTGTCATTATTGCACTATATAAAAAAATAATAGTAATTCAGTGAAATTAAAAAAATAAAGCAGGATAATGGTAATGTACCAGAAAGCACACTGTGCCTATCCAGCTCCAGGCCGGAAAGGTCTCTGTCCTCAAAGACCCTCAGGTGCCACAGAGTTGGGCATGTGACCATCAGCAGTAATACCACTGCATTTCAGTCCAGCTGGTGATCCAGCTTCTCTTTGGCAGGTCCTCCCTCAGAAATGCGTCGCTGGACCGGTATCGCTCCTCTCTGGGAATTTTCACCCCGTGATATTTCGGCATTATCCTGTAGTAACTGGCTCTTTTAAAGAAGCCTAGCTGTTTCCAAGAGAGGAATGGAGAAAATCAAGAAGAATATCAGCCAGTGCAGGGATTTTGGCACAGTTACAGGCGAGCGGAAATCCATTTAAATGTGTCCTCAGCTCTACAAAAGACAGGTGCCAGACAGAGACATCATTTTAGGTACAGTACAAGGTAAAGAACCAGACGATTGAGCATTATCGACTCGCACTCCCAGTGAAGACTCATTTTTCAAGCTATAAAAACTTAGCAGCTAAGCAAGAAACCAAAGGGAGAAAGAGAGAAAATAGTCAATAAGGTGAAAGGGGTTACATCTCCCAACACTTCAGGCAACAGGAAGACAAAGAGGCATTATCTTTGAAGGAAACTTCAAAGCACGAAAGAGCAGAGGAATCTGTAAGAGAGAACTACGGCAAAAGTTTGTTAGGCTGTAAAAGAGAAGATCCTTAGAGAAAACTGCGGAGAGCCTTGGGAGGGGGGGGGGGTATTACCAAGGAGCCCCAGTGATGGTAGGCAGTGGCCCCCTGGAACCCCTCTATCAGCATTCATCTGTTAGCCTTTCAGTCTCAGAGGGCTGGATCTTCATCTCGGCCTTCTGGGCCTTAGCCTCATACATCTGCCTCCTGTTCGCCCGCTTGAAGAAGCCACACTGGGGGTGGGGGATGGAGGAGGACCGGGGAGCACAGTCAGACAAGGCTAATGCACATCTCACTGTGGCGGCCAGGCCGCCGAAGATTAGCTTAGTGTGTGGACTGTGCTTGAAGAACATATGGCGGCTGCCATATCGCTACGCAAAAGCCGACCGGAAGTCTCCGGGTGATTGCCGCTCTCTTGGAGGTTATTAAGAGATCACAGGTTACATGGCAGAGGAGTATTGTACACACACTGCAGTATGGTACTGTACAATCATCTATGCATTTCACAAACATGCTGGCCAGTAATCTGCAGTGCTAAACAGTGCAGTGTAGTTAAACTTTGCAGCACTGCAAAGTTTAACTGCAGCTTTAAGTTAGTTTACCCTAACAGACTAATGCTAACCAGTAATGTTGTCACTAATGTGACTCATTAATAATGGAAACAAATGTATTTAATCAAGGAAACAAATTAAATGCTTCAAGATCTATATGAAAGAAAAACAAATTCTGTCAGCATCACTCTGCTGGTCCTGCAAAGACTTCGGAAAGAAGTGCATGGTGACTGTTATTATGCTCCCGTGACAAGATGTCTGTGGAATGAGCATCATCATCTGGACCATCTGAGGTAGAGAAATGATCTGCGCAGTACAGCAGCAGCAGGGGTATGCATGTGAAGGGCGTGGAGAGGAGACCTACCTTCCAGAGTATGAGGACAATCAGGCCCAGTAACAAAACACCTGCCAGTACGGCCAGAATGACGATCCACAGCGGGGCTGTGTACACCTTCTCCTCCATCAGCACTGGGTCGATGTCCAGGGAAAACTGAGTGTCCAAGTGCATGGAGATAATTAGACATGTGAGACACAACAGCAGCATCAACAACGTTAATGCTGTTAATTGGCCGGGCAGCCACATTACTACAAATAACTCATTTAGGTATTCACTCCGGTTTAGGGGCTGGGCTCTGAGAAACTGTTTAATGGTGGTTCAGTCTGTATATCTGCGTATAAATAGCATCACTGGTGAAAACTATGACCTCCATCACAGGCACTGATGTCATTTCCTTTGTAAGCAAATTTCACCGAAGCAGGCAATGAATGAAAAATGCATGAATATATTGCTAGAATTATTTAAGGAGCTAAGGGGTTAGCTAAGGGCTAAAATAATACACAAGTCATATATTCAATATGACATAATGCCTATTCGATCACTGAACTTTCATTACTTAATTACATCCTACATTTAGAGCTAAGCTAATAGACATGGTTTTAAGTCATATTTGTGGGTTAATGCTGTGGGGCCTTTTAAACGAGACGCAGCGGTATCATGTACAAACATACTGACCTCCCGGGTGTCAGAGTTCATCTTGAGAGTGGGGATGCTGGTGATCAGCTTCAGCGATGCCCTGCCTTTCACCGTGACCCGTGATGCTTTGGAATAGTCCTGGAAAGAGCAAGCAGAAATGCAGCCTCCGCATGCAGTGGCAAAGAGCCGAGGCCGGCAGTTATGGCACGAGCCGCGTGACTCCTCCTACCTCCAGCATGGTGCTGTTCCACACCCGCGCCCGCACAATGACTTTGGCCGAAGTGCTCATGTTATGGAGGGGGCAGCTGAAGGTCATACAGCGTGCTGTGCCATGCATGCAATCCTGCACAGAGAGACAGGGAAAGAGATGGGAGAGACAGGGAGAGAGAGACAGGGAGACGGAGAGAGGGAGAGAGAGACAGGGAGACGGAGAGAGAGAGACAGAGAGACAGGGAGACGGAGAGAGGGAGAGAGAGACAGGGAGACAGGGAAAGAGAGACAGGGAGAGAGAGGCATGGAGACAGGGAGAGAGAGGCATGGAGACAGGGAGAGAGAGACAGGGAGACCGGGAGAAGGAGAGAGGGAGACCGAGACAGGGAGACAGAGACAAACTCAAACGTAAGGACCATTTACATCCAACGTAGGCTACGACTGAACTTCCATTTAGCCGGTGCAACATGCTGCTGGTGATCTTACAAAATCAAGTTAGAATAAGGAGAACTACAGTCATGAGATCTGCAAAGTTAACCATTACAGTTTGGTGTGATGTTTTAGGCCAGAAAACCCAAATGTATGACATTAGGTTAAGGCACTTGACCACAAGTGACCCAGTGAAATAGATTCTGTTATGACGTGTGTGATGCTTTCAGCCACTGGCTTCAGACTTTCATCATCGTTAATGCTGAATCTTGCTGCTGACGTGTCTTTAACGGCCAAATGGAGCGAGACGAGTAGCATGGCTCCCGCCCACCCCATCACTTACCAGCCAAATGGTCTCCTGGCGATGCGCTTGCTGAGAGATGGCCGCTTGCGGTTCAATCTTCATGGGTGCTGTGGTTGATGCCTCTCGCTTCTGCCGTCTTGGATTTCTTTCAGATACCTATAGGGGAAAAGAAAATTGGTGAAAACAATGTGGAAAAACTGAGTTTATTGTTAAATGAATTTGGACCTCGAATGGGTCGGTCAAGAAAAAACTAATCACAACTTGACCGAAAACTCGGAACATGACAAAACAAAACCGATCTGCTAAAACTTGTTCAGATACTCTCTGATGGGCTAAAACATACAGACCTACTGGGATGGTGATGCCTATGAATCATTCTCAGCCCTGCGGCACCTCTTGAGTTAGACGTGCGAAAGCTGTGTTCCTGTGTTTGGTGTGAATTTTTTTGTGGTTTATCTACAGTACATTTAAAGATACAGTATTCATGGTCCCTAAGAAAGTGAGCAGTGATGGCAGCATGGTAAAAGGAAAGTAGTGAGAGTAACTTATAACGGAAACTATCTTTAGTTAGTTAGGTAGATAAGTTTAAATAGGCCATCATTTGGGGGTCTGGGATGGATTAAATTCATTTACTTTTACAATTACATTATTTCTTATGGGGAAATTTTACTCGATCAAATCACAACTTGACCAGCCTTTTGGAACAAATTAAGTTCATGTTCCAAGGTACCACTGTATTGGAATTAATGCCCTAAACATCAAGTCTGTATATATTAGGGATGGGCAGATCCACATTTTCTCAGTTCCGATCCGATTCCGATACACAACTGTCGATACCGATACAAATTCCGATACAAGAGCTCTTTTTACTTTGTTATTTTTTACATATTATTTTTTTTTATATAGTAAATACAGATGGGAAAAAATGTATGACAAAAAATATTTAATTAGGCTAATACAAACATACATAACGTACTGTTCCACCTTGTTTGTACGTCTTGTTTTAAGCATTTTTGAAGCATTTGCAGTTCAATATGAATATCTTCAAAGCAAATATACACAAGTGGCGAATTCTTAAAATTTTAACACAATTTTTCTCCTATTGGCGTCAGCTCAGTTACACTTTGTTGCGATGGCAGCCCCTCTTGTATCACAAGCTGCAGCGAGTTCGCAAGACAGTCCAGGTTAGCGACTCCCAAATCATCCATTGCTTTTTTTGTCTCGCAGTTGTGTGCGCTTTGTTAAGTGGGATTGTCCATTAAACGCTATTCCCACCTCTCAAAACTTTGCAAATTGCTGTGCTATTGGTTTCTGTTAAAAGCATAAAATACTCCCAGATCGTCACGTCTTATCTTACGCTCCTCGTACTGCGAAGGGTATGCGCATGACGTCACAGCAGGCGGAAGTCACTGTACTCACACCCACTGAGTAGCAAAAAAGACTGAGGGGCAGCGATAGCGTTCGATTTGAATGCCACAATAAAACACATGTAAAATGGGAAAGAGCTATCGTGTGATTGATTGTACAAATAGATTTTACACGAAATAGGAGCTATCTTTTTAGAGATTGCCAAAAACAAAATAAGCAAGTATAGGACGTGGTTCAGTCACGCATGGCCGATACCCGGTCTGGACCGGCGCCGATACTGATCCGAATATCGGATCGGTGCATCTCTAGTATATATACAGTACTGCAACTTTTAACTCTTATTATCCATCTTGCCACCCCTAAAATATTACTTCTGTATATACAGTCTATATAGTCTTATTTGACTTTTATTACCCATCTTTTATCTCTCCACACTTTTAACCATTTAATGTAATTTATTTGTTTTTTGTTTAACTGTCATTTTGCTTCTCAGTCTACGGAGTTTACGCATTTCACTGCAAGTTGTACCTGTATAATTACACATGTGACAAATAAATCTTGACTCTTGGTGCTGGGGGTGAAGGGCTGCCGAGGGCGGGGCTTAAACTAGCGACCATCCAATCAGGGGCGGAGGCACACACTGCCCTCCAATGCGACGTGACGTACAGTTTACAGACGTCACACCATTGCTTCAGATAGTATGCATTACATCCTCAGGGCCTGGATCTTGCAAACTGCACCGGCAGGGGGAGCTTTGCACACACAGAAGCTCTGCCCAGCATGTTGACACAGCATGTTTGCTTTGTGTGGATGGACTCTGTACAAAGTCAGAGATCAGAGGAAGCCTCTGCAGGCCTCTGACAAGCCTGTCACTTGCATGAAGGTAACTGATATTTTTCAATATAGCAGAAATGGCAACTGCCACGTTTCTTCCCCAAATGGCTATGGATGCCCTCTGCACTTACTATGAGGTTCAGCGTGTTGACAATGTTTCCAGGGGGCACGCAGTGTGACTCTGAAGTCCCTGTAGTGAGGATCTCTGAGATGTACAGCAGCCACTTGCCATTAGCCACCTCGTACGGCCAAGCGATCTCCACCCCGATGGTGCCCATCGAGCCCAGAGCTTCGCCCTGCATCGTCACCTGAGAACACAGGGCAAGTCCATGACGTCGCAAGAAAAAGGCTGCGAGTTCCATCCCCATTTCCAGCAACATGACTTGATTGACATAGAATTATGAACTGGTTCAATCTCTTTTTTTAATTATTAATTGTGCATAGATAATATGTTTCCATGAAAGATTTTAAATACATGATTTTTGGCTGATTCAGAGATGCTTTGGCCTTCACCTTCCCCTATGTGTGATACACAACCAGAAGATGCAATTCTTGGTGGCACCAAAGCCACTCTCCACTGCTGCTACTCTGATTTCCTCCTGGCCAGATCAGAGTCAGCGGCAGGCACCACACTGGTTAATAAACTGGGTGTAGACAGCACTATTTTTACCATTATAAACTATATGAAAAAAAGTATTGGGATACACGTCTTAATCATCAAATTCAGGTGATTCATTCAGATCCATTGCCACAGGTGTATAAAGTCAAGCACCTAGCCATGCGGTCAGGGTTACAAACATTTGTGAAAGAATGGGTCACTCTGAAGAGTTCAGTAAATTCAAGCATGATACTGTCATAGCTTGTCACTTTTGCAATAAGTCAACTTGTGAAATTTCTGCCCTGATAGATATTCCATGGTCAACTGTAAATGGTATTATTGCAAAGTGGAAGCATTTAGGAACAACAGAAACTCAGCCGTGAAGTGACAGACCATGTAAAGTAACAGAGTTCCAAACTTCCTCTGGCATTAACCCCAGCACAAAAACTGTGCACTGGGAGCTTCATGGAAGAGGCTTCCATGGCCGAGCATGCAAGCCTCACATAACCAAGTGTAATGCCAAGCATTGAATGGAGTGGTGTAAAGCACTCTGGAACAGTGGAAATGTGTGAGGAATCATGCTTCTCTGTCTGGCAGTCTGAATGTGCCAACTATAAAGTTTGGTGGAGGAGGGATAATGATATGGGGGTATTTTCCACAGGATGGGCTTGGCCCCTTAGTTACAGTGAAGGGAACTCTTAATGCTTCAGCATACCAAGACATTTTGGACAATTCATGCTTCCAAGTTTGCTGGAACAGTTTGGGGAAGGCCCTTTTTTGCTTCAGCATTCAGCAAGGGCCAAAAAGAAATGGTTGGGTCCAGTGTGGAAGAACTTGCCTGGTCCACACAAAGCCCGGACCTCATACCCATCAAACACCTATGAGATGAACCAGAATGAAAATTGTGAGCTAGGCCTTCACGTCAAACTTCAATGTCTGATCTCACAAGTGCTCTTCTGGATGAATGGGTAAAAATTCCCAGACATGCTCCAAAATCTTCCGCACAGCTTTCCCAGAAGAGAGGCAGCTGTTATAGCTGAAGCCTATGGGTTTAGCTCCATACTGATGCCTATGGGTTTAGAATGGGACATCATGAAAGTTCTTGTAGGTGTGATGGCCAGGTGTCCCAATGCTTTTGCCCATATAGTGTACATTAAATAAATGAATATAAAAAGTCCACAAAAGGTGAACATTTTAGTTCTGGAAGCTTTCAAACACCTGCAACAACTCCAAGCATGAAGACCCTCCTGTGATTTAGCTACCATGAAGTCCTGTCATATGTGCCCTGGGATTATTATTGCTCATTTTTTTTAACAATCTTGGCATCTCTCACCGAGAAACTGTACTCCACAAGACTTCCTACATCGCTTGTGGATTTCATGGCCGACTCGCCCATCACCGTCCCGCTGAAGTACGTCTGGACCTGTGGAGGGGTTCTGGGCGGGGGGGAAGAAAGGCGTAAAAGGGACAGTCCCTTTGCAAACCCAAAGCCAGGCTGACTGTTAAAAAGAAGCGTTCGAAAGATCAGACCTACACGAGAAAGGTGGTCTGTATCGTGAACTCCACCTTCAGGATCACGGGCACCGGGGAGAGATCGCTCTGCTCACTGATCCTGCAAACAGCATTCAGGGGCACGTTCAGGCCAGGCGTGCCTTCACATAGCAACCATCCAGATCACAGGGATAAACATGGCATAGACAAGCTAGGAATAACTCAGTACTCTGGTAAAATAACTAAGAATATTTCATATAGCATCTTTAAAGAACTGAACATGGATTATTTTACCAAATGCAGCATTCAGGACCATATTGATATTTATTACACAATTACAACTAAAGATAATATATTTTATTATTATGCTAATTTCAGCAAACAAACCATGTGTATAAAACCCGGGGTTCCTGGCTTTTCACTGGCCACTGTGCCCAACGAAAACTTTTACAATGGTCCCATTTGCACTTATTAACATTTTTGCATTTATTACTATAATTTAACTTCCTGGAGTTATAATGTTGTAAGTCAAACCTTATAAAGTACTGGAGCACAAGCATAGCACTAGAACTTTCACATTTTCTATTGATTTTCATTTTTTACGCACTGCTGCAGTATCAGACAAATGCGGAAGTGAATACAGCACATCAGCGTGACTCACGTGGACAGCTGTAGCTGAGACACCACCTCCCGTGTGTACAGAGTGATTAGCGTCTCAAAGATGATCAGGAAGGAAACCTGTAGGGTTAGCAGCAGAAAGATCAACAATCCTAAATGAAGCCTTAGAGGACTACAGTGAGCTAATTCACTTAGATAAAGATTACCATCTTGCCACCAACGAAAGGGTTCCCCAAATCACACAGCAGCGTCTCTTCAAACTTGCACTCGATGTCTGAGGGAGGTATATCCTGGGACTACAACATATACACTAAAATTAACAGCACATCTCAACACAGAACACTTAATCACATCATAATAGCAATAGATGAAAAGGAATACATAAGCCTTACATTTCAATATTTCAATATATAAGACATTTTACCATATTAAACATTTTTATGCTCAATATATTCATAGAAAGAGACATTAATGATGGTGACCTTCACAGCTCAATAAAGCACAGGACCTTGAGGGAAGGCTACGAGCTGTTGTGTCCGTGATTTGACAGGCCAGAAATCTGAGATTAGTACAGAAACTTCAGGTATTTCTAGCAAAAACACATTATTTTTAACACAGGAGCTATGTGGTATGAAATTGTCAAATCACTTTTTAAAATTAAATTTGAAATACTTCTCCAGTCTCACTAGAGATTCTTTAATAGCCACACTGTGCGCAGTGGTCCGTCGATAGCTATCCCATAGATATATTAAACATGGGCGCTCACAGGGAGGACGAAGACAACAACATGGTTAAATCCTGTAGCCTGTTGGACCACATAATGACTTATTCACACTCTCTCATGTCCTCTTCAATGGCACAACCAGCATACACAGCATCATAGGGTATTTATTTATTTAGCAAAGGCTTTTATCCAAATTGGTGTCCAAAAGAAAGAACAGGGTTTGACCGTGCCTGGACCAATCGAGGGTTAAGGGCCATAATGATGCACACACTCTGTCAGCCACAGACAGATTAAATTGTAACAACCTCGGGGAGCAAGATCATTTCTGGGTCAGATGGTATTCGAACCTAAAACCCCCAGCTCTGGAGGCTGATGCCTTATTCATTAGGTCACTGGGTCACTAATACTAAACCTCAACCTTCTCAGCCTCTGCACATAAACTTTCACTCTTTGCTGGTTATAACCACATCAGTAGTTCTCAATCCCACTCCAGGTGACCCACCTGATAGAATGTTTTTGTTCCAACCCTACCTTAATCAGGCTTATATGGTCCTTAATAGGCTAAAGCCAAATGCGGCGTACACTACGTTGCATTCCATGCCGTGCGCCGCTCACGGAGCTTGCGCGAGCACTGTGGTCAAATATGAACTTTGTAGAACTTTGACCACTACGCGCTGTGACTCATTGTCTCGCGATCAATAGAAACAAGGCACCGAACCTGGCACAGAAAACGAAATGGAGGAAAAACTTATATTGTCCGTGTCTGAGTTCCCAGAGCTATATCACACAAGCATAGAATTCTTTTTGAATGCGAAATATACATCGTCGCTACTGACCGCGAGCCAAAATGACTGGAGAGAGTTTTGAAAACCACGCCTACTCTTTGCGCAGAAGCCTCGCGGCGAGCACAGCGCATGCCGCGTTCGGTCTGTAACCAGCTTTAGCCTACTACACCTACCGTGAGGCGGATTGCAGAATAGCGCAGAGATGATGGGACAGTAATGTTTAACATGGCCTGGTGGGCGTCTTCAGCCAGTTTCCCAGGGGCTGGCTTATTGGTCACATTCACCATTAGGATCACCTTCTTCACGGTTGTGTTGTACTGCATCACCTGTACTCCCCCCTGGCTGCAGCAAGGCATTAAAATGTCAAGCGTGACTTCATTAGTTCCACTGCATGCACCTCTACAGGCACTTTTTAATACTTCCCTACGTTGGCAGAGAAAATGAAGACTCACCTGGGATACGGCTTGTGGTGCTCATCAGCAAACTCCGCCATCAGCTGCAGGTTGCTTGTGCACTTGTCGTCTGTACCGCAAGCTTTCTGGAAATTAATCTGGAAGGGGACACGGAAAATGCTAAACCAGACACAATATGAAAAACTTCAGCAAGTAGAAGTCATCATGCCAAGGAGAATCTGTGAAAGTATGCGATTGAATCTTGACGGTATTTAAGCAAAGAAAAACTATAATGACAGAAACAGCATAAGAATAGCAGGCAGAGTTTTTTTTAATACAATTTAAATCCAACCAGAAACACTCCAGATGTACTGGGTCAGTCATTAAGTTACTGAAATGCCATATTTCCATGTTGGGGTCCAAGTAAGAGCCATTGAAAGGGTCGTTCAACATACCTGGGCTTTCCCCAAGAGACTCTGCTTGTCACTAAACACTGGGAAGGCGTCAAGGTTTTGAAGACTCTTGCGGACTCTGGGAACCGGTTCGTGAAGGCTCACGTTGAGCAAGAACACAACAGGAGCGAGCTTATCCCGAATGTGGTCCTGCAGAGAGGAGGAGAGGACCCGGCTCATATTAGAGAAAGTCATTTCCTTAGTGTCTCTATCACCAGCAGCTTGTCCATCATCAATATCAATGGAGACCATCCCAAAGAAAGGGCTGAAAATGTCAGTCATTTCTTTAAAGCAGGAAAATCGTGAAAAAGTTTGATCCCAAGCTGCATTCTGCGAGTAGTATGGAGGTTCAGTGGTTATAACTGTGGCCTCACACATCCTGGATTTTGGGTTCGATTCCTGCCTGTGCATGTTAACACAGAGTAGAATTTCTCCAGGGTTCCTCTCACAGTCCAAAAACATGTGGTTTAGAAATCAATGTCTAAATTGTATATGCAATGCCTCTGTATGTGTGTTAGGGACCCCTGTGATAAACTATCATGCCATCCAAGCTGTCCAAGCAACCAGAGGAGGTGGGACCAACCAATCAGATGTATTGGTCCCGCCTCCTCTCATTGTTTGAACCCACCTCCTCTACAATCTGATTGGTTATCTTTCTGAACCAATCATTCTTCGTTCTGCCCTCACAACATTTTTGTAAGTAAAACTCCCACAAGCTTTCAGGTCAGGCTACTAGCCTGTTTAGCTCCACAGGCTTTGGGAAACAGCATTGAAATAAATTCTTACCACCAGGCTGAGTTTCAGGACCTGGCACTTGGTGGATGGCATGGAGAGATAGCCAGTGAAGCTGTCCTGTTTGTTGTCCAGGAAGCGGAGACGGGTGCTGCGGCGCCCCCAGTCTGCCATCACTGTGTACTTCACCGCTGCAGAGATTGGGGAGGAGCCCAGAGTTTGAAACAGCATTTGCAAATGCAGCAGAAATCGGAAATCTTCATATAAGTGCCACTCACTGATGTTTCTCTTGAAGTCTTCATTGCCAGTGCTGAGAGTGTATGAGAAACATACCTGTGCAGTCACACTGGGGAAAAAAATCACATTAATAATCTCAAAAGAATAGCACCTTAAAATGCTGAATATACTGTATGTACCTGGCATTTTGAATATCTATAGCATCGCGTTGTCAGTTGCTAATGTAGACGACTGAAAAAATGCTTGTTAATGTTTCCCATTGTCAGGTTAAATGATTCCCAGGAAAATAGCACATTCCTGTGTAAATGTGCCCCTTTACACTGACGTGCTGCTCTTTTGCAATTATGTTTTGTTCTTTACCTTATTTAAGACCCTAAATTTAAAGGCAAATTGCTCCAAAGATCCAAATGATCCAGGAGTTGCATTGGTATGCACTGGCTACTCACTACGGATTCTACTGATTCTGGTTTAGGACTAAGAGCAGTTCATTAATGGCTGTCTGCATGTTGGGTCTGATTCACTGTTAGATCTTTCTCACCAGGGTTGCTCACCAGGGGAGCACATGGTGGTGTTGATGGTGGAGGGTTGCACCGTGAATGTTTTATCAAGGTGAATGACCGGCCGCGCCCTAAGAGGAGCAGAATGGTTACAGTACAGTGATACATCCAGGACATTTTAGCAACAGAGACTGACAGTATAACTGTCCCTTTATTGATGGGCAACATGACAACGGAAATATGCTTTTACACTATATGGACATTTATTACATCAGGAACAATGTGTTAAATTATTAAATATTATTAAACATTAAAAATAAATGGTCATTTTGATCTATAATCAGAATTATACAACAGTTAGTTCCAACCAAGAAATCCGATTGGACAAGAGGCATTCTATGAGTGCCTGCACTCAGACATTTCACATCAGATGTATCACTTTACAGGTGCATCTAAAAACTGTTAATGGGAACGTACTAATAAATTAAAATGCCGCAAAGTAGTTGGGAGAGAGTGAGCTGCGTTGCATTGGAATGTTTGTGTTGCTTGGCAGCAGTAAACAGTTGGCTGGTGGGAACAATTTTTTTTTGCAGAGACCCTTAACTGTTAAAATAGTTATCTGTTGTCGCTTATTACTGTTGACTTGTAAATACTACTCGATGAACTGTAATATAAAAGCGATAACATACTTCCAAACAATACCAAATCACAGCCGTGATATACTGGAGGAGAACCACACTCCTTTGCGCATGTTATTGTGTAAACGTACCAAGCAGGGATCCCCCAGAAGCTGAACCACTGCTCCAGCACTCATTCTCATGCTAAGCAGCTCACTTCAACAGTCTATAATATATGAGTAGAGATGCCTGTCTGCTGAGACCTTCCCCTCGAAATATCCATGCCCCCCCACATCTTGCATATACGGTAATTATTCCTTTAATCCCTCTTTTTCATCATGAGGCTGGGCCCTTTTAAATCCACCGAAATCTGTTGTTTTAACAGCAACATGGGAACAAGAAAGATGCTGTTGCATTCAGTACTTTTCTCAAGGGATTCCCACAAATGGTTTACATAGCAACAAACTTATTGTCATATTTCTTGGCTTTCTGTCTGAACTACTTTTTAAAAAAATAAAAAAAATTTAAAAAAAACCCACCTCAGCAAAGCGACGCGGTCGTCAAGAGAGCCCACCAACACATCAGGGTAGCTGTTCTCATCCATGTCCATGCCACCACTGATGGAGTATCCAAAGGTCTGGAAACCACCATTGGTGAGATCACTTCCAGCGATCACCTATAAAGTTGACAGGAAATGACAGGAATTTCATGAATGAGCTCCATCATCCCATGTTTCATGCCTTGTGCTTCCTGGGTTAGCTTCAGGCTCGCTAGGCCCCAGTACTGAATAAATGGTTAAGAAAGACCAATGGATGAACATCAGAAAGTTAAACAGCCAGGGCATATGTTAAATTACTTTTTTCTATAAAAAGAATAAAGTCTGCTAAAGTATCTCAAAGTCGTTTTGAGATAGCGTTATGAACCGAGAAGGTCGATTGTAAGAACTGTAGGTGGTGGCACCTGACTGGGCTTCTGGGAGATGAGCTGCTTACTTCCCATCCAGATGTAGACCCTGCCAGTATCGTAGAAAGGGGCGCCCACCGCGAAGTCTGAGTGAAGCAGAACACAAGCGTCAGTGTCTTGCAAGGGAGCGGTACGGGTCATCACTGGGTCCTCGCTCACACCCATACGCCACATTCAAAGGCTTTTACATGCATGCTCTAAAATGGCACTGATCAAGCTGGGAACCTTCACACAAGTACTCTCACTGCATTTTCATGCTATTATATAACATCCATCCATCTATTTTCTGAAACGAACTCAATCCCAACTGGGGTCATGGTGGGGACCAGAGCCTATCCCGGGAACAATGGGAGCAGGAGGGAACCAACCCTGGGCAGTCGCCAACATACCGCAGGGCGCACACACTCACACAACTACAGGGCCTATTTAGACTCACCAATCAGCCTATCCTGCATGATTTTGGCCCTTGGGAGGAAACCGGAGCCCCTGGTGAAAGCGGGGAGAGCAGAAAGGACCCGGGACTGAACCCAGGGCCTTCTTGCTGCGAGCCAACAGATCTGTAGACAATGCTGTCAACATGGCCCTGCACTTCATCCTCCAACACGTCGACTCCCCAGAACATACGTAAGAATCCTTTTCGTGGATTTTAGCTCCGCCTTCAACACCATCATCCCAACCCTCCTGCACGACAAGCTCTCCTACCTTCATGTACCCGACTCCAACTGCAGATGGATCACAGACTTCCTGACCAACAGGAAGCAACATGTGAAGATGGGGGAAGCATATTTCTATCTCCCAGACCATCAGCACCGGATCGCCGCAAGGCTGCGTCCTTTCTCCCCTCCTATTCTCCCTCGACACAAACAGCTGCACCTCCACCCACCCGTCTGTCAAGCTCCTGAAATTTGCAGATGACACCACCCTCATCGGACTCATCTCTGATGGGGACGAGTCTGCCTACAGACAGGAGATTGATCACCTGGTGTCCTGGTGCAATGGGAATAACCTTGAGCTCAACGCCCTGAAGACAGTGGAGATGACTGTGGACTTCAGGAAAAGCTCTGCCCCACCTCTACCCGTCTTCCTGCTCGGCTCACCAGTCACTGCTGTGGAGTACTTCCGCTTCCTGGGCACCACGATCAGCAAGGACCTTAAGTGGGAGATGAACATCTGTTCTCTCACCAAAAAAGCTCAACAGAGAATGTTTTTCCTGAGGCAGCTGAAGAAGTTCAGTCTGCCAAAGACTATGATGGTGCACTTCTACACTGCCATCATTGAGTCCATCCTCACCACCTCCATCACCGTCTGGTACCCTGCTGCCACTGCCAAGGACACGAGCAGACTACAGCGCATCATCCACTCTGCTGGGAAGACGATCGACTGCAACCTTCCATCTTTACAGGACCTGTACGAGTCCAGGTCTTTGAAAAGAGCAGGAAGGATTATGGCTGATTCCTCTCACCCTGGTCACAAACTCCTTCAGACTCTCCCCTCTGGCAGAAGGTTGCAGTCCATTGGGACCAGAACATCACGCCATAGGGACAGTTTCTTCCCCACCATGGGCCTCCTCATCAATAAGGCCAGGAACACTCACTCAAATACTATTTCCCCATCCTAGCACAAGCATGCACACTCCTAAATATGTATATATTTCCACTGCTGTATCATATTCCACATACACTAACTATTTATATTAGTACCTGTACATACTCTATTTATATATTAACCACCTCATCTCTTGAAGTTTGGCATCAACCACCAAAGCAAATTCTTTGTATGTGTGAACGTACTTGGCAATAAACTCGATTCTGATTCTGAGACAGCAGCGCTAACCACTGCGCTTCCCCCCTATCATATAAAATTTTATTTTTTCAAATTTAACATTGCCAGTATTATGACCTGTAACCAGCAAAAACCCTCTGGAAAATATGATTGTTCATTAAGAAACTCCATCCACCAAAACAACGGATTTACAATGACAGACACAACAACCCATCATAGTAGACTCTCGTTTTAGTAATATTAAAAATCATAACTTGATTATCTTTTTGGAAACCTGGCTGTCCATCAGCGCATCATTTGGATGTAAGACATTACATTGAGTGTGTGAGAGACAAGCTTCCAGCCCTGTCAGAGGCGGTACCTACCAAAGCCACACTTCTTGTTCCATTGCCGTCTGGCAAGTCGTACTGAAATATTCAGGGCATGAGCACCAGATATCCAAACAGCCCACTCCCCCTCGAACACCCCCCTAACCCACACAGGACTACAGCTTACCTTCCCTTCGTGTATCTCAACACCTGAATTCCAGCTTGTCCATCCCAGCCAATCACTGACTCGCACTGTTGTCTTACTCTTTTGTTCTTTTACATTATACCTCTCTAAGTCCCTCTTTCTGAATCATGTCACACCTTATGCTTTCCCCTCCTGCTCCCCGTACACTTCTGCACAGTAAAAGGTTGCACTGTCACACGCTGTAATACGCAGCACCGTGACCACATGTAAAAACCTTTCCCTTCATTGTGCACTTGTGTAAAGTGAATTGACCAATTGAATTTTTGTGTTGGTGGATTGAAATGAATTGAAAGGAACCATCAAATGCAATTTCAGCTGCTGCAGATTTCTAAAGAGAAGCCATATGTGATACCGCAGCTGAGAAACCAGCTGAACAAAGCTTAGGCTTTTGAAACTACTCATTAAATGTAAACATGGTCCATACACTGCATGGTTCTGCATGGTGCCACTGGGTGGCAGAAGAGTAGTGCTGGTGATACAGTAAAAGGCAGGGGAGTGATGGAATTAGCCCACAGCCTGACTTGTGGGAGTTTCATTAGCAGTGAAACAACAAGGGCTGCAGGAGGGAAAGGTGCCAGATGCCGCTCATTATGAGCCATCTACCTGTCCATTAATACAACTTTACAATCAAGAATGTAGATATTAATACAGATTAGTATGTAGTAACGAGGGGAGAAAGTAATGATGTCATCAGTCACTTTCTTATTGCTATGTTCTTTCCCAATATAAAACCAGATGAGATCAACAAAATTGTAAAACTACACAAAAGACGAGGACCTTATACGGAAAAAGCAGTATGCATGATGGGTAGAGACACATGATAGCTGTAAGTGCAGAGTGTGGGTACACAAAGACATATGCATTTGTGCCTGTTCAATTATCACCATCCTGACAGATTTAATCAGCCTTTGGTATCTCTCAAGTCAGTGTTTCTGGGTTTGTTTACGTTCTTTTCTGACGTCGGCCGTGCCATTACCTGGGAAGCCGTCCTGGTTGATGTCCCCAATGGCGGCGACGGCCATGCCGAATCCTGAACCCGCAGGTCCACACAGCACAATGCTAGCCGTCTCCTGGAAGGAGCCGTTCTCGTTCATGTAGACATAGACCGCCCCGCCCTCCTCCTTCTTGCGGTCAAAGTAAAACGGGGCCCCCACGATCAAATCGTTCCAACTGTGTTGCAGAACACACAAAGACAGAGGTACACCGGTGTTTCATTGAGTTTCTATTTTAGTTCATTTGTGGCAGTGATGGTACTTTACGATTGATTACATTCATGATACATTTTTTATTTTGTGTCACATTTTTGAGTATTGAAGTGATTAATGCTTAAACCCGCTGTAAGCAAATTCTTACGTAAGCAAACACAGGTGTTTGTGACTGAAAGACACTCGTGTTTTGCTTGTTATGCATTTCTGGTCTGTTTGTGTGTCACCTGTGTGCACCTGTTCTTAAATCCCGGAGTGACATTTAACAGAAGGCTACAGATAGCAATTAGCAGCAAAGCATCTTTCATCCAGTCCAGAATCAAGGCAGATAACTGTAAGCTTTGTACTGTAAGTATTTTTAGTTAGTTATGAGTATAACAGACAACTCATTTCTCTTGGTCTCTACCAGGTTTGAAACGCAAATGGATTTGTTACAGTGCATTTGGTGAGAACAACTTATTTTTAAAAAATAAAGACACTCCCTAGTTTAAATAAACAGAGAAAAAAGATTATTACGTAATGGCATGCTTTGTTTTTCAAGCGGCTTGAGGTAGAGCAGGGGCACAGCACTAGGTCTGGGTGATTTCTTGCATTACCATGACAACTGATAAGCCTAATGCCTACTGATGTATTTGGTAAGAAAATCATCATAAATCCAGCCAGGCTGGTCACTTTGTTGGGTTTAATCTGGGTCATCCTGCTGAGCTCTGGAGATGAACAGTATAAGACATGTACTTTTCATTGGTTTTCTGCATTCGTTTAGCTATCTAGCTGATGGTGAGAAAAATATGCTTCACCACAGTTCAAACTATGAACACCTGAAGAGTCTCCAACACAGGAAACAGGAAGCAGGACAACCCCAGCAGCACAAATCATTCAGGATCAATTTTTATGTTGTTGTTCTTTTGATTTTGTGATGCCCTCAGGAATATCACAGCACAAGGCCCAGTGCATAAAGGAGAGACACATACTTACTCGTCGTTATTGAGATCGGCGATGGCGATACTGTTTCCGAAGTAGGAGCCCACCTGCTCTCCATTCAGGACATGCTTAACAGTGAGCTTATTATTACCATTCAATACCAGTAAGACAGAGCCCTTGTGTTCGTAGCGGGGAGCCCCCGTCACCACTGTGTAGCTATCCTTGCTGAGCACCTTCTGCCCCTCCAGCACAGAATAACCTGTGACAGGCAATAGATGTCACTTGGTGTGACTGTATGACACATGCAAATCCACATACACTGACTAAACAAGAAAAATACAACACAACACAATGTGACTACAACACACACAACACTTTCGCTCCACAAAACACGTTTCCACTGCTCCAGAGTCCAGTGGTGGCGTGCTTTATCCCACTCCATCTGACACTGAGCATTGCTCTTGGTTATGTGAAGTTTGCATGCAGCTACTCAACCATGGAAGCCCATTCCATGAAGCAGTGATGTACACAGTTTTTATGTTGGGGTTAATGTCAGAGTAAGCTTGAAACTCTGCGATTGAGTTAGCAGAGTATTGGTGACTTTTATATAATACCATTTACAGTTAACTATGGAATATCTATCAGGGAAGAAATTTCACAAACTGACTTATTGCAAAGGTGGCATCCTATAACAGTACCATGCTTGAATTCACTGAGCTCTTCAGAATGACCCTGACTACATGGCTAGGTGCTTGATTTTATACACCTGTGGCAATGGGTCTAAATGAAACACCTTAATTCAATGATTAAGAGGTGGGTCCAATACTTTTGTTGATATAGTGTATTTTGCTTTCCTTTGTATGGTATTTCTTTCAGCACAACTGAGAGGACAGGTGGAAAAGCATTCCACTACATAGCAATACAGTGTGTGATTGTGTTAAAACTCTATAAGTGGATTAAAAAAAGCACAATTACACTGTGACCGTACAACACTCAAATAAATGCACAGTGACTGTTCAAGACAACAAAATACACAGCAAAACACTACAATTCTTATGGTACTAGTCCAAGAAGCTGGAAAACAGCAGAACTCCAACTACCATTTTAATAACAATAATTCTGTGGGTGGTATACTTTGTTAGGTCTTAGGTCACACATATAGAACGCTGGCAGAGAACCCCAGTCCCAGGGGTGTGAGTCAACAGTGCTAACCACTGCACCACCAAGCCACCCCCATGGAACAAACACTTAAGAGAAATTTAATAAAAATATCTTTCATTCCTGCTATCAGAATTTACTAATTGCAAAACTTCCAAGGAAGGAGTCTTGATCTGCAGCCAACAGCACAGCCCTTATGAAAAAGCGTGAATCATGACGTATGTGATACACTGCATTAACATACAGTAGATGGTATCACCCTACCTATGTAGCTGTAGTGCTTGCCCATTTTGTCCATATTTTTGCTAATGTAATCCCAGGAGTTTCCAGGAGTAGGATCCCTCCATGTGACATGGACGTTGCCTGACGGTGGAAAGAAAAAAGACAACAAACATTTGGATCCAGGGCTCCATGAAGCAGCACGAGATGAAGCACCACTCGCCATGTCAATCTGCGCCACCTTGCCAGAAATAGCTGCCTGGAGACCCTGTGAAGACGTCCGTCGTCGATATGCCGGCTGAGATGCCCATATTGCACAAGCCCTCCTCCTCCATGTAAAAGTTGGGGTTACAGCCCTCGTAACTGTAGGACTGCCACTCGTCGTTGGGGTCAAAGGTCAAGTCGTTTCCCCGCACGTAGCACTTGCCAATCATACGGAACTGGTCTGAGGCTCCCTTTAGCAGGCTGACATAGCGGTGACCACAGGCCTGCGAAAATCATCACCAGACATGTGCTTACCCAGTTATTTCCTGTCACATAAAAACATATGATGCTTTTCATCAGTGCTACAATAATCTGATGGAAATTACAGGGAAACGCAAGTACAATGTAACTTTTAGTCATTTTACACAGTATAATAACTGAAGGTGCACATTCATTCATATATTAGACATTTTGGTTATAATTTTTATGAATGCCAAGTCTAAAAGAATGTATGAACATATTCATAATGCATTATAATGCATTCATAAAGCATTAAGAACATGGCTATAAATATTTATAAAAGGCATATCATATTATATCATGTTTATTACGCATTATAAATGCATAAAAGCTCTCATCTATAATGGACTATAGGTCAGAATTCATAATCCAGTGTAAAGTATCGCATGACAATGTATTAAGAAGGTATTACAAAGACGGTTAACCCTCTGTAGGCAGGTTATCCAAACAAAGTGTCAGCAGACGGAGCATGAGGGAGCGGCTCTGTGGCTAAGGATGCACGCGCAGAGAGCAGGGATACTGACCAACACGTGGCCCCCTGCCTCCGCGCTCTGGCTGGCTATGGCCACGCCGAGCCACATGCCTTCCACCATCTCCATGGAGCTAGCTATAAAGAGTCAAACAGAATGAGGAAGCAAAATGTTTACACACGTGCCGTGTATCAATGTTCCACAAGTGCCTAAACAAGAACCGGGCACACACTAAGCATTATTTATTAGTTACTAGTTCACCGAACTGCATGGTTCTAGATCGCAGCAGCAAACTGGTACCCAGGGCAAACCCAGATGAACACAGAGGAAGACAAATTCTCTCGAAGAGCCTGGATACTTTGCTTTGCTCAATGAATATTTGAACCACGGTCTTATTTTTCTGCACATTCAAATCTTTCATTATTGATTTTTTGATTCTTTGTTCATGCAGTTCCAAAGCACAGATGTTATTGTTTTTAATGTTTATGTAATGGTGAGCCTTTAAAGTGTCTCTCTGACAGATGACTGGTGATGTTTGTCGCCTCTGTCTCCATCATGATGCCTCCCAGATGCCAGCTTAACCTGAAGCAGGGTTCCCCAATATTTGCTCCCCAGGGGCCAAATTATATCAATGACACAAAGCCAAGAGCCACTGCCCCCAATATTGCTCGGGGTGGGGAGAGTGAGTGAATCTTTATGATTGAACAAGATGTTATTACTGTTGGCCGTCAAATTGCAACATTGCTGTATGTGCATGGAAACCAATTCCAAACATATGAATAGCTGTCATAAAAACAATCGAAAGCAATGGCTTCTAACTGTACAGGACAGAGAAATTCACATGGCCAGTGGGGGTCGATCCATCATGATAGCATCAGCACCACCAACACAAAGTGAAGCTACGTTACCAAATGGATGGAGTTTATAGGGAAATCAGCAGGCTGCTGATCTGCACCTGAGGAGCAGCACTTACTGAAAGATGGTGTCAGACACCAGAAGGTCCAGACGGCATGTTGGTGTTACTGATCAGATCAGAGTAAGGAGAGAGACACGGGGCTGAGAGACGAACCACAGAATGACCCCGTTGTGGCGACACCCTCAGCGAACAGCGACACCCGTGAGCCTGTGCAGAGGCGCCAGGCTTGAGCTCATTTCCGTTTCCGTGAATCACAGTTATGAGAGAGTTCTGATGTTTCTGATCATTTCACCAGATGGGTTGATTTCCTTGAACAAACCAGACACCATGTTTCTGAAGAAAAAATGTTTACACTGCTGTATACACTGGAGTCCCTGGCTGCATGAGCAGTGACCAGAGGGTTGTTTTTAATAAGAGCATCTGCACACAAAACACTATGGACTCAGAAAAACTTAAACTGCCCTTACCATCCTAGCAATGCTGTACCTGTTGAACCTTAGTCACATTGTTCTCATGCTGTGTTAGAAGTAAGTTATTCATATGTTTGGAATTGGTTTCCATGCACATCCAGCAATGTTGCACTTTGACGGTCAACAGTAATAACATCTTGTTCAATCATAAAGCTTTGGAAAAATAGTGACACTTGTGACTTTGATTTCTGTGGAAATAATGCTAACAGCAGAAATATGGAAGAATCAATAAGACATATAAGAGACTTTAAACAAATACAAAGAGCACATATTAGCTCATAAAATGGAGAAGGGTGACAATTCTGCATCTTTGACTTGTAAGCTCTCGGTGTCAGAGCAAATGGGTTTCTGATGACGTCCTTAAGAAGCTAGAACAGGAAAACGTATTAGTGCAAGACCCGGGAAGCAGCAGAGTACAGCCTGGGAAGTGGAGACCCTCCAGGACAGCACTGTAAATGTGTCGTAGTGCTCCTGATCCAGTGACTAGTTATGAGGATAATGTCTCTGTGTAGAGTGCGTACTGGCATTCACAACCCATGACCACTTCATCTTTCACAGCCTTACTGCACAGCATATCACTGACCTCATCATACCTGTCAAGTTTTGGATTTGAAAATAAGGGAAATTTTCCGGTACCCACTGCGAGCCACCCCACCACCCCAACCAAGCTCCAGTATCCCTTACATTTTAAGACAGGTGTACAAGAAATCTAAAATAACCACTTGTCATTTACATTTTATTTTCATTACACATTTTCTTTTAATTTCTCATGTTCACTCATGTGGCTCTCTGACATTCACTAATGACTTATTTGTTGCAGACTTTGTATCCTTGTTGAAGTCGTCACAGAAGGTGAAAGTGACGTTGTTTGTCCGCACACAGCATTGCCATTTTAACCTCCGCATTTATGACCTGGTTAATGTTGTAAATGACCTGTAGACTACTGCAGGTGGCAGTTCTCGCGAGGCTACTGACAGTTCAGTTTGGAGAGGCAGAGGAATTTTTTTTAATGATACTATAATACGGGAGATTTACGGGAAAGTGGGGTAAAATACGGTAGTTTCCCGGCCAAAACGGGAGACTTGACAGCTATGGACCTCATACAGCCAAGACAATTACAAAAGTTAGCAGATACAGATTGATCCAGTTTAGCAGGGTCATAAATCTATTGTAGTATATGGTAAATGGTAAATGTATTATATCACCTTTACTACATTGTTAAATATATTACTTAGCTTCCTGAAACCAAATTAGCAAATATACAAAACCTCAGTACAGACACTTACTATTTTATGCTGTAAAAGTTTATGAAAAAGTATGCAATTACAACTCGAGTTTATAGAACTACCAAACTACATAATATCAAAAAATAAAGTTTAGAAAATTGCAGATTATACATTACTTTTGGATTATACTTTAGTAGGTCCATTTTGGCTTCCTAATACATTCTTACCTAACAGAGGACATGTGGGAAAGAAATGAGAGAGGTTGCCTACCTGAGCTGACCAGATCCATCCTCGTGCAGTCAGAGGTTTCCGTGGTGATGGGACAGGAATAAACAGCGCCTGTCTCATTGACCTTTAGCTGTGGTAGGGCTTTCTCCTTCGGTGCACCGGTCAGAAGCCTGGAGAATTAGAACATAGCCTGTTTCGGTCACAATTAACACAATGAAGGTAAAAACCCACCACAGACCAAAGCTTGGGAGGCGCAATATTTCAAATATCCTGGCAAACAGTGACAAGATGAACACAAAGATCATAACTTGAGTGGTAGGGCAACATTTGTAAAAAGTTGCATCAATCGCTAACACAGGAAAAGGGAACAAAGGAACACTGGCAAATTTTGCGCTCAGAAGGCCGATCAGTTATGACATAGCAGGCCACCATATACCGGTGTCAGAGAACAGAGTGTCTTTGTGTTTATTTACTTTTCTTTGTTGTTTTGCACATGTGTGTAACTGATAACACAACAAGAGGGTTTTGCTGACAATAATGGCCGGCTGTTATAAACCAAGAGCAAGAAAGAAGACTGAGAAGAAGAAAGACAACAAATCTGACACTCCACTCCGTAAGGTGAGATGTAGAAAACGGATAAAAGAAACAATTTACTGCCTTCAGATCTGCCTCATCTCACCCACACACCACCTCATACCCGCATGCCTGCTCTTTCCTCAGGGAGTCATGTGACTACAAATCAGATTTGGCATGGAAGGAATGTGTAGCGGGGATGTCAGATGAAGGGTGAAGGAGCATCTGCATGTCTGAACCTGATGACAGCAGACAGAAAGCCTGCAGATTCCAGCACTCCATTTTCAGGTCTCACAAAGCTGCAAAGTCTTCGTTGTGTGTTTACTGCTGTGTGTGTTCGTTCTTCTAGGGCACAAAACCGCGCCCCTATTCAACGTCCATGTTGCCATCTCTCCAACTGCACGGTGGGCAATGTACAAAATATAGTACAAGCAAAGACGATTCTGTGAGTTCTGCGCTGTTATTGTTCTAAGTGGACACGATGTTTCAATTCCCTGTCCTGAGGCAGTGAAATACCAGAAGCAAGGAGAATGCATACTGAAAGCAGGGTTACGTCACCTGAGCAAGACACACTTTTTTGCAGCCTGAAGGTATATGCTTTATTACCAGGTGTTATCCGCCCCAGGAGTGAGATACGCAATGCCCATTATTACCTTATACATTCACAAAAGGTGTATAATTTCAATATCTACCAAGATGCTGTCAAAATGCAGTCAGGGACAATCAACTCACAAAAAAAGCAAAGATATATGCAAATGAATTCTGAGGTTTTTACGGAAAATATACTCAGCAGAAAAGGGATTGGGGGGAAAAATTGCATTCTTGGAGACAGCCTGTATCAGGCACTTGGGGTGTTTAGACAGCAGAGAGAGACGGTTTTAGTGCCACGGATCCTGTTGGCACTGGCAGCCCAGAGGAGGCAGCAATATCTACAGGAGACACACCGTAGCAAATCCAACCGCATTTACCACAGGCCCACATGGGAGGCCTACATGTGGAGGAGAAAGGAGTCAACTCAAAAAGAAATAAAGTACCATTACTCAAAATTTCCCAACCAAAGCCATAACTGCCTAGGAGTGAGGAGAAAAGAGCTGACCTTCCGCTCAGAACTGCTAATCAGATATATTACAACATGGAAGCTACCTCATGGACAACATTACCAATTAATCCAGTTCTCTAAGGAACAGGACCAGACATCCTCGTGAGCTGTAGCTCGTCCTCTTATTGATTAATGCAATTACCTATAAAAAAAAAGGGGGGCGGGGGGGAAGAGACGCTGGGGTTGGGATCACTTAGTCAAAGGCAGTATGTGAGATTCCACAGATGTTGAGAGCTTGAGAGGGAGGGAACGAGGGGGTGGGAATGGGGGGGAGGAAGGCAGATGAGTCAACTCAAGAGAGCCAAAGGCAAACATCTGAAGAAAAAGGAGGACCACCTACTTAATTGGAGTATGTGTGTATCTAAGAATACTGTGACATGTGATTACTGTGTTCCCACAGCCTCTGAAAGTTAGAGAAGACTAACAAAAGAGAGTTCATCTTCAAAAAAACAGTACCAGCTGTCTTTTCTTAAACAATTTTACTGCATGATATTTTGAATCGTAGTGTCTCAGTTGTATGCGCTGTTGCCTCGTCCCTCTGAGGTTGTGTTCATGCAATGGTTTCCTCCAGGAAATCCTCTGAGGAATCCATTTTTTCCTGCATTCCAAAACATGTGATTAGGTGAATTGTTGTGTCTCTAAATGAATCGTGTGAGTGAAGGTGGCCTGTGATGGACTGGCATCCCATCCAGCATGTTCGCTGTGTCCTTGAATGTAGCTCTTAGCCCTTTGATGATAGAAGAATTGCTACAACCTCTCAGATACTGGGGAGGGGTAGGTTCCACAAACCTGGATTTCTCAGTTAGCTGGATGATTTGAGCCAAATATGCAAAATGTCCAACAGGAAACCATGTAAGTGAAAATCCTATTGAACAATCCCCACATTTGGCTTACGTTATCTGGCTAATGAAGAAATCCGGCTATGTGGAATATCCCCCTGATCTAACTTGCACAATGCAAACAAAGCACAGCACAAACGTCAATGGGTTGACGGCCTGCATGTTTGTCATTAGGTAAGCAGTACGGAGGTCAAAGTCATGAATGTGAGATCTGAAGGTTTTAAGATGGACTACTTCAGATTATTATCCATTATAGACACAGAACTGTCAGTTAAATAGCGCAATGCAATGTGTCTCTGATCAATGATTGCAACATTGTTGTGTTGTGCTGAAGCTGAAGTGTAATATTTACCCTAAAGCCAAGGACTTCATACACTGTAGAATCCTGCCCCAATACATTAATTACTGCGGTATACAAAAGGTATGCGTGCTGAACCTACTGCAGATACACCTCCAGCCTCACTCACGTTAGCGGTCTGTGGAAGGAAAGTCACATTCCTCGCACTTTTAATAATGGCCCCATGTATAATTTATGAATTTTCACATTATATGAAGTAGTCACTGTTAAAAAAAAATCAGCAACCCTGAGGTCAGTGCATCATGCATACTTGCAACTGTAGCAGCTGCCCACAAAAAGAAGAAAATAATGGACCAAATTATGTTGCTAGGTACTAGCATGGAGACCCACGCTGACACAAAGGGCATGAAATGAACTGTGTCAGGCTAGTACACTGCATTAAACACTGCTCTGGATTAAGACACCAAATAGCTTTTCTAGTTCCTAGATGTAACTCCAGCTGGGTGCCTTATTCATCGGTACCACAGCAGGTAGTGCACTGCGGTTTTTACTGGATTTTAAATGCAATCATATCTTTCTGGTCTGGTGTTAGTCCAGGGTGAGATTGCAGCAACAAAGTGCTCACGAGTCTGACCTTTAAATAACTTGTAACACTTAGTTGTACGTTAGCTACCTTAATTAAGCACTTGTTAGAAAGTGCAATAAAGCAAATACCATGTATGATAAAAATATATAGCATAAAACGGGCGGCAGCTAAACACTTTATCATTAAGCTCAGACATCTGAGACACTCTGCATACGTAACGACTCAGTCTCACACCATTTGTTTAATATGCAGAGAAATGACTTTGAAGGTCTCAGAGAACGTTAAGGACAATGGCTGGAAACGCGGCACCCGTGTGACTGGCCACCTGCCTTGCGCGGCAGTCGCCATGGAGATGAACGACAGGACCCTGTTTATGGTCAAAGCTTACCTCTCAGGAAGGAGTCGGTGGAAAATAGAAAAGCCACAAGCGTACATCAGGGCCTATAGCGGCTCGTCAGTGAGAGATGGGCCAGCGATAGCATGTGCTAAACGGTCAGCAAGATACACAGAACTGTCACGCACCGGAGTGCAATGACTGCAGTCGTTTTGCTGCGTGCACCCTCATGATCAGAGATGACATGATGACTGTGCCACAACTGCAGACGTACGGGGGCCCCTTAGCCTTCCTAACGGATCAGAATAAGTGGAGCTGAAAAATGCCAGGTGCAGAAAGACTAGGAACTTGATCACAGGCATGTGCAGTTGGCGGCAATATTCATACTGTATGCATGTATCAACAGGCAAATGATGTCAAATTTAACATTAACTTTGGATATATACCACAGACCATGGAAAGTTTAGAGCTTCTGCTTTATTCAATAAAAAATAAAAAATAAAAACAAGTTACTGTAATATGACAGACACTGAACTAACTATGAGACAGGTCATTGCAAAGGCCTCTTTAGTTAGTAGAGTGTGGGCCTTTACATGTGTTCTCATATTAGGTTAAAATTGCAGATATTACAATAATAGATGCAGACAGACCTGGACATGCTTATTTGAGTCAGAAAAACAATTTGGTAGAAGAAATTAATTAATTAAAAGTAATTCCTTCAAAGGGCATTGACACACACTGAAGGCACTAGATGGGAAATCCAACAGGCATTTACAAAGACGTCTCCAGTTCATAGAGTCATAAATAAACCAAAAGGAGAAAAAGAATTAGTATATGTCACTGACCGAAATTTACTGATCTACAGATACAATTATAACATTAAAGTAGTAACACATCAATGATCAAGTATCTCATAAGAACATAAGAACATAAGGCATTCATGGCATTGCTTGAAATGCATTCATGATACCATAATGTAGCAGGCTATGCAGGAGGCCTCTTAGTTCATCAGTTATTATATTCCTTTTTGACAGACAACTGCCATCTGACTTGTGCTTCCTGGAATACCCCCCCCCCCAGCTCATTGTGCCCCTGTACTGGAAAAGCACTACAGAATATAAATGGATGGCAATATAAACCCAGTATGATCACCAGACTGCCCCCATGGCATCAGAGTTTCAAAGCATAACAACAAACACTTAGAAAATTCACAGGAGACCAGGGTGGTTTTCTCAGACGTTTAGCCTTAATGTGGAACAAATGTCATTTTCCCATCTCTGATTTCTCAGCAACGTTCATTTTTGAGAGGATGCCAGAGAAAAAAGGTTAAATGCAAGCTGCACAACCACAATTACAACCCCAAGCTGATCTGTGGACGACAATCAAAAGCTATTAGAAAACTTTCATTCATCCATCTATCTATCCGGCCATCTACTGACTGCCTGTCCTGATCAGGCAGCACAGGGCAGTCGGCTGTGGGACCTCAGAGAGGGTCTCTCTGACCCACTGGAATCAGCCAGTCTAGGCCAATGGGAAGAACCTGAGATACTGGGGTGGGACTAGGGCAGGGTGTTATGGACCATATCTCTGCATTCTTAGGCAGAATAGCGATACATGATGTACATCTCGGTATTTGGATGAAATGTTGAGCTTGTCAGTCAAAGACACATGTGAGATGTCACAAACAAAATGAAATGCAAATTGCAAAAACAAGGTTTCCTTCCATGTTCGCAAATAACTACAACTATTAGGTACAGAAATTTATTTAAGTCTGAAAACAAAGATAAAAATACATTTTGCCTATATCAGTGTTGCATCTGTCAAATACAGCAGCTACGACATCAAAGTGCAACTCCACTACACTATGTCTACCAAGAGTCCCCTTTTTATCGGTTTACGACATTGCTCTCAAAACAAGTCAATCAAAATCTAAAACCGATTTGGCAAACACCTTCAAATTCAGAAGTCTGACAACCACTGAAAATGCAGATCTTCATTTCAACATTAACTTCAATAAAATAAGACTTCGATCTACGATTTTTTTTATCTGTCATTTTTTTTTTAGGAAATGAACCAAGTAACAATGTTCAATCGACTTTCCCCTCCATGAGATTCCCCATGAAAAGCTAAGGGAATGTTTTTATTTGAGCTGTAAATCCTGGGATTCTGTGCGTCATGACCGAAGCTCTTGGGTTGTTTGCACACAGGAGGGAATACTATCGAAAATCTTTAGAAAGCTCTGCTCATGCTATTTTAATGCACAATAAAGGTACACTGCCTGGCCAAAAAAAAAGTCGCAGAGTTTAATATTTTGTTGAACCTCCTTTAACTGATTGTGTTGCACATTTGTTAATGCATTGTTTCCATGTGCTTATGCAGCATCTCAACATTTTTTTCATCCAGATTTGCATTAAGTTCTCGTCAAGATCTTCTATTCATGATAGGTGAGTTGAACTACTCCGTAAAGTTTTCTTCAGCACATCTGAAAGAATTTCAGTGGGGTTAAGGTCAAGCCTCTGTGCTGCCAAATTCACGTGTGAAAATGATCCCTTGCGCTCCCTAAACTACTCTTTAGCAGTTGGAGCCGTATGAATCTTGGCATTATCATCCAGGAATATGTCCATGCCTTTAGGTAAGAAAAAACCCATTGATGAGACAACCTGACCATTCAGAAGATTCAGGTATTCAGCTGACTTCACCTTATTGCTGCATAACGTTGCTAAGCTTTAATAAAGATCCTATCCTTGACTTTTAAGAACCTGCTGATTTAAATTCAAGAGGTGACTTTTTTTTGGCCAGGCAGTGTAAATCGATAAACTGTATTGTATCATCCTATATCTCATGCTATTCCTCCATTCAATAAGAAATAATAAGGTGTTATGATTTTTAAATTAACGTTAACATTGACAGACTCAATTTTAACACATGGTAAAAGTATATTAATATAAAGAGTATTGTCTCATCCTACAGTATACCGCTTTAGAAAATATACTGATATATCACAAAAAGTTGATATATCCCCCAACTCTAGGCAGGACATTCACACGGGGACATGAAATTGCCAAGTTCAACACTTAAAGCATTTTCTGTTCCCCTAAAAACACTAAGGGATTACAGGCCGATTACTGGCTGTCTGTATGGTGTCATTGTTGCAGTCTCCACAGTGTAATTCCTGTGCTGAGCCACCTTGACAGGACCAAGCTCTGGTCAGATTTCATCCTACAAAACAGCAGTGCAAGAAGGAACATAAAAGAGATGATTTGACAATTTTAGAAAATGGAGAATAACTGGAAAGAGTAATAAAATAAGCAGAGTGAAAATCAGAGAAGTAGCTTAGCGAAAAGAGATATAGGGAAGATGGACAATATGCTACAGCACTCTGTTCATAATCTTTTTCATAAAATTGCTAACTATAATATAAATAGAATGGATGCAGCCTGTCCAACAGTACATGTATATACTGTATGAATCAGAGGGTCACAAAGGGAGGATCTATTCTAGATCACATCCCAGACAGCACAGGCAACAAAGCAGGGTGAACAAATGGTGTGACACCCTGGAGGGGATGCCAGTCCATCACGGGGCACAGGGCAGGGGATACCCAGGATGGGATGCCAGTCCATCATAGGGCACCAGGCAGGGGATACCCAGGATGGGATGCCAGTCCATCACGGGGCACAGGGCAGGAGATACCCAGGATGGGATGCCCGTTCATGACAGGCTTCAAGGGTTTATTTAACTTGAACACAAAATGTATTTTAAATGCTATAGTGCAAAAAAATCAGAGCAGTAGATTGTGAGGTGCAAACTGTTGTACCGTTAAGAAGGTAATTACCATATGCTAATGAAAAGCTTAGTTTGGAAAGAAATAATTGCAGTCTGATAGCTGTAAATCATGGACAACCAGGACCAGTGGGCAACAGACAGGTAACTGAATGTGTTTTGGGTAGGGGTAGCGCTACCGATTGTCCTTCACAGAGCCAAAAACCTAATAAACAAGCCCACTGGCTTCTGCACTACCTGCACTACCTCCATCAGCAGGCCTGTCCCAACCTGCCACTCGGCAGGCAATGCACACAGCAAAGGGCCAAGCATTCCAGGGATTCCTTAAGGTCAGTGAGACCGGACTGGCCAATCAGAAGGCGGACATAAGCCATCACTGTGGAATAAGCAGAAGGGCTAAGCTCAGGCATGGCCTGAACCAGACTGTGGGGGAGGGCACAGGAAAGGAGGCAAACACATAGGGGACTAGTGAAATAAATGCACTTAAGCTGCCTAAGGGTTCTGCAACATTCCAGACTTCAGTAGGTAGCTCTTATCTGCACTGTGGTATGCAGCACTCCCTTTGCTGTGTTTAACTTGCAGGTGTGTAGGCAGGCAGGTGGACGAACAGACACTGAGCTCTAGCTTCTAAACCCCATACTTATCTTTGATTGCTTATGAAATTAGTGAACCCAGCCCCGACTGTCCTTTTCCTTCTGTGGAAAAAGGACTCAGATGAACTCAGATGTTTCTAATATTTCTAGGATGTCTTCAATTAAATATTTCCTTCGTGTTTTGAGCAGATTAGAGCGCTCTCTCTACCCCATTTCAGCATTCTTTGAATGCTCCATAGCATGGCATCCAGAGAAAATAAGCTGACTGGGGGAAAAAAAAACACATTATTGTGGGGAAATCATGTAGACATAGCTGGGGTGCCCATAAAACATAAACCACAATACAGGGAGACCAAGAAAAACAGTATTTTGCTTGACAGTGACACACGTAATCTCCTTTGATGCTCAAAAAACAATGCAAGGAGCAACAGATGTTTTAAATTAGATGTGAACCAATAAAAGCCAATAATATGGTAAAAACATGTTTTTCATATCAAATAATCATTTAGCAATTTAAAACACTAAGGATGAACGTGTGCCGCTCTGTCCCCGGCCATCACAACACAACGAGGCTCAGAGATGAGGTCCTTCAGAGGAGCTCCTTACACACCATCCAGCCTTATTACGGGGACCACGCCCCCAGCTTTTGGACTGCAGTTGCTGGACGACAGCCATCTGTCCCTCCCCCTCCCCCCACCAGACAGCCCCCACAAGCCCAAGACACAGTCAGCCACTGCCCGGTGCTTCCTGCACAGAAAGCTAGCCAGGCAGGATTCTGGGCCAATTAGGAGCTGGCACCATGCAGCTTGATGCCCAGTGCTACTGGAGGCCAGAGCAGAATTAGCTTTTATTACCGATTCCTTCTACTGTTACTCAGCAATACTGCCACACAATAAGAACTGACTATGCGCAGCTGGCATCAAAGCTGGCTTGGAAGGTGAGTTTAGCTGCGTTTATGTTCGGTTGCCTGACAAACACCTTTTTAAAAACAATCTTTAAAAAAATCTATTCATAGAGCAATACTTGTGAGGCAGTATGTAGCTCAGTGGGCTAAGCCTGTGTGCCTGTAATCACGAGGTTGCTGGTTCAAACCCAGCCTCAGCACGTCTGTGGCTCCTTGAGTAAGACCCTTAACCGCCAGCTCCCTGGGCACCTCTACAGGTGGCTGCCCTTTGCGGGCAGCTTACTCGACAAAAAAGAGCAAGTTGAAGGAGCCATAAAGGGAATTTCCCCACAGAGATCAATAAAAAAGTATCGATTATTATTTATAAAGTCAATTACTTTGCTCAAGGGCACTACAGCAAAGATACTCTTCAGTTAATGAGCCTATGTTCTTAACCACTGTACCACCTGCACTTAGGGGGACATGCCACACATGTGTAATTAATCAGCATGTTCTACTGTGGCACTCAACCAAAGGCATGACTATCTTCAATTTGGACAAATGCTTGGGAATTAAACAGTGTAAGCGCAGTGAGGAGGAGAGTATCGCTCCAACACATGGAATCTCCTTGGCTACTCCTGCAATCTCAGTCCAAACAGCATCTTACATTGTTATTGCTCACAAAGTCCCACCTGAAGGCATTTCAGCTGCCTCAACTTTATTGCACTTTACTTAGATAGATCCCCTAAAAATGATAGGGGAAAAAAAACAGCCACAGCTGGTAATCCACCCCCCCTCCCCCTTTTGAAAAGCACAGGACAGTATATGCCACTAAAGACATTAACAAAACAACAAAATAAAACACCGCAGTGCAGAAAGTCACCAATTCAACCTACGTACAACTGTACTTTATATTTTGCAGTTTTTCCAAGATGGCAGCAGGATTTCTAAGCACCTCCATCCAAAACAATTACTGCCATTCACTACAGAGCCCTGCTGGACCACCTGTTTTATCTGGGGCCACAATACCAAAGGTCCAAACAATGCTAATGCTTTTTGCCGCTAATACGATCCCACGTTACTGAGGAAGAGGGCGAAATGTCCTGCTTTCTGTCGGAACATCAGAACTTACGTGAAAATAAATACCGTTAGCCAAGCCCTCTGATCTATTTAATTTTAACGTATTCCTACTTTGCTTTCCGATCCATATAGCATTAAATGTCACACAAAATAATTCTGAAATGCATAAAATATAGCTTCGTCTAGTTCGCTGTAACATTTATGACGTGCATGTTGTTCTAGACATATTCTGAATACAGTCTCCTGCAGTTTCATTACACCGAGTAAAACATAATCCACTGCCGGCCCTGGTTGTAAATGATGTTCTCAGCTGGACTGATTGGTCCATTATAAATGATCGCTAATAAACAACTAATAAACATTCTTAGCTTACTGCATGCAGCCTTATTTGTAGGCTACTTATTCTGTGTTGCCATACCTCATGCATAAAGTCATAATTAATCGGGAAAAATTATTCTTTTAAAGATAATTAATTTAGCACCGTGAATAAACGTTACATGAAAGAATAGGCTACATATACTGTACACTGATAAGCACACAGGCTCAGTTTAATACTAGGTAGTCTATAATTAACTAATTATACGGCTGAACAGACGGACGCGGTTTACTGGGTACAAGACAGTAACAGAAACTTCCGTTATGACTTCCGTAAATGTAAGTCCGTGCTTAAATCTAAAAGTGCTTTAATGCACTTTGAGGCAAAAGAGAGATGCAGGGGATGCCGTAATCTGTAACACTCCTGACAAAGGCATTAATTGAAAAATATTCTTCTTCAGTGTCAGCTGTAGATCAGCTAGGCTATTTGCTGCAGTCCTGGGAACTAATAAACAATTTTTTACACCCACTATTCCAGTTTACAGTGATTTCTAAATAGGGTTACCAAAGATATGGTTGTCCAAGGAACAAATTATTAGGGATATTCCCGTACTTTAACTTTGACATGAAAAGAAAATTTATTTTGCTGAATGAATGAAATCGGAATGAAATTCGGAAATATTACAAGGGTTTCTTGTTTTATTTACTTTAGCCGTCGTTGGCAAATGAAAGGTTTATTTTATGCTGTAGGCGAAGACAAGTGGCAGGTAGTACTGTTCTAAAACGAGCCTTTCTTATTAGATTACACTGTACACAATGGATGCCCTCTAATTTTGACCATAATCAGGTGGCCACGGTTTGGCCGGTGTGACTAAGGTAAGGCGACGAAGCCGTAACACGCAGCGCAATAACAGTGCCTCTTAATATCAGCAACTACCAGCAACACCACTGCAAGTTTGCACGCTCTCTATTCACATATACTGTATATGTTATTTATTTAAGGAAGGACGATCTCCAAGACTGCTACTTCTACAAAAGTGGAAACGATATTCACTTGCTGCGGGAAGAAATGTAACCTGTTAGGGTACTTACAGATATCTTTGAGAGCCTTCTGTCTGGTTATGGAGAGCTACGGAGAACCCAAAGAAACTACCTTTCGTCTTTCCTTCTTTTATAACTGGGAACCGAACGTCTAGATTAAATCCGAAACAGGTGAGAATACAAGATAATATGCCCAGCAGCAAGAGGTAGAAATCCGTGCGGAGCGGGCATTTTCCTTTCGAGGCCATGTTCGCCTCTGCGGTGGGTGTCTGCCTGTTGCGGAAAGGCTCCCTGTGTCCCTTCAAACTTGAGAACCCGCTGTTACCGCCCTCCCTATCGGCAGGTCTTCCACACCCACTTCTATACAGAATATACCAAGTGGACCAAAGGACCTAAAAAGTACCGAATGCTTCATGTAGTAAGATTAATGGCACGGAATCTGGCAAGGTGAAAACGTGCAAAATGTGGCTGTAAAGATGATGCATTTAAATATTATTTTGTATTATTACTCCATTATAATGAAGATGTTTTTATCATAAAAAAATATTTAGATTTCACCAGTCCAAAAAAGAAAAGCATACACCTTCATATGTTCATCTGGTGGAAAAAAAAATCCACTCTATATATATTTTTTTAAAATATGCATTTAAAAATCCTGGTTTAATTCTGGTTCTGCTGGCAGAAGGCTACACTGTGAGGCAGACTGCTTCCAAGTTTGGAAGACAGCAGCACCCAAGAACAAGGTGAAGCAGGAGATACTGGGAATGACCAGAAACCAGCCAGGTAAAGGGTGGAAGGGATTTTCTAATGCCAGAGATGACAGTTAACTTATCTGACAGTTTCTCATGAATCGGAGGATGACATCAAACCACTTTCACAAAGAATGTGAAACATTTAGTGCAGGTGTGAAGTGCACTGCTAGGACAGTTCATTTCAGGCTCATAGAAGCAGGACTGAAGTCCAGTAAAGCAAAGAAGAAGCCCTTCATGAATAGCAGGGAAGAGCCAGGCTGGAGTTTGCAAAAAATGTGTATTTTATACAGGTGCATACCCATAATTTGAGAAATGAGTGAAACAAAAAATTTTACATGCTTTCTTAATTTTCTCCAGAGGTGTACAATCCATTCACTCACTCATCATCCCTAACCACCTATCCAGTACAGGATATGGGGGAGGCTGGACATTATCCCAGGATGAACAGGGCCTATAACGCCTGGGATGTACCATCTCAGACCACATACTGTCACACACGATGGGCTACTTCAGGTCACATACTGTCACACACGATGGACTACATCAGGTCACATACTGTCACACACAATGGGCTACTTCAGGTCACATACTGTCACACACGATGGGCTACATCAGGTCACATACTGTCACACAATGGGCTACTTCAGGTCACATACTGTCACACACGATGGGCTACTTCAGGTCACATACTATCACACACGATGGGCTACTTCAGGGACACCAACCCACATATTTTGGATTAAGGAAAAAATACACATGCAAACTCACAGAGAGTCAGAGCAAGGAACAGAATCCTCACCCCTGAAGGAGTACAGACTCGTAGCTACCCACTGAGTCACTGTGCCACCTTGTATATGCAGAATAATAAAAAAAAAAATTCACAGAAATTTTTTCAGTAAGGATATTGATGTTTTGGTAACACCTTCTATCAATGCCCTTTCTATACGAATCCATAAGCACATTAATGAAACACCGTAATGCATACTGTATATAAAGCATTATAAAGATAGTTTTAAATGTTTATAAAAAGGCATAACACATTATAGCCATGTTTATTATGCTTTATGAATGCTCCATGAAGCTCTCATCTATAATACACTATAGATACCTTCATAAGAGCTCATGAGGTATTATAATCAACACTATAATGCCTTATGACTGCCAATAGAAGATGCAGCAGTGTTTTATTATTTTCTATATCAACCATTACAATGTCTTCTGATGGTATCTATAATGCATTATAGATGATAGCTTCAAGTAAAGTGTTACTGATGTTTTTATATAATGTATTTTTTTTTTACCTTTTAGGTTGTTAGACATGCATTCAGAAAACATTATAAAAAGGAATGATCAAAGGAATCATACATTTTTAAAACTGGTTTATTGTATGAAGTGAAAGTGATTAATTGTCATTGTTGACACATGCAAAATGTGTCCTATGTAGTGGAGAATTCAGCAGCTGGGGAACAGAACTTTGCAAGCTGGCAATTTGAATCAGCAACCTTACAATCGCAAGGCCATTGGAAATTTTGGGAATTTCTGCTGGTGTTTCTCGTCCGTCCTGGACTGTCACTGTGTAATGGCCATCACTTGGATGTCCCTAGGAAATTGAAACCTCTGTGTAGTTGTTCAGGGAAACATCTGTTAGAAGACCATTAAAACACTGATCCTCTATGGATGCTGAGTGGGCTCAATGTCATCTCTATGACTTATAAAGAATCCCTTTTCCTTTTCAAAGTCCCTTCTCCTTATCTCCTGCACATACGTCTTCTCAATTTTGTGACTGCTATTCTAATAGAAGCTATGTGGTAGTTTATCACAGGACCTCACTGTTTATTTTGAAAACAAGAAGAGGACGAGGCCTACCCATATCTATCTCTACACGGCCTTCTCCGGAAGAGGAGGGCAAAAAGAAGCAAACTGCAAAATGACTAAATATGATCTATCGTCTCTAATCATCTCTTGGGACGGGTCAACCCTAGATGGAGGAAACAACACATGAATGATTTTTCTTTATACAACAAACCTAGCTACTAGTTTCTTAACATCTCTGTGCCAAGGAGTAAAGTAAATATTCCATCAGACAATTGCTGCAAGTAAGTAAGTCAATAAAAATCAAAGTCACTCAGAATGTTTCTTTTGAGACTGGAGACTTAAAATAATCCACATTTAAAGAAATATTCCAGATAACAGTGTTATTTTCGGCTGTTTACAAAGAGCGCCCTAAAATATAATCTTCCTGGTTTAAACAAATTCCCCTCATAAAATGTTCTGACACATTCCTTATAAAAGCATATAAAAATAAAATATGATCACTTAATTACTTGTAGTATGTATGGTATATGTTACCTTCGTAACATTCCAGTGTATTTTCCCTTAATATTAATTGCTTGAAATTGTGTGACTATAACGTAACAAAGAGATTAAGATTCACAGTTTGGTAAAGCGGCATTTTGCCAAACAGCAGAGAGATTCCTGCATTGGGTTTATCTTGAATCAGCCGGTCTGTATTATCAGCTCATTCATGCCCCTGTTTGCCCCCCACTCCCAGTGAACTTAGGCAATGGAAACAGGAAGTACATTGTGAGCTCTATGTTAGTCATCTGCTTGTCACTACATGACTTTACTAAAATGACTAAATTAAATATTTAATTCTAGGCATGTATAATACTGAGCCCTTTCTGGCAGTGATTCTTCTGACCCCTTTCACGCAGCAATACAGTTCAGACCGTTCATGAATATTCATATGCTGAAAATGTCACATGCCGCTTAGCATTGTTGTGGTGGAGAGCCATTTCCACCATGGGTCGTTCAACGTGAAAAAGAATGGGAACAAATACCATTAATTTACTTTCACTAATGATCAAGGGGTTGTCACAAAAAGCAGTACCTATGTTTGTTCCAGTCTTTTGTCATATTAATTATTGGTCCTAGCAAAGGGGGTAAGTTTTGACTTTGTTAGTCAAAGTGATCGTGCTTGAATTGCTTGATGGATGCTTCCATTTAGCCTCATAATCCATCTCATTCTTTCTATTGCAGGCTTAAGATTCATTAAGAGCTGCTGCTTAAAAAAGTGAGGAGCTATGGGGGAACCAGCAAGGTCACCTCATTAGCTGAATTAAAGCCTGCTTTTCATATTCACCAACATCACACAAACACAGTATGCACATATGCACATGTTTAAAAAATAACATCTTCTGGTTCACTGTTAAAAGACATTCAAACTTGACAGACTATACATATTCCTATGAGGATGTTTTTAGAATGGAACACAGGTGGACATTTCAGGGCCAGAAAGTAAAAATCCAGACCAAGGTTTTGTTTCAGCCAACCACTTGAGTGCTCTGTGACGGTGACTCTTAATACTGAGCTGGTTGGTTGAAACAAAGTATTGGTTCGGATTTGTACTTTCTGGACCTGAAATTTCCACCTCTAGGATGGAGTAGTGGCTGCGGTTGTGTTTCTTTGAATGCTCAGACAGAACCAGCCCAGCTGGGTGACCCACCTTCTGCGGCATGTGCCACATGATCCACGGTGGGGAAGAACTGTGAGGCCTGCCTGTTACCATCCTCCCTCCGTCGGCAATATCGGGTCTCTGGGACATGATACACTCTGCTTATGCAACCTGAGCCCCAAAAAAAGTTAGCTATGTATGCCTATAATGTGCTAGCACATTCAGTACATGTAGAGACATATGCGTGTGCATAATTTGCAGGAAAACTAAAGACCTATCACGTCCATATTAAAGTGGTGCAGGAAAAATGCTATTTTATTTTTAATATCCAGGTTATCTGAGGATAAACCTAGTTTTACATGTGTTTTTTTACTGTTTTCCTTCACTTTTCAGCCTACCCTACTTTAACATTAGAATTCACAGGCTCTAAAGCCTACTTGTACATCTGCACTAGTAGCCACAAACATAGTCGTTAGAGACATGGTACTAATGTACACGCATGTCCGTAGATACTTCCTGTGAGTAAGGAAAAAAAATACCAACCGTACTGTAGGTGCATACAGTTGCAAGGCAAATATGGGCAAAGAACAACACACCCTTCCTTTTACAACACAGGTGCAAAGTTCATTCAATCAGGGCAACGGCTTTTCCCTGGATTTGCTGTAAACCAACACCACCCTCCGTTCCCCCAGGACAAAGGAATTAATACATCCTGACCTGAACTGTGTAGCACACGATAATTATTATTTGCCACGTGCTTTCTTCCAGCTTCCTTTTAAGAGGGTTGTCCTTCTGTCTCTCTACTGAAATTTAATGATGGACCCTTTGGTTTGCGATGGACACCTTTTGCCATTTTCCCCTCTTGCTCTTAACTCTTCTAATCCTGTCATTCCTATTGCATGTGGCCACTATAAAGCAGCCACTAAAGTATTATGGCTTTAAAAAGATGGAGAGATTCCTCCAGAATTCCCAGTCTGGACATGTGATCTCAGGAATGGCGTTATTTGTGAGTGCTTAAGTAGAGCTGGAGCAGCGGTGGAGAGTGAAGCTCAGGCAGAGAGCACTCAGCTCACAGTCACACACCATAATAGACCCTTTTTCTTCCTTCAGGACTGGCTCCTCCTCCACCTTTCTATCACTCTGTGTTCTTTGCTGCTCATCTCACGAGGTCATTGTTCAATCTGATGCCGTGATAAAACATCAATGGGTTTATGGCGCGCTGTTTACTTTTAAAACACCCAGCGTGGCATTTAGAGGAACCCAGCCTGCAGGCTCCCTGTTGGCAATGAACACCTTTAGAGAGTCAAATCTTTCATTCGATTTCAGGCTTACCTAAAATAAGTAGCAGAAAATGAATAATGGATGCTTGAATTGCTGGAACACTATAAATATAATGAATATATAATTATGAAATCAGGTTGTAAACATTCACGATTTCATAATGCACTGGAAAAATTTTTAATGTATGATTTTGTTTCCTGTTTAATGCACCTATGTGTAAAATTGTTTTTCTGAGAAAGACTGGGTCTACTGAGAAGCTGATAGGAGAGTGTAGTTATACATATTTAGCATCAGTCAAAGCCTTCAGGACCGTTTTTCCCAAAGCACATCCTAATCAAGTGTCATCTGTACCTTGATGATGGAAGCGTGCTGTTGCCATAGAGCTGGCAGTTGCTATATGCCCTGTCCTTTGCAAATTCTCTCAATAAATGGACACAGCAGCCATTTTTGAACTGCTCCTCGTCATTATGAGTCAGTGTTGAATGCCCTTTTTTTCTGGGGCAAACTGTGCCAATTCTCCACCCTGTGGCTTCCTTTTATGAGTAATTTATCAGCCTGTAGATCACTATAATTCATGCCCTTTATAAACTGCCACTGTCAGATAGATGACCAAACAATGCATTTACACAGCTGAAATATTTTGGCATCTACAGTCAGCGGCTTACTTCCATTTAATTAAAAAGATGAAAATGAAAGCTAACTTGTACTGCCATGCAAGCCACTTACTACATACAAAAAAAATGAAAACCAAAAAGCGGCTTCACATTTTGGCAAAAAAATCTGATTTACAGTGACTATTCATGTGTCTTATTCCCATTATTAAATGCACTTATCCTGATTTATGAAAGACCACAAGAGGGGTACGACAGCAAGCCCATCGGTAATCCTACACAAATGAAGGTTCATCATCTGGGCAGTTTCAACATGCTCATATATTGCATAGTTTTGGTAGTTATGTATTCATGAGTCAGAGCAAGAAAAGCAGAAATTTGAAAAGCATCGTTTCAGAAAACTTCAGAAGTTAATGTGAGATTCCATCCGATGACTAAAATGCAGTGAAGTGGTGTGAGAGAGCCTTTGTAAGTGCTTCACGGAGGACAGGCGTTGGCTAATTAGTGAGGTTATGTAAATTTAGTCAGGGTGGTGGTTTTCGATACAGCCGTTGTCAGGGTGGTGCAACTTTTGTGGCTACATAGGGCCCCGACCTCTAGGTGCTTCTCTCCAATGGGAAACTCGCCTAGATAATGAATCATATTAAGGTATTAAATACATGCATTTCGTCATTGATTATACGAAGCTAAATTTTATCTGAACATGTTATTTTTGGCTAAATATTATAACTTCAATGGTACACATATTCACCCTGTACAGTTTGGTACATAGTTTTTGGATTGGTATGCACAATGAAGCAAATGAGTACATTTATTAGTACATTAGTGGAACCTAAATTAACAAACATTATTCTGTGTAAGGGTGAGTGCCGTAAATTTCGTCAGCAGGGGTGTGCACTGGACAGTGCACGTGTAGCCCTGATTTTTTTTTGTCTGGCGGAAATCATGCATGTCAGTGACCGTCGACTGCGCATGGGCAAGGAAATTGACTAGGTGTTTCCAGTAGGTGGCAGCACTGAATTTCACAGATCAGAGGTCAATCAAGAAAGAGCAGAGGAAGAATAGCTGGTGTTCTTGTAGTAGTTACGGGGTGTTTCTCAATGCCAAGAAGGCAAAGATTGTACTTTCCTCCCACGAGTGAATTTGGGATACAATGAAACATGGGATTGTTCTCGTTGGCGAGAATGCAATGATGCATCCTTGATGTTTGGGGCTGGGCAAGAACAACAACTGAGGAATTTTGCCATACTCCATATTTCTATTCTTGAGTATTGGAACTGCACTGCAATGAGTATGCAAGAACACAAGTACAGTGAAGTATGCATATTAAACACCCATAGTGAGCAGCTGTATGAGGAGATGATGGATGTACCTGCACATGTCATTTTTCATATTGTCCAGACATTATACCGTGGTATATGGTATGTTCAGCATTATTTCAGCATTTTGAAATCTTCCCGTTAAAATGTGCCAAGCAGGGGTCAAGTCCTGGCTAATTTTGCTGCAAGGATTAAAATACACTCACCTAAAGGATTATTAGGAACACCATACTAATACGGTGTTTGACCCCCTTTCGCCTTCAGAACTGCCTTAATTCTACGTGGCATTGATTCAACAAGGTGCTGAAAGCATTCTTTAGAAATGTTGGCCCATATTGATAGGATAGCATCTTGCAGTTGATGGAGATTTGTGGGATGCACATCCAGGGCACGAAGCTCCCGTTCCACCACATCCCAAAGATGCTCTATTGGGTTGAGATCTGGTGACTGTGGGGGCCATTGTAGTACAGTGAACTCATTGTCATGTTCAAGAAACCAATTTGAAATGATTCGAGCTTTGTGACATGGTGCATTATCCTGTTGGAAGTAGCCATCAGAGGATGGGTACATGGTGGTCATAAAGGGATGGACATGGTCAGAAACAATGCTCAGGTAGGCCGTGGCATTTAAACGATGCCCAATTGGCACTAAGGGGCCTAAAGTGTGCCAAGAAAACATCCCCCACACCATTACACCACCACCACCAGCCTGCACAGTGGTAACAAGGCATGATGGATCCATGTTCTCATTCTGTTTACGCCAAATTCTGACTCTACCATTTGAATGTCTCAACAGAAATCGAGACTCATCAGACCAGGCAACATTTTTCCAGTCTTCAACTGTCCAATTTTGGTGAGCTCGTGCAAATTGTAGCCTCTTTTTCCTATTTGTAGTGGAGATGAGTGGTACCCGGTGGGGTCTTCTGCTGTTGTAGCCCATCCGCCTCAAGGTTGTGCGTGTTGTGGCTTCACAAATGCTTTGCTGCATACCTCGGTTGTAACGAGTGGTTATTTCAGTCAAAGTTGCTCTTCTATCAGCTTGAATCAGTCGGCCCATTCTCCTCTGACCTCTAGCATCAACAAGGCATTTTCGCCCACAGGACTGCCGCATACTGGATGTTTTTCCCTTTGCACACCATTCTTTGTAAACGCTAGAAATGGTTGTGCATGAAAATCCCAGTAACTGAGCAGATTGTGAAATACTCAGACCGGCCCGTCTGGCACCAACAACCATGCCACGCTCAAAATTGCTTAAATCACCTTTCTTTCCCATTCTGACATTCAATTTGGAGTTCAGGAGATTGTCTTGACCAGGACCACACCCCTAAATGCATTGAAGCAACTGCCATGTGATTGGTTGATTAGATAATTGCATTAATGAGAAATTGAACAGGTGTTCCTAATAATCCTTTAGGTGAGTGTATACCGTGATATGCCATATTACCTTAATACCATCCAAGCCTAGTTAAACTGCTCATAAAGCGTTTACTTGTTTTACTATACTTGATTTACTTTATTTGTATTTGTGTTTGTTGCAACACATCTGCCCTCAACTGTTCTGGTAGAATATCATTGCTGTATGCATGCACCAACCACAAGCACCTGCATCCACAGACAAATGTAATATGAACACAAGCTTCCGCATGCACAGCCATCCCGGGGCCAAAAGTGCACATGGAACAGTGAAGTGTGAATTAGGCTTTACAGCTAATGCTGGTTACAGTCAGCCATAATCAGCAGTTTGGGAACATTTTGGTTTCCCAATGAAGTACACCTGCGTAAGAAAGAGAGTGACGCAACAGTGCTAACCCACTGCCACCGTGCTGCCCCTGCTACTCAACGTGCAAAATACAAAAAGAGCTGATGTTGCCAAGCAATACATCAGGCTATTTTTATCTAAATATTTTGGCAACATACCAATATGAAAACTGTGGAGATTAGGGGAGTAAAAAAATAAGAAAACAGAATATATCATGCTTGCAATGTCTGAGAGGAAGTTGGTTTATTTACATTTCACATACATTTTTCATTAGATATGGCAACACCGTTTGGCCAGAGTGAAATGTTTCCTCGTGGATTCATTTTCAGAAAAAAGGATGGCCGCTGCACAATAAAGAAATGTAAGGAGCTCACTGACTTCACACTCTTTGGAGTGATAACATACGTGACCTGACAAGTCTACCTGGTGAGCTGTAAGTGGTTTTGGACAGCAGGAAGACTGGACAGCAGGAAGACTGGACAGCAGGAAGACTGGACAGCAGGAAGACTGGACAGCAGGAAGACTGGACAGCAGGAAGACTGGACAGCAGGAAGACTGGACAGTCGGAGTTGGCATATGAGATTAAGTGCTGAAGATAAACTGTTTTTTTTAATGCTTCATGTGCTTTGCACTTTTTCATTAAGCAAAATGAATAATAATAAGGTACTCTTCTGTCAGGCCCTTTATATCTGTTATTACTTATGCCAGGACTGTTGCGGTTACGTAAATCTGTTTTTCATGTGAACTGCAAACAGACGGAATGACGTTTGCACTTCCTATTTCTGTTATCGACAGATACTGGCAAAGGCTGCACTTCCAGAAGGAAACTGATTTAATGAGGTTAAAGGGCAGGGATATTGCACAAGGCCGTATGCTGAAGATTTGCAGTGCAGAGTTGCCTGGGAGCATTAATACTTTGGGTTGAACTTATATGTTCTGGCAGTCCAATCAAGAGTAGCTAAACAAGAAAGCTTCTGCACATATTTATTTACTTGAATTACAAATAAAAATAAAAGGACATCTTGCCTGGCATACATGTAAATTGAGTGCATGTGTTTCTTCCATAAAAGGTATATGACAAAGTAAATGTGGTAGATCATTTCTGTGGTAGTTTCCAGCTTCTGTAATAAATTATGAAATTAATATTATTCATGAAAGAGGAGAACAATGGAAACCCCACGGTGAAGTATACTCCATGCTCCTTTAAATCTTAGGTGCCAAGTTATACTGAATATATTAGAAATCATTCAGTTTTTATACATCTGTGACAGTTTCCCAGGTAACCTACACAAGTCTTCCGTGTACTAACCCATTTGGTCATGGAGGACATAAAGTTGTTTATTATGTCTCATGACTGGGCTGGATCATGTGACTCAGAGTGAACTGCAGGCCACGTGTGCAGCGGCAGGCCACGTGTGCAGCGGCAGGCCACGTGTGCAGCGGCAGGCCACGTGTGCAGCGGCAGGCCACGTGTGCAGCGGCAGGCCAGTGTCGACACGCCTGGCTAATGCCACGTACCTGAATTCAAGGCAGGGGTGTGGCAAGACAGGCAGGCAGCATACATGCTGCAGGGAAGATTGGGAGCATGCAAAGAGTGGAGACTTTGGGAGGGGGGGCAGGCAGTACAGGATGGTGACTACAACTGTGTGAGATGGGGTGGGGTATTGGTAAAACCAGAGCTAGCTCTACCTTTTCAGGGGCCCTAGGCAGTGTGTAAATATAGACAGATGCCAGAGGAGCCCAGTTCTGCCTCCTTATGTCCATATTGCACCTGACTGGAGCCTAGCTCCATCTGATGACCAAATTACACCTTGCCAGAGTGCTATTCCACCTCCTTGTTTCCAAATCGCACCTTATTGGAGCCCAGCTCTGCCCCCTTATGTCCAAATCACACTTTACCAGAGTCCAGCTCCGCCGCCTTATGTTCAAATCGCACTTTACCAGAGTCCAGCTCCGCCCCCTTATGTCCAAATCACACTTTACCAGAGTCCAGCTCCGCCGCCTTATGTTCAAATCGCACTTTACCAGAGTCCAGCTCCGCCGCCTTATGTTCAAATCGCACTTTACCAGAGTCCAGCTCCGCCTCCTTATGTTCAAATCACACTTTACCAGAGTCCAGCTCCGCCGCCTTATGTTCAAATCGCACTTTACCGGAGTCCAGCTCCGCCTCCTTATGTTCAAATCACACTTTACCGGAGTCCAGCTCCGCCTCCTTATGTTCAAATCGCACTTTACCAGAGTCCAGCTCCGCCTCCTTATGTTCAAATCACACTTTACCGGAGTCCAGCTCCGCCTCCTTATGTTCAAATCGCACTTTACCAGAGTCCAGCTCCGCCTCCTTATGTTCAAATCGCACTTTACCAGAGTCCAGCTCCGCCGCCTTATGTTCAAATCGCACTTTACCGGAGTCCAGCTCCGCCGCCTTATGTTCAAATCGCACTTTACCGGAGTCCAGCTCCGCCGCCTTATGTTCAAATCGCACTTTACCGGAGTCCAGCTCCGCCGCCTTATGTTCAAATCACACTTTACCAGAGTCCAGCTCCGCCGCCTTATGTTCAAATCGCACTTTACCAGAGTCCAGCTCCGCCTCCTTATGTTCAAATCACACCTTAGTGAGAACCTTAGTGCTGCCCATGGAGCTGGGGGTTAAGGGCCTCGCTCAAGGGCCCACAGACGTGACTATTCTGCAGAGGCTGCCCTTGAAGCGGTGACCTTCCAACAACAGGCACAGAGGCTTAGCCTGCTGAACCACACACTGGCCCCCCTTGTCTGTTCCATTAGCTCATGGTTTTTTATCAAGCCCCAAAAACATAACGGACAGGCGGAGTCCACTTGTCGCAGCACTGCGGACTGGAGTGACAGTAAGGGTGATGTATTGTAACTGTGACGCAGCAAATCGGATTTTCTAGACGCTGAAGTAAATAATAGTGGAATTAGACGCCCATTTGCTGTATATGACCGCCAGCATTCTAGAACCATGATGCTGACTATCCCATCTGTTGTGCTGATTCATTGGGTCGCCCTCACATCTCATCAGCCCCTTATATGTGTGACTGTAGCCGAACTGTTCGGTTACAGGAATACTCCATCCACTTTCATTCTGCCTATGTGCAACATAGAGTAGTAAGCACAGGTTTTAAAAGGGCAGCAGGTGTAATATGATAATACCATGTAACTAAATTAAAAAAAATAAATGAATCACTTATGAAACGTTTCAGCTATTCAGTACTTTTAAGATCCATCTTCCACTCACTCATCCTGGAAAAGGATTTTTCTATTACAAAAATGATCCTTTGTCTTTAAATTGCTGATAGCTGTTAACTGTTTGTATGCTGCCTTGTGTCCTGTGCCTTTTAGGCTCACTGGTGAATCTTTTCTTGAAAATATCAATGTAGTTCCATTTAGGCAGGATTTGGCCAAAACCAGGGCCCTCTAGCTAGCAAAATTTTAGTCCTTCTCAGGGCAGACAGTAAGGGGAGTTCACAGGCAGCTACCCATCTAGAGAGCTTTGGACTTACGAGAGAAAATGCACATACTGTATGTATAGGGAGAAACTTGCATTTACATTATTTAGCAGATACCCTTTCTTAAAGTGACAGACAAATAATACACCACAAGCATACAGAAGTCAAGGAGCCAACTTAGGTATGCATGCAGCTAGGCTGAGCTGCCAGTGAATGACCAGTAACAAGTGGAAGTCAGCATGGGAGGAATAGCTATGCAATACATTAGTAAACATGGTGGTGTATTGTAATTAAATCCATTAAACTCACGGCCTACTATGTGTACAACATTACCATTTATACCTTTTCTCGATTGTCCTCTGTATATGCTCAGTGCCACCCACAGGCAGGAAGTAGACATAACAAATGTAGCATCAGAGCAATTTAAAATAATCATAGTAATAAAAAATAGTATTAGGTTCCTACAATACCATTTGCAAAATGCAAGAGCATCTAATGTTGCCTAGAGACCAAAAGGTATAACTGATAAAGATTGAGAAGATCACTGGTCTGATGAGTTCAGTCCTAGATAGACAAAACAAACTAGGCTGGCATTCAAACTGAGAAAAGGGGCTTCAACATTTTTTGACTGTGCAGCTGTATGTGTAATAGGTAGAGAAATGATAGAGTACTTACTGAAAACCGAGCATAGCTGAACTACGATATTTTATCGCAAGATAAAATGGAGCTTAAGAGACTGTATTTCAGTGGTAACTCAACTCTGATCAAATATCCAGTTATGGTGTTTTGACTTTGTACGGCAGAGCTAGTTCAGGTGTTGCGTGAAATTATGGTTCTTGAGATGTTTTTTGAGGGTTGAGGGATTCTTCTGAACAGATGTGGTTGGGCAGTTCATTCCACCACCAAGGAACCATACAGTTTGTTTACGTGTGGAAGATGAGTTGACTTTCTGACTGAAAAGGGTGAAATGAAATAAAGGTCTTGATAAGAAACTCGGTGGAGGTGGGTGATGATTCATTAACAGCTCTGAAAGCCAACATCAAATACTTGAACTTGTTATGAATGTCTAAAGGACAGTGTTTCCCAATCAAGTCCTCTGAGAACCACAGACAGTCCACATTTTTTCAAAAACATGGACTGACTTTGGATCCTTGCGGACCGGATTAGGAAACACTGCTATAGGGATTTGGTGGAAGATGGGGGGCGGGGTGTAGCTCTGGGGGTTAAGAGCCTTTGCTCTTTATCAGAAGGTTGCCAGTTCAAATCCCAAGGATGGCGAAGTGATGCCACCCTTGGTTCCTAGAGCAAGGCCCTTAACCCCAGTTGTCAGACACTATGCTGTGACCCTCCCAAACTCACCTGTCTGTGTGTGTCTCATGGAGAACAAGATCAATACAATTTCCCCACGGGGAGGAATAAAATAACAACAATCTCAATTCTGAAGACTCAAACTTGACCCAGGAGATGCGAGGTCACAGTGCTCCCCGGTGAACCATCATAGCGCCTAAGTAAACAGCATAATAAGCAGAGATTGTTCTACAATGACCCATCAGAACTCATCAGGCCTACTTTATAAAAACACAAGATTGGATTCTCATTTTCCTCAGATCCCTAGACAGAGATTGGAAAATGGCTTGTTTTCCTGGAGGCAGTGTTAGCGGGTAGGCCTGGGTGGTAGGCCTGAAGTCTGGAGCTGCTGTCTTCCCACCTGCACAAACAGCCTTCTCTCCCATCACAGCAGTAAAGCACTGCAGACTTATTTGTACTCTCACTCATTCTAACTGCTTTTTCAGGTTTATTCAATGTTCATTCATTAAGGTGGGGGCTACAGACAGCCCACAGACAAACATAGAGAGCCTGCCATTTCCCTTTTATTCACATCTCACCGTTGCCACATTAATTTTCTATAACCTCTTACAGTAGGGTCTGAGTAACAGTTAGTATTGTTATTTCAATAGGTATCTTTCTAACTGCAATGGGTCACTTTCAAATATTTTTAAATCAAATCCTGTTCTTGGTGCAGTAGAACTTGATTACTTTTATTTGACTATATAGACATACTTAAATGTAAAAGTCATAGTAAAACACTCTCAGCACACACTGTGAGATATCTGCAGAGTCACTCACATGTAATGTACTTTCTGTATGTCTGTGACCAGGGCTGTGCAGAGACTTTTTGTTGGGCAAGTGCTCGCAGGTGCTCAGGGCCCCCAGCTTCCCCTTCTGCACGTGGCTGTCTGTAACACTGTATAAATACTACAGCTACACAAGCAGATAGGCAGATAGGTAGGTTGAGCAAGCCGGCAAACACTGCAGATTAATCACAAACATGTTTATAGGCAGATGAGAGATGTGGGAAGTTTATGGAAACACTTTATTAGCTAAGAATCTCTATGCTAAGATTTTTTTTGCAGCGCTTTTGCTTTCTGATAGCTGTCTGCGACCACAGGGCTTTTTTCACCTTTTTATATCCCGAGCCCCTCTCTGTGTAACAGAGGGTTAATAACAGTGACAGTATGCCAGTTCACTTCCCAGTCTTGCCTTGACTAGCCTGAGGACTGGCCTTACTCACTACAGAAACACACTTCAATAGGCGAATTAAAAGCTACTGTAATTATCCAGACTTGCATGGATGCTTGTTCTTTCCAACCACACCTCGATTAATATTCACCCTTTGTTACAAAGATTATGATTTTCAATAATTCCTATAGAGCTGCATCTCAAAGTGTCCAAGATTCAAAATGTTACTCTGTTCCAGATGACTTTATCTATCATGCGCATAATAATGAAGATGCTAGTTTGACTGGAGGTTTCACTTACAAAATTTGTGTTAAACTGCATAGATATTAACCTCAAAGACTTACCAAACGCATTTTTATTTTATTTGACATAGAATAAATATACACTGAGAACATAAAACAGCATAATAGGTCCTATGTATGTGTTAATAATGTTAAAATTATAGTGCTGAGTCAGAGATCACTAGAAGGCTGTGGTGTGTAAGAACATTCTGCAGCTTTTGTAATGACGTACAAGCCAAGTACAACGAGATTCTGCCAGCTGTAGACATTGATCTAAAGAAAGGAAGCTTACTTCAAAATGGAGGAGAAAAGGAGGTAAAACAGAACTATCTCATGTCACACCTGAATGTATAACAATGTCCCATCAGTCTGATTCCGAGAGTTTGCCACAGACAGTGCGAAAACTTTCTCGCTGTGTAGCAGACAAAGCGATATGCATGAGTGAGTTTATGATCCGTGTGACTGATGTCAGCTTTGGGTTTAAAGAGCCATCAGAGGTATCAGCATCCCAGAGGGTTTCAATATTAGACTAAACAAGCTGTATATTTAAAGGTGTGACTTGCTGGCCACCTTAGTGAGCAGAACCAGAACCCGCTGTCCCAGAGAGGAGGGCATAGGCTCTCCTTCTAAGAAGCACTTGCTGAATGTATATAACACAACCCCATCCAGAACAAATTGAAAATTGTGTTCAACCATGTATGTTATAAGAAGGACACCAGAGCCAGGCAGCAGCAGAGCAGTTATTAAAAGAGGGAAGCTGCTTTCTTTTGATAGCTCCCATGACAGCTGTTTCAACATAGCCGTTTCGAATCCCTGCCAAGGAAAGTCCAAAGGAGACACCAGTTACCCCCCCCCCCCCACTCCCATTTCTGCATCACTCCTCTTTGGAGACACTGTCTGGAGACACTGGAGATCTCAGTCAAACCAAAATTCCAGCTGGAATGTTGGGAGATAGAAGGATGGGCAGTGCTGAGACCAGGCATGAACAAATGCTCCCTTTCTTTTCGGGGGGGGGGGGGGGGGGCAGAGCCAAAACCAGGACTAAACCAAAGGCTTCCAGGCCAGCAAAGACGCGAAAAACACCAAAGAACATTGATGATATGGAAACTCTAAAAGTGAGAAACTGAGGACAGGACAACAGAAACCGTATACAGCAGTGATAGGAGGTCAATCTTACAGCTCCTTGCTGGCTTCTATCTGAGGATAATAGGGGAAAAAAGAAGCCCACATGAGCCAAGACAGAAATAAACACATTTTATAAACCCCAATGGAACATCTGTTGACTATGGACCCAAAGACTACTCTCTATTTTCTTCATCAAGAACAATGTAACATGTTTGGGAATGTACTTCAGTTTACTGTTTGCTGAACAGAAGTCAGCTGGAGCATCTTGGGTAATTTCCTCGTAAGGCGTCCAATGTCTGTAAGTCTACGATAGCTTGATGTAACTCAGTAGCAGTTTGCAGAATGTAAGGCACGCCATGGCAGTAGCTTGCATCTGTGCAAATTAGCATCACGACTGCGCAATATCTTTCAGCGACGTTCAAGAGGCTGAACATTCCCTCAGAATAAACACAGCATTTAGAACATTATTTGGTCAAATGTGATTTTGAAACTGACCTCCTGGCTTCAGTGGTTCTGCTTATTTACTGGTAACAGATTACAGCCCGTAGGGTTAGAACAGGCCCAAAAAGATGAAAAATTCCATCATAATCGGTTCCTACTGCTTTCAGGAAGCTGAGGTCATCCGTGGGTTTTGTAGATATGGAGGGTGGTTCATTGGAGGTTCATAAACATTCTTGGCTCCTACACACGGTTTAGTTAATCAATGGTCTCGGTTTAGTGGAAGTCCCTTAAAAGTAGCAGTCATAAATGAAAAGCTGCAAATGGCTGGCACCAGTCCCATGTGGGTACCAAGGATTTGTAGGCTGTCCTCTATGAACAGCAAGGACATACAGTAAGTGAGTAACTTTCCATGGAATTAGGACACTTGCAGTATCAGGACTACGTGTTAGTCACAAGTTTGTTATGTACACTCTCAGAAAAAAGGACAAAAATGTGTACCTTTGTTTGTCACTGGGGCTGTTTCCTAAGGGGTCCGCCATTAGTACCCTTAGCTGGAGGTAATTGTACATTTCTGTACCATTGATGATACATTAATGCTTTTTGTAACTTTGGGATGTTCCTCAGAGACCATTCCTCTGCCTTAAAAGGTACAATTACAAGGGTACAGCCCCAGTGACAAGCAAAGGTATGAATTTTTACCCTTTTTTCTGAGAGTAGTTACCAATAACAACATCCTCTATCATTTCTAAACTGTTATACTGGGTATTGTTGAGCCATTCTGCAAAGAGGTATTTACCCTGGGTATCACAGTCCTCCCAAAAGCTTTTCAGTATTGATAGAGAATGTTTTATGAGATCTTTTTTGAAACTTTCTGTGGTGGTTGTGTGGCCATTTGCCAAGTGGATCATGTGGGAATAACCCATTAGTCCCGGACAGCGGCAGCCGGATGTGTAATAACTATAATGTCAGACAAGAGTGTCATTTGCACGGAATGATGTTCAGGAAACTCATGTATAGCGTATGTACGACACAGGGTGTCAATAATATTTTCAATACAATTTCAGTTTAATTTCTGATTTAAGATGATGTTCTAATTTCAGAATCAAAATCAAAGTTTCTGCCAGATTTTACAAAAAAGTAAGAAATTGTGGAAACCAAATATTTTGATCAATTTCAGCTTATTTTTATGAAAAATTTTGTGATACTTGCTGAAAGTGTATGAGCGCCAATATTTTTGTCCATATATAATTGAACGCATTCAGTCATTAATAAGGGGACCTTGTGAAAAGGATTCTGGATGCAGAGCCATGCAGGAGTGTATTTAGGCAATAACAAGACCCTAAGTCAGTCTCCAGGAGCCAGGAATGATTTTGGAATCTTCTCTCAGGTGATCACTGTAAGGAGAGAGAACCCTTGTCTGAGTTTTTTGACGTTCATGAGGAAAAATGTTTCCTACAAGTTGTGTGACACTGGAAAGTGTCAAGTCAGGTTGGGGAGCATGCACTGGTGCAGTGCATTGCCATGCCTACCCCATTACTAAATACCTCGGTTTCCTGGTTGGCGACCCCCCAAGCAGACACGCAGTCCAGTCCCACCCTCCGGAAATGACTGTCTATCTGCCGCAGCCAGGTGTTACGTAGGCGTCCCCTTGGCCTGGTCCAGCTGCTCAGGTCCTCAGCAATGAGGATCCTGCGAGCTGGATCATCGTCAGGGAAACGTGCCACATGGCCATAGTGCCGTAACTGAGGCTCCCTCACAATGCAGGTAATGTGCCTCATTCAGGACTCCTCTAGCAACCGCTCATTCGACACGAAGTCAAACCAGCGGTACCCAAGGATTCTCCGAAAAGACACAGTCCCGAAGGAGTCCAGTCTTCGTCTCAGCTCACTGGATAGCGTCCATGTCTCACAGCCATACAGCAAGACAGGGAGCACCAGGACTCTAATGACCTGGACCTTCGTCCTCATACAAAGACATCAGGAGCGCCACACACCCCTTTCCAGCGACCTCATGACCCCCCATGCTCTCCCAATCCATCTGCTGACTTCATAGGAAGAGTCACCAGAGACATGAATATGGCTGCCTTGGTAAGTGAACCTCTCAATGCAGTCAGAGACATTGCTGATGGCTATGCCCAAGAGGTAGGGGAAGGGGCATAGCTAGACATTCTGGGCCTCCTGACAAAATGTCCCTTATAATTCTATGTATTCAAGGGCCCTATTGTAAAGTGCTGGCCATCCTGAATCTGCCAGGGTATCCATGACCCTACTGCCCCCCGGGTCACTGTTAATATGAATGGTATAAACTAGCTGGTTTATTCTGACACATCTGCCTGATTTGTTTTGAAGTGACTGAAAGTTTGTTTCAGTTTTGAGTCAACTTTTTGTTAGACATGCAGATCCCTAATTAAGCTATACTGCTATACTCCCTTATTATCCTCATAATGTTTATCCCTTATTCTTATATTTTCAGTGTCATTTATTTAAATCGTTTTATAAGTAATTAAATGCAAAGATCAGTTATACAAGTCATCATTCATGATTTTTTTTTGTTGTCTTTTGTAGGTGAGTACAACGGAATTCTTACTTGTGCCTTCCGGTCAGTAACGTGACTTGAGGTTAATTAACATTGTACAATATTACACTCTCTGCTGTCATGCTCATGTTGTAAAACATGCAGGTGAGTATTTCAGGCGGGTAGGAGGGGCTTAAAAAATGTCTAGATCCATGGGAGCGGACACTTGAGATGTCTACCACCTAAACCAAGGAAGTCAGATGAAAACTTTGTGGTCTTTCCGTTATGAGCAGTTTTATCTGAACCCTGAGAACCACGAGAAGTATGTGGTTAAGAGTAAGACATTTCTCAAGCAAAGTTCTCAAGCTAAGTTCTATTTATATTACTATATATAACAAGGTTTTACAACAATATGCTCTCAGTCACACATGCAGACAGTAAAAGCTACTTTGTAAAGCAAAAACAAATGTACTGGTATTTATTGAATTTATGTGTCCTCATGGTATTTTCCTTAGCGCGCTTCCCTTTGACCATTTTGTAAACTAGTTGCTACTGATCTGCCAGGGTGTCCATGGCTATGCTTCTGTTTTCTTTATAAACATAAATGTACATTCTGTTTTCACTATACAGGGAAAATAAACTCCTGTGTCTTACATTCATGTAAATAGTCGTCTTACATTATTTCCTTTAAAGAACTGATGACCCTAACAGATCTGTGAATCAGTAGCTGGCTAAACATTAGCATGGTTCAAAAGTCCTGAAAAATTCAGTCTTTCCTATGGATTTATGCTCAATAAGGTCTTTTTCTTTCTCTATCATATTTATATGTATATTTTATGAAGTCAGGATTTGCAGAAGTTACTTTTATGGATATAAGATAATATGATCATTTAAATTATGGCATTAAGTTTGCAAAAGTTGCCCCCTGTCTCTGTTATAATGAGTTATTTCTACATTGAGACTTTACGCTACACAACTTTCTTTTCACACTGGAGTCTAGCGGTAGGCTAGTGGTTGTTTTACTGCCAAGCAAACCGACACAAAGTAGCCTAACACAAGAGGAAACGGTGTAAAGATTAACATTAATATTACCTCCTTATCTCCTGTGTCTTTGATACTATCCCAGTAGGGTGGTAGATAAACTGTGAACCGATGGATAAACTTATAAAATTTTGCTGATTGATCTACTGGCACGATACACCCCCTCATCTGACGGGCGATTTTACTGAAAGCACCCCCACCCCACACTGATCGGTAAGTTTTACTGCTTGCACCTCATGCATTGATTAGGATATTTTTCATGTTCCATCATTTTCATTCCCTCTTTCAGCTCCAAACAATAGCTTGAATGGCTTACTTTATGAGGCCCCCTATCCATGTCAGCCTAGGGCCCCCAGAGAAGTTAGTCTGCCCCCGAGCCTCAGATATCCAGACCAGGAAAACCTCACCTCCAGCGCCGCGCTGTGTGCATGTCCTCCATTTTCCACAGTCCAAAACTTGCAGTTAGCCAAAGGCATCTCCAACTTTCACTTTGTGTGTGTTCTGTGATCGACTGGTATCCTATCCAAGAGGTTCCTCCTCTTTGTGCCTATGACCCTCTATAATATCAGATACTGCTTCCAATTGTAGATGGACATTCATTGGATGCTCAGCCTAGCTGCCTAGTTGAATCCTTGACATCATGTATGTGTGTGAGGTGCTATGCCTCACTTGTACGTAGTTCTTTACAAAAGCATATGCTTCACGCGTTGTTAAATGTAAATGTTAAATGTAAATATAAGTGATTATCTAATAGTGTGTCTGTATAAAGGGGCCATGGCATATATCAGAGTTTTTGAGTATCTTTTTAAAAAGCTACAAAGTCTCAAATCATCAAGATAAAGTGATTGATGTTCACTTAATTTTTTTATTAGGTTTTATCTTCACAATATTCGATAGGGAAGAAAAAAATACTCCAGACTACAATTTTCTTGCAACTGCTATCCATCAATGCTGATTAATGTCTGGAAGAACATTTATTTTGTTTCATTTCAAGTCATAAAATCATAAATAGTAGACAAAGAAGGTCCTGGCTTAATTCTAAATTTTTTTTGCTGTGGTCTCTGTTATGGGAGCAGGGCATGGTGCAGGGGGGGGAAAAGAAAGTGGGGATCCACATAGTGGCTCCGAGACAAAAGGAGTTTATTAAGCAAAAACAGAACCCACTGACATCCACAAATAAAAGGACCACAAGGGATCAGAAACTTCCTGGGGAAAAAACTAAAAGAACTTCAGAGTATTTATACAGGAAAAACTAAGCAACACAAGAGACAGAAGCAGGGCAACATCGATAGAGCATCTGATACACACTATCCAATAACAACAACAATGACTCACTGAGGAAAAATAGGCAGGAACTTAAATACACAAACCAAACTGGGCTAATGAGGGAGAAGGAGTGATACTTTACCACAACAACCAATCAAGAAGAACACAGGGTAACAAGCAAAAAGTGGAACTGCTTAACCAAGATGAATACAGAACTAGGAGGCTTAATAGACATTACTCTGATACTGGGAATACAAAGCAAAGCTAATTAATTATAAGATCAAAAGGTACAAAACAAAACCAGAACAGAACACATGGATGTCGATCCAAGTACAGAGGTTAAAACAGAAAATAAACACTGGGGAACAGAAAACTAACAAATATGAATAACTAAACCGATGGCTTAAGGAAATCAATGTCAGAGCCACACACTCAACCCAGCAACTTAAGCAGAGGTCTGGGGTGCAGGGAAAACACACAAGGATTATCAGACAAGGAATGACAAGATGGGATGACCAACGACACCTGCTGGCCAAACAGGGAAGAGACACAAAGGGCAGGATCAGAAGAGTGCTGACCCTGACAGTCTCTTAATTTTCTCCAGAGCTGTATGTCAGTTCCTATGGATACCTACAGAGCAGCGCACTTTTGTAGTCTTTCCCCTTGTTCCATCATTGTTTACCTTGTGATCTCTTGCGTTATACCAAAAATGGGACTTCATCTGACATCACCCCATTGTTTTATTTTTTATTTTAGTGTGTGAGTATAAAAAGATTAAAGTATAAGTAAGAAATGTGTTACAATTGAGGTTTTTTCAAGCGGAACATTTAGCTATCCTGCAGGGCCTTTGGTCCCTTCAATGCCAGGTACCAGATCTTTTACTGTAATTTGGTTTGGATTTTTTAATCTTTTGCATTTGTAAATATGAGTTACAATCATACAACCCGCACCCATTGTCTGCGCGGTAAATGTTCCATGTGATCACTCCCCATTTGAACACCATACCATTGCTATTACTAACCCTGATAAACGGCATATTGTTGGCATTTATCACAGGGCAGAATTACTAGGTAACTTTTTTGAAGAAATGTGCAGGCTGTTGCAAGTCCTTCCCAATGATGGCTCACCATTCGTCATCCTTGGGTGCTTGAACACCCACTTCCACCTCATTTGTCCTGGAGAGGTTCCGCACTCCACTGGACCTCACCCTGAAATCTGTCTGCATGACAGACAGCCCCTTTCCATGTTTCTGATCGCGGCTTTATTTAGTTCACCTTGTCACTCCCTACATCTTCATCTGTCTCCCCTCTTTGATCCTCCTTCAGCTGTAACCATGTCTCCCTTCCCCTACTTGTCTCTCTGCATGTCTCCTCTGCCTTTCCTTCTTCTGACAGCTTTTGTTCAGCAGGTACCAGTGGAGCCTCTGGTTCACTCTGCCCTGTCCCACCCTCATGCCCTGACCCCCCAGGTCTCCTCCCCTCCAAACCCGCATTCTCGCAACCATCTCATCTTGGCTGTACTATTTGTGGGAAACAGAAAAACTCGAGATGGCTGAGAGGAAATGGCAGAAAACCAGGGACCCTTTGCATCAGGTTGAGTGTCAGTAACTTTTATAATTTTTCTGCTATCTTCACTTATGCTAAAACCACCTACTGCAAGAACACAATCAATACCACCCCAGACAACAAACTATTTTTCACTTTCAACAATCTCCCCAGCTCTCCAGCTCCCCCTCCACCCTTAACTCTAACTGCTGATGACCTTGTCTCTTTTTTGTTCTTCTTCAAGAAATGAAAAATCACTTCCTCTACATTATTGTTGTTGTTGTTATTCAATGGATAGAAATAATGATCTTTGTGTGATTATATGTTTATGCACCTGGGTAACAAGCAATAGTTTTACTGTCCCAAAGGGGATTATAAAATGAGCAAAACTGAACTAGTTACTGTTCCCCTGAGGTTGCCTTGTCAAGCACTACTGACACAGAGCCTCTTCCGCTACATCTTGGGAAGCTGGAGAGACAGCTGCATGCACCAGTACAACATAATAAAAGACAAATAAAAATCCAGCTGCCGTCAGTCCATGTGTTGGGCCTGATATGAGGTCATGTGATCAAAAGCATGTTTTAACGCCGACCATAGAGACGAAGGTCCTTAAATCCCTATTTCTCCAACAGAAGGGAGAAACAGGAAACAGGAAGTAGTTCCTTTTATGTGCTGTGTAGCCTTCTTCGGGTGTAAGGTAGAGATGGCGTAGCATACATACCTGAAACCAGGCAGTTCTTGAACCCTGTAAGCTCATCAGGTAAGTTTGGGGGAAAACTTTCAGTGATTCACCAGAGTTTGATGGCACCCTGTGGATGAAACAGTCATGGTCATACAAGAAAATACTTGTAACAACAGTTGTGATGTTGGTGTTTGAAGCTATTACCCTCCTTGGTTGCGAGGTTGTGAGAGTGAGTGAGGAAGCATGGTGACAGGTCTGAGTGAGTCATCAGAGCTAGAACTTCATCCTGATGGTGTAGATTGTTTTTAATTAACTTAAGGAAAGCTTAATGTGTATCTGCTCACCCCTGCCACAGTTTCGCCATACTGTACCATTCCTGCTGACTCGCGTTTCCTGACACAGCAAAGCCAAGAAATGTGTAAACAACAAGTTGTCAATTTATGAAACAGCCTTTACCTCCCTGGTGCTGTTTTGTTGACTTACAGGCCAGCCCCCGCTGATGGGAGCCAGGACCACTTTCCCGCCTGACTACATATGGTTAACGAGCCCTCTTGGCTCCCGCGAGCGACACCCACCCACATCAGCACACAGGAAGGCTGCTTTTCAGTCGGCGATCTGTGATCACTGGAGAGATTTTGACGGTCTGTAGTCACAGACACTAACTGAATGAGGCTTTTCTTCCCTACTCTGTCCTGTCTTGAACTCACACATTAGACAGATACACCCCCCCCCCCACACACACACACACACAAAATATTTTTGGCTTGCTGCAGCCATCCTGCTGGCCTATAATAGCCTTATAATTACAGCCCATGCTTTTTTTGACCTGCCCATGCAATATTTCCATTGTTATGCAGTCCTGTGTATGTGTGTCAGTGTGTGTGTGTGTGTGTGTGTGTGTTTGTAATTATTAGAGTGGAGGGACCAGATTTACCCACAATGTGATAAAAGCCGGTAAGTTTTTATTTTGTGAGGACATTTTTTCAGTCCCCACAATGATAACCTCAATTTCATGAAAATCTGTGAATGGAATAAAAAAAATGAAAAATGCTTTAACTCTTACATTTTGTTTGGTTACTTATGATCAAGGTTAGGGCTGGGTAGGGGTTAAGGTTGCCATTGTTAGGATTATGGTTATGCCCATACAAATGAATGTGTCCACGCAAAGATATGAGGACATGGATACGTGTCTGTGTGTGTGTTTGGGACAACAGAAGCTGAATAAATCAAACAGAATGAAAAGGACGAGTTGAGGCGGGACCAGGGGGTAACCCATCACCGTGAGTGCGAGACCATGACAGAGTTTCATCCTCACCTGCGCCTTTCTGCCCTGCAAGCTTCATGCCCCAGTGATCAGGGAGAGACAGATACAGAGAAGGTGGTTCACTTTGTTTTCTGAGGCAGAACTGGCCCTGAAGTACTTGAGAGGAAATTACACCGATTCAACAAAAGGGGGGCGGCTTAACTCTCTTTATAGGCAATTGTATTCTAAGCGGCCTCTCTGGAGAGATGTGGCATAGACAAACAGGAAAAGGGTGAGTGTGTGTGTGAGCATGTGTGTGTCAGCTGTACATATCTGTGTGCATGTGTGTGAGCTGTGCGTGTGTGTGTGAACATGTTCTCACACTGTGTGTGTGTGAGCTGTGCGTGTGTGTGAACGTGTTCTCACACCGTGTGTGTGACAAACTCTGGTATGTAGCAAATCTGAAAGGCAGCTAAACAGTTTATTGCCTTGGGGGGGGCGGGGCGGGGGGGCAGTGGTTAGCACTGTTGCCACACACCTCAGGGACCTCCGTTCAAGTCTCTGTCAGGATTCCATGTGTGTGGAGTTTGCATGTTCTCTTCTTGGGGTTTCCTCCGGGTACTCTATGGTCCAAAAAACATGCTGATGCTAACTGGAGTTACCAAGTTGCCCATAGGTGTGAGTGAATAGTGTGTGAGTGTGCCCTGTGATGGGTTGGTGCCCCATCCTGGGTTGTTCCCTGCCTTGTGCCCATAGGTGTGACTGAATAGTGTGTGAGTGTGCCCTGTGATGGGTTGGTGCCCCATCCTGGGTTGTTCCCTGCCTTGTGCCCATAGGTTCCAGACCCCCCATGACCCTGAATAGGGCAAGCAGTTACAGAAAATGGACCAGTGTTTATTACTTTGTTGAAAGGTTTTTTTTTCCATTTTCCTTTACATTTTTTGGTAAGACAATAGCATATCAGCCAAAATCTATTGAGAGGATTTAACTTTAACCTCAAGACAAAACAGAACAACTAGCATTGGCCTTGTGAACTCGGTCTGAGCTTGATAATAACCTTTTGATAACCCCTTAGAGAAGAGACAGACAAGATGACAAGAAAATTGAGCTAAATAAGAGGACTTAAGCACACTGGACACACTGCCAAAATGAAGTGTTTTTTACTCCCCATATTTACCTCGTCCAGTCAAAATCCATCAAAGCTGACAATCGCGTGCATCATTTGGGGGCTTGGCATTTCCGAGGACCACCAGATCAATGCCGCTGCCTGTTTTGCCGTGAGGTTGTCAAAGAAGAAGTAAAACACAGCTGATGGATCCACAGTCACTGACAGAGACACCAGTTTAGCAGATTTTCCTGTGGTTCCCCAAAGATGTCATACTCAATTTACATTTTATTATCTATTCATAATTAGATATAACAACAGATTTCATTTTAATTTAGACTTGATGCGGGAACAGCAAACAACTAAATGTTGCCGTGAAAAAGGCTTTTGTTGCGATGTAAGCTGAGGGTGCTTGAAAGAATTCTGATCATTCTACTTATACATTTGTAAATTCATGGGTAAGTGTGGCAGGCTTGCTTTGTGAGCAGCACTGCCTCACGCTGGCAGGGCGGGGCGGTTGGACCCGGCATGGCCCTCTATGTGTACAGTTTGTATTTCCCCTCTGCGCCGAAAGGGTTTCCCCCAGGTAGGTGACACTGATCCTTTCCCAAAGTGAAAAAAACAGACAGATAGTTGGCCTAGAATTCCAGGTTACTGGGCACCCTGTGTGTCCTGGCGTAGACTCCACGTTCACCATGACCTTATACTGGGTAAGAGGTTATGGAAGATGGCTGGATTATCCAGGTATAGTTCTGAGTAATATAATATCTGCTGAGGGATGTAGATAATTTAGTGCACTTGCTCATTAAAATATCAATATACTTATTAATTAGTGCAACAAATAAGTTAATTCATATAATTTTTTACCACAGTAGGCTGTAGTTATTGACTAAAAGAATGGGTTAGTTTGAAATACTAAAAGTGAAACAATTTATAAGATTCAACAACCAGGTGATAACTTTTTTATTTAGTGTATGGACAGTAATCGAAATCCTTTATAATCTAAATCCAGTCTGTTTACTGACCCTGTTTCTGTGTTCCAGGCTATAATTATCCTTCCTGCCTCATTGAAAGCCATAATAAAAATGATGAGTGATGTACAGTAACGCTAATGAGTTTGAGGTTTTCAGTAATGGATTCAGATGTAGTACAATCTATCTACGATACAACCGAACAAAACAACTAAAGAAAAACACGCATCAGTAAAACGCTATCAGTGAAAGCAATTAATTCACGCTGGATAAAAAATTCCTTAAAATGTTTTTTTTTTTTTTAAATATTGCAGGGAAATGCAATTAGCGAGCAGATTCAGATCAATGGAACCAAGATTAGAATTCAAGGATTGCAGAAATAAATTGAGCTTGTTGTATGTTTATAAAATGGCAGCTGCGAGGTGACATAGGGGCACAGCAGGAAGCACAATATATCCGTGGTTTCATATATCCATGGTTGTGGGTTTGGTTCTTGTCCTCAGCTCTGTGTGCATGTGGAATTTGTATGTTTTCTAGTGGATTGTTCCTGTGATCCAAAAATATCTGGTTTCAGTAATCTTTTGTCCGTGAATGTCCCTAAAGTGTGTGCCTTGTGATGGATTCGCATCCCCAGTAGGGGGCCCCCTGTTTCCTGGGATATCAATACTGCGGTAAGAAAACAATGATGCTGTCTGTTTCTGGAGCTCCTTTGAAGCATTAGAAGGTAAAGGCAAAACACACCACTTTTAAGTTCATGTTCAGACAGATAGGTATTTTCTTTTCAAGTAGTTCATCTACATGCCCCAATAGAGATTGCAGTTTCTCTCTTCCTTTCCCTCAGCCTTTTATTTCTGCAGTTGCTTAATCATTAACTGCCTGCTGACCTACATGTATACATAAAGGACAAGGGCTGAACCGGATAAAAACTCTTGTGCGTGCAACTTTCCCAAAGAAACAGGACTTTTTCCATCCCCCTAGGCTTTCATGTATAATATTTATTTCAAGAGCATTCTTGTTATTGATACTGTAAACACTACCCACTATTAAAATTAAAAAAAATAAAAAATCTGGAACAAAGTGAGTTCCTCTTCAGTCTTTGTCTTTCAGTGGATCGGTTTTAGCCTCAAACAGCGCAAGCTGAGGCAAGCATGCTGCTCCCACTCCTGCACTAACATGGTGATGATACAGCTTATTTTTTACAAGGTGTAGGGAGACACAGAAGGACCCATGACCATGAATGACTCTATTGGCTGTGCCCACAGAAACGAATGAGCACATCCCAGGTGACACATTGGACTAATGACAGGTCTCTGGTGAATCACTGAACTCTCACTGTCATATACACAGTCTTTATCCTGATGGTTTCTTGCCATTATAACATTTGACACAATAACTTTGGTCTGTCTCATCCCCACTTACACATTAATCCACTAAAGTACAACACTTATGAGCTTTGGTGCTTTAGCACAAATGGCTTTAAATTCACATAATTGTGCGAGACACCTCACTTATGCAGTACATTTAATGAATCCAGGGTATAAAAGCCACCCCAGTGTTTCCCAGTGAGTGCAGTGTGAATTCTCACAGAGATAAGAAGGAGATCTAAAAGTATGGAAGAATGAAAACAAAGAGCGTGTCGGATATGTGTCTAGGGCTAAAACTACCAATTAAAGTATAACTTCACCTCAGTGTTACCAGGGCCAATAAAGACAGTATAAAATTCACTCCGTGAGAATCAGCTGTGCTGGCTGGTGGCTTCAGCTGCTACTTCCTGTTCCGCCATCACTTAATCACCATCTCATAACAGGAATCTGTGATGTTTTCCTCCGAAGCCATTAAAGCAGCAAAAGCAATACCTCTTTCATTCACCATAAAACAGCAGAATTCACTGCATAATATTATTGTCCTCTGGAGAGGCCATGGAATTGATAATCATGCAAAGCAGTGTTTTGCGTGGAGAGCAGCAGATGAGCACATTATGGCAGTAAATGAATGACTGAACTGTAGGCTGAGTCATTTATTTACATTCATGACTGGTTCGTTCAATCACTCATTTACCCCAGAGGAAAAAAAGTACCTTTACTGATATCCCAGGCCGTACCTATTCAGTACATTGCTTGCTTTAAGAGATACAATTTTTTTTTAATCGCAAACACTACTGTTTCAACAACCTCATGTGGCGTGAAACCACGTGTTCCTAAATATGGCTGCTGTAGCTGAAAGACTTCCCCTTTGACTTCCCCTTCAACAAAACAGACCTGAGCTCAGAACACATGGCTTCAAGATCAATTTTGTACAAAATAGCTCTCTTCAAGTACAGTTTCTTTTTTATAAAATGCTACATATCTAGAAACTGCAGCACTTTGTCGATGTAAATATATTCATTTATTTATCATTGGATTGGTGTTTCTCTAAATAAAATAGTACTCAAGTGACAACTATGTTCTGAGGATATGCATATCTGAAACGCAGACGCACATTCGGGAAATAGCCTGAGGGTGTAATAATCAAAAATGTACGCAAATCTGCCACCTAGTGTGATACAGGTGTCACTGCACTCAGGGATGCACAGCTGCCGAAACCTGTCTGTTTTTTCTCGACTGGTGCGGTCGCTCCATTTTACAGCCACGTATTTTTAAAACTCAGTAAATAGTTTTAAATCTCAATAGTTGCCCTAAGCTGATTAACATCTTTGGCTATGAATATCTGAGATTGCTGTTGTTTATGTTTTTGTGATGTGTGTCAATATTTTGCATCTGATTGTGGGCCAATGACAAATAGCAATTTCCCAAAATATACGACAATACTGTAGCAGGCATTGCAGTGCTGTATTGGTATAGTGTGATTCTGATTTAAATTTGGGGTGACATCCACGTCTGTCTGTTTGTCCATCCATCCTTCTATCCATCCATTTTCTGTAGCCCCTTATCCTATTCAGGGTCGTGGGGGGTCCTGAGCAGGGACACTGGCTTACATTTTAATTGTATCTTTATTACAGTATATGTTTTTAAAATGAGGGTCACAGTGCCCTCTAGTGGTATGTTGCTAACACAGCACATTTTTCCAGAGAAAAATACTTCCCCCTACTGTTTGTGATGGGGCTGGTGACAGTTCACGATTTGTCTTCTAAAATATTACAAACATCAACATGGAATCACAATAAAAACAAAGTTTAACCATTTAGAGAAGTAATTTTCAAGTAGTTGAACACCTGTCGTAGAAGTGGCCGTATTGAACAGGGAAGATGCTCCAGATACAATGGACACTAATTTAAGAAAAGAGTTATTTTACCTAACAGTGCACTGGGTGAGTAATGCAAGTTCCCACTGCTGTACATAGGAAACATTGCTGTTTGTGTCAGGGAAGCAATACAAATTAATCAAAACCTGTGGTGTCTCCTCACACCTCCTTTCTCAGTCAGAACTTTAGAGTCCCTTCAACCCTGCAAGAAGCAGCATAGACCTTCTTAAGGCATCATATTGTGCAATTATGCTGATGCTATGACAAACCTTGCTCAGCCGTATACATAAACCCTGTCATAACACCCCCAGCGGCCCCATAAAGAGAGGGTGGGGGTCGGGGGGTGGAGTTAGGATGATTCCAAGGGGCCCGGAGACAAAGGGGCCCTAAAATATTTTGAACTTAATTGGATTGGTCTTGATTGGGGGCCCAATATGATATACTTATATGGGACCAAAAATAAGCAGCGCCCCCCCCTTCCACACACCCCTCCTTCATCCACATAGTTCTTTTGTTTGAATGTTATTTTCTCTGGATTTTGTTGTGGTTGCCCCCTGCTGAAATTCTCTTTACTGTGAATGTTCATGTGTTTATGCCTTAACTCTACTGTTTCTAGTGTATCTATATGCTCTTAAACTAAACATGTTAAGGTTTGGAGAAAATTAGTCATTGAATTAATAGCTTTATTAATTTAGTAAAAGTAAATACAAGACTGCAACATACCTAACAACCTAACAATACCAACAACATCAGAAAAATTTTGGGAAACACTTTGAACTCTTTACGTTGACAGAATATTTCTCCCCTAAAATTCAACTGCATTGGGCAACAGTCATAGGAATTAAGCTAGCTATGAGGGCTGGTATCAACAATTTATTGTCCACCAAGAAAAGGAGCAGGTGAAGTAAATGCTTACAATCCAGCCCTGTTTCCGAGGCAACAACACTCTCCTTTCCCAGCTCCCCCTCCAGACTGGGGAGAGCCTCACCCACCAAAAAACACCGCCGCCTTCCTGGGACAGGAAGTCAATGCAGATTAGGTCCTTCCCCAACTCGCAGACCACCCAGAAATAAAACTGAGGCAAAAACAGATACCAATGAGTGATCTAAGCCCTGGTGTCCTTCATGCAGTGTAGCTACTGAAGGTGGTGGTGGGGGGGGGGGGGTCTGGTCAGAGTTGAGGTTGAAGCAGGAAGCAGTAGTGGAAGGTAAGGACCACCCAGCTGACAGATTAGATCTGCTTTGCCAACATGCTGATGATCCTGTAAACAGTGTAGCCTTAACAGCCAGGAATGCTGCCTGGCAGAGCGCCATCCATTGAGATCAGTGAAGGGACTGGCCACGGCTGAAAAATCACAAACGAATTGTTACTGTCTAACCCCCGCAAAATGACCTCAGCCGACTTTGTTTTACAGGCAGGGAGCAATTACAAGTATTATATCTCTGCAGAAAAACTTGCCCACCACTTGATAGAAATGGCAGATGCCACACTGCCCTTCTACCAGTTGCCCAAATCAGTGATCGCAGGGCGGCGCTAACGTGCTGCCCGTATCGGTGACCGCAGGGCCGCGCTAACGTGCTGCCCGTATCGGTGACCGCAGGGCGGCGCTAACGTGCTGCCCGTATCGGTGACCGCAGGGCCGCGCTAACGTGCTGCCCGTATCGGTGAGCGCAGGGCCGCGCTAACGTGCTGCCCGTATCGGTGACCGCAGGGCGGCGCTAACGTGCTGCCCGTATCGGTGACCGCAGGGCGGCGCTAACGTGCTGCCCGAATCGGTGACCGCAGGGCCGCGCTAACGTGCTGCCCGTATCGGTGACCGCAGGGCGGCGCTAACGTGCTGCCCGAATCGGTGACCGCAGGGCCGCGCTAACCTGCTGCCCGTATCGGTGACCGCAGGGCGGCGCTAACGTGCTGCCCGAATCGGTGACCGCAGGGCCGCGCTAACGTGCTGCCCGTATCGGTGACCGCAGGGTCGCGCTAACGTGCTGCCCGTATCGGTGACCGCAGGGCGGCGCTAACGTGCTGCCCGAATCGGTGACCGCAGGGCCGCGCTAACGTGCTGCCCGAATCGGTGACCGCAGGGCCGCGCTAACGTGCTGCTCGTATCGGTGACCGCAGGGCGGCGCTAACGTGCTGCCCGTATCGGTGACCGCAGGGCCGCGCTAACGTGCTGCCCGAATCGGTGACCGCAGGGCCGCGCTAACGTGCTGCCCGTATCGGTGACCGCAGGGCGGCGCTAACGTGCTGCCCGTATCGGTGACCGCAGGGCGGCGCTAACGTGCTGCCCGTATCGGTGAGCGCAGGGCCGCGCTAACGTGCTGCCCGTATCGGTGAGCGCAGGGCGGCGCTAACGTGCTGCCCGTATCGGTGACCGCAGGGCCGCGCTAACGTGCTGCCCGTATCGGTGACCGCAGGGCCGCACTAACGTGCTGCCCGTATCGGTGACCGCAGGGCCGCACTAACGTGCTGCCCGAATCGGTGACCGCAGGGCCGCGCTAACGTGCTGCCCGAATCGGTGACCGCAGGGCGGCGCTAACGTGCTGCCCGAATCGGTGACCGCAGGGCGGCGCTAACGTGCTGCCCGAATCGGTGACCGCAGGGCCGCGCTAACGTGCTGCCCGTATCGGTGACCGCAGGGCCGCGCTAACGTGCTGCCCGAATTGGTGACCGCAGGGCCGCGCTAACGTGCTGCCCGTATCGGTGACCGCAGGGTCGCGCTAACGTGCTGCCCGAATCGGTGACCGCAGGGCCGCGCTAACGTGCTGAGTTGGTTCTTGGCCTTGAGGAAAATGTTCCCTGTTAGATGATTTGGCTTTGTATTATATTTATACTACAGAAACACTGAAAATATTCCTCAGAATGGCAGTGTCTGGTCATTAATGTGGAAATATTCTTCCATTTGAGGCTACAATAATATTGCATGCAGATGTAGAGGGAATGCATTTTGTAAATCATGTATATTTATATTGGGCCAGAATATTCCAATAAAACTTTTGTATACCTAAGTCTAACTAATCCAAAGGCTCGGTTTCTGCTTTTGAAGCAAGTCATCTATCTGTACCTGCTGGTCATTTTTGCTGGAGGCATAAACATCTCCTATGACATATACTAAAGGGCTCATGAGGGTGAGAAGGAGAAATGCCGTACATCCGATGTGTAATTAATCTATATTTTATTCCTCCCATCTCTCCACCAAATCCTTTTTCTCTTTCTCCCGTCTCCTTCATACAGGTTTATACCACATTTGGCAGGAAATAAAACTATGGAATTATCTTTCGTTCTTAAGAAGTTGTATCTCTGATTTTGTTTCTGAATTTTAGCCTCCTGGGTCATTTGCCATTTGACTGTTAACATTCTTGTCTTTCTTTTTCCACTTTGATATCAACAGGAATGGTGTTTTTAACAGATAATGAAGCCATGACTAAGATAAGCCCAACACCATGCATATGCTTTTCCTTGCTGTCTGTGAAGGGCAGCCACCTGTAGCAGCGCCCAATGAGCTGGGGGTTAAGGGCCTTGCTCAAGGACCCACAGACGTGCTGAGGCTGGGCTTGAGCCGGCGACCTTGTGATTATAATCACACAGCTTAGCCCACTGAGCCACATGCTGCGGTCTATATTGGATGGTAGTCAATATCCCCTGAAGCTTTATGCCTATTGTGTCAGTTGGATGATTTCTGTTGCAGACCACAGCAAAGTACCCTGTCCATAATTAGTCTTGCATCTTTGCTCACTGATCTCTATCCAATGTTCATCTGCCAGAATTTGCTTGAACATATCAGATGCAACGTGCTTCAAACACTAGCAAAAGTGCTGGCTTAAGGATTTTCTTGAACATTCTTTAGCTATTTATCACCTCAAAATTCTCTATTGTTTTACTTTTCTGAGAAATAGGATTTATTTTATTTTATTTCTTATATTTGTGTTTTTATTCAGTGTATTCAGAAATAGACACATATGACAAAACAGAGGGACACCCCAGATGCAGCCTTCGGGGTAAACTGAAGGGGTTCATTTAAGCGGCAAGACACAACCACACAGAAACAAAAGGAAAACGAGGGGTCAAAACAGGAGGCAGACATAGCAGTAAAGAGGGTCAAGGCCTACTTTAACACTGGGATGAGGTTCAGGGAAACTACGTAAAGGACACACTAACTACCAAAGGGGAACAGAGTAACACCAACACTTACTCTACCATACAAGGGCTCACATTGACAATGACTGGACTAAGGAACATCACACAGGCAGGTTATAATATACAAGAATAACAGGCACAGGAAGAGAGACAGGCGTGAATGGCCAGAAGCCAGAGGAGATTAAGTGGGACGGCCAGGAGACAGGAACTCATCAAACAGGAACATGAGAGGATAAGCAGCCACCATGACAGCATATAACAACTGAATCAATTATAGTCATTTGCAATAACAAAACACCATATAAATCCATCTATAAATGCTTTCTACTGAACCTTATTTGCTACTTGCCTTAAAACACCAAAATTATCCTCGATATTCTTTGAACTTCAGGCATCCTGTTCATAGCATAATCTGTGTATAGAGTTTGTATCTTCTGTTCACTTCTGGTCCCATCAGGACTCTTGGCTCTTGCCCCAATTTCAGAGGGCATTATTTTACAAAATTCTATAGTAAAATACCCTGGATATAGAAAGTGTAACAGTTAGTGCATCAGATGGTATTTAGCTTTTAAACCGATGTTTTGACATTGACCAGATAAATTGTGAATATGGCCGATCACACATTGTTTTTCAATGGGTCTTAATGGGACAGAATACCAATTTCATGGAGCAATATTAAAAAAAACTCTATAGTAAAATACCTTCAAATTCAGGATATAGTAAGCCTGTATAGTGACTCATGGTACAGTATTAGTTTTCAAAGAGACGTTTTGACATTGACAAGATAAATTACTGTCGATATGGCAGAACATTCATTTTGACTATCTAAGCTGGAATAGATTTTACGAATAAGAAACTTCAGCGTCGTCCGAAATCTTAAATAAACTCTCCTAACTTTACTTACCCATCAAAGGATGAGGAAACTATGAAGAAACACAATTACACATTTAATTTTTTTTTTTTCCAACCAAGGTAAACCTTGGATAACTGATCCCACGAATCCAGGGGCACTACTATAATTCATTTCTACTATATACTGTAACGTGGCCACAATACACATAATTTTTATTGTTATGTCATGAGCGGACTAATGGTATCATAGCAGATGTCTGTCTCATTTGGTTTATGAGCTATTATCCCATTTATGCGTATTGACCCATTGTTATGTTCACTCGGGCATGGAGCGGGCAAGCAGCACAGGAACCAGGGAGTCGGGTTAACATGGGATTTAATAAGGGTAAAGCACTCAGGACCATAGAACTACAACACAACGTTAATGACCGGACAAGGAAACATACTCGAACGTGGACTTAGATATACAGGACTAATTAACAGCAACTAGACACAGCTGGAAACACCGGGATTCCACACGAGATAAATGAGGGGGGCGTGGCACACGGGAGGATCAGACAAGCTTATTATAATGATACAGTATAATAACTAATAACTATGACAGACATTGATAAACCAAAAATCCACTGGGTGTGCATTGCCCCCAGAGTCCACTGATCGAAGCACACTTCATTGAACATGTCTGTCTCATTAGGTTATAGAAATATTAACCAATTTATGTATTGGCCCATCGCATATTATACGGATATAATATAATAATTAATAACTATTACAGGCAAAGATAACCTGAAAATCCAAGGGATGTGCAGTGTCCCCCAGAGTCCACTGATGAATGCACACTTTACTGGATACACATACCTTGCTTAGTTTAAAAGTTATTAATCCATTCATGTATTTCCCCATTGTGTATTAAATGGATACAATATAGTAATTAATAACTGTTACAGACAAAGATAACCTGAAAATCCAGTGAACTGTGACAGACAATGTACACTTCTTCGGTCTTCAGATTATGTATTTACATACATAATTATTTATTACTAAATTACTTTCTGTCCATTTATTGTTCATTGGAGGAAATTAAATGGCTACCACAGATCCAGGGGGAGCTAATATAATTCATTCCCATGATATACTATATAATGGGCTCACAATATACATAATTTTTCTTGTTATGTCTCCATATGTTTCATTGGTTGTGTAAAACCAATAAAAGAATAGCCATACAGATTAAGTTAGGAAAGCTTATTTAGGATTTTGGAAAGTTAGGATGTACACAGCCCCATGAAGGATCAGACAAAATGTGGTTATAAATTGGAATTCAATCGACTAGGAGAGATTGATCTGCTGTGACTTTGGTTCAATGGAGTCTAGCTGCAGATCCACTGTGCGGCACATCCACTGACAGACAGGAAGTTCACTGTGGGCCCAGAAATGACATCACTCTAGATCCACTGTGAGGCACATCCACTGACAGACAGGAAGTTTACTGTGGGCCCAGAAATGACATCACTCTAGATCCACTGTGAGGTACATCCACTGACAGACAGGAAGTCCACTTTGGCCCAGAAATTACATCACTCTAGATCCACTGACAGACAGGAAGTCCACTGTGGGCCCAGAAATGACATCACTCTAGATCCACTGTGAGGCACATCCACTGACAGACAGGAAGTCCACTGTAGTGCCAATAGCATTTTTTTGTTTGTTCTATCATTTGAATGACATGTTTATAAATAATAATTTAAAGGACACTTTATAATTTAAACAATCATTTAAATTATATATTTTTTATTGAATATTGTCACAAAACACCCTTCATAGCACAACAAACTGGGGTTGGATACACCGTTTATGAATTTAATAAAATGTATTATCATTCTCCATGTAACTGCTGTCAATATGCAATGCTTGGTAATATTAGGCTATGTACTAAAGTAGAGTGAGGCTTAATTTATTAAAATTAAAAGAATAAGAGTTTAAATGCATTTGAGATAAATGTCTCCTGAAAATGAGTGACATACTGTAAGTTGAGTTACTGTCTGAAGTGGAGGAGTTTAAGTATCTTGGGGTCATATTCATAAGTGATGGAAGAATGGAGTGAGAGATCAACAAGCAGATCGGTGCTGCGTCAGCAGTCATGCAGACATTGTACTCTTCTGTAATGATAAAGACAGAGCTGAGCCGGAAGGCAAAGCTATTTGGGTAGTGACTGAAAGGCTGGTATTGCGGATATAAGCGGCAAAAATGTTTCCTTCGCAGAGTGTCTGGGTTCAGCCTTAGATACAGGGTGAGAAGCTGCAGCATTTGGGAGGAGCTCAAAGTCGAGCCTCTGCTCCTCTGCATCTTAAGGAGCCACCCAGGGTGGCTCAGGTATCTATCTTGATTGCCTCCAGGATGCAAACCTAGTTTTATTACATCCTTTTTCTATTTACTGCAATTTCCTGTGGCAAGCTAACCTTCAGACATTTGAACAGAGGAGACTTCAGGCCAGACCCAGGTCTGGGCAACCCTGCTCAGACCCTCAAGGACCAGCCCCAGATAAATGTTAGAAAATGGATGGATGGATTGATTGTTGGATGGATGTTTGTCTGCCCTTTATTTATTAAACAGATCGGTATGGGTTTGTGTTCTATAGCTAGTTACATTTCTTTAGATAATAATGTAAGGATGAAAGACAATGTAAATGTCAATTTTCTTTTACAAATACATTTGCTGTCTCAAATCCCAGCTCTATGCAGAGTGTGGCACAGTGGGTTATGGATGAATGGATGGTTTGTCTGGCATGTATTTATTTATTAAGCAGCTGGCTATGGATTTGTGTCCTATAGCTAGTTGTTACTTTAGATACCTTACTGATTTCAGGATGAAAGACAATCTCAATGTCAATTTTCTTTTACAAATTCATTTGCTATCTAATGACAGAGGCCCCATTAGTTAAATACTAAAGTGCACACGTAGCATACTCTCACAGATGCCATTTGCAAGGTGATAGGACACCCTACAACAGTGACTCAGTGGCCTAATGGATAAGGCATCAGCCTCCGGAGCTGGGGATTGTGGGTTCAAGTCCCATCTGGGTCACGAAAAATGCCGTTCACAAATTTCTCTTTACAACCTATGTTAAATGTATTTTAATAGGCGACGAACTAGTGAAGCCATTTAATAGGTAACTGGAAACTGCACTATCTCAAAGCCCCGCTTACTGCAGAGTGGAATGTGGCACAGAAGGTTATACCAGTATGGTGCACATTAATGGGAAGTTTGTTTAACCCATTTAACCCCTAATTGGGGTCTAAGGACTACACTAAATTTGTAAATGCAAATACTGCTAACATTGTACATGCATATGTGAAATCCTGGCTGAGGGGCAACATCTCTCCTGTATCATTTTATATGGGGAACAGAAAGTGGATGCAAGAGATTCTGGGAAATGGAGTCTGCTATACACTGGCTTTGAGAGTATCCCCCGCCATCCTAGGAACACTACCTGGCATTGCTCTAGAGCAGGGGTGGCCAATCTTATCCGCAAAGGACCGGTGTGTATGCAGGTTTTTGGGATAACCTGTAGGTCAACTGTTCAAACCCAGGTGTGATGACTCTTCAGCCAATCAGTCCTCTAATTAGTAATCTAATTAGGGGGTTGCAGCGAAAACCTGCATACACACCGGCCCTCTGCAGATAAGACTGGCCACCCCTGTGTTAGACTGTGGTCCGTAATTCGTCTCCTGGTCCTGGCACTTATTTTGCAAGGATCATGGGTATTAAGGTGTCCCTTTCTAGTGGGTTCCATGCCTAGCAGAGAGGGCAAACCAAGACCTCAGGAGCCCATCCGACCCTGTCCTATGTGTTCTGTTTTGATGAGGAGGTGACTGGCTATCCTCTTCCCTCTTTTAGTCCCTTAGCCCTAGTGTGTTTTCCCTGTTTCCCAGACTGTCCCCCATAATGTACTCGGGTGAGTGTGTGGCTCAGAAAACATTAATTCTCTGTTCGTGGGTTTGAGGCTGGCCAGGGGCCACCTGTTTATTTGTTTTTTCCAGTCCTGTTTGCTGGTGTGTATGTGGGTTTTCCCTGCAACTCTCTAATTAGATTACTAATTTGAGGACTGATTGGCTGAAGAGTCCTCACAGCTTGGTTTGAACAGCTGACCTAAAGGTTATCCCAGAAACCTACACACTTGCCCTTTGTGGATATGATTGCCCACCCCTGGTCTAACACCATGCTACGTGCTAACCCATGCAAGCAGACCTGTGGCCTGTACTACGAAGTGGGGTTACTGGCTTATCGGGGTAACTTGTCGGATTTAAGGTAGTCTGGCCAAAATGTAAGTGAACGAATATGAAGTCCATTTAGGATGTGGTACCTTAAATCCGACAAGTTACCCCGATAAGACAGTAACCCTGAATCGTAGTACAGGCCACTGCTGAGCCTGTACCTTAGCCTTTGTTCTGGCATCAGGTAACTTAGTCAAAGAAAAGAAGTAAGCCGATTTAGAGAAGTCGTCAACAATAGTAAGTACCAGTGTTACCTATGGACAGGGTTACCAAATTCGGTGAGATGAAAAAGAGGACGTGTCCGGGGATCAGAATATTAATGAGTCTTCATGTTCACTGACCAATGAGGTAGTGATTCTCTCATGAATATTAATGAATTTTCCCTAACCACCCTGTAAAATGAAAATTCACACCCGGACATATGGTAACCATACAGTTAAATCTCCTTTTACAGACTACACACAATGGACACAATATAGGTGTATATGTAGCGGTGTGAGCATTTGGGTTTTTCTCGCTCCCTATTGCTCTATTGCAGTTCTGGGGGGTGGTTCTTGGCTGTGTATAAAGTGAGTGTCTGAATTGTCAGGTATTTTGGCAGCCAGCCATAGTTGGGCAGCGGGGCTACATGGTTAATTTGCGCTTTCCCTACTGCTTTAGCAGAATTGAGTGTTTTGCGTTGAGTTTGGTGGTTCTGGTTGTAGTTACAAGGAGTTTGTTCTCCAGGTATGCCCGTTTTAATTAAGACAAGTTGGAGTTCTGTTGTGGCCTGACAATTTTATGAGTAATGTTTTCTTTTCCATAGCCGGTGGAACTGTAGGAGTAGTTCCCGTGCTGTTTTCTATGCTGTCTGTGGTGGGTAATTTTTATATTTTTTTGTGAGTTTTATGTAATGTTTAGTGTGATGTCTGACTGTGGTAATATGTTCCAGGGTTGTCCCTGGGAGCAGGACATTGCTGCTGTTTTGTTTTTATTGTTTTTGTCATGGATTTAACGACGACATACCCTGGGGATCTTCGGCATGCTTTGGCTTGTTCAGCGCTGATCAGAGTCAGTGTGGGGAGCAGTCCAGCATGGACGAGCGGTATTTGGACTGTTTTAGACCATGGGATCACTTGGGATTTGTCTTCTTTTGATCGAGTAGCATGTTACCGGCCAAAGTTTCTTTTGGATGTTTTGTATTAATTTGCTTTGTAATTAATGCTTTAGTTGGATAACTGTTTCCTTGTTTTTCTGAGTTATTCTGTTTCATGTTGTTTTGTATGTAATTTCACTTTGTCAATTGTTTTTCTTTACATGATTTGCCCTGAGACCAGGGTCTTTGATGTGTAATTTTCTGTTGCTGTGTTTCATTGTTTTTTGGGGTTTAAATTTATTTGTATGTGCCTCAGACGGTGATGAAGGGTGAATGTGATCTTAATCCTTTGTTGAATTTATATTTCAGGTATAGTGGCCTAGAGCCACCTTAGTTGAGTCTTCTTTTGCTGGTGGTGGTGGTCTTCACTTTGTGTTGTGTGCATGGTGTAAGATCACCTGGCGTAGGTACACTGTGGGTGAGCGTATGTGAGCATGAGGCCAATTGGCCACTCAGAGATCCAGTCTGGGGGAGTCTCTCCTGTCTCATGATTGGTGGATGTAATGCTTTGGGCCCTTCGTTTGAATGAATTATTTCTGAGGTATAACGATTCTGTCTGGAATTCAATAAAGTCTCAATTAATCAAACCTGTGTGCTTGTGCACTATCGTGTTAATGTGAATATATCCCCAGGTGTAAGGCCTGGTTGGTGTAGTCAGCAGTGGGTCGTATTCTGGGTCTTGGTGGACGACTCCACCACAATCTGGCATAGTCGGCATGATTACTGAACCGAGGGCAGAGTCGTGGTTTTGGGAATTTTTGTTTTTGTTTGTGCAGAAAACTTTTATAGGTGTGTGTATGGGAGAGACAAAACAGCAGCATGTTAGAAATTAGTAAGCTCAGAGGCATTGGTCTCTTCTGGGTGAGGGCATGCCCTTGTTTTCCTTCCACAGTACAGGATATAAGACTGGGAGTGGTTCTGGGGGTAATTTACCTCCTTCTGATATTGAGGGGTAGGTACAGCGACTGTGAGAGCTGGTAGCGCGGCTTGAGGCTGAGAATGAGGTGTTGCTGCGTGAGTGGGCCATGGATAGGTCAAATATGGCCCCTGAGCAGTTTGGTGCCCATAGTACATAGTCGGCCTACATGAAGGACCACGTGTTTAGTGGTCAGTCCGGGTTAAGTATTCAGGAATGGGTGGAAGAGTTGCAAGCCTACATCTGGGCCCATAATTTGGCCTGTATGGACCAAGCCCTTTTCATGATGGATCATTTAGAAAGAGATGCTAGGGAGGCGATCAGATACCAACCGGCTGGGGATAGGGAGAACCTGGAAAGAATTATCGCTAATCTGCAGAAGTTGTATGGGTACTCAAAGTCCTTCGTGCCTCTGCAAGGGGCATTCTTCTCTAGGCAACAGCAGGAGGGGGAGGGCTTGCAAGAGTTTTCCTTAGCTCTCCTGGGTCTTATGGAGAAGGCCATTCAAGTGGCACCAGGCATTGTGCCTAATGCTGAAATTTTGCTACATGATCAGTCTATGGAGCATGTGAGGGACGGTGCACTGCGTTGAGAGTTAAAAATTATTCAGACGACACCAGCCGACAGCTATCCTGTTAGACCCTATGCAGACTGAGGCTATCAGATGGGAGGGAAAGGGTATGCCTGGTGTGATGAGAGGGTGAAGTTACTCGTTTCCATCTGTTAATGGAATTCAGTATGGGGTGTGCAGTGGGCCAGTTATACGTAACCCCAGTACGCCACCAACATCAGAATTAGGGGAGCTTAGAGAGCTACTGAAGCAGCAACAAGAACAGATCAAGCAGTTGACTGTGGGTTTGGCTGCCTTGCAGGGTCAAGGTGGTCATGCATCTTGGACGAGCTCAGTTATTTGCTGTAAGTGTCAGCAGTCTGGCCACTATGCAAGGGAGTTTGAAGGGGAAAGAGTTCCCCTTGATACTGCCCCCATGGCTAGGGAAGCTATATCAAGGGCTGCTAGGCTACCATACAATGACTGCCTGCTGTACAGCCAAGCCACAGTGCAGTAGGAGTGTGTGAGGGCTCAGGGACTACCAACACAGAGGGAGGTCTCATGCCAATCCTACCATTAGTTGCAGCTTCATGTGGCTGATTATTCCGTATGTGGGTTACCTGGAGCTGGATGTCGAGCTATATGGTGAGGTCATCCCCCGTTGTAGGATGTTAGCCATGAAGGACCCCCTAGATGATTCATCCCCCCAGGTCCTTGGTGTGTTGGGGACGAATAGAATTAGTCAGAGCTACCAGGAACTGTTTGGGGATTGTGGGCCTGATTTGTTTAGTCAGCGAGCAGTATCAGGGTCCCATAGTCAGGTGGTGCAGACACTGCGGCAGTGCCATGAGGCATCCACTCAGTCTGTCCATCCTCAGTCAGGTAAGGTACGGGTAGGAGGGAAAAGGTGCCTGTCATGTTCCTGGAGGCGCCGTGAAGTTGGTCGTTGCAGTGTGCTCGGCCCAGTTTGCTGATTGATTGGTGCTTTATGAACCCCCCATGCCAGTTAACCGACTGGGTTGTTGGCTTCTGTTTCTTTAGTGCAGGTTTCTAGGAGCACATATGTCCTTGTTGTACATGTAGGGAGTGCGGATGTTCTGCTTTTTCCCCGGACTTATCTTGGCAGTGTGAGCTTGGTGCATATGGCTAATCTGCCCCCAGGTATCACGGAGGTGACCGGTGAAGTGGCAGCAGTTGTTATGTAGACTGCTTCTGTGTCTGTGCCTGTTCGTATTGACCTGTTGGAGTTGCCAGGGTTTTCAGAGGAAGAGCAGGGTCTGGTTGTGTCATTATGAGTCTGTTTTTGCCATGCATGATGGGGACTTGGGGTGCACTAATTTAGTTACACACAGCATCCATTTGGTGGATGAGGTCCCTATAAGGCAGTGGTATTGTCGCATCTCACCTTCCGATTATGAGGCTGTTAAGACATTCATCAGCCGTTGGATGCAGAGGTTATACGGGAGAATAATAGCCCGTATGCCTCCCTGATTGTGCTGGTTAAAAAGATGGATGGTAGTCTGCAATTGTGTGTTGATTACCACCTCCTTAACGCAAATATGTGTAAGGATGCTTTTCCTCTTCCTCAGATTGAGGAATCTTTGGATGCCTTGATGGGATCCCGGCAGTTTTCCAGCTTAGATCTAGCCGGTGGCTACAATCAGGTGCCAGTGGCAGAGGGTGACAGGGCAAAGACCATGTTCTGCATTCTATTTGGTCTATTTGAGTAGAACCAGATGCCTTTTGGTCTGTGTAACGCAACAAAAACCTTTCAGCGCTTAATGGAGCAATTGTTTGAGGATCACCAATGCCAGTCACTGTTGTTGTATCTGGAGGATACTGTTAGTGGATCTACATGATTGTAGCAGGAGGGGCAGGCACAAGATTCAGGACGTGTGGAGTTCGAAGCTGTATAAGATGCTGAGGGTCCCTAATGAAGGGGGCACAATATATATAATAGCCCCAGTGGAGCATCCTACCATAGAATGGAGTAGGTCCATCGGAGCCTTTTGAAGGCTTGGGTACCCACACAACCTATGACAGGTATCCCAGGTGAGGCCCCTCTGGAGGAACTGACACCACCTCCCCCAGAAGAGGAACTGGGGGAAGGGGTGTGGTAGTGTAGTGTGTGTGGGTGGTCAAGCCCTACTTAGCTACTCTGGAGTCAGTACAAGAGGTTGTAGCGGGGTCTTCTACCGTAACTACTAGTTCATCAGGAGTATACAGAGTCGGCCCCTCCATGCAGTTTGGTACTGCTACTGAGTCATGTCCTGATGAGGTGGTGGCATGGAGGACCACTCGGGCCATGGCTAGGCAAAATTCTAATATTCATCATTTGCCCCAACCTGTGAGGCACCCAGTAAGTGATGCGGTTGGCTAGTCGGCACCTACCTCAGATTCTGTAGTGAGGTTATTTCGGCCATGGAGTTAGGTCACTTGGTAGCTAATTGTGTCCATTGTCTGGGTAATGATGCAAAAGGTGGGGGATGGAATATAGTGGCGTGAGCAGTTAGGTTTTTCTCACGCCCTTTTGCTCTATAGCAGTTCGAGGGGGCGGTGCTTGGCTGTCTATAAAGTGAGTACCTAGGAAGGAATGACATCTGAATTGTTGGGAATTTTGGCAGCCAGCCGAAGTTGGGCAGCGGTGCTGCATGGTTAATTTGTGGTTTACATACTGCTTTAGTAGAATCGAGCATTTTGCATCGGGTCTGATTTTTTGGGTGACACGTAGTTATAAGGAGTTTATTCTCCTGGTAAGCCCATTTTAATTAAGACTAGTTGGAGTTCTGCTGGGGCCGGATGATTTTATGAGTAATGTTATCTCTTCCATAGCTGGCAGAACCATAGGAGCAGTTCATATGCTGTCTTCTGTCTGTGGTGAGTAATTTTTGTGGATTTTTTGTGGACTGTGGATTCCCTCTTCTACCGTTGGTCTGCCCAAACCTTCCACTCCTGTGCCTGAGGCTCATCTCCCCACTGCTTCGCCTGCACTCGAGGCGCAACCCCCGGCTGCACCCATGGTGCAGGCGCACCCCCCAATCCCTGTTCCCGTGACTCCTGCTCCTGTTCCCACTCCAGACCCCGAGGAAGAGGAGGACCTTGAGTGGGATCCCTTGGGGACCACCCTAACACCAGCCCCAAGGACCACTCTCAGAGCAACACCTCGACGTCCACGCCGTCTCAGATCCCGGCCAGGTCCCCATCTCTCAGTATCCCACAGAGGGAGAGGCCACTTACGCTGGGGTCGGGTCCCACCCAACCTGCCCCCACGGTCACCTGTGGGTCCCCTTACTCCCGCTTGTCAGTTGCCTGCGGGCCCCCTTGCTCCCACTTGTCACTCACCTGTGGTCCCTCCTGCGATGGCTCGTCACTCGCCTGCGGTCTCTCCTGTGATGGCTTGTCGCTCACCAGCACCTTCGCTGGTTATTGCTGCACAGTCGCTTGCTGCAGCTCCAGCTCCCTCCTCACCTCCTCCGGCAGTCCCTCCTGCTCCCTCTCGCCCCCTCCGGCAATCCCTCCTCACCTCCTCTGACGGTCCCTCCGGCTCCTACCGCGTAGTCATGTGGGGTTCCTACTGATCCTGCCTCATGGTCATGGGGAATGACCTTCGACTCCCTGGCTCCCCCCGTCTTTTGCATCTTTGCCCCCTGGTTTCATTTTCCCTGTCTGTGTGCCCCCTGTGTTTGCTCCCCGTCTGTCTGTTCTGCCTTTGTTCCCTCCCAGTCCCTTCACTCCCCCGGTTGGTGTACCCCCTATTGGTTTGGTTCCTCCAGAAGACAAATCGCTGAACTGCTCCCCACACTGACTCTGTCTTGCAAACCCAGTATGCTGATACTGAGTAGCTGCCATATATAAAAAATTGGTGCCTGTTCCTTCATTTGGTACTCCACTGTAACTTGCAATATTGGATCATAAGGGTTGCAGTACTAAACAGAACACAGACTGCCACATATTCCTGGATATCTTCCTTGGTGGGCCACCCAAACTGCTGCAAGATTAGGGAGGTTGTTTTCATGAACCACAGGGGCAGACTGGCAACAAAACGTATCCGAGGGAATGTACCCTTGACCCCTTGGTATATTTTGCCAATCACAATGAACTGGTTAATCAATCAATCAATCAGGTAACACACCAAGATCAACCGGTGGGTTGGGAACCCCTGGCATATAGGCTACATAATGCTGTGGTTGTGCAAGAAAGTTGGTTCCTGAACTTCCCAATGGTCAGCCTGTGCTTAGTGGCAGACCATGTTGGAAACAATGGTCCTCTCGGGACTGGCCCACTGGAAAAGGTCCTGAACTTCCCAATGGTCAGTCTGTGCTTAGTGGCAGGCCAGGTGGGAGTCTTGTCCCCTCTGCAGGACTGTAGACAAAAGTCTGTCAAGGACAAACAGACAGTTATCAGGGTAGGGAGAACAGGTGGGGTTGCCCTTATTGGTCTTCTTGATCAGCTCCTCAAGGTCCTATGCCAGGGAGGCGATCATCACTGTGGCTGGCAGGATGATCTCAGGCAATGCACTTCCAGCGCTCAAAAATAGGAAAGGTGTCTGAGCTCCGTACTGTTAATAGTACTCTTCCAGTGCAAGCTTGACCACTAGAAATTCTCGGTTACTGATCTTGTAATTTTGTTTGGTGGGGCTGAGACGAAGAAAGAAGGCACAGAGTGAACCTGCCCCTCCTTGAATGAGTGCCGGGACAGTCTTTGAAGCATCCACCTCAATGACTATCTGTTGCATGTGATCAGGGGCTGTCAGGGCCAAGGTGAGCCTTGCTTTCAGGTGGATAAAGGCTCGGTCCTTGGCCTGGTTCCACTGAAAAGGTAGCTTTGCTGAGGTAGGTGTGGTGAGAGGTGCTGGGACTATACTGTAGTTATGTAAAAAGCGGTGATAGAAGTTTGCGATTCTGAGGAATCATTGGAGATCCCAACTGGTTGTGGGAACAGGCCATTCTTCTTTTCCGTGTCCGTCCCCATTCTGGCAGAGGGAATCTTTGAACCTTTGAACAGTGTAGACTCATGAAACTCATACGTTTCAGCTCTGACAAAAAAAAGCAATTCTCAAGGAGATGAAGGATGTCCTTCACAAGGGTCTGGAGAGCGGGGACATTTGTGAGCAGAAAAGACATCAAAAGACAATTGTAATGGCTGGAGTGTGAGTTGAAGGTGGCTCTCCACTCGTTGCCCCCTTGGATTAGGACCAGGTGATAAGAATTGTGATGGTCCAACTTGATGAAGAACCAAGGTTCCTGGAACAACTCAAAGGCAGAGAGCATCAGAGGCAAAGGGTATCGGTTTTTGAAGACTATTTAATTCAGGCCCAGGTAATCTATTCAGGGCTGGAGAAACCCATACTTTTTCCCAACAAAGGCAAAAGAAAGATGGATGGATTAGGCCAACAAAAAGAGACTCTTGTATATACTTCTCCATCACCTGTCTGATGGGTTGTGACAAGCAGAGCAGGTGGTGTGATGCCAGGCAGCATGTTTCAGTTTTGTTGTAAAAAATTAATTCTCTAAAAATAAATTTAGAAGAATCAGAATCAGAATCAGAATAAGCTTTATTGCCAGGTATGTTAACACATACGAGGAATTTGTTAGTGACAGAACTCTACAGTGCAACAGAATGTCAGTGACAAGACACAGGTAATAAAAAGAGTTATATACAGATATACAAAATAGCATGCAAAATAGCAAAAAGACATTCCAGTATGACCAGGTATGATGTGTTTGTATAGGTATGTTGATATGTGCAAATATGAAAAATAAGTGTGCGTGTTACATATTCAAAATAGATTAAAATAATTGAATTCAAGCCTTATTGATGAACAGATTAATTATTTCTGATGTTATTGCTCTAAAATGATTCCCATTTATCCATAATGACATATTCTCAGAATTCAAAATGAACAAAATACTAAGCAAAATATACTGGTCAACAGTTTGGTTTGGTTTAATCAATGCATTTCTCTTAAAGTTATTTTAATTCTATTGATGCTGTTGGTTTTAAAATTATTACTAGCTTTTCTATGTGACGCTGTTTTTCCCTTAAATTAACGGAAAACAAAAATGTTTTGTCGCCCTTGCAAGTTTAGAAGTAAACTTCTTAAAAAGGGACAGAAATGTAGCTGAGTCGCCTCTACCACATGGTGGCAGCAAAACATCACACTGCAAAATCGCAAATACTTTTTCTTTTACTTTTCTCCGGCTGTATACGTTAATAGTTTGGAACTTACACTGAGTGATGCTTAAAATTACTGTAGGCCTATGCCAATGATAATAATCAATCATTTTCCTGATAACTTTGGATATACGAATAAAGAACATGGGTTAGACCCGTTCTTCGATCTTTCTCTCTGAGACACATGGGGTCGCTGTTAAACCATGGCTTATGTAATGCTTATGTTCGCTTTCCGAATTGTGTTTTACTGTATGTATACATATATATTTGCTTTTAGTCGGCAGTGAAGTATATCTTTTTTATTCATGTTTCCAATAGCAAATAACCCATACACCAACTCATCATAATACGGTATTAACGTGTGCGCTAGTCTTCCTTTACTTTACGTCACAAAACCGCAGAGGATCTGTGAGTGACCGCTGAAGAATCATTAACTTATTAAGCTCCTTAACTGCTTTTGAGAGAAATGTGCCGTGATTATGTAATTTCTATGCAAAAAGTACTCAGCTATATACGCGTTATCAATCTACGCCAAGGCGTGTATGACCGCCGGTTTTATGGACCATTTACTTACACTTTTTCGCGCTTAACTGATAAATGCAATGCAATATGAAGTACTTTACGATTGTAAGTAAGCTTAAGAAGAGAAAATATGTGCCAATTTATATATATAAAAAAGTATGTTCAGGCAATACCATCTAGAGGTATTTATTTGAACGTATGAAAAATAATGAACGTTGATGCCCAATTAATACAATGATTACTGTGCAGTCGATTTTAAACCAATGAATACGTTTTTGGCTGTAATCGTAATCTTTGAAAAAAATAAAACTCAAATGATCATTTTAATGTCGACTCTTTGCTTACAGTCAATGACTTCGGTTAAAAAAACCACCACGCCTAGCAGTCACTGTGAAGACAAGACACAAAAGAATCCCCGAAGGCGATGTTTGAAATGATTTTATCAAATCAATCTCTTTCACCCACTACCCAAATGGATTCTGCATCAAAATACACGTGCGGTAATGGGTGGCCCTTCAAAATCCATGGTAGCTGGATCAATATAGATTTTGACCTAAGCTTTTGACCTAAATCTCTGTTTACTTTGGAACTGAAAACAAACATTCGTTGTATTTTACCTGATGCTCGGTAATTATAACTGTATGTAGCCTATTTGTAATATTACGTGATCATTTTAGGTTCGGTTAAATGAAATGCTTTACAAATATTTACGTGCAAGTTTCCACTTGATTTCCGCTAGCGATAAGTGATGGTACGAACTGTTTGAGTTTATTCCTGATATAAAAAAATAATTTCTTAAATTTTTTTTGCCTAGGTTAAAATTACTGACCGAATGCAAACCTCGGCAGAATATCTACTGTGGAAATTGTTCAAACGAGCCGTCAAATATACAGGTAAGTGGTAAACGCGAACATTTCATATTTCCACTAAGTTTTGCTCAAGAAATGTCGGTGTGTGGACGCTCTGAGGAGGGGAGGAGAGACGAGGAGAGTTCTGTTTTGCCTTTGGGGCAAATTCGAAAAAAAAGGTTCTCTTGAGCCAATAGGAACAGAGAATCCACCCCATTGCTCTATAATTAAGAGTTTAACTGGGTTGGGTGCTGCGATAGTGTGTGCAGTACTGCCGAGAGAATTCGACGAGAAGAGATTCTCTAAGGATTTGTACTACACTCCGCCTGCATATACTTTTATTTATCTTTCACACGATATCCACGGCGACTTGGACGTTCTGCTTCCAGGGGAGGTGACGCATAATGAGCGGACCAACTTTTGAGAAGAAGATCACCAGCATTTTAACAGATCTTCCAGGTTCTATGAGCTGCCATCCAGCATCCAAAGATTCTCCAACGCTGCCCGAGTCCTCGGCGACAGACATGGGTTACTACAATGGACAGACAACACACAGCCAACACGAGTATTACCAGACTCAGTCGTATTCGCAGCCTATGAACCCATACTATCACCAATTCAATCTAAACGGAATGGGGGGTGCAGGAGCGTACCCCACCAAATCCGAATACCCTTACTCGAATTCCTACCGGCAATACGGACACTATAACAGGGAGCTGCAGACGCCGCCACAGGATATAGGTAAGATACAAAGCCTCGGACGCCGTAGCCGTACGGACTTCTCTGAAATTTATTAGTTCTACTCCATTCATTCTGGAATATATACTTATTTCTGCAGAGCGATCAATGAATCCGCTTCTTGTTATATTTTAACCATCCATTTTCTATAACCGCGTATCCAGTGCGGGCTGACGATCTACCTGTTTGCAATACTGCAGTAGCTACTTAAAACATTTCAACATTTGTAATATAATGACCAAATATAAAACGAGTATGCGTGACTCTTTCACCAACAGCATGTATTAAATTGATTTCGACGCCTTTTTACAGTTAGTCAACTTAAAACATTGTAAGAAATGCATATTACTTAAGTTCCTTTACATTATTTACTGTGGCTAAGGACATACTTTCTGTTAAGCCTTCTGCTAAGGAAAATACAGCTTCTATAAAGGATTCAGACATACAAGTACCGTAAGGCACCGGGGGCATCACCGAAGATAAATATTATTTTAAAACTTGCGGTGGATCTTCTCATTTTAACATCTATTTATAATATTTGCGTCGGAATAACCCTGAAATGCAGTTACATTTATTTCATTTGTTTGCTTTTGAAAGAAATAAATGCCAACCACAAACGAACAATCTCAGAGATATCTTGATTATATGAGACTATTTGATACTGTTATTTATTCCAGTTGCTGACTGCTGCGCAATTATCCGAAAAACGTCTATAAAGCTGCAGCCGTAGTTGTTTAAATGGCAATAAATAAGGCTTCTCGTTCAGGTATGCATAAAATTAAGCTGTCCATCTCAATTTTTAAGAATGAGATTTTATATTCTACTACTATGAAATCGCAAACACCCAGAGTAATACACTGAGCGTGATCGCACTCTGCATGCTGTTCTATTTGCGGTTACGTGGAATCAGGTATAAACTTTGCACCGATCTCAGGTTTCATCTGCGGTAAATTTTATAGTATGTTCTGATACGTACTGTAAGAAAAATCATTATTTAATTATTATGCTTTCGGTGTCATGTGGTTTTGCTAAAGCCTCTTCTAATTATTATGCTAAAAACAGGCCAAAAATGATCGATTGCGCCTGCACCCCGAAGCATTCATGCTCATTGCAGTTACAATACGTTAACGAATCACCGATACGTAAAAATGAACGCAATCGCCGAATGTCCCTCGTGCATTTTAGTTTTTTAAGCTTATCTTCAAAGCAAAAATGCACGACGCCAATTTGATTTTCATAAACACAACCGAAAACTAAAAATAAAACTGCATCGGCGACGACAACAACAACAACAATAGTATACATAGAACAATCTTCAAAAGGTACTTTACAAATCAATTCAGTACTAGATAAATGTCCGATAAATGTTAACGTTAAATATATGCATGTGTACCTGCTTAGGCACATAAAATACGGAACATGCGTATATATTTAAGCACTCTAATGTCAGATACTTTTTCAGTCAAAGAAGAACCTGAGCCCGAGGTCCGAATGGTCAACGGAAAACCGAAGAAGATCCGCAAGCCTCGCACCATTTACTCCAGCTACCAACTTGCGGCTCTCCAGCGAAGGTTTCAAAAGGCGCAATACCTCGCGCTACCCGAGAGAGCGGAGCTCGCGGCTCAGCTGGGACTGACGCAGACGCAGGTAAACTCAGACGTTAGCAGGCCTACGTGACGCTGCAAAATGCTACAGTTTAATAAAAAATGCCATTCAAACCACTTAAACTCCGCAAGTAATCTCACGGAAATTCACAGAAATGCGATTTGAGGGGTTCAACGAATGCACGCCAAATATGTGTCTTGTGCATTTATTTAATGAATTATAAGGAAAAGGTGTGTTTAATTTTTATTTAATGCCATTGCAGTTTTCTAGTTGGCGGTTTTAACCAACAAAACTCTTTCCAGAATACGTCTACTTGAACTTGAAGCAATTTCACCTAGGCTATCTGTATACTGTAACAAACCCGTAGTTTATTGTAGTCTAACAAAAATAATTACATTAATTAATTAATTAATTTCATTTTAAATTATACTTAATACTTAAAATGATATTTATACATGTAAGTGTGTGGAATGCCTTTTTTCTATAGGCCCACTAACACATGCAAAAGAGCAAAATATAAACCATTCTTACATTAGGCTATACAATTTATTAAAAATAAACGCGTCTGTGTCTCTCCTCAATTACTAAAATTAAGATAAACATGTAAATCGAAGGAAGACGACAAGCTTTAGAGTAACAGCTGTTTAAAACAAGACCACAATCGGCACTGTGCATTGATTTAAGCAACACTGTCAACAATCTGTCACATCGCCTTATTAATGTGAAGTAACTGGTAATTGCTGTTTTATACTAATCGTAATGGTTTATGCTTCAGAGGCTTGGTTTCATCCCTCTGGGTATGATGCAGAAGCGTTTTACGGTATTGAATACAAATTCGAATGACGTGATCTAGGTTAAATTAAATAGCCGACTAAGCTGAAATTCGTGAACATGTATAACAATTTCAGTACTAAACATAAGCATGGATTTATAAGTCAACGATATGTATTTTGTTTCTTCTTTTCATTGACAGGTCAAAATCTGGTTTCAAAATCGGCGGTCCAAGTTCAAGAAGCTTTACAAAAACGGAGAGGTTCCGCTTGAGCACAGCCCCAATGCCAGTGACTCTATGGCCTGTAACTCGCCACCATCGCCGGCCGTTTGGGACAGTAACTCTCACACCAACCCTACCAGCAGGGGACCGCTTGCGCAGCCTCCGCTCAGCTCATCGCCCTCTTATATGGAAGATTACAGCAATCATTGGTATCAGCAAGGATCGCATTTACAGCACCCGGGTTCTGTTCATCATACGCCACCGCCGCAGAGCGTTGGTGCGGTGTATTAATATGGACTGGTGTGTTCTCTGAAAAGCGAAAGACTTTTAAATGCAACTGAGTTTATCAATACACGTAGTCCAAAAATAAGCTGACACCGGGGGGGTACCCATAGTGCAAGAGTTTATTATTATTATTATTATTATTATTATTATTATTATTATTATTATTATGTGCCCTTGCTTTTAATTGAACGCTTGAAAATCAAATGTCAGGGAAACCCATCACTGTATTATTTAACAATCTAAACATCAATCTGTATTCAAGAGCACATAACATGCGTATATTCAATTCACTTTCTCACTTGTAACATTTTAAAAAGGTATGGAGTGGGTTTTAAATTATTAATGATGTTTTATGTTTCGCTGTTTATTTTTTCCTTCTAAAGAAGGCGCATTTTGTTTAAAACCCAAACAATAAATTTGACCTACATTTAAGCCGTAAATGTGCATTAGATTCATGACATGCTTTAAAGACTCAGGTTGTTATTTATATATTTTGTACAATAAAATGTCTAAAACTGTACATAGGTCTTTGTTTATATACATATATAAAAATAGAACCACTAAACCATAATTCAGTTTGAAATACAAGACCGCACTGTGGTGCCGAAATTTTTAAAAAGTCATTTAATTATTACATGTAACTATTGTTATTGTTATTGTTATTCTATGAGATTAAATAAAATGATTTAGAATTTAACCCTATGCATATTTAAACATATTCAAAATTTGCTTGTTTTTCAAATCATTTGGACCACCGTACAGAAGCTGTTTCCCCGTTTCACCACTGACACTCAGTAACATCACCGCTTTTATTTTTAAGTACTTACAATATAAAGCTTGAGATATTTTAAGTTATATGCGGCTCAGATAATCAACTTTGCTTGCACTAACGCACACATTAGGAGTACACGAGCACTTTAACATATTTATTCCATCGCAATTGTTTCCAGCATCTTCTGGGTGCACAATTGCTCTGTTTTCCTTTAATTAATCAACGAAATTTGGGTCCCAAAGAGCGGGACAAGCTGTGCCGAATAATGCAACTTGTAATATGTATTTAAGACAACTACAAATAATGCCTAGATCCAAGAGCTGGCTTTAACTCTGCGTGGTGTAATGAAAGAGTTAAGTGTGGGCAAGACGCTTGCCTGTAGTCCTCTCAGCCCGCCTGAGCAGTAAGAACCAAACCCAGTATGGTTTTAGGGCTGCGTGCAAAGAAGCTGTAGGAGGCGACAGGCAAGCAGACATGCTGGAGTCACCGGATTTTATTAGTATTCTGTTGCCAGATAAAAAGAAAGAATACAGCAGAGAGAAAAAGAGAGGGAGAGGGAGCGGGGTAGAGACGAACAGACTGAGAGGAGAGAAAAGACTGCTTGAGTAGTTCTTTAGCCCCGGGACACGTGCATGCTGCAAGTACACATACCAAAACAAGAGCACGAAGACTGCAGGGGTTAGGGGCAAGAGAAAATGGTGCAATTCTCAAGCTGACAGTCAAGTCATTTAACCATTTCTGTGCCGAACCTGTTCGGATTCTGGATTGCCCTCTGGGGAGGTGGGGTCTTTATATGTGAGCCGTGTCAGTACAATGGAAATTGAACACTGAGAACAGGACCGGTGAACGGGAATATAACCAGTGAATTGCCTTTTGTCACATTGTCTGTCTTTGAAACATAAATACTTTCCACAATTTATTTCCAGCATGAATAGACGTGTGTGTACTGTATACCCCTTTTAGTGAGAATGACAAGCCTAGCTAATTCAGTCCCGTAAAGCCTGTGTTACCAATTGTCAGGCATGCTTCATTGACCCCTATAGAAGAACAACAGTGCAGCATATGTCTGCCACTGGTCAACACAACCAAAGGCAATTACTTTACATGTATACGGATGAACATACGTTCCCTAAGACATCTTGGGATTTTTTTAACGTCACCTGCAATCAAAGCAAATGAGACAGCCTGCATGGGCTGGGAAACAAAGTTTCTCAGTAACCTTGACTAGTTTCAGTATTAAAAGTATGATTTTCCTGCTATTCGTACAATCCCCCCTCCTTCCAGAGTGTAAAGGATCCCTCACCAATAGTTCTTAAACAATCCTTAAGTTACTTAAAACTCTTCCTTCTTTTCCGACATCTTAGGCAATACAAATGTTATTTCCGTAACATCTTGCAGTATTTCAACTGAATATTTTTTTGGGATGCTGACTTGTGAAACAGCAAAAACATAATGGATAAATGTATATGAAGTATCGAGCATTTACAAAAACAAAAAAAAGCAGTTAATTGGCACATCCTGCTTCAGACCTCTCTGTGGTCACAGCTCTTAGCTTAGCCTATCTTGTTCAATAGAGTACGCCTCCGATCGTGAGTTTTCATTTAAAGTTGTCTCTTGTTTTTGCTGGGCGTACTGTGATTAGACCCGCATCTCGAGACAAGTTTGGATGCTCAGTTGCGTTCAAAAGTTGCGGCTTTTTAGCATTACATCTGACTGCTACTGGAAAATGCTGTGAGCACACGGGGCCCAGCAAGCGGCCGCATCCGATGTCCCTGCTCTCATGAAGCTGATCATTTCCCACGTATTCAGTATAATTGAATAATCACACATGAACGGCAAACAGCTATTCTGTCAAATTTAGATGAAATAATATATTAAAATCTAGATTTTTTCAAACAATCTAAGCGGCAATAAATAAAAGCCAGGGCGGAGAGTCAGCGTCGAAGTCGGGCTCGATCGTTCTGAATAGGACTCAGGCTCCGACGGTCGAAATGTTAATTAGCCTAAACACTTAAGTGTACCGGCGCGAGCAGGTGCTGGGAATATCAAGGGCATGACTTTGGGTTGCGCAATGGGGGTTGAGGTCTCCACCAATTTAAGGTGGTCCAGGGGGTTATATTGGCTGGTTTTCATTACTGGGGGGGAGTTACAACCCCCATCTCCCACATAATTTACAATTTACACGCACGGTTAGGATCATTTTGTATAAACAAGTTTACGTTTACGGACACTTCGCAAGCATAATATCACCAATTCACCATTCATATAAATATTCATAATAAATAAACACAGCTTCAGTTCTACTATTCGTGCATCATTCTATTTTTTTACTTTATACATATCTCACATGCCTTGCAGTTGAAAACTTGTGTATGTATTATGTATTCGAAAAACAGACAAAAAACGGCAGTGTGGGAAAACATATGATGTATTTCAATTAACAGCAGCAAAGATGTTTTAATAGCTGATATTAAGTGAGACTAGCAATGGTGCTCATGTTCATGCAAATTCTTAACGGTGACAATATTACTTTTGATATAACTAATATACATTACTGTGTGTTTGGTAAATAGCATTGGTCACGTTTTCTGCGTTACATATCATCACATTTCCTAGATACTGCAAACATTCATATACCCCAGAGCAACAAGAACCGGTCTAATAACCGCAAAAACATAAAAAGACATATTCCTATTTAGGTTCCTATCTGAGGTTTTCAGTATTACTTACTAAAATTGACCTATGACCTATACATGTATGCATCAATCCATCCATCATCTAAACGGTCATCCTGGTCAGCATCGCGGGGTATAAATCGTAATATCGTTTTCAGCAAACATTCAGCAACGCTTTATATTTCCCTTCCCGATAGTTCGTATTGATTAAACAGAGGGCCGCCCTTCCCGTGATTTCGCATTATGTTCAGTAGCTTCATTATTCGTGGAACAGTGTTTTTTTTCCGCAAAGCAATGTTGCGATGTTCTTTATCAAATTAATATAATTCATTCCTGTTGAATCCTAACGCCAGTCCCTCTTTATAACTACGCTGTGTTGATCAAATAAAACAGTCATGAAACTATATAAGCCTATCGTTTAAATTTATAACGTATAGGCAAGTACATGTTTTGTGTGTGTGTGTGTGTGTGTGTGTGTGTGTGTGTGTGTGTTTTTTAATCCACATACTTCAAAATGTTTTCTCACACGAGCTGTGTTTAGCTAAGGCACCACAGCAAAAAAATAGAAATTATTGGCATCGAATGTTGACTTGACTTAGCAAAGTGTCGTACGATTACGATCACAGATTACTAGGCATATCATTTGTATTTGCCGAGATAGCCATCTATGAGGTCTGAGACAATTACAGCATATTTTGAAGTAATTACTATCTGTCAACAGCCATGACTATTGAAGCAATAGCGCCAACGTTATAGAGGAATATACTTAAACAGTTACACATTAATGCATGCTTTTGTATTGTCTTGGTGAACGTAATTTCTTCAGACTTCCCCTCGCAATAACTATTTTATACCACGATCAAAAGACATTACCGCAAGCAAGTCCGCGGAAACCGCAACTGTCCTTGGTCCCATGTTTCTCATTTTATGATTTTTTTCAATACCGGTAGTTTTTGTTTTAATTCTTATTAAGCAATTTCTCCTCATCTGTTAAAAATATATAGTTCGGAAGCAAGGCCATTAGGAATGAACCGCAGAAGCCATATTGTAATAAGTGTCTCGTTTAAGTCACAGGCAAACCGCTAATACACAAACCGCTAATAACAAGGTTTGTATCAGCAGATGGACCACCAACGATTAGTAATTAAGACTAGAAAAGAAAATAGTAAATAATTACAACCAATCCCAATCTGATCCTATGACCCCACTAATAATAATAATAATAATAATAATAATAATAATAATAATAATAATAATAATAGCGACAACAACAACATGAGAAGGAATTTTGGGACAACAAGCAAAATACATTATAGCCCAGAAGAAGGAATTTCTGTCGTGAATTAAATGATCTGGCGGCTGCGATTCCAATACGTCAACATTGTGCATTTAACAATGACGACAGAGGGCGCTAAACGGTGCTTCTTACCGCAATAACTTCAAATACACAACTCCATTTATCTTTAATTAAGAATACATATGATCATACCAAAGTTCGTTTATTTTTGACTGACTATAGTGTTAAGTGGAGGAATGTAAACTAAAAGGTAAAAGTATTTCTTCATGACTGTCAGCTGTCAACAGGTCACTGATCATTGTGCGGTAATCTAGCACATTCACTTCTGCGTTATCAAGACCTGCGGTAATGTTTTGTAATTTGATTCAAGATGTTATTTTATTTTCGTGAGACTGACAGATTTCATTTACTATGTACTTCATTTCTTAATAAAAAGCCAAAATGCGTAGTTTACAAGCAATCATTACGAAGTTTTAATATAATATGAATTGTGAAATGTTTCCACATTTCATACTACATATCTTGTCGCGCAGCACAATCTAGTGCTAGTGTAGTTCAATGAAAGGTATTTAAATATTTAATCAGGCAATCGTGAAATACTAGATGTCAAGCGCTCTTTTCGCGCGCACAGCAGTAGCGCACAGAACTGGAAAAAAGTAGTGAAACCCAACACAATATTTTAAGAAATTCTCAGAAAAAGAACCTTTACCTGAACTGTAAAGTATACAAGCTGATCATTGGCAGAGAGACCATAAATCAGTCTGAGAATTGCTGGGAAAGACTGACAAAAACTGCTTGTACTTTTGCATTCTCTTCTGCATGGGAGGTACTAAAATTATGTGAGTAAAAACATATTCTTTTTACCGTAAATTCAGTGACTAATACAAACATGAATGTCACTGGATTTCTTAAGGTTATACATTAAAAAATATACAATATATAATAGATTTATACAAGACATCAACTGAGAATAATTGTTTTGTTACAAAGAAGGTGGATATTTAGGCGTGGGATATATAAATTAAGTTGCTGAGCAAAGACAGAAATGGGAAATGGCAAGCCAGTCAGAAATTATATATGATATAAATGTGAAACGCAAGTATTGACACTGAGTAGCTGTACAGTTCTCTAAAGTGGGTGCATCAGTAATGGCAGAATGCAGGCAATGCGGCACAGCCATTAGAAACCTTTAATAGCTTTAAATAAAGTTTTTTTCTATGCATATGTATTGTATTTATCATTATGGTGTATGACAGATCTAAAAAAAAAAAAAGCCTTATATGATTTTTTTTTCAGCAACGCAAAACAAATTGAGGATGATTTATATGGGATGATGGATACAGCACTGAACACTGAACCTAAACATTCTACTGATCTGATAATTCAGTGACAGGTTCAGGTTAAGGTTTCCAGTATAAAGAATGGAAATACAGTATGACCAGTGCAGCCAGGAACAGACCTATGGGTCAGAAAAGATGCATAGCAGTAGAAAAACATGATACATTTTTGACACATTTGATTATGTTTAATTTTATTTTCACGGATTTTCTTCAGTACTTTCTCTTTTTCAACCTATTGGTTATTATATCACATAAAACAACTTGGTCATGCATATTAACATGCTTGTGGTTCTCTGGATCATTAGTGCTCTATGCCCCAAGCATTCCGTGCTCCGTGCTGTGGTGAGTAGACGTGTTATGGAAGAGGGCCAGCGTTGCCGTATGGGAAGCTAAGCTCATCGATGTTCCCGTGGGTCTATGAAGGCAAGTGGAGCAGAAGCCTGGTGAGAATCTCCTTCGCGATTCAACAGAAAACAATGTTTGTCGTCTGTGTTTTCAATTCAAAGCAGTGAACTATCATAAATACCACAGTGTTTGCCCAACAGGACTTTCGATGTCCATCCAAAGGTTCCAAGAATTAAAGCTCACAAGTTAAGACAATTCGTTTCTTCCAAAAGACTCCTTTCCCAAACCACCAAAAGTAAACCTAGCAATTTCCATACAGTTAACAGAATAGGTGTGTTTAGAGATATTACACAGATAAGCATTACACAGATAACCTACACTTATAAGCTTAAATGATTTATATATTATATTATTATCTATGATTAGATCTTTGTGAGATTTGTCTTCTAAGCACATGTAATCAGAACTGACAACATGACAACTACTCTCAGGTCTTTATGCACGTTGAAAGACAGTCCAATTAGAATTCTTGGTATTTTCTAGTAAATGACTTAGAACCGAAAAACATCAACGTAGTGGCAGATGGTGGCTAATAGAGCGTCCCTGTGGCTTGTCTGCTTGTTCTTTCCAGTGGTTCAGCTACCAAAGCAAAGCGGGAGAGCAGCTGAGACGCCTTGCCTGACAGCCGCTGCCGTGCCTTTGGGCCACTGAAGGGAAATTCCTCAGTGTCTTTTGGAAAAAAAAAAAATCATTATTGCATGCATTTCAACTTCATTTAAATTAAAGAATAAAATTTTACAAGTTACACCCGACAGATTGATGTAGACCCATCCATGCACCCCTTCAGTCAGACTCCAACTGCTTATCACTATAGGGTCAAGGGGGATATGGAGGTAGACTTGCATGCAAAAACATATACCAATACAAATACAAAATTATTACACATGAAGAGGAACACAGTTTGGTATATTTTGGCTCTTTTTGCCAATGTATCAAATTTTTACAAAGTATTGAGTTCTGGAACTTATCACGAAAAGCACAGGGCACAAGGCAGGGGACACCCTGGACAGGATGCCAATCCATCACGTCTCCATGGTTTTGTTTCAACCAGCCAGTTGAGTAATAACAGTTACGGTCACGGAGTACTCGACTGGTTGGTTGAAACAGAACCATGGTCTGGATTTATACTTTCTGGACCTGAACTTTCTACCTCTGTCTGTAATGGGTTACTTTTGTGAGTAACTTCCTCAGCACTATGTACTGGTATCCAGAGTGCACCCCCACAGTGGGGCCTGTGCTCCGGCTCCACCCACCCGTAACCTTGTCCCGGATAAGCGGATGGAAGCTGTATGTATGTGTGCATGCATGCATGCATGCAGGCCTGTATGTATGTATTATGCATGTATGTATTATATATGTATGTATGCACGTCTGTATGTATGTATTATGTATATATGTATGTATTGCAGTGTTATTCAGTGATTAGTGAAATAGGTATCTTGTGACTTCATCATTGATAAAGAGGAGAGGTGCTATGTGAAGGAAGCTTAAATACTGTTTTGAATTAGAGAAAATGTACACTTAGTGGGTGTAGAGTGGTGGAGTGGTTAAACATCATTAGTATAGATATCAATCAGCCAGCACATTTTAACATATGTAGACCATAAGTGTCTTTTTTAATTAAAATTATTGAGATGCTTCATTATATTGACCCCCAATACCACCCCAGACACCATGGGAACAAGAACGAGAACCGTAGAAAATGTAATAAAAATATAGCTACATATAAATGAACACTTCCATATATTTAATAAACATAGTATATAGTAGATAGTTGCTTGGTTAAAATCCTAGGTAAGAAGCTAGGCAATGATCTGTGGTGAATTTAGAAAAAGGCTTGTGCTTCAGTAAACAGTGCTACAAACAGGACAGCTCCTTACATGGCCTTATAAGGTGATGTGATGTCACCCTTGGGGGGAAAAATAGAGGAATGTGATCAAATGTCCCCACAATGTGATAAAGACCTGTTATTTTTAACGTGGTGTGACCATTTTTTCAGTCACCACAAGGGGAAACTCAATTTTATAAAAAAAAAAAAAAAAATGTGACTACGATCAAAAATCTAAACAAAAAAAACGGGTCACTTGGGGCTAAGGTTAGGGCTGGGTAGGGGTTAGGGTTCTCATGTTGGGATTAGAGTTTTCCCCTTAGAAATGAATAGAGAGTCCCCACAAAAATATAATTACAAACCTTTGTGTGTGTGTGTGTGTCTGTGTGTGTCTGTAAAATGAGCAATGGCCTGGTTGATCTGAGACAGGACAGAAAGGGCAGACAAGCTGTACCCATGACTCACTGTGGGCTGTGAGTGTCCTGTGTCAGCAACAACAGCGAGAAGCAATCTTGACGGGGGTGAATACTATATCTATATCAATATGCACAAATGGCTCAAAACAAGTGTTAGCGCTGGTCGCTAAAGCAAAAAGCAGAGTGAAAGCAGCGGAGTGAAAGCAGGACCTCTGGGGAGTGGAGGATTGTGACATGCTGACTGACAGTCTGCTGGCCCAATGCACGAACATGAGCACTTGTCACAACTTTTGTTCATCTGGAAACAAAGACTCATTTCATTCATAATGGCCTGGGTTCATTTATTCAGTTATAGGGTAAGTGTAATGATGTAGGGCTTTGCATACTGCTCTCCCGGGCAATCATATTCATTTCGTCTCAAATTCTTGTAGAACATTTCCAGATCCTTCCTAAGTCTGTGCTGCGTTCCATTTTCGTTGTCAATGGAGTGACACTTTACTCGTATTTTTGGTACTTGTCAGCTACCTGTATGTGGCATATGTTGTGATTCTGTTTTGAATTTCCCTAATTAGACTGGCTTCCTGACTCTCTTCCAAGTGTAAAAAAGAATGTAATTTTTCTTGGCTGACGTTCTTCTATTTCCAAGAATTTCAAATGCTGTTGTTCCTAATTTTAAATACTACCATCTGAGGGGCCAGACATTGTATTTAAAAATCCATATGTGAAAAAAGGCTGTCATAACGACTCAGCACAGCAATGTTTTTGCGTTTTCTTTTTCAAGCATCACTTCAGAAAACATCACAATATGACGTAACTGACGAGCTTCACGCTCTACTGAGATCAACGGAATAACTGAGGAACAGGTTATCACATTGACCTCAGGGTACGCAGGACGGATGTTCGAGCACACGGTTTCATGTTTACCCCCTGCCACTGTGTGTGGCCCTCACCACGGCCCCCCCAACTGTAGTCAAGGGACAAGCAGCTTTGAAACACTTGCTGGTTATGGACCAGATGGGTGTGTGGGCCAGTGGGGTTACAGTGGACTCAGAACAGCCACTTAGCACATTAGTGAGTATGCTAAATCATGGGGAATGAACTGCTGAACTTGAACGTGATACCAAATGGCAGGACGTCTGAAGCTGCACAAAAATGTGCCTTGGAAGAAGAGATGGAGCCCCTGACTTGGTGACTCATTGGGAGACCTAAAAAAAGAGAGAGTTGCTGGTGGAACTTGGGAGGTAGCAGAAATAGGGTTTAACTGAGGGTCAAGCATACGACGGCTGGGGGGGGGGGAAGACAGCGAGCAGCTGCCAGGCACTTGTTCAAAGCCAGAGCGAGATTTGATTCCACCCCCATGTGCTGATCACTCATTACCATCATTTAGATGGAAAAAAAAATTCAAAACAAAAAAGAAGTGGCATCCCTGACAGCTGTAGGCCAATGAACTCCGGTTCACCCCCGGACTCCATCTTGGATTGGGGGGGGAAGCACAGTACAAAATGGCCTTTGACACTGACATTGAGTACACGTAACAGTCAACACATTTTTAGATCGATTTGTCTATTAACAGACAGCCTTTGAGACAACCTCACTGTTATCTCCTCCACGTCTTTGTTGCCTCCAAATCCCTTGACCCCCATTGTCCTGCTGTCAGGAAGTCACAGTAAGAGCGCATTAATACCCAAGGCTTTCTGCTAATCATACATATAGGCACATTGTGACAGCAAGTTAAACGAACCACATACTCAACCCGGTCATCACAGACACATGCACCAAAGGCAAGTGCTTCACAATTACATTAGTTACCAGAGCACTCATGCTAATAACATTAATCACAATGAATTCAATTGCTCCTCGGCCCTCAAAAGACAGCTGGGATTTTGTGTAATAACACCCCATCGAACCTTCATTGATATCCTGCAATTAAATTTCATCAGACACCTCGGGTAGAGAAGCCTCAGCCCCGACACTGGGAATAGCAGCTTGTTTTATCTGCATCATCATCCCTCTGTTCCTTCTCCCCACCTCCATCTTGCTCTGTCTCTCCGGCGCTCTCTCGAGTTTCCCAAACCCCTTTTTGCTGTAATTGCCCTGTTCAGAAGACCCAGCACTGCCTGTCCTAATTGAGCTCCCATTATTCTAATCTTGAGATGTGAAATTGCCTATAATTTACTGTGATGCCTTGCCACTCCATTCAATAACACTTCTTTTCTCTTCCCTGGACTTCAAGTAAACAAGGCCCGTAGATGCTCCAAACCCAACAAGGGAGGTGGTATATAAAGAAGGCTGGGAGTAGCCAAATTAATCAACACCCCGTCCCTTTATCAAGGAATTTACACAGCAGCAACAAAACCTTGGCTTACCGATGCACAGAGGTGTCAGGCTTCACCTTTCCTTCACTGCAATATACCAGACAGCCACCCACCAAGGTAAGTCACTGTGCACTTGTGGCCAAGCCTACAGGTAGCACTCCAGAAATTTTACACGTTTTCTTCCTGTTATATCTGTCAAGAGTTATCATAATACAAATATTCATGCACAGAGGATATGGAGAAGATATCTGGACTAAGAAACATGGAAGGGAGGGTATGTTATTTAATCTGGGACGGAATTCAGAAGATATGTGGACCTGGTCTGTTTCTTTCATGGAAGAACTAAACTATTGTAAGATGTGAATTCATAGTTCATTTGTTTCATACCTGACATTTCCACTGTCACTGACATTATTCCACAGCGTGGGATAACTGTTCACAGTTGTGAATTTAATGTAAATAAAGAATATGCAATACACATAACTAGACACAGTTTTTATTACATTGGTTGGCTAATATGTTGTAATACAATATTATGCGGAAAAATATTCAGGTACACTGTATTGTTTCGCTGCTTTAAAAACGTACCCGCCGCTATAGAGGATAAAATAATCTAATGGGCGGGATTAAATTGTGTAATATGTAGCTATCTAAAACCGGACAAACATGAAGCTCGAGTGACAGTTCAACCTGAGGAATGTTGCCCACTGAACACGCACACACATACACATAGCCTATAATGCCTCAACAAATGCATGGTTTTGGATCCGCTTGGAAAACTCTAGATTCTCCTTTGTCACTCGTACTCGAGTGGGCTCACCAGTACACTGCATTACCCCACTTTGCAAAAAATTCGACTGGATTTTAACATCATCCATCCATTTTCTGTACCAACTTGTGCCCGTAGCTCACTGGATAGGCTCCAGACCCCGCGACGCTGCATTTGTTTAAAAATCCTTGCTCAGTTTGTCTAAACGCATTTTTAAACCTTCGTGATAAAAAGAAAATTCTTTCCGCTTTTGATAATATGGACTTTGATGTTTCCTCAACCTTCACGTTTCACAGGGAGCGGGAAACGGGGGCGGAAAGCGCACGGGGCTGGGGGGGGGGTGTCCCGGGTGGAAGCTCCTTAGCCGCGGTATACCTCAGATTCTGCTAAAGTAGTCTGTCAAGTTATCGCGATGGTATAAAGTACAGGCGTGAGGCGGGGTTTCATTTTTTTAAAGTTAAGATCAGACAAACCTGGGACAGGCAGACGGCACGGGTTTTGCATTATAACTCCTCTCCACTTCTAGTAAACATTTCCTAAATTCAGGAAGTCGCATAATTTTCTCCTAATGATCGATCCACACCTGTAAACCCTTTTATTCAACCGCATAATTGTCTTCTAATTCTAGTATAGGCCTACCTATAATATTAGTCGGAAATACACGTTTAAGTTGACAATATATGAAACACTCTGTTACATTGACATCACAGGTGTAGTGAATACATAGCAAAATGACACAGTAAAGGTATGCACATCTGTATTACAGGCTACACAATGCAAATGAACAGCCGCATTTTTCGCTCGTCTGCACAGCAGAGACCGGTCGTTCCATAAAGATCTCATGTTACGTTTAACACAGCACAGTCCGTCAAACGTAATTACGTATATAAAATAAAACAGTTCAATATATATCAGATAGCCTACCTTTTTAAACAAGGGCACCCTGGGTTGTCTTAACTTTTCACATATCATGTTTGTCAGGAAAAGTGTTGTATACTTTATAAAGCCACCAATGAGGATATTATAGCACTGCAATAAATTACGTCTGTCAGTGTCTTCGCCGTAATACAGAAAGCTTAACGATGAAATTAACTGCCAACCTAAGGAAGAACAAAGCAAGTCACCCGTGCAAACGGTTTTACGATGCAACTTTGTTCCTAAGAATACGTCAAAATTCCGACTGCTTTAAATTTACGCTCTTTTTGGAAATCAGTACATCTATCTATCTATCTATCTATCTATCTATCTATCTATCTATCTATCTATCTATCTATCTATCTATCTATCGATCTATCGTTGTATCTACCAGGCATTCAAATTTCAATTCGCAATTCTAACAAAACATTACATTGTATCACTCTATATTGAGGACGACACATATTAATGGAGTCCTTTCTTAGACGCGTGTGTTCAGGGCAGTCACAAAATAAATCACATAATAATAATATAATTGTTATAATCATCGTTACACCATAATACACCATTCTTACGCGGGAGATTAGTGCTCCAGGGTTGCATATTGCTATACTTTAACCCAGACTCGACGTAAGCCTGAAAAAAATGTGCAGCTCTATATATTTCAGAGTCAAAATACTTAAGAAAACCCAGTAATGAATATAAAAGTTTAACACCGCCACTAACAATAATAACACAACAGCAACAACAACATAATAATAATAATAATAATAATAATAATAATAATAATAATAATAACCATTCCTATAGCATTAAATAGTATGTATAGTAGACGTATATTTGATATATAGAATAGTATGTATATGTACATTTGTATGTAGAGGTATGATAGGGATTAGTTAGTTATATCTAATTGTAATTAATTCCTGGGGTGATTTAAATTTCTGGAACGGCTGCGAGTATAAATCAACAGTAATCAAATTTAAATAGCTTGTTCTCTTTTTCAACAATTTAATTTGTACAATTCGCAAATCAGTTCATACGCCAGTTTCTTTGAGAATAAAAGCAGCCATTTATCTTGGTCGTTGTACAAAATTTTACAAAACAGGAGTAATTTCATCAATATAATTTCAACCAAATCCTTCGTATTTTAGTCCTATTCTGAATATAACGTAACGTAAAATTAATTTTACATTTTGTTAAAGGTTATTTTTGTAAACAACGAACCTACAGTGTGACGGCTTTTCAGTTTGTCATTTCATTTATAAAAATGAAAAATCCAAACGACTGGTAGGCCTATACGTAGGCCTACATATTTATTTACCGATACTTTTGTTTGTTTATTTGTTACTTATTTTATATTAATTAAACACAAACACCGTTATAATGTAACGCCAACGATTTGATGTTGTTTCCATTCGTCCTGTTCACATGCAGATAAACGTGAAAAAAGTTCTAGGACCGCCTTCCGTTACAAGAATTTCCGTTTTCCTATTAACAGACCATATTGACAAGCCGTGCTTTTTTATCTTTTTTTAAGTACGCTAAAATCATATACGAAATGTAGTTTGTTAGCCACATGTTTGTACTGTTACATCAGACTTTAGCACTTAAACCCCAAGCGCTATACACGCTTTAATGAACAATAACCGGCAATGTGACACGTGGCAACTTTACGTTCGCGCAACATTTTCGCGAGTTTGATCTCGTTCGCCGTTATTTGCATTAAACTGTTAGTAATTTGATACAACAGAATCACTTCTACCGGCAAACCCAGGTATCAAGCAATGGATTCTCTTTGACATGTCTGCATTCGAAACAAAACAGCATTAAGAAATACATTTTGTTGGCTGTAAATTACTTGTAATTACACTGTTGGAATGAAAGCCGTATTTAACAAGAGGAACAAGCTGTGTCCTAAATTACCTTAATTGGTGAACCCATTTCATAAAACATTGAAGATTCTTAAAATAGCATCCTTTCGGCGTGTCCAGATGTTTCGCAGCTAAAAGCTTTGACCTCCCCTCCCCCATTACCCTGCACCTGACGTGAAAGCGCGCGAGTTCAACTGCAAGTCCATCGTTTTCATCTCCGTTCTCTAATCGTCACTTTGTGGCAATCATTTTTTCCTGATCACATAATGAGAATATTCATATCAGATTTATGATGTGACATTACACTTGTGCATTAGTTCACTGGTCAATTAAGTGTAAGATAGTGTAGCACTTATTTTAGGACATAATAATTATTATGTGGAACATTATTATCATTGTTGTCTATAATTATACCTTGATTAATAATAATAGATGCATGTGTAAAGAATTGTACTGTCATAATGTGTGTAATGTAAATAAATGTATTAGGACTTGGTATTTTTCCACTGTTTAATTGGCGGCTGGCTCATTGCAGCCTATATGGCGTAAATATATGACTCAGACACTTTAACGTCGTAACAAAGCAAATGAAAGCCTGTTCTAAATCATGATCATCTTTTATACACGTTGTTGTGTTGTGATGAAAACTAATGTAATTTTAAATGTGATTTAAAAATAAATTATTAACCGTATTTAATAGTAGGCCTAATAGTATCGTATATTTTTTAAAAATCGCAAAAAATGCACCTAAACTTTGACGTTTATAACTCAAGCAAAACGCTTCAAGTGAGATCAGTCATTTCAGTATTAAGAGCATAAACTGACACAAAGTAAGCTGGTTTCAGTTTTATTTTAAGCCCTAGAAGCCCTGACGCATTTACAGGCGCGTCTTGTATATTTGAAGAACATTAATTAAGGGTTCTCGGCTTCCTCGATGTTAAGTAAACCACAGTTTATGTACACCGATTATTAAATAATTCCAGTTATACGTGGAGATGGATTTTTTGCAACATGATTGATATCTTTTTTGTTTTTCAGATATATAGGAATAATCGGTTTTAAGTGTTTACCCAAATAAGATTAACGAGACTATATATCTACATATTTTTCACGCCTCAGAAGCCAAGTCTGATGCTATCTCACTAACATTTCAGTAGTTTCTCAGCCCTTGTGAATAGAAATATGTGAATGTACCATAATTGTGTTTTTATTCATGTTCCAATTTAATTATTTACTAGTTTCAGTAAATTTGGAGTTGGGCGTTTATTGTGTCTTGTAGAGAAACACCTGTGTGCTGATCAGTTTACTCTCTCTGACGCGATGTTCCCTGGTTTTGGCGTTTTTCTGCATGTGGAATCTCATCCTATTTGCATTTACTTTAAATCACAGTTAAGCAGAACTATAGACAAACATGTACCTTGACGGCAATATACCGACCGGTGCGATTCGGAACAGCTGGCAAATAATAAAAAAAAATCAGCAGGGTGATTTAACTTAAAATCACTAAAAGAATTTACAAAAATGTGAATGAATATCATTTTAATAAATAATGCGAAATATATCTTAAATTAGGTTTAAACTGGATTTTGCTCTGCGTGATCGACTCAGTTAATTTTCATATCATTTAAAATAATTATTACACAAACAATTAAAGTTATAAATGTACTTTTATTATCAGATTGGTTATCATGGTTATTTTTTAGAATATCACATGGTAAGGACGATCCAGTTTTCCGCTGATCTACGGAAAAAAAGATCAGCCCCCCCCCTAGGGTCGAAATCATCCCATCCCACGCAGGTAAACATATACCAGGGCTTCCAAGTCCTGTCTTTCTACCTAATTACGTCATTTAATTTCTGCATGGCATTTTAAGGACAAAAAAAATGACTATACATTTCATACAAACAGCAACAAAACACAGGCATTCGAACACGAGAGAAGTCTCTTAGGAACATGTCCCTTTAAAGGCATGACACACTTCCAACTATAAAAGACAAAAAAGATTAAAATTTATATACATATCTTTTAAAAACCATTCTTAAGTAAAAAGGAGTGGGGGCGCATTTAGATGTGATGAAATGAAAGGGTGGAATTCTTCATGTGCAGCTTTGCCAATTCAGATAAACGCATCACATCATCTGAGGTCTGGGAATTGTGTCCTGGTGGTGGGTCGGGTACCAGTGTCCAAAATTGTTCATGTAGCTGCTGGAGTGAGTGGGCGCCCCTTTGCTCGCCATGGACACGTCCCAGAGCCCAGGAGAGCAGGGTGACATGGGGTTCGTGGTGTGTAGGAGCTCTCCTTCTGGCCCGTTCGAGCCGTGCTTCATTATCTTCTTGTACTTGGACCGCTTGTTTTGGAACCATATCTTAACCTTTAACAGACGGAGGGAGACAAAGCAGAAATGCTAAGGGACAACTGCGATTACCCACAATGCCAGACACAGTCACAATAAAAGTGCCCCATATTTCATTTTCATGTTTCATTTTCATTATTGTTCAATGAATTACAAAGTTACACATTCTGAATTCAGTTATTGCCTATCAGAACGTAGCGTTAGGTTGAGTGTCACAGCAAACCTGCCACAGCCACTGTAGCCAGTAAGAGCCCCTTCTTATCTTTTTAAAGGACACGTCCTCTAAGGCAGAAATTTCTAGCACTTCTGTGATGCTCATTAGCAGCCCACATGTCTATTGACTTCTCTGACTTTTGTTGTGGGGTCACTGACACGTGGATCACTGTAGGCAGATAGTAAAAATATTGACCCAAAATGTTTTGCCAGGAGACATTCTGTAAACGAGACAGCAGGCTAGATTGATCTGGCTTTTATGACTCTTTTCTGCACAATCTGGACAATAGCTGGAGTCAAAAAAACATTTTAACAAGTCATTTATAAAAACCGCAGCATACAGCACATTAACAATCCACTGGAGTGATGTTAGGGTGCATTTAATTGAATATTTAATTAGGTGAATTGATGGGGACAGCTGAAATAGCAGAAAATTTCTATATTAGTCTTTTTTCAAACTGGGCACACCAAATAATTCCAATAAAAATCACACTTGCCATATGTTTTTTTATAAGTATCTGCACTGTAGTTGTAATTGTAATCAAATGGCTGTGGGTGAATGGCTCTCCTGCGGAAAAAAAATGTAACATTCATTTAAGACGAAGCCAAAGTTACCCATAATTCCACTTTGACATTCCCAAACCACCAATGCATTTTCACCAGAGCAAAGCCACAGGGTGTCAAGAAAATTCTGCTCAGAGCTGCCTCTCGGAGCGCCATTAAAGGAGTCGAGGTGAAGCTCGTCGCTCGCAGCCCAGAAAGCGAACATCGCGCAGACTGGAGTCACAGCGGTGCCATTTGCAGGCGACCTCATGGGGTTTCATGTGGCTTGGATGCCTTCTGCGCCGAAGAGACATGTGTGGGCAGATTTCAGGCCAAGGCATCTGCAGTGTGCCACTTGTTTATACGTCTTCAGCCGTGTTTATAGATCAAATAGCTGGAAAATGCTTGCCATATTGCTTATTTCTGTCCCATTTTTTCCTGGCATCTAAACAGAGTTAATCGACTTGTTTTTATTGACATAAGCATAATATTAAAGAATTAAAAAACAATGCTCAAAGAGGTTTATGATCGCTAAGCAGACTCATATAAGATAAAAAAAATAATGTATAATTTCTTCAGTTATTGAGTTATATTAATTTCATTCCAAGTTTCACTAGAACAGCTGTAGAGTCTTGACAATGACGCTGCTGTGTTGCATGTGTAATTACTGCACGCCTACAAATATTCTATCCCAGGTATCATAGGCTACATTAACAACAGAACTCCAGTCACATTTCTGATTTGGGGGCCAGTGCTTGTTTATCGCTGGGATCTCCTTGCCTTCCCACTGGATGAGGCTCATTAAGCCATGCGGCAGGTTAGAAGGTAAAGATGGCCAAACAGCACCTTCACGTCTCCAGGATAAATATTACTATCTGCGCGACGCATCTGGCCGTAGACGCCATCGTTTCTGCTGCGAAGGGAGCTCGGCTCAAACGCCCTCGAAACAGACGCGGTGGTACGTGCGATCCGGCAGGCGTGTGTCTGGAAAGGAGGGTACGCCGTGATACCAAAATGGCACACTGAGTGCTTTGTGAACCCAATGGCGCACATTCTGAATACGCATTTTGGCTTCAATATTCAATGCGTTCGGGACAGGAAAACCACCCACAGGTGAAAAATAAAACACAAAGAAATCACCCTGGTCCAGGTATTATTAGTTCCACTGTACGTCGACTCTCTAATGCAACACAAAATGAGTGTTGCCTGAGAACTCGATCCATGTAAATTCAAAAGACTTACATACTTACAAACACAGCTGGGGTTGCTTCTGTTTATATTTTAACAAGGTTGCCTGGTTACTAAGTTTGAAGGATATGCAAGCCATCTAGATTATGTGGCAGATCGGCTAGTCGTCGGCTGGTATCAAGGTGAGATACCCAGCGTGTGGTTCAAGTTAACTTTAGTACAAGACCAGAAGCACAGTATTCGGCTTATTAAAAGACAAATCTGATTCAAATTACCATAAAAGTTATGAGCTCAGGTGAAGTTGTTTTTCCATTGAAAACAATGACATTCTATTTAAAGCCATATTGAAAAGCAGAAAGCTCAAAATAAAAGAAACAGCTTTTGATTATTCCAAGATCACCAGAACAATAAGTAATAAGCTGAGTAAGAAACCAAAAGAAAAATATTGTTAATTTTTTATTCAAAGGGGAAACAATCTTGGTAAATGGACATAAACCAAGGAAAGATTTAACTTTCAAGAAATCTGTAATAAATCCTTTGTAAACCCTATGCACTTCACATACATCTGATAACTGCAAATGTTACATATAACCTATAAACTGCTGTGCTATATCAAGTTAGAAATAAAAAATATTTACATACCCACATGTAATCCCTAATCTTGATCATCCCACTCAATCACTTAAAAAGTAACTTAAAACAATTTAAACCAGCCTGTATTCTTAACTAAAGCACTGTGGATTATCAGGAAGCAGAGCAGTGTCAAATTAATGACAGTTCCAGTGGACCTGTGGTCCACAGGCGGCCACAGGGCGGATTATGCTGGTTGTGTTTAGGCTGAGGGAAGGAGGCTGAAGCCAAAAACAGGGACCCAGCACACATACAGCCTGCCGGCGGCGAACGCATGCTCACACAACGACCGGCGGCAGCGGCGGTGCCGTGACCGGGGCCACACATGCCTGTACATGTCACCTGTGTCACCGGGCATCTGCTCACCACTGCCTCTTCATTAACCCCTCTGTGCCCACTGAAGTGCGTGACAGCAGGGGAACGAGGCCTTGCCATGGGCTAGTTTTCGTCTAAGATGACTGGGGTGGCATTTGGCAACAGAGAGAACTGAGGCAATGCCTGGAAATTAACACGGTGCGGAATGAAAGGGACCAGGGCTATCAGTGTCTATAAAAGTCTCATCTACACTGTAGTCTCAAGAGTTCAGATTCCGGAACTTATATCTTGCATGAAAAGAAAGAAAAAAAAGACAATAGCATCTTCTAAACATCTGCCATATGTCAAATGCTTTATAGCATGGAAGGTGTCAAAGCTATTTTGTGGCTCATTTGGCAACGACAGTGTCAGGCACACACTATGGAAATGTGGTAAATGATTATCATTAGCCAGGTTTCTAATGCTGAAGTTAAAAGTCCAATTTGCCCGAGCACTGGGATAACCGCAAAACCAGATTTCCATGCATTTGAGATTCATTGGACAGAATACAGCCTGAGTGTGGCTTTCACCCTCAGCACAGGGCCGATTATATGAGAATTAAAACAAAATCCTTTACACAAACCAAGGCTTCAATCATGATGAAAGACATCATGAAAGTAATAGCACATGTAATGCCACAAAATCCTGACCATTTCACACAGATCTTCCCACTCTTTAAAGAAATAGCTGCCCATTTTATATGCATTTAGCTCTTAGAACTGTGTTGATTTCTGACATTACTGCTTGAGATCCTGAGAATGAGTTCTTTTTGGAGCAGAACAGCAGCCTGTCTAGAGCATAAATACTGTAACCTCAACTACTTTAAAGAGCATTTAAATGTCCTTCTGTAATTGTAAGTATTGTCACTACAAGAAAGCTAGCAGGATAACCTATACTATGACTGATCAAAGTATCTTCTCAGAATCCTTAAGGACATTTCTATAATCCTCACTTACTTCCTCTGCATTGTGTGCATCTGGAATTACAGAAGAGATTTTGTTTCCCTGCAACATAATTTATGCAAAGATTCTAGTTACTTCAGCTAAATGATTTCCCTTCAAATTCCTACCAGATACACGTGATACTAACTATACATGCTTTTCACAGCTTTCACATACGTTTAGAATGAGATCTCTTCAGCACAACATTGTTCAAGCTGCAATACATTCTTCCCACAGACTGCAAACGGTTTTCATCCCAAGACAAGGTTTCCCTCTCTCAAATGATTCACTCTGAGATGTCAGTGCAATCTCCACATGTAAACAAATCCCATTTGTTTGCAATGTTTATACTGTACCTCATCCAACAAATCAATGTAAATAGTAAGGTTTGTTTCTGGTGCTTCTTATTAACTTATTACTTAGGCGTTGTATTTGTTTAGTGTTGATACTTTGCTCAGGTAACCATCGCAGTTGTTAGGTCAATGTAACTTTAAAAAAAAATAACGCACGTTAGTGCACGTTTGCATCCTTGTGCCCGTTCTCTCTGCTCACTCTCGATGACGACTCAGGAGAAAGAGCACTCTCTGCACTTCAAGAGGGGGGTTAAATCATTTAAAAGGACATTCCAACGAAATACAGCTTAAAAGCTTAGGGAACAAGAGCCAGCACTTCACAAGTTTACCTTAACAATCCGCAAGGAAAGCGAGTGGCTACCAAGAAATAATTAGAGGATAATCTCGACAGAACACCTAAACCAGTAACGCAATGTGGTATTATAGGCAGCACTTGGGCTCCTTCAAGGCCACGAGGAATCGTGTACCAAATATTTATAAAGCTGCATCACACGGTCAGTGGGACATGACAATCCGGTAATGTGCAGGAGACCACACTGTCTGTGCTTCCCCAGAAACGCTACTGATATCCACTACCCTGCAGTGTTCCTCGCATAAATAAACGACAAATAAAGAAAAATCATATTATTTTTAAACACCACAACAACTATTCAAAATAAAAGTAGAACAACAAGTGTTTACTTTTAACATAGCTATTCTGCTATTCACAGTGGATCCTAAAAAAGAAAAAGAACACACGCAACGTCACTTATTATATCCTAATCTGATAGGAAATAGATTACATAGATTCACATTTTGATAACCAATCAGTAGAGAGTTTATTTATATACCAAACAGGAGCCATGTTTGTTTTATCCCTCCGCCCCTCGTAATATTTTTTTTAGAACAGAGCATACGGTTTAAATATGACTGTACAGTTGTTACAGTATAAATATATCATCCAGTTTACGCGTTACAGGCAAATACTGGCGTTGATATATCTAACAGTGAAAAGTAATAGCTAATCAGAGTAATGACATTTCCTTTTTACACAAGGGAAATTGGATTTATATCAAAAACAGTAATTTTATAACGCAATACCACTCAGCTGCAATAACATAGGTTACTCTTACGATACGAAAACTTACGGTAATTTTTTTCCTGACCTTCCTAATTTGCAAGAATCTACATAGAGAAGACCGCATTTTTCCCAAAACAGAGATACATCCCGCTGACATTTAAAATATTTATTATTTCTTTTTACCTGTGTCTGAGTCAGGCCCAGCTTAGCTGCCAAATCTGCGCGCTCGGGCAAGGCCAAGTACTGGGTTTGCTGAAACCGCTGGTTCAGTGCTTGCAGTTGTAGACTGGAGTAAATGGTTCGGGGCTTGCGGATCTTCTTGCCTTTGCCGTTCAGTCGAATTTCGCCGTTCTCGATGACGGTTGGCTTCTCGTGATCTTCAAAAAAAAAAGGAAATAAGTAAGAATTACTATAAACGATATTTATTACAATAATGATACTTCAATAAGAATATTTTGTCACACTGCTGCAAATAAGCTCAGTGGAGTTGGCTTGCCGCAGTCATGAAATAGCCTATATGGACAGTTGTGGAAATGGATGGATGGATGTCTTGCACTAAAACAAAGGGGCAAGGCCGCGCACCGGTGTCGCTTGTAAATACTCCCGGATAAAATTCGTATTAATTATGAGATGGAAAGTTAAAGGAATTTAAATAAGCCAACTCTCGCCGTTTCCACGATAGAATTACTTTGGTTTTGTAGCATTTATTTTCCCATGCGATTTCTAGTAGTACCCCGTAGGCTATATAACAAAATAGTTTGTTTAGCTGGACTTGCAAACCACAAATTAGCCTGTATAGGCCAAATTATGTTATGCACTTAATCTAAAGCATGATATAACCGCTGCCCGCTCTTTTTGGCCTATTGATTTTGATCAGGCGATTCACAAGTCTACCAAAAGCACCAAGAGATTTTTTTTTAACTTTAACTTGAATGCGTTGCCTTACTCGGTGAAAAGTCGACTTACAGGTATAATACTATTGTTCATTTTCACTTTCATGTTCATTACCTGCAATAAATGGTGTGTTTTATTTATATATTAATTTCCACTTAAGGTGTTATCATTTTTTGAGCCTGGTATTTGCAACACCCAATTGCACATGTTTATCAAAGCAGAACATACGATTCTCCAACAAACATCTATTGTTCATCAGGAACTGGGCAAAAGTCGTACAATGAAAGCATTCTTCTCGAGGCAGGGGATCAATGTTCTAAGTTTTCCAGAGAGTTAAAGACGATGAGGGTACTTCTGGCGAAAGGGCTAGAAAGTCGTGTTAGGTTCAGGCGATTTACAACCAACCTTAACACCAATAATAATAATAATAATAATAATAAAGTCCCAAACAAAGCACTACACAGTGGTTTGTTATTTTTTTTATAAGGCCTGTTAACTTCACTACGAATTCTCTTTTAGCAAGTGCATGATTGAACGCATTTAACGGTTCATTTAATGAAGTTTAAAATTAAATTTGAAATATTAATATTAAACCAGCATTTACGGTAAACCGTACAAAGCTACCTATAATGTATTATACCATAAACTTTCGCTATTGTAATGGGGTAGTGCTGTAACTTTGGCTATTTCTGGATACTGAATATCTTATACAGTCTTAATACACGCGGAATCCCAAATCCACATTAATCTAAAAAGTAGTAACATTTCACGTAGCTATCACACAGCAATATCATCAATTGCGGACATCAATGAAATTGTTACAATTAATAAGCTTATACTCTATTGGATTGTACGTAGGATTTAACATCTGATTTCCTAACTGCTCTTGGGAAAGACTTAAAAAAATGAACAATATCTGGGTAGAACTCGGCAAAATTTAACTAAATATGCAACTTAAACGGTACAACTGGTTATTTCACTTAGTGTTAGATGCTTTACGTCAGTTCTATTTTATCATTATTTATCTTAAAATACACTCCGTATGCAGCAAAAACGGGCGTGAGCACGGAATTTTTTTCACATTTATTTCTTTTAATGTGTTTAAGTGTGGATGTAAGGTATTGTGCCGCGTCAGTAATAGGCCTATTAATAATAACTGTTAATAATAATTGTATAATAATAATAATAATAAATAACGCGGGCGACACAGGATTTTTTACAATTATTGTATAACTCCACTGTAATGCAGTCACTTTATTTTGAAACGACCCTGACACATTAACCGTCACAGTAACTATAAAACATTACTTATACACAAACTGATACTTAAGTACATACCTGTATCTTCTATCCGCGTGTGCCCCAAAGTGCTGCTGTGGCTATTGTGCTGGTAAGACAGGTAAGCACTCGGGTGGTGAGTGCTTACCGTGCTCGGGTAGGGGTACCCCAGCGACCGACCGTAGGAGGACGCCGTCGAAGAGAAGGGACTTTCGTGCTGCGCGTGTCCGCCGGCGTGCAAGCCATGAACTGGGTAGTGGTTATGAGACAGTCCGGGGGAGTGCTGCTGGTGTGCGGGGATTCCGTGTCCAAACTCTAAAAAGGCTGATTTGGACGGGTCTGAAGCAATCAGACTATCAGGCATTGAACTCATAGTCATCATCGATCGAGGAGTCCATAAAAACGACGCGCTGGAAAGGCTGCATAAAGTAATTGCCACTAGCGAGAGGAAACTTGGACTCGATCCATCTCAAAATCAATAAAACTAATAAAAACTGGAAACGAAAAAATATTCCACTATTTTACAATATATTTCCAGATCCTTTGAAGTTTCACCGTAGCAAGTTAAAAAGAGTTTACTGGGAATCTCGCTGAAATCATGGGAAAACTTCACAATTTCTCTAGCCACTTCATACATATGGATCCGATGTGTCACAACCCCACTTGCCTTTCACCAGCTCGGATTCTGATTGGTTACGAGGACGTACTATGTCATCCGACCCCAGGGGCAAGCCCAATTAAATTTATTAACCTATGTTAAAGAACACTGCCTTTCATCCCTTTATGTCACAATAAATATCGAATTGTAAATAGTATTTTGCTCAAGAACTATGATAAAAAACATACACTGAACCACGTATGTGTATCGCAATACTGTAAAAGATGCATCATTATATTTAGAATATAGCATTAACAATCGGTATACAGCAGATGGAATCCTGCGTTCATAAAACTTCTTAAGTTGTATTTCTTCATAATACGTCCATAAACTGTTCCTGTATTTAATATTAAAATGACCCCATTATTTTTACTGGCATATTTATCACACGTACAAAATAGGAGGGGTTGCAGTTCTGATTAATATTAAATTGGACTGTCGAATTATTCGAATGAATGCATTCTTACATTCTGTTACTTGGACACTCAGCATATGCGTAAAACGCTGTATTACTATAGTAATATTCCTTTCACGATATCATTTTGTAGTCTACATCACAAAGTTTACCGACGAGAGTAGGGCACGAGAGCAGCGAGGAGTAGCTAAATGATATAAAAAAAATAAACCGGCAATTAAGTGGATACAATCCAAATACATGCAAACAATTCCACAAATAAACAAATACACTTCAGACTTGGTTTAGACTGTGTCTTGTCATGAAGGCTAAAATTTTGCTACTAACGGTAATTTAAACCATGTGGTTTGATGTAATTGGATAACTAAACACTATAATTTTAACCAAGCAGTCTTCACTCGTTTGTTATTTTGCTTTCAGTTCACCTGAATGTTTGTAAACAAAATATGAGGGCGCGTGGAGGGAGGTGGACATGTGCGTTTAAGGGACTTATATGGGTGCTTGCAGACGCGAATAAGCTAGCACGTAGCCTACGGCAAATACGCGGTGTTCTCTGTGTCTTGGATAACGTGATGTGTTTGTCTGAACTGTTCTTTAATTTGTTGTAATGGGTCGTGCTAGTATTCAGGTTTAAATTAAAGCGACTTAAACATCATTAAGGTCTAATCCATGTACATCTGCTATAGCCTTGTTCAGATGCATAGATAAAGGACAACGGCGTTTTTTTCAGTCCTTGGAAACCAACAAAGACATGGCCCGCGACTTTTAAAGAACACACCTGCTGTATGCATAAAATTCAATTTGAACGTTAAATTCCCATAATGCCCTATGTATTCTGGAATTCGGCGGCCATGCTGTTTTATGGGCAATAGTAATTAATATCGCTCATGCGTTTGTATTGATTTTTGGATAATTGTGAAATAAGTGAATTTTCTGAAATCTGCGCTGTCGATTCACCCGTTAGGGGACAGAAACGTAGATATCATTATACGCATTACATGTTATTCAGCACCTTTTACACACATGATATTGGATGGTACGTTTTAAGAGTGTTTATTTTAATAGCCATACGTTGGACTATGTAATGTCTAAATAAGTTACCCTGGAGGGCTCACTGCGAACTACTTAATTCACGGAATTTCAATTGTCAATTGTAAGACCCCAAGTCAAAGCCACGCCAAATCAATGCGGCCCTCCCCCGGACTGTCTCATAAACACAACCCAGTTCAGCTTGCATAATAGCGAACTTACATTTTTTAATTGACTAAAATAAAGACATCAGACAAGATGAATCTTACAGTTGCGGGGAAATGTCATGATGTGATAGGGAACAGTGATATAAACTGACGCCAAATGATTTCTATGACAACTTTAGCAAATCAATATTTTGGTTTTGATTTTCAAAACCCATTTGTTAAATTTGCTGTGGATTCCATGCCTAAATGCGAACGTGCCTGCCATGGTAAAGTGTAGGGTGCTTATGAAAGACGTGCATTTCGCTACTTAGCACATGGACTAGATTTTTAGAACATCCAATGAACCTGCTTAGAATAACTGTCTCTGTCTTTGCATTATTTCAACAATGACCGTCGTATACATTTCACAGAAAACTACAGCGACAAACAAGAATTAGAAATTAAGGTGTGTGGATGAAACAATTGCCCGTGGGCCGAAATATGACCGAGCAAAATTTAAAATGCCGCTGAGCATTGAGGTAAGGTAAGGGCCGAACGCCGGGAGAGATAGATGATAAATGAAAAATGAAAGTACTTGGAATGGAGGAAAACATCTTTTAAAATTCAAATTATGACATGGAACAACTCAATAATTTAAAATGTTTTATTTTTCTTACTACGATTACTTCTGCTACTACTACTACTACTAATAATGATAAAAATAATTATTATTACAATAATAAATCGTATACACCTAACAAATATGCAGCTGCGCATAAAACTGCGATAGGTATCACTTGTCATAAACTGCGTGTCCAATTATGTGGGCCTACGTGTGATAACATGGTTTTCCATGAGGAAATTCCACAATGCGTCTTAATACTATACTGTGTTATTTAATATGTATGTTTTATTATTTTTTTAACGGTATTATCATTCACAGACAAATGTCTACGTCTTTTAAAAAGTTATTTCACATTAATTGTATAAACCTTGCATTAATGTTTTTTTTTTCAACGTTGTGCAAAAGAGTTATTACATACGATCGGAAGTTTCCAGGTAGGCGGTTGCTGAAAATATAATGGCTGAATGGATTTTGAACATTGAATCATTAACTGATCTCATTTTTATTTCATTGTGAATATCTGACGTAAGAGTCTAATGTAGCTTTGTTTACCCATTTTAAACTCACCCAGTCCCACTTTGTTTAACTAACGAAAAACCACAGCCTTCGCCGATGCCTATGGAAAATAAATGAGTAAAATATTTTAACACTTAGATTACTTAAATTATGGAGCACAGTTCTGTTTGTGTGTGTGTGTGTGGGGGGGGGGGGGGGGGGGGGATATTTGCCAGTATTGTGGTTTTAAATCAAACATGCCGCATGGTATCCTCCTCACAAAAAAACTAGCGATTTGATATTGAAATATATATTCTATTTACCCCGATGGTTTCAGGCCGGGTTTCCTCCTCATAATGTTTTTGGGCCTGAACTATTATTATCATTATATCAGAATTACTGTTATTATTTTCCCACCCGTTAAAACGCGAACAGTTCATCAAGGGAGTTATTCCGCCGCTGTATGGCATATGGTCGCACACCAAAGTGCCCTGCGCTTACCAAGTTTGATGAAAACCTTTTCGTTTATTTCAGAGACCGTTTTTTAAAAATATTTGCTGATCAGTCCACGTAGTTGTACAGATTGTTTTATTGTTTAGGCCACATTTGTTTTTTTTCTGATATCCAGTGGCGTTAATTGACTATGTGCGAATTTCATATTATACAAGTGACACTTCAGATCACACACTGCGCGGTTGAAAACGTGAGATAGGCTATGTAACTCTGCTATAAGCTTAAGAAAAGAAACTAATAGTCAGAGACTTAATAAACCAATTGATTTTAACCGTTTGGCATTCGATCAGTTTAGCTGACGTCATGCAGGTTCTTGCCGCCGTCACTCGAAAATATACTTTTATATTGTCTTTTGTGTAATATTCAGATGATCTGCACCCATCTACAGGGAATATAAAATAAATGATATGCTAGAGGAAAAAGACAATGATACGTGTGTAGATTAATTAACCTGTACACTTAATTAGTGGAACTTTAGTTATTTGTTTGTTTGTGAGATTATTTACTACGTATAAGATTTTTATTGGTAACTGCATGTGGTACAAGTACATCCCTGTTACTCAGGTCGCTGGTTTGTATAACATCGGAATACTTGTTTCTGCAATACTAGTAACAACGGCTTGAATCTTTTCAAGCTTATTTAAAAAAAACACACACAAAACGAACAATACACCAATATCTTCTGATTATTTGCCTGGTTGCCTGGTGTGTTTCAGTCGATAAAATGTAACTTTATAACCTGACAGCTCTTAAAAGAAAAGTCAGTTTCTTGTGTGAATTAAAGTGTGGCAACTCAGAACTCAGAAAGTGTTCGCCAAGATGTTAGTAATGAAAAATACATGCAATCTGCAGCCGGTAGTTTAATTAAAATATCTTCCATCCATCGATCTATTTTCTGTCCTGTTCAGGGTCGCGAGGGTCCGGAACCTATACCGGAGGCTACGGGCGCAAGGCAATTAAAATATCTTTCTGATCATAATCGAAATATTCATATAACGGCTTCTGTTGCTGCAAGAAGTAAATATTAATAACGTAATGCGTTAATGACGGTGGACACGTCTCTGATATTTATAATAAAGATGGTAATAACATTTAATTTGATGTGCATTGTCTTACGTTTTTAATGATTTGTTTACATAATAGTTGACATGTTCACTGGGACTGTGGCTACAAATAAATGCCATATCAGTATTACGATTTTTACACACACATACACACACACACAGCTCAGTAAATTGCAGACTGCAGACAATACCGCACCGGAAAGGAAAATTTAAAACGAATTACCGGTAAAGTAACTGCCATTGGATTCGTTTTAAGTGTCGTATCCAGCGTTGCTTGAAACACAGTTGTTAACAGCACAGGGGGAGGGAAAAAAGACAAGGAGAAGAAACAAACCCACGCAACGCAAGAAAATGAATTTTTATGGCAACGTTGGGACTGAGGCCAAGAATATTTTAAACACTGTCAGAATTCATTTAATTTCTTTAATATCGGAACTCTGAGTTGTCTTAACATATTCCATTGAGAAATTTCTACCCTAAGCATAGCACTGTTTTCCGTGCCAAGAAATAGAATGTATTGACACGATCATTTCAAAGACAAAGTACAGACTTGTATGACTGCTGGAGGACCTGTGTTATAAGGCCAAAGAATTGACATGTCCTGAATTACAGCTCACTTCTGCTTTTATCTCCTGCCAACATTCTTAAGATCTCATATTTAGCCCATAACCGTGCTGCACGCCTTCATTCAGCGTCGGGCCCGGCAGTTTTCTGCCGCAATACTCCCTTCCCTCACTCAGTGCAGGGTGTAAGGTCATCTGTGAATTATTCAGCACTATCAGTGTGACCCCAGTAGGCTGACTGGGCAATGCTCAATTAGCAAACACAAGGAGCAGAAGGTCTTGCAGCCATTCAGACATTTTTATTAAATTATTTAAAATCTTGGAACACCTCCTTTTTTGTCATGGTGCTGTCCATTTTTCAGCCGGAGGGAGCTATCACAGGAGCCTGCATCAAGAACCTCTGTTAAAGGCTGTCTCTCCTGACAGGCAAATAAAGTTATTGTGCTCATGTAAAAGCTAGAATAAAGACCATGTAAGGGAAGACATGCATTTTACACTTCCCCAGCACATGACATGTATGGAATGGTGACACAGAACTATGACAAAGCTATGACAAAGCTTTTGACAATAGACAAAATGGTATTGTTTGCCCCCTCTGTGTGGTGTTAAACTGAGTCCAACAGAGGTCCAGGGGTCTAAAGTTACCACCCAGACCCTGAGACAAAACCAATGATTTTTTTTAAGTCTAAACGGTAACTTATTTTAACTAATGTCTATTTTAACTCGTGTCAATTTAAAGCCAAAAAGTTAGCAATTGTTGTTTTTTTTTTGTCTGAAGTATATATTAAAAAGTATATATATATATATTATAATATAAATTTATAAAAATGATAATCTGTCAGAATGGTCAGCTGACTGACACAAGCTGTAATCTTATACATTTACTGTGAGATTTACAAAATATGAGAGACTGCAGCGTCTGCAGCGTCTGCAGCGTCTGCGCGGAGCACATCACGCACCAATCGGTATCATTTGCCTTTATTAACAAATTACTGTATCTTGTGTCTTTGGAAAAAATAAAAGAAATAGAGGTGCAGTTTTAGTCCAACTACATAATAACTTATAAAACAGCAAACAAATAGGCAACCAAGCAATCAAATAAGCAGGAAGGAGAAGCAAATGAAATGCTGAGCACAAAGCAGTTTCAGGTGGACAAAACTGCTTAGTTGTAATACATGTGAGGATCACGGAGGCATAAAATGATCAGTTGGCATCAGAATCTGCAAAAGAGACAATAAAAACAATAGAGATGATCCAAAGCACCAATTTAACAATGTTATTAACGGTACAATGTTAGATTTTCCAGTTACAACAAGTCCAGCCATTTTAAAGGTCCCGATAATGGCCAGCTAGTCCTGACTAATTTGTTTCCATAAAAAGGTGCAGCTGGGATGCATGATGAGCAGGATTTGAATGGCAGGGGAAGCCTTTGTGGCCCAACAGCATTAACTGCATTAAAGCTTCCCTGCTCACATGCTGTCTGTACTTTGGCAAGGTTTAAGATATTCTTTTCACTTTATATTTCATATTTTTGAATTTTCTACTTCTAATATTTGATCGCTTTGGACAATAAAACCTGCACCATCCTTGGAGGTCGTCCTTCCATTTGAAGCTTATTGACAAGCCAGCAGTGTTTTACCTTATGTTTAAATTCACAGAGGATACCAGGTGTGAGTGCATTGTGTTCAGATACAATAGCGTCCTGAGCCTCAGTGAAGAAAAAAAACGCCGTAATCAATGAACCAGTGAACCCAGAGACACATTGCTATTGTTTCAAATGCAGATAAATGTCATTCATCTAAGACTGCTGAAATTCACCAGTTTCATTTTAGCATTTCCATCTCTTGAATAAAAATAAGCAACTTTTAGCAACATTAAAGGCACAAAAAAACAGGGCTAGTTTGAGTGAGCTTGTGTGTAAGGATACAGACAAGATTTGATTTGTCCAATAGTTTGCCAAAATTTCAGCATGCAACCACAAAATATTTTTAAACTTATATGCCATTGCTATACCATTATATCCACCTCAGACCCGACCTATTCATTTATGTCCATTGTAGTGGACATTGTATTTTTGCATTTATTTTTTCACTGATGTTGGGAAACGTATTTATTCTTGTTGTGCACTAAAGAGGACATGCTGTGAAATTAAAATAAGAAGAAATTTGAAAAAATCTAAATTGTAAGATGTCTTATTTCCTCCAAAGACAAATAACCTACAATCGAAGGACACTTTTTTTCCTTGGGTCTCAGGAGGATATACTCATATACCATTATAATGTAATGTTTATAATGAGAAATACTGGTCAAACAAGAGGCAATGGTCAATCATACAGGACACACATGGGCATAGCCGTCTATAGCTACGTGTGTCTACGAATAGAAACTGCATAGATGTGAAGTAGGCTGACATCAAAAGGCTGGCTGCCTGACGGGTGAGGTAAAGAGTCTCAAAGCGTCAGGGGAACAAGAAGTTTAGATCCAGTGTGAGATGTGCCGTCTTACTGAAAGCTTCAGAAAATCCTGTCATAAGAGCGCTGGTGAGGAGGGCAGATGTGAGATGGAGAAAAGGAAAGGTAGGCTCTCTTTAAGGCTGTAATTATGTCTGCATTACGGAGGAGAACAAAGCCGAGCCCTCAAGTCATAGCGCTGGGATGTGTCCTCACCGCGGCTTTAATACACGCCGGGGAAAATGTTAATAACAATACTTCTGAACTGGGCCCAGACTCGCTGGCGTCTGCACTCCCACACGCTGTGAGCATGTTTGCGTGTGTGCGAGGCTGCCTACGCGTGCGCCTTCGCTGCTCCGTCCATCACGTCGCGTTGACGCAGGCTTGCAGCGTTCCTGTCCTCAGACACGATCGGCTGAACCCCACCCCATCCCCCTGGCAGACACACTGCATTCCCTCAGCGCTAGCATGACATTGTCACATCACTGGTTTAGAGACTATGAGCCGAAACTATAGCTGTGTAGCACCTGTATGTTTTTTGGCTGCTTGGAGTAGATCTTGCCTTCAACTCTCAGTCTGTGTGACCCTGTGAGCCAAAGCATAAAACAGCAACTCCATAGCTAGGACCTTCCACTGCTGCACTCATTGTCTTCCAGTTTGTTTGCATGGTAAATTAGACCTGATTGTGGGCTAGATGTACACCACAATAACCCTGCTAATATTACACAAATAATCTCTTTCCTGTACCGTACCCCGGTGGAAAGTGTTGATGTTTGGAAAAAGATATCATGTGTTTTTATATTTCCAATTTATTTTCAAGTCATTGGCTTGCCACCCAGGGTGTACCCTAGGCTGGTGCACTGAGCACCTGGGATAGGCGCCTAACCCCCCACCCCCCACCCCAACCCCAACCCCAACCCCCACCCCAGCATTACTCAGGATTCATTTCCTGTGCCAGCATTTATTATATTAATAATAGTCACCATTCTATTAATTTCAGAGGCTGAATGGTCAAGAGAAAAATCATGCTCATTGACAAATTCACGTTCTTCCCCATTCCTTGGTAAATAAACTGCGCTATTCTGTCCCACGGCCATCTAACTCACGCTGTGACTGATTTCTGCTTCTGTCTCTGTCTTTTCTTTCCCATAACTCGCCGAGGGCAAGTTTCCTAGTAACAAACACAGAAGGGGTGAGAAGCAATGCCAGGTAATGTAAGTCTGCTGAAATTCTCTTCCCCCTCCCTGTCTATGGGGCGTTTTTACACACACTGACTGCCTGTGGCTCAATGAGACTTTATGAAGGGTTAAGGGCATACTCTCCATACTCTCCATACTCTCCTCCCTGGACACTGAGGAGAAATCGATGTGCATGGGATTACAAATTAAGTAATTTACCCTCCCTCTCCCTTCCCCTTATCCCATTCAGATGGGAAGAATCAGCTACTGCCTGTGATTTTACGCCACATTAAGAATATTGGCTATAACGTTACGAAAGAATTTTGTAGGAATATTAATTTTTGAAGACTTAGAAATGACTGCTCCGTGTTCCCAGACACGTCTTTTATCGCCGATTAACTGATTATTTTGCACTGTTTTAAAAATTAGGTTACCGGTGAGCCCAACACCTGCAGCATACAATCCGCTGGCATAATGAGAGGTCTGGAGAAGGGAACTGGCCCATTACAAGAACGTCGTAATACCTTTTCCTCCGTTTGAGTTACAGGGGAATATTAATGTAATATGTTGGCTGGAGCGCCGAATTCTTTATAGGAATAATTGTTTCCAGGGCGCAGTGTTTAATTTAACTCAATTCTCACAGAGGGTGGACTCACTGTTTAATTGATCGGCTGCTTATTACTGAAACATCAGAGTAGCTTAATTAATTCATAACACGGTTCACGGGAAACGGAATTGCTGAACACCTGCTGCCCCGTTAGCGGCCCCGCGGAAAGGCTGTTTTGTTACTGTACTTTGCTTTGCCTATGGCTACCGCAAAACATCAATATTTCACTCACTTGCAGCTGAGGTGTGCCAGAGAGGTCCCATTACAGGTGTAATTATAACGAGATTGGAGCTAAAGACGACGACAATTAACGACTGTGTTACCGGTCCACTAGCAAAAATTCTGAGTTATTGCCGACCGCAGTGTCAAATCCAATTTTATTTAGTTTTTGTGGTATCTTGGTACGATACCATGAATTGTGCAATACATACGAAATGCAGCGGGAAAATTCTGTTGTCGCTGTAAGTAAAATCATTTCAAATAAAAATGTATATAATAGGCTACGTTATAAAACATAATGCATTCATTTAAATTTCTTTTTGGAAAATGTAAATGTTCAAAAATATTCCATGCCAAAAAGATTGCAGAAGTATTCTCGCATTTAATCTTTTAACAAAAAGTATCTCGGTTAGATTAATTGCGGAATACGAAACAAAATAACGGGCCATTTTGAAAGCGGTAAACATAACTTTGATCGCTTTAAGATTCGTTTCCTTTTCTAAACCGAATTATATCTTTGTGTGGAATTCACCATAATGCGCTCATTTTATGATGAATTAAGAGCTGTATTTTGTACACTGCATTACCAACTACATTTAATAAATAATAATAATAATAATTATCATTAATAATATTATTATTAATATTAGTGTTGTTGTTGCTGTCGTTCTCCGTAAAACACACCATATACCTATCATGTAGAGTTCATTTATGAATTGTCACAATGGCAAGTATTTTCATTTAATTAAAAAAAAAATCTAAAAAAAACTTTTCATTACATATTTTAACACCAAGCCATAGACACTAGGCCTGTTGATCAACCAAGACACGAACAATACACAAATAGCGACAATTCTATTTCTTTAATATGCATATGGAATCTATTTGGGCCGCATGAAACTAGCAAAACGTATAATTTAGAACTGCGTCCTAGCATTTGAGAAAACAATCCAAAGCGACAAAAAACAAAAAACAAACAAAAAAACAAATGGGATGTATAACATGAAATATGAAGAAAACATTGATACATTTTTACGATTTCATACAGATTTAGTGGGAATCGGTGTTGTTTGAATGGAATTACCTATTGAATTGCTCAATCTTGTCAGTTAACTAATATTTCAAATGGCTTGCAAACAAAAAAGCAAACAAACAAAACTGAATTTTGACATTCCTTCATATATATTTTTTCTTAGCTGACAAATGGATAATGAGCAAACCTCTAATTCAGATACAGTAAATGACAATGTATTTCCGGGTTTTCAACTTAAAGATTGCTACGAGATAAATAGTGATGAGAATTGTTAAGGTGTACAACATTCAGTGTAACTGGGTTTCGTAAATATTATATAAAGCTAATATTAGATATATAATAGGCCTAATATCCCTATTAAATAAGGTCAAGTCAGTTGAAAATGTTCTCTAGATTAGTTACAGGTCATGTGAACTGGACTACTTGGTATAATCTTTTTAAGAATTAATGCAATGCGTCTATTTTTTTGCATCGGCGAGGTAGTATAATATTTAAGAAATATTGCATGTTAAATTGAATTTTAATTATACCAGGCAAATTTAGGAGCAAACGTTTCCTGTACCATTTAAAAATTATTGTTAGGATACGTGTATTTACTAAACATAGGTAAAGCCCATTTGTGATTAAAAAGTATAGTCCCCGTAATTTATTAAATTAATGAAAATATTTTAAATAGGTCTGCACTTCCTAGAACATTATGATTTGCCCGCAAATGTATAGGCTATACATGACTGACTAGGGCTAACGTTAGTAAATCCAGGCACTAAAAATCCTAACTGGAGCTTATTACTGTAGACCTCACACTTGGCCGTTCCAGTTAACGACCGCTAGTCCTGTAGCAGTACCCGAGCACACACATGTGGTTGTGTAAACAGATCTGTAAGTGCACGAGGCCACGGTATTATACCTTACGAGTGCAGGCCCACTTATAATTATTTAATAAATAATAACAGTTCAATACCGATCTGCTCACTAATATAGATTATTATAGATGGTTATGATTGTTAAAGCACTGAAAATGATTTATTTTTATGCGTGGACTGGTGTAAAAGCAGCAGTTAAACTGCTGTTAGTATTTAGAGACATTTTATCAATCGTGGTCCTTTATAAACGTTCATAACAATGCTGCATGTTATCGACCATTTTATACCAAATGTTGTTCATGTAAAATAAAAAGTAGACGGCAAAATATGGGAAATTCACAGGACGCTTGGCGTCAGTTTTAAGCTTAAGTCCGGCTGGAATATATTATACATTGTAATATATAGCACAAATTACATAAAACAGGAAGAAATTTAGATTAATTAGTTAAATATTATTTTATCAGTCATAATTCACAATAAATATGGTGAATTGGAATTTATGGAAACACAAAAAATAAAATTAAATAAAATCACTGAAGAATGACTACTGTAGTTTGCATCTTAAGTAAGTATCTTAAATAGCTTATTGGACAAAGTTATTTATATTTCTGCCTGCTTAAGGTTAAAGCAGTTTTTTTAAAGCCCCAAACAACATTTATAGCAAAATAACTATACTTAAAAGAATTAAGTAAAACGAATAGGCGGCATCATTCAATTAGATGTATCCGTTAGGTACAGAATGAATTTTACACGGCAAAATGGAAAAAATCACGCACAGAGTTAAATGCTGGGAATGTCCACGGAAGATAGACGTCTCTTCGACTGTTTTTCGACGGTTTTTGAGTTTTGCGTGGGTTCATTTCTTTCTGCTCTTTTCAGATACATACTTTTTTGGTTTGTTTATTTATTTGCTTTCGTTAAATAAAGACTAACGCAAGCAACTTGAAGTACAGACAGCAGGTTTATCTGCTTAAGGTTTCATATATTTCGGATTCCCGTATTCTACAATTGCCTACCTTCTTCCGTAATTCTGTTGAACATGAATAACTTTTATAATACTCATGTCTGATGTGAATCCACATCTTAGTGGGATTTATAAAAACACAAGCAAGCCATATGATAATCCAACTGGCGGTATAGCTTAGCTGTTCCAGTGGAACTGAACTCCTTTATTGAACATTATAAATGCAAAAAAAAAGAAGTGAATGAGACTGAAGTGAAAATTCTGTGTGTGTGGGAGAAAAAATCAGTCATTTGGGGTGTGAGAGGACAGCCTGCTTAAACAGGACAGTGACCTCACAGTCTATACCTCATGCTGCCAAACAGCCACGCTGAAACACATAGCATCCCTGATTAAGATCAGGCTTCCACAGTCCCATTTAAGTCCATAGTGCAGTCAGCACAGTCAGTTTCAATGAAGGGCACACAGATTCACGCACTTCCACTCCTCCCAAATTCAGCAGGCACATAAACTGTTTAAAATGGCTTAATTTAGCTGAAGCTATTAGGCAGCATCTTGGTAATACATACAGTAATTGAGCACCATAGAACTCAGGTGCCTTTAATTACCTACTCTGTGCAGTTCTCCTCCAGTGTGCAACGTGGCATCTTACCTGCTGACTACGTTAATCTGTTTCATTTAAAGGCACATCTATTGATGTATTTTTAACCCTAACCCTTGTATGGCTTGGTGCCCCCGAACGGCTTCAAACAGTTCAAATTTGGGAACTGAAAGATATAATTGAAAGACAAGATACTATTCTCTTTAATATGAAAACATGTAACTTCATGTTAATACTGCTGGTAATTATTGATAGCAGAGGTGGCTGTCACCAGTCTATTTAAAGGTTAAGGAATCAAAATCCATTTATAAATAGAGGTGTCTTCAAAGGATTGAGAATTTGAACGGCCTGCTGTGATGCTAAGGTGCTGATTCATTGGACTTTTATATCTGGAAAAAGGCTGTGCTCTGTAGTGAGATTTAATTTGACCTTTTGTGACTGGTTAAAGGAAGCCACCCATTCATATGGGATTCCCTGTGCTGCATTTCAGGAATTTTCTCTGGGTTTCTCCAGAAGTGACCGTCACAAGAGCAACATTGCAGGTCCGCCAGCCGGAATGCCGGGACACAAGCCTGCTGCTAATTTACCGCCCTTTGGGTAAGGAAGCGTGGCAGCAATGCCCCTGAATTCAGATGCCAAAGATGAACTAACCGCATCATCCAGGGACCCAGCGTCATTTATTCTGAGCTGGTAAAATGTACTGCTCATCTCACGCAGAGATGAGCGGGCATCTCCGGTGTATGCATTTCAGCCGCTGCAGGCCTCGAATTTGTATGAGCTGGAGATGGACCCAGAATCTCTGCCCGGTTCCCCAAGGGCCAGGACAGGGAGAGTGAGGAGCACGGCTGTGCGGGGTACCGTCCCAGTCGCTGCAGCCGCCCGCCATGTGGAATGAATTTGAACAGAGCAATGGGGAAGGCCTCCGTTTACAGGCCTGCCTTGTATTCTCACACCCTGGGACATTTAGTGTGCAAAATAAATTCCAGAAACAAGACGAAGACAAGGGAGAGGGAGAAAAAAAAAGTCTAGGGATTTTTTCCACTGCAAATGCGAGATGGTGCCAAAAATCATAAACAGTAGGAGTCTGGCAAGAGCTGTAGGTGATGAGGATGGCAGTGGGCTGGGGGCTGGGTGTTGCGGTGACCTAGACTGCCCTGGACTGGATGACTGAGGCTGAGAGTTTTCATGTGGTTACTATAGTGTGGCTTGGGATGATGGGATCGGGGGGACGGGGGGCGGTGTGTCTGGAACCGTGGAACCTCCACACGGTCATGAGTATCTGCACCTGGGATGTCGGCTCCTGGCTGGATCATCTGGCAATTTAACTTTCCCGACGGAGCACAATAAATGGAGCCGGATCAACGGCACAGAACAAAGCCGCCGCTCCGAGCAGACTGAGACCGTTGCTGTCCGATTTTGCACCCAGGGTACAAATAGCCAAAAATGATTCCTAAAATGATCTTGCAGCGGCGGTGAGAGAAAGCTGAGGAGGGAGCAAATATGTGGACTGATGGGGTCCCCGAGGGCTGGTTTGAGAATCACTGGTTAAAAAAAAGCTTCCCCTCTCCTTCCAGTGATTAAACTAGTCTTCCAAAAAAACAGCGGGGTGGGGGGGATGATCAGAACAGTTAGAAGAAGAGGAGGGAGTGTGGCAAGGGTGGTATATCCTTTGCTATTTCCTGTAAAAGTAGTTTCAGATGTTCGGCACTCCTGCTCACAGCCCTCCTGCACACTCATGAATCGGCTCTTTGATATTGCCTGGGCCAGGGCTGCTAAGGCCATGATCAGCTTGTACAGTTGTTCCCCCGCGGCAATGCACCCCCGCAAAAGAAGACGGGCCAGGAGGACATTTCTCTGACACAACACAGATGACATCACTGCACCTGACGAAACAGCGAAGCAGGGCCTCGAGGTCCTACCGCGGAATTGCTAATATAGCTACAGAATGACACAATTGTTATCAATAGGGTGGTATATGAGGTAAAGGCAGAAGGCACTTAAGAAGAAGAAATATTAACAATATAACATGTAGTTACAGTACTTCTTGGAACAATTTTGTTAAGATTTGTTTAAGTCCATCGTTATGACTCCTTGACAACGTTCTCAATGTCCCCAAGAATGGCCTGCGAATTTGACACCCGATGGAGAAGCAGGGCATGGAAGGACTCCCTCGCAGGTCTCCAACACTGATGGGAGGTTTGTCAGGCGCCTCCTTTTCTTTCCGGCTCAACCTGTTTGGGCCCAGATGCCTCCCGGTGGAGGAGATGCAAATATTCCAACAGGAGAGCAGTTAACCCCTCAGAATGGGAGGGCGCCGGAGCCCACGCACACACACACAGGGCACACAAGCCGGCGACGATGAGTCACAGCGTGTAGTTACCGGGGAGACACGGGCCCTGTAAGGACCGGTTTACTGAATCCGGGGATTATCCATCTAGAGTTACTTGTCCTTCTGGAAAGACTGTGCCTGTTTGCGGTCTGTGGTCTATATAGGACATTTGTGTTCGTGAGGTACGTCCAATTAGTCCTAAAAAGTCTCTAATCTGAGGTGGATCTCAGTAAAGAGGGAATCCCCTAAAATCTGCATGAACATCTGGCAACCGTGTTTCACCGTCGATAGATTTAGAAACAATAATGTTTCATAGATTAGAAGTTTTATTAAACAGGTCTATCTCAACTACTTTATTTTCCTCCCCCACCGATATGGAACTACCTATCCATAGCGGGACCACCTCCACCCCCATCCGGAGGGAAGGAAATCTTTTTTAACAGGAACAGGAGCTTTAAGAGGAACAATCGCAGTAGATCGAGTTCAGTTCCTGACTGTACGCCCAGTCTCTGTAAAGTGTTTAGTTCCTTTGTGACCCACGGTACAACACAATGGACCCCACAGGGCCCAGCCTGTCCTGATTGCCTATTGAATAACCTGAGATCTGTCTGACTGAGGACAGAGAAGGATGTCAGGTTGCTGTCATCTGGCACCCCGGCACAATGCACAGCTCACACCCTAGGTGTGAAACTAGAGGCCCCGCTGATTTGTTATTTTAGATCAAAGGAGCGACAGGCCGGCGAGGACGGTCCACTCTGAGGACGTTTCTGGACATTTGCAGGAAGGTTGCACACATCTTAGAAGGAAATTAGGACTTTTCCCACACTTTTATGAAGTTGCTCAATTTAATTTGTTAGAGACTCTGATTAATTGTCTTTTGATAAATTAATGGGAGAGGTCAGAAGGAAAAAGGAAAACGTTTTAAAGCAGTGACTAATAGTATTCCTCGAATGCAATTCATCCAGTCATTGCATATGAGTCATATTTCCTACTGCCCTTTCTATAGACATACATACAGACAAACGTATATATACACACACACACACACACACACATGCTGTTCAGCCAAATGGCTATTTCAGTATTAGTTTAAATACTAGAACTCGTGGCCATAAGTGGAAATTAGCGGGAGAACATTTTAAACTGAATTTGAGGAAGCACTTCTTTACACAGCGTGTAGTTAGAGTATGGAATAGTCTTCCTGTTAGTGTAGTGGAAACTAAAACCCTGGGTTCCTTTAAATCAGAGCTAGATAAGATTTTAACACCTATAAGCTATTAGTTAAGTTCACCCCAAACGAGCTTGATGGGCTGAATGGCCTCCTCTCGTTTGTAAATTTCTTATGTTCACACACATACACATACACACACACACACACACACACACACACACACACATATATATATATATATATATATATAGTAGCATTTTTGACATTTGATGCATGAAAATATAAATAATGGCCATTGAATTTTACTATACACAGTATGCAGCTTCTCTGGTGTCACGCTGGAGTAGGGCACATCTATATTATTACTTTCATAGATCCAATTTATATTCAGTTCTGTCAGCTGTTAATGTTAATGGTACCTATAGTGACTTATGGCACATGAATCCCAAATGAATCTACAAGAGGTGCTGATGGTATTTTTCAGAGCAGCCATGCAGAGGTGTTGAGGTTTTGGATAAGCGTGCAGTAAATCGATGCAGTAAACACCCATGACTGGTGCCCCCCTCCCCCCGACCTAGAGCATGGGAGATACCATGATCACCTAGCCTGCTCACCGAGGGTGAGGCCCAGCCATTCCACTGCGGCTCTGCTGACCCCTGCAAATTGCCCAGATGTGGGAATCTCAAATGCATCATTTCTGGTGGCAGGGTACTGTGTTCGCAATATCCCCTGATTGACTGCTTTGTTTGTTTGTTTGTCTATTTATTTATTTATCAGTTTTCCACGGTGTTGAGTGGCTCATTGGACTAAGTCTCTGTGCCCGTGATCAGAAGGTTGCCGGTTTGTTCACCAGCCTTGACAGAGCAGTCACATGTCCATTGGCCCTTTAGCAAGGCCCTTAACCCCCACTCCAGGGGTGCCGCAGGATGGTTGACCCTGAGCTACCACCCTCAAGCTATGAAGAGCAAGATGGGGTAGGCAAAGGGAGGAATTCCAAACGTACTTGTGCACTGGCCAATAAAGGATTACTCTTGTAGGTGTTTAAACATGCCGCATGGCAGAGTTTCTCGAGGGCCAGAGTGGGCAGCGGCCTGAAGCTGAAAGCAGCTCCAGGGAGGAAGTGGGATCGGCAGGGCGGCTCTCTAGAGCGACAGGTTGTCTGCTCCTGCCTCCGACTTCAAAGGCGGCGATTTTTGTGCAGCTCATCTTTGAACCTCACCGATGCGTCCCCAGCCGACCAAACCCAACTGCCTGCCCCCCCTCCCTTCCCATTTTGGATCTGGGAATGTGCTCCTGCAGGCCTGCTCATGATATTTCTGCACAGAGGCTGTATCTTTGCACCCGTGTGATACCACAGTATACCATGCGTGATGAAGACTGTATCATGTTTATCTGCAGCTTTGGTACAATAGCAAGGTGTGTCATTGATATGCGTCAATAAGGTGTCAGTGTAGGGCTTCATGTTTATGTATCACAAGCTGAGATGTGCAGTGAGAAACCTCTTCTTCCCAGCCATGAAAGACAGACACTCGTTTATCAAATGAGCACGAGCGCCTCTCCGCTTGGCACGCTGTCCGTTAAACGCTGGCCGAGCGTAGTCGATGATGCCATGAGGTAAGTCTCACACATCTGCCAGGCTTTTGAAAAGAAAGGGGGGGGGGAAAATGTGAGAACAGACGGGACACTTTTCATCAGAATGGCCTGCAAGCATCTACGGGGGGCGGGCATCTGGTTACAGTGTAAATGTACACTGGTACAGGTTAAAGGAGAATGAAAACTGAAGACTCATGTAAAACAACGTATTTGCTTGTAGCAAAAATGAACCTTGACACCAAAAGAATGATTAATGGGGGCAATTATGTCTCTTTTTATTATTGTTATTTTTAAGTCACTGGACTTAAATTGCATGGTTAAAGGGGTAATTAATCACTTGAAGCGTGGGGGGGTGGGGGGGTGGGAGAGAGTGTAACAAACAGTGAGGTATCTCACGGCCACCTTTCTTTATTTGGCTTGGCCGGGCTGTGCGAGCGCCCCGGTCCCCTGGAGGAGGGCAGACGCTGCCATTCCAGAGCCGAACCCGGGCCCGGCCTTGGATTAGGGCACTTAAAAGTCTCCCTTATGACCGATAGGTGCAGGCCAGCTACCCGAGGAGAAGATCAAAGCCTGTTAGGGTGGGTGTGTTTCTTTCCCAGCGTTACCCCTTTCATCTGCGAACACCTCACCGCGGCGCAGCCTCTGCCTGTTTACCTGGCTGACCCCATTGGTGTTAGCTGACCTCTACTGGTACGGTTATGCTCTCTCTCTCTCTCTCTCTCTCTTTCTCCATGTTCACTCCTCCCAGTTCAGCTCTGAACGCAGATGTTTCCCATGTGGTATAAAGCGGTACTGCAAAAAAAAAAAAAAAAAGTTCAAAATCATAGAAATAATCATAGTAGTGAATTTGGGGTGAAATGATAAAATGCCTTATGGTCAAAGACACGCCAATGTGATAAAAAAAAAAAACAACAACAAAAAACAAGTTTGTTGCTCCATCTATACAGTTTATTTTCTCGCCTGGAATTCAAGTGGACACCCAGATGCAAAACTGCCCCGTTAAGTTTGTTCGTTCCTATAAAAACAACACCGACAACTTCGACGACGACGACAACAACGGCAAAATGGAGTCGGCATGTTTGGAGTTTCAACTGCCATTTACATTCCAGCAGTGAGAGTCAAGTCATTTAAATCATTTCCCCTCCAATTTATCTCCCTGTTGCCCCACAGATCAATAGAGTAGGAGCTGCAGCTGTGGTGACCATGTGTGCAGTGCAGATGGAGAAGATTGGGGTTAAATCTGTCTTAGCCCCAAGGAGGAAGAGCTGAGAGATTGTCCCCATAGCCAAGCCAGACCCTGCTTAGGAGATCCCCAGATGTTCCTCCGCTCCATCTAGGAGATCAAATAAATGAAAGCTATTTCCTAACCTTTCTAGCTTCTGTTTCAAACTTTGTAATACTTGTTCTGGATTGTCTTTTACTTCTATCACAAGATGTTCAATCTGTGAACTGAAACATCAACATAAACTAGAAAATAAAAACACTTCTCAAACCCCGTCAATAAATATATGATCATGTGACTCCTAATAGAGACACTTCCAGTGAATGTGCTCATTTGTACTTCCTGGGTGTCTAAGAGAAATGGTTTGTTTAATAGCACTTTTTAAAAATCATTCTTCATGACTCTCTTAGCTTTTGTGGTCAGGGCAAAGTGGGCTCATTGGAATTTCAATGAGCGGTTTACAGAACTGACCAGAACATAAACAGATGTTACCTTCCTAAGGAACTGGAAGCAGTACATGAGAAAAAGAGGATTTTCCAATTTATTTAACTTCAGCCCTGTAATATGAAACCGTGAACACGTATAACTCTGGCAGAGTGCTGAAATCTGCAGCACTGCTTGGAGTCCAAGCGAAATCTAAAAAATGCTGTCAATAGAAAATCTGGTGGAAGAATTCACTGCAGATCTCCACTCCAGGCTCAATTAGCAAAATCACAATTTGAAAATAGACGAGTTTGCTCAGCAATAGCCACCTGCTTCACGTGACAAAGAAGCCATGTAGGAATGGAGGCGGCGAGTCCTGGGTGTACAATGAGGTGGGATTAGTGCACACAAAGGGATGTGGATCCTTCCTTACACCTGTGCTGCATGGCCTCAGAGGGACACGAATGGGGGGGGGGGGGCTGTACCCTAATTTGCAGGTGCTGAGAACCTAATCTGCAGACTGAGCAGGTATCCGTTTTCCCCCTTCACTCTTGCTGAGATCGGACCCCAAACCCATCTGACAGGAGAATGAGCACCACCTATTCAGTCTGCTAAATCTTGGCAATCAATCACGTGCGTGTGAGATTAAGCACGAGTGTCAAAACAGAAATGGTGCACGGGCAGGGGGGGATATCAGAGATGGGAGAAACGCTGTTGAACAGGACTTGTGGACGTGAGTGACAAAGAAAATTCGACATACAATGAGAAACAACCCAATAAACTGACTTGGGGGGGGGGGGGGTTAGTGAACACACCTGACTGTTTGGAGGGGGGGGGGGGGTTAGTGAACACATCTGACTGTTTGGCTGAAGCAGCTGGTGGGTGGATGGGGGGGGGGTGCACTTTCAACAAAGTGTAGCACTAACTTTAGCATGTGTGCTTTTAGTGCTTGTCACTGACCGTTCTTTATAGACAAGGGTACAGGAAGAGGAAACAGAAGGAATGCGCTGTAAGTAGGGAATGTGCATGAGGCACGGAAACCCGAGATACTGGATGCCTACGTCACATGGGTCTGCAGGCGTCCATGCACAGCCTTAGCGACTGGCCCGAAAGCATGGCAGCCCCAGAGCCGGGACGACTGTGAAGATAAGAAGTGTTCGCAGACGTCTCCGAGTGATCGTCTCCTGTAACAGGTCACTTAACCTCACTTTCCTCTCCGCAGCATTGCTTAAGTGGAGCAATTGCCTTTTGGGTTCCCTTGGTGATTCTCCTTGAGCACTTGAGGACAAACAAAGGATTACGATGGAGCCAATCAGCAAATAAACAAATAACACCTCCACTACAACATTCAGAGGTTAATCACAAGAGGCGCAACAATCCAGAGTGGAAAAGAATTCAATTCCTAATAGCTGCTGTACAGACTCGCAGGAATACTGATTGAGAGCAAAATATGTGCAACGAATATTTGCATTTTGATTCAAGCCGGCTTACTTGAGTGCTCTCAGAAAACCCAGTAAGTGTTCCTCAAATCAGGAGGCATGGAGAGTCATACATTTGCTCACTCTGCATGTTAAGGCTAGAGAAGAAAAGATGTATGTCATAACACTAACAGCCCGAGGGAGGAGAGGAAGGGGCGGGGCTGGGGCAGGGCTGGGATTGGTGTTTTTGCATTCTGCTGTGGCACGGACTATTTTGACTCATCCTAAATACCAGCCCACTGTCCCTGAGGGCAAGTGGGTGTTTCAAAGGTGGCCCGGGACCCCAGTTTTGAGTTTCCCAGCGCAAAGTGCTGCCGCTTTGATTAGCTGGAAGAGACTCCTAGCTGGTCTTACAATGGATTAGCGAGGCGTCGCTGGGTGCTGGGAGACAAGAGGCTCTGGGCGGGGCAGCAGTTCAAAGGAGTGCTTTGTAGCATGTGCAGAGCTCAGGTATTCCACTAAACGTGATAGATGGCCGTCACTCTGACGCCAATCTGGGGAATAACATGGTTTCCATTGGCATGGAGCTGCGGAACACGCCTTGTCTGACTCAAGCAATGCTAGCAAGAGTCCTGTGTATTTCTGCATATACAAGTATACACACACACACACACACACACACACACACAGAATTAATGACCTGATTTGTATAACATTTGGCTTTGCTTGATTTTTTTTTAGGTGTCGTAAAGAAGTCCACATGCATGCATTTGCATGTTGTCCTGGTTTAAAATAGATAATGGAAAAAATCATGCATGCGCACTTAACAGTCACAAACATAGGCTGACTCGTTGTGGCTCACAAGTGCATCTCACTCGAATACTGAAAAGCAGGCTTGAATTGTTAAGGATCACACACTTTCTCCTTACAGGGCTGGATAAAAAATAGTCTCAGCAAAATTGCATGCATATAAACACACACACACACACTCACAAAGACACCCACACACACTTGCAGAAATACACACACACACACACACACACACAAAAGCAGAGATGCACACACACAATCACAGACACCCACACACATGCAAAAATGCATACACACTCATAGTAATGCGCACACACACACACACACACTGGTTTGTAATTATATATTTGTGGGGATTTCATTTATATGGGGAAAACTCGCAATTCCGAAAATGATGACCTTAACCCCTACCCAGATCTAACCTTAATCATAAGTAACCAAACAAAATAATAGCTATTTTTACTTTTTTGATTGCATTCACAGATCTTTGTGAGGACCCGAAAAATGGTCCCCACAACATCAAAGAGACAGGTTTTTATTACACTGTGGCAAGCATTCGGTCCCCACAATGTAATATAGACCTAATCCAGACACACACACACACACACACACCTATATATAATTATCAGTGATGTTATCTTGTGTTTTTCCTGCTGGCTGCACTCTGAACGGAGTGATGAGGGATGTCTGCAGTCATGGAGACTTCATAAACCCAGGGAGTGGATGCTCCTGTTCACGCCCCCCCACCCCCCCCCCTCCTGGAGCCACCACTCCGGCGACAGCCCTGGACCCTCTGAAGGGCCACGGGAATCTGCTTAATGGGGCTATTGTGTGCTGTCAATAACAGTCAGTGCCACCAGAGCAGAGCAGTGACCGCGGTATGATCAGGGGAATCCGGGGGCCAAGGGGGCGCAGGTAAGAGCGCAAACGGAAACAGAAATCACGCAACAAATACGCAGTACTTTACCGTACTATTACGATCACTTTTAGGAACATTTCCGAGGTGCAAAATGACTGTCAAACCAATGAGGGCATTTTGCAAATTGATCTTTTTAATTTGTCGGCGAGTGCTACAGCTGCGCAGGCTACGTCGTGCAGATGCAGTCACACCGACCCACTTACGCAGTTATGCTGCATTGCAGCGCATTGTCCCACGACCAATGAGCATAGGACTTCAGTAACCCTAACCCCTAAGTGAGGTTATTATAGAGTAACTCTACACTTAGGTGCTGCAGACCTGCTCTGTGTGGGAGGTGGATGCAGGTTAAATATTCAGGCAGGCGCATATTCACATCGGTACAGAAGTTTGTATATAGATGCGCAGCTGTCTCCTCCCATGAGCTTACATTTCAGCTGAGCTGGATTCACTGGTTAGCGAGAACAACATAACAACAGCTGCCCCTGACAACCTTGCGGGAGAAGAGAAGCAGGGCTGGGAGCATGCAGCTGGCCCGGTCACTGCGTGGGCACTGTGATGCACTGCAGAGCTCTGTGCTTTTTCACACTGGCACTCACCTGCCAAAACGCTGGCACATTTTACACCTCTCCGTTCACATCGTACCCCATCAATGTCCACTAATTCAGATGAACGTGTTTTGGATGCCTCTGCTAATTTTGTGAAAGGGGTAAGGAATTTGAAACCTCCAGTTCTGAGAATGAGAGAGATTTGGCTGGAGGGTAGTGTATCCCTTCCCATGATTCATTTCATAGCCATAAAGCCCACTGGGATGTTTATGAGTATATACAGAGAACAAAGTATGCAAGATGTATCTTGCTGAGCTACCCTCTGGAAATCAGTGCCGACGATGGCAGTCCTCAGATCAGCTCAGGGGTGAGAGTGTCTCAGTCCAGAACCGGCACCAGCCTGTCTGTCCTTGTCATCTAATCAGTACAGTGTAGACACCAACCTGTCTCCTGTCTAGCTTGTGACCAATGGTCTCAGACTTGTCCCAAGGGCTGGGTGGGGGTAGGGGCTATTCATCTTAGGTTCAATCTTCCATGACACCCAGCAGAGCCTGGGAAAGAGAGCTCACAGGGTGTATGCCCCCCCCCCCCCCCCACCCAGCACCGGCCCCTCCCCAGAGCGTGGATCCTTTGAAGGCCCGAGGTGAGAGAGAAGCCTGTTTGCCATAAGGACTTGCAGTACACCTGGACACTGTGGGGCATGGAGGGGGGTCAGAAGGCTTCTCTTAAGGACATCGGTTGTCCCCGTTGATTTGTAAGGCCTGGGAACCTCCCATGGGGGCTCATGAAATGAAAGCCCTTAGAAGGACAAATCTGGACACGTCTTTTGTAAATGACGGCTTAGATCTGTCCAGAAAAACATTACATAATACCTCCGCAAGCATGTGAGAAAAAAAACACTCACTGGCATGAAAAAACACATAAACCATCCCACTAAAGCCAATTCCAATAAATGTATGGACTGAGGATGGGCCAATTGTGATAGCAATCATCTGCATTCTGAGAGGTTAGGTACTTCGAGCGGGGGGATGTGGCAAACACATCTGAGGTCACGGGCGCTTCGGTAAATCCAAGGGGAGAAAGTGCTCTTCAAGGAGGAAAGTAGTTCATGAGAAAATCGACATTGAGAAAACAACAGGCGAGGTCTGTGTGATAAAGGCCTCCCCTGTGGGATTGCTGCCTCTTAACGTACTTCTCCCATGTCGGCTCTGGGTTGACACCTGTGCAGCCACTGTGTTCTGAAACAATAATCGCCTGGCTCAACCACCTCTGGAGCCAAGCGCCAGCTATTCCGGTGGCTGAGAATGGAGACACTGTAACCTGGGACCTGCCCAGATCATTCCAACACCTGCGTAGGTCTCCATGGGACCCCAGAATGGCCCATTGTGTTCTCTGCTGACGAGATGTGTAACTAAATTATCTTGGGGTTGTGGGCCTGAGCGTGTTATTAGATGATCTTGGCGTCTGGGTACTGTGTTCTGTTTTTGTTTGTGAACAACATTCTATGATAGATGTGGGAGGTAGCTTGGGATAGTAATTAGCAGGGAGCACTCAGTCTTTTGGGGTTTTTGCATTTGGGTGGGAGGGGGTCGGTGTAAAATTAACCTCTGGATGTCATCCAACTCATCATAAGGCAAACTACACAATTTCTACATGTAAACTGCTTGGGTCTGTGATACAAATGAAACAAATGTGAAGAACCTTACAATCCCTGTCGTGATGACCCAGGAGCCTCATGCATTTCACACTGAATATTGGCTAAGTACCAGTTTCTAATCATTTTGCTTTTGTGACTTTCAACAAATAACTTCCTCTTGGTGGAGTTTCGTGGCCCCAGCCAATGGCAAATGATGGCAACAAAGACACGGCTGTACAAAAGTCACCTTTTATGATAGAAAAAAAAGACTGCGGGGGAAAAAAAAACACAACTTGTGAAATCTGTGTAGAACATCTACAGCAGGGTAAAATGACATCGACTGATAGCACCAGGCCAACCCAGTGGAGCAAGAACAATGAAGCTCGAGAGCGAGAAAAGTTATGCCCGCTTCCCTGCGTTTTAATGGGTCTTAATTACTCACCCAATGGGAGGATTCACAGAAATCACCCTAAGAAATCCCTGTCAGAGCAGAGAAGAAACAATGAGACAAAGATTGGGACATGGCTGCGCACAGTAGGCCTAATTACAGAGAGGAGCCTGCTGACACATTAACAAGGGCCGTTAGACACACAAGGCCAGGAAGAGAAGGGAAAACAAAGACAGCAGGCTGCAGGACTCCATCTCAGGAGACGCGCATCAACAATTCATCTGAGCTTTCTTAGCTGGGGAAACATAGCCTCCCTGCTTTACTGAAGCAAAAATTACCAGCTAGGGTGCTGGGAATAAACAGAGCTGCTGTTGGCGGGGAGTAGAGGGGGTCCTGGCTGATGGGGCTGCTCTTCACCTGGGCCTCAATGTCCTGTTTCATTCATCCTGTTGACTTGTTTATGTCTATGACTTGTTTCAAACTGTTTGGGAGTCCACATTCACCCCAGCTGCTAATGAACTGTCAGGGCTGTCCAGAGGTATAACGCAGAGTGTGATGTAGACAGTGTTAGAAAGTTTTTAGGGCTACACAAGTTCCGCAAGTAATTAAATAAAACGTTTGTTATTTTTAATGTGTAGGAAAGAACTTCAGAATATACATTTTATTAATCTATGCAATTCACAGCAACCCTGTATTCATTAAGAAGTTAAGGAAGACGGATGGCTGGATTAGCTAAAGTTTATATACATTTTTTCTCACTGTGAATAGTTTTGAAGGCATTTGTCTATATATTTGTTATGGTATCCAAAGAATCCATTGTGACTCTGTCCTTTTATTTTTATAAACAAATTTCCATTGTTCTTTCTGTCCTCTACATCTTCCATATAACACAGTAATGAGTTACTATACACCACATCTACAGCCATTTCACTTTTTCAGTCATGTGCATTTTGCATCAGAATATAATAGTCTTGCATTCCCACAGTGGTGATAACATTCAGTCATCCCAATTGAATTACTGGGGGAATGACAAGATCCCTTCCCAGTGCTGAGGAAGTATGAAAGTGTATTTTATGCATAGAGCATTGTTGGGTGGGGGATGCAGGTTTGACGCATTAGAATTTTTTCATTACCCAAACGAATCCTACTGCCATGAAATCTCCACCACAATATTATTTGAGAAATCTGTAGGATCACCCTTGTTTACATTGGATCCCACCATAAATGGCTTCAAATTGTGAGGCATCTAGTGAAGGAAGTTGTGGTGAGACACTAGTTCTGAACTGCGCAAAAACAAACACCAAGCGCATACTTACAGTATGACTCAGAGGTCTCTCAAGACATTCTCATAAGCGTAAGGCTTTGATCAATAGTGGCTTCCATTCACAACGGGCCCATCATGGTGACAACCTGTTGTATTCAAATGAAGGACATGAAGAGTTTTCATATGAGGACGGGTTCATTCTGTCTCAGAGGAGGTCATAACTTCATTGCAAAGTCAGGACAAGTTGTGTTCTAATTGTTTCAAACCTCATTGGGTCTGGGATGCGTAGAACCATAAATCTCCACCGGTTTGTGGTCTACCAAGCTGACTGCAAACTGGAGAAAAACACAAAACCTGCTTAATTCTGTTTTCAAAACACCTTTTGTTGTCAGGCTCCCCTACTGACTGCTGTACTCTCCTTCTCATTGTGGGTTGACTTGTTATTATATAACTACAAATTTACATGACATGATTTCATTTCATCATTTCATTTCAGTATTTCATTTCATCATTTCATTTCAGTATTTCATTTCATCATTTTATTTCAGTGTTTCATTTCATGATTGCATTTCATCATTTTGTTTCAGTGTTTCATTTCATCATTTAATTTCAGTGTTTCATTTTGTCATTTCATCAGTTTAAGCAAGAGTATCAGAATTTCATTAAAATACTGAGATTTATATGTAAAAACTACCCAAATTGGTCAGTAGGATAGCAGAACATCCACTGTAAATCTAAAGATCTTGGCACTTTTCTTTAGATATCCTGATTTCCTGATCCTGATTTCCCTTTAGCACTTACACCCCACACCAATGTTATGGTCATTAGTGAAAGAATAGCATCATGCAACAAAACCACAGCTTGCAATTTCCACTGTCTTTGGGGAGAAATGTAATTGTTTTCTCCAAGGGCCAAATATATTTTTTTTATTTGCCAACAACAGCTGTCCCCACAGATCCCAAGCGCCTACTCCACCTGATCGTACCACTTTTGCCCAGCAGGCCATGGCTGATTAGTAGCCAGCATCAGTGTGAAAAGCACATCTTTCTGAAAATCACCAAAAGTTAATGCAGGAACAAGACCCAGTGTCAACAGCACAGCAACCAAAACAAGTAGTTTGAATGTGTGCCCAGTGTGTTGTACAACTGTGTAGTTCATGCACTAGTGCTTCAATGGAAGGAATGGTTCTTACAGCCCTCAGGACTATTTATAACTGCAATGACTGATGTAGCTCTCATAAATGATGACGAAGACAGCCCTTATTTTTATCACTCAGCCAACCAGTCAGCCTGGTAGCCATTTTTCAGTTCTGCACAGTTTGCACAATGTGAAGAAATTCCTGTGCCGTACTGATCCATCCAAAACAAGTTGAGGAAATATGTACATGTTGACAAAATACATACAGCAAGAGGACAGGTGATAAGTCCTTCTTCCACTTGTAGCCATCCTACCAATGATAAAAACAATCCCCTGTTTTCTGTCATTCTCCAAACAAGTCAGAGCACATGTTCTACTTTTTCCTAACAACAGGAAGAGTCAGTTCAATGTGTGGTGCATACAGGTACAGTATTTAACAGAGCAAAACCTACATTAGATTTTCTGCCATATTAATAAAGGCCCCTTAACTGCCGACTCTGTGTGACAGGTGCATAAAGAATGCAGTGCTGCCATGACACGGAACATGGAACATTAAAACACCCTGTTGGCAAATAACAGGGCAACATTGGCCCTGAGGACAGGTGATAAGTCCTTCTACTAATTGGCAAGAACTGGCAAACTTTAATGAATACAGACAGTGAAGTTGCTATATTTGAAGTATCCATTTCAATCCTGTGACCCTGCCTATGATATGGAGTTTGACATTGGATGGATACATGGAAGGATGCAATATTTAAACGAAAGAATTCTAAGAATTGAGAAAGTCTCTCATGTACTGCAATACATCAGTGCCATACCATGTTCCCCCCCCCCCCGTAACCCTGGACTCCTCAGTAAAACTGACATGGTCGCTTCTCCTCTGTGTATCTGTCTACTGCTTATGCTTTTCCCCTCCTACCATCTTCCCTTCAAGCAGCATGCTGCCTTTTTAAACTGTCCCTACAGGTTTAACCCGTTTAAATATTGAATTACTGCTCTGGCTGTTGTCAACCAGTGCCTAATTTGACACACAATAAAACACACACACACACACAAAACACACACACACACGTTTGTAATTATATCTTTGTGGGGTCTCTCCATTAGTTTCTATGGGGAAAACTCTAATCCTAACATGAGAACCTTATCCCCTACCCAGCCCTAACCTTAACTATAAGTAACCAAACAAAACTTTTGGCATTTTTAGTTTTTTTGAATACATTCACAGTTCTTTGTGGGGACCTGAAAAATAGTTTCCACAACATCAAAATAACAGGTTTTTATCACATCGTGGGGGACATTCAGTCCCCACAATGTAATATAGACATAATCCACACACACACACACAGAGTTTATGTATGCTTTAAGGACAAATATGGAACAGAACAAACAAGATAATGCTGAGAGACACCCAGGGGACTCTGAGTTTACTTTAAAAATCCGGGCAGACAGCCCCAATTATAAGGGATATAAAAATAAATCATTTTTTGTGGAAAATCTATACTATAGATAGTTTGTCTTGCTGTGCACCATTAATGGTATTGTCAATAAAGACATTTGTGAACCGCTTTGGTGGTGATGTTGCCCTGTTTAATCCATCCCTTATATGTTGGCACCCATCAAAGGCAAACGCAACTGGGGTCAGTTATGATGTGCTTCCTGTGGGCCCGTCCTCCAGTCTGGCTCATGGGCGATGGCACGATAAACTGCTGACCCGCCCGTGAGGCTCGTCAGCCCAGGCAGCTGCTCCTCCCGGTCACGTTAGCATTCTCCATTAGTCATAATCTGCTCCCCAGAGTCAGACTTCAAACAAGGGGTCTAGCAACTGCAAATTGCTCTGAGAAAAGTTCTGCATGCTCCACCACAGGCAAAAAAGAGAGAAAAATCTTATCTGATCAAAATAGGTTTATTTTTATTCTAAGACTCAAGCCATTTTTAAATCCTCTGGTAAAATATCTTACTGATGGTAAGTTGAATTCCAGCAGTGTCTGCTATCAACCTCAGTATCTCAATTTGTCCAGGATTAAAAAGGCAAGTAAAACAGTCTTTTTTCTCCTTTGAATAAGCATATTCACATTCATTCATTTCTGCTGTGCAGTGCTGAGCTGAGCTTTATAATTACAAGTGATTAAAGTATTATACCACTCCACTACTATTTTGAGTCCACAGTTTACATGTGATTTATTGTCTCCCATTCTCTATCAAAGAAAACAATTTACTATTTTATTTACACAACAGTTCAAAGAGTAACATCTCAGATTTATGTTCGATATTGTGTTCCTTCTGTCAATCTGTCGAAGAAAAACTGAGGGACTTGGCTTCAGATAACCTTTCAAACATGGCAATTACGAGCCTGTTTATGATACAAAGACAACCCAAGAAAGTGCCAGAATGCATCCCTCCAGGAATCAGGCTGACTAAGGCATCCAAAGGCCGCTCTTTCTGCATGCAGTAGTATTGCACCAGTCTGGCATGTCTAAGTCCCAGCCCCCACCAGTGCAATTGTGAAAGGTGACAATGAGGGAACAGTCTAGGCGGGGTGGGGGGCTAACACCAAATCCTTACCAGGTGTCTGGTTGGAGGCCATGTGGATCTCCTGGCAGCGGGGATGGACAATCATCCACGTTAGCAGGCACCTAAGCCGTAGTGTAAGCCAGCAAACGTACAAAGCAATGTCACTCAGCCTTTGGGTGCTTTGGGACCTATGCTTAATTAATCTCTTTATTAATAAAAGAATATTTGATCATTTGCCCTTTACATGCCACAAATATCTTGACTGAAATATTTGTTTGCTACAAAGCATTTGTTAAAAAAAAATAATTAAAAAATTCCCCAGTGTTAATTAAAATTCTGTCATTCATCTGTCAGGGATGATCAACACAGAGGTCCTGTATGATCTACTGTTCCCAAGCCAACAAACTAAAGAGGCTGATGCAGCTGAACTCCAAGTATTGATAACATTCACTGATCTGACTCATACCCAGAGTACAGCTCACAGCTACCCATGCCTGCAGCTTGAGGGCCTTGTCTCCTGTAGCTGCTCTCGGCGTGATAGAGATCAAGGCGGAGGAATGCGGCTGAGATCTGGCAGCCGTGACGGGCCGGGGCTGATAACACTGGCAAGCTGACTGATTCCGCTTTTGTCCCTGGCATGTTCCACCAGCACGGGCCCATGTAGTGACTAGCGCATTAAGCACATCCATCTTGTACTGGCAGAAGCTCCAGGGAAATACATGCCATGGATTAAAGCAATCAACCTCAAATCAACATGAAAAAGAAAAACAGAGCTGATCCCAGGCCTAAAGCGAAAAGGCTTTGGAACGATATAGTCACAGCTTTCTGTTGCTATGGAGAGCTTGCTGTCCTACTTATAGCATGGATGTGATTTTTAAAAGCATGAGGAATGTGGATTTGCTTTTAATATTTTAATATCAATGCTCACAGATCCAGAACCAAGCAGGAACCTCTTTGCCAATGTGTATGAGAAGACAGAAGATCTTGAGTTTGACGTTTGAATGTGATCTTTCTGCTGTGTACCCTTGGATCAACCCCTTTAAAATTGTCATTGCAGGTTATAATTAATGGTTTATTTTAGCTATGTGCTTGTATAAAATCACACCTAATAGCTTGATCCAAAAATCTGATCTGAGTGTATGCGAATACATAATAACTTAACAGTTTGTTTAAACTCTTTGTCCCAGAAGAGTTCTCAACTAATAAGCCTTGTTAAAACTTCATTGAATTAATTTCAAGCTTCAAAAGGTGGGAAATGGAATTTGTGCTAGTCAAGGAAAAGCCTATGAGTAACAGACATTTTATTGAAATACTGGCTGAGTCAAAGTTTAACTCACCTGGAACACAAAGCAGTTTCACATGCTTGTTATTTCTATGCTAAAGCTAGAAATGAAATCTTTCTCCAGATCTTCACTTCTGTATTCTCCTTCGTGAATGTGCTATCTCCATGCATTAGATAATCGCATAATATTTCTGACTGCCATTTTACCCCCCCCCCCCAATCCTCAAGGAGTTTACACTACACATCAGCTATGGCGTGAAATCTGACATTCATCAAATCTAAATCTTTTGATGGTACATAATGACACTGCATTGCCCTTTTAACTATTAGCAAATGTAGAGTTCAGTCTACTGAGGCCTTTTCCAGACCCTCTGATGCCACATAAGACCATGAAACAGGTTCATTATCCTTAACCTGAAGAAGCATATGAGTAATTCAAGAACTGAAGAAAAGCAGCAATAGAATAGACTAATATAAATCATTGCATCTGTCTTAATGTAATTTACCATTTACGCTTTCAATAAATTCATGTCCAGGGAGGAGGAAAAATGAATGCCATAATCTCTTTTAAGACCTTGTTCTGCAATCATATGCTTCCAGCAGTAGTAAACCACACACACATTGGTATTCACTGACAGCAGGACTCAGGAGACACACTTTGTGAATCATTTCATCTCAATGGAGAGATGCTTAGAGGTGAGGCCATGTTTTTAATATTCAGATGTGTTCACAATGCCCACCCCAAATATATATTATAATTAAGGCCTTGGTCCCCCCACAATGTTGACCACATGGCTACAGTCATATACTCCATGGTATTCTACACTGGCCGGCCAGGTGACCTTATCTCCTCAGGTGATGCTCAGCTCAGGTGTAGCTTCTGAGCTTATAAGCTCTCAACTGGTCCTTGAACAAAAAAAATCAGATACAAAGAAAGAGGCTTTTAGGATTGCAGAAAAAGGCATTTTAATTAAGCGGCGTTAGAAGCACAGTGAAAACTGGAGTTAGGATGGGTCTCAGGTAGCTGGTGTAAAAGCAGGTGAAAACAAACAATTCACATGGAATGTTTGACACATTGCTGTCATTCCCACACACAAATACTGTAAGCTTAAACAAACAATACTTGTAATGCAGGCTTCACATAGATTTTGGCCTCACGATTAATTTGTAGTCTTAACTAAACATTCCCTCAAAAGCTCTTAGTGGTTCACATAATGATGGTGTTTTTTATGATTATGTTTGTTTAAGTGATTTATTTGCTCAGATTTTTTATATAACTGAAGAGGCTTATTTAAAGTCAACTACATGCAATTATGCATGCACTTAGCTAAAATGACATTACTTGCGATGACACTGTACTATTTGGTATTAGAAATCTTGCCAGAACATAATGATATTGTGAAGTGTGCATTTGGAAGACAAGCACATCTAAGTGGAACCATTTTATACAAATCATGGGTGATGGGCAATTTCTTCATTGACTCTGCTCAGTCTTAGTTTAATCAATTTTGACCTGCTTTTGAATATGTGTCTCCACTGACTGCCCACTGCCCAATGGAAACACCATTATAATACTGGGGAGGACCCCCTTTGTTCTCAGAACATCACGAATTCTTTGCAGCATGAACTCAATGAGTATTGTTAGAGATTCTGGTCCATGTTCTTATGGTTGTGTCACATAATTTCCTGCAGATTACTCTGCTGCACATTCATGCCCTGAATCTCCTCATCCACACACCCCAAAGGTGTTGTGTTGAATTCCAATCCACTAACTGGGAAGGCCATTGAAGAACACTAAACTCATTGTCATGCTCATGAAACTAGTTTGAGATGACTTGTGCTTTGTGATATAGCCTTTAGAACAATGTTTCCCAACCTGGCCTTCGATGACCCTCAGACAGTCCGCGTTTTTGCTTGGAGGGAGCAAAAACGTAGCCTATCTGGTATGGAGCTCAGAGGGAGCAAAAACAGGAACCTACTGTGGGTCCCTGAGGACCGGATTGGGAAACAATGCTTTAGAAATGGTGGCTATAAAGGGATGCACATGGCCAGCAACAATCCTCTGATGGCATGCGGCATATAAGGAGCTCTCTGTGGTTTTCTGTTGCTATAGCACATCTGCCTCGAGGTTTGACATGTTGCGCATTCTGAAATGCTTTCTGCTCACCAATGTTGTAAATAGTGGTAATTTGAGTTACTGTATCATTCCTGTCAGTCTAGCCATTCTGCTCTATTTTAGCCCACAGAATTGCCACTTAGTGGATGTTATTTTACACACCCTTTCTGTATAAACTATAGAGATTCCTGTGAGTGAAAATCTCAGAAGATCAGCTAGTCTGCCAATGCTCATAGTCACAATCACGCAGATCACATGATTCCCAATGCTATTGTCTGACCTGATTAATTGAAGCTCCTGACCATTGTTTGCATGATTTTACTCCTTAAGTTGCTGCCACATGCTTGATTATATATTTGTATGAACAAGCAAGTCGTCCTAATGAACCAGGGGGGAGTATTTATCCAGACACTTATCCAGCACGTGGGTTGCCCTGCTGGCCCAATGATGTCCGGAGGGGGGGGGGGACTATGACAGGCAGAATTGCTCCCTCAGAGTTCTAGAGGTTCAGTTTTCTGTCTGTCGTTCTCTTGTTCATGTTATTCCAGACCTGCCCTGTAATACAAGCAGGTGTTTTACAGATGAACATATATGTGAGAGTATGTTTAAGTATGATTAAGCCCGGCCTTTTCCCCAGGAAAGATTTCGCATGTTTGGATAAGTAGTAACTGCATTTCATTTCATTTACAGTTTTCATTTGTGTGTAAGTGTAGTCACTGATGGCGGACAGATCTACTGAGTGTCAGCTTGGGCTCACTGCATCTCACCCGCCAGCTGAGGCTGTAAACCTTCTTCACTCTTCTTTCAGCAGGTGGGCCATGTTCAAATGTTAAAGATTATGTTGCAAATGACAATATCATCGCTGAAAATATGCACCAGGTTTCACAAAAAAACAATGACAGTAATTTAACTGCATGTCTTTTAACCTGAGAGTTTTTTCATTCCCATGGCCTGTAACTAGGACTTGGTATGCTGGTCCCCTGATCACTGCCACCATCATACTTGGCTTCAGGCCCTGGAGGTGTGAAGCTCAGCAGGTTAACTGCCATTGTCCTCACCGGTCTGTAAATCCCCCAACTGCTTTCTTCACCCTGTGTCCGACCTGCCCCACCTCTCATACAATACCCCTTTGCCTCTGGGGAGGCAGTGGGGGGGAGTCAGTATTGCTTGGGTTGACAATGGCAACCAACACAGCAACCTGGGCCAGGTCAGGCCCAGCCCAGCTCCCACCTTCCCATAGACAATGGTCCTGCCCTCCTCCATCTGACTCTCTCCCCCTTGCAGCCTATCCTCTTAACCCCCATTGCCTAACCTTACTTAGGCTCAGACATATAGGTGATTGGTGACCTTTTTTCCAGCCTCAGGGCATTTGGATTCCCGAAGTTCTCAGGAGGATTATACCCTTAAACGGGAGGCATGGTGTGTATAAGGGAGAGCTTTGTTTTCTTTTCCAACCAAGCAGAAACAGTCAGGACAGGTAAATACTGTACTGCCACAGGGTGTATGATGAAATGATGAATAACTGCTAGCCAACCAAAGGCGCCACAGATGAACACAATCCAGCCACCTTCTGGTATGTCTCATTATGTCTCAGCACAATTGGTTTATTAAAGACTTAAGTTTTCTTATTGATGTGATTCTACATATTTAATTAACTCGGACATTGTCAGGGTTTAACCAATAGTGACCTCTCCATGCATCCACATGCTGAAACTATGGGCTTAAAAGGCCATATGATAAAAAAACAACCATAACATGATTTTAAAAATAACAAGTTTATGACTTTACATGCTCAGAGCTCTCCTCCACCTTTCAGTGCAAACTGGCATTTGATATTCCTTTATCATGTGTGAATAATGAGTGATTCCCCAGAGATAGGAGAAAACATCAAAGTGAGATACCAATTAGCTCTGCAGCATCTGCCTATATATTCAGATTCAGCTCCATGTTCCCTTGTATTCCTCAGGGCTGTGAACTGCAATCAGAATATTTTTTTTTTGTCCTGAAGAGGACCACCACAGTCCGTTGACTTTGCAAAATCAGGTTGCACGTATTTCAGGATTCTCGGAAAAGCCCCAAGCAGCCGGGTGGAGAAGGAGCAGGTGGGTGACCAACCGAGGAGGGTCTGCGGCTCTCATCAGCCGTCAATCTCTTCTTCAGGGTGGGGCGAAACAATACAGGCCCAACAGCACACAGATGGCTGCCTACCCTGGGGACAGAGGAAAGACGCCTTAAACCACCCATGAATGGGACATGGTTTCAGGGCCTCCTGTCTGAGTCACTGTCACACCACAGAAGGTCACTCCAATTTAGCTATGCGCAGGTGGCCTACTGTAGTCATTTAAAGTATCTAGTGCCTCGGGTGGTGTTTGGATGAACCATCATGCCAAACAAGAATGAGGCTGTATGAGGACGGACTGGGTTGGATTTAGTTGTTTTTCTATTGCAACCAGGAGCCTCGACTGGGACATTGACCAACAGGTGCTGACAATGCAGAAAGACCTTAGTCATTAATTAAAATGATTCATTTCTGCATTGCTAACTCATCCCACGCTACTAGACTGAAAAGAAAAACTGTCAGATAAAAAACAGCAAATAGAAGTAAACTAGCAACCTTAGTTAAAGACAATATGCAGACTGCAGCTATATTTCACCTGAGTTTAAAGTAGCCTGTCTGTCTCATTCTCTGGGCAATCCCCAGCTGGAAAGTCCTGGATTTTTTATTTGATAATTATATTGCATATTATATTATAGTTACCAAGGCAAAGGATAACAGCTGTAGAGTGCTGAGGTCAATCACTGGCTGTAGATTCCAGTGGGGAATTCATTGAAACAGAGGTAATTACCTTGACCTGTATACACGAAAATGCATTTTGCTTTTTACGAAATTTATAGAAAACTAGTGATCTGAAAATGGATTTATACACAACGGCATGCAAAACAATCTTCTCTATAATCCAACACAACAGCATAGTGTTTAACTATCCAGCTTTTGACAAAGCCTGAATAGCTTGGTTGATTGCAAGGTCAAGACTACTTGTGTGTCTATAAACTGCAGAATTACCGAGACATTAAATGACCATGTTCTTCTGTTCCTTCTCAGCACCGGCTCGCAAAACGTATCTGCTGTTTGGAACCAAACATGAGTGTGAGGTTCTGAAATGATCATACTTCAGGTGACTTTCTGGTATAGCAGAAACAGCTTAAGGTAACATCGCTCAATGTTCATGAATGGTAATGAACGCTGGACTCTGAGCACCACTATGTGTGTTGACTGCATCCTGGCATCACCTCTGCATCTGGCTGCTTAATGCCGTGTTACTCTAGTGATCGCACCAGGTATGACTCCAGCAGCGGATGAAATTACAAATTGGCCAGAGAATGAACACCCAGAGGCCCTCTAGCACAAACCCATGTAGCTGTCAGGTTCACTAGAGAATGAACAGATTCATTTTAAACACAAACTGGCAAACAGATTACAGTTAATTCTGCATAAATATTACTCCAGCTTACTGAGCTAATGTACTGGGGTGCATTCTCACAGGCAATTACATCACAGAGTATATGCATGCATCCTAAGGGCAGTTCAGAGATGTGAGCTTCTGCTCCTTTAACTCAAGAAGTAGTGTGTTACCCCCCCCCCCCCCCCACCCAATGTGAAAGTTGAGGATTCAAATCCCAGGGAGTGCATATATTGTGAGCAACTTGGTTTGCGAGTGTTTTGCAAGACGAATTTTAAAGTACATTTTTACTTGATAAATGAGCAAAGTCTTGCAATATGAGTATTACATATAAGCTTTGTCTGCCTAGCGTCACGTGATCACAACTGAGCCGATGGTTCTTCTCTCTCTCTCTCTCTCTCCCTCTCTCTCTTGCTGCAGGATTGTGGGTAATCGTCTCCCATGCTCGGTCTCAGTCAGCGTCCCTCATTCGTATAGTCAAAATTTAGTAGAAAAGCACCACCTGAATAAGGCCGTAGCAGTGCACACGATGAATCTGTTTAACGACAATGCAATGTCACATTTCCACGAAATCAAAAAGGAGGCAGAAGCAGCTGTCATTGGATAGGTTCCTTGTTAAAGTCACACAAAAAGAAAAAGATTCCAGTGAGCCAACAGATAGCAGTGATTCCGTTAGTTATAGTGAAAGTCGTCCCACAAAATAACCCTCCTCTTCTCCTCTCTCTCGTCTCTCTCACACCATCCACGATTCTTTTCAAAGGAAAAGTGCAGGTTAATTTGTTTGATGTATTTTTACTTTATGTTTTGTATTAATCGTTTTTTATGAATATTTTTTGGTTGTGGAACGAATCATCTTAGTTTTCATGATTTCTAATGGGAAAATTCGCTTTGATATACGACCGCTTTGGATTACAAGCACGTTTCCGGAACGAATTATGCTCGCAATCCGCGGTTTTACTGTAAATTGTAGTCCCTCCCTTTGTTGCAAGTCACTTTGGACAAAAGTGTCAGATAAATGAATGAAATGTAATTAACCTAGATGTATGTCCTTAAGGCTAATTTGTCCTTATTGCAGGTGTGGCTATAGTGATGTAATTTTCATCACAGAATTTGGGTGCAAAGATGACGTGTGCTAGGGGCTGTGTGCTAGGGCGTGTACCGCTTGAAAATCGAAACAACATGGATGGTCCGATTGGTGATGCAATGCACCTTGGTAGTCCATTAGCCAGGGGAACAGTTGCTGAAAGTTGGGAGGTCGGTCCAAAGATTGTGCATAAGCACCTTTTCTAAACTCTCTGATCATACAAACATAAATATGATGAGTGGCTTTGAAGAAAGGCTGGCTGATGATTCTTCACTATGGGATTACAAAGATTGCCAGATGGCTGTGAACCAAAATAAAATACATATTTGTAACAGCAACTCCATATACCTGTCTAAATCCTTGCATGCTGTAAGTACAACATAAGTACAATGTCCATATGACACCTCATAATGGAGATTTATGAGCATCTTTGCTCTACAGCGCCACCCCAGACACAAATAACATTGAACCTCCAGTGCAATAAACATTTAGATTAGAGTTGCTTGGCTGATGGTTTTTATGCAGGGAAACAATTCGACTGCAGCTGGATGTTATACAGGAGTGATTTATGTTAAGTGACATTCTGAAAACTACAAAAGGCTACACAAGGACCTCCCGGGAACTTGAAGCAGATGTATGTATATCAATGATGTATGCTGCCACTCTAAACTAAGAAGTCATTATTCCTTAAGTAACCAACCTTTTGTTTGTGCTGGAAGATGCATTAGATTTTGAAAAATTCATTTTAAAATATATTCATGGGTTATTTCTACTAGTAAACGTAAGATACAGCATTTTCATACACCTGGCTGGAAATTAATGATCTGTGATGTCTAGACCAGGGGTGATGAAGCTGATCCATGGACAGCAGCTGTGGGTGCGAATTGTTGGGATGTCCTCTCAATCAGCTACCAGGACTGGAGTTGAGAAGCGCTGCTTTATTATTGGCTGACTGAGAGGTCATCTCTAAAAACCTGCACCCCCAGCGGCTCTCCATGGATCAGGTTCCCCATCCCTGATCTAGACCATACCATTGCAGTGAGCTGTGTGCACCATCACCAGTCTCTGACCCCTGAAGTTGGGTGGCTGTTACTTGAGAGATGCTTGTTTTTTTGTGTCACAGTGGTGACTGGGATTACACATCTTAATTTTATGTTCTATTCCATACACCAACCCACACACCATGCATAATAACAAGTGTGACTGATGCGGCAGCCAATGAGTTGCAAGCCGCCTTATGCGAAAGCGTCATGTAGAAACGGGCACTTGCAGTGAATACAGGAGTTTACCTCAAGGCTGGAGATTACATTATGAAATGAAACTGAAGTAATTTGCTGGTCATACAAAGAGTTGCCACCGAGGTAGGAAAACGGGGACAACCACGGCGTGCAAATGCCATGTGAGTGATTTACATAACGAGTGGGAAGCCCTGATGTGCTGCAATTTCACGTTTGGTTTGCAGTCTGTCAGGATTCAAACCCTCGTTGGCTTTTATCTTTAAGAATGTGGTTTCTTTCCTTGACAAGCAGCAGGAAGGAGAAGGACAAGACTGAAAATCCATCTCAGCCAAATGGTAGCTTTGTTCTTTTCATGATTTCCATCACTGTATTTGTAATAAAAAAGCAACACGCAAAAAACACTTAATCTAATTAGTTGAGTAACACACACACACACACACACACAGTGTGTCTGGAAACTCTGTTTACAGAAGTCATGCATAACTTCACCCAGACCCTGTGAACTTTGTCTCCACATGAAGTGTATTTCAGGCTTTAATCTGAACATGGTGACACACACAAAGAGCACATCTATCCTCCAGTATCCTGTTGTATCCTGGCTCTTTAGTAAGTTGAGGTACAATGACCAATGGCCAAGATGTCCACTAGTCATGTGCTCCCTGTCGCCAATCAGTTGTCTGCACAGGCTCTTGTTCTTCTTTAACTACTGATAAATACAGAATGTTTGACGTAAGTCCGTTTCCAAGTACTAATCACCTAGTGCTCACAGGCACATTAACATGGTCAGACCCCCTTCCCCCACTATTTTCTAGGATGTTGTAGTTGTTGACCAGGGAGGGGTTTAAAATTTTATTCAGCAAGGTTATTTGGGCCCCTTATTTTCAAAAGCCCATGGCAATCAGCCCAGGGAAAGAGGGGTTAAATAGCCCCAGTCAATGCTTATAATGTACTGCAAATTTTCTGTTCCTAAAATCCCAGCCCTGGTACCTCAGCCAGTTTTTTTGGTTGTGTTTCATTTTTTATGCCAGTGTGCAGGCCCAAAGCAATTACCCTTACTGATATTGTTATTAGAGGGAGTATTCTGTAACAGCTAAGTGAATGTTTTCTTACATACTTACATATTTTACAGTTCATCCATGTATGCAGTTTGACACTTCAGGGATTAGTGGTTCAGAATTAAGGACCCTGCTTTGGAGACTGAACCAAACCAAGAGCCTGGATCGTGAACCGCTGTGATACTCGCAGTTGGTGCCCAGGCCAGAAACTACCCAGCAGTTCCATTAGTTCTGTTAGTTACGAAGAAAATCAGGACAGCCAGTAAAGAATATCTCATAAGTACTGCATTAGAGATCCCCTGAGGTTAAAAAAAACCAGAATGAAGTAGAGTAAAGCCAGGTCTGACTCTGGGAAATACCATCAGTGTTATTCTCCATAATGGCTTGACTCAGGAGTACCATTATCAGATTAGTAGATGACTGTAACAGCAGAGCAACAGGTAGCAGAGTGATTTGATGACAGACCTGCAACCACAACTGCAAGGTGTCTTGAAATTGTACTTTTACATAATGGACTTTCTGAATTAATGTAAATGTAATGCAAAAATTGTAATTAATAAATAAAGCAATTATGTATCAGTTAAACCACAAAAGAAGAAATTGCTTATGGTTGTGTGTCGGTGGATTTAAACAGGATGTTAGGTGTTAATTTGATGGGCATAAATTAGACCTGTGGTCCCTTTTGTGGTTTCAAGGGGTTGCAGGTTATCACAGGACATACCTACCGATGTATGTAACATACAGTCTCTTACAGCGAAATGGGCTTCAGCAGAGTGTTAATGTCCCAGGTGTCAGATGAGAAGGGAATGCAGCTCAGCAGAGCTAAAGGAGGATTGGCTCTTCCTGGGCAAACCCTCAACGTCACAGAGCCAGATCTTTGTTTAAAGACCAGGTGTTGTATCTCATTCAGCCATCGCTGACATCAAAAAAAGAAAATCCTGGCACCTAATGGTGCGTCCCATTTGAAATCAGATGTCGGAAATTCTGGAACTGGGATTTCTGGAATACTGGAACGCCCCCTGAAATCGGAATTCCGAATCTACACAACCCCAACCTCAGAATTCAAGATGGCTGCGCCCTTCATCAACAGAAGTGCCAGCTATAGTTATATACTGTTTAATAGCACTTAGGTCTAATTTGTGTCTCATTAAATCAGTCGTACACACAGCACTGTCCAACTGCTATCTGTGGACATGTTGCTACGGTGTTTGTATGTGCAAAATACCGTGTAATATGTTGTTATGAACTGGTATTGTTAACAATCGCTAACAATGAACGTGGCTAGATCTGGTATTGCCCAACGGCGTTCCGACTCGTTGTACTGGAACACGGTTTACTCGGGTGTGACGTCCTTCTCAGCTCTGACTTCCCAGGTAAATAAAATGCAGCGTAAGCTTTTATACATAAAAAAAACCCCCAGGGAGCCAGACCATCAATCAAAGTTCTCACCATGAGTTCTGTGGTCTTCGAACAAATGAAAACCCCTATCAAGAGCAGCAGAGATGCACATGAGGGCTGTTTTATGTTGCAATCCACAGCTGTAATTTAGACCTAAAGTAGTAAGTACAGGTATGAGAAGCAGATCTTATTTCCCTCAACCTAGAGCTCTTGATGACAAGAGCTAGCAGAGGGAATATGTGGCGGAGAGTCGCTGAGTAAAAGGAACGATATGGAAGATGGCTTCTGCTGTCTGGCTCTCAGCTGTGAAAAGGGGCTGCACTGCTCTGCTGAGCAAGACATTTTTGGGTTGCCATTGTCGTGGCGACGGGTAAACAAGAGGATATACAGCGTCTGGCTTGGTTCCCATGTGGCATATGGGCCGGGACCCCAGGGCAACCTGGTACAGTCTGCCGGGCAGCCTTTAGCGGTGAGACGCTGTAGTGCAGCGGAGTTTTCCTGCCTGTCGGGGACAGTGTGCAAACAGGCACGTTTTTGACCCCCTCCGACTGCATTCTTACATAAGCCCATATCAAGGAGCTCATCACAGGACACTGTGCACTGCTGGGATCAGCAAAGTCTCATATCTGCTTCTTATTATTCAGTGTGTTGCTGTGATTTTGACATCAGTATATAAATCTGTCATTGTTGGAGAGGCTCTATTAGTAGAGTTGCTCATATACTTATATTATTCTATACCAGGCAATTCCAATGATAAGGAATTGAAATATTGTTTGTGTAAGTGTGGTTTTCATATTTCACATTTCAAAACAGCAGAGAGGATTCTGGGAGCAATGCAAAGCTTCAGTCAGCCTTCTGCTTAACTATGTGACATAACCACTCTCAGCTGGAGCATAGGAAGATCCAGGGCACTGTAAATAATACTTGGGTGAATTGAAGGAAGAAGAGGATAGGAATGACCAGAAACAAGGTGGATGGACTTAATCTTCACAACAATAAACATGCCTTTTGGGAAGCCTGAGCCCCAGACAAGAGACTGGACATTCTGGAGGGAGAGTCAATATGAACTTGACAGCACATAATATGAATAACCGCGGTTGGTTGGGATTACACAAGAAATCCTCATACGAAACCCATGTGAAAGCCCAAACTGTCAAGCTAGCTCATGGACTTTTCCAGTTTTTAAAAGACCAGAAGTCCGCTTGCCTTCTCCTGCTATCCGGACACAGAGCAGGAGACAGGAATCCTGCCGCGGAAGATCCTGCTCTACCTGCCATGTCAATTATTCACCCCTCTTTTTAAATCCCACTTGAATCTCTGCACTTTAGCACAATGCAGACAACACTGCAACCTTCTGGGGACGTGATTAAGTGCTTTACTACAACAGATAACTGGACACCAGGACATAATTGTTCCATCATTCTTCATAAGAAAAAATGGGCTGTCAATGGAGATCAGTATCAGTATCTAACAAGATAAGAATCTAACATATTCTTCTCAGCCTATATTTTAGATATTTTCAAAAACATTTCAAAAATTAGAATGAGAAATGTAGTGCAAAAGAGATACTTAAAAATTCTATTAATAAAATCGTACGTAATTTCTACCTTATCCTACTTCTTGGCTAAGAGAAGTTACACTACTGCAATAAGACCATTGTATAATTACTGCGAAATTACCATGATTGACCCACATTGCATGTCCCCTGCTTTGTGCCCTGTGCTTATACACATTTACAAACACAACAAACTGTTTGTTAAAACTTTTAGAAGAATGACCACTGGTGCTATGGCAGACAAAATATATTTTAAGTGCTGTTTCATGTCAATCATAACAAAGACACTACCACACAAAGATACCATGCTTATTAGTATAGTATATTATTAGTATTGTTATTGGTAGATCTAATGAGGCGTCAGAAACTGCAGAAAGCAGAGTACTGATCAGCTTTGCCAAGGCATGGAGGACACAGTGGTACTATCAGTTCGGTATCTGCTGGTGCACGTTGGAAACAAACAGGGTGGTCCTTCGGGTTTCACCAAAGACAGCAGACAACGGGGCTTGTATCTGTTCCAGGATGGGCTTTGTTGTGGGGTCTGACCAAGCCAGACTTTAAAGGCTTCTCTGATGTACAATAACACACACAGGCTGAGGAAACTGCGCCAAGATGCAAATCATTAGATGCAATGCGTTTTCAAGCAGGTCCTGTGTACAAACACCCAAATATCTTAGGCAGAGCATGCATGCATATTCAGAAATGAATGTTACTGTATAATGTGGTAAAAAGCAACTGGGGGGCCATTTGTAAAATACATTTTAGCTGTATAGGAATGTTTTTACTTAGGTACGATGCTGACCAGCTTTGGCCAATTGTTTGCTCTCATTATGCTTGTATCCCTAAATTATGGCCAATCCTATGTCAACCATCCTGGATACAGTAGCCAACGTGTCAGAGTGTAACACAGGTACAGTGGAAGCAGTTATTGATAAGTTTGGTGTCACCGTTAGGATTATTTTTGGCTGATGTCAGGTATGCATGGCATTTGCTCAGCCAATTGATATAACACAGCATAGGAAACCTGACTATACAGTCTGTTCTATAGTCAAATGCATCAAGAACTAAACGGGTCCTGATCACAGAGACTTCTGGGAGCCAAGCAGTCAGTGTCGTCATGGTAACATTACTCATGCTACGACTAGATGTTGACAGTCTCAGATCACCCTCAGTATTATTGCCTCACATCACTTTATTATGCTGCCATGATAACATTGCTTTATTATGCTGCTCAGGGTTCACCTGGCCTACGCAGGACTACTAAATAGCTATTGGTTAATGCTACTTCTGTATGATGTAACTGTTTAGCCTTGGGCTAAGAGACTAGCAGCTGGATCCAAACATCCAGGTTGCATAAAAGAATGGATCCATATGTCGGCACATTCTAGGGTAATGCTGCAGCTGTCATTGGCTCCCTCTTTGCCACCAGCCTCCGGCAGCTTGATCACCTGATCATGATGACTCATCTCCATTTGCTGTCATCTGGCATCACACCATTTTTTGTATGATGCTCACAGTTTTCTGTCATGTGTACTTTTGTATACACAGGAGTATCCTGCTGCCTTTCGTCAAGGGATTAAGGGGATAATTAGCAATTTTTACTTTTTTTTTGTCTTCTGATTCCTCTGGTGAATCACTTTAAATCATCTTCTTAATAATGTCGCTCAAAAATGTGCAATAATAAAGATAATTTAAAGAATTTATCGGTGCAAACAAGCAATCAATCATACGGACAGTATGGCAAGGCGGGAAATTCACAGCAGCAGATTACAACGGTCAAGTTGTGCAGAAGTCGGACTAACCTCTCCATAAGCATGACCTGTAGTACTGCAAGCAACTGATTAGCTCCAAGAATGTTCCAGTGACAGAATCCCTTTGAACATTCGAACATCTAATCATTTGATGTGTCATTCGAAAATGTAAATGTCATGCATCGATTAATGACTAGGGGAATAACTCTGTCAATTGTGTACAAAGCCGGCATTGTCCTGAAATAACAGGGCACAAATCCACAGTGCTGAGGCTCCCAATCGTGGCAGGAGCCTGGATTTCCGTTCCCCACCCTTCTCTATTTCCCGCAGCCAACAAAATGCAAAGAAGCAGAAAAAGCAAAAAAAAAAAATACAATTTCTTCTTGATTGTTTGCCGCCCTGCCCCGTAATCGGCTCCATCTCGGGATGGCGGCACCTCCGGGGTGGGTTAAGACGGAAGAGATTTCTCAACCACAGAGTCCCCTGCGCAAACACCCCACCCAATGAGAGACAGTGAGCAGGACCCAAGCTTTAGGCTAACGGAGCAGCCAGCCATGTCCCTGTCAGCTGGCATGCAGTGGAGATTTAAGAGCTGCCGTTAACAGACAGCTAATTAAATTGTCATGTCCATAGAATGGGTGGAGTGGACAGTGACAGCTTTATGGGAGATTTACAGTGAGCGGAAGAAACAATACTTATGTAAATCATTAAAATCAGAATAATAATAATAAAAAGCTATAAAATATTAGCTGACTGATGAGAAGTCAACTGTTTTTGTTTTTGTTTTTTTGCCTAACACCGGAGCGTTTTAGGGACTTTTACTTGGATTTTGTCATACATGTACGTACATGAAAAATAATCTTGGAATGCAACTGAATGTAGGATTAAATGTGTTATACTTGACTACAGCAACTACTTAGTCATTTCAGTATTTTTCTCCATAAATATGGTGGAGAATGACTTAGTAACCAGTAACCAGGTCCGCACTGCTCCGACTGTGCGGCCGTTTGACTCCGGGTGCCGTCTCCTCCCGACGGCCCGCGAACGAAGCGAGATCTCCGCGTGATCCTTCCTGTGCCTGCCTCGCTGCCCCTGCCCACCCGCGCTCGCTGTTTACCCCTGAGGTCGGGCCCGCTGTGCCGCGCGTCCAGGTGGTCCGAGGCCCCGGCGCACCCCCTCCGGGACTCCTTCTGTTGTGTGGAGCCAGCAAGTGGTGAGGGTTAAGAAATTATAGATGTAAGAAAGAAGGAGCAGGCTGGCTGTGGTTAATTAGGCGCTGTGCTGACGCTCGGCATTGTGGGAGTCTGGGTGCCGCTGCTCTGTGGGGTGTCTCCCCTGCTGGGTGCCCCTGCGGTCTCCTTCACCCACAGTCCAGGTGCTTCGTGATGATGCCAGCATGCACTCTACAAGGACGCTGCTCAGTTCAACAATCGAGACTCCGGTGACGGTACAGATGTTACTCCGTGTTTTTGCCCATATCATCATTCTTATTAATTCTGACAAACAAATTACAGTTGCACTGATCTGGAATACAAAGTTCAACCCTCATGGGGAACATGCACACGTGCATTTGGTATCAAATATTAGTTTAATTCAATTAATAATTCCCATCTCTGCAGTAACAAAAGATCATTTTCTTTTGCCTCTAGGAGGAAAAGCAAATAGTTTCGGAATAGGCTGGAACAGTTTTTATCGCAGGATTCTGGGAAAAATAAGATGGTTATCGCAGACCAGTTTAACCTCTTCAGAAACAAAGCAAAAGAGAAAGTAAAGGAATGAGTCTTGAGCTAAATTATACATACAGTCAAATAAATACACGAAAAAACTCTCATATTCTGTAGCTGTGGTCGGCTTCAATATTTCCAATGCAGTTCTTTGCTGCTAAATTTTCTTTTCATACATTGTGCTTCAAGAATACGCTAAATATTTAATACATTGTTTACCGTGCAAAATGCTATAATGGCCTAGAAAGGTTTGGGGAATACTTAAGTTTCCCTCCAACCTCATGGAATGCGTAGCCAAATTTATATAAAGTACTGACCAAATATAACTGAAGTACTTTGTTCTCCCAAAAGTGGCAAGCAGAAAGAGGGTTTCGATACGCTTCACTGCCCTGCCAGTTTCTCGGTGCCTGTTTGATATTTTATCTGGCTACTGAAAAAGTGGCTGGGGCATGAGCGCCCTGGCGTGGAGGGAATTTTTTGCCAGAAAATGGTGCAAGCGCACTTCAGGGCCTCGAGTGAAATGATGCGAGCACACGCGCATGACGCATATGGGAGTAATACGCACTACTCAGACTGGCAGCGCAGCACAACGAAAGGAGACAAAAGGAGAGGAGGACAACAACAGCAGCGGCTGCGACGGCGAACGGCCGCAAAAGCAAACAGGAAAATAAACGGCCCGAAACTGCAGCCGCTGCTCCAAAGACAACGGCGAAAGCCCGGTTGGATCTGGCAGTGTCTTTCATAACCTTTCAGAACTTTCATCTGCAGAGCTGCAATAGAAGGAGAAGGAAAAGACAAATTACACATGTGTGAGGAAGAAGGGTGAAAAAATAATTCTTTGTTAGTAATTGGAGGCAGGGCCTATAATGCTTCGGGCCAGTTTACATCATTAGAAGCTGTCGAAAGCCCAAGAAATTGACCTATTCATATTAATGATTCACATGCACCAGAAACAAAAGAACACTTTATTTAGAATAAACATAGTCTTTTCATCTTGATGGTTTAAAAGTGATTTTCGGACGTGACCAGTAATTCTCTTTCACATTCCCGAGCTTGAAATTGCAACTTTGCAAAAGACTGTAAAATAATTAACATTTATTATTATATTTGTCTGTTTATTTGCATGAGTGCACTTATTTATTTTGCGAAGGTTTCTAGTGTCCACAGACTCAGCCATAATAGCCCCTCACATCCCTCGCCGCTCTGGGAGTTTACACACAGTCTGCAGAATGAGGACCGCTCATTCAAAGGGTTTTTTTTTTACGTGGGAAGTGCAACATGTAATTTTGAAGAAATAGGACAGCAAGGCAACTGACAGTCTGTTGTTCTTATTGCTTTTGTTTTTGCTACCTTATTCAGCAATAATTTTACAGTAGTTTTGCAGTATTTTTCATTTCTAGAGAGAGAATAATCTGCTTGTTTTTCCGATACAAAAGTACATTATTGGCTACCAGTCCTTATCTTTGAAAGATGTTTACTTGCAGCCCTGGATTTTCCAGTGTCCTCTATCACAGGGTACATAACTACAGGCGGCCATTGATGGGCTGCAGCACCTATAACAGTCAGACTGAAGGTTTACTGAATTATTTAATTATTTAATTCAATGTGTGTGTGTGTGTGTGTCTGTGTATGTGTGTGATTATATTTCTATTACATTGTGGGGACCAAACGTAATAAAAACCTGTTATTTTGATGCTGTGGGAACCATTTTTAATCTGTGAATGCAATCAAAAAAATTTAAATGCCAAAAGTCTTGTATTTTGTTTGGTTACATATGGTTAAGGTTATGGCTGGGTAGGGGTTAAGGTCATAGAACTGGATGGAGAGTCCCCACAAAGACATAATTACAAACCTGTGTGTGTGTGTATGTGTGTGTGCATTTTCTTCAAACCAACAGCATACTTCTTATGTAAACTCACTATTTTCATCCATTCCACCCTCCATAAATGTTCAAAGGAAGTGAAGTGATCTGATAATGTGTCAGGAACGAAAATCGCAAGAAATTCCAGAAAAAAGAAAACATAGATGGAAAAAAAACCTTTGGAATTCCACTTCTGATCGTCAAGGTTTAAGAGCAATTATTTTGAAGTGTTACCAGATGCTTTAATAGCAAGGTCTAGTGGTAGAGGTTATCTGTATCTCAGTTTATTTTTTCTTCTATCTATGCTGAATTAAAATAACAAAATTGTATACACCGTGTATTACTCCAAGCAGTTAATCCACATTGATCCACAATATACAGAAATACTCAGAGGATATTATTTTTATTTGCCTCACTTTCATTTCATATCGTTCCACTGCCCCCCGCCCTGAAACCACCCCCCCTGCCCCCCCCCACCCCCACCCCCCAACATACACACGTCCGGCAAAAAATGAGAAACCTCTTCTGACACTAAGGTCTGCAACAGATCCATTTTCTGAGGGCTTCATAAATGATTTCAGGCAGTGGTTCTGGCACACTTTGGATTGAAACCATTTAATCCTAATCCTGAAATTGTACCAATAGTAGACGTGAATCGGCTGGTTCATTCAGTGGCGCAGCAAAATTGCGATCTCTCTGACATCGGGCCAGACTGGGCAGTCTGACTGTGGGCAGATCACGTTTCACCATCTGACTCCCACATTTTCGGGGTACAAAATAAGTTATGTGGGGCTGAAGCGAAAACACTGATTATACCACCTTCCACCGTCTTCATTTTCTCCACCTCCGTGGCTGAAAACTGATGCTGTGCTCCCCTCTGACTCAATCTAAGACATCATCTCATCAATGGGAATTTATGGGTAGGAAGGCAAAATTAAAAAGAGGAAATGTTTAGTTAATCCTAAAAATAATGTAGCTGTTTCAGCATCTACCCATCCATCCATTTTCCAACTGCTTATCTAGTACAGGGTTGCTGTAGGAAGAGGGGGGGGGGTGGGTGGTTGGACCCTATCCCAGGCATAGAGTGTTCATTAATTCCCTTTAAGACACATCATGCAGCATCTGGGGTGAGATTATACAAATTAAGAGCAGAGACAAGCACAATACCAACACAAAGATGGAAAGAACTGACATTTTTTAAGCGTGACTTGGAAGTGGACAGCCAATAAAAAGAGAGCAGGAAAGCAAGCCAAAAAAAAAAAAAAAACAAAATGTTGCTTTCGTGGATCCGAGACAAAGGAGGGAAAATGGTGCCTGAGTGTGAATTTTAATTACGACATGATGACATTTTTATTGTCTCATAATGGAGTAGCACAAAGCTTGGAAATAGGACAGGCAACCTGCTGATTCCAAGGCAGTGTTTTTGATTATAAGGGATTGGACTGGCTTCTGAACACATGTGCCATGTTAATCAAAGGCAAGGCAAGACAGCAGAGGGGGGCGCAATACAGTTCATGTGCTGTGCTGAAGAAACCGATCCAGTCCCGATGCAACACCTCACTGTCCGCAGACGTGCAAGGCTTGGTGGTTCTGAAAATCTCCTCGATCAGGATGTAAGCCACACACATTTAAAGGCTTGGTAGGTATAATCCCTGGATTTATTTATCAGAGATTTGTTTATACTGTAAACAGATCCAAGCAGTGCTTTTGGCTGCCTTCTCGACGATTATTCCCGTGGAGTGGCTGGGCCTCTGCCTTGCCTTTTTCACTTCGCCCATGGTCCTCTAAGGGTACGACAGATTGTCTATGTTGGAGGTGAAAGTCATGGCCTTAGACTAGCAGAGTGCAGAAGATGTTCATGATGGGCAATGATGGGCGATGCTTGAGAATTACTTAAAGGAAGTGTGTTTAATTACAGATGATTCTGATCCAGTCTCAGCCCAGATAAATATAGCATGTCCTCCAAACCACGGACTTCTGGGGGCCCACAGCTTGGGGTCTGTGCCCAGATGGGGCGCACTTGGTCATAGAAGGTTGGAAGGGGTCACATGTGATTGGTCGGGGTGCATGGGTGGGTGGCGGGGGGGGGGGATCTGTGTTCTCTCACTCTGACTGACAGTTGGATGGTAGTGCAGCCTGCGACAAGGTAATAACAGGCCTTCAGCCCCCAAATCAAAGGGGGGCATCTCAAAGCACCTTTATTAAGCTGTCAGGAGAGGGGTTAATGAATGAACTCAGCTTGGAGAGATCATAAAGTGTTTCTGTGAGTGTGGGAGAGAGAAAGAGGGACAGACAGAGGGAGGCTGAGCAGGAAAAATGGCAGCGGAGAAGGGGCTGGTCGTGGGCTCCCTGCTCTTCCTCCAGAGCTGTTTACCTCATGGATGACTATCATTAGTGTCTTTCCCACTGGCTTTCATTCTCTCCCTCTGCAGAGCACACTCTTTAAAATCAAGAAGGAGTGATCAAAACAGCGGCACTGAGTGTGGCTCCAGGCCTGTCAGAGCGGCTTGATATGGCCTCTCTGTTACAGTAAGCAGGAAGCTAGTAACGGAGCCCTGATGCTGTTTGACATGCACAAGCCGTCCCCACCTCACCTCGTCTGCTCGAACGCCCGGGGTTCCGCGCCGACTTGTGCCTCGCCATGAATTCCTGAGCGCTTTTTGGGTGCTGCGATCATATCAATCCCCAGAACTGAAATATTTTCAATTATTAATGGCCGCCACACCGGAAAAACTACAGCTCTGCATTATTCAGTGTTTGTTTGAGGTCTTGAAAAGCCAGGGGCGTTAACACCCTGCACCCTCCCGTATCTCCTTTCAGCGGGTGGAAAGCTGCACCTGTATACCGTTACACAGACTGTGAGCGTCTTGTGCTGTGATGTAAGGTGAAGTTGCCTTCACATGCCGCACTGCAGGCTGTCTGTGTCGTTGGGTGCAAGCTGTGCTGCACGCAGCGGGAACAAGCCCATTTAATTACGACAAAACGACAAGTAATCATTTTAAGAACACTAGAAAGGAGGTACATGCCACCCGGTTGCCGTCTCTGGCCTTAAATAAAAATGCAGGTCTAATAGTAGATTGGACTGTAATCGGCTCAGGGCGCCATTTTGAGAAGCGTGACAGAAACGGGGCGCCTGTTACGGAAGTTCGTGGAGAAGGGGCCAGCATTTCTCCTCAGTTATGGAAGGGAAGAGAGGGAAACGTAATTCATGAGGCCGGTGCGAGGAGGGTGGGCCGGGGGACCCTCTGGGCAGCGGGGCTGACAATAGCCAGAGCCGCTTGGAGTACTGAGGGGAGGTGGGTCACAGGCCCAACACACATGGCCTTTCACTGCCTAATGGATCAGTTTCCAGCAGGACCTACAATATGAAGAGGGAGTTATCGAGACTGGGATGCTGAGTGAATGCTGAAGCTCACTCAGCATAACACACTGTACACACACAGACACACACACACACAGACACACACACACACCACGCGTATGTGTGCATAGCGAACTTAAACCAGTGGCACCTGCAAAGCTGTGTGATTGTATACAGGGGCATAGGGGATGGGGGGTGACATGGCATAGGGGAGGGGGGGGTGACATGGCATAGGGGATGGGGGGGGGTGACATGGCATAGGGGATGGGGGGGGTGACATGGCAATGGGATGGGGGGGTGACATGGCATAGGGGATGGGGGGGTGACATGGCATAGGGGAGGGGGGGGGGTGACATGGCATAGGGGATGGGGGCAGGGTCCCACGGGGGGGTGACATGGCAGGGTCCCACGACACGAGATGCTGCACAAAGACTGGCAAGTCCATTTTGGATTGTGCTCCCCCCCAATATTTAATTTGGATTCATTCATCCCTCTATTAAAATGTTTTAGTGCCCCCTCAGCATTAAACGCTCTCCTGCAGCATGGATCGTGTGCAATTACTTATTACTCATAAACAAAACCATTTGGGAAACACAGAACCCATGGAGCACGTCCAGGGCAACAAGTGCAGCTCCTCAGACGGTGTGGTCAGGTGGCCACAAAAGCCCAACCGTGGCAGTAAACAGAGCGACGTGATGCAGCCCCCGTCCATTAATCCCAGGCCTGCTTCCTGCAGCAATCAAAAACCTGTAAACTGCACAAACATACCCAAAGTGCTGCTTTATCTCAAGCTGCCTTCGCCTCTGACCACAAACAAGCCCAAATCAGCCCAATTACTTACCGATTCCTAAACGTTTTAACCCAGTTCTGTGAAATTCCCCAGAGGTGGTTCCAGTGATTTGGGTTTTTTTTTTTTTTTTTGCTCTTTTTGGGTCTGGGTGGAGCTCAATAAATTAATTACAACCCTTGATGTACATGGGTTCCCGAGAAGCATTTAAAGTGGCTTCAGAGGACACTCAGGAGAGAAATAATGCACCGAGTGCAAATACTTACCTATAAAACACTGTTTCTTTGGTGACTTGAGTCTCATCTCCAGTGAGGTGCTTCAGCAGGCCCCGGGGCTTCCTGAGCTGATCAGGAGAGATGGCCAGGCTGACCTCTCCCACAGGACCAGAGAGCCATCCTGAAAAAGCACGTTTCTGTTGGGTGGCCTTTTAACTACAGCCATATTAATACCAGGGAAGCTCTTTCCAGGACATGCCTCCATTTAAAAACTGTACCATTCATGTTCTGTTATCAAGGGTGTAGATTTGGGTATGGATGGTAAGGACATGTCTCCACCAAGACTCTGGGAGTACCGTGTGTGTTTGGGTTCAGAGCTGATTCGATCCATACCGATGTTGAAACCAAACCTATACCCTTATCAATGTCTTAGCATGTTCAAGTTATCTAGACTTCAACTAGTGGTTGCTGGCAACGGGAAAAAAGAAACAAGGTAAGTGGCCAAAATTGTGGAGACACTTCCAATTTTTAGAGATTACAGAAGTCTATTCAACTGTTGTTCCAGTTACTTATTTAATCGTCCAATGTATGATATTTGAAACGATGTTTGATTGTTTATAATCATTACCGTCAAAATTTGTGTAATAATTTTTAAAGCATAATTCCAAAAATGCTTGGTGTTTCCACAATTTTGGCCACTGGTGTATAATACATAATATTCAGTGAATGAAATTTATTAATGATCCATCTTTCATAATCACTTGGTCAGGGGTGCAGAGAGCCATAAGCCGAACCCAAGGAGAAACGGAGACCCTGGAAGGGAAGAAGACATGCAAACTCAAACTGGAAATCAAACCCCGAACACAAGATATGCCAGGCCTCAGAGTTACTCACTGACCACCACGCCGCCTGCTTTTGGTGTTTTGATTAATATTTCAAGACCCTCCTGTACCTGACATGTCTGTCGCAGAGGTGACTTGAGCATGGCCTGCTGAACGTTATAAGAGAAGAAAAGAAACCCTCTCGTGATGACATCTGGAGAGTTAGTTTCACCGCCTGAGGCCTGGCGTAAATGATGCGTGACGTCCTGAAGCAGATCATACATGTACATGGCTGGGGTATCTCCAGTGAGATCTTTGTCTCTGGCCACACACACATGGAGACGAACAGGAGCTCCTGTCATCCGTGAGGAAACACTCGTGTGGTCGAGAACACTGAATGTCACTGGAACAAGCTGACACACAGGTAGTGAAGCATGGAGTGTGGACTATGTATCAAGCTGTGTTGATACTTGGTCACTGATGGGGCTGACTACAACAAACACGCATGCACAAGTAGATGAGCAGGATACTTGTGCGAGGGACACTAGTTGCACAAGGTGATGGAGCAGCCCCCTTGTTTGTGAGCATATGGCTGCAATTGGTGGGGGGGGGGGGTCAGTCTGCTTCACTGTAATTAGCAGACAACCTCTTCATGTTTCCTTAAATAGCTCAAGTTGCCTTGTTTAGACTAAAAATAAATGTCCAATTAAGGGGTGGTCATGGGGGCTGTCATTTTTGGAGCATGACCTCTGACCTTGGCCACAGCTCTCTGGGGTGTCCCCGATGGCTGCCACCCTAAAAATAGTGGTTGGCTCCATCCTCTGCAATAGCCCCAAAGGAAGCTGCCCCCCATTTAAGCAGGGGTCAGGGGGCACAGGGTCACAGTGCTACAAGCATGGGGCCACCTGCATCCAGCACCTCCGCCCCCCACCCCCCACAGCACCTGGAAAGATCCAATCAACACAGAAGAACTTTTATTGTCCTTTAATGATGTCTCGATCAGAACTTAATGAAGATTATTTTGCTGGGGACCTTATTGTCACATAAGGAGCAGTACATACAATTATCAGCTCAAAAATGTGATTTTCAACAACAAGATTAAACATCTGTTTTATATGGTAAAGTGTATTATAATCATTATGTAAATTCTACATAAAATAACCAAGAAAAGAAAAATAAATCTCCATTGACCCTGAACTAGATAAGTGGTTGGAAGATGGATGGATGGATGGATGGATGGATGAATTGATGGATGGATGGATGGATGGATGAAAACCAATACATTTATGGCCAAATTTACTATTGTATGCAAAAAAAAAATAGGCACAGGTGTAAGATTGACAGATTTGAGATTCTCCCTTCAAAAACAGCAAGTTTAAGTTAGTCACAGTTTCTAGACAATGTGACTCTATGCTAAAGTTACTATTTGACTAATAGATTTAAGACTAGAATTCTGGGCCCTTGTTTTCATTTGCTCACAAAATTACTCTCTTGTTTAAAAGGAATTTAGAACCAGATTCAGCTTGAATCCATTCCAGGGAGCTGGCTAATCGTCCAGTGCAGATGTTCAGTCTCAAACAAGCCCAAGAACAACAAGGAGACCCTTTCACACCTGGCAACTCTCAAGACAAAACTTGGCATCCACTATGGAACCTGCAAGGGCTGCCCTGGCCTGACCTCTCACCCCTGATGATGTCAGTATAGTTCTCAGCCAATCAGAGAGCTGGGATCTGCCCTTGACTTTGCTGGACTCAGACACAAAGACAAATGATTCTATCAGATTAAATGTTTTTTAATGGCATGCAGGGAAAGTAACTCTGGACCTTGCTGGAAACCATATGTGGATTTCTCTGATAATCATTCCAAATGAGTCTAATTTGTAACCAGTCTGTGAATGGAACTGTTCAGCTCCAGCAGACGTCCACGTGGAAGCACTGTTGTTTGTTGCACCAAACACTCCACATTACAAAGCATGGCCATATCAATACATTTCTCTGGGTTCATCCACCTCTTCTGCCTTCCTGGGATAACAAACTGTGTTCAGATGAAGTGCGACAAAGACACAGTACAAACATTACTAAGCCATAAAGGAAATGTAAACAGCTGTACAAGGAAGTTTACCTGCAGATTACAAAATGTTGGATTCCAACTGTTAAATGCTGTTGAATTTAACACTAAATGCATGAATTAATGATGAATGAATGAATGAATGAATGGGTGCCTTCCCTCTGTTTCAAAGATGGACAAGTCTATCTGTTATAATAAAAAGTGTCTTAAGCAGCAGATAGAAAAGTCATGATAGAATTGTTGCAGGTTGAACTGGATGAGGGGTCTTCCTGAGTGAGCTATGTTCCCATAATTTTCCACGTGAACGTATAACAGTACAAAATAATTTCTTATGAAATTATGAAAGATATAGAACCTGGCTTATTATCCATCCATTCATCCATCCTTCCATCCATCCATCCACCCACTCACCCACTCACAATATTAAATAACTTGTTAATTAATAAGTTGGAGTTTCTGCATTAGTTTTGGGAAGGACGGGGTTTAAATTATGGGACATAATTAAATTATGGGCATACAAACATATGCAGGATATGCAGACTGAGGCAATGAAGGATTTTTATTTTGATGACTATTAGCAATTCAGGTCATGCAAATTATTTTGCTGGTGTTCTGATGTATTTTAAGCCTCTTTACTTATTGATATAATGCATTGTTGTTCCCTTTCCTGTTAATGGATTGATGAATATTGAATCTGCTGTGGGGTTGCAGATATCATCTCTAACAAAAACTGGCATAGCTACAGAACTCAGCACCCCATCATGTAATATACTGCTATGTGCTACAATATACCCATACCAGGTTTCACACACACACACACACACGCACACGCACACACACACACACACACACACACACACACACACAGTATGTGGATTGTGTTTATATTACATTGTGGGCAAAGGCGTAACTTTGGCTGGAACATTGGGGGGGGGGGGGGGGGTTGAGGTCTCCACCCATTACGGGGGAAACATGATTATTGGAGGGGGGGGGTTGTATTAGCTGGTTTTGATTTATTGGGGGGGGCTACCCCCCCGTAATTTACACCCATGATTGTGGGGACCAAATGTCTCCCAAAATGTGATCAAAATCTGTTATTTCATTTTTCAGGTTCCCACAAAGATCTGTGAATGCAATAAAAAAACTAAAAATGCCAAAAGTCTCGTATTTCATTTGGTTACTTAAGGTTAAGTTGAGGGCTGGGTGGGGGGTAAGGTCGCCACGCTGGGCGTTTCCCCTTAGAAATGAATGGAGAGTCCCCACAAAGACAGCGTACTTCTTATACACACACAAAACCATAGGAGACCGTTTGATATGGGGGGAGGGGGCGCGACTTAATTTAAGTGCAAAGATCTTTTTATTGAGCAGGAAGAATGAAGCCAAATTAAATAATGGGGGTTGGGGACACATGCGAATTCCCCCCCCCCCCCCCGGTTCCTACACCCCTGTATATCTGTTACATGCTTGAGTTATGTACTATTTGCTAAAACTATACAATTTTATTTCAAGCAATTAATTTTCAAACTAATCTTCTCCAATTGATTTATATATTGTCTTACACATTGATACATCTGAAGGCATTTTAGCAGTGTGTGTGTGTCCCTGTTACTGTGTTTATACATGTAGTAATATAACCATTACAGAGGCCTGTTATTAATCACTGCAAAATGGGCTGAGTATATTATATACAGACCTACAACTTTTTTATGGGGAGGACACAGTTGTTATTATGTTGTTAAAGGAACTCTTCTTCTTTTTCTACCAGGGATCCATGTGTGTGATGTTGCGTTGCAGCCCATGTACAGTTAAGGGCCAGCAGGCCTGACTGCTTGTTTCTAGATGTTACCTGGAAAATTGCTCACTAACGGTATATCTCTTGCAATGCTAGGACGGTGCGCTGAGAAATAGATGGACTGTTTCCAGAACAGCTCTTATCCTCAGATATACTCATCGCCTTTTGTGTTGATGAGACTTTAAAGATGATTGACTGCATCTTCTCTTGCTCTCGCACATCACTGATGCTCACACGTCTTATCTGAACCCCAAATGGGCGGGCCGCTCCTTGGCCAGTATCTCGTGTCACAGTACTCCACCCTCTGTTATTTTCTTCAAGTCATTTTTGGTGACTCAAGGTGCTCAGTCACCCCAGAGGGACAGTCACGTCCCTCCAGAATTTGTACCACAACCTCAATGTCAACCCTGACTCATGTGCAGTGTGAGAACATTCCTCAGCTGCACTTCTAGCTGAACTTAATAACTCTCACCATCCTTCATACAGCAGCTCTGCGACTTGCTGCCGTTTATAGGACAGTACTTATTAATGTTTTATTAATCAGTCAATAAAGGTATTCCAGTAGCTCACGACACCCCTTGGGGACACTAAGACAGCATTTTACATTAAATTATAAATATAGCTGAGAAACTGAAAAAGGGAAATTGAAACAGAAATCGTGCTAAAATTGTTTTAATAAAAGGATCATATTTATGAAAAAGATCATCCTGAGTGGCTTACAGTTGGGCAAACCATAAATCAGCCAGTTTCACGAAAATGTTCGAATTACACGCAAAGAATCATGTGCAGCTCAATTAAAAAACCTCTAGATTACAGGAGATAATACACAGACGGCAAATCTTAAATTGCCAAAACAGGGAGCCTTTATTTTAACTTCCGACATTATTTACCGGGAACACATGCACACCTTGCTTCCATTTTCACTACTAGCATGGCACCCACAACACTATAAAAGGATATTTGTACTTTGATCTAAAAAGCATGCATTATCTGTAAATCATTCACTGGTAATCCAACATACGAACAGAAAGGTGGCAGGCATTGACGGCAAACTCACTCTCAGATATAAACACCCGACAGAGTCACTTGAACCCATCACCGTGCAAGAAGCACCAGGGGGTCTCAATGAATCTTTAAAGTGCAGACAAGGTCAAGCGCTGTTCTTACAGCATACTGTGGCACTGCAGAAGGGCCAGGCACTGTTTGATGGCCTTTAATTAAAAAGTGGAGGGCAGGGGGGGGGGCTAGGTGGGGTCTTTTCTTACCTGGTCCCGCCAACCTCCTGCTGTGATCACCCAGCCCTGTCTCCATTATCGGGGGGCATCAGCGTCCCAGCCAAGGGCTGACCTCGTCACTCAACCGCACCCCTTGCTCACGGACAAGAGCCATGCCTCTCCGGGGCAACTGGAGCCTCATCCTGCTTATTAAACGTTTGTTCATCCCGACAGGCTCCAATTGTGGGTAATTGTCTCTTTCAGGGCTTGGACCTGTGTGATCTCCCATCCACTGAGTCTTTGTTCCAAGGGGGTTTTTTTTCTCTTCTGCTACAGTTTAATTAACAAAAACAAAGAGGAGAAAAAAAAAATCAAACCGCACTTTGATCTGATGTGCCCAGTTTAAAGCACTGCAGTCTTTAACTTAGCAGGCTGTCTTTAGTAATACTACAAAGCCTGTACTGTCAAGCGTCATTCTAGTTTTGTCAAACACCAACACCTAGAGTGGCATCTTTGCACCTTGTTTTATGCTTTTATGCATTATTACTGATGCATTTGCCACATCTTGAGCTAGTATGAGCTATACTTTAACCACAATTTAACCACAGGATTCCCTACATATTGTTTTTATGTATTTTCGAATTGCAGTGATACTAAGAGTGATAGAATAGTTACAGTTACATGTACAGGTCAGTTGAAACAGATCTCAGATCGATGCTATATGCTCTACTGCCTGTTTCCCAGTCTCTACGGTTAAATGGAAAGGAATTAAAATCTGAAACCTTTGTACAGTAGCTGGTGAAACATTTCAGGGAACAAAAGGTCAATTGTTTCACTGCAGGTATGGTGCTGGATATCCCTGGACAGCAATGAGAGCTCTCTAAGAGGTTAAAGGGTTAGATCTAATCGCCTGCCTGTTCTGTTGCAAATTAATGTTTATATCACCTCTGCTCCCCAGAAGAAATGTAAGAGAATCGGGGGGGGGGGGGGGGGCGCATATCGAGCCTCTTCTCTGAAAACACTGTAACCAAATGCTTAGGTGGAGCTTTTCATAGGGGGTTTGAGGGGTGGCAGCGCTGGGAAACCAGGAGGATGATGATGTCGTCACACGGAGGTCTTCTCCTTGTTGGGGGGGGGGGGGGGGATTTACAGGTTTAATGGGGATTTAATAAGAAGGTGCTTAAGTAACTGTAGGAGACGGTGAAAGCAATAAAAATAATGCTACAATAATTTCTGTGTCTCCTACTTAATCTGTATTTTAATGCGTAACCAGCTGCTCAGGGCCTGAACGCCTGCCCTGTTGTGCGCCTCTCTTCAGCTACAGTAGCAATATAAAATGACCACAGCCTCTGTTGTCATTGGCAGGATGAGGGGCTTCTGGGTAACAAACCAACTACGCTTGTCGACCCCTTTGTCAGGTTCCCGTGTGGCTCCAGTGCAGTCGAGCGATGGAGCGGATGCTGAGGTCGAGGGGTCTGCATTGCTCACTTTGAGATTACTCCCAGTTGTCGGTTCCCCAAGTGGGTGTGTGGGGAGCAAGGACAGGGACACCCCACAAATATCCCCCTGCGGCTGCTGCAGTTACAGACACAGTCATCTGCCCCCCCCCCCCAAACACCTGCAGTTTCTCCCTGGCTTTGACCTTGTTCCCCCATGCTCCCTGGAGCCCCCAGGAGCTCTCCTGCCCGGGTGGGAGTCAGCGATAACCTCCTGCGCAGTGCCACGAACACTGCCACGCATTCTCACACACGCGCACACCTGCACCACTGCATTATGTGGGAAAGGCCGGCCACGCCATTTACATCCAATCTGTTTGACATCATCCGCATGTCGAGGGTGCCCTCCCCGCACTTCCTCCCCGCAAAAGGAGCCGCAGCTGGCCACATAATAAACTCCTAATGGTGCCGACTTAACCGTCCAGCTGCATCGCAATAGGAGCGCCATGTGTGAAATTAGCATGCTACATGCTCTTTCATTATTTGATCAGGCCCGGCACTTACGACTCCAGTTAATCACAGGGGCTGCTCTGAGCGGGAGAGAGAGCCAGGATGGGGTGGAGCACACATACAGGCTGGGGTACTGCCCCCCACCCCGTACCCCAGCTGTATTTCTGTTCCTCCCACCTCTTCTACCCAATTTCCCTGCCATGATGTCACTTATTAAAATGGCTCAAATCAGTGACATACCCCTGGACCCAGTATACGTCTTTTACTAGTAAACTTAACATTTTGTTTAAACATCTGATACACGAACAGCATTTAAAGTAAAAGATTCAGAATGTTTTTTCAGGGGATTGTGCTAAACATTTTTCGGCAGATCTTTCTGCATTTTGGAAGAGATTTCTAAAGGGCATTGTTAAAGATCAACAATTAAGACGCCTTTATTCCCTTATGTACTATGAAATCAGACAGCGAAATGACACACAAATGGAGTCTGACACATGAAACATGCCAAATGAATTTCAATAATTTTATCTTCTAGCCTTCATATGTACGGAATTTTCTGTAGCATTTTCCATAAGCCCTGTTCTTGCCGTTTTCTGATCTCTTTAAAATCCCTACATGAAAATATCCTCAGATTTGGCTTCCTACTACTTCCTCAGTGACAGCAGCAGTTTCCAAGAACATAGAATATGGATTGATAAAGGTGAATGGATTAGCTGTCTATGATGTGATGTAGTGTACCCCTTGGGGTGAACTAGCACCCCCTGCCCCACCGCCAGCCCAGAAATCCCCCCCACCTCTGCCTCTGTCTCCACAAACAGCCCTGTCCTGGGTCATGTGGTGACAATGTGTGCACTGGTGGAAGTCTGCACAAAAAGGAAGTGGGTCGATGCCTGGAGGAGCCAGTCCCAGGAAGCAATGTTTATCCTGTCCGCTGCCTTTGATCTCTTACAGTTAATAACTTCCTGCACACTGTACGTGAACTATGGCACTGTGGCAGGGTGGCGAAGGGGATCCGGGAGGCCAGTCTAGGCGGGTTCGAGCTCCTCCAACTTAATAGATGTCGGGAGGTGATAAGATAAGTAAACAGCGTGGTGCGGTCACTGGAAGAGCACATCTCCGTGGAACACACATGGCGAACCACGGATTGCGTGTCACTCTGAGCAGCGACACTGGGGAATAGAGACAGACAGTGGTAAAGATCATTGTACAAGCTTCTGCAAGTGAATTACAAGTAAATTCCTCTGCAAAATCATAACTGAAGTAATAGTCTTGTAGAATTCACCTTTTGCCTACATAAGGCAACCCACCCCCCAGGCACCGTCACCCACAGCCCCCTGGCTCTGTGGCCTTTTGTGTTGGGGGGGGGGGGGACCCGGGTAGCAGCATGTCAGGGTCATGTGATGTCATTCCCTGAATTTGTCCTGCGCAGGTACATTTACTGTTTATGCCTGAAATGGCAGAGTAACTCCCAATAACATAATAAGCTACAGGTTCTTCCTCTGTGACAGTCTCAGGGACTCTGTGGGTCCCTGCACAGCGATCACTTACATTTACTTATTTGCCAGATGCTCTTATGCAAAGCAATGTATGTATGTATGCATGTATGTACAGTACTGTGCAAAAGTCTTATGCAGTCAAGGAAAATGTTTAAAGCTATTTATCTGGCTAGTAAGTGTGTATTTGCTCAAGAAAAAAACAATGTAACATTATAATACAGTGGTACCTCGGAACTCGAACTTAATCCGTCCAGAACTTCGGATCGAATCCTAATACAGTTCGAGATCTGATCGAATTTTCCCCATAACAAATAATGGAAAACCAATTAATTGGTTCCCGGCCCCAAAAAATTACACCTAAATACAGTATGTGTGTGTGTGTGTGTACAATTGACCCTCCTACATCACAGGGGTTAGAGGTGCAGGGCCCCTGCGATCTGGAAAACCTGCGTAAAATTTTCTGGGCCCCTTGGCAAGCAAAGCAAGCATGCGAGTGGAGTGAAGCGAAAAGATACAAGAAACGTGAGATACAAAGATCACTGAGAGATCACTGCCTGACATCACATGAGATGTTGCCGCGCTTGGCGTCCTCCAGACCAGTACTGTACATATATTTTACGCATTTATGAGTTACTAACCTTCTTGTGTGTCATCTGCTGGCCTTCACGTGTCATCTGCGGCTTTTGCAAAACTCCCAAAAAATTCCCATTTCATTTCTCATGCTGACCCAGTGATATATTAAAACTGCAACTGGGAAAGTTGCCATGCAGAAATGTCGTCTGCAGGTATGTCTGTATGTATGCATTCATACATGCATGTACAGGTATGTATGCATGCATTTACACATGCATGTACAGTACTGTGCAAAAGTCTAAGGAGAAAATGATGCCTAAATGATCTTCATCCTGGTATAAAACTATGATATTGTACTTGTCAAAGTGTCCCATTAATTGCAGCAACCTGGGGAGTAGTTAAAGATGAATGGATGGGGGGGGGGGGGGCTGAGTCTTTACTAGGGGGGCTGATGGCAAACTATTCATGACTTAAGCCAATAAATACACGTTTATTTGGGGGGGGCCAAAGCCCAGCTAAAATAGAGCTAATGAAGCCCCTGGCAGCCACCATCTGTAAGGCCATGTATTTTCTGACTTGACCACTACCTCACCTCATATGGCTAATCAATACCTCGCGGACTTTTTAAAACAAACTCAATTAAATAATTAAATGATCCGCTGGTGAAATTGAACAAAATCATGGAACGGCTGAGGTGCCTCAGAGGAGAGGTCTGGGAACTGAAGCGCTGTTCATCTAGCCATCCAACTAGATATCAGTGACTTTTTGGAGAACAGAAGAATTTCTTGTTAGTTTGTATTATGTTACTCTTCATTTGCATATGTTATAATGTCAAATTGTTTTTTTCCCCTGAGCAAATATACACTTACAACCCAGGTAAATAGCTTGAGACATTTTCTGACTGCCTCAGGCTTTTGCACAGTACTGCATGTATGTGTGTATACATGTATGTAATTATTTATATACGCATGTATTGAGGTAGATAGTACATAAGTCATGGAGCTAATTTAGGTACATTGCTGCTAGGCTGACCTTGCAATGATAGACCAGAACTAAATTCAAGATTGTTTCTAAATAAATGCCGCACCAACACTGCTCACGCCTCACACCATTAATGGTATTCATACAAATATCACCCAAGAGAGAATTCTGTTAGAGACCGAGCCCAAGTGCAGCACACAAAACCAAGGAGCATCCAGCAAGGTCTGGCAAGCCGCTTGACAACGGAAGGAGATTATGGGAGATTATGAAAGGCAATGAGATTCCGCTGGAGGATACCGTTCCATTGTCATCGCTCCGTTTTTCTTGCATCATTATCGCGGGCTACTAACTGCTCAGAAAAATGCGATGGCGTGTTCGCTGAAAGAGAATATGTCCTCTCACGCAGCTCATGTAGAAACCTAGCTAAATGTAGTAATTATATACTGCTACAGTAAACGGAAAAGACAGGTTAAAAATGGTTTAGACAGGGAAGACAATATGTATATTTAACAAATCTATCACGATAAATAAATATATAAAAAGAATTAGATATCATAAAATCATCATATAATTCATTATTTAGAATGTGCCAACTTGAAGAATGATTATAACACACAAGACCACAACAGAAGATTGAGACTTGTGTATATGCATAAGACACAAGGCGATAACATTAAAATAGCTCACAACTGCCTTTGCACAAGTGCTTAGTCTCTTTGAGTTCCATCTGGGTCCAAGTACCGGGGGCCTGAGCGCTACCTGCCCGATCGAGTCCTGTAAAGGCGCCCATGTTCATCCGAGGTACAGCGTCAGACGCAGGTAGAGATCAGCTTCTTCGCCGTTGGTTTTTTTTGTTGCCTAACTGGTGATGACCCCAGTCAGTCCATGTGATTTGTCCATGAATCAAAAATCTTGAGGGGAATATTAAATATTTATGTTAGTGCCTATTTAAGGAGGGAAGTTTCAGCCCATAGAGTAGACACTAGTCGGGCATTCGTATAAATCACAATAACGAAATTGTGTCGGTAGTTGCTAACTTTCTAGCAAGTCCTTTGTTTCATCTAATATGCAATTTTCCAGCACCTTTCTTTCCTTTTTGTAGTTTTCAGAGTTTAATACAGGAGCTGTCTGGCCAAAATTACAAATACCACCAACTGTAATACTTAAGAACACACGCGACGATTTGTGTTCAAACGACACTAGCCTGTAATGCGGAATCGGGAAATAAATTCCGACCTTCTTTTCTGACATGACTGACACCTGCTGGCTAAGAACCAAAACCACAGCGGAGACTGAAGTAGGTTGGGGGGGGGCGGCATCTTTTTTCCCTTGGTATTGAAATAATACACAAATATTGAAAACAATATACAAATAAACAAACAAATAATTTGAAAAGCAATTTATATAGACAGACCTTTAAATTAACTCTTCTTCATGGTGTCACAATTTCTTAAACTACCAAATCTAGTTAAAATAAATCATTCATGCGCTACTTCTGTTAATTACAATTTAATATTATCGTAAATAATACAATACCACATAATATATAATTTACAAATAAATGTATAGATTTAAAATAAAAAAACATACAATATTAAAGTCAAAGGTTTTTGCATCCTTACTGCAGATGATGGCAGAGGTTTATGTAAAATCAGATACATCACTTTTAAATTGTAACCCTTTGTAATGCTTTTAATGTCTGGGAAGTTTAAAATGTCTGTCCCTGCTTTTCAGGGATTGTTCGGAGGTGAAAATAACTAACACGTGTCACACTGAAACCCAAAGATGGCAGCCCATCCCCCCAGAGCCCTCCTTCTAACTGTGCGTGATTCTATGCCTTGACACCTGTCAGCAGAAACACGCTGTTGACAGGGGTGAGTCAGCACATTAATGGCCTCTATGTGGAAACATCATGTGACGCTGACTCACGCCGCAGGCACAAGGAGACCGGCCTCTGATTGGAGGCCGCTGGGCCCCAGATTCTGAACACCTCAAACCCCCACTGTGAGTTTGGTGTTGGCAGTGGGGGGGGGTGAACAGTCATAAAATGTTTTGAGGAGGCTGCAGTCAGACCAGAGTTCCCGGTCCCTCTGCTGTGTGGTAGCTGTAGACATAACCTACATCAGTGGGCCTTTTGTTAATTGCCTGTAGCTTGTTTTTTTTTTGTAGCCGCTGGGCCAACATGCATAACTTGCATGCAAACACTGAGGCACACAGGGGAAATCAAAACACAAATCAAACAGATACTTTAAGGCTTTCACTCAGAACCCTTGCGGCAACTAGGTTGTTTCTGTATGTTTGTTTATCGTACCTTATCAGACCTGAAACTGCGGATTTCCGTCTCATGCTTCACATGAAGGATATTTCATAAGTGTCTAACTGACTGCTTTTCAGATCTTCAGACCATTTCTCCTTCTGTCCTTCTGCCCGTGATTTGTAACCCCCCCGCGCCCCCCCCCCCCCCCTTATGATGTAACGTTCTGTATATGCCCAGCATGGCATATTTCTCTATCTGCTTTCCACACATATGCACACTGCATCTTTTCGTTGTAGCTGAAAGGATTCCACGATTGCACAACTCTAAGCTTATTCTTCCCTTAAAGAAACGAGTATGACACAGTCAGACAGTGCTGCGCATCAGTTAACTACAGTTAGTAGCTGGTGAGTTGCTAATATAGTAAGCTGTAATTTGTACAGGATCATTTCTGCTCTAACTAGCCACCAAAGTCCATATTTCTGTGGCCAGTGGCCAGTTTTTTCCCTGCCTTTTCGTAGGAATGGCTCCGGGCACAGACTGTTTCTTTGTGGTCACCACCCCCTGTGTATGGTGGCACTTGCTGGTCACCGACCTCAGCTATAGGCTGGGTGCCACCCTGCGCAAGCAAGTCGGCGTCTCTTGTCCTTGGCACAACCAGAGGGAGCGACTGTTCTGAGGTCAGCTGAGCAGCAACTTCCAAGCACTATGATCAATCAAAACTGCCAAGTCAATAAATAAGCAAGTGGCATTAGAACAGAAATCTTGCACCCTTTCCTACAGAGGAAAGCCACGCGCAATAATTGCTACTATTTCTTCTTTCCTATTCAATGCACAGTACTTTTACTATATCAAAGATTATGTACAGAGTGCAGTGTATATATGATGGCTCTATATGTATTTTAATAAATGAAATATGTCAAGAGTTTTTCAACATAAGGAAAGAAACGCTCAGAAAAATGGGTCCACGCTTTGGGATGCAGCATCATTCCGGTTAATTTAGCAGTATAAATAAACACAGGTCCAAAAGCTTGACATGCTGAAACTCAAATCCGGTAAATCACAACGTCACAGTGAAATTTCTCGTGGTCTGGGAGGTAAAGACCCTGGCAGTTTTGAGAGACGGAAATTTCCAGTGAGAAGTGCTGGTTGCCAGAGCAGAAGTTCTGTTTTAATTAGACTCAAGTCTCACCCCTTACACCTCCCCCAACCCAGCAACTGGACCCCAGCCAGCCCCCGTAGTGAAGCTACAGCCCCACCTGGGTTTAAGCTTGGCTGGGGGGTGGAATAGAGCATGGTCTGTGTCCCCTGAGAGGGCAGGTAACCGGCTGGCACTGAAACAACAGGAGGGGGCAAATTGAAAGGGCTGCAAATAGCTGTCTCGGGCATGGATGGGGCGGGGGGGGGGGGGGGAGCCATGCTAGTGCCACAGCACAGAGCAGATTCGAGGTTATTGTGTAACAGGTGTAGGGGTGGTGATTGGGGGGGGGGCAGCCGGGGAGCCGGTCACATTCCCAGCTGAGCCAGTGGGACAGACCTCACTCGTTCAGCTCGTGCCTGGACAAGTAAGTGTCTGTTGGCTGATTGTGTGTGGAGGGTGATTGTGTGTGTGTGTGTGGGGGGGGGGGGGTTTCATGGGGGGATGGAAAGGTAAGCCCAACCGTACCCAGCTGGCCAGGTTGTGAGTAAAAGCAGCACCTTCCGTCAGCCGAACGGTATGTCACCTGCAGAGACAGCCTGCACAAAGGATGCCATCTGCCGGGGCTTGACCAGGTGCCAGGAAGAACTGGCAACCAGCATGAGCTGGCGAGAGGGAAAGCTCCACCTTGGAGGGACTCGAGTCCCCGCCAAGAGCGCAAGCCCATAAATCTGCCGCCTCACTCGGCGTAACTTTTAACACCTTTTCCAAGCTTGCGTAACACCTTTGCTCCTCACCTGGCTTCCATTACGCCACGGCACCTCCGGAGAGGATGCCGCTCCATGCCAGGCCAGCCGGCCCCCCGCTGTATGCCTGGGCTGACGACGTGGCGCCGCGCGGAGAGCGGTCAGGGCCAGTTCCTACGGCGAGTTAGCCCTTTCATAATGCAGAATCAGACTTGTTCTTAAGCAGATCTGTAATTACTGCTCAGTGACCGTAAGGGATTTAGTCAGGATAACGTCACACCTTCAAAGAACAAATTCCGTCCAAAGAACAGCTCCATACTTACCAACAAAAGGAAAAAGACGAAAAAGGTTATACTGAGCACAATATAACCTAGTATGTTCAATGCTGGAGACAATCTCAGATCCAGGGGCAATCTATTAAAGAGTAGAAGCTGTTAATCAGGGGAGAGGTGGGAAGGGGACCTAGGCAACCGGAATGTATGTAAAGGGCTCTCTACAAAACAACAGCGAGTCAATCAAATGGCCAAGGGATGTACACTAGTGGGCAAAATTGCAAAAAACTTCCAATTTTTCGTAATTGCAGAACTTCATTCAACTTTCGAAATTCAAAATTTCCCAATGTATGATATTTGTATGATGTTCACTGACGTTAATAAACATAACCACCACTATTTGTGTAATAATTTTTAAAGCATAATGCTAAAAATGCTGTGGCAGTTGCCACAGTTTTGGCCACTAGTGTAAGTCAGTGCTGCTATGCATGGGCCGTATGTATGGACTGTATGTATGGGCTGTATGTATGGGCTGTATGTATGGGCTGTATGCGTGGGCTGTATGTATGGACTGTATGTATGGGCTGTATGTATGGACTGTTTGTATGGGCTGTATGTATGGGCTGTATGCATGGGCTGTATGTATGGATTGTATGTATGGGCTGTATGCATGGGCTGTATGTATGGGCTGTATGCATGGGCTGTATGCATGGGCTGTATGTATGGGCTGTATGTATGGGCTGTATGCATGGGCTGTATGTATGGGCTGTATGCATGGGCTGTATGTATGGGCTGTATGTATGGGCTGTATGCATGGGCTGTATGTATGGGCTGTATGCATGGGCTGTATGCATGGGCTGTATGTATGGGCTGTATGCATGGGCTGTATGTATGGGCTGTATGTACAGCATGGGCTGTATGTATGGGCTGTATGTATGGGCTGTATGCATGGGCTGTATGTATGGGCTGTATGCATGGGCTGTATGTATGGGCTGTATGTATGGGCTGTATGCATGGGCTGTATGTATGGGCTGTATGTACAGCATGGGCTGTATGTATGGGCTGTATGTATGGGCTGTATGCATGGGCTGTATGTACAGCATGGGCTGTATGTATGGGATCACTGACCCCACGTCTGTTTTCTTCAAACTGCCCCCTAACTTGGTGATCTTATGGTTTGCTTAGCAGCATAGTGAACATAACCAGAGTCACTCCAATAACTTTATTTTGCTTTGGAGTAAGCTCTGTAAATGCGTACGCCACATCTTTCAATATTGCGTAGCCATTACAGAGATTTGATGAGTTGGGCGACGATGCCAGGAAGTAAAGAGCACCAGGAGGGGAACGCTGGACGGTGAGCCCGACCACTGCAGGATACACATGCAATTATACGTGAATGGGTGTGTAATAATCATAAGAATGATGGTAATGCTTTACTTGATCGGGCACAAATACTTAGTTTAAATAATGAACTCTGCTACTACTGAAGTACAAATCATGAACAAATCCTGAACAAATATATTTGCTACTTGAGCTAAAAGATGCATCGTGATTCATTAATGATGAACAAACATGAGATCAGTATTTAACTTGTGTTATTCATGACCTGTTCCTTCAGTAGTTCCTTCAGCAGTTCACAAAGGTTTACAGAATTAACAGACATAGTAACAAATATAGTACCTGCTTGGAATGAAAGATGCATCATAATTCATTAATGATGAATGAACATGAGATCAGTATGTAACTAAGACAGTTTGTGGTTAATTAATACATAAGTAATAGTATAATACTGTATCATTTGTGCCCCGACAAGTAAAGTGTTACCAAATGACTACTAAAATTAGAGGGAAAATGCTAATATGGAAGGAAGCAGAAAAGGATAGAAGCTGTGTCAGACTCTATTGTGTTCTTCTGATACGACCCACTTTTGCTCCCAGAAGGGTAGACGAGGCACGTGTTCGGGGGTCTTTCTCTACACCACTGTTGTACTGAGTTGCTATTTTTGCACTTGGGTCTTCTTGTCCACCTCAATCATTCTGGCTGTTCTCCTCTGGATTTTAGCCCATTGACTGCTGCTGATTGGATGTATGTGAGAATCCTGGGTGGTAACTGCTTCTGAGACACTAGGACCCCTACGTCTGGCACCAACAATCACAGCACATTCAAAATCACTCGGATGAGGAATCATACTTGTTTTAATGCTTAGCTAAACAGTAACAGATCTTCTTGACCCTCTCTGTGTGATGTTTATATTCAGCTGCTGCCACATGATTTGCCGTTTGAAGGACCCGGCTTTTCACATTAATAAACAGCTATATCTAATGAACCAGGTCGCTGTGTTTTTTCAGATATCCTCCCCATACCTCTCCATATTCAAAAAAAAAAAACACTAGCTGCCCCCCCTCAGCCAAAAATAATCCCTGAGTCACTGTATTCATTTCAGCAAAGGGATAAATCGATCATTTTCCCAGCGCGTCAGCTATAGGGTGACTGTTTCCCAACAGGATGCACTTTTTCCACGAGCTGCTGAATGATAAAGAACATGCAAGGTCCTGTGAGCGTGCTTCAAACACCGCAGTCTGAGCTGAAAACCCGCTCTGGCTGCCTGCAGAATCCCCTTTAAGCAGAGCTGGGCTATACATGACAACTCAAGGATGAATTTTTGCAGACAGTTGACACAAACACCTGACTGTCGAACTAAAAAGGCCTCACCTACATTACAGCTCCCAGGGTGTTAAACTCAATAAATCTTAAGCTGGGACAGTAGGTGTGGGGGGAGAAGACAAATGAAGGGTGATTTTTTATTTTTCTTGCACAGTTATGTAAGATGAACTATAGTTTTAAGATGAATTATATTTTTTGAGACTTTTCTTGTACATACAGAAATGCTATGTATATAACGCATGTACAGACACAATGATGGCAAGTGTTATGCAAAATGACTGCGAGTAGTACTTCAGATGGTATTGTGCACAGGAATGGGAATGCAGTCCAGTCGCAAAACTGGATTGCAAATCAGGAGGCCTTAGCCTGCTTCAAATCATATACTTCTGGAGAATTCTTTGCGTATCCTTGCTAACTGGTTCCAGAAACAGAGGGAATTACAGCACCGTCCGTTGTTAGCCGGTCACTCATGCATGGCCGCCCCAGATAAGGTCCTAGTGATGGGAGACGCTCACAAGTGGCTCCTTCTTCTGAGATGAGAAGGGTCTGATCAGAGCACAAGGCCACTTGATGTGTCAACACATTGTTACCCTGTCCCCCACCCCCCCACCCCCCCAGACACCCCCAACTCTTGCCAATAAATAAAATGCAATAAAATGTGAGTCGGAGGCTTTGTTCTAGCAACTGGCCTCAGGTGAAGGTGACCTCTGACCCCCGGTATTGCAGGTGGAACAAAGAGGCCACTTGAAGCAGGGGAATGAGCACTGAGGGCTCAGTAGCCACAGAGGACTGGGAGTCAGCTGGTCAGGACCACGATAAAATATAATCCTACTGTAAATGACCCCACGTGCTGTTTGCCAGTCCCCATGGGCCTGTACCGGATAAGCAGCAGCAAGAGGGATGCTTTGTCATGTTACTGTCCATGGAATTTACCCCAATTAACAATTTTTTTCTCAAGAAAATGAGCATTTTCCTGTGTTCCTTTTGTCTCTGGTGTCTCTGGCCCAGTAAACGGCAGGTTTTAAACAGAATTTTACCATCATCTACCAGGCCAGAACCTCTGCTATAGCATAAATATAACCAGAGTCACTTGTTTTGATAATTTATGGAATTGCAAAATACTGATGATCCCCTAAATATCAGGAAAAAAATGTCTCTCAATAGCAGATCTCGCAGTTCCCTGCTTGTGGTATGTTTAATACAGTTTCCTTTAAATAAGTGACACACAATAGCTTTTTAGACAAATGATTTAATTCTGAATCATGCATATTGGAATTGCCTGATGCCTCTCTTATACCTGCTGCTTTAATGATGATTTAAAAGGGTGATTTATGAAAATGCCAGATTGAAAATATGGCAGTGATTCACATAAATATTAGACTTAGACATAACTTTGGTGAGAGTGCTTGTAGCCCGAGTACACATAAAGTTTACCCTTGGGTATTTTTTACACGATTAGTGCAAATATTGTCACTAAGGAGAGCTGTGGTTAGCAGACCTGTACAGCTCAGGTGCCACGATTCTTGTGTTGTGTTTCTGGACCAAAGACAGCATGTACAATTCAAACAGATTTCAGAAAGTGTGCAGTGACTAATCTTAAGACAGCTTTATATTGTTCTATAATTATACTGCAATGAAAGCAAATAAAGGCATTACTCTTCATGAATAGAAAAATAAATAAAATAAGTATGGCTGCCATTTACATGGGGTGGATTTCACTGGCCGTTCTAGAATACAAACGTTAGGCAAGAGTGAGATATGTGTCATCCGTGCTTGACAGAATGATGACATCAGCCTTCAACACAGGAGATTTAGGGCAAGATTAGGCCTAGAAGTTCTAACCCCTCTCCAAAACGTCGCTCATGAGAAGCTCCACCACGGATGGAGTGGAGATATGGTCTGAATCAGGGGCTGGTGACAGGTGACTCCTCTGGCTACAACATCCAGGACAGTACAGCCTGTGTTTACTGGTCAGCTGGCAAGAACAAAGCAGGCACTGAGCCAGGAAGTCAGGCAGCAGGAATACCGTGCTCCAGTTTACGCCTGAGGACCTGCTGGTGGAGGATATGCACTGTGCTCAATGATTTGATTTTGTTTGTTTTTTTTGTATGACGTTGAACATATTTTCCTAACATTATTGATTAAAACATCTCCACAGGAACTTTAAGCATTTAAAATATAGTCCATTTGCTCATGTGTAACAAGGTGGAAATTTTTAAAAACATTTTTAGCTTTTTTTTTTTTTTGCTGAAGGTGTCTAATAGTTAATGTTTATGTTTTTCAAGGTACATAGGTGGAATCGATAAAGTGTTACAGTGGAATTCCCACAATGAAATTCCGACAAATGTGTGCATGTGTGTGCATGCAATAAAATAGTGTATTGTAGCATTATTATAGGAAAGTAATTAAAAATTCGTACAGAAAGTCAACACTATAGTGTGGTCTATTAGTAGTGGGACAAAGTAAAATAATAAAACCATAGTTTACAATATTCAAGTTCTTTTGCCTAATAGAATGAAGTTATTTCAGAGGAGAATAACATCAAAGCAACGAGGCGTCTGCATTTAGGAAACTGAGGTTACTTGGTGGCTTTCGGGTGTGTGGCATCGCACACTCGCACCTCTGAGGCTGGGCGTCTGATTCCTACCTCCAGCTCTGTGTGTGTGAAGTCCCCATGTTCTCCCCATTCGGTGAGGGAACTCCGGGTTCCCTGGCCAGTCCAAAAAGATTCAGTTATGTGAACAGGCGTCTCGTAGCGTGAGTGTGTCCTGCAGAGGGCTGGCATCCCATCCAGGGTGTCCTCTTTTTCCCTCTGACACCCCTGCAGTATAAGCAGTTATGTCAGACCAGTGGATGGATTTACAGTACATGGGGACTGGAAACATTTTTGTGCAGTAATCTTGGCTTTAAGGCTACACTGGCTTAACAGTGACATCTAGTGATGTTGCAAAAAAAGACCTGTAAACGGATTTGTGGCCTAGTGGAACGAGTGAAAATGTAGATGTGGGTGATCTCACTGCAAGGGAAATTCTCCGGGTTGGATTTTCCATTTTGCCCTCTTGAAAACCATTTCAGAAACCATTTGTTTCCTTCTGCCAGATCATTTTAGACTATTATAGATCTTTCACTGTGATGTATTTCAGATCATTTTTCCTGAGTGCGGAAAATCAAAATTTCCTTGTACCCAATCCACAGATTCAGAGTTTATTGCAAAATGTGCTTTTTAAAAATAAGATATTAAGGAAAATTTGAGGAATACTGCATTTAACTCAATCACTCATGCAATTCGATCCCTCACATTGAACGTGCATGTAAATAGTTAGAGTTGCTTCTAGAGACTATCCAGGGAGTTTTCCTGCTCGAGGATGAGTTTGAGGTGAGTATTACGTTTGTGTGGTGCTGCTAACTAGGAGATCAAGATGGTTAAATATACTATGAATTCTATAGCAAGGTGACCAGTAATAACAGCTGCAATGAGAGAAATTCAAATGTCAGTATCTGCAATTGTGTTGTTTTTAGGAGTTTATATATTTAAATTAATATGCAGTCTCATGTCATATTCACACAACTTCCTGGGCAGGCTCATGGTTGGTGGCATACCAAAAATCTTAATTGTTTATTCATCAGTATACCAACTATACTTAGAGTATTATTGTATTTTCAGGTAGTCATACAATTTCAGATTTTTTCACATTCAAGCAGAAGTTTGAGCAACTGAATGTGTCTGAAACCAAATGTTGGTCCATTCCACCTGAGTACAGAGGTTTGGGCTGGGGGCTGGGGGCTGGGGGCTGGGGGCAAGGGTTTGCCCACCCATGCAGTGAGGTGATGGTCCTGCCCCAAAATGACTAACCACCTATTATTTTTTATTGAGTTTCAATAGCAATGTCCTCCCAAACAAGGGGGCACACAGCGCTACAAAGGGGTGTTTAATGGACTGGATAAATTCTAGGAGGAATGAGCGTTAACATCTGTAACCAGCTGACCCGGTATCTGGAGAAGGCTCTTGGTTATGTTGGTGGTGGGAGGTGTTTGAAATGCAGGCAATGGTGCTGATGGCGGGGGGGTGGGTCTGAAATATAAGAACAATAACTGTTCAGCTTGGTGACATTGAGAAAGAGAGACGCAGGGGTTTGATAGCATGTTGGGTGCTGTTTGGTTCTGCACTGTGGCTCATTGACGTTCCCAAGACACCAGCACCGGACGGCAGACGTCATCAGTGCAGGAGAATGAGGAAAATCCGTATCGAAGCCTATGGAAAATTCGAAGGCTTTCATTAACATCCATCCATCCATCCATCCACCCACCCATCTTTCAAGCACTGCTTTTATTGATATAACTATTGGAATATGTACCAAATTTTCGTATCGTATTCAAAGTGGGAGGCAGAGAATTACCCCATTCATCACTGAGGCACAGTCTGTGGTACTGACGCCACACCGCGACTGCGTTTTACAACAATCTGAAAGGCTAAACAGCCTGCCGGATTGTTAATTAAAATATTAAGAGGGGAAAACACGCTAGCCATTTCCGCATCCTTGGTGTATTAATTGCTTCACGCAGCAAGAGCCGGGCACCAGGTCTGTCCAGAAATCCCGCCGTTAAACATGAAACACGGCAGCCATACCAGCAGGGTACGAGCTCCTCCGGCAAATTACACAGGATTGTCACACCTCCGCTCTCTCTGGCTGCAGGGCATGCTGGTGTTCATGCCAGGCTTCTAATTAATTAAAGGAGGAGTGGGTTTTGTATTCCTGCTTTAAAGACGCCAGTAACATAAGTCTTTTAAATAAATCAGACAGAGGAGGCTCTGACCCCAGCAGTTGATGTGTTGCTGTGGTTCTGATGGTCAGCTGCAGCTCTCACGCCTCCCTGCTAAAGTCTGCACTGACCAGACCAGCAGGAACCTCCACCTTCTAGAAGCGAGATCTCTGATGCTTCATCACTGAAATTCCATGTTCTGAGCAAGCTGGCGCTGTAACAATATGAAATTGTTGAAGATGACATCCACCTCCCAAATCCCATCAGATCTACATGAAAGACAATGAAATTACAGGGAATCTCCATAGTCATTATCAAGATCGTAGTAGCATATAGTCTATAGACTAAGTATAGACTATAGAAAACTTTGGGTAAGATTTTACTCATTCTCTTGAAAAAAAAATCTATATGGTTAGTGCCATTTGTTACTGTAGTATTAATTCTTTCTCATTGAGGGATGTTTTAGCAAGTTATCTTTATTTTTGCCCTTTGATGTTTAGTTAAAAACATGCTTATACTTTCTTCATCGTATATGCATGGCATTCAGAACCTGAAATCCAGTTAAACTAGGCAAACTTGTTTGTAAAGGATTCTTTCAAAGTATGACCTCATGTTTATTTGAGCAAAACATTTATGTTCAAACGAAGCTGAAGCGATTACTTAGTGCATGGTTTTACCCTATTATCGTAATAGTTACAAAGCCATTATGGACTTTCATAAGTGGGATAGGACGTACGACAGGGGTGTAATTAGTGGTTGAAGAGACGGGAGCCAACATAGCAGTCGATCATCGAGGAGAAACCCAACTATTGTAGACAGGCTTAATAATTGAGGCACAAGTTTCATCCAACTGTGCAGCCGGAGCAGACGCAGCTGCTTTCCTCCGGCTGCGTGCTGCATGCGAGTGGGGTGTTGGATTTCTTTCAAATGTGCAACAGAAACCTGGGCGGACACCCACACCGCCCTGATGGCGGGAAACCCAATCTTCATCGATACGTCGTGCCTGCACCCATCATCTCTCCATGACACATCCTCCTCTCTTCTCCCTTTTTTAATTTAAATTTCAAAGCTGCAGAGCTGGCATGACATAAAACACGCTGTCAGCGCAGTGCCAGGGAAGCGGGGTGAACTGTTGACCAAGGTGGAACTCGCTGGCAGAAAGGAGTGAAACAGCAGCATTTCACCTGCCACTTGATACCCAGAAGAACTACCTTCCTGCAACAGGTCCTGTCAGAAAATTACAAAAGAGAACTACAATGGTAAAATAATATAAAAGCTCTGGCTTCCTGTTTTTTCCCCCTCCCCATCTCACTTCGAAATCCCATTCTTACATTTGCCAGAAATGATCTGTCAATAGAAATGCAAATTGTGGTGACACTCCCTCTCAGTGTAGCTCTCTATAACCCCTTGCCTGCTCCTTGCTTTCACCCTCTTCTTTTGTTCCTCTTAACTGCTTCCCTCTCCCTCTTGTCATTCAAGGGGTAGAGCCTACAAGGCACCTGGCCCACCCTCCTTCTCTGTCCCACCCTCCGGTGGTCCTTTGTCAGGCACATACACAAGGACGCCGGTCTTTCTCTCTCCGCCAGCTACCGACCCACAATGCATTGTGCATCAAGATGGCAACCTTAGCCGCCTGGCCCTGCGCACATTGTGTGTCGTTATTCAAGAAACCCTGCACTGGCATGGAATGCCCAGGGCATCAGCTTTCCGCTCCCCTGACAGGCGGGCGTGCAAGCAAGCGCGGGTTTAATGAATAATGCAAAGGGCATTTAGGTGTGGCTCAGGTTTGTTCATAGAAGATTCTTCTGATGTGTGCCCTTCTGTTAAGATGCCGCCTTTGCCAGCTGATCCGAAACGTAGGCTAACGCACCTCATTGCATGGGAGGAGACAATGTGGAGCAAAGACACCATGGAAAGCAGAGCCGTCCGGGAAAATGCAGTCAGATTGCGTTAGTAGAGCCTTCCGAATTCCCAAGTATTTTCGGACTGTTTTCACGGTTGAGGGTGGTCAGGAAGTACGGAGACTTTGGAGTAAGAAGAGTCTTCAGAAGGTTATAAATACAAAATCAGGAGCTCAGCGGCACAGGGTGGCAAAAACAGCTGGAGTGTGGTATCCAAAAATAACTACTAAAACTCAAACCTCCAGAAACAGGCCTGTCAAAAAACAGAGACTTGATTTCTTCTTATTATTCCTTGCGCCGAACTGGTTACGGCCCTAAAACCTGGGCCCACACGCATATGTTTCAGTACTGCATGCAGTTCCTTACCCTCCAGCGTTATGGATGTGGGGGTTTTATGTCACAGAGTACCGGCCTGCAATGCTGCCTTTATGTTGGTCCCAATGCTCAAACTAGATGAATCACCAGTAGGATACCCCAGTACCACTGGAATAGGATTCTGACAAAATGGGTCAAACCTATGCTTTCAAAAAACCTTACAGCAGCAGGAACGCCCCAATAAACTGAGTAGAGGTCAGTTTAAAGAGCCTCCTGGGGTTAGGTGGGGATGATGGTTTGAGGCCCCTTACCTAATGTATGCTGCAGTAATTGGATATTGTAGTTCTTTATGATTGATTGGCGTTTATTCAAGAGTCATGCTTTTATGCTTCACACATGTGCACAGCTGGGTATTTCTGTAAGGGCAGGTCAGATTAAGGACCTTGCTTTCGTTTACCATACTTCAACACATAACCTTGGTAGCCAAACATATACATTAATTTATCAAAAGTGCTTTCGGATCATTCAGCAAGTGGGGGACCTCAGTCTTAAGATCCCCATCTCCGGCGTGCATCAGCTTCCGCCCAAGAACATTCTTCAGCTCGCTTAGTATGAGTCCTTCGGAATATCCACACAGGAATCAAACCCAGAGAGCATCTGTGGTCCGTTTGTTTGCAAATGCTTCACTCCAAAGAAATTCCTAATTAAGTACTTTGAAATGAGGATGACTGGGTTCTTGGGTTTAAGTGATAACTGATGCCATGTTGTTACAGTATGAAAAGTCTACATGGCATCAGTAAGCAGTGACATCAATGAAGAAAGTGCTCCAGTCGAGTTGATCCTAAAGGATGCATAAGTGCACTGTCCCTCAGTCTGGACATAAAGCATCATGTGCTTGGTGTTGTGTGTGTGTGGTCCAGGTATACCTTACCTTGTGGGGACCAAATATCCCCACAACGTGATGAATGCCTGTTTTTTTTACCTTATGGGAACCAGGTTCCTGGTCCCCATATGGGAAAACTCTATTTAATAAAAATCTGTGACTGCAATGAAAAAACTAAAAATGCAAAAACTCTTGTATTTTGTTCGGTTATTTATGGTTATGGTTAGGGCAGGGTAGGGGTTAAGGTTGTCATGGTTAGCGTTAGCATTTTTCCCATAGAAATGAATGAGCGGTCTCCAAAAAGATATGATTACACAACTGTGTGTATGTGTGTGTGTGTGTGTGTGGGGGGGGGGGGCATTGTTAGCTAGCTATCCTTGCACATCCTTGTGTCTGACACAATATACCATCACTACCCAGCAGGTGTGCATTAGGAACCCAATATAACCTAGCCATGTGGAAGACCCTGGCCAGCGGTCCCCCGAGCCCTATGAACTCCCCTAAGCCCCATTTCAATCTTATTAAATAAGCAGCATTTGCCAGATCCAAGTTTTTCAGGGCTGTGGGCTGAAGGACCGACTGGAGGTTGTGAGTTCTAAATAAGAAATGCTCTGTTTTAGCACTAGTAGGTGTTAAGTACAATTGCAGTGTCACTGATAGCGATAACCCCGTCTCACATAGTCGTCAGGGTCCTCGATGTCACTGCCTTATTAAATCAACAGTCTTACCAGGATTCACGGCAGGATTATCTGATCGCCTAGGTTAGGCTTTACCTTAATTAATGGTTCACTTACAGCCAGGTACGCAGGGCGCAACACTAATGTAAATTACTGACATATTGCAGGCAGACAATTACAATGCGAGGTTCATAATTGCTGCTTTTGTGAGGCGAATGACACAGCCGACAAGCACAGCCTATATCCTCAAACTAATAATCGTTATTCTTCTCCCCTCTCATTCCATTTCCCTTTTTAATTATTCTGTCTTTCATTGTGTGTTTGAATCTCCACACTGGATAGACGTGTCATGGACGGGAGGTCGAGCCGCGGCACGGGAATGAGGGAAGAGTCCCTCACCTCTTAGCACGTCTTGGGCAGGCGTCCCTTTCATGTTTAACCCCCAGGCTTCCTGACAGCTAGCCCAGAGCATTCCCCTCACGCGTCAATCTGCAGCCAGTTCAAAGTGGCGCCCTCGCTCCCTCCTTCGACTCAGATGGAAACACCATTAAACCCAAAACTTTGAACGGAAGTATGATAAAAGGGGTGCGATCCTCTGGTCGCGATGAAAACATCCAGAGTACCCGCCGTGGGTTTTAATGATCATTATGGCAACGTATTTAATGTTCAGTTTTCAAATGTTCCAAATGTTTTGAGCAGGTTGTTAGTTTTCTTAAATTGTTTACATATTGAATCCCGCACTTATGTCTTGTTGAAAAGATAATGGCTTTAACGATAAGTGAACCGTACAATAATTGAATGAAATTGACACATAATAGCTTGTGGTTTTTCTTTGCATGACTATGCAGTATCTCCAGAAATAATGGAGATCCCTGTTTGGAGTTTCTCTTTGTTAAATAATATGGTTAGTGTATGGCATAATTAACAGTAACGTGGTTGGAAACCAGTTCAAATACTGGATTATATAAAAACTTGAGACCACTTGTTTTATGGTTTATTTTCTTTACAGTAGTTCTAACCTTCTCTACAGTGGTTAATATATAACATGTACTGTAGACACGCATAGATTCCTTTATATTGTCTTTCACTAATCTTCCTGATTTTTGATTGTTTTATCTTGGTAGACTTCCACAGAAAACCCCACAGGTCTGGCAGCTGCACTGGATGTAACTATTACTGAGATACTTAATAATAAATTCTTAGTTAGTTCTTATTTGGAACTATATTTAATAAACACGTCAGCTTGGATTTGCTTTATGAAAAAAGTTCAAATAATATGGCTGATGACTGATACCACAGTGGGCCCGGCCTACACCCATACATCTCTGCAGCTTCGCTGGAAGGCCTGCCTGCTTTATTGGTAGGAGTCAGGATGTGCCTTCGAGACAGATCTCCCAGGTTACCTGCAAGTCGGCAAGTTGAAACATGCCAAATCCTTCTATTTCTTTTTTATTCTGGTAAACACTGTGAAACACCCTGTCTAAACCGCAGACGTCAGGAAACCAACAGAGCAAACTGAGACTTGTTTGATCCTCTGGTTCCGCCCTCTTTCTGCTGCCCCAGCTCCTGCCCCCTCTATCCCATCCACCCTCCAAACACACACCTTTACCGGCAAGCAAAAATGCCACCTATCAATCATCTGGCTGCCTTCAGGGCTGGGCGGCACTGAGCTCCTCTCGTTCTTGTGTCGAGGGGCTTTGCTGACGGATCAGGGCACTGGTGAATTCCTGCGGCAGGTGACAGGGACAGCAGGTATTTGATCTGCATCAAGTGCAGAGAGAAGGAGAGGAAAGAGGGAGACAGACGATCGGCGCCAAAGTAAGGCAAGAGATGGGAGGTTTTGTAAGCAACACCCAGTGCATGTTGTCTTTATGGCACCCTGGGAAAAAAAAACAAAAAAACACACGGCCCAGGTTCCTCAGTGTGTCTCCATATGCTCTGAAGCTTCCAGGAGAAATACCCTTTGACTGAACTATGGCTTATGGTCACTCTGTCACATACTCATGAAGAAATCGACTATAATCCTTAAGCCACATGTTTACGCTTATGACTCACAGACAAATACGCAGCGTTGTTTTTGTTTTTGATGCTGGATGAACGGCTCAGATAGAATGCTACGGAACAGGAAGTTCCCTGAGCTGGAACCCTGTCCCGAAGTATGAAGCGAGCATTTATTGTTGGTATTCGGAACAGAAATTAATGTGAAATTTATGTCTTACCAGATCCATGTACTGTATAATCTGTGCTACCTTTACCAGGAATAAGCTATACTAGCAAATTCGATTGTACGGTTTGTTCTCATACTATGGCGACTTTGTGTCTGCTAACATTGGCAGGCTCAGCCGTGGGAGGACTGGTGATGACAGAACTGCTGTAAAGGAGGGCTAGAGATGCAGTGGTAGTGATAGGAGCTGCACTAAAAGAAGTTTGTATCTGGTCTGAATTCTTAGCATGAAAGCTGTTCTCTTGGGAAGTATTTTAAATAACAAACGAGCGTGAAGGCCAATCATTGAACATATTCTGGATACTATGGATGCTAGTAGTTGGTCGCGGTGCTTTTGCTGGTTTATTTGGTTTATACACCTTATAGAATGAAGACCATGAGCATGATGGAGGAGTGGAAACAGAACTAGTGCCAGATGTGTTGAGGAACAGATCTTGAAGTTCATACTCAGCCCTACATAACTGCCCAGGAATATTTCTGCCTTACAAGTCTTATAATGGTCTTTGTCGTTCCACATTAATGTAAATATTAAAAGCAAGCCTTTTGTACTTAAACAGAGAAAAACTGTAAATGAGCTATTCATCTGATCCCAACATATAAATGTTTCCTCTTTCCTCTGAAAAGTACACTAATGCTTCTTAAAAGCAGAATTAACATCAGCCCAAATCCACATGAGGGAACAGCACTGATGACATACTGTTTGACGTAGAGATCCATCCCCAATACTAAGGGGCCAGTCAAAGCTCCTCAGGGCAGCCTGTGCGAATGGAATGGGCAGAATGACCCACTAGAGCCGTGGCAATGAGACGGTTAAAAGGCTTTTCTCCTGCGCCGCCAGTCCTCCCAGCGCATGCAGCATTGCATCACACACTGTGCCTGTAAACGAGGCCGGCTTGTATTTCTTGTTGCTTTGCACGCCACTCTCCTGGCAGCCCCAGACAGCCTCCACCGCTGCCGTAACAGAACTTAGGTGGAGCACAGCACTGGCGACAGACAGGCTGCTGGGAATGGAACCGGGAACCAGAAAGGAACGTTGCAGAAGACACAAAGGACATGACGATCGGCTCCGGAATGAATCGGCCCTCCCCCACTCTACCTTGGGTTATTACCTTAGCACAGGTATCTAGATTGTTTAAAAACATGATTCAAGGCTCTGAGATTGAGATTACTGTGTCACAGCCAAGCATACCACATACAAGTTATTTCTGTGATTCAGCTACATATTAACATGTGTGGCCCAATGGTTCAATGAACATGTCAAAATGAATTTGACTATTCTTAGTAAACCAGAAACACAACGTTATATCTCAACACAGATGTTTCCAAGGACATCAACTGCCAGAAAAAAAGCATATACATTTGTGATCTGTTTCCAATTCTGATACATTTTAGAAAGTCACGACTGTCTCATGAAAATACACGCCTGAACAACAATGACCATGGCTAAGCTGTTCTCATGTTGCCATTACTCATTTTCACACATCAGCATAACATTGTCAAGTGAAAGCTACGTGCTGATTGGCTGAATGCCTCCAATCCATGTTGACCATCCTGTAAGGGCAACCATCCTCTGTCCTCTTTACTGCCCCCCCCCCTCCCCCGAAAGTAACATTAAAAGCAAAGCAAAAATTTATTCATATAGCACCTTTCATGGACAAGATCACAAAGTGCTTTACAACAGAGCACCATTGAGGACTGTTGCTAGCTAGATCAGTCATTAATTACTGTGCTTTGAAACATATAGTATTCCAGAAGAATAAGTGACTGAAACACAGATAAAAAATGCTTTGTTTCAAGGGATGTGCCCAGGGGCAGTTTTATGTCTTTCAATTGTCATGATCAATTATTTAATGTATGTAATGAAGATAGAAAAAAGGTGTGTTCTCCACAGATGGTCTTCCTGGGCACCCCCTTTTGGGGGGGGGTGGCTGATGGTTGGAGAAATTCTCAGTTATAATTCCAGCACTGCTCCCCTCCTGACAGATCCCTGTCTCACGCAGACGATTCAATGTTTCCTTTCCTTCCCATGAATGGTCGGCCTTAGTCTCCACCAGCAAATCAACTGTTTAGAACAGAATTTGTGGGCTATCCTGCTGCCCAAGGTACAGGTTTACAATGATAATTAGAATGTGATGAACTTTCAGCTTTTAAACAGATTTTTTTTTTTAACAAATATGAATATAAAATATAACTGCTCATTCGAGGGGTTGGCTACCAAAGCAACTAATACCAAAAGCATCCATTTCCCAGTCTAAAGCAGCATCTTTAGATGAATTTAGTGAGAAAGAAGAGAGAGAGAAGACTTCAAAGTTTTCAGTTTACACAGAGCTACAAGGGTATAATTACACTTCAGAAGCAAACAAGACCTCGCAGTAGAGGAGCCAGATTCTAAGGAAAACATCACCCTCATATCCATCTGCTGTAAAACCACTCAACTTCAAACGGAGCCCAGAAGATTATGCTGATCCATAGACTGCAGGATCATTCGCAGAATGCATTATCCAATGATTATACAAACTCCTGCTCACAGGTATTTTGGTACAGAAAGTACCTGTTTTAGCACATTGTAGGTGCATGTGAATATTTTCCATCATTTCACTACATAGTGTGGTAACCTAAGTTACTAACAACACAAACAAAACACAGACTTTCTTTTTGCACAGGCAGCAAAACAGAATTATGTGTCACTTTTAAAAATATGTTAATTTTATGTTTATAATAGAAAGTTTTAGGTGAGCAAGTACAAGGTGAAATGATGCTTACACGAAAATATAATAAGGTCCTTGCTCTTTCTGTTGTGTACGGACATGTTTGTGTAGTGACACATTGTCACAGTTCAGTATGGAGGCATATGAAGGTACAGTGCACAACAAAACATATTCTTCTGTTGCCGTTTTGCTGTTATGTGCTGTTCAAATTCACAGGCTAATTTCACATGAGCTTGGAAGAGCGGAGACTACTAAGTAATTACGATTGTTGCAGCTCCATCTGTCAGAGCTCCGTATGCAAGGCAAACAAGACACTGCTTTGTTGTGGGGATTCGGGGATTTCGCCCAAGGCAGCGTGTATGGCAGCGATGGAGCCACAAGCTTAAACCATACAGGAGTAGCTCACACAAACGTGATCCCTAAGCACTGCGGCTGGCAGGTTTCTTGGGGTTTTACAGGAGGTGGAGGCGCAACTGACTGAGAGCATGGCTGACAGCACAGGGCATTTTATTCGTTATTCAATTTCAAGGCAGAGTCGTGCACCTTGGCTGTTTTCTCGCTGTTTTTCTCAGGGACGCTGCCTTGTCCAGTATTGTTGCTCATTTAAAAATAAAAGCCTGGGTTATGGCGAGCTGCTGTAGGACGCCTGATCTTCGGATGTTAAAACGGGCCTCCTGAATCCCTTCCTGAGTCTCGTGGCACCCCTCCCTCCCCAAACTCCTCAGGAACCACAGTCTGTAATTGGGGACAGACCGCAGCGCACAGCCATAGATATAAATACCCATTTCTCCCGGCCTTGTCAAAATAAAGGCAGTGTTGTAAAAAAGAATCGAACATTTTTTTTTTTTTTTGTAGAGTGGCTTCTTGCTCTATTTTGAGATGGCTAAGCTGCACCTTTGCTGAAACCGGGCTGCCTATTCAGGGAATGTGTCCATTTGGACTTTTAGGTAGAAAAAATGGTCACTTTTTATTTTAAGAGGCTATTTATAATGTCAGGAAATGGGCATTATACGTTTACAAATTTCTGCAGTTCACTTAGGCAACTGGTTAGTACAGTAAATGTTCTGAGACAGCTGTACAGTTGGTTAACTGCTTAGTCAAACAGTGGATGCCAGCATCAATGTATTAAACAAAACAAAAATTGGGAGTCCGGTTACCTGGCCCAGCTAAATGTAGTTATTTAATTTTTGTGTGTACAAGTGATTGCATAATCAGCAGTGATTTTTTTTTCTAAAAACCAAATAAGCAGGGAATCAAAGCTGCTTTCCATTTCCCACTCTAAAGCATCATCTTTAGATAAGCAGGCCCTGTTAATGAAAGGCATAGAATCGGCAAACCTGTAGTGGATAGCTAGTTGGAAGATGGATGGATGGATGGATGGATGGATGGAAAAATGAATAACGACATAAAAGGAGACTTTCATCTAAAATAAAGTTGTGCACTGTTCTTTACAAAGAAAAACCGACACATTATTACCAGTGCCTAAACTTCTGTTTAACACTTTATTTTGTTGCTCCATCACAAAATATTTTGTGCAGCACAGAAATCTTTATTTCTTTTAACAACTTAGAACAACTTGGAAATGTATTGTTTTATAAAGGGTTTGAAAAAATACATAAGTTCTTTTCATTAAACATAGGCATTGCTTTCATTTTCTCTCTCTATACACTTAATGGCCATTTTATTTCCTGTTGTTCATCCATCCATCCATCCATTCATCTTCCAACCACTGATTTCCTGTTGTTATTAACAGCAAAACGCAAAAGCTAGAAAAATATGCGAAGCACTTTTTCCAAGTGAAACCATGAAAAAAACTGCACATCCGCTGGCCTGCTTCACACAGCAATCTCTCTTCGTTTGTACAGTTCGCCACACCTTACACCACTCGTGTATAACAGCGAAGCCATCTTTCACACGCAAATGGGGGGAAAAAAACATTTTGAGGATTTAAAGTTTTGCTAACTTTAAACCTTGGTTCCGGTCTAGCTTTTGCTAACTTTAAACCTTGGTTCCGGTCTAGCTTTTGCTAACTTTAAATATTGTTTCCAGGTTCGTTTTTAAATAAGACTACACTAATAAATACCATAGCATCCTGACCTTGGAGACAGCATGGTTTTCTATGTTAATTCTGTGTTAAATTCCCTCTTTCTGATTAGCATGAAGTAGTCCACTAGAATTAGTATCTGACACCACCTACAGAACAGATGTTGGCCAGCTGTGCTCTGACCCACGTCGTTTTACAAAACTTCTGCAGCTATTCATTTGCATTAAAAACCCTTAAATGACTATTTCAGGCAAAACAATTTCATTTGGTGGCTTTGGGGGACGCAGCCTAGCAAAAAATTTCTATAAGAACAAATAAGGTATCTACAGAATGAAAACAAAGAAATATATTAACATCATTTGCCCTCAAAAGGCTTGAACTGAAGGCTTCCTAGTCTTTTAACAGGATAGCAGCGCAAAGCAGGGACCCAGTAATGTCAGGACTGAGCTAACATATTCCATCCTTCACCTTTATTTTTAGTTTTTATATGGGACAAGGGTTGGGAGGTTTTGATAAAAACCTCTCTGGTGGAGAAACCTAACCCTGCTTGTCGGTACACTTCCTACGGTAGGTCTTGTTTTTTTTGGGAGAGAATGAACCACACCTCTGCTTCTCAACAACACGCCTGTCTGGCTCCAGGTGAGCCTGCCCAGATCATGCCAAGAATCACCTGCCTGGAGTCACAGCAGTGACCTACATTTGACCTTGGCATTAGTTAATCATTATTTCACCATCTTTACTGAGAAGAGCGACAAGTACTCACCCTTCTGCCTTCTCGTCAAAATCCAGGGCAAAAATATTTGTATTTCTGCGCCAGAATCCTAATAAACAAATTACTTTGAGTGCCAGCTGAAGACCTGGAATGTTTATTTTAATAAAATGCCATCTAAATCTAAGTTTCTCAAAGAGAATAAGAAAATATGGCCTTTTTATGCATAGTACCTGTACAAGCCTATATGGTCAAAACTGTTCGTCTGTCAACCTTGCTACTATGCCAATTAAAAATTTATGGGTCAATTTTGGGCATGGCTGAAAACTTGCAATTAGCAAATGCATCTTCTGTTTCCACTCACAAGGAGTTATGGCTCTCTCTTGTGGATAGATTTAAAATTATATGATGCTCTGAATGCTTCAGTAAATTTCAGCAATACGACTCCAGCAGGAAGCCCTCAAGTTTAACTCAGCTAAAGGGAACTGAAATGATTGAAAATACTCTGACGCTGCTCCTTTAGAAAAATCATCTACACAATGCCTTTGAAAGGGTCACACGTCCTCATATAATCACAGGTTCCCCTGCCGACCGCATGTATGCACACTCCAGCACATACACAAACTACCGTGTCTCTGAATCGGCAAGGGAGTGGGTGACCTTCATTCTAAACAGAGCAGGGTCACGTCTCCAGTTTTAATTACAACCCATGGGCCCGCTCACACACGCACATACACACACACACACACATGCACGCGCACATGCATTCGCACAAGCCTCTCTCAATGAGGGCGAACGGGAGAGCAGTAATTTGGAGCCAAGCATCAGGCTTCCACGGCCACTGCCTTGCGTTTGAGCTGTGCCGCGACTGTGTTTATTTAGACTGTGCATAGACAGGCTGCACAAACACACGGGAGCCCCCCGTCTGGGAAGCAGGCCTGGCAAAAGCAGGGACCGGAGGAATGCTCCAAGCCTGGGATGGTGTTCCGACTTGTCCCAGACTTCATGCCGTCACCACTGGGGTCTGTGGCTAGACCTCCCCGTGCCAGACCCACTGGCTCCAACACCCGCCCAGGCCAGTTGGGCTACAGCTCAGGGCCATAATTAGCTAGCACGCCTCAATCCCCCCTTCCCCTACCACAGCACTCTAAAATACTATTGTAGGAGCAGCAGGGGAAAAAAACGGCCTACACAACTCATCCCACAGTTCCTTGGATGGCTCTTAATACTGCTGCTGTGGGGGCGGCGAATGGCTCCGCGTACATATTAATACAACAGAGTCAGAGCCACATGGGAGGCAATATATCAAATAGCATGCTCAGTCTCGATTGTTAAACTCTGACATTAAAACTCCCAGAATGCTCCTTTCTCAAGAGTTTCATATGACCAGACACTGAGGAAAAACTACGACATTTAAAAAGCTGTCAAAGACAGCATGAAAAAATTGAGAATAAATTAAAATGTGCCTTAGTACCAGATGGGAAGGGCTTTTAGCATAACAGAATGATGTGACTTTGGTAGGGGAATGCAGGTAGATTGCCCATTTGCTTTTTAAGCAATGCTAGGTATCCTTTAACCAGTGCTAGGTATCCTTTACCCAGTGCTAGGTATCCTTTAACCAGTGCTAGGTATCCTTTACCCAGTGCTAGGTATCCTTTAACCAGTGCTAGGTATCCTTTACCCAGTGCTAGGTATCCTTTAACCAGTGCTAGGTGTCCCTTAACCAGTGCTAGGTGTCCTTTAACCAGTGCTAGGTATCCTTTAACCAGTGCTAGATATCCTTTACCCAGTGCTAGATATCCTTTAACCAGTGCTAGGTGTCCCTTAACCAGTGCTAGGTGTCCTTTAACCAGTGCTAGGTATCCTTTAACCAGTGCTAGATATCCTTTACCCAGTGCTAGATATCCTTTAACCAGTGCTAGGTGTCCCTTAACCAGTGCTAGGTATCCTTTAACCAGTGCTAGTATCCTTTACCCAGTGCTAGGTATCCTTTACCCAGCGCTAGATATCCTTTAACCAGCGCTAGATATCCTTTAACCAGTGCTAGGTATCCTTTAACCAGTGCTAGGTATCCTTTACCCAGTGCTAGTATCCTTTAACCAGTGCTAGGTGTCCCTTAACCAGTGCTAGGTATCCTTTAACCAGTGCTAGGTATCCTTTACCCAGTGCTAGTATCCTTTAACCAGTGCTAGGTGTCCCTTAACCAGTGCTAGGTATCCTTTAACCAGCGCTAGGTATCCTTTACCCAGTGCTAGTATCCTTTAACCAGTGCTAGGTATCCTTTACCCAGTGCTAGTATCCTTTACCCAGTGCTAGGTATCTACCGAGTCTAGATCGGCAGAACATTTTCAACATGGCAGTAATCATTTTCATATTTCTCTTCTCATATCTCCTGCCCAGGCAGGTATAAATGCCAAAGTCCTTAAAGGGTGCTATTTGTGGGGGGGGTTGGCAAGACAAAAAAACACACAAAGTCTTTCTGTGGAGTTGTTTGTGCAGAGGGACTTGGGTCTACAATTTGGAAGGATTTAGGGTGCTTAGGGTGGCAGACGTGTGAGAAACACAGTGAAAGACAAAGTAGGCGGGGGGGTGGTCCAAGGGGTACAGAACTGAAGACGGGGGGGGGGCTTGCTGTTTTCTAGACAGCCACGGCCACACAGGCAGGATCAGGTGAGCAGCATGAGCCAGCAGCCCAGCCCCCCCCCCCCCCCCACTCTTTGTGTGGGATTCCTACACAGCTTCCTTCCCAGGGCCGTTACCAGACTGCGCCAGACGCTGACATGACATCACCTCCTTAGTGTTTCATGTCATATGCCTTCTCTGCAATATTCTGTCATTATATACAGTCAATCTTTTTTTTTTTTTTTTACAGATTTTACTATTGTATGCATCATATGTCCCTGTTTCATAACCATTATATTTAATTTAATTTTATATTTATTTGATATCATACCATTTAGTTAAGTTATTAATACACTTTAATTAATGATTAGGTACACATATTTTATACATGTCTGTTACACATTGCACTTCATTGTACTTGTTGTGTACATGAACAATAAAAAAATTCTATTCTATTCTATTGTATTCTATTCTATTCTATTCTACATGTCTACTGTCCAGTCATCAATTTCCACAATGAACTTTATGCTAATGTCACAAAAATGCTAGTTAATGATTGGCTAAGACGGAAATGAAACTCTACAGTTCTGATACTACAAACTTCATATTTGTGGCAGTTGAGTTTGGTTTTCACACCAGCATTCTTGAGGGTTGTCAGATCAGCACACGCTCAGGGCATGTTCTCTCAGTGAGAGGAGAGAATGTAACATTGATCAAACTGCATCAATATAGACATGGTCCGGGACTATTCCAACCTGCCTGTAGCCACTAGCCAGCATTGCTGATAAAGACTTGGAAAATCTTCCATGGCAACAAAGAATTAACCGGCTTGCGAGCTGCAAACCACTCTATCCGTCCAGTTGATATATGTCATGCTTTAAAGCGGCAAATTATATTGTAGATGGACCATTTCCTCTATTTTACACTCTTGCACTGTAATTTCCTCTGGAAAAAGGTAGCCTGAAATAACAGCATCCTCTGAAACCAAACCAGCACATGGAGGTTTGCATGATCTGGAGTTGAAGCCCGGAGGTCTTCATGGGTGGTTCACCGTTATGCCTCTCCAGCAGCCCACAACTCCCCAGCACACACACACACACACACACATATCTACATAAACCCACAGGCACTCACACACACGCTGTCCACACATACACTCGCACCCACGATCCAGAACTCCTGACCACCCTGAATGCCCGTCCACCGGGCAGACCACTGGGCAGAGGGACAGGCTGTGCCTACATTACAGGAAGAACATGTGAAATGGTTTGGTTCAAGCTTAATGAAACACTGTCGGTCCTCAGAGGGCAGGATTAGTGTCCTCAAGCAAGCAAAGGAACCAAATTAAGGCAAGCAGTTTTAACCAAACAGAATTGTTTTAGAATACAATCATTTTAAATACAGGAAAGTATGTTTTGTGACATCCTTGACACATACAAGGCAGGGAATCTTTAAGTCAGGGGCGATGGAGGGGTAGGATTAGGGGCCTGAATTCCGCTGCTTTAATGTATGTATTTTTTTTAATTATAACTGAAATTATATTATGATGAATTATGACAAATAAGTTGAGTTTTTTGTTTATAAAAATTTAGGATTTTGCACTAAAAGTTTGATCATGTTATTAATCTAATTTAAATTACTAGCTATGTGTGCAGAGCATCATCTATCCATCCCTAACTGCTTATCCAGTACAAGTCTACATACTTCAGAAAGGTATGTAATTATGCTGCAGGCAGACTGTATTATTTTATTGTTACTCGTGTCACTCGCTTTTGTAAGAATTTTTCTGGGTGGGACAGCAAATAGAGCCATGTGACATGAAGATGGGAGGAAGGAACAGGGACGTTATTTGGGTGCGGGAGTGAAGAAGGTTTAACTAAATGGTGGCTGTTAATAACAGATGAAACGGTGTTGCAGCATCAGGACATGAGAAGCACACAGGAAAACCTAACGGCTCTCAGGTCTTTGGATGGACTTCAACCGAGAGCAGGCTGAGGGTCTGCTGGTCCTGTTTGGGGAGGATAAACAGAATCTGGCCTTATGGTAATCCACCAAAAAGGGCTTTGCTTTCACCCCTCCCAGCGAAATCCCTGTCTTACAGCCAGAGGGGGAAAGTTCAGGTCCAGAAACTACAAATCCAGACCAAGGTTTCGTGTCAACCAACCAGTGAAATATAACAAGTCACAGTCACAGATTACTCAACTGGTTGGTTGAAACAGAACCTGGTCTGGATTTGTACTTTCTGAACCTGAACTTTCCACCTCTGCTTACAGCTTTATTGTTGCCTCCCTAAACGAAAGTATCACAGGCCTAGAAAATTTTGTTGTGTAAAAAGAAAATACATGAAACACATGATTGAGCTTGTGTCTTTGGCTATAAAGGTTGCTGAAGGGCCCTCAATATTCTAATTCTGGCCTTTATGCAGTTTTCTGTGCCTAAATAAATAACTTCTTGCTGCTTCAAGAAAAAACCTCCTCATAATGACCTATTTTTGACAATATGACCCGTTGGCCTGTAATATAACAATATGCACTAAGAAAATAATAATAATGTATATGAAACAATAATAGTCCATTAATGTGAGCTCTGCAATGGACTGGCATCCCATCCAGGGTGTTCCCCTGCTCTGTGCCCTGGGAGAGAGACTAGGCTCACCACGACCCGGTACTGGATAAGTGGTTATGGTAGATGTCCAGATGGATAATCCAAATATAGATTGTGTTTATACTGCATGTCTGTTCAATCAGAAAGGAAAATCCCATCTCTAAAAAGACATGCAAGATAAAATTGATGGAAAATATATAATGCTAATAAAGTTTGTCTGCTTAGCTGGAAGTATCGTTATTATCATCATATCATGAACAATTGAGACTGAACTTGACTAAGACTGCGGTTTTGTTGCTGTTGTAGCTACACATTTTCTCATTGAGTTCAGAATATGAATCAGCATGAACGTCTCCCTTATTTGAAACATATGCCGATGGCTGACGCTGAATGAAAAAGGGTCTCACTCCGCCTTATGGCTTCAATCTCATAATATGTATACAAACTATTTGGCTTATATTGTTAGTTTACCAAACTAACTGTGTATGCAAGTAAATCCTGATACTTGGGAGAGATATGGACTGTATGGAGAGATAGGTCTCTCTCTCTCTCTCTCTCTCTCTCTCTCTCTCTCTCTCTCTCTCTCTCTCTCTCTCTCTCTCTCTCTCTCTCTCTCTCTCTCATGTGGAATATCGTGGGTGGCACTGGACCGACAGAAGGCTCTGTAAATAGTTCAGGAGCAAGCCCTCCATTTCTGAAACCCAGATTTCCTTTTCTGAGGTTTGGACCCAGGCTGGAAGTGCTGTGCAGCAAGCCTCCCGTCGCCATGGGAAACCGCCACGGCTTCGCCAGCAGCACTTCAAGGGGACCGCAGCGGTGACCAGATGGCCCCGCTCAGGGGAGCACCCTTGGGCTCTGCCCCATTTAACTGTTTCGGGTGATCAAATATCTTCCCGGGGAGGGGGGATTTCCATCACAGATGCAGAAGAGAGACCAGAAAGAAGCCCCCTGTTATCTCTCCATGTACAAGTTTAAAGACAATGCTGTGGGGCAAATTGTGGAAGCATTAAGCTATCAGCCTCAAACACCTGCCCTTGACAAGTCTGACAGCGTATCCTGGCAACAGCGGGTGAGTCATTATAGGGAACCCAGTCATGGGAAAGACCCTAGTTTGTTGGACTGGGGCGGTTCCATCAAAGTACACACTTCACCATCCATCCATTCATGCATCCATCCATCTTCTTACCACTTACCCTGGTCATGGTCACGGGGGGGGGGGGGGGACATATGACTCGGCTATAACCTGAAAGGTACACGCACACACTCAATCAGACATTATGGGCAATTTAGAGCCGCCAGTCAGCCCACCAGCGTGTCTTTGGACTGCAGGAGAGAAGCAGCACCTGAAGGAGACCTGCACAGGGTGGGGAGAGCATGCAAACCACACTCAGAGATTCAGGCTCCCAGTCCGAGAGGCGTGAGGCAGCAACTTAGCCTACAAACTTCTCTACTTTAATACAACTCCAGGACTTAATGGCCAATCAGCAAATATTCCTACACAAATTTTAAATATTAATAATCAAAGTCAATATTGAATAATTACAATTAAATTCAATGAATACAAAGACGGAGTGATATGGTGGCTGAGTATGTTGCACCAGAACTTGCAGGTTTGAGTCCCACTCGTCACTCTCTGTGTTTGAGGTCCTCCCCAGGTCGCATGGATTACCTCCCGCTCCCCAGATACATGCAGTTAGTTGAACTGATGTCTCTAAACTGCCCATAGGACACAATTGTGTGCCCTGCCATCTGCACCCTGTGCTTCCTGTTATAGGCATAGTAATGTGGATTGAGTGGATAGTGAGTGGACAGATGCCAGGCGGAATGGATGGATGAATCTAGCTGGATAGATCGATAAATATTTTAAATAATTGTTAAAAGAATGGAATCAGAATCACAAAAATATGGAAATGCTTCTCAAGAGAACTGAACTCAGGAGTAGAAATTTTGTGGTTAAAATGCTGAGCAAATGCTCAGGAACTACAAACATACAAAAAAGTATTTATTTCGACAGTTTACTGATACATAATTAATAGGACTTTATGAACAGTTATAGAACAGTCAATACTACTGATGTAGTTAGTAGAAATATTTCGGCCAAGAAATAATAGATACAGTAGTAGAGACGTCACCCATGACTTCAATGTCTTTTTGTAGCAGTTCATCCACCATGACTGATATTCAGAGATAATGAACCACAGAGATATGATGAATTATCATAGAATATACAAGTAAGAACCGGGCTGATACTTTTTAACCTATAATCATGACATACTTCATGATCGCGTCCATGTCAGCATTGTTTATTAATAGCAACTCCAGGAAAAATAAATCTAAAACACTGATCCACAAGGTTTGCATCCTCATGCTCGCAGGCTGACCTGCACGAACATCCACAGCTGATCTGAATCACCAAACAAGGCAGAAAGGGTTATATAATTCAACTGGAAATCCAGAGTAGTCACTGTTCAACCAGCCAATGGCTAACTCTGTTACATAATGGTTTTCCTGAATTTTTCTGTCATATTAATAACAGGCAGAATATGCAGAATTGCTCCCATTCCAATGAAGGCTTCGTGCCTTCGGCCAGGTTCCATACTGCAGACTTGAATGCTACTCCTGTCTATTGTGAGTTTTAAGTATGCTCACACAGAGGACAATATGGAGTACACTTTGATGGATATTATTTAGGAAAAACACCAAACGTGACTGTGCCTTATATAGGCAGTTACTTATAAACGCGAATAAAACATGTTATTAAAAAAGGAACAAGAAAAACAGAATTAAAGAAAAAAGAATTATTACGCCAAAATTACAACATATATGGGAGATGAAGTCCTTTTTAAAAGGGCTGACCAAATGCCCCTAACAGACAGCACAAAAATTTGACTAAATGTAGCAAATAAAGCCAGGCACACTACACAAACTGGGGAAAGCTTACTGGGAATACACCTCCCCCAGCCTATGCTCACACTCTCCTAATACACCCCAATCCATCCAGCTGACCTTATTTAAAACCCTCACCAAGCAATTAATCCAGAAAAGGGCAGCTGGGTTTGATTATCTGGGTTAACTGTGGGCACATTCACCATGGCAACTTGGACAATCAGCCTAGCTGAAGCCTGTGCCATTACTGCGCCCCGCAGCGACTCAAACTGCGGTGACTATATATGCATGTTCCTTTGTGGGCTAGTATATTAAACATAGTAATGTGATTCATTAAAATAACAAGGCAAAGTCTTGTCATTTTAAAAAGCTGTGGATGTTTGTGGATACATTTAATATGGAAACTAAAACCCAGACTGTGTAACATTATATTATCATGGTGAAGCAGAAGAGAGCAAAGGCAAGCGAGTATATAGCATGAGAAGGAAGGCCCAAGTATTAGCTCTGAAGAGGGAGTAAGTGCATCAAACCATCGTATACGAAACACACCACTACTGACTACGTTTCCACTGGCCTGTTATAATGTTTCACTGCACTATACTGTTACTATAACCTCGAAACACGCCAAGGTCACCTTTACACCTATTGCTGCTAGTAGAGGATCAACGGATCACAAACTCACGGTTGGGATCGTATCACGGTATTGAGTCACGGATCGGATCATTTTTCGGATCAGCAAATTCTTGACATTACTTAATGAACTCAAAGAATACTTAAAGCAGTTAACGTTTATCAGGCCCCATCTGTCTTTTCACTGCAACTCTCCATCGTCCAAGGATTCCACCATTATCTTTTTCTGTTTTATGTCGAGATTAAGACTTATTTTTCTCCTGATCTCAACATAGAAAACATGTTTTCTTTGGATGATTTCTCTGGATGTCTTCTTGAAATCACAAAATAACAAAAGTAGTTGTCTCTTTGTAAAGAGCATTTCGCAATATACTCTCTTTTGCACTATCATGGCTAAACTTTGCAATTAATCCATGGTTCACAACTATGATCCACTACATCCTTAGCTGCTAGTGCTCAAACTGCTTTTATAGCTGTTACAACTGAACTAACACTATAAATCAAGTTTCTGCCAGCGTCATTACAGTGACTCCTATAAGTAACAGCTTTAGTATTGATGCTCTGTTGTTGCTGCTACTATCAGCAGAAAGTGATAGTATAGTGTAGCATGGTACTTCAAATGTTATTGCTACAAGTATAGTGAAGTAGACCACCATTATTTTACTATACCTATTATTACTTATACAATAACCACAGATATTACAAAACTATTACTGAAAATAAATCTACCAGTGGCTGTACTGCTTCTGCTTACAGTGCCACCCTGAGGGCTGCCATGCGGCCCAGTAGCTTAGATCATGCATGGTGACTGTGATCGCAAAGTTTCCAGTCTAAATCCAGACCTTGGTGAGAGAGTCACATGTCCAGTGGACCCTTGAGCAAGGCCTTTAACCCCTCAAAATTCTCCTGGAATGCGGTATACATTAGCTGGACCCAGCGCTCAGACCCCAAGTTTTGTTCTGAACTCTATATATGTGTGTGTATGTCTGAAAAAACACGAGCACAATGGGATATGCAAAAAGCTTTGTTTTACATGTACATTTCCTGCATTCATAGTGGGGTACCGCAGGGTTCAATTTTAGGACCACTATTGTTCCTAATTTACATTAATGATATTGACACCAATACATACAGTAAACTGGATAAATTTGCAGACGACACCAAGGTGGGTGGTGTAGCAGATACTGATCTAGCAGCAATTACCGACTTGGCTGATACCTGGCAGATGAAATTTAACATAGATAAATGTAAGGTAATCCATGCAGGGAGCAGAAATATAAAGTACAGATATTTTATGGGTTCCACTGAAATAAAGGTAGCTGATTATGAGAAAGATGAAATACAGAGGACTAATGACAACAACCAGAAACAGCTGATCACGCGGGGATTCCATGCAGGGTTAATGAGGGGGCGTGGCACATGGGAGGAGCGGACGATCGGGACAGGACACATTGTTTAGATACATTTATTTTCTTACTTTAAAAATTACTGTTTTGATAAATGTGCTTAGATGTGTTTAGTACAGTATATGCTCTTCTTGTTTTGTCCGGCTCATTTTGTGTTTAAATGCTAAAAAAAACATATTTCGGTTTAATTTTTTGGGGCTGGGAACCAATGAAATGTTTTTCCATTATTTCTTATGGGGAAAATTCTATCAGAACTCAAACTTTTTAGGATTCGATCTGGAGTTCTGAATGGATTAAGTTCGAGTTCTGAGGTACCACTGTAATTCCTTGGTAAGACCCCACCTAGAATACTGTGTGCAGGTTTGGTCACCATACCTTAAGAAGGACATTGCTGCCTTAGAAAAGGTGCAACAGAGGGCTACGAGAATGATTCCTGGTCTTAGAGGAATGTCTTATGAGGAGAGGTTAGCTGAACTGAATCTGTTTAGCCTCGAGCAAAGGAGACTAAGGGGGGACATGATCCAGGTATATAAGATTCTAACAGGTCTGGATGCTGTTCAGCCAAATGGCTATTCCAATATTACTTTAAATACTGGAACTCGTGGTCATAAATGGAAATTAGCGGGAGAACATTTTAAAACAAATTTGAGGAAGCACTTCTTTACACAGCATGTAGTTAGAGTATGGAATAGTCTTCCTGCTAGTGTCTGCTTCCTGCTTTAAATCAGAGCTAGATAAGATTTTAACAACTCTGAGCTATTAGTTAAGTTCTCCCCAAACGAGCTTGATGGGCCGAATGGCCTCCTCTCGTTTGTAAATTTCTTATGTTCTTATTTATTTAGCAGACAATTTTGTGCAAAGTGACTTACAAGTGAGGCAAATTGCATGTGAATAAGGCAAGTAACACATTAAGCGAAGTAAATAGCACATTAGCATTCCATTGTACCTGTACTCGTGCAAATAGCAAATAAAGAATCATTTCAATACTGTCCTATTCTTACTGTTAGTATTAGTCAGAGTATTATTTAAACATATAATTTGCAAAAGAGTCTGAAGTAGCTCGCAGGTAAGGAATGCTCCACGTCACAGAGGTAGCAGCAGCACTACTAGGAGTGTGTTAGCATTTTGCGATTGTGTGTTTTACCCGACTTTGAGATTTTTAAAGAGAGCAACCAGCATCTGATTTGATACAGTATTTTATACCTGTGTGAGTGTGTGCCCTGTGATATACTGCCATCCAGTCCAGGGCGGCTACTGCCTCGTGGCCTGTACTTCCTAGCATATGCTACAGACTCACTACCAGTCTGAACAGGACAAGTGATCATGGATCAATGAGTTAATGGATGGACAATAATTACATACTTGATTGTTCTTTGTCTGTTCAGTGACATTAAGTAATTGTGAGATGGGTGAATTGGTGGTGGCACTTCTGTATGTTTATAGAATTTTCGTCTCTTCTCATTTCCTCATGTGGCTAATCGGAATAAGCCAATGACAAGCATTGTCATTCAGATGCCTTTGTTTTGGCACACGGCATTGGTGCAGTGGGCTTTAATGGAGATGCCGGTCTGGCTGGTGCTGGTGTGTTTCCGCAGTATTGCAAGCAGGGCAGGCCTCTCCGCCTGGAGATCGCTGCTCCGCGGAGGTCATACACACTCATCTGAAGTGGTTAGCATCCCCCTTCTGAATCTTACTGCCTGTCGACCCAAAACACACTGCTCCGCGCCAAGAAAAATACCCGCATGAGGCCCTACTGGCCTTTAATAAGGTCGCAGACCAGGCCGAGCCAAAACCCTGGCAGCTCAGGAAGACCTGAGGGGGGAAATTTGTCATAAGGGAATATTTGGGCAGTTGGTAATGCCCTCTCAGGACATTTTTCAGTGCACATCCAAAGCACACACAGGCAACGAGCCGCAAAGGTCCGCTGTGGGATCGTCGGCAATACAGAATGCTAATGTAGCTTAAACAGGCATTTTGTTTGCCAGCCAGCACTGAACATAAGACCAGCTTGATCACAGAGAAGGAAACAGAAAAGGATTAACAAAACGTTTTCTTCACATTATACAATACTTCCAGACAAAGAGGCAAACCCCATCAGACAAAAGCCACACACACGTCAAGCAGCCTCACATTCAAACCCTGAACTATACGACAGTTCGGGTGTCACACACACAAACATTACGAATCTTTTCTGATGACAAATAATGATAGAGTGTTAGAGGCTCTGTCATCCATATGAAAAAGTAACATTTAGTAAGTGTAACACCACAGAATGAAATGCAGTGCACTCTTATGTAACTGGAGAGCAATATTTCAGCGAGAGACGGTGACCTGGGCTGCGTTTAAGTTTTAAGGAACTGTTACGTGTCCGACGGCACCAGGAGCTCTGGAGACCCAGAGGAAGCCACTCCTCCGTTTTCAAAGCGCCTTTGTTTGCATAGGAAAGTTGGATGCTGCAATTTTCATGGCCATTTTTACCCAGAACAATATTTTTTAAGCCTATAGAAGGCCTTCGCTTCCTTTTCCTGCGGTCTTGAAGGCTGAGCCGCCGGGAGAGGGAACAGCCAAACCCGAATGTAGACGCTCAGCTTGGCAGCATTCACAGAGTGCGTCCTGGACAGACGGAACCACAAGAAAAATCTTGCCAATTTATTTATATTTTCTGGGGTTTTCGTGTTTTGTGTCCCAGACTTCTAGACCCCAGGAGAATATTCCAGCTGAGGATGAAGACAGATGAATGGGATTTATTGAATGCTCAATGACACAATTATAGGAATAAACTTTATTAATGGCAAATCCATGTGTGTGCTCTGTACTCTGCAGCTGAAGGAGTGCAGAATTCATACCTGTTCAATGGCTAAGAAATAATTTGTGGCGTTCTTCAAAAAGCATGTTGTCATATAATTTGCATGGTTAAAAGTAATACAGACGCACTGTGTCGCATTAAACTGCCTCCATCTGCCCCCCCTCCCCCTGCCCCCCCAAAAGTGTCAACATTCTAATCATGTCACAGTCTGCCATGGTATGGAACCAATTTAAAAAGAGAGAGAGGAAGAGAGAGAGAAAAATCTCTTGTTTCCTGTTTGGGTGTTTTATATCTCGGCACATCTGGGCCTGCCTTTGGGGCCCAAACAAACAGCCCCATACTGATTCGCAGTGAGGGTTTCACAATGCATAAATAACAAAAACTGAGAATCCACAAGCTCTTTAGCAGGAGTTAACCACGCTGCGTCACCCAGAACCTTCTTGCAGCAATCCAGTTGCAGTTCAGGCATGTGTTGCATTGAACTCCAAGCACTCCCATTCATTTCCAGTTAGGGTTCAAGCAAACACTGGGAATTGTCCTCTGCTGCAATTCTATACATTCCACGGAAGGATATGACATCATTGAGGTTTTTTTTCCATAGCCATAGCCTAATTGCAGGCCCACATTGTCTTCGAACATGACCAGTGCGTGGGAGGTGGTGTGCAACAAAACACACAAATGAGACGCTTTCGCTGGCTCTGAAGGGCCAGTTGGCACGTCTGTCCATGATTGATACCAGATCTTTTAAAGTGAAGCTGACAGCTGCTTGTCACTGGTTTACTTAATTGTTGGTCATGAGTGATATTTAGAGACAACATTTAAGTAAACTACTGGAAACTTGTTTTGTTAATGCATTTTTTGCATATCTGTGTTGATCTCAATAGCCATCTAAATCTACTTGCCTTATCCAAAGTAAATTACTATGCTGACATTAATCTTAGGAGAGTTGGCAGCCAACATATACATATCTACTGTACATATCCAAGTGTTTTCACAACAAAGGCCTGGGAGGTGTGACAGCAGGTATGCGATCTGGCAAACACACCTGTGAGGTCCAACTGCAGTGCACTCTTGGTTGTCCGGGTTCCCTCTCTATTTTATGCGATATATATATATGTATATATAAATTTCTGATATATATGGGGAACTTATCAGTCTTGCGATGGGTTGGTGCCCCACCCTGATTAATTTCCTGCCCTGCACCTGTAGCCTCCAGGATAGGCTCCAGACCCCCGCCACCCTGTGCAGGGCAAGTGAGTACAGAAAAAGGATGGATGGATGGATGGATGGAACATGGTAAATCAAACTCCAATTTGAATTCACCATAGTGGGTAATTCTGTGTATGTGCCCTGTGATTGTATGGCATGCTATCCTGGCTGTTGCCTGTGATAGACTCCTGAAGATGGATGGATGGATGGATGTAATCAGATCCTGTGATAAAGTTTTCTGCAGCCTGCTTTTACACTCACCAGCTGATCCTGGGCAAGTCTGTTAGTTTCATAAACAAAAGGCATTTTTAAGCTTTACCAGGAATACTGTACATGTTTTGCACACCTCTGCATTTTTGACTGACGGTTTATTGTGGGACTCCTCATGTGCTCTGTCCTACTGTACCCCCCCCCCCCCCCAGTGTCTGCTCAGGGCCAAAGCTCCCTCGCTCGGGCTAAGCAACCAGACTCCAGCCAAGCACAGGGGAGCCTCATGATTTCTCCTGACCCTGCAGCTTCGAGGAACAGTCCTCTCAGCAGCTGGGCTCTGAGCCATGGAAAATTTAGCCCTGGCAGCAGAAGGAGGGAAAAAAGAAGCCATAATTAATGTGCTCATTCACGTTTGCGGCAGTCTTCACTGCCTTAATGCCTTTAGCATACAAGGAAAGATAAAGCTATTTCTATGTCAGTTATTTCTTAAGTAATCGTACAAACATTAAAAAGTCAAATAAGGGAAGAAATCATTTGTCACGACGAAAATTACGACATTTTCAGTACTTGCATACCTTTGCAGACGTGTCTGTGATTTGTGACTGTTTATTTCTTAAAAAAAATATATATATTTTTTTTTTCCTTTTGGGGTTTTCTTGGTGGCACAGTGAAGAGTACTGTTGCCTCACACTTCTGGAACCAGGGTTCGAGTCTCTGCCATGGCTCTGCATGTGGAGTTTGCATGTCCTTCTCATGTCAGCATGGGGTTTCCCCCCAGTACTCCAGTTTCCTTCCACAGTCCAAAAACATTCTTTGATGAATTGGAGTTGCTGAATTGTTGGTAGGTGTGAATGATGTGCTGAGGGGCTGGTTCTACCATGGGCTGTGCCCATAGCTTCCAGGACAGACTCCTGATCCCTATGACCCTGAACAGGACAAGCAGGTGATAGAGGGATTTATTTTCATATATTTCAGGCACCATTAATCTGGTCAATGTAACTTATCATCAATGCTGTTGTTACATTAAAATCTGTGACTACATAAGCCTATACCATCACTAGACAGACAGACAGATGATAGCTAGTTAGGTAGTCTATTGATCCCAAAGGAAATTTTGTTCGGGACATATGTTGTAGGGAGGCTTCATGATCCGTTCATAGTATCTCCTTCCTGCATTGCATCTCAGTACGAATTCATTCAACTTGTAGGATAGATATACTATTATATTTCATGGTCTACAAATAAAGAAATAAATACAATATTTGAGACCATCTGGCAAACCTAAATCTATCTGCGTAAGTAAATATGGTGTTTATGATAATTTATAGGGTATAAATGGTGTTAATGGAGTACACAACTATCGGGGCAGTTATATTCTTTCAGAACATCAGCTCATGATTTCAGATTAAAAGCAGGTCTATGGGTAAGGTTCCTTGGTTCATGCAGTGAAGCAAAAAATGCGAAAATGAGAAATTTCACATTACAGACATAAATCTTAATCTTAGCTTAATCGGGTCATTTGAGCAAGAAAAAAACAATCAAAGCTGCAGTGTATAATGTCTGTGGATGGCAGAAAAGCACTGATACACAGAGAGTCTCAAACAAGTAGTCCATGTGATGGGGAAGTAGGAAGGAAACCAGTGGAGATTGTACCAAAGTATGGGAGAGGCTGATCAATGTGGTGCCATACTGACCAAAACATTTCAATTCTTCACTCTTTAGTTTGTGCCAAATGTTCCTGAAGAATATTTGACTGGTATAGGACATAATCTGAGAGAAAATGATACTCTGCTGTACTGACCTGGGGCCTGTGACTGGGAACACAGAGTATGAGGCATCCTGGACAGGAGCACACAGAGGAGCACAGGGTATGAGGTACCCTGGACAGGAGCACACAGAGGAGTACAGGGATTAAGGTACCCTAGACAGGAGCACTCAGAGGAGTACAGGAATTAAGGTACCCTGGACAGGAGCATGCAGAGGAGTACAGGGTATGAGGTACCCTGGACAGGAGCACACAGAGGAGTACAGGGATTAAGGTACCCTGGACAGGAGCACACAGAGGAGTACAGGGATTAAGGTACCCTAGACAGGAGCACTCAGAGGAGTACAGGGATTAAGGTACCCTAGACAGGAGCACACAGAGGAGTACAGGGATTAAGGTACCCTAGACAGGAGCACTCAGAGGAGTACAAGGATTAAGGTACCCTGGACAGGAGCACACAGAGGAGTACAGGGATTAAGATACCCTAGACAGGAGCACTCAGAGGAGTACAGGGATTAAGGTACCCTGGACAGGAGCACACAGAGGAGTACAGGGATTAAGGTACCCTAGACAGGAGCACTCAGAGGAGTACAGGGATTAAGGTACCCTGGACAGGAGCACGCAGAGGAGTACAGGGTATGAGGTACCCTGGACAGGAGCACACAGAGGAGTACAGGGTGTAAGGTACCCTGGACAGGAGCACGCAGAGGAGTACAGGGTATGAGGTACCCTGGACAGGAGCACACAGAGGAGTACAGGGATTAAGGTACCCTGGACAGGAGCACACAGAGGAGTACAGGGATTAAGGTACCCTAGACAGGAGCACTCAGAGGAGTACAGGGATTAAGGTACCCTAGACAGGAGCACACAGAGGAGTACAGGGATTAAGGTACCCTAGACAGGAGCACTCAGAGGAGTACAGGGATTAAGGTACCCTGGACAGGAGCACACAGAGGAGTACAGGGATTAAGATACCCTAGACAGGAGCACTCAGAGGAGTACAGGGATTAAGGTACCCTGGACAGGAGCACACAGAGGAGTACAGGGATTAAGGTACCCTAGACAGGAGCACTCAGAGGAGTACAGGGATTAAGGTACCCTGGACAGGAGCACGCAGAGGAGTACAGGGTATGAGGTACCCTGGACAGGAGCACACAGAGGAGTACAGGGTGTAAGGTACCCTGGACAGGAGCACGCAGAGGAGTACAGGGTATGAGGTACCCTGGACAGGAGCACACAGAGGAGTACAGGGATTAAGGTACCCTAGACAGGAGCACACAGAGGAGTACAGGGATTAAGGTACCCTAGACAGGAGCACGCAGAGGAGTACAGGGTATGAGGTACCCTGGACAGGAGCACACAGAGGAGTACAGGGATTAAGGTACCCTAGACAGGAGCACACAGAGGAGTACAGGGATTAAGGTACCCTAGACAGGAGCACACAGAGGAGTACAGGGATTAAGGTACCCTAGACAGGAGCACGCAGAGGAGTACAGGGTATGAGGTACCCTGGACAGGAGCACACAGAGGAGTACAGGGATTAAGGTACCCTAGACAGGAGCACACAGAGGAGTACAGGGATTAAGGTACCCTAGACAGGAGCACTCAGAGGAGTACAGGGATTAAGGTACCCTGGACAGGAGCACACAGAGGAGTACAGGGATTAAGATACCCTAGACAGGAGCACTCAGAGGAGTACAGGGATTAAGGTACCCTGGACAGGAGCACACAGAGGAGTACAGGGATTAAGGTACCCTAGACAGGAGCACTCAGAGGAGTACAGGGTATGAGGTATTCTGGGGAGCAGCACCCAAAGGAGCACAGGGCGTAAGGTATCCTGGGCAGGAGCACACACAGGAACATAGAGCTAACTGTGTACCTGATCTGTCTGTCAGCTCAGCAAAAATGTATATATGCCAAAAAGTTACTCCTCCAAATCTGCTTTCATATTTCATATTCATGGAGGATTTGTCATCACAGATGCCACATTTGTACCAGCAGGTTAAAAATAACGTACACTGTGTGCAAATTATCAAGATGTTCAGTTGGCATGAAGTCGAACTTTGGAAACCCTGCCTGGATTTATACCAACCACTTACAGATGCAGCACACTGAGGTTTATAGAAAACTAAAAGCTAACACATTGGGCACAATAGAATTTAACTCGGCAAAAATGTTTTGCACATTTGATAAAATTTATGACACAAACATCATATTCTAAGAATCATCAGTCATTAACCCAGAGCCAGATGCCATTCTGTCACAGGGCACCACAACCTGGCCATTCATTCTATACAAAAGCAAATAAAATTACTGAAATACAAATAATATGTTTTAGTCTAATAGGCTTGTTTAAAATGTGGTCTGGAGAGCTACAGTCTAACAGAAGATAATGTCATGCAGTGCGACAAGTATTTATTGCTAATTTTGCATTAAAATGAAATGGAATATTGTGAAGGGTTTTAAAATACAACCATGTAAAAATGTCTGGTAGTGAAATAACGTGTATTGATTTTAAAACATCTAATGATTATTGACCATTTAAATTCACCCTTTAATCTGTCTTTGCATGATTTATGAATGGATAAATAAAAAAGGCAAATGTAACTGGTTTCTACATCCAACTAAAGAAAACAGAAAAAGAGTCTCAAAGATTATCAGGCTTAGACTTCTAGTTGAAGGTTATTCCTTGGAGACTGGATCTCGCACAGCATGGAGAAAATTCAGATCTGTGGAATGTGCATGCAGAAGAGGAAAAGGGGACATTTTTGTGACTCTTCCCAAAGCTAAAGAGGGCATCAGAAGATGGAACGTTAATAGATCATCGATACAAGGTTTTACAGCACCTCCAGTACTAAATCAGGCTCTGCGATTGGGGCTGCAGTTATGACACAATGATGTATCAAACTGCATCCAGGTCCACGGGATGAATTATGTGATGGGTTTTCCAGTCATTCTGTGGCAATGATCTAACACTCACTTCATGTGGAGTGGGGGGGTGGGGGGCAGCCAAATGGAGACAAAGTATCTGCATCTTCCCTAGCTTGCAAAGAAGAGGCGGCTGGTCGATTTGACCCAAACACCCGCACAATGTTTTTTTAAATGAAAACATCCTTTGAGTCTGTGACATAAGGTAATTACAGGCGCGGATAAAACAAGCAACTCCTGCATATTTCCTGTCTCTTGCAATGAGAAATATAGACTGGGATGTGTATTAAAAAAATACTTTGGCATGAGCTATTGTTCCCATTACAGCCCGACTATGCTCTCGGCAGTTCTTTCACACAGAAAGGTGACCAAAACTTTAAATGCCAGCATGAAAAAGGAAACAAAAATGTCCATATTAGGTCAAAGATGTAAAAAAGTGTTTGGGGGAGTGAAAGGCCATCAGGAAGAGCATGTAGCAAAGCGTCAGGAGTGTTAAAGCACCCATGTATACCTTCATAATGCATTATAATGCATTCATAGATTATTATAGATATGGCTATAACTATTTATAAAAAGGCATACCACATTATAGCTATGTTAATTATGCATTATGAATGCTCTGTGAAACTATCATCCATAATGCACTATAAATACCTTCATAATGCATTATAATGACTTATACTGACCATTACGTAATGCATAAAAAACATGGCTGTAATGTTTGCCTTTTTATAAATAGTTATAGCCTTGATTATAATACTTTATGAATGCATTATAATGCATTACGAAAGTATCTATGATGCATTATGATGACTACTTTAAGTAAAGTGTTACCCACAATTTACATTCAACAAAGCTGTAGATATTGGAAAGGGAGGAAAACCAAAGGTGGTTTTTCCGGAATGTGTCACCCAGTGCTTGGTGAGCACAGTTCTGCTGGTCGTGCGACTCGATGTCAGACATTCCAGCACACCTCCCTGAACTCTTCACCAGTACAGCAGCACCGCTGTGCACCCAGGAGTTTTCAGCACTTTTATTCACTATTTTTTCACGTCCACCCACATTATAAGGTACGTGTTTAAATTGAGCCAGACAGAGCCGATTCCCGCAGACATTTAATCTGTTCGGTGAAGCCCCGTTTCCCATTGTACGGCGAGGCAGTGAATCTCACATGTTTGGCGCACATTCTGACCGCTCCAGATGGGCTTAATCCACGATAGCCTTATGGCTGTAGGAACACTCACTTCTAATCAGCAACTGAGCATTCCTGCTACCTAAAAATCCTTTTAACTGTTTCCTCTTACATCGTTTTTCATCTGCGACCATGCGTATCCATGGAAATTGTGGAGATGAATAGATTGGGAGCTGGTAAGTGATGGGAAACCCCATAAAGAACTAAGAACGGATCCGAGACAGCACAGCAGAAATGCATGTTTTGTAGGAAAATAAAATAAAGAAATGAAACTTTGTCTATCAAAGCAGTTTATATCTCTTTTATTTTGACCAAGTTAGTGTAAAAAGTGTGCAGATGTCTGACCCTTTGTGGCTCCCACTATCAGCAGATCATATGATTATATTGTACCACAGAAGGCTGGTTAACTTGGGGAGACGTTGGGATTCCTGTCACCAGATCACTCTGATTGTGCAGAAGCCGTCTGATGGAGGCCATTAGGCAGGCGTTCTCAGTCCAAGACCCCTAGATTCATTGCAAAGGTCGGACAACGGCGGCAACGGCTCTGACAGGCCGCAGCGCCGACCGGCACGTGAAGCGCATTTCCACTGTGGAGAATATCCCCACCTCAGCTTTTCCTGGCACTAAACCTACATGCAGGGACAGGAAGCCACAGCTCCGTGCTTGAAGGGTCTCCATACTAATCCGGCCACCAATCGTGCTTCACGGCTGTCAGATTTGTATCACTCCTGGCACCAAACATTTCCAAGCTATTTGAGAAAATATTTAACGGCGAAATGCCGCCTCATTAATAAAAAGTAACAGTTTGACACTAGGTGCACTATATCAACAAAGAACCCCCCCCCCCCCCCCCTTTTCTCTTCATTTCATTAAGGTGAAGGCTTGGTGTCTCGTGTCAGCCATAGATAGGCCAGTGTGTGCATGCAGCTCAGTGTAGCCTCTTTGGGTGCCATTCTGACTCCCTGCCTGGGTCGACGCCAGAGATGAACATCCTACACTTGCCCTTTAGTTGCTTGGCACCCGCTAAACAGCGACGCAGAGGCAGGACACGTGTCGCTAAACACGGGAAGCCTCCCGTCAGCCTCCCGTCAGCCTCGTTCAGCACTGCCTGGGCGGCACAGCCCACTTTTATTTTATTGAATTGACCATAGATGTGTTGTATGAAAATAGATTTGATTTGAAATGTTACTGCATGTGAAAAATTCCACTATACACTAGTGGCTAAAACTGTGGACACACAGTTTTGACCATTAATGTAGAGGAAATAGATCTGATGTATTATGACGCTCTGCTTATGTACCCTTATAAATTTAACAAGTTCAAAAATTTCACAAAGTATGTAAAGCTAAAGGGTTGTTAAAGTAGCAGTTTCACCTGCAGCTGGATGGATTTGCTCTCAATGTTAACTGCTTAGCAGGTCCAGAAACAAGTCTCGTATTCAGCAATTTCGGGACAAATGTACTGTAGGATAGCTGAATTTTCTGGATAGTTGAATGCTACTCCTGAAGAACACTGAATTTTATCACATTTCTTGCACATACTTTAATCCTTTTATACACACACACTAACGATGACAAAACAATGAGGTGATGTCAGATGAAGTTGGATATGTGATACAATACAAGAGATCACGAGGTAAACAATGACAGAACAAGGGGAAAGACTACTAAAGCGTGCCACTCTGGAGGTACTGTATGCGTAGGAACTGACGTTTGTATGGCTCAATGCTTTTCTTTGTTATTTCTAGTGTTTTTTTTTAGTTTAGTGTAAATTTTTTATAGAATAGTGTTATTATGAATATTTAGTTTTTATACTGATATGTGAGAATTGTACTGGTTACTTGAGTATGCCAGATACGAGAGCTTTTACTGTACATACTGCTGACAAGGCTGCAGTGTAAGGAATCTTTATTACATCCCAGAGATGCAAAAGAACTGATTCTTCTATTGGAGGAAGGGGCTATACAGTGCCCAGCATTGGTAAGCCTGAAAACTCAGTCAGAAGACAGAACATACGGGAAGAATGCTCTCTGTTATGGTCACCAAGACTCGACAGCATCTAACTATAATAACAATCTACAATCTAGCGTTGAACATGATTTGTCGCAATCTTTATTGTACCAGCATAACCATATCATAATTTTGTCAGTGTTGTTCTGTTCTTGAAGGTGATGAACCAAAGAACAAAAGTTTGATATTCATTTTGAACCACAGCCATCGTGCAGTAAAAGACATGAGCCTTTATCTATGGAAGTCGAAAGAAGGAAAGATATGGGAAGGAACTCATTGCACAAAAGCAGAAAGGGGGCAGTTCCAGAAAAGAGATGACCAGGACCTTGCCAAGAAGTGTTTTGGAGAGAGAGGATGCAAGAATGGTGAGACATCCAGAGGTTTTAGTGCATGTGCCAAAATGTGAGTGGAGAAAAACAAGCTGAAGGAACCATAACCACATTATGAAAATTGTAAGAATAGATATTTTCAGGAATGGATTCAATGTGCAAGGGTTTGGATCGGATGTAAGAGACATCGGGTCAAGAGGGCAGGTGGTCAGTGTGCAGGTAAACATTCAGGTCTGAAAGGGAAGAGCAATAGGAAAATGTGGGTCTTTAGGATAAAGCACAATGCAGGCAGTGTTTGAAGGCAGCTAGCTCAAGGAAAGCTGATGTGTCACCGAAGGCAGGAAAGTGATCAGCAGGAGTACATGAAGGCACACGGCTGTGAAACAGGAGACAAAAAAGTAGGGAAGACAGAACAGACACAGGCTCATTCGCCAAATTTTAGCGGTTCAAGTTCCCTTCAGCAAGGTACTTAGCTTGCCTATTATTTTGAAAGCTAATCTATTGAATCTGTTGTCCTCTGGCCAGTAGGAAACACATAAACAGTCTTGGTTGGCCTACCCTGGTAAAATTTAAGCATTATATAGTAATCTGTTGATGCTTAATCTTGCTTCTGGAAATAGAAAATTGTGAGGTTTTTCAATGACATTTAATGATATTTTTGTATCTGAAATGAAATGAATCTATGCAGATTCTACAAATGGAGCAGAATCATGGCTATACCACAAAGCCTACTTTTGTGCTATTTTTAGAATCGCAACTACCATTAAATGTAAATATACTATAATTCGTATATTAAGATATTTGATACACGCGGCGCTAAACTGATCCTGATCATCAGGGTACAGAACACCATTGTTTTCCCATATTCCCTTCGAAAGGGATGCGTCCATAGGCTCCTTGTAATGCAATCGTCAGACAGGAATGAAGCTTCGTCTTTGTAAACTGCAACTCTCTCGCCAGTCTGCCTCCACTTTAATCCCCATTCTCTAACACGCCTTCGCCAGAAAGGACTTCGCCCCTGTAGACAAAACAAAAATAAAGAGACTGTGAGAAAACATGTTGCCAAAAAGTTGCATGATACAACAGCATAGACACCCCCCCCCCCCCGATTCACCCTCCTTCCATGCCTAACCCACAGCTCACGCCACTCAGCAAGGCTGCTCCCACGGGCCTATATGCAATGTGGATTTCCAAACAGGTGGTCTCTCGGAGGAAAGATACCATGGCTTCTTAACCCTAGGTAAACATAAGTAGGTGTGCTGTCTGCTTGTCTGTTTTTTTAACCTGAAATGAGTTCTCATGTCATTCCAGAGAGGTGATAAAATGGAACATGTCTCCAAAAGCTGCCTCACAGCCGATGCCTTTTCGGCTGTCAACGGTACGCTGAAGTTTCACAAACGAACGGAAACGGGGCGTGTGCTTCATTCATATGCAGCAAGATCTCACGTGTGATTCAGGCCACGCAAAACCCAAAAGACTCGAAAATCCTCCAAAAAATAATTTGGCCCAATAAAAAGTTTCTGTCATCCACAAGAGTAAAGTATGCGAGTAATAAATATATATGACATCTGTAGTGTTTTTAGGATCAAAATAGATTTTTCAGTATTAGCCGTTGTGACTTTTTAAACCATTTTCAAACATTTAGTAGCCTATATGCTGAAGAAATAAAGAACAAACACTAGCACACAGGAAGAGAGAGAGAGAGAGAGGGAGGGAGAGAGAGAGAGAGAGAGAGAGAGAGAGAGGGAGGGAGGGTGAGAGAGGAGAAGCCTATCCAGTCTCCATTCCAGCCTGCCCACACAGACAGTGAGAGAATCTGGGCGGACTACAGGCCACATGACATCTCAGTATTTCGCAGAGTGATGTGTTCCTCCCCCTCTCTCTCTCCTGCCCTTCAAAGCTTCAACATGTCATCTCCCACCACAAAAACAGAGGTGGGAAGACTTACTGGCGCTGCTGCTGCCTCAGGGTGTCTGGCACTGAGACCGGCTACAAATACAGCGGAGGAGAGCAAGAGAGAGAGAGAGCAAGAGAGCGAGAGGGAGACGAGCACGGTGTATATTAAACAAGGCCCATAAAGCCGGCACCATCAAAGCCTGCGTGGAGATGGGCTGTTATTAAGGTAGAAAGGCTGAAGGGAGGGAGAAGCCCCGCCCTTTTAAAGAGACAGCGCATCGCGACTGCTGTCTCCGCTTTTATCCTCTGTCAAACATGTCTACGGCCCACAGACTGCACCTTGATGAACTCGCTGCAGGGTGGGAAAGCCAAATCAGTCACTCTAACTCCTACCAATAAGAAGTTATTTTGACAACAAGCACTGTTTTCCAAAGCTCAGTACAGAGTGCTTTTGAAATAAAAATTGAATGGAGAAGGGCTATTTATTGAATATATACAACAGACAAAGCAGTACATGCATTATCAGGCATGGCCTAATAAAGTGATTTTAATTATATGGCTGTGATTCTACGCAGTGGGCAGTCAGCATGCGTATTCCTCTGCCATTTTGGTGTTTTTCTCCTCCCCCCCCCCCCCCCCCCAAAAAAAAAAAAAGTTCTAGTTCTAGAATTTTTCTAGCTCTTGCAATTCTGCCTTCACAGCCCCCTAGTCTACATGGCCAAACCGCTTGCACCTCACCCTCATATGGCAGGGGGAGAGGCCGATCACACCCGCAGTATTGCCATTTCCAGCTCCAAATGGACTAAATTTGTATATGGTGGGAAATTCACAGTTTTTGAAGAGATGGCAATTATACACTTGGCTTTATTTGTACATCGGAGACGGTTATAAGAGCTCAGTATTGGCCTGGATACAAAGTAAGCACAGGACAGCGGTCCTTATTTATGAGGTTTAACCAAAATCTAACCAGGCTTCAGTTTTTGGCCTTTGAGTAGCCCATACCACAAGACCAAGCTTTATACAACTAATTCAAAGATGGCCATGTCTGGCCTAGCAGTTTCACTCGCACTTACTTGCCCTTTATTACCGTCATTATTTTATGAACGAAGCTGCAGGTGAGAATGTAGCTGCTCTGCGGTTCCATCGTTACTTTTCCAACATCATTTGATAATTCCTTTTTGTGTCAATCCTTCATGAGTAAAATTTATTAATATTTGAATGCCACAATGGGGGAGTTACAAATCACTCATAAGACGTCACCTGATTCGAGTTTCCCCCGGCTTGATACATGGCTGATCAGAAGGTCAGTCAGTCATTGCTGTCTTCACTTCTAGTGTTTTAATCGGAGGTAAGGAGATACTCTGCTCCTGCCGAAGACCTTGGTGCAGCACGGAGACACGGCAGACAGCGTGGTGATCCAGCGCAACGGCAGCGATAAGGCTGCCGTCTCAGCGGCCCACGGAAGCATGCTCTCGCGAGACGCTGCTGTCCTGCAGGTTCTATAAGAGTCTGCTGCAGTGGCATCTCATGGTGTCAGATCCTGCAGCACAACCCCAAAAAGCAGTGAGATATGAATGAGTTCAGTCAGAATAACACCATCCTTGCAGAAAGGCTGTACCTGCCAAAATGTGGGATCTGCAATATACATGCAAGCATGATGTGTGATGTCATACAACTACTTAAACATAGTTCTGTTGAAATTAATGCATATAATGGGCCTTTAAAATATATATTACAACAGGTTACTGGGCTAGAGATGGAAATATAATATGAATGAGCCAAGAAAAGAGTGGTAACGTGCTGTAGGCCAAACATTCATTTCTGGAAGCCGTACATATCACAGGCCGAGTGTCTGCTGAAGAGAGACTATAGCCCCACCCTGTGAGAATGGGGTCTTGATGCCCCCCGGAATATTCTCGCAGTGCCACACAGACCGCAGCCTCAGCCCCCTGGTGCCAGACAGTGAGGCTTCTTCGCTTATGGTCAAAATTTACAGCCCTCGCTCACAACCACATAAAGCATCTGAGGACACAAAGCGAGATCGACTTTTTAGCCGGACGTTTGGGTCAGCTTGAACTGTGACAACTCAGGGATTTATGGGTTTATGTGTTCCAGCTGTAATGTGTGGAGGCCATTCCTCTGTTTGCCTGTGCGATCTTTACCACAAAGACTCAGATAGCCAGTAGTACTAGATTGTGTGACTGGGGATGCTATTTTTTTAACTCAGGTGGAGGTATTTACCGTGTACCTCCATGATGGGGTAAATCCACTTCCCTTCTGATGCCTACAATGATACAAATACAACACAATAGCTTCCTACCAATGACATCTGTAGCTATTCCAGAAATAAGGGTAAATAAATTCATTTTTTCAAACTACAAGACATAAAATTGTGTGAGTTTTTTTCTTTTTCTTTCCTGATTCTTGCCCGTTCAGTTGTCCATGAGCGTGCATGTGTGCGTAGCTGGAGGAACGCAATAAACAGCATGAAATGTCTGCGCAGCAGAGCCCCTAAGTTTGGAGTACCAGAAAGATGCTGACACCAAGGCATCTCTGAGGTCCCAAACAGGAACCACAACCACAGTCAAGCAACAACACAGCCCCACACATTTCTTTTTATTTTTTTTATACTTTTACAGCCTGAGACATTGCAAGCCAATGTCCCACTCAACCCACTGTCTTATTTACAGCAATGGTTGCGACACAGCACATAATAAATTCTTTGCAATGGTTAGCTTGTAGAAGATTCACATTCTGCTCCATCTCCAGATGTCAAGCGGTGGGTCCCAGCTATCAGGTGTCTCATTTTTATCTCAGCAGAATTTATCACATTGAATCGCCACAAAACGCAGTGCCTCTTGTGTAACTGAACCCATGCGCACACATGTACCAGCGGTTGCCCAAATTAGCGACCACGCAAAACCTCGCTAAGAGGTTAAGTCTTCTTTTACCTTCAGCTTCCATGTCCTATTTCTAAGGGCACAGTGCCATCTAGTGTCCAGTACTGTAACAACTGGATTTTACCTCAGAATTAAGGCTTTCTTCTTCAGATGAATTATGAAATGACACTTAGAAAGGCAGTAGTAAAAAATCAACGGACTATTACAAATGTCTTTTTCAATTAATAGATGTGATCAACCAAAGTTACAAAAATATGATAAAATGAATATATACATATAAAATAAGGCAAAATTGAAAAAGAAAACATTTAAAGGTATTTTTGCACAAAGAAAACATTTAAAGCTATTTGGATGTAACTTTTGAGATATTGATACATTATTCAAATGTTGAATCACTTCCTATTACAGCATTTATTTTTATACAGCAAATATATTTATACAGGGTTTATACCAAAATAAAAGTGAAGAAATCATTTCTCTGCACTAACTTGTTTTCTTACTTCACAGGTCGACGCATTATAACACAACCTACACAGGTGTAGATTTTATTGCAATAAATGCAATTTCTGAGTTGGAAATCACATTCGAAAGTAAACAAAGCTGCCCCTAATGGATCCCTGAATGATTAATTGAGGTATTATCTCAGGAAACTGAGGCATTTACTAGTGAAATAGTGTTATTTAGCCCCGAAGTTGCAGCGGAGCACTGACTGTAGCTGCTTGTGATACCTGCTTGTGACAACATGTAATGCGGAATCTGACCAGTTCTCCCAGTTCACCCTCCAACGCTTGTCATTCACTTTCTATTAACATCTGCCGTTGTCACAACAGTGGGGGGCGGGATGCCCCCCAGCACTCAAGCTGAAGCTGGCCTCCTCTCCAACAGGTAGAAATTCCTGTCTTTATTAACTGAAGGCCACGTCTCAGCAATGCATGAAGACAGGCTTCTGGAATGCAGAAGCGCCCGCCCTCCCGAAGACAATGAAAAGGAGCGCGGAGAATCGCACCGACAGCCAACACCTCAGCTAAACGGCTTTGGCTTCTTGCACATATTCTGAGGAACCAGAAGCCTAGCTTTGCTTTGCCAGCAGCCCCAGGCGGAGATGATGCAGGGCTGGATGGGTGGATACTGAAGATTGGGTGGGGGGTTTTTGCGGGGGGGGGGGGGGGGGGACAGTGGCTCCAGTGAGGAATCTTACCTCTGGATAGCAGGCATGCAACTGCGTGTGCTACAGTGAAACGACTGTAAAGAACAGAAACTTGGTGACACCATACTACATCACATAACGTAGCATTACTTAGCATAATGACATGCTACATAAATAATTCAGTCACACGGTACACTAGTGGCCAAAACTGCGGTAATACCTAGCATTTTTGGCATTACACTTTAAGAATTACTACATGAATACTGGCAGTAATGTTTATAAACAATCAAAGAATGTTTACAAATATCATACACTGGACGACTAAATAAGTAACTGGAGCAACAGCTGAATAATTTTCTGCAATCTCTATAAACTGGAAGTGTTTCCACAGGGAACTTCCATTGGACATGTTTGGCCAGTAGTGTATATACAGTAAGTATAGTGTTTAAAACACTTTAAAACAAAAAAAGCATTATTGCTTAGAACAGTGCATGTACATCTCTCGGAACAATTCTACAGAATGCCAAACACGTAAAACAAAATCATTTCCTCATTGATCGTATCCAAGACCTTTCCTTCACTTTAGACAAAAGAAATGTGCTCATGGTTAGGATTAAAAGGAGCAAAAATGCATTTTCTGCAGGAAAGTCGGTATCAGTCATCGCTTGCCAGGCCCAGCTGGGTCTGTGGTTTTCTTCCGGGTGGGGGGGGGGCACAGCTGCTGGGACCTGCCAGAGGGCATGACAAGTATAATGGTTTCAGAGTTATATGATGGGCGGAGTGGCGATTGGGGGTGGGGAGGGCACCCGGAGAACGGCGCCATGCAGACGTGCGCGTGATCTGCAGGCCGGGCTCAATAAATCATGTGGGAAAGTTTCCCCGGTGAAATACTCTTGTGGTTATAAAAGCATTAGTGTGGCTGCAATGTTTGCTAAAAAAAAAATCATGATTCTTATGCTGAATCGCAGTTTTAATACAAATATCTTTTCAGATCAATTTTTTGAGAAACATTCAAAAAAATGTTTTTAATGAGATGCATGCTTGTATGGCCTGCTTCATAGACACTGGGAGCTGTGAATTGGTTTCAGATATAATTGGCTCAGATATCATTGTTTATTTAGATTTAACAGGCCATACTGTGCTGCTTTGGGATGTAGCAAGAGCAATTTTTATGATAGCATTTAAATCGCACTAGATTGTAATTTTTTATGTGAATTGTTTTTGCTATGTCCCATGCAGTCCATGTCAGTTACTGATGACCATGTAAAACGTCTCTTCCAGTCTTCTGGCTTCTCAGAGTCCCATATTTTCACTGTACTTTAACATTTCTGATGTTTCTCCTACAATGCTGAGTCCACAGTGATCTTCTTCGTGTACAACTTCTTTCATTATATGCTCTGTGTGCAAGCTGAATACCACATCCACTCCTCTCCCTACAGGTATTCCTTGTTTTTTTTTTGATTATTCATCATGTCTCAGCAATGATGTCACTTGTTCCTCAGTCTCTCCTGAATCCAGCTTGTACCTCAAGCAATTCTCTTTCTGCATAGGGTTCTAAATTGCATTGAATGCTCTTTTGCATCATCTTACTGTCATATTAAGGAATTTTCCTTGTATATTCCAATAGGTTTCCATTGGTAATGGAATGCAAACTAATCTCTTCCAATCCATATGCTATCAAGTTGTTTTCCAAACTGTTGGTATAATTTGTTCAATGCGCAGATTAATTCCTCGTCAGATTCCTATTGATGTCATCTGTCCCCTTGGTCTTCCTTCTGGAAGTGACCTCAGGTTATTCTGTACTCTATTTCCATTATTGAAGCTTCGTCCATGTATCTGACCTCGTCACATATATTTTAGTTGTTTATGTCTGTATGATAGAGAGAGAGGTCTAAGATTTTCTTGGCATCCCTTTTAAATTCTTTCCATCTTCTGTTTTTATTTTGATCCTCTGTGACTTTGTAGATGTTGCAATATTGGTCTTATCTTTCTTGATTTTGGTTCCTTTTTTGTCTTTGCAATTTCCACTATGCCTGTGTCATCACTCATTCCATCTGTTCTTTGATTCCATCCACAGTTCCTCTGGTTCTCTAACAAGTAGGTCCAGGATTTAAAATCAGTTACTGGTGTTTTCGTTGAAGGCAGTGGGTATCTCCATTTCATTTCTCAGAAGTTAGACAGCCTTGTTCCTTTTTCTGCTTCACTTGGAGCTGCCATATTGATAGCTTATATCCAGGCCGTGTCTTTGCTATTTCGATTGAGCTTTTCCACTGATTGGAAAAATGAAATTCATCAGGTGATGTTCAGGTGTAAAGATGATGCTTCGGTTATTTAAAGAATTTGCATGCAGTGAAGTGGTTGATGGATTTGCAGAAACTGATTTGTTGCTCGTCAGTTTTGTTTACGTCTCCAAATCCAACTGTGATAGTAAGTTCAAACCTCTGCCCTTGCTTGAAACATAAAACCTTTCAATTTCTTCTTCATCCGATTCTGTTGTTGTGGCATTAGCCTGTGTAACAGAACAACAGGCTTGTGGCCGACACCCAGTGGATGAAAAAAGAATCGCCGTGTACACCACTTTGGAAAGAAGCATATGCTAAACAAATTAATTTAAATGTAATTTGTGATGCAAAATGTACTTCTCTCAAAAGATACATCGGTTTTGATGAGGAGTCTCCCCGTCCCCCCAAAAATCTTTGCCCGCCTGGTTTTTGTGAAGACTCAACCAGCTCTCCAAACAGGAGCTGGGCATTTCTCATTAATCTACAGTAAATTTCACGATAGCGTGAGATGAATTGCCATGGCAACCATCCAGTTTGCCTCGATGAGTCCTGTATTCATGGAATTCATCTTCCACTAGCTCATGCAGCTCAGGCGACCTGTTAATAGGTCAGCTAATGTCTCGGGCAAATTCTGCCCCTAAAGAAATAAGGAAAGGGGGGGACAAGCCCTCCATTCTTCCTTGCAGATCTTTATGAAACTGACAGCCATCAGAGCTCCTGCTATAAGCACACGTGCCTTTCACTTTGCTGAGGATACTTCCTGAATTTCAACTTCTCTGATTAGCATTGTGTTGCCATTGTACACTGTTGATGATTATTTTTACCACTATGACCAGAGTTTTTGCCGAGCAAATAAGTGAATATGTGATATTAGTGTCCAAAAGTAATAATAAAAAGTGAAAACAATTAATTCGCTGCACTTACAACATGAATGAACAGTGCTGTTCTTGAGGAACATGCACAGTGCTCCAGGTATGATTCACCTTATACTGCACAGTTACGATTTATCCATAAAAAAATAATATCACAGAGATGCATTTTTTATACAGCATCCCGGGCTGAAAATTTCAGTGACCGGAAAGTGGGCATCGGGGAGTGGTGATATGTGACATGCGATAACCTCCTTGTCAGCACTTGCGGAGGCCTGATCTGTGTAGCGCCTTTGATCCCGCTGACCTGCAATGGCTCAGGGTCGAGCAGCGATGAGGTCACCCGAGGGCACAGGTGCTTTCCGGGATTTCCCTCACAGAAGAATGCGCTTGCTAGTATATATTTATATGCAAAGTCTGTAGCCACTGGAGCGTTGGTGAACATCACAACTTGCCAGTTTTTTCGTTACTTCAGCCTTCGTTTTCTAAGCATCTAGTTTGAAATGGAATGCCCGTCTAAATAGCACATTAGGTATTAAATCTTTATTTACAGTTGCAAAGCTAAGATCTGCTTAATTTATACCATTAAATTATCATTAGTAATAACACCATAAACCATACCAAATGTCCCCACAATGTGATATAAACCTATTTTTTTGATGTTGTAGGTACAATGTCTTGTCCCCACAAGGGGAAATTCAATTTTATAAAAATCTGTGACTGCAATCAAAAAGCTAAAAATGCCAAAAGTGTTATATTTTGTTTGGTTACCTATGGTTAAGGTTATGGCTGGGTAGGGGTTAAGGTTGTCATTTTTGAGATTAGGGTTTTGCCCATAGAAATGAAAGGAGAATCCCCACAAAGATATGAGTACAGGTCTGTGTGTGTGTGTTTATTTGTATAATTTACATATTCATGAATAAATCTATATTGTATTGCTGCAAACTATAAACCATTAAAAGGCCAAAATATACCCTAGTTGTTTGTGTTGTATTGTTATGTTCTGATGTTTATTGCTGTTGCTACAACACCACACCCACACAAGTACAGCTTTTTTTGACATGCTTAGATCATTTAATCTAAACCACTTGTCCATTGTGATCATACTAAATCCAAAATGTTAAAGATTTAAGCAGTCCATTTATGTCTTTTAAACGCTGGACTGCATCCCATCCAGAGCAGCCCCGTGCTATTTGAGACACAGAGTGTTGGTCAGTGATTTAGAGGGCTGTGCCTGGAAGGTCGAGAGTTCAGATTCAGCAGCGTAATAATATCGCCGCTGGGTCCCTGAGAACAGGCCTTAACCTTAACTGCTCCTGGGCTGCTGGCCATAGGCTGACCCTGTGCTTTCACCACACACTTTACTTTGTGCCTCTCATGGAGAGCAAGATGGAATATGTTAAAACAACACAAATTTCCCACAGGTAAATGTCATTCTGTTCAACTAAGAAATTACGTCTCCAAATATGCCTACTGCCATTTTTCCCCTCCAGTCTTCTAGATAGATAGATAGATAGATAAAACCTAAAATATTTGACTTAAACTACAGATCCATATCTTACCACAAGAGGGTACTATATACTCAAAGGACTTCAGTCATATGCTGAGGAATTGAAACTTTTTGGTAGTTTCAAAAGCCACTAAACACAAAATCAGAACACAAGGAAGACATATATAAAAGTAATATCTGCCAACAGTTCCATTGTAAGCTGGGAGATCTTATCAGCATGTTCCAGCTGCCTTTTCGGATAGTTGACTCGACCTAACTGCTACACCACAATTTGTACTTCTGAACCAAACCCACACTGATGAGCAATAAACATGAGCAGTTCAAAAGTGCATTCTGATGCCAGACAAAATTCTACAAAAAGGACATAAATATATCTTAAGAGGTATTTCAGAGAGAAGATACAACTAAATATCCACAATACTTATTAGAGACTGCAAATATAATAGCACTGTCAAAGTTATCGATTTTGTACTAATTACTAACTGGTAACATTCCAAGTAATTTATCAACAATTTATGATTTTTTAAAATGTCAAATCATCGTGACACTTTTAATAATCTTTTTAGCTGATTTTACATCTCTGCACACCTTTTCTCATCTACTGGATATCATATATTTCCATACCCTTATATGCACTTTCATACCTTTTTTTCATACCTATATGTATTATTTTATTATTTTATTGTATTATTTTATTCCTACTTTTCTATTTTTCTTAATTTATGTTCTTTTTGTTCTATGTTACTTGTGAATGTAGACACCAATACTGCCAAAACAAATTCCTAGTACATGCATTTTCACCTGGCCAATAAGGTGAATTCCGATTCTAGATTGCTCATGTTTGGTGATGTTACTGGCAGTGTGCGGCTATTTTTGAAATGACAAAATAACCAACATTTTCTTTGGATGTACAAATCACAGATCATAAAATGACATTGGTGAAGGTCATACCTCACTACTGATCATGGCTGACACTCAGGCAAGTCCACGGGCTCACAGGCAGACCAGCGCCATTGGCTGCATCAGCAGATCATAAGACAGGAAATAGGCTAGATACTGAAGGTGGTTGTTGAGTGGGATAACAAAACCTGTAAGACAAACAGCTCATTTTGCAGTTGTAATAGCAGTAAAGTAAGTAAGCATCGCTTTACTCAGTACAGGGTCGCTGTCAGTCTGGAGTTTATCCCAGAAGACATATTTTATTTGCGGAATACTTTGGGTGGGATGCCAGCCCATCGCAATGCCTCATGCTTTTGCCCTTCAGCAGAGAACATGCTAGTGTCTGAAAATAGAGTTATGTTCAATATTGATTTTAAATTATACCCGAAATATACAGTATACCATAATGTACAGTATGGTACATGTACAAACAACTGTGATGCCTTCCCAGTACTGCCTTGCACGTGATTTTACCTTCAGAACAGTCCTGATTCCTGAAGTCTTTGTCCCAACAAGGTATAGAAAGTCTCCCGCAGAGATCCCGTCCCTTTTGATTCACATGCGTTTCTGCTGATTCGGTCGGATGTCTTTAGCCTGTTTCACCATTTCATGTCCATATGACACACCACTAAGCTGAAGAGTCTAGCAGCATTACAGTTCTTGCCAGTCTTCAGCACCTGATACCATCTGTCATGCCCTCCATTGTCTGTTCACCCTCATGTATGCAACCCATGGCTCACTAGCTTCAAGCCTTTAAAAATCTCACCATTAACTTGTTTCTTCTCCTTCATCTACACTGACTGGACTGGATTTAACATTATCATAGCTTTGGTTTAATTCCACTGATCAGTCTTTCAAGAAAATGTCCATAATATTCGGTAATACTTAGCATATGCAGTACTGTGCAGAAGTGTTAAGCAGTCAATGGAAATGATGTTTAAATGATCTCCATGTTGGTGTAAAACAGTGGTATTTTTCTGTCAAAGCGTACCAGCTTAACCATTTCAAAACCTCTACTAAAATCACCCCCGTATTTGCAGCCACTGTCCAATACGCCCCTTGTATTTTTTTTACTCAACCGCTAGCACAGCTTGTGTGGCTAATCGATACATCACTGACAATTTTATAAATTAATTCAGTGAGCTGGATGTGAAATGTTTCACACACATGGAACGGCTGGGGTGCCCCTGAGGAGAGGTTTGGGAACTGCAGCAGTTCATCTCGCCATCATGCAAGACATCAGCAACTTGTTGGGAACAGAAGAAATCATGCTATTCTTAATTTGGATATATCCTAATGTTAAGCTGTGTTTTTATTTTGAGCAAATATACACCTACTATCCAGACAAATAGCTTTAAACATTTTCTTTGACTGCCTAAGACTTTTGCAGAGTATTGAATAAACTACCAAGTATAAAATGAACAAGCAGATACATTATACACACAATGCAGTGTACATTATGTTGAGTATATACAGTGTTACAGTGTGTGTGTGTGTGTGCGTGTGTGTGTGTGTGTGGTTTATAGCGAAAGCAAAATCTTTTGGATAATTTCAGTGGGTTTGTGTGTTGATGTTGTTCTGCTCCATTAGCAGGAACATGAACAATATTGACTCAATTACTATGTAAACATAAAGATCTAGCTCATTAAAATTGGCAAAATCTTTTCATCTTCAGACAGAAGAACAATTTTGTAAACAGTCTGCACTTATTGAATTTCGAATGGTGTTTACACAAGTCTATCTTTAAATGAGAACAAAGAGTTACATCAATAGAGTAAAAATGAAGACAAAATATGCACTAGGTATTGGGAGTCTGAAAGGATACTGTAAAACATGCAGAGTAAACCATTTGCTAGTGGGTAACTGAAGTACAAACTATACATCAGACTGTTAGCTGTGAGGACAAGGAGTTAAAATATAGGTGAAATTCAACAAGGTAAAGAGGAGTCAGGCAAAAGGGAATTACAGATTTCTTTTTTCTAAAATTTTATGGGTTGTTAGCACACCTACCCAAATCTTAACGTAGAGGGTGGTTGATGTCATTTGGGTCTGCATCGTCACAGTCAGCAGTAATATATCACAACAATGTACTCAGAGCCGTGGTGACACTGGCAGTCAGGCAATCCTAATAGAAATTTTTGAGCGCATTCAGAAGAAGCTATAAAATCCGGAGTAATCATTCCTTACCAGTAATGGGTACGGGTGAGAGGAAACTCTGGGTGATTTGAGGCTTCCAGCAGCCCGGAGCAGTACAGAGGTTAGGGCCTGTTCTCAGATGGAAGCCTTTCAGACAATGAGTTTCAGTTACAATCAAATGCTTATCCTTTAGCTGAGTGGTGAGAGAAAGTACCTGTGGATTTTTCGTCTAACTGTCCATCACCCAGGGAATATGGGCCCAAAGCACAACACATAAATGGATTTGTGTTCTTAGGTAGCTTTTACAATTTCGGTTTTAATTATGCAATTCTTAGATGGCAGTAAATATTTAGGTATCACATTTAATAAATACAAGACATATCAAGGAACCGACTGTGAAATGTGCAATGATTATTAAAGAACTATCTACTATATCTTACATTCAGTTACAATTATTCAGTTTCGCATAACAAAGGTGGTTGTCATCCACCATATCTTGGAAACATGGTGTAATCATCATGTCAGCCTATTGATTATGCTCCTGTGTTGGACCATCCTGAAATGTGAATCAGATCCACCTCTAGTACTAAGATCAAAGCATCCAATGTTCATGTCATCAGTTTCTCAATGATAACTTCGACAAAATGAACAGCATGTTGATAATCGGCTTTGAAAGATGCTGCCACACTAAGTAAACAGTAACAAAAAGCCTTTTGTATTATGCACAGATGAGCCATATATTTATCATGTTAAGCAAGTTTAAAGGTCAAGAAAATAATTTGCCACAAGTTAACAATTTGTTGAGTGTCTGCATATCAATTCATGCAAAATAAGCATGAGCTGTTTCTAATACGCATTCACAAGATGCCGTTGGGTATTTGCAAAATATGAAAACTTTGCCAGAGTTAAAGACAATTAAGCATTTATCTTTGCACTTGTCAGTGTGTATGAAGAGGCTTTTGGCTTGTGTAGAAGCACTCTGTAAATAACTCAACAGCCACTTAATCTGAATAAAGACAGCATTTTAACTGACCAGTGCCTTATTACTAACATAAAAACATTTAAACTAAAAATTATTGTAAAGATTATAAATAAGGGTCACTGTAAGACAATTATATATTCAAAATGATCAAATACCCAACTACTGATAGCACAGTGAGAGGCAACGTTCAAAGTTGAAGTCCCCGACGCCACCAAACCATAGTAAAAACTGAAAAGACATCATAGATAGATGACGAATGGACAGGTTAACGTCACCAGCAGAGAAAGGGGCAGGCGGACTGAATCGGAGCACTCACTGACTGGCCTTTTAAAACGCACATTTCCTGACAACATGCAGCCATATGGACAGGCTGTGGGAGTATCAGCATCTGCACACATGAAGACCAGGCAGGCATACACATTAAACAGCCTAACAAACAAGGGCTTAGCTTAACTTTCCAAAGGAACCGTCTACACATCCAGGCAGAGCACCGTGAATTAATGTACTGTATAATGAATACTGTCAAATTTAGCAAACAGAACCTAAAGAGAAACAGTAGCTTTGGATCATGTTCTATGAAAGCCTACAGGCTAATAGATCAGTACATAATGGTTGTTTAGGAGCCGGTGCCATATTGGCGCCAGGTTTCAGTACCCAAACCTACTCATGACACAATACTCCTGTAATCGTCATCAAAATCATCTGCCATCTGTGCCACGATAGCCATTCTCTTTGTACCCGATGGGACAGCCTTCATTCACATCCTGACGAGTCCGGGGCGCCCAGCACCCTGTCAGCAGTTCATGGTTTGCCCCTCCTTGGACCCCACTCTAATTACTGCCGAATAAAGCCCAAACGTTGACACATGCCATTTTTACTAGATAGTCGACATTATTCACTTCATGTGGGGGTGGTCATAATGTTTTGGCTGTTCAGTGTATATGAATTCAACACAAAAATCTACAAGATTCACCTATTTTGATTCGTATAAAAAAAAAGTAAAAATTTGTTTATCAATGCTACTGGGTAGCATTCAGTGACAACTTTCAGCATGATCCAAAATACAAGGACTCTGAGTCAAAACATGATCAAAGGATCGGGTTAGGGTTAGGGTTAGGGTTAGGGTTAACATCTTTGTATACAATAATGTGTATGACATGATGTGTGTAATGCTTTAATTGTCATGTCATATGGAACACTGGGCTTTTTTTTTTTCGGTGGATGCAGGGACAGCAGGTTCTTATTACATACCAGGAAAAAACATCCAGAAACACATCACAATGCATCTCAAAAGAGTACAGGCTGAATGGCTGTCCCTGAAGCAGGCGTCTGACAATGAGCCTCACACTCCAGCAGAAAGCCCCTGGACAGTGAGACCACGCCGGGCCCGGTCATTAGCGGCATGTCCCAGCCTTTCAGCCCTCATTGGCCAGGCCTAAAGTGTCCCCCACACCATCATGGCTACTTCAGAGCATGCGGCAGACAATGCCACTCACATCAGAGCACCTCTGTCACCCGGGATGCGATCGCCCTCCACACGATGTTCCCGTCGTGATGAAACTCTGTGCCTGGGTTCCTACTTAGCATGCAAAAAAAAATTCACAGTGGAAGTTCTGTGAGTTTACACATGCACAGGCCCCTGTGCCACAGGAGACCAGATTAATCTGGGATACAAGTATGAACTTATGGAAGTCACCCGTATTGTATTGTAAATGTGTCAGCTGACACAGAATCAGACATACATTAGTAGCCAAAATTGTGGAAACACTTCTAGTTTTAGAGATTGCAGTACTTTATTCTGTTAACTTATTTAATAGTCCAATGTATGGTGTTTGTAAACATTCTTTTTTCTATAAGAACATGTTCAGGGGTACGTGTATCTGACTGAGGAGCGCTGATGGGAGGTGAAGCTCACGACAGGGTAGCAGGGAGCATGGCCATCTGCAGCCTTTGCTAAAAAGAACAAAATCAAAGCAAAGGTTTCCTGTGCATCCCTTTGGTCAGGAAGCAGAGGATCGGATCATCTCAGAGTATCAGTGTGGTGCACAGTTAGCAGCACAGTAAGTAGTGCTACTTAAATCCAACCCCTTCTAGGGCTTTGCAGAAAGGCAGGTTATGCTTTCCCCAGTCACTAAGGTTTCATTTCACAGTCTAAAAATGTAGTTTGGTGAATTTGCACATTGTATGTGTGTGGATTAGGTTTATATTACATTGACGGGGCAAAATGAACCCCAAAATGTAATACAAACCTGTTTTCTTTTAACATTGTGGGGACAATTTTTTCAGGTCCCCACAAAGATCTGTGAATGCAATCAAAAAAGTCTCATACTTCGTTTGGTTACTTATGGTTAAGGCTAGACTTAAGGCTAGGCTAGGTAGGGGTTAAGGTCGTCATGTTGGGATTATAGTTTTCCCCAGAGAAATGAATAGAGAGTCCACAAAAAGATATAATTACAAACCTGTGTGTGTGTGTGTGTGTGTGTCTGTTTATTTGTATAATTTACATATTCATGAATAAATCTATAATGTACCGCTGCAAACTATAAACCATTAAAAGGCCAAAATATACCCTAGTTGTTTGTGTTGTATTGTTATGTTCTGATGTTTATTGCTGTTGTTACAACACCACACCCACACAAGTACAGCTTTTTTTTTGTCATGCTCAGGTTATTTTCACGTGTGTGTGTTAGCTAAGTTTTCTGTCAATATATACATTAATAAATGAATGCAACAAATATTTCATAACATTCCTGAATTCCCTCTAAAATATGGTTTGAATGATTTAGGGTTTAAATCAATTTAACTTTACTAAAATAACATTTAAAAAAATCTTACAAATTTAAGAGTGTAATTGAACATCATCAATTCTGTCTAGAAGGCTACTCTGTATTGAGGTACTGACATGTTACAGTCTCTATCAGTATAAACAATATTTGAAAGTAGTTAAACAGCTAAACAGGTGCTACAAATATACTAGGCTTGTATTTAATTAAATTGAAGTCAAATTGATCTGATTTTGTCGTTGTGGTAGCAAAAGTGTTTTTTGCACCACCTGGCGGTCATTTACAGAACTGCCAGTGGAAAAATGGGATGTCCTGTGATGTAGTCCAGTGAACTACAGTATATGACGGGCTTTCTTGTTGTAGGATCATTACTTATATGGGTTTTATGTATGATATGGACTGCATTCTATCTTATAGCCACTGTGTGAACTGCACAGATATCAAAATAGGTTACAGTTAAAGCACTTATAAAAGTTTATGATATTGTCTGATGGCAAGAAAAGTAAGGGATGAGGATTGATCCAGATGCCTTCGGCTAACGAATCCCAGCTGACCCTTATCACAGTGCTTGAGATAAACTGGATCAGCTGGGTGAATTCTGAACAAGAATTGGGGCAAGAGAAGTCTATTGTGGTGAGAGGGGGTTTAGCCTGAAGGATTTTTTATTTTCAATTTAAAAGTGCTCCATTCCCTTTGTTTTTATTCTTTTTTAAATAACGCCTTAGTTTTATTGAACCCTGTTGTCCTATGATTCTTTCAGGCTCATGTAGCAAACCTCTACTCTCAGAAAAAAGGGTAATGATTTGTACCTTTGCTTGTCACTGGCACTGTACCCTCAAGGGTCCGCCAACTGTACTCTGTAGCTGTAGGTAATTGTACCTTTTAAGGTACAGAAATGGACTCTGAGGAACGGTTCTGTACCATTGATGGTACATTAATGCTGTTTGTACCTTGGGGAAATTCCTCAGAGTCCATTTCTGTACCTTAGAAGGTACAATTACAAGGGTGCAGCGGTTCGAATTTTTACCCTTTTATCTGAGAGTATACTTGACAATCTGCCACAATATAAGCAGGTTGATTAGCTTATTAGCATGATATTTCAATTGATCCATCCATCCATCCATCCATTTTCTGTAACCGCTTGTCCTATTCAGGGTAGCAGGGGTTCTGGCTTCAGGCTTCTGCCGGGAAGTTTGGTACAACCTAGGGTGTGGCTATTTCTATTCAATCAATTCAATTTATTTTTCTATAGGGTATCTTCACAACATTACATTGTCTGAAATCCCCCCGAGAAAATAAGTGCATCATCTGGTACTTGAAATACTATCGATGGAGCATGATAAGTATATTTGATTACCAGAATTATTCAAGATATTGATAATAAGTAGTTTTTTTTTCAGTTTTTGGTTACATCAAGATTTTGTTCTACGGACATTAAAAGCTTTAAATCTGTTTTAGAGCCAGCTTTTATCTAATACCCACCTTTCTCACCTGAAATGCATGGTAGTAGGATTGTCCTGCTTTTCAGATCATAACATGTTATAATAAAGAACAAAATAGATAAAATTATTAACACCGTAATGTTAAGTAGCATTTAAGGACAATTCTCAAACTGGGTCAGAATGGTATTAATACAGGGAGGTTCTGCAACCATTATATAAAAGACAAACTAGGTATTTCTTTTAAATATTTGCCAGTAAGATACATTTGATATTCTTTTGGTTTCAAATAAAGTTATCAAATAAACCAAATTAGGGAACAAAATGGCTAACAATGAAATAATGGATGAAATAACAATGAAATAATGGATGCCCCAACCTATTTGCTGTCGCCTTTATCTTGTCACTTCAAAGTACAAATATGCCTGATTACACGCTGTTTACTCACCTGGTCGGAACACACGGACTGCGTCCACGTTAGTAAAAATCTTTCATTACTCTTCCCGTGTTTCCTACAAAAATGACAAGACAAACACATCAATGCATGATCTAGTATGGAAACCATCTCTATTGGTAATACCTTATATATCTGCAGACCTGTAAAACATGTGCCTGTTTTTATAGTCAAAACATAGAAATTGAAATAGTAGAAAAACTGAGGAGGACTGAAATAATCTGTGTTGTACAGAAAAGTGGTGAATAGTGCTTCTAAGAAACAAATACATTAAAATTAAGAGAATAAATGTAATAACACAAAATGATGTGTCGTATTTCACAAATTGTTCTAATGTCGTGTTTGCATTAGCAAAAACGAAGTTGATTACTCCGGTAATGTCTTTTCCAAGAAGATTCGATTATTTCTTTGATGCCCCAGTTTTTACATAATCAGCCCAAGCACACATACTGTACCAAAGGAATGCAGGAGGGAACAATAAGCACCACAGGATGCCGCTGGGTTTGACAGCGAACTGAATTTGGGATCATTTATCAGAAGATAGGGCTGGACAACATTTCGGGGAGTGCATGGATGTGGAGGGAAAAGGGAGGAGCAATTTCTGAAGGCCAAAGGGGTTCTCAGCCTTCAAAGCATCTCAAGGCTGTAGATGTCAGTGTGCGAAATGAAAGGTGTCCCCCAAATTGCATTTCTGTCCATCTGTCCATCCATCCATCCATCCATCCTTCAGCACTCATCTGGGTCGGGCTTACAGGGCCAGCAGAGATGCCCAGACTTCCCTCTCCAAGCCACCTCGATCCTCCAGCTCCTCCAGAGTGATACCAAGGCATTTATGGGCCACCTGAGGCGTTTCCAGCATGTCCTGGGTCTGTCCCAGGGTCTCCTCCAGGTTGGACATACCCAAAGCATCTGCCCAGGAAGGCGTCCAGGAGGCATCCGAGACAGATACCTAAACCACCTCGGTTGGCTGCTTTCGATGTCATTTCCTTTCTGACAAATTTGTATTCTGGGAGGTATTGAATGGAGGACCAGAGCACATAATTCCACACGTTCATCCGTGAAGCAGTTTGTTATTGTACCAGTAAAAGAGTCAGTTTGGGTTTATGCGGAGCTGAGTTCCCGGTCAGCATAGAGCTGGCACTTTCTCTAGCAGCAGGGCGAAGGCGTTTACCTTCTGGTATAGCTAAAAATGCAAAGCAGAGAGATTATTCTATTCAAGAAATAACACACCTGTTTCAACCATCTTGATGGTGGACATGTCATCAGTGACATTTATTTCGTCTAAGGGGAATCCGTCCCTCCATCCACACAGTCATTTATAATTTAAAATAAAATAATCTAAATCAACTTGTAATAATTTCATAATAATAATGGCAGAAAACCAATTTCTGGGAACTTTCAGTCGTATATGTCTATGTGTTTGCGTGTTTTTCTCAGAATGTTAATAATAAAACTTAGTATTAAGCGCTAAAATATTAAACACAAGAAGCAAAAATTTAGTTCAATAAAGATGTGTTTTTTTTCTAAAAGCGACAGAAGCGCGGTATATCGATACACTGTACGCCGAGTGTCTCTGTAAGTCCGTAAACACGTGGAAAGAAACACCTGATCGGTGTGAAGTTAATTAGGACAATACTAGGACGTTTTGTGTAACGGCTTTGTCATTAATCATTTTCTTTTCAAAAGTCCCGAACCGATTTCCCTTTGTGGGACAAGGGGGAGGAGGTGTATCACCGTTAGCGGAGGGGGCTGGCTTGGGGCTGCGCCTCTATAAGTACGACTGGGACTCGAGGTAGAGAAAGGATCCCAACATCACAGCGGTGGGCGTATGAATAGGGTAACATTGTGTGAACGTACAGCGAGTTGTTCACGTTTGCATTTTTCTTTAAAAGATCAAAATCTAGTTTTCTCTTTAGGACTTTAGAAAAAGGGAAGTCAAAATGGAAACGTGGAAACTGCTGGCTTTGATTGCCGTTGTCTTTGCGGTTGTATATTACGTTCAGGGATCATCGGTGAGTGACGGCGAGGAGTCCTGGTTGGCGGAGAGCTGGCAGGTAACTGCGCTTTTCGCATCCTCTCTGCAAACAGCGCCAGTATTAAATGTATGTTTATGATGGAAGCTTGCGGTGGGCTCGATTCTGTGTGCCATCGCTTCAGCACCTCGGAGAGAGGGGCGGGGCGGTTCTGAACTTTAACGGAAAGGAGTGATTGCTCAAAAAAAAATCCTACTTAGGGCGATACACGGAAAAAAACAACAATATGACAAACGCAGGCCTTCCAACATTTACTGATTTATTATTAAAAGTGATAATAATAATGATTATTATTATTATTATTGATGTTGTTGTTGTTGTATATGTGCACAATGAGTAATAAGTGCTTTCTCTTCGTGTTTCTTCGTGGCAGACTGAACCTTCCGAGAACAGCTTCACCAGCAAAGTGGCAGACCTAATAAAAAGATCCAAATCGCAGCAGTTCTACGGCCTCATGGGCAGGCGGTCAGGTAACGCGACATTTCCTCGCCCGCAGGAGGCAGATGGAGGCATTACCTGTAGTTGGTATCATGTAGTCGTCTTATTAAATGCTCTTCAAAATTTGGCACATATGTTTTGATGTTCATTTTGCGTACAGTCCAGTATACCAATATACCAAAGTAAGAATCATTTGTGCAAATCCGATTTAAAATGAAAATAAGATTAAATAGCCTACTTGTGCATTTTCATTGAAGAGTATCACTTTGTTTACTTTTTGTCTTTGAATACATGTAGTGGTGTGTGTGTGTGTGTGTGCGTGCTTTATGGGGACACAATGTCCCCACAACATGATGAATACCCGTTTTTTTCCCCTTATAGGGACCAGTTACCTTTAATAAAAATCTATGACTGCTATGAAAAAAACTAAAAATGCAAAAACTTGCTTGGTTGTTTATGGTTATGGTTAGGGCTGGTTAGGGGTTAAGGTTGTCACGGTTAGCATTAGCAGTTTTCCCATAGAAATGAATGAGCGGTCCCCAAAGATATGTTTATAGATTGATAGAGATAGAGATACTTTATTTATCCAAAAGTAAATTTAGGTAAATTTACCCTACGAGGGTGTGTGTGTGTGTGTGTGTATACACTGCTTTCTCAATATCAGAAATGTATACAGATGTTATAAAATAAAGGTAATTCCCAAGTCTGTCTTACAATGGGAAAATATCAGACCTAGAATGTAGGGAAAACAATCTCTACATATGAGATGAGTAACCACCATGCTGACCGACTGTTTTATGCATGATTATTAATGACTGCAGTGGTTTAGGACAGATGCCATCATCCTCATCAATATTATTAATATGCACGCTTCATTTTGGGAGATATAAATTTAATTGAACATTAAGAGGAACACGGCACATTTTCCTCCTCACAGCTTCTGATACTTGGTTCACCATGAATCCTTCAGTCTCTTTCATGCATAGGCTACTTCATGATAGCATGCAGTGTGCACCATAACTGCGTTCACATGTGTGACTGCTGGAGTTAAAATTTTGTAAAATTTCCTACATTGCTACTGCATCTTCTAAGGAACACCAAGCTATCCTATCTTGTCAAATATAAAACTGTTGTTTGGTGCATGTTTTAGTTTGTTAGTTCTAATTTGTCTTGCAAAGTAGTGATAATAGCAATATGAATGTCAGTGTGCTCTAGTGAATACTTAAGTGTAGATGTGTAGGTTACCTTAAATATTAGTTGAACTGATGAAAAACAAAACCTTCTTTGTAGGCATCCAACTACCTGCACGTCAAGGTCGAAAAAGTAAGTTTAATTCAGCTGTTTAACTAGTTTTACTGTAAAATCTAAATGCCACTTTCACAAATACTTGATAATAAATTATTTTTGAAACCCAAAAGTATGCATACTGGACCAGTCAGTTACCAAGCTGCCGTCACCATGAGACTCTTGCACCATCATTTGTCTCGACTTTATCGATCACTCATCTTGCTTGTGACATGAAGCATTTTCCATAGACCATGTATAGGGGCATGTTCTGCTACATTTAATGATTTAAATGACCTCAATCCAGTCTCCAAATTACATGGACAAATGTGTTAATATGTATAAACATGAATCATATTTTAAGAATTCAAAACAAGTCAAATTGTTGGGTTCAGTAATTCTAACACTAATGTTATATTGTTCATATTCCTTATATTATCTTTTTTGTGTAGAATAACTGAAAATTTATTTTATTTGTGTTGGTCATTTAAGAATGGCTTTGGTAACTAAGCTTAGTGACAAGTAGTCAAGCAACATGTTCCCTCTCCAATGAAGTAACACAGTGTATCTACAAAGTATTCAGTAGATAAATAATTATACTCATAATTAACTTTAATTTAAGAAGATTAATATTACGCACAACTCAAGTGGTGCTTGCATATTACAACCTAGAGTTCTGCTGTCGAGTTACGAAGGACGTGTGACAGTGTGCTAAATTACAGCGGTAAAAAAATCTATTCCAAAAAACATTTTTTGACACAAAGCCCAGATTGCACATCATTCATTAATGGTAATTTAAATAATTAGCAGCACTCTAATTAGTCATGGTACTTATGAAAAAAAGTATTATTAAAATGAAAGTTTAAAAAATGTTGAAATATGTCAAAAATATTATTAAATATACTGAACTTTTTGCTTCAACAGCAAGCATGTTGTACTGCATGAATGCATTTTTCAAATTACTCTTCCGACAGGAAATAAAGGAGAGATGTTTGTTGGCCTTATGGGAAGGAGATCATCCAGTGGAGGTAGAATCCGGATTTCTCTTTCAGATAACAAGGGATGCAACTTCTTTTTGAAGAAATCCTACTCAGTTTTTCCAGTACTCGATTTATGGAAGATCAAACAAACGATATCTAATGACTCTGTTTTCATAATTATAAATTTTGAAGGATCATTAATATAACATACTATGTGAGTCTACAGTTTCTGTAATTAATAATCATAAAATATATTTTTTTTTATTTGGCAGAGTTTCAAGAGGAGTGGGACAAACCTCAGTTCTACTGATGATTACCCATGAAAGATATTGTTATTTAACAATATTTCTCTTTAATTACCTTTGTCTTTTGTTCAACTTGTTGGGAGCCCATCAGAATTATGCAATCAATTCCTATTAAAAATTAATGTAACAGTAACAAACAGGAGAATGTAACAACAGGATTTCTAATCTATGGTCATCCTTATACTCTCCCTTGGCATTTCACCAAGTGGAGAAACACACTTTCAAAACTGTCCTACATCCATTTAAATTTTGTATAGTACAGTCCATTGACAAGCAAAATTATTGTATGATTATTCGCTAATTGTGACTGAATATGTATATTTGTGTCTAGCTATTGCTGAAAGGAATTCCCTCAGCATTGTAGTAACAAAGTTACTAACACAATAAAAGATTGATTACTTTGATGTGACAGTGTCTGATTAAGTTTCAGTCACCGTTTCAGTAAAGAATACTGGGAGAAGATGCTGTCCAGTGCCAGAATCAGTCCAGCTTGCCTCTTACCCTGACCTAACCAGGGCAGCGGGGGACAGGGTGACAACCATACAGATATTACTTAAAGTTCTGGGTATCAGTATTGTGACAATTACTGCTTTCATAGCATCTGTTATTCTCATATGCTGGTCATACTGTGGGTTCCTGCTCTATGAGTGCAAATACCAAGCATGTCCTGTAGTTCAGTATCACTGTCCACTGCAAGTTTGCTCATCATTGTGAAAATGGGGAAATTGGGAAAGAATTCTGGCAGAATGTGACTTTTCTTGACAATATTGATTGAAGGAGTGGTGAAAGTCTTTGTAAAATGAAAGCCTAGCTTTAGCTACAATCAGTCCACGGCCACTCTTAAGCAGATGATTAGCAGGCTATGGGCCAGGAAGATTCACCTTCTGCACCGGTGGAGTTTTTCAGGGTCTAATCAGGCCCACACACATACTTTTTGTTAGGCCCTCTTTCTAAATAATTGATAACTCACTGGTAAGGGAAGATTACTGGGAGGCATGATGCCTGAGTCTGTGATGAAACAGGATCAATTCTATTCATTTGTCGCACCCGTTAGTCTTTGTTATTGATTTGTTGCATCTGTCATTCTTTCTCATGTTTGGTGGGGGGGGGGGGGATTGGGCTGGCAACCACAAGGCTTTTCATATCACACTCAAGTATTCCCCGCTCTGAGAGAATTTGTGACAAACTTCCAAAATGGGGGCTTTTGTACGTTTCCTGTTTGCATTGTTTCAAACCAGTCCCTTTCCTGAACAAACTTATGTTTTCTATTTTAATCCCTGAGTCACATTGTTAGGTTTAGCATCCCAACCTTTTGGGATTCAGTGATGTTCTTTCTCATTCTCCCGTCAAGTGAAATACCATCGACATAAGAATCTGATTACTGTTCCCTATTGATCATCGCCATTCTGTCTTTCTTAGTAAATCTTTTGTCCAATATTAAAGAGCTCCATCTGGCTTTCTTTGCAGCTCTATATTCTGTGGTATTGCTAGTTCAGCTGCTGTAATGCACAGGACACTCAATCTGCTAAACTATCCCCCGCATGTGTCGTCTTCCATCAGATCTCTGCTTTTGTCACCACACAGTGGCCACCTTTTTCTCCAGAAGAAGATGTGCTTGATTGTGACACTGGCCAGTTAGTGAGTTTAAAACCTACTGGAAGGGCCCATTTTCATAATTTAGCAGTGCTTTGATGCTCTGATATTGTCATATTGACAAGATATGTTTCCTGGCTCAGGGGAGAATCATCTTTTTAGGTTCACTTAAGTTTATTAACTTAAGTAATTAGTCTCAGGGCTAATTTATTTGTGCATGTTTAGCCATAAATAGAACCAATCACTTGTGATTTCTGCCCTTCCCTAGAGACAGAGGAAAGTTTCAGTTATTTTCTGGAATACTCAGTTTCTTATTAGTTTTGACATAAGGTCCACCTGACTTAAATTATTACATTAGGTTGAGATGATGTTAAATGATGTTAAAATCATGTGACAGAATATGCAATTTAAAGATCTGGCATACATTTTAATCTCATTGATTAATTAACTATTAATTATACTCAGTGACTTTTTTTTTTTTGTATGGGCATACTGCAGGTCCCATGTCAGTATGATGTGACAACCCCCATCCCCCCCCCACCCCCCCGAGCTGGATACACGCGGTGATAAGGTGCAGTAGGGAGTGGTACAGCCATTGTATCCTCTCCTGCAGCAAGTCAGCCCACAGCTGTTGTAACTGGCCCTCGAGACCCTGCAGATTGGCACTGGGTCTGAGTTGACGTCTGAGCTGATCCCACACATGTTAGATTGGGGAAAGATGGGGGGACCTGGCTGGCCATGGGAGGACCTCAACATGACGCAGGCAGTAGACACGCATGCTGTGTGTGGACGGGCGTTGTCTGGGTGAAAGACTGTACCAGGGTGCCGTCTCAGGAGGAGACATGCGGATGCAGGATGTCACTGACGTAGTGCTGTGCTGTCAGGGTCCCCCGAATCACTGACAGAGATGATCTGAAGTCATACCCTATGGCTTCCCACACCATGATGTCATACCCTATGGCTCCCCACACCATGATGTCATACCCTATGGCTCCTCACACCATGATGTCATACCCTATGGCTCCTCACACCATGATGTCATACGCCATGGCTCCCCACACCATGATGCCAGGAGTAACGTAGGTGTGTCGCTCCACAACATTGGCAGGATTTGGCCTCTTCCCTTGGCGCGGCCATATGCACACACATGACGGTCATCCATGGTAATGCAGAACCCGGAGTCATCGCTGAACATGATACGACGGCACTCGTCATCAGTCCATGTCTCCTGGTTACCACTCCACTCCAAACGCAGTCGTCTCTGCGCTGGTGTTAACAGCAGCCTAAGTATGGGACGGTGAACCCATAGTCCGGATGATGCCAGTTGATGAGACACGGTGCAGGATGACACGGGGTGTTGCAGAGAGTCCAGTACTTGTGTCTGGATGGCAGACGCAGATGTCATGGGGTTCTGTAATGGCTCATGCAAACCCACAATGTGACCCCAATCAAACTCCCTCAGGTGCTGGTAGTGCTGTCTAATGCACCCAGGAGGCATCCTCTGTGTCCGCTGACTATACATCCCAGCTTCTTGCAAATTTAATCATTTACATACCCATCTCTGGTCTGCACGTGCGCCAAATTACATCCGAATCGAACCGTTAATTCTTGGTGCTTGACATTTTTTTGTCACTGAGTATATAAGCGCGAGTGAATCATATGTGCTATTAATACAGAAAGGGTTTATTTTCTATGCATTTCTTATGTTTTCTGTGTAATTTAATATACCGTTTACAGGACATAATATGCAGAATACAAATAGGTTCAATAAACGTCAGAGATTTTCCAAAAATTGAGAATCAGGAGATTTGTTTGTTCGGTCAATTAGGTAACTAACAGGTGAACACGTAAGTGGATAAGTTAGCTAGACTTGTAATGAGAGGCTGATGCGCTCTTTTTTCACAACACCGTATGTTTATTCCATTTCAAAATCAGGCCAAATGTTATTTTCAGATACCGAAGTGGAGCACTGCACTAGCCTTCAGAGCAGGCATACGTTGTGAATGACATTCACCACTTTGCTACAAAACCGTTCACTGCCAGACAGCAAATTATCCGTCAAACCACAAGGTAATTCATAAAAACTTGGCGAGGCAGATGCTCAAACAGAGCAGTAAGCTCTACAAACGTTAATAGCAGTGGGCTTCAAACAACACAGATAAATTTTTAAAAGCCATCTGCTCTACAGAGATGGTTATAGTTATTAATATTAATAGCGGCAATTAGAGGCTTAACTCTGGCTGTAAAATATATTACAAGTATTCTCCAAAGTGGTAATACTTTACTTGACAGTGCACAAATATAGTATTATATACTATTACTTATGTATTAATTAACCACAAACTAAGTCTTAGTTACATACTGATCTCATGTTAATTCATCATTAATAAATCATAATGCATATTTAATCAAGCAGTTACTATATTTGTCACTGTATCTGTCTATTTCTGCAAACCTTTGTGAACTGCTGAAGGAACAAGTCATGAATAACAAAAGTGAAATACTGATCATGTTTATTCATCATTAATGAATCGTGACATATCTTCTCAAGCAGTGTTAATTTTGTTCACGAAATTTTTTCGTCAGTTATCGTCAACGACCTTCATTTTCATACTAAAACGAAACGATAACTAAATAAAAATGATTTCGCGACGCCTAAGACTATGACGAAGTGTACTGACAATTTCGTAAGAGAATAAAAACGAGACGAAAATGTTCGCCAGAGACGAGATACAATTGGAACTACCGTAGTTCGCGTAAGGCGGGGTTCAGTTAGAGAAAATTTCCTGAAGCAAAGGTCCATTAGATCATAATGTCTAACTATTTAGTGTGACATATATTTAAGTAGCCGCTATTATTTGTATCAACATCTACTAAATAGGTAGGGCTGCATTTCAAAATAAGAGAAAATAAATAAAATGTGATAATTGTGCATGTTTAAATAAAGTGCTTAACTCAAGCCGTAAACGCGCCCTAATACAGTCGTGTCTATGTCATATATTTTAGTGATCATGGATTTAAGTATTGGTTTTCTATAATACCACACCGGTAATAAAATTAAAGTCTCATTTTAATATAAATACATACGAACTTATCACTTTAATCGCTGTTAGAGTAGGATATATGGACGGTCTTATTATTTCGAAAATATATAAAACGTGACGTGTTTTTCTCATATTAGCTTTATATTTGTCGGAGTAACAACGCAAACGGAATGACAAGCCGTTTCAAGCGAAAACAGCGCATTTTCATTTTTATTTCAAATAAAACGCGGGGTTGCCACCTACGGGCAGCTGGCCAGAGTGAGATTTTCAATTTGAAATGTCTGGACACAACTGAAACAGTTCTTACCTTGCAAATAGTCTGCTTCTGTATTTAACCGTGTAAATACACTTTGGACGTTTATCATGTGTCATGCCAGATTCTTGAGATTTGGCAGCCATGAAAACGTACATTTTTTGTTTCACCTGAGTTGATTTTTATAACAAACATTACTTCATACAGTTGTTAAAAAGCGGAAACTTCAACGAACATGAAATCACTATTAAACTACGCCTACAAATATTTATTTTAATATTTTTATTTTAATATCCAGAGAGAGCAGGCCTGGTGGCATTATTGCCTATGCACTTTGAAGTGATTTTATTTTTGCACTAATGGCACTACTGATTTTACAGTACTGTACTCAGTTTCCGGGTAAATAAATACATGTGAACATAATGGTGAACATAATGACTTTCTGACATCAAATTTAAGGGAAACTTTAAACATAACACTTTACACTTTTAATTTTAGTTGACTAAATCAACTGTAGTTTTAGTCGACTGTAATCTTATGACATTTAGTCAACTAAAACTAGACTAAATTATGACTAAAACTAAATAAAAATTCGCTGTCAAAATTAACACCGTTCTAAAGAAGGAACTATTTTTGTTCATGATTTGTTCATAATTTGTACTTCAGTAGTAACTGGGTTATTACTAAGTATTTGTGCTCCAACAGGTAGTGTTACCTAAAAAGTATATTCTCGAGCTAATTTTTAAAAAATCGATTAGAATGGAAAGCAAAATTAGGAGAAATGGTATGACAATGACTGTTTAAGTATAGTTTAAGAACCCAGAAAACATTTAACTCACATTCAAATAACACATTTTAGACATGTTCTGTCCAATCAGCCATCAGACACCTGTAAAATCTGTGATAAATTAATTATAGTTAATGGCATAAGACAAAAAGTCTTAAAAATACACTCACACTTTTTGTGCACTTGACAGCCAAATAGGGTAAAAGAGGCAAGTGGAAAATTGTGTATAATTAAATGCAAATTCGCAGAAGACTGGAGTAGACTCAGCAACCCTCGTTAGTCTACAGCAGGGGTGGGTAACCTGATCCATGGAGGGCTGGTGTAGGTGTGGGTTTTTGGGATGGCCTCTCCATCAGCCAATAAGAGTGGGTCTCCAGGATTGGAGTTGGGAACCATTGTTTTATTATTGGCAGATTGAGAGGCCATCCCAAAAACCCGCACCCACACCAGCCCTCCATGGAACAGGTTCCCCACCCCTGGTCTACAGTGTACTGTTAAGGAGAGGGGCATGTGTCTGGAGTTTCGTTGGATGTAATGGTCCCCAGTTCCCCAGAGATTGGGGCCCAATATGATAAACATTCATGGGGCCCAAAATCTCTAGCAGTGGCCCTGCTTGAGGGTAGGAGACTTACACATTTCAGTGAATATTCAGCCATTCAATTCTATTGACTTGGCAAGTTACAGCAAATTCCGATTAGTAGGTCATGGCCATTCTTGTTGATAAGGATTTTAAAGACCTGAGATGGACTTAATAGAGCCATTAGGCTGCAGTGCGTGGTCTTAGTGATTACTATGCAGCATGACAGCTAAAGGCTCTAAGGTCTCTGTGAAGGTTCTGATTCGCTGTTCCTGAGTGATCCAGGCATGACATGACAGCGATTTACACCGACGCCTATCTGTCACAGACATAGAAAAAATGATCTGAACTTCATGCTTTTATGTGCGGCATTGAGTGGTGTACAGTGGATTGTTGGAATGGGTATAAGACAAAGAAAAGTAAGGAAGTGTTGAGATATATCTGATAGGCTGTGATATTATTTAATTTAATTAGATGCATCACATACTTAGGGCACAAAAATTGATGGCCATATCAGAATCTGTTGTTCTCAGAATCATTTTCTCCCTTACCAGGCCGCACACCAACTTCGGAGAATATTACATACATACTCCACTGGAGATGGTGATTAGGCTCTGCCAATGCCATTTGCCCAACCATTAAAATAAGAGGTACATGACAAATGGCAGCTATCCAGGAACTGCACAGTGACTAGAACAACTCCATTATGCTTTTCACGTGGACAGATATCAAACCATGAATGAGGCTTTTAAGTTGAAGTATATCAACAACATACTGGATATGTAGGGTACAATTACCCTTTATTCCTCACTGAATGTGGCACCAGCGAACAAGAAAAAGGGGGTTTTCTCCTCTCTGTTTGAATTGTACTGTATCTCAGCCCTGTGCGATTCTTCGTGTTGCTTATATTGTGGAACATTTGAACAAAATCACTGTTTTACAGCAATGGTGGACTGAAGAGTTTAGGAAAATAGGACAGGCACTATGAAGCTCTGGGATGGTTTCTTTCTCAGTACGGGCTTCTCTCTCGCCACCTTCCTGCACAGACCGGTATTACACATGGTTTTGTTATCGCTGCTTGATGCAGCTTTATTACACTGGGTTACGTGGCTCATTCAGACAGGTTGCTTGTGTCTCAGTAGTTTTCCTTCTAGCCCCCCTGATGTGTTCTGAATGACAGATTTTTCTAAGCAGTGTCTGATGCAGTCTGATGCACCTTACACTGTTTTACTATTAAGCTATCAATGCTCACTGAGATCTTATAAGCTTATTTTAAACCCGTTGCTTCTCTTAAAATTCCCATAACAATCCCAAACTGGGGGCAGCATGGTGATGCAATGGTTAGCACTGTTGCCTCATGCCTCTGAGATGAGGGTTCAGCTGTCTGCCATGGCCCCATGTATGTGGAGTTTGCATGTTCACTGTGTGACATCAAGGGGTTTCATCAGGGAACTCCAGCCCCCCCCCCCCCCCCCCCCCAATATGAAACATGCTGAGGTTAGTTGGAGTTGCCAGATTGTCTGTAGATGTGAGTGTGTCCTGTGATGGATTGGTGACTCGCCCTCGAATGTCCCCCCCGCCCCCATGATCCTGAATAAGACAAGTAGTTTCAGGAAATGGATAGATGGACCCCCAAATTGCTTTTACATCTTCATTTCTCCCTGCCTTGTGCCCTTTGTTTTCTAGGAAGACCCCTGGCTCACCACGCCCTTATATGGAAGATGGATGATGCTGATTTAAACTGCTTTTATGCAGAAAACATTGGGCAGCATGGGGTCACAACCACCGTTTCAATTGTTCAGTGATGCAAGGCCATATAATCTAGAGATAATGGACATTCATACTTCACACATACAAGAGAAACTCTGTTTTAGTTAAGGGCATCAGGACCCAATGGATGCCATTATTGGTTGTCATTTTTATCATGGTTGTCATAGGTAGTCCTAGAAAATCTGCCCATGTATTTTTTGTCACATAGTGTCTCAGGAGCAGCAATAGGTGCTTAAACAATCAAATGATGACAAAACCACCTCAGAATGCTATTGTTTCGAAAACAATTTCAGAGCTGGCTTTCAGAAGAGCTGTCAGTCTAGATTCTATGCCAAAGAAAGTCAGGGTCACATTAAAATGTAAAGTGGAGTTCTTTAATTTCAAGCATTTAATAAGTGCTGTGCCCAAGTAATCAATGGAGAACTAATTCCAGCTTTCAGAGCTAGATTGGATGCAAAAGGAAGATCCTGACCTGAAAATTCCAAAGCATGAAGAGAATGGACACAATCTCAGTTGAACTAGGAAGTCGAGGGCATTATAAGCAAGTTATGAACTCCTTGGTAATGAAGATGGTTTGAGCTACATTCCACAGGAGTCAGCTGGAGGTCGGCCACATTCTTCTTCGTCCGTGTCCGTTAGCAGAGGCCCTTCCCTCTGTTTTTTGGGTGCACCCCTGTCTGGTGCCCTATGCTGCCTGGGATAGGCTCTAGGTCATGGTGACCCTGTCCGGGACCGGTGGTTGGAAGCTGGATAGCTGGATAAATGACCTGAAATAAGCAAATAGGGAGTATGCCAACACACTTAGAATGATTAAGATCCAAACCCTTGGATGAAAATGAAAAACATTTGAAAACATTCACATAGGCATGTGTGTCAGAATGGCTGAGCGGTCTACAGCTGTTGTCTCTCCCAAGGTGGTGGGGCTTCTGGTCTCTGAATAGAGGCGTGGGTTCAAATCCCACTTCTGACATGTTATTTTGGGGGTGATGTCTGACCCTGCAGGTTACTGCCTGACTCTGCTTCTTGATTCATCCATCACAACACTGGATGAAGGATAACTGAATTCTGTTTGTGATGCGCAGCATTTTCAAGATAAGTTTCAGATTTTTTAGGCTTTGTCCACATGTACATGTAATGTTTTTGAAAACTGTGTTTTTCCTTCTCTGTTATTAAAAAAAATCTCCATCCCCTAATGTTGTAGTGCTTGAGATTGGTCTTGATCTTGAGACCAGTCTTGAAACCACTTTTTAGCAGTCTTGTTAAATAACTTCAACAAGTTCCCAAATGAATACAAAATCTAAGATATTCATTTGCAACTGGCACTAACCATGTATTCCTTCACAGTACTAAGCCATAGAAAGGTCTCCAATGACACCACTGCATTCCACCATCAGAGAAACTCTAATCTCAATATTTATAAGATTATATTTGTAGTGCCTGCAAATTTTCATATTTGAGACAAAAAAAATAGTTTTTTCCTCATAAGAAGGATATCAAGACATAAAATTATAACATAACTGAGTAGCTCAGAATGTCCTGAAAAAAAAACTGTGAAGCATATGTGGCTAACTCATGTACATATAATGTAATAAGCCTAAAATCAAAGGGATAGAAAAACCCAAAAATAGGGTTCAAAGGGTTAACACAGTACTGTGATTGGGTGTAAAACTTCCTGCTTCAAAGTTCAAATGCAACCAATCAGGTGCGTCTTATTTGAAAAACTGCTACATTTGCACATAAGCATTTATACAGAAATTTTAAGATAAAACATCCAAGGTTCAAATGATACTGTGACACAAACTTTAGGCCATACTGCCTAGCCCCCTGATGATGTATGTGCTTCATATTTTACAGTATGTTGTGTTATGTAGGCTCAAACATTAGTCTGTTTCTGATCTTGACTTGGTCTAGCCCTGTCTTGGTCTTGGTCTTGTCTCAGTCTCACCCTGCCTTGGTCTTGGTCTTGATGCACTCTGGTCTTTATTTATTTATATATTTTAAATGCCCAACCACCACCACCACCCTCTATGAAGGACAACTTTATTTTTTAATTAGCTGAGCAACAAATCGATACATTAAGTGAAGCCACTCCAAACCAGCACACCCCCTGCCCATCCCCCATTATGACAACACAGTATACAGATAGACAAGTAAGATATGGCAGGTAAGACAGACAAGACATGACGTTGTAAACTTGTAAGACCTAGCAGATTGACGTAGACACACAAGGTAGGGCAGGATGAAGCAAACCCTTACACTCACTGGGATATTTAGGGATTTTCTGTGAAGTTATGAGAGCTTATGAGATACATTGAGGTATGATTGCATTGAGGAGTTGTAGTGTCAATGTGTGTGTCTGTGTGAGTGTAATTATGTGTGTCATTCCTTGGATTTAATTTACAGGCAAGTCCAGTGCAGTGGTAAATCAGCCCCAAACTTTTTGAAGTCTGGGGTTTGCATTAAGCAGAGATATATAAAATCTTTCTCGACCAATGGGTTGTTTGATTTGGTTGATGTTTAGTTTTATTGAAACGGGGGCATGATCACTGATTAGAATGGGATACATTTTGGGTTCTAGGATATTGGAAACAATTGAGTTACTAGTAAGGAAAAAATCAGTACGGGAGTATGATTTATGGGGTGGAGTGAAGTGTGAGTATTGTCTGATATTAGGATTTTTTAGTCGCCAGCTATCGCCAAGACAAAACTTTTAATATATCCATGGATGCCAGTTTCTAGGATTGACGGTAGTGGATGAACTATTTAAAGTAGGGTTGATCACTGTATTAAAGCCAAGAGTTTGATAAATTGGATAATGACTCAAAAAACGTATGGAAGAAAGCGAGGTCATCAGAACTGGGTCCATATATGCTTGCAATAGTGAGGTTTTTGTTGTTGATTGTGGTGTTAATAATGACATATCACCATTCAGGGTCCGTACCAAGCGGAAATGAATATATTTGATTTTGCATCCATTTGGTAAATTGTTGAAGCTACTAGAAAAGACTGCTAAAAAGGGGTCTCAAGACTGGTCTCAAGACCAAGACCAATCTGAAGTACTACATCAGTAAGGGATGGAGATTGTTTTTTTTTTTTAACAGGGAAGGAAAAACACTTTTCAAAAATACCCATGTACAGGCCTAAATGATCTGAAATGTATCCTGAAAATGCTGTGCATCACAAACAGAATTCAGTCATCCTTCTTCCAGTGTTTTGATAGATGATTCACAAAGCAGGGTCAGACAACACCCCCAAAATAGCATGTCAGAAGTGGGATTTGAATCCACACCTCTATTCAGAGGCCAGAAGCCCCACCAGCCAGGGAAGAGGAATAACCTTGAGTCTGGCACTTTAGACCACTCAGCCATCCTGACACATACTACTATAAGTCTTATCAAATGGTTTTCATGCCCCAGTTGAACAAAGCAGATAATGTGCCCCCATGATAAGATTCCACATGATCACAACACAAAGCATAGAGTGTAGGAATGTCCACATACACTGGCAGAACTGAGAGCCAGAGTGACTGAGTGGCAGTGTAGTGGTTAGGTATGTACCCTTGATAGCAGAGGGCTGCTAGTGCGAATCCTGTGCATGCTTACTGTTATGGCAGCATTTGGGGCTTAGTGGGTTAGGATACCACACCTATGATAGGAAGGTGACCAATTCAAATCCTAGGGTAAGCAAAGTAATATCACCATCGAGCCTTTGAGCAAGTACCTTAACATAAATTTCTTTAGTGACTGAGTGACTTTGCATGACGTCACTTCAAATAAAAGCATCCACTAAAAAAGTACAAATGTAAAGAGGCTTTTCCTCTGATCCTGGGGAAGATTAAGTTTAGAAACTTGATTTCACACAGATATGTAGAGACCGCATCAAATAAAAGTATGTTAAATGTAGCAAATTCAGTACTTCAGTAAGCACCAAAAAGACTATTACAACACCACAGGGAAATATTTGTTCACCATTTTCAGTTTATTGAGGAAAAGCGGGTACAAAAAAAAAAAGTAACGGTGATACTGATAAATCACTGCTGAGACCCAGATGTGCCCACAGTCTTGGTGAGAGCAAAGGGCAAATGGAAAGGTTCTACTCTAGTCATCCATACACAAGTAAGGCGGAGTCTGCGGAGAAGCCAAGCTACATTAACTTCACTATCATTAGCTGCCTGGAACATGCTCATATCTGAAAATATTAAGACACCATGTGACTTGAAGCGCACACCATTTTATCCTGGTATGGGGCAAACAGAGCTCAACAAAGGTTTCAAAATGCAGTCTAGCAACTTCATAAGCCTTAGCTATAGCCTAAAGTTCTCAGCTCAAAGTACAGCAGGTAGCAAAATGTCCAAAAATGCACGATGGCCCAATCTTTCTCAAGAGTTTGCCATGGGAATGCATGGATAAAGATGGAGCTGACAGATACACATTTGGTTAACAGATTTCTGTATTTCACATTTATACCTTTGTGCTAAGGGTGAATTACACAACCAGATACCATTTCAGCTTGACAAACACCATCACTGCGCTCAAGAAAATGCCAGCATTAAAAGGGATAAAAGAAATATTAAAAACTACAAAAAAAAACAAAATAAAACAATAAAAAGGTATTAGAAAATTGCTGCTGTTTCATATTTTTTTCCATCAACTTCTTGGTTTGCAGTCAATGGTTACTCTGTCTTTTATACTGGTACTCAAATTTTTGGGAGGGAAAAAATATACCTAACGAAAACAAAAAAATGCAGCAATACTATAAAATGCTAAAAATAGCCAACGGAATGATTGGGAAGGATATCATTACGCAATCATTTTGCTGAAGGAAACTATTAACCAGCCCTGTAGTATTTGCACATTAGATAACTAATCTTTTCAATTAAGTACACATGCCTACAGATGTTAAAAGGTAGGAGTGAATGATATTTTAAAGTGTGGTACGTAAGTGCTGAAGGGCGGGGTTATTGAACTTTTACTTTTGCAGGATGACTACTTGAATGTTATCTTCTTCCACAATCCTAACAAAAAAAAATAATTCCAGGTATCAGTAAATATGAAGACACGGTTGGCTGATGGCCCCGATCTCATGAGGGTTGTTGGACACTGCATGGTGCAGCAGCTGGCATCTCAAAGCTAACCACCCACACTCACGGACATTTATACTCTGAACATTGATGATTTCACAGGCCCAGTTACTAAATCTGCTGAGGGCTTGGATCCACAGAAAATAAAAAGCTTAACATTTCATTAGGGTATTCTAACAAATGGGCGGGAAAAAAAAAATAGGAGGAGGTGTCTTAATACTTTGATTCTGGGCTTTCCCTTTTATGTGTATTTAAGAGTAACATGAACAATACAAGTAATCTGACCAGAAAACTGTTCTTCCAGTGGTATTCCAAAGGGACATTACCCACTACAACTGAATCTCAGATGAATTACTGAGGGGTTTAAAGAATGATGTCTTTTACAAATAATTTAGATGTCTAATGTCTGGCTTGAAGATGAATGAAGATTTTCTTCAACATTTCAGTTTCTTTTGGCTGAACTTTAAAAAAAAAAATAATAATCAAAACCTGAGAACAAACCAATGAGCAAAATGATGTATGGAGAAAACTGGATGCGGAGATATTGTAGTGATACCCAAAGTAGTAAAACTGAAAATGCACAAAAACATCCCTCAATAATTCACAGGAGCAGCCCCCACATTAACCTTACTCTCAATGACAGTGACAGCTCTACACCTACTATTGACTGGTTTGCTATCTGGATAGTTTTGTTGAGGGAATCTGCGGGGTACAGTGATCTATGTGGTGAGCTGTTGTGTGCACCAATTCTATGTTCCTTTGGGTGGGGTCCATTTTAAAGAGCTGGGGTCAATGGTCTTGTTGTTGTTGCCTCTCTTGGTCTCCTTAGCTTTCCATTCATCAATAAGGTCCTAAAAACAAAAAGGATAACACAAGTAAGTTGAGTTTTTGAGGTAGCAAGTTCTTCTGTAATCCTAAACTCCACTGAACACCAGTGCATAAATGAAAAAGAACATGCCTGTCTCTTTAAGACAAGGTGCTTTCCTTTCCAATACTTAAGCATCTGGAGGGACTGGAGTGTGCTAACAATATCCACAGGGTTCACCGCTGTCTCCTGGCTGATCTCTGCAAAGGGACCAAGGTGGTTACACTAGTATAATGCAATCATAATTCGATGCAATATAAACTTGCTTTTTCAATAATCTCTATGATCAAGCAGCAGATTCCAAAATAAAGATAATATTCAAATTACGAATAAATGTCAACACAACAATGTTTTATTTAAAGATCTAGACCTCTAGTACTACCTTTGATGGAGATCTCCTTGCCCTGGAAGTTGTGCAGGTAGCGCAACAGCACCTCCTTCCAGTAGCTCCGGTAACTGATGAGGCCCAAGTCGGAAAGGGGACGCTCAGGGGAGCCCACCTTCTCCTCCACTTTGGACAGCAGGTAACCTGAGAAAGCATGCACACTGTATACAGCCTTCCTGCGAAAACCTCTCAGGGTGGTTGTTACATGTTCAGGCGTCAAATGTCCTGTGTGTACCTGGCACAGGGCAGGGCATTTTATACAGCGTTCCTAAAGTGCATCCTTCAGAAAGTCACTTCCAAACCAATCATATTTAACTGAATCGTATATTTTATTTTTTTTTTTTAAGAATAAACTTCAGTATTTTAAGATCTATCAAACAGGCAGATACTCAACAGGAAATTGTTTCTGAAATTTGAAAAAATGAAGACCAAAAGACACCTGCACAGACCAACAGACCACAAACCCGACGAGTGACGGACTACTAGAAATAGAACACGAGCCACACTCACTGAAATCGATCAGCATCTTGCCGTAGCCCTGCCTCATGTATTGTGGCATTGTCAAGATGCAAGACACGTTATAGTTCAGGAAGGAATTCTTCTCCTAAAGACAGATTAAAGCAAAGGCAGCAAACATTAATGCGTAGAAACTGAAGCCTGTGGAAATTACAAATCTCACAAAGGTGCTCTACACAAAACAAGACATGACATCTGAAATTAACTGCAGAAGGGCTAGTGGCCTGAATACTACCTTAGAGAAATACCCAACGAGATGGCATCCTGTGTTATCCGCTTCTGTCATGACATAGAACAGAAATGGCTCTACGTCGTAGTACAGTGTCTTGTGGTCCAGGAAAAGCTTAGCTAGCAAACAGAGATTCTGGCAGTAAATCTGTGGAGGGAAACTGCAGGTCAGAATGAGCCTCATCTCCTTTGTTAGCATCTTGTGAATTAGCATGCCCATCTAGCAAACGTGACTAAAGACGTTACGAGAGTTACTGTGAGGCGAGTGTTATTTTAAAAGCTCTGCTTAGTAGCAGAAAAAAAAAAAACGGATGTGCAGTCTAAGTCGTAAATCAAGAAACCTAACCAAACCTAAAATCTATGAAATTAAGGCAGCGTTGTAATGACATCTAAAGAAAGCCACAAGGTAAACAAAGACTAACTCAAACTACAAAAGAAAATCTAGAAACTCTCCTAACCTTGTTTTTCTTGCCGTCCACCTCAAACACAGAGATGGCTCCCTTCCGGTAGATCTCATCCCCAGGAGGGTGTTTCCACACACACTTCGCCTGTGGGAAAATTGGAAATGAGCACAAATAGAATGTCTATTAGCAATGGCTGCCAGCTCCTATCAGAACAGAGACCACCAATGATGGCCAAAACTATGCTTCATGAACCATTTGCTGTATGCTCTGACCCTACTAGATAGTCAAGGCATGCCCCAAATTAATCCAAGAGCGCCATCTAGTGGGGACAAAAAAATACAGCAAATGGTTCATGTAGCGTCATTTTGGCCATCACTGGAGACCACATAAGCAGAGGTGACTGAAGAAGCAATGTAAATGCTGACGTTCTTCGGACCAAAGTCTTACGTTTACTAAACATCAAAGCAGTATGAGTTGTCTTACCATGTGCCTGCGCAGAATGGTCTGGCTCTTCATGTACTTGAGGCAGAACTCGCACATGTAGAGACGTCCCAGACGGGCATACTCCTCAGGATAAGGCGAGTGGTACCAGGTGCCCAGTTCATAGCGGCCAAACAGGATGGTCTTGATCATGTTGCTCCCCTCAGTGATTTGGCCCTGGAGCCGCAGTTTCTCCTGTGCACATTGGGAGATGAGGAGAGGGGCGAGGAAAACAGACTTAGATACCCTGACAGTGTCAGAGAGCCAGGAGGAGAGCCATGGCTCGCGATGGAATTAGAGTGGAAAGAAGTCGCAGTACATCAGCTACTTAGAATTCGGTGATCACCACATGGGCACCTATCAGGTTCAATGTTTACTAGATTCATGAAGAAAAAAAAAAAGAGTACATGTAAAAAATTAAGTTTTCATATTTAACACAGCATCCCTGTACTGGATATGTGGCTGGAAGATTGGATGGAAGGGTAGGTAGGTAGATGGATGGGTGGCTTGTATTTTATTGACCTTGAAATATTGGGGATTATTTTTGTTATAACCACTTAAGCAAAAAAATAAAAAATAAAACAAAATAATAATGCATTAGTATGTTGCAGTGCATCAAACGAGTGCAGCGGAGTGTATGGTGCAAAACGTCACTCAAGCCCATCCTACCAGCTCACCCCAAGGTGTCACTACAAGCTAAAGGCAAGAGGAGGAGGAAAGGAGAGGAGGTAATGAGTCGTCTCTCTTACAAGATCCTCTGAAGCACGTGCCTGGGCTTTTCTAAAGAGCTCCAGGTCATAATCACTAGTGATGTTCTCAAGAAGAGGCTCTCTGGTGTTGCCGTGGGTCTGCCGGTGCTCCTGGGAAGATCAAGAAGTCAAGAAAGAAAGGAATCATTTCAGTTCAATCACAGCAGCAGGAAGTGTATGCATCTGCATATTATACCTGGACCACAAGCTGCCAAGATGGTCAGTAACCGCAGACTCCAGCCTTACCATGTACTTCTCCTTCTGCTCTTTAAGGAGCCCCGCATTCCTCTTCTTCCTCATTTCTGTCACCTTCTCCTTGTACCTCACCTGCCTCTCCGTCGGTGCCTGGAGATGACAGCACAGAACTGTTTACAAGCGCACAGCCAAGTGCAACAAATCACATCCGCCCTCCTTGCCAAACGAGGATGGCACGCTGCTTGTGGTTTACAGTTACTTACAGCCCAACAGTGAATCCACATCCCATGCCAAACCGAGTGATACTGCCCGCTACAGAATACCTGGTGGCGAGTAGCATGTCTGTTGTTTTCATCCTGCCGGTGCGAAAGTGTCCTCTCTTCCACTTGCTTGTCCCGGCTAGTAGCTCGAACCTACAGGAAAGGAAGGTGATTATTCAACCCGGATGGTTTACATTCTCGGCGGCTGTAACTCTTATTGCCAATGGACACCTGCCAGTAAAGTGTAATGCTTACCTTGCACTCATCTGCAGACAGGTTATGGTACAGAGGGCATCCAGATATGGAAAAATGCCTCTCATGTTTTCCCGTTAGATGTCCTGCAGAAGTGCCAACACAACAAAACGCTCTTCTCAGTAATCACTATTAAAGTATGCCGTTTGTCTATCAACTATACCTCTGAGTTTCCTCTCAGTCCAAAAAAAACTGCAGGTTCTCCTGAAACTGAAATGGGTTCTCCTGAAACTGAAATGGGTTCTCCTGATTGCCAGTGTGAACATTTGTGTGTCCATGTGCTTCTGGGTACAGGCATCAAGTTCAGCAGGACTGCAGATAAGTGCTTAGGGATGGATGGAGGCAAACGCTGAGTAGAGCAAAACAAAGGTTCTGTACTCACACACTGAATACTATATATACATAAGTATTTACGTGGTATAGGAGAACATTACTTCAAAACAATGCTGAGAGAAAAATTACTATGGCTGGCGTGGAACATAGATGCAGAACTTAAGGCTCTCCTCATGTTTGGTAGAAACAATGTTCTTTCACGTACCCAAATAAAACCTGAATGGTACTAACTGACCCTGGCACAATTACGGCTACACATTATTCATCAATACTTAATTGCGTCTGAAACACACAGCTATTTAGAAAGACACATTGAGCTTCTCTCATATCCAGTGTATTTGTACTATATAAAGAGGAAAAGGAGCAGCATGGTGATGCACTGGTTACCACTGTTGCCTCACACATCATGAACCAGGGTTCGAATCCCCGCCATGGCTCCGTGTGTGTGGAGTTTGCATGTTCTCCCCATGTTATCGTGTGGTTTCCTCTGGGTGCTACCAAACTACACATAGGTACATGAGAGTGCTCCCTGTGGTGGGTCGGCGCACCATCCTGGGTCGCTTCCTTCCTTGGGCTCATAGGCTCTGGACCCCCCATGAGCAGAATAAGTGGACACAGAAAATGGGTGGATGAAAAGGCTTTTGTTGGGTAAAGCCAGTCTGATGAGCAGTCGTTTAAGCTATACTGACAATTATGTTCCCGAACAAAACATTTGCCTTGGAACTCTTTCCACCTTAGTTCACTTAGTGTAACATTTAAACCAAAAAAAAAAAAAAAAAAAAACAAAGTCATTTTTAAGAAAGATGGCTGTGACCAAGCATTTCGAGGTAGTCTGTCAGTATTACGATGCTAGAATATGAATCACCTGTTTTGTTTGCTCATGGCAAGTATGTCTAAAAAAAATAAATAAAATAAGTGAATTACCCTTATTTGGTAACTGCTTACATTTCATATTGCCTACAGCCTCATGCTTAATACGACCATTTCTGCAAGTCCACTGGGTCAGCATTATTCACACAGCCTCAGATTTATGTCAGAAAGCTCGATTAAAAATAATTCCTAATAAACCCACACCAAAATACTTCCTTGTGTTAATCACACTAGCAAATAGCTGTATAACTCACAGCAAAACCCTCCAGACATTCTGAAGGCAAAAAAAAAAAAAAATTCATTCTGTTGCTCAGGAACAAATAAGAGGTGCCAGCATTCAATCGTTGGTCAACAACTTTGTTAAATACCCTCCATTTGGAAAGGATCAGGTACATTATTAATGACAGTTATGACAAATTTCAGGAAAACGGCACTCCTGGGAGGGAGGGGGGGGGGAGTAGAATGGGACTGATTTCAGTTTGGCTCTGTATTTGCAGTGTCTTTTCCATCATATTAAGTGCGTGACTTAGATTACCCAACTATTCATTATGTCATTGTTAATCTGTATGCGCTTATGTTTGTTCTACAAAAAAAAAAAAATAGCTGTATATGTTTTGATCTTCTTAAAGAGGGTACTTACGCTAAACAAACTCCATCCCACCACACACCCATACTTTAGGCTGTGCAATAAACCTGCTGCCACTCGGATGTGCAATATTCATCTGGTAATTTACCTGTATTACTACACTTAACAATATTTATTCTATTTATATATATCGTATTTCTGTTTCTCATGTATATATCATGGTGTATATAGCAGAGTCTTTTATAATCTTATTTCAGTTCTTATACTTATATCTTGACTTATATCTTTTATATTCTTGTCTTGTGTCTCTGTCTGTGTGACAGTTTAGTAGTAACATGAGCAATTTCCTCTGGGATCAATAAAGTTTTTCTGATTCTGATTATATTGCTTTCTCAAAATAAATATTTGCATTTCTCTTTCCACTATACTGACAGTTTAATTCTACCTGCAAGCAAAGGACATGCATCTAATTACACTGCACCCAGAAATACTGCAGAGACAGAGATATTCTTTAAGGAACAGGTTGGAAACCTTTGCATTACCTAATGAGTTGCAGCCTGGAGTCGGACACTTCATGTTGAAGTTATAGCTCTCATGGAAGCGGCGGCGCTTGGGCCGATGGGAGAGGTCACTGCCGGAGTCTTTGTGGGACATGTCCTTGGCTAAGCTTTCATCATGGGAGGCATTAGGGCTTGAGATGTCGATGTCGGACTCTGATGACGGAGCGTTGCCAGTGGGTGTCCGGGGCGGAGACTCATCGTGATCGACGGCATGCTTGAGGTCTGGTGCGTCAGGATGAGAGAGGAAGAAAGAAAAGTTGGGACTGCGGGAAAAGATAGGCGCACACTTACAAAGCACATGGGAGAGGAACCTTCTCCAGTGCACACATAAACCCCCCATAAAGGAAAAGACACTATGTTCCGCATACATGACAGTTGCTCTTTGTGGGAAGGTGGGCACTTCACTACTCCATTCACACGGCTAATACTCACACACTCGATATCAGTATCCAGGACGTCACTGTGACAATGACATGCAGATACACTCCCTCATACTCCAGCCATTGGAAAAATACTTTCATGAATCATAATCAGTCAAATTTTTAAAAATAATAATAATAATAACAATAATCAAACTTACCAAGATATCTACAATGGCATTTCGAGGTGCAACTGTTTGAATGCCTCTTTTCTACTCTACAATCGTCATAACTGGTTTTAAGCAAAGAAATAAATCCTATTTTTAAACTATGTCCCTTAAATTCCAGAGCTTGAAGTGCTTGTGCACTGTTCTTTCCCTTTACAAAAACCAACTCTGGTTTCCTGCCCTGCAATGATCTGCTGAGCAACCAAAGAGTGCCATAAGGCTGCATTCTCAGCAATATGCTTCCAGGACTTGACCACACTCGATCAGAATTCGCTTTTATACACCAAGGTATCTTATGCCACAACATGCAATATACCAACCACCCTGTGAATCCTAAGGACGACAGAGGAAACCCAGACTTCAGAAATCACCATTTTGCACATTTTTTACGAACAGAATTCATTGCAGTTGTTCAGATGAATAGGCTAAAGAAAAATAAATACTTATATCACAGCTTGTGTCCCAAAGCTCCAGCTAAGTTTATGATTCAACAATTTATATACAACTGATGTCACTCTCAAAAATGCAGCACAGTGGCATTCACAAAATAAAGAGCAGGCAGTTTGCAAAGCAAAAAAAAAACCATCAGACCTAAACGGTTTCAAAGTACAAAGTGAATACACCACTTTTCATTATTTCTCAGGTACGCAAAGAACCCCAATACACAAAAACAGTAACAAGACATGCCCACCATGTATCGAAAGGGATAAAGACCGAGCACACGTTTTCCACTGAAATATTAAATCTTAAAGCGACACTTCCAAAGACCATGTCACAGAGCTCTTTGTACGTCATGATCAATTAACACAGTAGTTTAGGTGAAACAAAAATGTTTTTGCTGATTGCAGGGAATGCAAAGAAGTGCTTAAATATTCATTGGAAGACATTTCTGGAAATTGATTATGCATTTGATTGAAATTGAATTGGTTTTCTATTAAGCAAGGATTAGACACTGCTTTGTTGCAAAAATATTCACATCATTAGCTCCACTTACCTACCAGAAGGAATCACGTAATTTGAGTTTGTTAGAACTTTTGCTTTCAGGGAATTTCAGCTTTCATCTGATACACCTTATGGCATAAGAACCTTAGAGTATGAATCTCACCAAGAATGTTACTTGGATCATGTGCCCCTGAAATAATTTTCAAACATATGCAGTAAAATCACACCTTCCCCAATTTTAATAAAGACAAGGCAGAGCGGGAAAACAAAGAGCAATGCATTTCAGTACAGCCATGTGTAGCACAAGATGATGTACTGTGTCTACAATCAGTAGGAGACAGCACGGGAAAATACAAGAACTCAGTTCTAGGTGGGGCAAAAGGCAAGCCAAAGAAACAGAACAGGGAGCCAAAAAGCCACAAGAATGACATCATGGCTTGGGTCAATGGGACTCAAAGTGTCCTTGTGTGTCAGACTCGAGCAGTAAGCTTGGCGATTGGGATTTTATTTTTTGGAAATCATTGCTGGTGATCTGATCTCAGAATAATGTGTGGACTTGGGACTGGGGAAGAGTCCTAATTAAACGTTTGGTTGGGAGAATAGCAGCTTTACAGCAAGGATTCAGCATCTTTTCAGCAGACAAAATGTTGTTGTTCAAGATTAACATTTTCAACGGAAAATCTTAAACTACTGATATGCAAATTGATGTCACTGACAATTTCTGTTACTTCAAGGTCTCCCAGAAAGTGATGTTCGAATTCATTTGTCTAATTAGTGAATAGTTAATTCGGGATGATTCCTAAAAAATAACTGATGTAAATTTTTAAGTCATTGGGACTGGTTTTCAGCTTCCAATTGCTCTGTGAATTGAGAATATCCGTTTAACTCAAACTAGGACTCTTCAAAAGGGAAGCCGTTTCTGAGATCTTGGTGAAGCCAGCGGATTTCACAGTAGCCATTATAAGTGGGGCACCAACAGATGCTACTTCAGATCTGAAGACCTTCCCTGAATGCTAAGGATAAAACCTTTAGATTTAACCAAATCTCAAATGGCAAAACAAGCAGGCAAATTGGGTTGTCCACATTTTAATATATCCATTCATAAGTATCCTTTTTACTACAGAATGGAGTTGTGATATGCCAGGTTATCATTTTTGTATATTTTATTATAATTACCTTATAGTTTAAGTATTTGCTATTAAAAAGACACTAGCTTAGCACATGAACTTAACACTCTGAACTAGCTTCATTGGTCTCCCCAGTATCACTTATTTAATTCCGAACTACAAAATGGGAAAAAAATAGATAGGAGCTGATCAATTTTGGGTGTGGAGAACTGAGTTCCCAGGAGAGCTGAGGAAACTGTAGTATGGAGAGGGCTAGACTGCGGGGTGAAGAGTGTGTGGCGATGCTGGCTCCTCCGGCACGTTCTGAAGCCCCGTCGCCTACCCCTGTCTGAGTAGTCCACCGCCTGCTCCGTGTCGGACCCAGAGGAGCGACTCTGCCGAAGGGGGTATTTCTTGGGGGTAACTGGTGCCCCCTGTTGTTGGCTACGGGTCACGCGCCTGGTGGAAAAGGCGGCATCTTCTGAACCCAGGGCCGGTACGTTCCGGACTGGACTGGAATCTAAAAAGAAAGCCTTTACATTTTAACAGACATCTTCTGCTTCCAACCTTGGGGTTGAGCACTGAGTCATGTTAGTCTTAGAAATATTGATAAGCGCTACTTTAAATTAATGTGTTGCATCATTATAGTATAGTAATTTATGTATTCTAAAGCCTAGCCTATATAGTAATGTATGTATTCTAAAACCTGCCTGATCATTGATCCTAAAAATAAGTAAATGACAAATTTAAAAAAATAAAAATAAGAACTGCAGCAACTCATTGTACTGTTTTACAGTAAGACAGTAGTTGATCACAAGGCTTTTACTGCAAGATTGGGAAGTTCACATTCAGGTGGTGTTACCATAAGCCTGTCCATTCAAAGCCTGTCCCCGTAAAATGCTTATAAAATACCCTTGCCTATTTGATTTTCTCACCAAAAAAAAAAAAAAAAAAGAATTATCAGCATTTAAATTTTTCAACAGGCACACAGAATACATTTAATTTCTGGCTGCTCACAAACGAAAAGCCCCTAAATAAAATGAGACTAAATAGCACTATTTTTTTTTATGGACATACTGCTGAAGTTTAAATGGCCAGTGCCCCTCACAATTCGCTCAGTTTCTGATCACTGTAGTGCTGCACAAAATCTGTCATGTGCACCGTTTTGACCGAGTCACTCATGCACCTCTGGCACCATAAGTTCCAGACCCAAGATCTCACAAAGCAAGTTACCAATTTCATTTTGAAGTCAGTGTGGCATCCTCTTCCTTCTAATCTCCTCAACTCTGATGTCTGCATCGACAGCATCTTATACTTACTCACGGCTGCACCAGCTAGAGAGGCACCACTGCTGATGTGTTTACACGTGACACTACGGAAATCAGTGGATGCTGATGTTTAAGAATGCACCAACTTTACAGAATTTAAAATGAAAATGATACATGACACAATGCTTGAATAAATGAAGCCACAGAATGAACCCTGCAGATACCTACCATACTTCTGATATGCTGGTGGTTTGGAATATACCAATTTTTAACTATAGCAAGAAATGCTATTCTGTGTCACTAGCACCACCTTTTATTAACATAAAGATCCCACAATTCTGATCCTTCCTCGTTTGATTGAGAATGCAATTATAAAGCAGAAACCAGAGAAATGCAGGAGACCCCACTTAGACAATGATGCAATAACTCATTGTTGTAACCAACCAACAATGCAGTCACTCACAGGTTGATGAAATGAATCGCCCCTGCTTTTGAAAGTAGCACACTCCCAAGCTGTGCCAATTGGGAATATAGTTATACATCATTTAATGATATACCAATCCATTCAAATGGCTCTAAAGGGTGAATAAGGCCAATAAGAGGCCAAGAAGAGCAAGAAGACGTTGGTGCCAGTACTAGCACAAGAAAATACCACATAAATTCCATAAATAATCCTGTCCTCATTAAACCAAAAATTCAGTTCTTTCCAACAAGAATTTATATGCAGCCGACTGTGACCTGGACGAAACTCCAAAAAGACTATGCATGCTCTGACAACACGGAACAATGCATTAATACAGCAGCAGAGAATTATGCATCGTTTGCTATGCGTCTTGAGGATTAAATTGTATTTTAAGGCCAACGTTTTCAGAAAAGCAGTATAAGGCATATAAGAAGCAAGAGATAAAAGTTATCTTGAAACTGAAAAAGTTGTATAATGTCTCTCAGATAAGGCATTTCTTGCATCATGCTGCAAGGTGTCACAGCACAGCAATGCAACAGCAACACATATTTCAAGTATGTGACTTGCTACAAAAAAAAGACGTACCTTGAGAGCTCTGGCTAAGGCGCACGGAGGCACGAGTTAGACGAGTGTTTTTGCGCGTGTTCACATCGCTCTCAGAGCTGTCCGTGTGCTCCAGATCAGCGGACGAGTCTGAATCTTCGGTGCCGTCCGAGCTGCTTCCTGCAGTCCTCTGAGGCAAAATGTCAAGGGCGTAAGTTTGGCTGCAACACTGGTAGGGGACCAAATCATCCCCGAACTTACCGCCCCCTTCAACTCACACGGTACTAGCATAACATTGGTACGGACCTGTCCCTTCCGTCCATACCCAAATCTACGCCATCGTAAAACATTATTATTAATCGTGTTAAATTGCCTTTGTAAATTTCAGGAAAACTTCCCCAATTCCAAAACTTTCAACAGAATTTGATAGAAATTATAAGGTACCTCAACCAATGTTTTTGACAATGATTTCCCACATTTAAATTACTTACATTTTACGAGAAAGAAAATGTATTAGTGGGGCTTTGCTACAACATATTCAATACACTGCATACGTGAAGCAACGATAACCGTAATAATCAGAAACACCAAATAATTCAGTAATTATATATTTCGTACTGGTTCAAATCCAGAACATTAAAATACAGACATTAGGTGGCGGTATTAATTATGTTAAAGCAAATACGGTCATCATATTAACATAAATATCCCTCCAGCACAAAGGAGTAACTTACAATGACAGTAAACAAAGTAATTGCACATGAAACATGCCTACATTAAACATGACTGAAAAGGCCGTATAAACTTTTTGCAGACAAAATGTCTCTATACAATTCTACATTATTACTATGTAGCACACGATTAATGTAGGGCAAGAATGTTACGCATCCTTCGCCATATTAGCCTCGGACCTACTATTACAATCCAACTGTGGCGCCGAAGAAGAAAAGAACCAATCAAAAAAGAAAGGGGGTGGGCTAAGCGGGTTACATACAACCACTTCCACCACTCGTAGTTTCGTTTACCTATACAATACCCAATCACGACGTACTGAAATCAGACTGGCTACTAGGCCGCAACTGAAGCCTGGAGCTGAATTGTATATGTTCTACCGACGGGCTTGTCACAAACCCCGCAACCGAAGCAAGGGCTTCACTCGCTGGTGGGCGTGTGAGCTCAATGAATGTCTCTCACGCCTCAGACAAAACGTTTGATAACATAAAACTCCTGTGCCGCTTGGACCCGTGACTGCACTAACAGTGAAATCTCCACTCAGTTATATATACATTTCAACAATAAAGATATTATGAGCAATAATTACATGGAAATGCTATTTTTGCCATTTTGTTTTTAGCTCGCCTGCTAGCCGTGAGGACAGTATTAACGCAGTCTTACCTTTCTGCGCGGCATGGTTTTCTCGGGTTGCTGACAGAGCCCTATTTTCGGAGTGTTAATGCGTTCCGAAGCGAATATAACGCCAGACGGCGTATTCTGACTGCCGTTGCGGTTGTTGTTGCTGTTTTAGTCCGTAACTGTGCAGCGATTAGCGCCGCACACGGGCTATTTTTCCGCTCCCAGTCCTCACTTCCGGCGAGAGCGGGGAAGAAGGGAATGGGGGTGTTTGCAATGCGCGCGACATATGCGCTTTATTTTCGCGCGTTGTTGTCACTTGAACTAATGGGATCAAGCACCGTAACTGCACCTTGTATTTGTAAATGCGATAGTGAAATATGCATATGCATTGAAAGTATTGCTGGTGGAGCTGATAACACCCATTTGATAGGGTTAAGGAAGTTCATATAAACAACGAAGAAGAATTTGTCAACAAGGTCTTGGGTAGACTGGCTGAAAAAATGGGGGCTCGGTGGGATTAAATATCCAGTGGGTGCGGAATCACACTGATGTTAACGTTGTTAGAGTTGATTTGCCTGTGCTCACATGTCGTGAGATCTAAATCTCACGGGTTGCCGTGCGCTTCAACCGGTCAATATGACTGACTACAGTATGTGCTATATAGCAGGCGTGAAATGAGAATCGTTACAGTCGACGTATTTAATGTCGCCACCTCCTAGTTCTTACCTCTTACCGTCGCAGCCCCCAAGCCGATCGACAACTTAAAGATCTACAAGTTTTTAAGCATCCATCTCATTGTTTTCACTTCAGCTAGACTGGCATGTATGACAGTGGGTAATGCTAAATATATTTTCCCCTTATAAACAAAAGGAATTCAGACAAACAATGGTTACCTTTATGAGTTAATTCATTCTCTATAAAACTCAGTAACCCGAGTGTTCATTGCAGACACAATGAGAACAAGATTTGAAAAAAGTTTAGGTACAGGTGAATATATAGGCCTACTGTATAGGGCTACAACAAACATAAGGAATGACATTTTAGATTCACAATGTGTAATTTGTTAAAACACTGCAAAACAATTTAAGTAGGCCTACTATATTTCTATTGTACTGTATGTATGTTGTAAAAAATTAATGTTTGGAAAATTTCATAAAAATGTACTCAATTATCCAGATTCTTTTGAGGAGGCAGTTTAGAAAATAAGCATAAAATATTTTTTCTTTTTCTTCTTCGGCAAAACATTTTGACTGTAAACATGCCAGCTTAGTTTCCATAGTGAAATATCGTACATCAGAGATAATGAGCAACAAAGTGATATTTTACAAAGCTTCTGTCTTTTTTCTTTATATCAGAATCAGGGCGCCATAAAGCACGGGACAGTTCGAACGATTCCAAGGGCCCCTGAGTAACTGTGGCCCTAAACATTTTGGAATATAAGCCGATTGATGTGGGTTGGGGGCCCAACATAATATGCTTTCATGGGGCCCAAAGCCTTTAGCAGCACCCCTGTTTGGAATATCTATAGTTCTATAACTGTATTTGACTCTCCCTGCTGGCCCCTGGAGGATGGGCTCCCCCTTTGAGTCTCGTCCCTCCCAAGGTTTCTTCCTTCTTGGGAGTTTTTCCTTGCCACTGTCGCCTATGGCTTACTCACTGGGGGCTTTGGGTGGGGATGCTGTAAAGCGCTTTGGGACAATGTAATGTTGTGATAATGCGCTATACAAAAATAAATTTGTTGTTGTTGTTGTTATACGTATGTAGAGTAACTGGAACGTTATACAAATGTGAATATAGTACAAGGACCAAAGAATATTGACACATGCCAAGACTGAGGAGGGGCAAGGAAACTACGGTGTTACCCAGTTTTGCAGGGTAGTGGATTGCGGGTTTGACAAGGATGAAAGAATCCTGTGTGAGCAGTTCACTTGCTGACATGCTAAGACTGAGGAAGGGCACCTTTAGTTTGTATGTTAAAGGAAATTGTATCACCAAATTAGCAGTGTAGTGTAGTGCAGTGGTTTTCAAACCTTTTACACCACATGCACATGCTATCCTCGTACTACCGATATTAACAATATCATGAAAAGGATAAGTTGTTGGAAGATGGATGGATGTTATGTTTATATGTGTACAGTTAGAACATATTTATTTCCTGTTTCTGCTCCCAGGCTATGAATTAGTACTGTCCTTTTTGGTATATTTAGTACATTAATTGCTGCCATTTTCATTGCTGTTTTTGTTTTGGCCTTTGAGGAGATGTTGACACTTTGTCTCATGTACACATGCTCTGTTTGCCCAGCCTATGGACACAGAGGGAGACGTTCAGTTCCGTCCCAGGACTGGCAAGGCAGCAGCCACCCCTCTGCTTCCTGAGGTGGAGGCGTATCTCCAGCTTCTCCTGGTGGTTTATCTCACCAACAACAAGTGCTACAATGAGGTAAGAGCAGCAGCTTATTACCTGCTGAAGGTAATAAGCGTCACGGTGCGTGAGAGAGACCCCAGCTGGGAGGCTCTAATTAATCACCACTTTTGATCATTTGATTGACAAGTTAAAGCCGGACTGTTCGTCATCTACCAGAACTGGCTTTAGGAGCATGGAATGTAACTTCTCTGTTGGGAAAGGAGCCTGAGCTATTGCGGAAGGTAGGGCGATTCCATCTATGTATAGTCAGGCTCACCAAAACTGTACAGCACAGGCACTGGAAGCAAACGCCTGGAAAGGGGCTGGATTCTTTCCACTCTGGAGTTGCCCTATGTGAGAGACACTGGGCAGGTGAGGGTCTACTCCTAGCCCCCTGTATTGGCACCAGTATGCTGGAGTTCGCCATGCTGAACGAGAGGGGTGGGTAATGACAGTGAAATCTGGAAGGGTGTGATTGGGAGGAAAAGCCCGCTCAATCTGAACTCTGTTGGTGCTCTGTCATTGGACTTCTGTGCTAGCAATTCTATAATGAATACCACGTTCGAGCACAAGAGTGTTCATAAATGCACCTGGCATCAGAGCACCCTAGGCCGTAGCTCGATGATCGATTTTGTAGTCGTATCAGCAGATCTGCAACCATGTGTCTTGGGCACTCGAGTGAAGAGAGGAGCTGAGTTGTCAACTGATCACAACCTGTTGGTGCGTTGGATCAGATGGCAGGGGAGAATGCTGGACAGACTTGGTAAACCCAGTGTATAGTTAAAGTGTGCTGGGAGTGTTTGGCAGAGGCCCCTATATCAGGAGATCTTCAACTTGCACCTCTGGCTCAACTTCACTCACCCATCACTGGGACTGAGGTAGTTAGAAATCTCTTCAGTGGTAAAGTTTCCCTCTTATGGACACTGGATGGTTCAAATGAGTTTGCCCAACCAGTCTACATGTTTCTGTGGACTTGGGAAACTTGTACAGTTGTGTCCTTCGGGGAGTCCTGTGGGGGGTGCTTTGAGAGTATGGGGGGCTGAGCCTGCTGTTGCAAGCCCTTGTATAACCAGAGCAAGAGTTTGGTTTGCATTGCCTGCAGTAAGTCAGGCTTGTTCCTGCTGGGTGGTGGGATTCTCCTGGGCTGCTCTTTGTCATCGATTCTGTTGATATCTTAGATGGACAGAATTTCCTTTCACAGCCACGGGGCAGAGGGAGTCCAGGGTACAGAGACTGCAGGATCGCATCTTTGCAATTTGCGGATAATGTGGTCCTGCTGACTGCTGTCACCTGCATTGTGCACTGGGGCGGTTTGCAGCAGAGTGTAAAGCAGCTGGGATGAGAATCAGCAGCTGAAAGTCTGAGGCCATGGTTCTCTACCAGAAAAGAGTGGATTTCCCCCTCAAGGCTGGGGATGAGTTACTGCCTGAAGTAGAAGAGTTTAAGTATCCTGGGATCCTGTTCATGAATGAGCGAAGAATGGAGTGGGAGATTAACAGGGGGATCGGTGCAGCATCAGCAGTTATGTGGACATTATGTGGTCTGTGATGGGGAAAAGAGATCAGAGCCAGAAGCAAAGCCATCAGTTTACCAATCAATCTACATTACTCTTACCTAAGGTCATGATCTTTGGGTTTGGACCGAGATTGGGGATATGAGGTTCCTTTGCTGAGTGTCTGGGCTCAGCCTGAGAGGGGCTCAAAGTACCACTGTTGCTCCTCTGTGTCAAAAGGAGCCAGCTGAGGTGCTTTAGGTACCTGTCTAGGATGCCTCCTGGACACCTCCTTGGGGATCTTCCCTCAAAGTCCTACATATGGCCTAATTGGGATAGTGAGCAAAGGCTGCCACAAGGTGGCAGTCTTGTGTAACGTATGTTAGCAGTGCTGGAGTGTCTGAAGAAATAATCCGTCTTTTTCAATCAGATGCATAATGTAAGAAGAACAGCTAATATCCAGCCTTTAAAACATGACAATACGTCAGTCTTATCAGAGAAGTTACTCGTGCCTTGAAATTTGTATCAATGTCATAGTTTGACTTGTGTGTTGCCTTAGCAGGAGAGACGTGAGAGGGAGCAGAAAGATTTGGAAGTTTGGAGGATGATGATGAAGATGAAGACAGTTTCCCACAATCTGCAGCAGCTTCTACCCTACTTTTTCTGATTTCTTTATTCACATGTCTTGTCTACCCCCTTTTTGGGTATGGATGGTTGGGACATGTCCCTTGCAGTATTGTGGGAATAGCGTCTGTGTTTACGAGGTTGGGTGCTGATATGGTCCCTACCAATGTTGAAACCAAACCTACACCCAAAGGGGCAGAGGATTGCCCAGGGCACCATACAAGCTAGAACGGCCACTTGCTGTCGGAAGAACTACAGTGTAAGCCTACTGCCCAGACGGCCCCTACTCCTGACACACAAGCTGCCTTGTTGTCTTTCTGTAATTTGTAAGTACATATGGTTGTTATGTATCTGTGTCTGGCAATTTAGTAATAACAACACTGCCTAATGTTACAATAATCATCACACATAAATCCAGGACTAAAGGAAACTTTACTTCAGTTAAATTCTGTACTCAGAGGAATATAGAATTCACTGGCACCCTGCAATAAACTGTTTTCATGTTTACTTTTCATTTCCAATTCATAATTAATAATTATTTTGAATTAAAAGTAACATAGAAAGTCATTTTCATATGTAACTGCTACACAACAGTCTATTGAATGTATTCTAGTGCCATTACATCCATTGTTGTGCAATTGTACAGTTTAGTAAATATCAAATTAAACCCTGAAACCCTTTAACCAAAATTTGTGTGGCTAGCTTGCCTTTTTTGCAGTAGTACTTAAGGCTAAAAATTGCAGAAACACAAGTTTTACACCGACTAACTCATTCCCTCGTCATTCATACTACTACTTAATAGTTTTAAAGGCTTTGTACAGTAGCATAGTTCATAGGTGTCAAGTCTCACGGTTTTTACTCCTGAGGCTCACGTTTTGTAACACTCTGCTGGGACGTCATGCGTGCAAATCAGACAAAATGACGATGCGGAAGAAGACTCAATCTGCCCCCCCCCCCCCCCACACACAACAGTCGGCAAGTTTAAACAAACCCCACCTTGACTTACTTAAGGAGACCCCACCCTGGTACAAAGTTATACAGGTTTTAATTACTCATCTCAGTTTCACCCCAGGTGGGTTGGCATGTCTGACAGGGGATAATGCTAATTATCTTTTGCCTTTCCTAAAAGAAATCAGACATACAAAGGTTACCTTTCATGAACAATATTCATTTTCCATAAAACCCAGTAACCTGAGAAAGCATCTAAGTTGCAGAATGACTGCAAACATGATGGGATCAGCACTAGAAATCGGTGTAAGTATATACAGGTACCTATATGTAGATAAGCCCAAATGTTATTATCACCCTCACACAGAGTGCATAAGGTCGACTGTCACTTAACAGGGCATTCGTGTCAAGGCTTGGGGTATGTAAGACAGAGCGAACAGTCGATGCTCGTTGTCAACTTATTGGATATAGCAGAAATAGGCACTGGCTAAAGATGTGAGTGACTTTGAAAAGAGGGAACCTGTCATGGCCAGATGACTGCTTCAGAGCAGACTGCATTATTTTCACACACACTTGGTAAAGCATTTAATTTTGACAGCTAAAAGTCTGCAAACCAGCGGCATGTTACTTTAGGTCTTTATGGTTTGTTTTTATTTTATTCTCTGAGATGCTAACACCTTGGTGACAGATACCGCAGGACATTTGCAGAGGGGCTGTGGAGGTTCGAGCTGTTTTGGTGGCACATAGAAAAGCAACAGCATATTAGGTAGCTGGTTGTAATCTTTGCTCATTGGTGCATGTAATGCTATAACAAATTATTTTACCACTATCAAGAATGGGATTATAGATTTGTAATGTGTAATTAATTAAATAATCAGAGTAAGTGGAATGTTATATAAATGGATGATAGATAGATAGATAGATAGATAGATAGATAGATAGATAGATAGATAGATAGATAGATACTTTATTGATCCAAAGGAAATTTAGGCATCCAGTACTTCAAATACATAAGAATAGACACAATAATAGTCACAATAACAGAATAACATAACAATGATTGTGGAGGTAGAGACAGCATCCATGGGTGCTGTGCAAATGGTCAATACCCTGAAAAGTTGTATACGTCAATTGTGATTATTACTGCAAGAATAATTAGTACATAAAATACATAACAAAAATGTAAATATAAAAAATATAAAATATACAAAGTATATATCTATACACTGTAATATATATGGGATATGTATAATATAAAATGTAAATATGAAATACATATAAACCTTATATACTGTCTCTGTGACATGTTTTAGAGCTGTATGGCTTGGGGGACAAAAGATGTCCAGGATCAAAGCATATTGACACATGCCAAGACTGAGGAAGAGAAAGGAAACTACGGTGTTACCCAACTCTCCCTAATAGTGGAGGGTTTTGACCAGGATTAATTAAGTGTGAGTAGTCCACTTCCTTTGAGATCATAAAGGACCCATATGATGTCAGTGGAATTCCCAAAATTTGGGTTTATAAAACTAAATCCAAAGACCTTACAAAACATAGACTCAGGACATCAACAACTGCCTCTGAATAATCACTAGCAGGCACAACAGCCAGAATGTATCTGTTCAGTAAGTTTGTTTTTCTATGTTGCTCCTGATTGCCATGATTGACCACTGCAATCTGATTTCTTCATTGTAACATCTTTTTATCTAACAGAAGGCGACAGCTGTGAGAGTAATGTAAAAGGTGCCCGGGACCAGTTATACTGGATATTTTTTTTGCAAGTGTCGTGCACGTGTTTCGGTGTTGTATGAAAGGTTAGACGGTGTCATATCTAAATTCTTCGCAGTGCCTGTAAAAAGAATCCATTGTAAATGACTGCCAGTTCACAGCTTTGCATTGTCAACGATTACGACCCACCCTGGATTCAAAGGATGGATATTTAATCTATCACTACGTGTTCTCCGTTTACCTTTATCTGCGATAACCCCCTCCCCTGGAATTCAGACCGAACGCTCAGTGTTTTTTAGGCAGATCATGTTACAGCGGCTCTCTTAAGGCAAAGCCTGGAACAGCGACAGTATATTTGACATAACTTCTCACTGACGCCTCAAACTTATTTGCGCGATCTATTTATAACGTCGTTCTCTCGCAATCAACGCCAATCTCTAGTAGCAGTTAATAATCAGTGACAACATTTCTCTTGCAGTTGCTCTGCTAATCTGGCTGTGCGCTCCCATCCACCCGGCCCCTGTTCCGGAGTACTCTGGGGAAACTCACATCTCCATGGAAGGCGCAGGGTTCAAAAGAGCGCTGGAGCACAGTCAGAGTCTCGTCAACAAAATCCTGGGCGACATCCCTGCAGCGCACAAGGCGTCCGTCAACTCCGAGGTGAGTTAAAGCAGTGACACAAAAAGAAAAATGTCAAAAATGGGATTTGCTTGTTGCTTCCGAGGGGCCGAAAAGCCAGTCAGTCGGGGTGCGGATGATGTGCGCGGCGCCGCTGTCCCCAGATTGCAGGCTCGGTCGCAGTGACGCAGATTTCCTTGTGGTAATAATTCAGAGATAACATTTTTGCACCTTAGCCAACAACGATTTTATATATAGACGATTGTGCAGTTTTATCGTGTGCAGTTATCATAACCAATCTCTTTGGTCTTCTTCCAAAAAAAAAATGAATTTGAGCAGGAAAAAGACCTGTGCGATTTCTGATCATTAAACTGCCTTAGGAATATCTCATGTGCCGTTTTTTCCTTAATCGTCGATGTCCTTTTCGGTTATAGCCGTATAACGCACATTTGTTTTCACTATATGAAATTTACTTCACTTTGATAACAATGCTGTGAATATCTATAGTTCAAATCAATAAATATTTAATAAACTACATTGCGTTTTATTTTCGGTGACCAGTTAATGTTACCTGGTGAATTAGTCGAAGTTGGTTTAATTCAGAGACAACTTAAACACCGTCTTAAGACAATTAATTTACTTTCAGTCAGAATTAAGATGACATTGTTTTCTGTTAAAATTCTATGCACCATACCAGGAAAAAAATATTTCGCATCACAAGATTATGGGTCCGGTTATTCCTGCTGTTTTAGTACAATCATGCTACTTTGTTTTGTTGTGGATTGTGGAAACAATTTTTTTCTAAAATTACAGCAGTAATATGTGCTTTTCGGTATCAAGTACGTTTCCTGTTCGGTGTAGAAAAATGTAGGCGCATTATATTTTAAAGACCTTAAAGTCTGTAACTGAGAAACCTTTGGGAAATTAATGCTAAACAGCTCTGCATGATTACAGTCCATCTGCGCTTAGCATATAACATCAAGCATACGGTAAGGAAAGGACTCCCGGCACATTTGAACGCCTTCTGCGTCATTGCAAATGCACTGACGGCAAGATAGTGTGCAAAATTCTGGTCAAATTGAGGGACTTGTTAGCTAAAATGTTGCTGAAACTTCTGAAAGCAGGAGCTCCTTATGCTGTTCTCACTAGTGCTTAATCAGGGTGATGTTATCCAGGTTGTGACAGTGTCTGGGTGATGTTATCCAGTGTGTGGCAGTCTCTGCCAGTTCAGCTGTTCATTTTCCTGTTTCTATTGTACCATTGTTTATTTTTGCAGACTTTGACTCTGCAGCCCAACAGTGAGCCAAAAAACCTGGATTACATGGTGACAGTTTTAGCAATCCCATCTGCCCCAACACTGAAGGCAATCTCTGCCGACTTTACAGTGGTGAGTGCAAATAAAATAAAAGAAGATAAAATCTTGTTCATGTTTGTCTGAGGAAATCTGTGGGTAGGAGTCTGAAGGAAGACGTTATTTTTTGAACCCATCACTCCTCTCTCTTCAGGAAATGTGTCTAGACCGAATGGCTGAGGGACTTGAGATGTACCAAGACCTTCTGAAGGCCGTTGGTGACCGAGCATCCTCTCCAGAAAAGCTGAGAGATCTGCAGGCTGACGTCAAAGACCTTTCAGCTCAGATCCATAAGGTCAGTCTTCCTGTCGGAAGGATGGTGATGGTATAAACCTGTTTCGTTAAGGTGTTACTCTTGGGAAACTCAAGAGAGGAAAATACAATTTGTGACAGCTTTCATATTATACAATTAGATCCCTACAGTGCCAATCAGAATTGAAGCACCTCTCTCACTAGCCCATGTGCTGTCCCACCCAACTTTGTTTTAGGCAGTGTACTCTGCAGAGCTGAGGAGGCGTGGCTTGATAATGTGTGTGACTGGAATGTCCCTATTCCTCAGATGCATCAGCTGGCTGGAATGGAGAGCACAGCGCAGTACAAAGGCTCAGGATTGGACTCCCGCCTTACTGGGGATTATGAGGTCCAAGTTGCCACCCATCTGACCCTGGCTCAGCTGAGGGACTTTACTCAGGACATTTTCCGCAGTCTGCGGAACATGGCCCAGGTCTGAGGTGGGGGTGTCTCCGGAAGAGCTACCTCAGCTCCATAAATACTTATTACCAAACTTGTTTGGAAATTAGACTTGAATTAAGAAGAAGAAAATCAGCTCAACATGTTTTTTAACCCATGGAGGATGTTTTCCTGCTATATTTCCTTCATATCTTCTATGTTTTTGATATTGTACCGAATGATTGAAAATGTATATATTTGTTTTTACTTATTTATCTTTATTTATTTTGCATTTTTATTTATTGCATTTTATTTATATTCATCTTTGTTATGCTCACACTAAATGTAAACACACTAAATGTCAGTAGGATAAAATTGTTCCTAGCATTCTGTAAAATGGACAGTAACTGTCCTGTATTTTCATTCAGCAGATGCTTTTTATTCAAGGTGACTTAGAAAACTTGGCCCTTAAATGGCCACATGTTTTATTGAAACAGCTGAGACATTTTGAGAAGTCCTCCAGCAGACCACCCTCTGAAACTCCACCAGACAGCCTTCAGTCCATTTTCACCATGACATCATGCCTCCGGGTTTTTTGTATTATGCAATGTTTTGTTTACCCTCCAGAATGATGACACATACAACTTCTGCTGGAGGAAGGTTACAGTAGTGCCCTAAGGGCAGAATTCTGACAGTCGGTAGTATCTACTAAGTCAGCCCATTGGGCTGATCTGTGAAATGTTTTCATTATGAAATCATTTAATGCATATAGTGTTGTGTACAAGATGTATTTAATTATTTATATACAAGTAGTATTGATTATTTTGTCTGTGCCTTCTTTATAAATAAATGACAAAAAGCCCAGAAATCTTGCCTCTATTGCTCAAAAGGGATTTTTTTTTTCTGTTATCAACCTGTGCACTTTGTCCTTGGTCTGTAAGGTCAATTGATTTCCTGCATTTAACTCAGTGAAACACAGAATTGTTCTGCCAAAGACTGACTTCTCAGTTCTTACAGTTTTACGAAGTCTGTACTCTATAATCTCATGATTTTTTTTTTGTTGCAACATTAACTACATTCATAATATGACCATTCAAAATACTACTTTTTTTGTGCATAAAGAGATGTTACATAACCAGTCAACTGCCCAGGGGAAGACTACCTAGAATGACATATCTGGGTCTCTTTGGCATGTCCCAAAATCAGGCAAAGTAATAGTTAAGATGGGTGACAAAAAATACTTTTTTACCTCTCATTTATACATGAATTTCTTAAGGATGTGAGAGAAGTATTTTTTTCCTGAAATGATCAGTTCACCACATTGCTGCATATGTATGGAACTGAAATGTACAAATGTTTTGGTTTGATCTACATAAAAAAAGTGAAACCACATGTGACGTCAGCTGAAATAAAAGTCACATGTACACACTGTCATGTGATTACTCATGTAATGTTCACAAATGGAAACCTGACGCCCAGAGTACGGGGGTGGGAATCTCAATCCTCAGTACGTACATCTTGGCTATTCAGTGTTTCAGTACTATTGCATTTCATTTTTCCCCCCTCCACAGAGTATGATAAATATTCAGTAAATCAACAACTGACCATGGGCTCCATATTTACCAGCCCAAAATCCCCTGCCTCTGGTAAAACCAACAGTGAGGAAAAAGGAAACCTAAGTGATAGTCGCTGTGTGTGTTACACTGCCGAATATGACCATATAGATCCAGACAGCAACCAGACTGAAGACTAACTACTGAATTATTGTAAGAGTAAAAGTTTGATTTTAGTAACCAACTGTCACACCCATGGGGGCGGATCGGACAGGTGCAGGAGATCAGGGACTGATTACCTCCTCAATATAAGGACAGAGTCAATCGCAAACAAACCGCGAAGTATTGCGCTAATGAGAAGCCTTACTGAGCGTTATTCTGTCTTCCGTCTCCCTTTGCTCCCGTCCCTTGCCTGTCTACCTATTGTGAGATCCTTACCTCTTGTTCCTTACCTCCTTAGTCCAGCTCCCGTCCTCGACCCGCCCGTCCTTCCCCTGTCGTCCAGCCCGCCTGTTCCCCAGTCCTGTGTGTGCCTGTTGGACTGACCCATCGGCTTTCGACCCTCGCTCACGTCTTACGACCACGGCTACTGCTCGCCGCCGCTGGACCTGTTTGCCTGATCGCCGCCCCTAGAGAAGCCCCTCTGCCTCTCACCACCTCTCCGGTTACCCCGGTGGTGGTTCTCTCCATTCCTCGCTTCGCGGGGCTGACCATTGCCTGTGACAACTTACCCTTTGGCTTATTAAAGCTCTGCTTTCCCCGTACTCCTGGATCCACCCGGTGTGACACCAATAAGGACAATATCCAAACACACTGCACAATTTCATATTTTAATAAAGTACAAAGAAAAGATTTAAATGTTTTTCTCCAAAGTGACTCTACAAACACTAAAAGACGCTTTTCCACTCTGGAATGTGGGAATGTGGATAAAACAAGCCACTGTACCACCACCTTATGAAGTTCTCATTATTTCAGAATAAATGTACATAGCACAGGGGAGTCCAAGGAAGAGTTAAATCCTGGGGTAGTGGCATAAGGAAAGCATCCATGGGTGATCCAGACTTGGGATGAGGGGGCCTACAAAGCTGCAATGGCCTTGGCTGCTACCCTCCTGCCCAGGGGCAGAGTGAGGTCTGTTATGGCGAGGACCACCTTGGGCTTGGCCAGGTCAGGAAGCTTCACCAGCTCAGACACCTGGGAACAGAGGGTACACACACACACACACACACACACACACACCCCAAGATACAGACGCACAGACAGAAAAACACATCAGGAACCAGCAGTCAGAGAGGATATACAGTAAAATTCAAATAAGCTTTGAACAACATTTTGGGAAGCTGGGGGGGGGGGGGTCACCCTTCTACACAGGCTATATAGATCCGAAAGAAACTGTGATCACCGTAGTGATTACAGCTCATACAATATCGTACTGCCAAAAGGACAACGAACTCTGTCGATCTCATCAAAGCATATGACAGCTTTGGTGTAAGTAAGCACCAGATTTAAAGAATACCGATTACTAAACCACCAAGTTAGCCTCCCACTAATTAGTGCACTAATTCACTATTCTTCCTCTAGGGACAGGTGCCCTTATGCCCCCCTACTCCCTCCGCACTCTTACCATGGTGAAGGGCATGAACTGCAAGATGCTGCCCCGGCATCCTTGTTCCAGACACTCCACACACTCCTCCATGAAGCTCTGGACAAACTGGGTATGGGACCCTGCAGTCTTGGAGCCCAGGATGTTGGAGATCAGCAGGAAGAGGTTTGCTGCAGAGAGACAGCGGTCACACGAGTAAAACGCGCTGTCCGTTTCACACCGCCCCCCCCCCACGTCCCATGGACGCCCCGCTCCTACCCAGGACTCTGTTAAGGGGGTCCCGCATGTTGACAGTATGAAACTGCGAGGCAGACAAAGAGCTGCTCATGGACCGTTCACCTGCAAGGGTAAGGAGATTAGCCAGGGCAGTAACTGTGTGACAGGTCAAAATAAGACTATAAAACAGGGAAATGGCTTCTACTGTAAAACATCAAAGAAAGCACAGGACGGGGGAATGCCAAATATACAGCAATCATGTCCAATGGACGTCTAATTTTTACGCACGCCCGAGGGCCACACAATTTGGGAAAAAGTTAATCCACCTCAGCTTTCCGTAGTGAAGCAACGTGACATGCTGCAATGTCCTCCGCAGAGAACATTCCCCATTTAAAAACCAGGCACTTGAGCAGACTGGGAATGGATCCTCGTTGCGAGATCAGGCGGAAGTCCGTAGTTGAAAATGAGTCAGATATTACCTAACAGCCCTGGTGTAGTTATGTTCCCCAAAGTCCATACATACACACACACATATATACACATACACATACACACAAACATATTGTGTGTATATATAAATGTGTGTGTGTGAGTGTGTATTTACCGTGGTTAAGATCCTTTAAGAAAAAAGAAAAAAAGATTTGAAGAAGTGAATCTGTGACTTATTTCCTCTTCGACGCCACAAGACCAGTCACTTCACTAAAGCAACCTAGGAAAACTTGTGCTGCCCAAGCAAAATCACGTGAACGTACACCAAGCACAGACGGAGACAAGTGTCAGTGCAAAACGCCCACGTGTGTCATGCATCAGGTAACAACCGGTGTGTCCCAAGGGTCAGTCCCTGGTCCCCTCCTCTTATCCCTGTACCTCTCTAGCCGGATAATCTAATCAGACAGCTTTTCACACCACTACTAACTGATGCCATCCAACTGTACCTTAAACTATCTTCCTTCCAGTAGACACCACAGTCTCTGCTAGGATTTCTGCATTCCTCACCGACAGCCGCAATAAATGATCACCACCTACAGCAAATCCACGCCATCCGGCGATCCCTCCACCGAGGGGAAAATAAGCCTAGTTTTAGCTGTCCCTCGTGTGTGGACCTTCAATATTGGCATGAACTAGTCATCATATTCGGTAAGCAAAACCTTCAAGAAATGCTTCAAGACCCATCTTTTCTGAAAATACCTCAATTAACAATGACCTGTTCTGTCTTTACTGGTTATCCCTTGGTTATGGTCTCTTGGCTACACTGGATGTGCTTGTATTTTTGTTCTCCCTTGTCTAGTGGGAATGCAGCCATAGTGTTTTGATTTGTATAGCTCTTCCATGTTCTGGAACACAGTATATCTAATGCTAACTTGAATTTATTACTGGTTATTCATTGGAAGTACAGCCTAACTGCACTTACAGAAGTTAGTTGCATGACAGCTGTATGCTTGTGATGCATTATCTGCCGCACTTGTACGTCACCTTAGACAAAAGTGTCTGCTAGGTAAACAAGTATAAATGTAAATACTCTCCATTTAATGCTTCATTAGACTTGAGGGAGTTTCATTCCCTGAAGAGGGAACACAAAGTGACTGCATTCAAAGTGTCTGCATTCACCTGCGCTTCTCTGACCGAAACCGTGATTAATGAGCCTGGCCGCCAGGATTTGCCTTTGAGGGACATCATGAAGTGATCGTCAGGAGGGAGGGAGAGAGAAAGAGAGAGAGAGAGAGGTGGACGAGCATACCTGGGCTAGACAGGACGGATGGTTCATCTTCATTTGAGCTCAGCAATCTCATTAGCTTGGAGGGCTGGGTGTCGTCCAATGGGAAAAGGCAGCTGTAGTCCTGAGACCATGGGTAACAAGGGGACTACTTACAATTCTCAGAACTTCCTTTCTGGCAATGACAACTGCAGGCAGTTATCACTGAACTACAGCTGGAGAATGTTGAGGCTGATACTGCAAGCAGAATTAATAGCAGCCACACCATTTCACCTCACATAACCCGTTTCTGTATTTATATAATGATTATCCATTTTTACGCCAAAGACGAGATTCCACTGTTACAACATAAAGCTTATTGTTGACAAGAACAAATACCATGGCAAGTTAACCCATCGATATTCGCATACTGGCCATAAGAAATTAGATCAAACATGGTGACAGCAGATTTCCCACACTGAGATGACATCAGAGCTCCACAGTGCGCATGCCCCTCCCCCAAGGCTCTCACCTCTATGTCCTCCCGCTGTCGTTTGCGCTGCCGAGCTGAGATCTGCCCCTTGTGGTGGGAGGAGTATGAGCTGAGTGCACACCACACAGACAGCCTGCAGAGGGATGGCAACAGGGAGAACATGGGCTCCCAGAATGCAGTGCGCTCTCCAGAAAGAGAAGGCAAGTAACTCTGAAGTCAATTTGAAGTTAATGCATTTGCCTAGAAGATGTCTATTTCAAACAGCATATTTATTTCTGATTATCCATCTTCCATAATCTCTTAGTCAGTACTAGAGGTGCAAAGTTCAGGTCCAGAAAGTACAAATCTAGGGTTTTGGTTCAACCAACCAGCTGAGCATAAAGAGTCACTATTACAGATTACTCAACTGGTTGGTTGAAAGAAAACCTTGGTCTAAAAGCATTGGGACACAAGGCAGGAGGCACCCTGGAAGGAATGCCAGTCTTCACTCACTCACGCACTATGGCTAATTCACCTAATCTGAACATCTAGGGAAAACATGCTAACTGCTGGGTCAACAGAGGTGGAGAGTACACAACTGGTTGGTGGAAAGAAAACCTTGGTCTGGATCTGGACCCGAACTTTCCACTTTTGTGGGCCAGCTGTTTCAGCTTAGCTGGAGCCTTACTTCGCCAGAGCCTTGCCGGGGGGGTCCGCCAGGCCGTGCCAGTGTGCCGGGTCGGTCAGTAGGTTGGGTAAGATGTGACCCAGGAGGGTGAGAGTGATCTGGTGGGTGTCTAGGCTGAAGATACTATAGAGAAGCTCGACAGCACGCGTGGCCCACTCCTGCCGCGTCTCCTTCAGCAGCTCCTGGGGAGGGAGGCACAGTAACCGTGACAACAGGTCCAACAATATGTAATGTCTCACATGTCTCCTGCCGGACGGGTATTAAATCGTCACTTGCCCTGATTATTTTAATTCCCACCCACCTTGACCAGGTTGTTTGTGAACCAGAAAACCCCGCCCATCTGCAGGAGGCTCTCGAGGAGGTGCAGGGCCCCGCCGTCCACCCAGCCCTTCCGGAGCACGGCACGCAGCTGCCTGCTCAGCGCCTCTTGGATGGGCTCCCGCGGGGCCAGCAGGCCGCGGTACGGCACTGGCTCCTGGCCCTCCATAGGGGGCCGCAGGGTCATGCCCGTCTGCTGGAAGACGTCCGCACACATGTGCTCCAAAATGGAGCTCATGATCAGGACCCTGAGGGCGGGGTAACAATTAAGTAGGCCAACCCTTAGCCTATCTCCACTCCCAGGAGAAGACAAAAGGCAAATGAAAGTGGAAAAACCAAGTTAATGTATAAATTTGGGGAGGGGGGGGGCGAACCTGGGGACCCTGATTATCTCTGCTAAGGGCAGAGGGCCTTGCTTCCCATATGAATCTAATTAGCCCCAGTAAGCTAGATAGGTGTTTCCCAGTCCAATCCTCAGGAACTTACAACCGGTCCACGTTCGTGCCATCTCTGGGCTCCCTGCCAAGCAGTTCACAATTTTGCTCCCAGCTCCTGGTAGGGAGTAAAAATGTCTACTGTCTAGGGGTCCCTGAGGACCGGACTGGGAAGCATCAACGCTGTGATCCCGCATATGTTGGTGCTGCCACTCAATCCCAGGCAGCCCTGAAAAAATGACCCTGTCCATCTTAAAGTTACTACTTATCATACCCATCATAACAGCCCCCCCCCCCCCCGGGAAGCGACAGTGCACCCGTACCTCTCATTGTAGAACTGCAGCATGTTCTCCCCAAACAGAGGGGTCATGAGCTGCCGTATCATAGTCTGCGGCTTCTCCCGCTCGTCCAGGCCCAACATGCGCACGTGCGCCACCAGCCAGGCCACCGCGCACACAGCCATGCTGCACACCTTCCCCTTGATGTTGTCCGTGATCTTCTGCACTCAGCATGGCGAGAGATCGCACAGATTGTAAATATCGGAAAGGCGGGTTGCCATAGACTGCGTAAACATGCTTTGGCACAAGGGGAAGCTGACGGTGGAGGGAGCAATGAGGGATTTCGTGAGATTCGTTTTAAAAACGGAAGTTCACCGAAAGTCCTGCTTTGGCTGAACGGCCTTGAAATCCGGAAGTAAAATTTCATAGAAATGAGAAGCAAAAAGGCACAAGGGCAGAAGGGAAGGCCGGGGAGGCGAGGCGGCGTGCTGATCCTCCGATGGCGGAGAGGCACTGACCTGCACTGACTCCACAGACAGCACACCGTTCTCCCAGGCATTGAGGACCTCCAGGACAGCCGCCGGCGTGCACAGGCAGATCTCATGCCACTTCATCTGACTGGGGTGGGGAGAGGAGCATTATTACGATTAGTTACACACGGTGGCAAAGGCATTACGCTCAAAGCGAACGGCGGCTACGAGCAGCTCACATAAGCTTCATTTCAGAGGAGTTGTTGAGCAGGGCGACCAGACTCTCCACCTTGCCAGATTCGGGCCGGAAGCAGGGGTGGTCCGGGTTCAGCGTCTTGCCCTCTTCCGGCATGCAGGTCTGCAGCCACGTCTCGAAGAAGGGGGTCTCACCCGAGGGGCTGGGCTCCGACAGGATCACCTGCAGGCGAGGCGGAAGGGCGTGTGGTCAGACGCCAATGCTTGAACTCATGCGAGGAGCTCACGCCCATCACTGGCGCGTGACACGTTTCTCAATCTCCGGCAGCCTGAAAGTCAGCAGTGAGGAGATACCGAACCTCCTGGGGGGAGGGCTGGCCTGCCATTCCAGTGTCAGCAAACAGAGATACGCAAGAGGGCGAGCCCATGAAAAAGGTGGTTACGAAAATCAGAAATCAAGTTCCAAACTGAGGATAAGTTGTTAAAATACACAGGTGAGGAATCGCAGATCCCATCTGCCCTGATGGCGCACGCCTCAGGTATGAATCCGTGAAACCCGATCAGATCTTGGGAATGTGCGGACGCAGTTCCGGGCAGCGTGTCCGTACAGGCACGTCCCCCCCCCAGGGGGGGCCCCGCACCTCATCATGCCCTGTCACACAAGGACGTCAAGGTGACTGGGAATACCGCAGAAACCAGGGAGGGGCCAGGCTGCCTATGAAAGAAGCCCGTCAGCTTGCTGGCAGGCAAAGGGCTGGATTTTCCCAGGCCGCTAATCCCGATTGCACAGTGCTTTTCACTGCTCTTCATTCAATATCCAGTATCAGGAAACAAACATATTTGGTTTCTGCAACAAGATATTTTCAGATTCCTTAAAAAACGTTTAACCCCTAAACAGACTCAAAAATGGTTACAGATCTATAAGCTAAGAAAAAATTGAAAGGAATATACCTTTGTGTAGTTATATTAATTGGAGGCAAAACCACATATTTACGTCTTTTTTTTTTTTTTTTTTTTACACAGATGGATATTTTATACCTTCAGACACAGGAGGATCTATGTTCATCACACTAACCTCTGAGCCATATGTCTGCACCACATGACAGAGCATGAGGAAGGAGATGTCGAAGAGGAGGGCTCGCACGGAGGCTGACTTGGCTGTGTGAAAGCGGGAGGGGATGCACAACAATTACTGGCCATACACACACCCGCCCTGCCCTAATCGAGCGCTTGGCAGAGCCGCCTCTCCAAACCACATCAGCCACACATCAGTGGCAGAAATTACACTTAATTATGCACCTGCCAGCCAAACGCAGTTAATGCATCAAACCATGATGTGGTGCTTCAGGTCCCACAACGTGCATCACGTGCTGCACTGGGATGTCAGGATGCCAAATGATTCGTGTTTTGGCAGGAGATTTAATAAGAGAACAAAAAAAAAAAAAAACAAATACTGAGGAAACTATGTTTTTAAATGATTAACTTACTAATTACAATAAAAAACTATTTTATTAAAATTAAACAGGACATATACTGTACAAGGCATAAAGCAAAAAAAAAAATGTATACCGAAATTAAAAATCCTGTTTTTAATGTCAAATATCTAAATTAGGTTGGCCAGTGAACTTGTTAGTGGCTCATAAAGAAAAGGCCAGAATTGCTGTCAGCTGGTGACAGAGGGTGAATGTTTCCAGAAATTAGCTGGCAAATTCTCAGTTCAGCCCAAATGCAAACCTGTTCCTTGGAGCGGAAGAAGGCTGGACGGGCACTTAGCTACATAAACATGACACATTACATCTGCTCGTAATATCAAAGACGGGATGGTTACTTACATCCTTCTCCACTTATGTGCTTAGGAAACTCATTCAATCTGGAAAGATGAGACAGGCGATTAACATGTGCAAGTGAGTGACGAAGGACTAACAACTGGGGGGGGGGGGAGAGGATATGGGAATTTCCATCAGTGCTGATTGTACATTCAAACCCAACACTATGACATACAGCAACAACCTTAATTATCAGTGTGGGGAAATCCTGCTTTCCTTGTCATGCAGTGAATCAGCGACACACAATGCTGCTCACACTCACTTAATAAACTTCCGGGCGAAGGACTTCAGCTTCCCAGTGGCAGCGGCGGCAGCCAGGAGGAGGTCCAGACTCTTCCCAGACAGCATGTGCCCCAGAACTCCCAGTAGACCCTCGGGGGACTTGGAGTGGTCTGCATCCACCGTCTGAAACACAGAGGGAGCACCATTCACAGCTTGGGACGATTCGGACAGACGAGAGGCATTTTCCTCATGACAGTTCAGTTCCTGCAATCTTATGATGACAACAATGGCAGCATTTTTCACACTCGATACATGGGCCAGATTAAAAAAAAAAAAAAAAAAAACCCCACACCAGAATGGTGAGTCAAGGCAATCACAGACACCCCACTCTGAGGCACGACACCCACGCTGCCTCAAGTCGTGCTATCGGTCCCCGCTGAGCCAGCGTGACTCTCGCTGACCGTGGGAAGAGGCGCTACATGGCAACACCACGAAAAAGTCACAGAAAAACAGACAGAGATAAAATAGACAGGTCTTTAATACAGTAATTATCCTGTTATAGTGGACTCGCTTATAACGGAATATCGTCTATAACGGACGAGGTCCGCTGGTCTCGGCCGTGCGCCTTTAAGAACATGCAGAAAAAGCATCGGATATAGCGGACTCGCATATAACGGAATTTCGCTTATAACGGACAAACGATTTGGTCCCCAGGGCCGCTTTTAGCTGTAGTTTTGTTCGGCTATAACGGACAAGCAGGCTCCGCCTACAAGGCGCCAGGCGTGCCGGTGATATCCAGCGCAGATACGTAGTCGGGATTATTAATAGTCACGCATCTGGTCAGGTAAAGCTGGATTACTACATGTACAATATAATAATCTATACCACAAGTGTGTCTGCTGGGGTGTGGCATGAGTAAATGGTGTCCTGTAGTGTTCTGGGCAAACAGCAACTCTGGATATAACGGACTTTGGATATAACGGACTGTTTTGCCAGGTCCCTTGAAGTCCATTATAACTGGATTTTACTGTAAAGGAAATTAAGTGTATGGAAAAGTATACTAGGCAACCAACAAAACAGAAATAGATATATTCACACATTTTACATTTACCTATACAGTACTAATCAAAAATCTGGACACACCACCTTTTAATGCACGTGTCTCTATTTTAGCTGTTATTCACCTTATACTGAAAGGCCTTGAGCCAATGAGGTGATACATATTAAATACTGCAAAGAGTAAGAAGTGTTCAGTAGCCGTTTGTCTGATGTCAGTGTTGCAGACTGTTGACATTCTTTCAACCAGCTTCCAGACAAAGCCAGCTGGAATGCTTCTCCAACAGGCCTGAAGAAGTTTCCACGAGTTCTGGGCACGATTTGGCAATCTTGCTGTTATTTTTCAAACTAACTCATCCCAAAGCAGCTCTGTAGGGCTCAGGGCAGGGGTCTGTGGGGGCCAGATCATCTGTCACAGCACTCCATCTCTTTCCATGTTCACGAGATAATACTATGTAACCTCGAGGTGCGATTAGGGTCGTGATCTTGTTGAAAAACAAATGATTTTCTGTAGAATTTTTAATTTTAACTATTTGGGTAGTAAGTATACTTTTTCCTCATAGAAAAACACAACCTAACATTAGAACACATGCAATTTAAGTATAACACCATAACAAATAAACAAGGATTTCTATTGTTCTTGAAAAAGTCACTGATATCTAGTTGGATGGCTAGACGAACAGCGCTTCAGTTCCCAGACCTCTCCTCAGGGGCACCCCAGCCATTCCAGCTGTTTAATAAATTTCACCACCAGCTCACTAAATTAAATAAGTTGAAAAAGCCAACGAGATTGATTAGCCATATGAGGTGTGCTAGTGGTCAAGTAAAAAAATACATGGGTGTATTTGCATGGTCGCTGCAAATAGCGAGGTATATTTAGGAGATGTTTTGAAATAGTTAAGCTGACACACTTTGACAGACATATCATCAAAGGTTTACACCAACATGAAGATCATTTAGACATCATCTTCTTTGACAGCCTAAGCCTCATGCACACATATACACGAGGACACGTCCCGTAAAATGACAGGAGGATGCACAGCTAAGAGAATGCTCGGCCGGGGGGCCGCAGAGGGGTGGCGCCCACCTTGAGTATGTTGGTGACGGTGGGCTCGGCCCGGAGGATGAGCCCGGGGTTGGGCTGGATGTTGGCATTTTCTGCAGTCTTCAGCCTCGGGGCATACTCCCTGTCCTCAGCTCTGGAGAGCGAAGGTAGGAAGCAGGAGAGGGAGTAAGAGAAGACAGAGGGGCGGATGGGGATGAATAGGTGTGTCTGAAGACGGGGGGGGGGGTGGGTGGGCACCGGGTGGACATACCGCTTGGCAGTGAGGTTGGCTGTGTTGCTCTCTGACAGCAGACCCAGCTTGTTACACTCCTGGAGAAGCAGGCTCAGACAGTCACAGCTGCAAACACAGTGTGAGGAACATCAGCGCAGATGGAGAAGCTTGCAGCCTCGTCACCACATCCCCCTGAGTAAGTCACCTTGGAAATATGACCAACTGTGTAAAGTGAAGTTGTGCTTTAGACCGTAATCTCAAGAGGACCTACTTGCAGCGCTGGTCAGCCTTGTCCAGCAGGGGCGTGAGCTTCAGCAGGTATTCAAATGCGACATTCACATCGTCCATGAAGTCCTGAGGACACACGGTTTGAAAAACCCCGTTGGGGGTATTTCTACAGCTTCAACAGGTGACACAAGAACCACGCAATGAGAATGAGAGATAAGCAATCAGAGCAATGCTAGGGCTCCAGCTCTACCTTCTCGCCCTGTGGATACTTCTTCAATCTAAGGAGGACCTGAGGGATCTGAAAGACAGAAAGGAGGGGAGTCCAAAATTACACACCACAGATGGACTGATATGATAGCATATGACAGTCAATGCAATCTTCATTTATTATTATTAGCAATAAAGTCAGAATTGGCAATGCTCCCAGGAAGCACCTTAAGAAATGTGAAAGCTGTCCACTTCAGCTCCTCAGTGCCCTCTGGTGACTCTATCAGGCCCGTGAAACATGCCTTCCAGATTTCCAGGACAAACAGCGGCGTGGGGATCCGCTGAAAGGGAGCGAGACAGGGCCGGTCTCGGTTAACTCTCAGGAACCATAACCATAAATGACTAGAGAACAATCTGAATATTATTAATAATCCTCTCACACCACCTCACACACAGATACTAGATGAGTATCAATAAAACCAAAAGAAGACATTTCAGGTCGAGGTCCCATGACGGTTTGTGATACGAAGCCGGAAAGTTGATTGTTCGAATCCCAGTAGGGCCTTTCTACTTAACCTTAGAGAAACGGTAGGTACAGGCACTGACTGCAGAAAAGTGTAAGAACCGGCACAAAATGCTTCAGATTCAACCTATTTCTCTGTCCAGAAGTCATACATACAGGAAATATGCAGTGTGTGGTAGCTACATGTTTTCAGGGGCTATGTGGCCACATTCCTCTAGAAGCAGGAGCCTCAGACGACCCCAAGGGGATAAATTTTAACCTGGAAAAAAATGCCTGGCATGTAAATCCCTACTGTCCTTTTTTGTAGGAATCTGATCATTACAAGGCTCAGGGTACCTGTAATAACCAGGGGTAAGTTTCACGAAGCCTAGTTAACACTACATCGTTCGTAAGTTCCATCTTTTAACATAGAACTTACAAATGACATAGCATTAAGAAGGCTTCGGGAAACACCCCAGATTCCTGCTGATAGCCAATCTACACATGGATAATAGAAATAGAGTAGCAGGTCTGAACAAAGTCCCACTCAGACAGTCCTCTGTTGGTCTGCAGCCTGCCTTTCAGGAGGACGAGGTTGTGGGGGGGCGGGTGGGGGGACCAGCTGACCTGCATCCTCTTGATCATCATGAGCTGCTCCACCAGCGGCTGCATCTCGCCGGTCAGGTTCATGGTGCCCTCCAGCATGACGAAGGCGTGGATGGAGGGGAAGGTGGTGTGCAGGGGGGGCTCCGGTTGCACTGTGAGCATCTGGGGGATACTGGACACAGGCAGGACGCCACACATTTTACTTAGAGGGGAACTTGATTTTATTTACGTACTCTCCCCATCACAGAAGTAGTTCATAACACCCATCCATCTATATTACAGCTGCTTATCCTAGTTAGGATCAGGGGGATCCTCTTGTTTTTTTCTGCCCGTACTTCCAGGTGGGGGGGGGGGGGATAGCACACACCCCCTCAGCCATCAGCCCCTGCTCGCCGTTCGAGCTGCATGCTTCAGCTTAATTTCACCTGCAGCCGCCTACCCCACCTCAGGGTCTGTCATTCCATCTTCCTGTTTCAAATTGCGCACCATCGGGGTCATCAAAGCTATACTCTCCTCCAATCAGACCTGTGACAGCCTCGCCCAGCCAGCTCTCACCTCTTCACATGTGACACGCACTCCTCCAGCTTTCCTTTCAGCGTCTGATTGGTCAGACTGTTAAGGCTGTCCGACACTCTAGCCAATGCCTGCTCCACATTGGACCATGAGGCTGTCAAAAAGAGGAAGGAGACAAATCAGAAAACAATGACCAAGCTATCTACATTACTGCAAAACTGGATAAAAATGGGGTATAGGGGGTTTAAAATGATGTGATGTAAAGGGTCACAGACCTACAGCCTGCATCCGAAAACAGCAGGCATGGAAAGTAGCTGTTTGGTACACAATGAAACCACCCACTTAAAAATGTTATATTAAACACTGGAATAATTAATGATGCTAAAATGAATCTTTCTACAGTTAAAGGGATCGGTTTCAACAAATGGAGGGGAGAGAGAGTGGCCCAGTCTGCCCCCTAATGGTGAAAAGTGAGCTGTGATTATATTAGCATTCAGGTGAATCAGCTGAGCCCCCTCACCCGGCTCCTCTAGACGGGCGATGTGGATGAGGCCTTTGTTCTTGGTGCTCTGCAGCAGGCCCTCCAGCCGCTGCAGGCAGGCGTGCAGCCCAGCCTCACCCCCCCCCGACTCGCCCTGCTCCCGTAGCCGCTCGCAGTACCAGGCGCAGCCCTGCAGCAGCCACACCGTCGCTCCCAGCAGTGCCCGGCACAGCCCGATGCACTCCTCCGCCTTCCCGTGGCAGCTGGTGGGAGAGGGTGACTGCACAGTACATCACAGGAACCAAACACAGGCGGAGGGCAGAGCATTAAAGCTTCCCCTGCATTTTAACAGTGAAGAGACTGTGATTGGGATGTGCATCTCCATCACTGAGGCTGCTGTGATATCCACCTCAATGCATAGCCAATGATCCGATACGTTAAAGATACATAAGAAGCAACTATTGTAGTGATACGGTTCACCCCTATTGCGATGTGGTACGACCCGAAACATTTGGATTCAACAGAGATATGATGTGATGCCAAAAATATGACGCTATGCAATTCAATGTGGTACAAATACAGCAACAGTTTAGAGGGGGGAAATCCATCAAAATATAAAATGGTCACATTTCTAAATAATGAAGGCACAGGATCTCAAGTAATAATTATAAAATAGATTGTACCAGTGCAAAGATGTTGGAAACGACGCATCCCGAGTTCATCCCAAATTGTGCACAATTTTTTCAAGGACAGTCGTGAGCTTTTATGCAAGTGCATCAATGCAAAATCAGTGAATCTTACCACCCCAATGGCTGCATCTGTCACAGAAGCATTTTTCAACTGATGTGCATGACACACTACAGCCTGAAAAACACCATCTTACGGGAGGTGTGCCGTGGCAGAAAGCAGTTTATGAAACACTGCATTACAGGACTGAAGTGCTGTCCTTCAACAACAGAACTAAAGCAATAAACAGTCTGTACTGCATTCCACTTGTTAGTTTTCAAATGAAATGTCAAGATTTGTGTATCATGCAATGCCATGCTAATTGCTGCACCCAACTGTGTGGGTTGTGTTCTGATAGTTATCGGTTTAAATCCTACCTTAATAGACCCCTAATGGATTTTTAAAGAAGAACCAAAAAAAAGTGTTGAAACACTTTAGTGCAGGGGTGGCCAATCTTATCCGCAAAGGCCCGGTGTGTATGCAGGTTTTCACTGCAACTCCCTAATTAGGTCACTAATTAGTGGACTGATTCGCTGCAGAGTCCTCACACCTGGGTTTGAATAGCTGACCTACAGGTTATCCCAAAAACCTGCATACACACCGGCCCTTTGCGGATAAGACTGGCCGCCCCTGCTCTAGTGTTTCTCAAACCAGTCATCAGGGACTAGCAGAGAGTCCACCGTTTTGGTCCCTCCCATCTTCCCAGGAGCTGGGTGGGGGCAAAAACATGAACTGACTGGCAGGGAGCTGGGAGGAGCACAAACATGGACCATTTAGGGATCCATGAGAACCAGATTGGGAAGCACTACCTTAAACAATGTTTACACCACCCCTGCAACAGCGGGTCCTGTGCATTTTGCCTTTTTGTACATTTCCTTCTGACCCTGTGTTGTTCTGGCAATTGCACCATTGGATGTATGGTTATGCTGACGTTGCACTTTCCCTCAGGAATTAATGATTTATTAGTCTGTCTATCTAAACTACAATTGTAGCATCTGCACCAGAACTACTACTGATGATGGGTGTGAGAGCAGGACAGACCTGAGGCGATGAGTGAACATGTCCATTATCTCCAGCAGAGCCTTGACGCACAGCTCTCGGGAGAAGTCATCAAACTGGAGAAGCAGAAGGTGTGACCATTAGTGCAGCACTCTCATAAAGCAGGGGCACAGGGTGGTCTGAGAGGCACAGGAAGAGAGGGAAAGCAGGCCAACAAGGACTCACCTTACTGACAGCTGTCAGTACGCTGGAATAGGACACCATCTGATACAACGCGATGAAAAGAGGGAAAAGAAAAACTTTGATTTCATTTCAATTCGAACAAATTAAGTCAATATATTATTACATATTCTTCACTGTATAGAGTTTGCAATTTAAACCAACCCCAATTCTCACCTGAGAGCTGATGGCATACTTCAAATATGACAGGATGAGGGGGTTGGGGGACGGACCAATCATTGCCTGCTCCATCAAAGCTTCTGCAGAGAAAAAGGTCACCAATCTTTTTTAGACAGTACACAATCCATATCAATCATACCTTCGTATGTCACAGAGCAATTATAATAGTTTATATGACACGTTATATAAACAAAACCACGTTACCCACGTAACACGTAAATATAGTTCCCTTGATGTACTTTTAATGCCCCAAATGTGACGTATTTTGCCCTCTGACCTGCCAGGTTTAGATAGTCCCAGGTGGCCCCTTTCGGGAAGTTCCTTTTAATGTTGACAGCCCATTGGTAGTCACTCCAGCGCTCCTTCCATGCCTGTAAAATGGCCTGTTTAAGGTTGACAACTTTCATCCTGCACGTAGTTTTCTTTCACTATCCTGGAAATCAAACACAAGGAATATAATGGAAGAACACGTCAAATTTCAGAAATGTAACGATAATTTCTTATAAATAATAATAATGATAATCGAATCAAACATAGAAACAGCAACCAAAAAGATACGAATTTTAGAAAGAATTTTACGATAAACTTAAATTAAATGACGGAGACATGTAAGACCACTGAAGCAGGGATAAACGAAGATACATGTAAGAGATCTGAAGCAGCGATACTTTGTAATGTATAATTTTCGTTTCTACTTATCAAACAGTGAAGTACTCGGCACTGCAATCGCAGCAACACAGCGGGTGAATTACTTTACCATTATTAATAATATAGCGACCAAGTTATCTATATGGTCCCAAGTGATGCAAGTGGCATTTGCATGCTTAACACATTCAAAATGTAAAGATAAGAACAAACAATAGCATGGTTATTACTTGAAATGTTTGTCACTACCGAAAATGTTACACCTACCGAAAACGTAACTTCCGCTACTACGCATGCGCACGCTTACGACTTCTGCGAGGAGGCGTGCTAATTTTACGGCATCGCGTCACATTTCATCGTCTGTTGCGGAAGTTACCGTTAGAGAACGTCGACGGCGAGAGGAAAGACAAGATTTAACCGGATAATGATGGAGACCTTCGACTTTTACTCCACTTTAAAGGATTTTATTTCGCACAGGGCATTAATGGCCAATGTGCCTCAGAACGATCGACGTAAAATAAGATATAAAATGATGTAAAGTATAAAAAAAAAAAACATTAACCAGATGTACAGGAATTAGGGTAAATAATGCCCATGTCCATAACTAAGGGGAACATTTTTTTTTAGCTTCATTTCCATTCATTTTTGCATAGCAGGCAAAGGAAAATGACTTCCTTCCACGCTCTGAATCACGCAATCACGGTCTGCCACAAAATATCAATAAATGCGCGGTATCGAGCCTGTGAAAGTGTACATTACGCAAGCGTAATACAAAGGGATGAACTATACGTAGTGCCGGAAAATGTGGTTTCGTGAACGCATGCGTGATGAATGTGCACATGCGTAGTAGCGGAAGTTACATTTTCGGTAGGTGTAACATTTTCGGAAGTGACAATGTGCACGAAGTCGGGATTTACGACATGAATTTTTCTTTTTGGGAAAAGAATTCAAATAAAATCCGGTTTCAATGGCCAAAAGCTAGAGAAAGGTTCGCCATCTTTGACCCTAATACTACAATCGCCGATTGGATATTGTATGTAGCAATATAGATCAATTTTATTGGATAAAGAAGGAAACTCTGGGGATTATGTTGTTTTTATTCTTTTGGTTTTGCGGTATCGCAATCGTGATACAAAGCTAAATCGTTTGGGTGTGAAATATAAAAGATACGCATGTGAAATTTGATCTGTGGCTTCGCTTATGAAGTTTCCTCATAAATGAGGAAATTATGAAATTCTTTAGGTCACCCCACTGGACGCCCCAGGTAGGCGGAACGGGGAAATCCATCAAACAGCGCACCTCTAACTTTTTATTATTATTATTAAGCATTCCAGACAACAAACAAGCAAATGTTCTCATTTGAACACACTTAACAAATGCTCCAAACAAAATACAGCAAGATACAGACAGGAGTAAATGCACAGAATAGAAAAAGGGGGGAAATTATCACTTTTGGGACATCCAACAACATAGTAGAATAAATCAGTCTTGACAAACTTTCACTCTTTGATAATAAGACTCGACCTTTTATCGATAAATCCCTTGACCACCAAATATTAAATTTTGTTCACCTTTAACTTTGCAATTAGTCAAATCTGCACATTACGAAATGCTACCAAATAAATCACAATTCATTCATAATTTTGGAATATTTAGTTCCACCAACATATTATCGCATTTGTTCTGGTTTGTGCCAAATCGTGAAGAATAATATACAGCCAGGCTTCCCACCACCAAGGTGAATTAGTTTAGTTTTAACTCTTGTTTGATAGTGTGGGTGGTATTGATGCTTGAGGACCAAATTAATACAAGCGGATACACAAGACCAAATTAACTGTTTTACAAAAAGAGGAAATTAGTAGTTTTTAGTATAATACTATGCCTGTAATGAAGTAGTATAACACTAGTGTGCTTTTTAAGCCATTCTTGATCTTGTTTTCTCTAATAACCAGGATAGGGTTGGAAAATTATAGGTTTTAGAACCATTGGATGGTAGTGATCATAGCATGGTTAAATTCGAGGTTAATTTTAGTGTCCGAAGAGCAAAGTCCAAAATAAAAGTATACAATGTTAGGAAGGCTAACTTTAATGGTATGAGACTGAAACTAGAAACTGTAAACTCGATGGAGTTAAATAGCAAAACTGTTTTAGAGGCATGGGAATTTTTTAAAAGCACATTATTGCAAGTGCAAGAGGACCTGTTTCCAGCAAAACTAAATCTAGGAAACTACAACCAAAGTGGTTTACTAAAGTCAGGAGGAAAAGGGCTCTGTTCCACAAATGGAAATTAACTAATGATTTCAAAACTAAGCAAGAGTATCTAAGTCTACAGGTTGAGTTAAAAAAACATTAGACTCTCTAAGAGTAATGTAGAAAGAAAAATTGCTTTGGAGGCTAAGGATGACAATAAAAACTTCTTCCAATATTTTAACTCCAAAAGAGCTCTAAAATTTGAAATCATTAATTTGCGGGCTGGTAAGGGCCTTATAATTGAAAATGAAATTGATATAGTAAATGAGTTTAATGATTATTTTACACGGGTGTTCACAGTAGAGAACATGAGTAACTTACCACCATTTAGTACGAATACAGTGTCGTCTTTGATCAATAATGTGTAACTGAGGCTGATGTGGTACTAAGTCTAGCTAAGCTCAAAATAAATAAATCGCAGGGCCCTGATGGCATCTTACCTATAGTTTTAAAAGAGATGAGGGATATTATTAGCCAATCTTTAACTTTAATATTCCAGAAATCGTTATTGTTATATATTGGAGACTGGACAACCAACATTTTATTTTAGAGCCGTATTTAATGAACACTTGCTCGTGCCTCATACACAACACATAGATAATTCTGGAACCAAATCAGCAGCCTTCATCTGCCACGTCATCTACGACAGGTACCTTCAAGGCTCAAAATCCCATTACATTACATCCCCTTTCTTAACAATTTTTTTATATATATTTTAGTTTAACCAAGTCTCCTTTCCAGAATTGAAGAGTAACATAACCTTCAAGCTTGTGTATGTATATAAACAAATTGTTCAAACCAGTAACATCTGTAAATGTAACAAGAAATTCTCCAGATCCTTCACTAAGCGGTAACTACTGCAACTTAATCATACATTCACATAAACACAAAATCAACAGCAATCATGAATCCTATACCCCTTCTCAACCTACTCTCTATATCTCATTGGTGGTCTTATCTGTCTACCATATCTAGTTTGATAGGTGTGTATTTCACTTTGTTCAACAGGTGTTTTATCTTGATTCACCTCCCTGGCGCTCTCAGCTGACTGTGTCTTGTCGTTCTGTGTCCTTTGTGTCAAAGTCTTTTATCTCTATGTCCATCTTCCGGTAAGTGTCTTGTTCCTTTGTCTCAGGAAAGATGTTTCCCGCAGATACTTTCTATTCCTTCTGTACTGCCTTCCTTCTGGTGTGCGAACCACAAAAGTCCGTGGTAGTTCATGGTGGTGCAGGACCACAGCTGGCTCCCATCTCTCTCCTCTTTGCATCCTGACTCTCTCTCCTGCCCGCATCCTGACCAGGAGTGTTGACACTGTTATTGGTGGTATCCTTCAGTTTGACAACTTCAGGATACTTGGAAAAATGGTCTACACATAACATGAACTCATATCCCTTGTAATGAAAGAGATCTGTACCTACTTTCTGCCACGGTCTGTCTGGTACTGGGCATGGGACTAGTGGCTCTCTTGGGTTGCTGTTCATTTCACACTGAGACACAATTTCTTATGTTCTTATGTTCCTCAACTTGTGCACACATTTTTGGCCAATACAGCATGTCCCTGGCTCTTCCTTTGCATTTAACAATTCCCAAGTGTGACTCATGAATCTTGTTAAGCATTTCTTTTCTCAACTGATTTGGGACTATAATTTTGACTGCTTTGAACATCAGTCCAGACATGTTGGTGATTTCATCCCTAAATGTCCAGTAGGGCTCAATGTCTTTTGGAACCGCACTTCTTTCCTTTGGCCATCCTCTCAGTGTGATGTCTCTCAATAGCTGCAGCTCTGCATCTTCTGCTATAGCTTTTCTAAATATCTGCAACTTTTCCTCTGATATTGGTAGCTGAGACGTAACCGCGTTCACCTCCAAGTCCTTTTCCAGCAGATCTTCTTGCTGCTCCTTTAGGAATGCTCGACTTAATGTGTCTGCAATATGCAGTTGCTTGGCCGGTCTATACATAACAGACTGTATTTTTGCAGCATTAGCAGCAGGCACATTGGGGTTTGGTGGAGAGACTTTTTAAAGATGATTTCCAGTGGTCACTTTCAACCTGAATGTTTTTTCCATAAACATACTGATGAAATTTCTCACAGCCGTAGGCTATAGCGAGCAGCTCTTTCTCGATCTGAGCATACCTGCGCTGATATAATCCGTGAGGGCTCTTGAGCCATAAGCAACTGGCTGTCCATCCTGCAGTATGACTGCTCCACGACCCTCTGAGCTTGCATCCACTGACAGTGTGATTGGTTTGTTGACATCATAAAACTTTAAAGTCGGGGCACTGGTGACCAGTTGTTTGAGGTGTTCAAAACTTTTTTGTTGTGTTTCCTCCCAGTGCCACTCTGCTCCTCCCTCAAGCAGATTCCTTAATGGGGCGCTAATCTCACTTTCTCCTCATCTGGTCTTAGTCCACTTGAACTTAGTATGTGTCCAATGTATTTGATTTCTGTTATCCTGATAAAGCACTTTTGTTCAGTTTTAGGTTGTACTCCCTTGCTATATCCAAGAGCTTCTTCAACCTCTGGTCATGCACTTCTTTGGAATCTCCCCACACCAGCAAGTCATCAATGATGTTGACAACTCCATCCAGATCCTCGATCATCTGTGCCACCACCCTCTGAAACACCTCTGGAGCTGACGATATACCAACGGGGAGTCGCAGGAACCTGTATCTTCCTATGGGTGTGTTAAACGTGCAGAGCTTTGAGCTTTTCTCATCTAGTTTTATCTGCCAAAATCCTTGACTAGCATCTAGCACAGAAAAATATTTTGCTCTTGCCATTCTTGGAACAACTTCCTCCACAGATATCAGTGGATAGTGTTCTCACTTAATCGCTTGATTTAGATCTCTTGGATCCATACAGATGCGAATTTTCTTTGGTGTGGCCACAGTTACCATGCTGCTCCCCCACTCTGTGGGCTCTGTTTGTCTTCCTATTACTCCCATTTTTTCCATACGCTGTAGTGCTTCAGTTACTCTCTGATTGCTACAGGGATTCTCCTAGGAGCGTGCACAATGGCCTAGGAGCGTGCCCAATGGCCTAGGAGCGTGCCCAATGGCCTAGGAGCGTGCACAATGGCCTAGGAGCGTGCCCAATGGCCTAGGAGCGTGCCCAATGGCCTAGGAGCGTGCACAATGGCTGGTGCCGTGTGGTCAATCTGAATACTGTGCTCACCTGGCAAGCAACCCAAGCCATTAAAGAGATCATCATACTCCTTAAGAATGCCATATTCTTTTCCTACCTCATGCATTCTCTTTATTAAGCCTAGATTTGCACAAGTGGTTCCTCCCAATATAGCTGGAACTACTTCTTTCGTGATTTCAAACTCAATATTATATTCTTTGCTCTTAAACTCGCATGTTAGTGTTGTCGTACCCAGTGGCGCTATCTTGTGGCCAAAGAATGCAACAAGTTTACTTTGACTAGCCCTGAGTCTGCCTCTATTAGTGAGTGCTTTTAAAGTTTTGACTGACATTGCATTGCAGTCTGCCCCTGTATCAAGTTTCAAGGTTACCTCTTTTCCATTTATTCTCAGTATCTCAGTCCACATTTCTTCCACAGCTTCTGCTTCTGAGGTTTCAATCATTTCCATGTGTTTTCTCTGCTCCCAGTTGACTGTAACAAATGAACATATCATTTTCAACATCATCCTGTTCGACTGTATGGAAGCGTGATTCATCACTCCACGTTTTCACTGTTCCAGAGTTCAGTGGCGGCATGCTTTATCGTACTCTATCCAACGCTTGGTGGTGTGAGGCTTACATGCAGCTGTTTGGCTATGGAAGCCCATTCTATGAAGCTTTTTTGTGCTGGGGTTAATGCCAGAGGAAGTTTGGAACTCTGCAGTTACTGAATCAATAGATTTTAGGTGCTATGCACCACAGCACTTGCTCACCCCCGCTCTGTTACATTACGTGCTCTGTCACTTCACGGCCGCGTTCCTGTTCTTCATAAATGCTTCCACTCTGCTATAATACCACTTACAGTTGACCATGGGATATCTAGCAGGGAAGAAAATTCATGAACTCATTCATTACAAAGGTAGCATCCTATGACAGAGCTCTTCAGGACGACCTATTCTTTCACTTGCAGTAACCCTGACTGCATGGCTAGGTGCTTGATTATATACACCTGTTGCAGTGGGTCTGAATGAAAGATTTGAATTCAATGAATAAGAGGTGTGTCCCAATACTTTAGTCCATATAATGTATTTATGAATCTTATTTTGTGTCTATTTTAATAATTATATAGACATCGTTTTGTGTTTTATTATTATTTATTTGCATCGTTCCAAATGTCTTAATGAAAATGACAGGACCAGAGGAACCGTTTGGTGTAGTGGTTGATCTAAATAATGTGTTTATTTCCTTCTAGTATTGTTTTGATTAATGGTAAGGAAGGATTCTTGTGTATGTATGTAACAGCAAAAAAATATTTTATATGCAGGGAATTGTGGTGAAATAAGAAAAAGGCAGTTTATGTATCATTAGGACACATTTGGAAGACGGGCTGGAGTTTGTAGTGTTTTAAGCTTGAAAGACATGCATGATTATGAGCAATGAGAGACTGTGGGAAGATCTGCAGAAAACACTATTAAAAATTACTGCCAACGATCAAGACTTGGTTATACCAAATCTGGGAGATTACAATATTAATATTAATACAATACATAATTAATTAATACAATATTAATATCTATAAGACATGATGTAGCGAAGAAGAGAGAGAGAGAGAGACATTTTTTCCCTGCCAGTAAAAGTCCTGCAGGCAGGTATACTAGTTTCTTTAGTCTATATAGTGCGTTTATGTACCTAAACCATTGAGTAGATTTAGTAAATGTTTATTAACTAATTATAATTGCTATCTAATTCTATTTTATTTTTTTTGCCTTCACAGTTAAAACCACACCTCGAAAGTAATTCTAACTTTTCTTCTTTTTTCTGATGTTAAGATTAAGATGGAATTCATTGATCCCAGAGGGATTTTCTGATGCTGAAACTGAAACTGCTTGTTAGATGACAGGGCATCATTGTTTCAGTTATAGGTCAGGCAGGTGGGGACATTCCTGGCCACTCAGACCACTTTGCATGTACTGAAACACGGACAATGTTTCCCATGTATAAAGAGCTGGGTACATAGGCCACATAATCTGCAATGCCCAGGGTGAGTGGTCACATAGTCAGTTATAAAATAATATTCAAAGTGTGACTGCAACCTGCAGCTTGACAGTGACAATCCAAAATGGGAGTATGTGACTTAAACAGAGACACGTTATCATGGGCACAGGTCCCCATATTGGGGGATAGCAACAATAAAAGCTGATGACACTTGGGGGAATTTTATTAGGGTTGCACACTACTGAAAAAAAAAACACAGCAATATTTGATTTTTTTGTGAATAATACTGCAATATTTATAAAAACAAACAAGGACATTAAATTTAGCGAAAACAAACTATAGCCAAGTAGAACTTGTTATTATCAATAGAGTGTGTCAAATAAGTTTTGGTTGTCACATGCGCGGGGGCACGGAGTGGGGAATCAGGAGCAGGAGTGGAGGAGTCGGGGAAACAAGGGATTTATTTAAGGAGAACACAAGCAGGAACACGGAGCAAAATGCAGGACTGACATCAATGACCAGACTGGGGAAACATACTCTAACAACTAGAGACAACTGATGACACAGGGATTCCACACGAGGTAGCGAGGGGGGCGTGGCACACAGGAGGATCAGCATGAGCAGTTACAGAAATTACTTGTTTCTGTTCAACATCGTCTGTATGGAATACTAAACATTTCCATACAGCTGAAGGCGAATACCTTTTGGTGTGCAGTTCTTGTTCACTTTTCTCCTCTTTACTCATTTTTGTTAAACTTCTCACAAATTCACCACACTGTCTATGAGTCTGACAGCAAGGACAAAAATGATGAGAACTGGCCTGAAGAGCTCGTGTAGAGCCCATTCCAAAGCTGCGGCAGTAAAGTTTGGTTTTTTACAGTACCAGTCAGAAGTTTGGACACACCTACTGTACAAACAGAAAGCTTTATTTGTATTGTTCTCTAAATTTTAGAATAATTATAAACCAAAAAAATAAAAACAAGAAAAAAATATTTGGGCGGTATGGGATCTCCATGGGTTGGGACTCAGAAGGTTGCCAGTTCAAATCCCTGGGTCAGCAGAGTGATACCACAAGTGTGTTCTAGAGCAAAACCCCAACTGACCCTTGGACTGGCTGGTCCTACTTTCTCCTCTATGTCAGTTTCATGAGGTGGCCTCCTGGGATGTTTTTCCAGCCGTCCTGAAAGGTATTCCACATATATGCTGAGCACTCATTGGCTGCTTTTCCTTCACTGTCTGGTCAAGCTCCTCCAAACCCATTTCTGCAGGGTTTAGGTCAGGTGGCCCGGTCAAGTCATGTGACAGTCTATCACTCCTTTGTAAGCAGCTTGGTGTGTCCAAACTTTTGACTGGCACAGTATATCTTGACACAATCATTAAATTTTTGAAGTTTTGTTCCCTACGACGAAGTAAAACTGTTATAGGTTAACTTGTTGTCTTAACCCAGGCAAGTATGATAGTCATTGGGACATGAAAATTACACGACTGTAACATGCAGCGATTGTGATTGGTGGTTTGCTGCGCATGTCACTGACTAGCACCAAACTCTGTGTATTTAAAAAAGTTTAATCAGAGTAAATCATAACAGACAGGCTTCTGTCATGGAAAATGAGATCCGTGCGAGTTTTCTTTTTGTATCAAGCCGCAAAAAATTTGTAGTATGATATGTCTGATTTAATTTGCTTTACTTGACATTGCACATCCTGCGATGTGATTATTGCACATGTTGAAACAATATATTGTACAGCCCTAAATTTTACTAAACAAACTTTTGCCCCTAAGCTTCAGCCCAGGTCACCCCTGGACTTGCATACAGTAAATATCTCATTTAAATGCATTCGCTCCAAAACCGGTTTTCTGACCATTGTTGTACTGCCATGGCCCATGTGTAAAAAGCAACAGTGCTTCATCACACTATCAGCACATGGAAACTGAGCCCATTGAGGAAAGAGGAAAGTGTAAGAAACGGAGCCCCAGGACTGTTCATAGAATGACCTGCTTTTGTTTACAACAATTTAATGCATTTATATAAGTGGAACAAAATGACAACCACAATGACAAGTCAAAACAACAACGCAAGTGCAGTTGCAACAAAGGAGGTCTGTGACCAGTCCAGGAAATGTGAACGAACAACCTCTTGGTTTAGACCATCTTTCCATCTTCCAAGGCTCCATGTTTCTGCAGGATTTGTCTTCATGATCTGTATTCAAGTGCCTCCCATCTTACAAAATGGATTTTAGGGGATTTGGTTCATATAACTTGTCCCACAAGTCATTTTTACAGGTCGTAAAAAAAAGCTTCATTTCCAATCTGAACTCCTTCTGGGCAGTTAGCCAATTTATTTTAAGAGTAAAACACTTGTAACCATTACTATCAGCAAGGAATTAATAAACACATATTTTGAACATCTTGTCTGTGTTGTGCTTATGCGATAACTTACTGGGTATTCTGAATGAGGCATTGAAAAATGTTTTCCAAGTACATTTTGAACCAGATATGAGTGGGGTTTTTTTGTTTGTCAAAATATTTTTTGGACTCTCTACAGTACATCTTCATTCTTGTATGCGTCAGAGAGAGCGTGAGTGTGCTCACACTGCCCCCTGGTGGCTACTAGCTCTTGCGCTGTTCCTGGTCCTTCTTCCGCTGCTTCTCCTTCTGTTTCTCCAGCTTTTCCAAGGCCTTGCGCTCCTTCTCGGCTGCGGTGTGTATATCCTTGAGGCGGCGCTTCAGTGCGCTGCGGTCCGACGAGCTGGTCACGCCAAGACCCTACGCAGGTGCACACACACGGTAAGATGCAGATAGATGATGCACGAGCTGTAATTTCTCCAGGAACCTGTTTTAGCAACAGACAGCTCAATAGAAAAGATCAAGACAGCAGAGAGGACAGTGTTACAAATCACTGATTTTATAGGATTATATAGCATATTGCTGTGAGGTATGTTGGCTCAGTGGGTAACAAAGAGTGAGTCTCTTTGTTGTGCATTTTATTCCAGTTTCTGTTTCCCTTAGAATTTGCATCTGTTTCCCCATGTGTGTCGGCATTTCCACCCACAGTCCAAAACACATGTATCAATGTGAACTGGTGTCTCCAAATTGCTCTTGGTGTGAGTTTGTGTGTCTCCATCTGTGCTGTGTGATGGACTGACTTGGGCTGATCCTCTTCAGTACTAGTGTTTAGTCTCATGCCCTTTTGAGTGAGCAGTTGACATTGTCCCACTTTTAAGGACTAGCAGCACTTGACTCCTTGACAGCTGTATGCTTGTGATGTAATTGTATGTCACTTTGGAAAACAGTGTCCGCTAAACTAATATACTGCATGTGAATGTGAATAAGGCTATGTGATGACGGTGATCTGCCAACTCGCCTCACTTATCTGTGTAACATATTCCATCCTTTAACAATTTTTGAAAATGGAGAGCAAAGCTGAATATATTCATCAGTCATAATCGTTTAAGCTATTTAGGATTCCTTAAGGAGTAGTTCAGTTCCAATTTGCAATCAGAAGGTAAGATCATGGTGAATCAAGGAAAGTACATGCTGAGATAGTTTGATTCTCCAGGGTAACATGGTCACGTTTCCTTTGCTAAGGGATGTAATGTCGCTTGGTAGTTGACCTGCGTCATCCCAAAATGAGGCCTTCTTTTTGGGACACAGTAATCTGGTCACTTAACAGGCACCAAGCCTATCCCAGACAATGCTGGGCAGGGCCACACCCTGCCAGTCCATCACAGAACATGCACTCACACTATGGCCAGTTAAGCAGTGACAGCAAACCTAATAGCATATCTTTAGACTGGTCTGTGAAGGGAAGCCTGCATGACACTCAGAGAGCATGCAAACACCACACACACAGAGCAGATGCGGGATTCAAACCCCAGACCCTGCAGGCGTGAGGCAAAAGAGCTGCCCACTGAAGCGCCTTGCTAATTAGCATTATGTGTGCAAAGCAATATATAAAAAGCACTGTGTATCACTGCAAGGTGCACAAGCACGCTGACTGTGTATCACTGCAAGGTGCACGAGCACGCTGACTGTGTATCACTGCAAGGTGAACAAGCACGCTGACTGTGTATCACTGCAAGGTGCACAAGCACGCTGACTGTGTATCACTGCAAGGTGCACAAGCACGCTGACTGTGTATCACTGCAAGGTGAACAAGCACGCTGACTGTGTATCACTGCAAGGTGCACAAGCACGCTGACTGTGTATCACTGCAAGGTGAACAAGCATGCTGACTGTGTATCACTGCAAGGTGCACAAGCACGCTGACTGTGTATCACTGCAAGGTGAACAAGCACGCTGACTGTGTATCACTGCAAGGTGCACAAGCACCCTGACTGTGTATCACTGCAAGGCTACATAAGCACAGATTGTGTTTCACTGTAAGGGTACATAAGCACATTGGCTTTGTGTCACTGTAAGGAATCTAAGCACACTGGCTGTGTGTCACTCTAAGGTACATAAGCACGCTGGCTGTGTGTCACTCTAAGGTACATACACACACTGACTGTGGATGTATATGTAAGGATGCACAGGGGTCAGACAGAGAGATGGCCTCTCTTTATCGGCCCCTGGAGTAGTTATTCAAGTCATAACGGCAGGGTTTGCAAGTTTTGCATAGATGCCCATTGGGGTGTTCAAAACCAAAACCCCTGATTTTTCTGAAGGGATCGTGGGACCTAATGATGCCCACTTTGTCACCACATATTTCACATGCACAGACCGAGCTGTTATCCTGTGGCATTTACATTTACTGCATTTAGCATACACATTTATCCACAGTGACATACAAGTAAAGGGAAATAGCGCATTACAAACATGCTGTTAAGCAGTCGACTAGGCATAAATAAGTGCAGCTAGGCTGAACTTCCAGTGACACCCCGCTATAAGTGTGAGCAGTACTGCAGAGAGAGCTGTACAACACCATTCAAACATAATTATTAGGCACTTCTGTCCACTTCAGTCTTCCTCTATTTACCCACTTTAAGTTTGTTGCTGTCCATCTGCAGCAGCTGCTCTCCATCAATGTCCTTGGCAGTGAATTCTGGAATATATTGCTCCATGTTTAACCCTTTCAGCCACTGGCACACCTGCTGCGTGCTCCAAGCTGACACCAGGCACAGCGGCTCGTCCAGCAGCTGCCATTCAGGAACCAGAAGGGGACAGAAAGGTGACAGACATGAGTCACATCTGGCTGCTGTAGCCCCAGTACAATTTATTTATGGATGAATCACTCCTGAACGTTAGCAGCTCTACATGTCATGCATACAATCGCTATGAGAACGGGGTAAATATTCATTCATTCATATATTCATTTTCCATACCCGGTTGTGCGGTACAGGGTCACTGGGATCTGGAGCTTATCCCGGAAAAAACAGGCACAAGACAGGGAATAAGCAAGGATGGGGTGCTAACCCATCACAGGACACTTCGTGGTATATAAACTACTTCAAATAACTAGAAAATTCAGACTTCTCATTTTATAATAATGCTCAATGTGGTGGGAATGCCCCCAGTGCGATACTGTTTGAAGTAAGTTGGATTAATATCAAATTGAATCCTGGACAGGATGTTGGCGACAAGCTGAGATGTGTATAAAAGCAGATCTTAGCTACACACGAGCACCGGCTTGCGTTGGCGTGAGGAAATGAGAAAGGTGGCACGGTTTCAATCACAGCTATTCTGATGGCTTCCACGGTAAAGCTCACAGTTACACGACGATAATCTGCAGATGAACAACCATACAGTGAGAATTCTCGCTAATCCGTCGTAGCACATTTGCGTGCTTTATTAAAAATTCAGCACGCCGGATCGGTAATGACGGAACCATTTGGAAGTTAATCCTTTTACGAGAGAAGCAGCTGGTACTTCGCTGCCCCTGATCGCAGACGCACAACTATCCACCCGACCTGCTGTCTGAATGCCTGCCCCGCCTCACTATCTCAGCTCGTTAGACTGCATCAGGGGGGACCGGGTCACACTCTCCTTCAGAGACAGGCAGGCTAAATCCAGGCCAGCCGAGTGACAAATGAACCGTGCCCTTGCTCCTTCTCCCGGCAGTGAGAATGCCCCGACAGGCCTGTCTTTCATTGGCTGCTAGTGGATTTAGCTTGTTTTTTACGCTAAGTGGCAGGAAGCCTCTAGTGAAGCTCTGAGGCCAGGAAACTTGACGATATCACACCCCCAGAGTGTGGCACTGGTGAATATGAACAGCCACACTTTTAACAAGCTTAAGGTTGTTAAGGTTGTGTTTTGGAAGTTCGACGGGGGAAATGGGACAGTTCAAGAGGGCAACTCTTCAGCAGAGCACCGGCGAAGACAGAAGACTTTCTCCTTAGCATGGTAAGAACAAGAGGGGAGGGGCATCCTCTTACCTCATCCGAGGACTGGGAGAGGGTCTGGTATGGGTGCGAGGACTTAGATTCTGCCCCAGACCCACTGGACATGCGGGGGCTCCGAGGACAGAATTCATCACTCAGGGTGGACTCCTGGAGGAGGTGAAATGGAGAAAAGTCTAAAAAGTCATTATTACAAATGACATTAAGATTACATAAGATATACTTTACTGATCCCAGGTGGATTTAATAAATTCATGAATACATTACATTTCATTGCCAATATCTCCTGTGTTTATTTGAATACGTCAGCTTATGTGTGTCTGTACCATTACCTTGAGATGGGGGGGGGCAGGGGGGGATCAGAACCATACGAGATTTGGTAGTACAGCAAGTTTAATGGTCTTCCTTTTCAGGAGTAACGGACTGTAACGAATAAATGCCAAAAATAAAATCTTTCAAGTAAAAGGGGAGCAAACTATGAGGCAGGGACAACCAAGCAAAACAAATGCTCGGTGTTAGGAGTCTTTGGGCTGGGACATCAGTCTGGGTTACTGGGGCAAAAAGCAGAGTTATATCCATATCTGGAACAAGGACGGGTGAAGCGAATTAGCAGTGATGATCAGTGTCAGGCTCTCTCTGCTGGGAGGAGTGTCCACTCAGCCTCAGCTCGGCTTTAGCCCCAACTATATGGGCAGACTAATACAGCTACACATCCGCCATCCATCCACGAAGGGCCTGGAGCCTGCGGACATCAGGCAGAGAACAATCCAGGGTGGGGTGCCAACCCATCACGGCACACTCACATCTACAGGCAATTTGGTAACTCCAGTTCACCTCAGTATGTTTTTTGGACTAGGAGGGGTGGATCCCCACGATGACATGGAGAGAACATGCAATCTCCACCCACATAGAGCCATGGCACTGACTCGAACCCTGGTCCCAGAGGTGTGAGGCAACAGTACTATCCCCTGTGCCACCCCCATTTTTAAAACATCAATGAACAATCATCTTGCATGAAAGTTACGAAATGTCAGCTATTCCCTTCCGGGGAAGTATGTTAAACAAAAAGAATTGGGCAGTAAGTCAGTACAACACACAGAGAAAGACAGCAAACACAAAGCACTTCTCAGTTCTGGCTGAACATATGTCTGGATAAATGTCTCCCCAAAGCACACGATTAGATTTCCATACTTGAGAATCATTCTTCCATGAAGTGGAAACTTATTACATTTTAAAAAATTATTTCTGCTACAGTGACGACAATGTGCTTCGCTGGTCAGGAGCTGTAAAGAGTCCTATCGCTGCTGAAATGATTCCAGGTGAGGAGCAGAGCTGGTGCACTGATGGTTCCTCACGGCTCATCACACAAAAATAATGACAGGGGCAAGACTACAAGAGAGAGAGCTTCCGGGGTTCATTGTGGTGCAAAGTAAAAGTGACTCCTGACAGGCTGTTTAAACATGACCCCCCCCCCCCCCCGCACACATCACCAGTCCTGGGTCATTGTAACGCCTCCCCCAGCAGAGAATCAGAGTCCCTTCCTCCCAGTGCCTGGCCAGCAGCAGTTGCAGAAGCAGACTCTGCAGAATTACTAAGCTTGTTAAGGAGTCATTACTCCAGGAGGGGCAGGCGGGGCAGGCGGAGGAAGCCTAATGGAGATGGCTTTCCCGTAATTGATTTGCAGATGGTGAATAAGAACCTCACACTGAAAGGCACGAAGATACACAAAAGAGCTGAATGTGCAGTAAAGAAAGAACTTCCCAGAATCCCTTTGACTTGCTGTGTTTTCTGATTATGTAAAATGGAATTTGTGCATTATGGGTTACCTGGTGCATTGGTATGTATGTTCTACAAAACCGACCTAACCAGCCATTAATGCATTTGTGGTGGGATGCAGTCAGGTTGGCTTCGGGGATTAAAATGGGGCTGATGGAATAATGGCACCAAGAATATCCAGCTGTATTTATAACACTGAACAAAGGAATTAGACAGCAGCGGCTGTTACAGTCTGACATTTGGAGAAGCGTAAGGTAGGTGGGTTATCTCTGTACCCTTTCTGAGAATAGCCCTGCAGAGTCTCGCCAACATCCACAGTCCAGGATGGAAAGTAGTTTTTTTTTTCCATACGGAATGACAGTGGGTCAGTTTACAGGCTTTGAATAAAGACGTGGACAACAAGAATAAAAGGCTCTAATATACTAAGGTTCAGCACCATGAAAATCATGGTGGTTTTCTGTAGTTCCAGAGATGGTAGAGTGCTGAACTAGTTTGCATTTATGGATTTCTGGGGTGTTTTTTTTTATTCTGCTGCAGATTTTACCATTAGATAAAGGTTATTGTTGGAGTACTTGCTACTTTAAGTGATGCTTTCTGCCAAAATAAATGAAATATCTTACAATCCTCTAGCAGTTTATCCATTTCCGGCTTTTTTTCCGACGTGTTTAAGGTACCCCAGCGGGGCTCTCCTGATTGCTGCCGTCCTTCATCCACAGTTTACTCCTCCATTTCCTTAAGCACTATCCACAGCACCACTGTTCTCTGTGATTGGTTCCTCCCAACCATGTGACATTGAAGTGAAATATTCCACTTTGACAGTAGCCTTCTCAGGTTTCAGATTTTGATCTCGGAGAACATGGCAGCCACAGCTAACTTCAAAGAAATGTGAAAATTATGCGAAAGACTGTTACATATTTTTCTTCTTCTTCCTGGCACCTTTGTGTTAGATCTTCACACTTTTTTCTGCCCTAAAGGTAGCAACATGCCGGTGGAGATGATGGTGAAAGTAAAATGAGACTGGCAATGAAAGATTGTGTCCTCATCCAGTTCATCAATGAGTTATATGTTATAAAATCACTGCAGACATTTCAGCCTCACATTTTATGATATTCCATTTTTGTTTTGACAGTGCAATCATTTATTTTAGGTTATTGCTACAAGATATCATATATATGTATTGCTGTTAGAACGCGCACACAAGATCTCATGCTATATCTGAACAAAACCAGAATAACAAGGTCATTTGTCTCCTTGGAAAAGCACAAACTGCTGAACTTCGGTATAGCAACCCCTGACACATGGAGAGGCCCATCAAACACACAAACGCAATGTTGCAGATGGTTTCAGGTTGCTGCTGTGGTGGCTACTGGTTACCTGGGAAGCAGACCTGCAGCTTGGTGAGCTGGCCTTGGGGGAGGACGCAGAGCCCCTGATGTTCTCAGTGAACCAGGAGAAAGGCACGAAGGGGGGGCCAGAGGACCTGGATGGACTTTCAGAGGGCTCCCTGTGGGGTAGACTGGGTCAGTCTCTCCACAAGGACAGAGACAGTGTCTCCATAAAAGGCGAAAGAGACCCTCTCCTCACACTTGCTGCCCGCGTTACACATTCTGTGGAAATGTTATAAAGCCACTCATAATTGCATCATATGGGTATATACTATGGCTGTAACAGTATACACATATTTGTCACGTGTCGTTCTGTTACATCATTTTCGGTTTAGTAAACGCAATGTAAGAAATAAATACATGTATTGATACTGGCAGAATCTAAATTCACAAGTAAATGTTCAACATGAAAAACATTATGCTAATAGTGACTGTGAGTTTGTTACTGCTAATGCTGCTTACAGTCAGTCATAATCGGCAGTTTGGGGACATTTTGGAGAGAGAGAGAGAGAGAGAGAGAGAGAGAGTCGTTGATAAGACCAAATCTGCCTGTTGGCTCTGGTATACCAAACTTGGATATTGGAAACACGTTGGATAAATGTTAGTCTTCCCAATTCACTTAAGGCGCTTTTGCCAGTAAATTCCGAATGGGCTAAAAAACAATAGTTATGGCTGTAGGGGTGTTTATCGCTACAGATATGTGCCATTCTTGGTAGTAAAGAACACTGGATTTAGTTCATTATTATTGTTATGAAATTATATTTTTATGTTTTTGTTCATTTTACATATTTATTTTTACGATGTGCAAATAAGCACCTCTTAGCTTTTGTTAGTCAGACAAGTTGAGAGATGCACAGAGGCAGCGGATTTACAGTTGTTCTCTCTTGCTGTATTGAAATGCAGTGTTATACGGAAGGCAAGTTGAGAGATGCACAGAGGCAGCGGATTTACAGTTGTTCTCTCTTGCTGTATTGAAATGCAGTGTTATACGGAAGGCAAGTTGAGAGATGCACAGAGGCAGCGGATTTACAGTTGTTCTCTCTTGCTGTATTGAAATGCAGTGTTATACGGAAGGCAAGTTGAGAGATGCACAGAGGCAGAGGATTTACAGTTGTTCTCTCTTGCTGTATTGAAATGCAGTGTTATACGGAAGGCAAGTTGAGAGATGCACAGAGACAGCGGATTTACAGTTGTTCTCTCTTGCTGTGTTGAAATGCAGTGTTATACGGAAGGCAAGTTGAGAGATGCACAGAGGCAGCGGATTTACAGTTGTTCTCTCTTGCTGTATTGACATGCAGTGTTATACGGAAGGCAGTGAGTCAGTTTACCCACACACTCAGGGTTAATGTTACTTCGGTGAACCCACCTGCTTCCCACTGACAGCCTGTTAGACTTGTCCTTCTTAACTTTCCCATAGGAACGTCGCAGTGTAACCCTGCCAGGAGAAAAAGGCGATCAGTCACAAAATTCACAACGAGCATGTTAAATCAATAATGTACGCCCAAGACACCACTAGGGACTGACCCCAGATCCAAGAATCTCCTCTTGGTTTTTTTGTCCAAGATCACTGTGGGACTGCCTGGCTCCGCAGGGCTACTGTCGAGACCATCGTCTGAATACGAAGAGGTGTTGACAACACTTCACAACATTGCATCAAAAGAGCAGTGATGTTGAGCTGTGAGCTGCCTTTTCATTACTGATCCCGAAATGGGTAGCAATATGTTTTGATTCCAAGCCTAGTCTTGGCAGCTCAGGACAAAGCTACTGAGCATTAGAAGGTAATTCTGTTCTTGATTTTTTTGTTCTCAATAATAATTATCTGAAAATTGGAACCTTGAATTTCCCAAAAATTGAAAGCTTGTGACAGAAGATTTTATATAATTTGGTAACACATTACATACCAACCTTCATTTTCATGTCCCAAACCTTCAATTTATAACTCAACACGTGATTTACATTTCAATGAAACCAATGATTACTCCTCTATTCTCAACCTCAAAACAGTCAATTTTCCTGTCACATGTGATATTTGATAACTTATCATGGCTGATTTTGCAATACAGAGCAGAGACAGACAGCATCTGCAGTGCAGCATCCTTCTGGTAAATGGAAACCCATCAGCAGGTTCTCTCTAAAATCAATCGCATTACTGTACAGCTCTGGAAAAAATGAAGAGACCACTATATATTTTGTAAAAATCTGCTTTTTAAAATCCTGGGTAATGCTGGTTCTGCTGGCAGAAGGCTATGCTGAGCAGCAAGTTGCTTCCAGGTTCAAAATTTCTAAGACAGCAGTACACAAGAATAAGGTGAAGCAGGAGACACTGGGAATGACCAGAAACCAGCCAGGTAGAGGGCAGAAGCAACTTTCTAATGCCGGAGATGACCATCAACTTATTCGGCAGTGCCTCATAAATTAGAGGATGACCTCAACTGATCTTCAAAAACAATGGGAAACATTAAGTGCAGGTGTGAAGTGCACTGCTAGGACAGTGTGTATCAGACTCCTAGAAGCAGGACTGAAGACTCGTAAGGTAAGGAAAAAGTCATTCGTTAATTAGAAACAGGGAAGAGCCAGGCTAGAGTTACAGAGTTTTACACAGACACACACCCATAAAGTGAAAACTTTGCTGTGGCCTCTTTATTTTTTTCAGAGCTGTATATGGAAGATAACGCCTGGCATTTTAAGGTACCAGAGCTGGAATCCCTAGTTTTAAGTGACACTAAGGTGACAGTCAGGTGTGAGAATAGTGACAGCAGCGTAACCTTCGCTCTCGGCGTGCTGCTCCCGGCGGATGTAGACGGGCGAGCTGTCCGAGCTGGGGGGTGAGCCCCTAGGGGTGGGGCACAGGGCCTCCTGTGACGGCGTGTTGGTCAGCTGCTTATAGCGGCCCCGGGGGGCGGGCAGGGTGGCCTCGCCCTCCTCCAGGCTTCGGCGCACCATGGAGGTGTCGAAGGCGAAGGCCGGGCTCCGGAGCACGGGCGAGGAAGAGAGCAGGGAGTCAGGCGAAACGGACGACCCGTGGATGGCCGAGTGGAGAGGAGAGCGCATGTTCTGCATGGGGCTGCCATAGCTGTCTATAGACTTTGGGGGCAAACACACAAGGTGACAAGCTGCAGTATAGCATAGAGTGTTTTGTGTATGTCTCATTTTTACATTCCAGCAAACCTTTAAACCGCATTGTCTCTGGAAATATGTCATGTGCTGTCAGAATAATGGCAGATACGTATTTGTATGTGTAATGTTGCTTTTTACTAATAATGCAGGATGTTGACATACACTTAAAAAGCAGCTGACGTGTTTGGGCTTCTTGTGGCTGGTATTAAAATGCTTTATTCAGTGAAATAGAGCGTAACTGAGGGGTGTAGGAACTGGGGGGCATGTGCTCCCACCCAATATTTAATATGGCTTTATTCATCCCCTTCAAAAAATAGACCTTTACATTTAAATTATTAAGTTGTGTCCTCCCCAATATCAAACTTTCTCCTATGCCATTATTTCACCTTCACCAGTAAACATGAGTCTTCTAAATCACTATGTTTATCTGGTTTTTGTCATGACATAATATGACACAATAGTGTATTTTGCGATAAATTACAAGAAAAGAAGACGGTCTCTCCCAGACTGTATGGTAAATGCAGTGGAGATGACCATCTCCCCCACACTTTATGGTAAACGCAGCGGAGGTGACCATCTCCCCCAAACTTTACGGTAAACGCAGTGGAGGTGACCATCTCCCCCAAACTTTGCGGTAAACACATCAGAGTTAACATGTTCTGCAGCACCTTCCTCTCCAGGCTCTCATCTCCCTCAGTGGAGCTCACGCTGTCACGGAACCGCGAGCGCGAGGGGCGGTGCCTCCTGGCTTTGACGGACAGCTGAGCGCGGGCCTTCTGCAGACTGCTGTCGAGTAACTCTGTTTCCGGGATGGCTTCATTCAGATCTAATAGGGATAGCGGAGCAGAAACAAACTAATGATCAAAGACACTCAAGTGGAAAATACACAAGTTCTAAATCTTACTGATGGCCATTTTAAAGTTAAGAACTTGCAATGTCAACTTGCAGATAATTTAAAGTTTATACTATTGCTATACATGATTGAGTCCTGATAAGTGTTTCCCCCCTAGAGGTGAACGGAGCTCTTGCTACACAATCAAACAGGAGTGCCCTCTAGTGGAGGGACATGTGCAGGAGGAAGATCCTACTGCATATTTCACATTCAGGCATACAATTAGCCATACAATCATACATACAATAAGCCTCAGATGCCAGCCTCACCAGCCAGCTGACATCACCTGTCACTTTCCTTCCTGTGGCCACATGATAACCCCCCACCACCCCATCCCCTCTGGACTGAGGATATTGAGACAGGACAGAGTCTGGCCATCTCTTCAAAGCACCATCCAACATCAGAGCAGACTGAAAAGGCAAGGAGACGTAACCAAAAGCAGATACGTGCTGCCACACCCGTGAGGGAGGTATATGAGCTGAAACACTGCAGTAAAGTGTGCGAACTGAAAACCATCCTGCACAGCACCCCCATTCCTCTGGGAATCCCCGGCACAGCACGCCCATTCCTCAGGGAATCCCCGGCACAGCACCCCCATTCCTCAGGAAATCTCCGGCACAGCACGCCCATTCCTCAGGGAATCCCCGGCACAGCACCCCCATTCCTCAGGGAATCCCCGGCACAGTACGCCCATTCCTCAGGGAATCCCCGGCACAGCACGCCCATTGCTCAGGGAATCCCTGGCACAGCACCCCTATTCCTCAGGGAATCCCCGGTACAGCACGCCCATTCCTCAGGGAATCCCCGGCACAGCACCCTCATTCCTCAGGGAATCCCCGGCCAGGTTCACCTTAACACCATGCACATTTGGGTCCTACTTGACACCCAAGGCGGATTAGACTGGTAGGAATCTATCCATTGTTTTTGATACCAAACGAAACACTAGAAAGCCCTCAGAAAGTAGTGTTTTTCCATTCATCCATTCTCTATAGGCACTTGTTCTTTGCAGGGTCGTGGGGGGCAGAATGCCTATCCCAGAAGGTACGGGCGCAAGGCAGGAAGTGGTGGGCAACCCATCGCGGCACAGGAGTTTTTCTTTCCTTGAAATTATTATTTGAATGTTTGCCAATAATGTTAACTGGTAGACTTCTCCAAGCCCTGCGACCCTCTGTGGTGTGTGTGTGTGTGTGTGTGTGTGCGTGTGTGTGTTGGGGGGTGGGGGGTTGTGCTTCATTGATCCTTACAGCTATATTGTCTGGAGCTTGAGCTCCTGGTGAGGCTCCCCTAGGTGAATAGGTCTGTGGGAAGAAGCCACATATTATAATCCATCAAACTTCCCCACCTGATAGGTATATGGGCATAAATCATGGGGGGATGGTGGGTTGTAACCCCCCCCCCCCGTAATCAAAACCAGCCAATAGAACCACCTGGAGCCCCTTAAATGGGTTTAGACCTCAACATCCCCAATCTTCAACCCAATGTAATGCCCTTGGGTAGGTACCAAGAAAGATCAGGGTACCCTGTCTGGAATAGGGTTACCAAGACCCCCCCCCCCCCCCCAAGAGGTGTATACTGTAGGGTGGTCTGATGGACGCAGATGGATCTTGGCATGGGACAGTGGATTAGGAAGTATATAATAACTTTCCCCACAGACAAGAAGCTTAAGCTGTTTTGGGAGACATAAAGGTATTGTCTGGATGTAGCTGACCATATCTCAACACATAGAGGTGAATTCCATGTGCTGACTGAAGCCAGTGACATGTCTGAGTCAAACATGTTCAAGGTTTCAATTGTTGCCTAAAGGTTGGAGTTTGTCAGGGTGACATCCCTAGGACCTGCTGCTGGACACCAGTGACTAGGGAAGCTGTTTAGCTGCCTTCAGGGCAGTCCTGCTCTCCTGAGTTGGATAAAAAAGAATGACAGGCATGAAGGGTTGCTACAAAGGCAGGAAGTTTGGCTATGGGTGGAATTTGGAGATGTTTTAACAAACCGGTAATTGTGAGGGGGAGACAGGACTTTGCTCAGGTTGTGTTCAACAGGAGTGAATAAGTGCTGACCGGCTCTGGGGATGCAGCAGTGAAAGGCATACATAAGGAAGGAAGTCCATCTGGTGGAAACTTCTGGTAGATCAGAGTCTATCACTACAGCTAAAGTTTCTATGCTGGTCAGAAGGCTCCCTAGTGGAATGACTGCAGGGGTGGATGAAATCCATCTGGAAATATGGGAGGACTAGTGGCTGTGTTCTAGCTATAGTGGAGCACAACGGTCAGCATCTAACAAACCTTAAGCCCTAAGGAAATTCTGCATAATGGTCGAACCAAGTATTCAGGAGAAATATTGCAGATTCTGACCTGGCTGTAGAACATTGGACCAATTCTTCTTCTTCGGGTTGTGTGATTATTTGCAGCCATATACTAATCAGTGTTTTGTGGATGTGGAGAAAGCATATTAGTTGCATACCCCAGCATATACATACGCGGGAGGTGCTGCAGGAATATGGGGTATCAAGATCGCTACTTTACAGTCTTCATTTGGATGTAGTAAGCACTTTAACTGCATACTTAGCACAAAGTCAAAGTAATTTAGAGTGGGTGTTACTCTCTGGTGAGTGTACTCCTTAAGAGGAGACAGGGGATGTGATTCGAGGATCTCACAAGGATGCCAGCAAGGAGCTGCTCTGTTGAGAGGTCCTGCGGCAGATACAGGACACGTTGTAGGGAATATATTTCCCGGCAACCTTGAGAATAGGTGAGGATTCCCAATAACAACCTAGGGTCTATGACCCTGGAATGAACGGCCTAATTTGAAAAGTCACTGTGACATGTCGGACGGGATGAAGGACTCAATGGCAAGTATGGTTGCAAAACAAAAGGGGGTTAATTAAACACACAGAACATAAAACAGGAAATAAACCAGATTGCAAGAGATCAAAATGGGAGTCACAGAGGAAGGCAGGGCACAGGCAATATGAGGGTATAATGTCAATAACCGGACTAGGCAACACAGGACTGGGAAGCACATATATATGGGACTAATGAGGGAGCAAACGAGAGGCAGCAGGGAGTGAATAACGCAAGGGTTAGGAACAAGAGGTACGACAAATGAGTAACAGGTGTGGCTTGTTAGGGTCATGCTAGGGAGGAGACAGGAGGGTCAGGTGGACATGGCAGACAGGACATGACACTCTGACCCTCATCAGGAAAAGTGGTGAGAAGATAATGATGATGATTAACTGGGGGTAACTGACCTTAGGGCCACTACTGTAATCCTTTCTGGATGGAATGAAGACACACATGCGAGGTGAAAGTAATGACCATACTTCTGTTTGAAAAACAATATTAGTTAAACTCTCATATAGATGGACTCATATTTATGTGATTTAAACCAGTGACATTTTAGAATTACACTGCAATAAACATATAATACAGTCAAACTTTTTTATGGTTAATTGGTAAAAAAACTACATAATACAATTTACTTTCAGGATCTTAAAACAGTGCTGTTGAATTCAATTTCATTCAATGCACCTTCATTTATAAGAAGTAATTAATTATAAAAAGAGATATGAAAGGTTGTCCACTCTGGCAATCAAGTATAGCCGAATTCAAGGGCACTTTCAATTGTTTCTATTAACAATTCAGATTGCATTTGTGGGTAGTCATTCATACCTATCTGTGCTAAAACAGACATCTTAAAATACTGACAGGGGTCTCCTGTGTTGGAGAACAAGCAAACTCTGCATGCCCCATAAAGACAGGTTAATATTTTCAAAACTAATTTCCAATTAACAATCCATTATTTAATGAACTGATATTTTTATTCAAAACTGCTTATGCCTGTAGACGATTTACTTGAAAAATTAAGACTATATACATTTCTTATCCTTAAATTTACAGCCCTTCTGGAATTTTAACTGAAAAACAGAAGTTAAACATTATGAAACCAGTTGATTATCATGAAACTAGACACAGGAATTACAAATATAGTAGTCTATGTGATGCATGTTCTGTCTATTCTTAATATGATTTTGTTCTTTAATAATTGGCAAGGTTATTCTGTTAAAATACATTATGAATAACAGTGTTAAAAAAGCTAACTAATGCTCCTTTGTTCATTCATCTTCCCTAAGCGCTTACCCAGCATAGGGCCATACTGAGCCTGGGGTCTATCCCAGGCAGCATACTGCACCGGTCAGGGAGCGTCCTTGACACGGTGCTTGTAAATCATGGGTACACACTCTCACACTATGGGTGCCACAGACATGCCAGTTCACCAAACCGCATGTTTTTGGACTAAGGGAGGAAACTCAGACAAGCCCAGGGAAAACCTACTAATTCCACAGAGCAAAGGACAGGGAGAAACTCCCCAGCACTGAACATGTGAGGACACAGCGATACCCACAGCAGCCCCACCGTTTTATATGAATTTTAAATGGTTTGGGTGTGTGTACATATACAGTTTATTTGGGGGCATATATAGATGTGTACAACTTAAAAGACTTATCCAGAGGACGCAGAATTGATTTTGGAAAGTTGACGTTGTAACATAAGAGAACGGATGCTGTCCTCTGTCATATTGAGTGAGAACTGGTAACTTTCATTTTCCTTGAACAAACAGTAACAGTGAAAATAAATCAGGATCTGAACGGTGCATAAACTGGTTAGAGGGTTACAACATCCATCCCTTATGGAGGAAATGTGCTCCTCACTCATTCTGGGAGTGGATCAGAGCTCTTGTAGCATAATCAGATCCTCCCTGAACCCAGTACCGACTGCAGAATAAGTGACGTTTCCCATTTCACCATGGTCCTTAGGTGGAAGCACTGACTATGCCATGTGCACGCTGGTCTCGGGTTACTTCCTGTTTTTGCACTTAAAGCATTTCCGTCATTCGATTACCAACGAGAAGATTTTTGAGAAAAAATAAAAATGCAATATCCGTCTGTTGCAGAGCTTCCATTTTTCACCAGCCCAGCTCTCTGGAAATAAGTGGAGCATCTAATGCATTAAATCAATTAATATGTGTCCTGCGCCGTGACTGAGTCAGACTGCTATTGGCCAGAGAGGCACTCCATTCAGAGATGCTCTCCTCTACCTCCATCTGCCACAGCGCCGCTCTGCAGTGTGCTCAGAAAATCCCATAGCTAGATAGATCAAAATACACTCAGTAGCGTATTGCTTGCATGCTGATCAAAGGTGACAGAGGAATGTTCATGGTGCCAGATGAACGTCAACGTGAAGCTAATCATGTTAATTAAAGGTGGCAACTGTCATAAAGAGGGCCGTCAATAAAGTGGGAGAAATGGATAGACTTTCTGGGGCACTGGGGGGAGTCAGGGTCAGCTCCTGTTGTCCCACTCTGTGTCCCTTCCCCGTTTGGCCAGCAGGTGTTGCTGGTCATCCTGTCCCTTGTGTTGTCAGTCTTTGTGTTTTCCTCCTGCTCCCTGTCGGCCGCATGGCTCAACTCATTGAGCATGTGGTGGTCTGTCAGCCTTCTGTTGCATGTTTGAATCCCGCCCCCTCTGTTTTTGTATTTTGTTCCCTAGTGTTTCATTTGTATGAGTTTTTCTAGTTCCTGTGTCTGGTGATATGTATGTTTGTGATAGTTGGATGTCAGTGATGGTTTTGAATATTCTGTTTGTAGTCTGCCTGTCTTGACCCTTTTGTAAATTTAGTCTTCGTTTATCCCCTTTAGTTTTTGACCCTCGTGGTCCTTTTGGTTTTTGTAGTGTTCTTCATGTCTTCTGTTTTGTTTGATAAACCCCTGTCTGGTGAGCCGCAAGTGGGTCGTCCACATTTTCTGTTCTGACCCGCACTATGCCTCGTCCTCGCATGAAACCTGCCCGGATCCTTAACAGGGGGGGTCTACCTGTCAGGACCCTGCCCCCCCGCGTGGCAAATTGTATTGCCCATTCAGTATAATTAAGTCAAATAAAACAAGGAGGTGGGGGGTATAATTATGGGGATATATTATGCTATGACCTCATCACTCAAGTTAAATGTTGCATGAGTTCAATGTCGTGTCTCTGCATTTGTTCACAAAAGGAGAACAAAAGTGAAAACGAGCAGAGGGACTGTCACCCTGTTCCTGCAGCTCGCCCGCACAGCATATGTTCAGTAACATCATCCTTCTCTACCCAGCAGCCATGCGGGTGCAAAGCGAGGTGCAACCTGGATGGGATGCCAGTCTGGCGCTGATCGCCAATGCAGAGGGGGCGGGGCTACATTTCAGATCTCTGAGCAATGATCTGGAGCCAAGCCGGGGGATCTCAGATGACAATGGCACCCTCTTGAGTGACTGCTGCTCCCAGTAACTCAATGGTTTAGCATGTTAGACCAAACCTGTGGCACACTATAGTAACATCTGAGTACCAGGCTACAGTCCACATTTCTGTCCACTCATTCCTGGGGAGTCAGTGGCAGCATTGTCACTATATTTAAGCAGCAACCCAGTATATACTATCCATCCCTTTTCTGAAACCACTTGTCCTGTTCAGAGTCACGGGGGGTCTGGAACCTATGGGCACAAGGCAGGGAAAAAGCCCAGGATGGTGCACCAACCAATCACAGGGCACACACACATCACTGGGAAATTTGATTATTCCAATTAACCTCAGCATGTCTTTGGACTATGGGGGGACACCAAAGCACCCAGAGGAAACCCCACGAGGTCACGGGGAGAACATGCAAACTCTACACACATGGAGTCATGGCAGAGACTCAAACCCACGTCCCAGAGGTAACAGTGCTAACCACTGTGTAACCCAGTATATATTTCTTTTATTACAAACTGAGCTTTGAAATTTTAACAGCAAATACACCCAGTACCAAAGCAGCCCATCAGGGACCGGGAAAGGACAGAACATTGCTTGCCTGAACAACGGCATTGGCCAAAATGGAAATGCAGAAGTAAAGGCAGGCATGTCATCGATCATCTTGTTATGACCTCCTGTCAGCTGTAGGAGGTGCAGTGTCTGTTCAGAAAAGCCAATAACTGTTCTTATAAAATCCTGCTTTTTCTCATTCTCCAAGGCCTTTCCCCTCCCTGGGCAGACTGATACAGTATAAACAGCAGCTTTGCTGTACTTAAAGAAGCCCCTGATTGGCCATTGAGGAAAGCAAAACAAGTCAACGTTAACAACAGTGCAAACGTCCCATTCAATAGACAGGAATTTTAAGAACCATGGCACTGTGCGCTGTGATTGAAATTGGGGCTCGCTTGGGCTTGCTGATGACTGGATTACATGGTTAAAAATGGTTCCATGACTTTGAGAGAAATGCACTGGTGACTGAGCGCCAACTAAACTGGGGATTGTTCAGAAATGAATCTCAAGTGTGTAGCATAACCGAAAGAAAATCGCTAAAACAAAATGAGTGACTCGTATGAATGAAATCCAGAGTGTTATGCCTATTGATCAGCACTTTGTGGGAGGCTCAGGCATCAGAAAAGCAGCCGCATCTCATAAATCCCCCAAACCTCTCTCTTGACAGACCGCTTTCATCTACACTTGTTTTGGCAGATCTGTGGCTGTTTTTCGTTAATGTAAATGTTCGGCTTTGCTAACTGATGAATCGCTCACGTCCGGAATGACAAGTAAAGCTGCCCAAGAGATTGCTTTGTTCGCAGCACGAATGCAAGGGATTGTTCGGATATTGTGTAAAAGCAGCTGTGCCCAGTAGCTAATGCCAGAGGGACCAGAATTCATACTCCCTTCAGCATTTATTTGCTGTTATTAAATGAAGCGGTTTGCATCAAAGGACATCCAATGCCACCAAGCTTTCCTGTGTGGAATACTAATTCAATTATATTCCACAGTAAATGAACCAAACCACAAATTATTAAAAAAATCTACTTATTTCTCTTTCGCTGTCTAGCAACAGACATATTCTATTTTTAAGTCCATTTTATTAGAAAAATGTTTTTGGAAGACACTTTGATATACAAAACTGATAACTGGCATTTTCTGAAATTAAACTCTTCATTCATTTTTTCTTCCTTTGAGCATTACAATTGTTTCTTCTGCTGCCCACTCTGCAATAATGCACACCCATGCACACCAGATAACATCCATTACATTAGTGGGGACATAAATTTATTTTTGCAAGGCGTGGTTTAAACCTTCAATGGAAATTGGTAACATGCACACTCATAGTGCACTGAAATGCAACCTCCAAGACTTCCTACATGGATCCTAGTTTAATCTATAGTTCTAAGCATATACCGAAATTTCTCTTCTTCAGAAATGCTTTGCGGTATTTATTAGGGAGTGTGATTGCTACCTCAGTACAAACCCAGAAAATTTCATTGCCTAGTGTTGGATGCTTTGCATGTGCCAATCAATCCAAAGGCACACAGTAAGTGGACTTAATTCACCCTGTTTGATAAATATCACTCCCAGATAACTGTGAGAGTTTCTGCCAGGCACTCAGCCATGCTGGATACGTGCCTGAATGCACGCACGTGTGTGCACAGATGATGCGTGATCTTTATGAGCTCCCATTTCGCACCATAAAACCCAGCGACATGGTGCTGCATGCCGGTCGTCCTATTAAGCTGTCAGCTACAGCAGATTATCACTACGAATAATGGGGTAAGTGATGCATCAGGGCGGTGGCAAGGCGTTTTTTGCCGTGTGCTAATGGTCTAATGTCTGCTGCATTACTCTGTTCCTTCCCTGTAGCCGGACCAGAGGAACCATCGTCTCAGTGCTGCTAAAACTGCTTAATGTGGAGAATTCATGCAGCAATGATGTTGGTCTGCTGTTGCAGCCTGTGGACCCTTTAGATTATGATGAGTAAGTGTTTAAATGTCTTGTGCTTCTTGGAATGGGCATCACATTGTATTGGAAAAATGTTATGTAAGATGGATGGATGGATGGATGGAAGGATGGATGTGCACACCCCCCCCCCCCCAGCTTCCTAGCCCAATGAGCCACACCCCCCAGCATCCTAACCCACTGAGTCACACCCCCCAGCATCCTAACTCACTGAGTCACACCCCCCAGCATCCTAACCCACTGAGTCACACCCCCCAGCATCCTAACTCACTGAGCCACACCCCCCAGCATCCTAACCCACTGAGCCACACCCCCCCCCAGCATCCTAACCCACTGAGTCACACCCCCCAGCATCCTAACTCACTGAGCCACACCCCCCAGCATCCTAACCCACTGAGCCACACCCCCCCCCAGCATCCTAACCCACTGAGTCACACCCCCCAGCATCCTAACCCACTGAGTCACACCCCCCAGCATCCTAACCCACTGAGTCACACCCCCCAGCATCCTAACCCACTGTGTCACACCCCCCCAGCATCCTAACCCACTGAGTCACACCCCCCCAGCATCCTAACCCACTGAGTCACACCCCCCAGCACCCTAACTCACTGAGTCACACCCACCCAGCATCCTAATCCACTGAGTCACACCCCCCAGCATCATAACCCACTGAGCCACACCGCCCCAGCATCATAACTCACTGAGCCACACCCACCCAGCATCCTAACCCACTGAGCCACACCCCCCCCAGCATCCTAACCCACTGAGCCACACCCCCCCAGCATCTTAACCCTCTGAGCCACACCCCCCCAGCATCCTAACCCACTGAGTCACACCCCCCAGCATCCTAACCCACTGAGCCACACCCCCCAGCATCCTAACTCACTGAGTCACACCCACCCAGCATCTTAACCCACTGAGTCACACCCCCCCAGCATCATAACCCACTGAGCCACACCTCTCCAGCATCCTGACTCACTGAGTCACACCCCCCAGCATCCTAACCCACTGAGCCACACCCCCCCAGCATCATAACCCACTGAGTCACACCCCCCAGCATCCTAACCCACTGAGCCACACCCCCCAGCATCCTAACCCACTGAGCCACACCCCCCAGCATCCTAACCCACTGAGCCACACCCCCCAGCATCCTAACCCACTGTGTCACACCCCCCCAGCATCCTAACCCACTGAGCCACACCCCCCCAGCATCCTAACCCACTGAGCCACACCCCCCAGCATCCTAACTCACTGAACCACACCCCCCAGCATCCTAGCTCACTGAGTCACACCCCCCAGCATCCTAACCCACTGAGCCACACCCCCCCAGCATCCTAACCCACTGAGCCACACCGCCCCAGCATCCTAACCCACTGAGTCACACCCCCCCAGCATCCTAACCCTCTGAGCCACACCTCCCCAGCATCCTAACTCACTGAGCCACACCCCCCAGCATCCTAACCCACTGAGCCACACCCCCCAGCATCCTAACCCACTGAGCCACACCCCCCAGCATCCTAACCCACTGAGCCACACCCCCCAGCATCCTAACCCACTGAGCCACACCCCCCAGCACCCTAACCCTCTGAGCCACACCCCCCAGCATCCTAACTCACTGAGCCACACCCCCCCAGCATCCTAGCTCACTGAGTCACACCCCCCAGCATCCTAACTCACTGAGCCACACCCCCCCAGCATCCTAACTCACTGAGCCACACCCCCCCAGCATCCTAGCTCACTGAGTCACACCCCCCAGCATCCTAACTCACTGAGCCACACCCCCCCAGCATCCTAACTCACTGAGCCACACCCCCCCAGCATCCTAACTCACTGAGCCACACCCCCCCAGCATCCTAACCCACTGAGTCACACCCCCCAGCATCATAACCCACTGAGCCACACCCCCCCCCCCCCCCCCATATATAGAGATAAAGGGAGAGGGAGATCGATAACATTCAATCAGGTATTTGAGTATAATTATGGAAGCCATGTAGATGGCAATTCTCCAAAATGTCCTATTATTTCTCTGGCTCTTCAGGTTCCTAATACCAAGTTTTCAATCATCACTGTGATAATTCAGCCCATCCACCTTATTCCTAATCATCTCTTCCAATTTTTTCATCAGCTTTTCCACATTTTACTGTCTTTTCTGATTCATTCATTCTCATAATATACCCCAAATACAGTAGCTTCTTATGTATTTTGCAACATTGTGCAGGTACCAGCTGCACTTGCTGTCCCATTTTCCAGCTTTCACATCTATATAGGCGTAAATGTCACAAAAAATATCACTTTCTGAATGATTCTGGTCGAGAGATATCGCAGGATTTCTGACGATTTCATTTATTTGCCCTTCACTGCAGTTCTCCCAAGTGTCAGTCTGCAGTGTATGTCTGCGATGTGTATCTTGACTATTGGATCCTTTGTTGTTTATGATTGTTCCAAGGAAGTTGAAATGGCCTAATACATCTTCACCATCAACAAAGCTAGCAGCCAGACCTGTGGTCATAACCCCCCCAGGACTGGAAGTGGGGAACCCCGTTCCATGTAATTCTAATCAGTGTAATCAGTACATGGTAGGTAACTTTAAAGAATTTCAAGAAATATCTACATCATTATTTTCTGGAGTTGTGTGCATGATTCTCCTTGTTAATGGTGACAACAAGAGTAAGGGCAGGGACAGAGCCAACGCAGTTTGATTCATCATCTGTGAACCTACCTGCATCAGGGCGCATGGAGGAACACAGCACAGGTTCTGCTAGATGGTAGCGGATTTATCATTCTGTAAGTCACAGGACACATGCATAGGGGTTTATGCAGAGCAGACCCAGAATGCACCTCTTAGCATGAGCAACTGACCGCTTGCAGGTGCTCAGCTCCTCCGGAAGATTCTCCAATGAGTCAGTTAGTCAGAACAGCCCCGCTGCCGGAGAACTACCCCAACTCAGCAGCACAACGCCCTCAGGTAATAATTAGCAAAAGCAGAAATAAAACCACAGCTTGACTCACTTAATCCCTGAGCACACAGACCATGCAGGATAGGCAAGAATGACTGTATCCAGGTATTTGTAAGGAAAACTTCAAAAATAAGTTTCTTGTGCAAAAACCTTCTCAGAATCTCAGTGTATTGGATTTACTATCTGATTCATCACGTTAGAATAAATAGAGAACCTTTACTTCAGGAGCCAGTGCATAATACAGAAAAAATACAGGCAAAAACCCTGTGGAAAAACATAGTATCCGGCATAGCTGGATACCAGTATGACCAGCACAATGCATGCTGGTTATATCAGCATATTTGTTGTTTTTAGTGCTGGTGGACCAAAATCATTAATGAAATATTGCTGGTGGACCAACTTCATGTGCAGGTAGACCAGCACAGCTATGCTGGTCCAGCAGGTACACCAGCACCTAACCAGCATTAACCAGCACCAAACCAGCATTAACCAGCACCTAACCAGCATTAACCAGCGCCTAACCAGCATAGACCTTCATAAAAATCATGCTGGTCTATGTTGTTCTTTTCAGATGAAAAGCTCATGCAAATTGCTTCACTGTTTGGATCCAGAAGGCTTGGTGTACAAAGTCTTGTTCTCTTTGGACAGTAATTAAATCTATTAAAACCAGGGGGGGCACATGATGGCTTGCAGGGTCCAATGGAATGGTGTCTCCTAAACTCAGCCCTGAATTATAGTTCAGTAGCATTGGGTGACAGATCAAAGAACCACCATTGTCCTATAAGGTATACACTACATTAGATCCAAAAATTACCCTGCATGTCAGTGTCTCCCCTAGGCGATGTTAGATGTATAACTCCATGAGCACCACATCAGAAAGGGCTACAAGATCTCCCCATCACATTTTGATAAATAGCACAGATTTAAACAAGGGAATTTTCCATGAGGTGATGCTGTTATTTATAGAGTGGTGAGGCAGGCTGGCCAATGCGAGCTGGAGCTCTCGTAAAAGGCATGCTGAGGCCTTTGAAAGCGAAGGACAGCCCGGGTCTCGCAATATCACAACCTAATTAGTCTGCCTTCCTCCCCCTTGCTGACAACCCTCTTAGGTAGTTATCTTATTATTGTGCAAGTAAGCCTCTGGCCACAGCACCAACGGCATGCTGGGAAGCTGTTGGGGTGGAAGGGCGGACATGTCTATAGACACAAATCATTGTCGTAACTGTCACTCCTGTCCAAAGTAAGCATCTCAGGATCGACTGCTCAGACTAATAACGTTGTGGTGTCTAAGCGGAGGCTAATTCAGCGCAATCGCTTTGTGACTCTGTTTGATGTGAATTTAACTGCTTCCCCACCAAAGAAAGGGGAACACTCATGCTTACCTAAATGCAATGCCACGCGTGATTGCCCACATCTGGTCACGTCGTATTTAAAGATGCATGAGCTCAGTTTTAAATGTTTAGTCTAAACTCACTGCTCCAAATCAACTGATCTGTGAAGCGAGGTTGTTGGATAGCAGAAGGCCCCTACTCTGCTGCGTGATGTAAACGGCTAATGGACTATGGCTTCAGGAGGTCAGATCATTTAAGCACGATAAGAAGCTCCATGGGGCTGTCTGACTGGCACAGCAGTTACGCCGCTGAATCCCACACAGAAGGAATGGAGCCAACCAAATTATTACCGAAGCAAGACTAACCAGCTAACAGCATCATGACCTCATTCCCTGGTTCATTTATGCCACAGCAGTAGCATGAAAGGGGTCCTTACTTTGTTTATAGAACCGGATGCACAAAATCTGATGCGTTAATATCAAGTCATTTCATTTTGATCTATGCATTTCATCAAAATATGGAAGATCAGTGGATTTTGTTGATCATTTTTATTACTGTGCAATTTGTGCTTCACTAAGTAGCTTTTTCAAGTAGGCCATGAAGGGAACAAGCGCTAAATGGGACCTTAATTTTACTAAATTTGTGTGCTAAAAGAGAAGTGATGCAGCTTGGCCCCTTCTGGTCATTCCTCATGATGATTCTCTATGACAAACAGAGATATATTTTTATGTCATGCCTCGTTATTCGGGACAGAGTGCAGCTGTAGCCATGGATGGCTAACGGCTAACTCTGCATTCGCCCTCCTCTCAGTGGTATTTTTTCCTCACAGCTTTGAGGTGCATGTCTTTATATGTCTGTGCATGCTAACACAAATGCCCCCACCAACAGACTGAATCTGTGAATGCTTTTATATAGTACTATTTATTACTGAACACACCTCAGTTCCTGTGCTCACAAGAACCTTCCTTGACTGCATTTTCACTAAATATTGACCAAGCCCTACCTCCCCCTCCCCCACAGTAGATGCTTGGTGGTTCATAAATAAAAGAAGACAATATCCTCCCCAAACCCCCAAACTGACTTCCCCCCCAGTCTGAAAATCCACCGGCTCCACCCCCAAGAGTGTCTGTTCTGCAGTCCTGACAGGAAGATGGTATAGGAGCAGCGTAAGATGAACTCCATGCCTGTGTCTGTGAAGCCAGGCCTCTGCCCCTCTCCAGGCAACCTTAAGGTGAGCAGATAATCCATTTCAGGGGGACACTTTGAGCTGCTTCAGGTTTTACAAACTACTCTGAAACTGAAGGGCTCCTGTGCTTGGCTAAATAGTTCAGTTCTTCTTGTGCTGTGACTGGTTTGTTTCCTTGATTGAAAGACTCTAGCATTAGTGACACATACATGCTTATAGCAAACTGACCAATCACACAGCAAGAACTCAGTTCTTAAGTGGAATCCAGGTCCTTTTAATTGAAATGATAGTTTACAAATCCGCTACTAGCTGAAGTGTCCTCCCTGACAGGGATTATCCGGTCACCATAGTAAACCTCTAGTCCAGGTGGAACAGGTCAGGCGCAGCTGGGAGTCAATCCTTTGGCACAAAAGCCACAATTTGCATGACTGCTGAGGATTAGTTCACTGAACTGAAGATCCCACCTGAGGGACCGAATAAGTCAGCTTGTGAAGTGTTAGTGCCTACAAAAATACCAGAGCAGACCTGCTGTTTGAAATCAGAGAGCATTCATAAATGCCTAATATCATCAGTGTCAGAAAGGATCCTGGGTTGTTTTTACCCACTGATCTGACTGTGGTGTGAATGGCCTTTCTTCAACATTTAAAGGCATTTTAATGAGAAACCAGTAAGGTAACTCCCACCGTCCAGTAACCTAATGCTGACATTACTCTCCTACAAAGGCACACTGTCCACCTGGACATGTAGCAGAGAGTGTTTTCTTCAAAACCAAGCATAGCTGATATATTTTGCCACAAGATAAAACACAGCATAAGAGATCTGATTTTGGTCATAACTCAGTTTTCAGAAAATACATGTATGGCAGATTAGTAACTTCAGCGTTTGGCAGGTTTTCTTACATCCCAGCATGTCCACAAACCATATACATTCCAACGAAGTAAAGGACCATGTTCACATTTTGAGACTAACTGGGACCTCAACGCATATTTTTTAGGCGAAAGCTTAAGAATGCAGCGCCGTTTATAGGGCCTGAAACCTCTGTGCTCAAAGACACAGAAGAAACGGGAAGCATTTCAGTGCAGCATGCAGGGCCAGCGAGGAGCTGCTGGGGCAGGAGAAACTGAATCCTGCAGGCTGGCAAATCAGGTAACTGGATGCCGGTGTTCCCCTAGTGCAAATGGATCTGTGCTCCCGCTGACTGTCTGATGTAGCAAGAAAGCACAGAGGTGCAATAAAATGCTATATTTTTGGAAAGCTCTGCTCCCTTTACCGTCTCTCACGCCTGCATTTGCTTTGTATGCTGTAAAATATCTAGGATAACTCAATGATCTTTTTAGTGCAGGCCTAAATCATCGAAAATAACCCTCAAAGTCTTAAAGTAACAGGGATTCGACAGTGTAGCAGCTTCTCCTCACACTAAGGAGCAGGCGTTTCGTCACCCAGCAGATGGGGTTATGGCACCTGTGACGTCAGCGGGGCGGTGAGGAGGCCGGCTAGTGGGGACTCACCAAACACATTCTCCATCTCCCCGGGCTGTGAGGCAGACATGGCAGTGGCTATTAAACACAAAGGGAGACAGAAAGAGAAGAATCGCTGTAGACACTCCCGCGTCAGCCAGCAGAGCACTGTAAACACCGACAACTGGTAAATTGGTAAGTTGGAAAGGTGGGTCTCTGCCACGATGACTAGAGGCTTCTCCATTGACTGCAGAGATGCTAGTCAGCCCCATTTTATTCAAATACTACACATGTTAGACCCTTTTTTCATGTGCCCGACTGTAATATATTTCATGATTAATTTAGCTCTTTAGATGAATATATACATATAGCAGAGCCTCCCCTCCCCAAAAAAAATAAAATAAATTGGTGTATATAGGAAAACTTTAGAGGTCGTGTACGTCGTAATGAAGACCAAATTTGTATTGATTTAAAATATACAATGGAGAAGTCAAATCCCAGGAAATCCCATTCTATGGAAACAGCAGGTACCTCCAATAGGTTAAGTCACAGGCAACTGTGACTGCCTCCATTTTCTGTGACACCCTCTCAAAAGTCATAATCATGGAGGGAAGTTCATGCTTAAGCTCAGTGATTAGAGTCCTGTGCAGATTCCTGTCTGCAAGAAATGCGACAGAAGGGCAGAACGGAGCCGTCTGCCTGTAGCTGAGTCTCTGGCTTAGCGTGACGTCGGCGTCGGTCCCGTACACCTTGGTTACTCTTTGTGATTATGGGCATCACTGTTGCTCTATAATAGAAGCCTTGCGGGTTGACGAGGTGAACTGAGATCTTCTCTCTGCCTGACTGTCTTCTGTCCATTACCAGCAGTGATGTGGTCTGTCACCAGGCGGCAACTGCAGGACGGTTAAAGCCACGACTGAAAGGCAGCACCCAGCTTTGAGCTGCGGCACGGATGGGTGGCCTGGCCGCTCGCCACGGGCACGTGTAAGGCATCGTCCAGGGGCTGGCGACCGGGCGTGAGGGAAGCGGCACCATCTGCTGCCCGGCTGCCTGCGGTCCCGGCCTCCATATGGAGGAGCGGAAGGAGGTATGGACATGTCCAGCCTGAGAGGCTCCACAGCATCGCACACGGCGCAGAAAGCAAGCAGGGAGGTGGGGAGGGGGCGGCGGCTGGTTTGGGGCTGAGCGGTCAGTACACCTCCTATATGACTGAGACTGGTTAACGCCCAGCACTCAACAATAGCTTGCTGGTCTCTGGATTCCACCAGGGACTAAGACAATCGGCTTCCAGTAATGGGCCAGGGTATAAAGGAAGTAGCCAGGAAACTGGATTTGAGCCCATAAATCTAATCAATTTTATGATCCTGTCATGCAGGCCCAAGACTGCCAAGATGGCCGTCAAGGTAATGCTTTAAGTTCTGCAGGTGACAGGAAGGACAGGAAGCGTTAACAGTAAAATATATATGCAAATGCATTCATTTCACAGGAGGAGCTCACCCCAAAGAAATCTGTGCAAGGGAGCGGAGAGGGCAATAATCATTTGGAATTGCCCCGTGAATTTTTAAGCATCATCCGCCCCTAAGACATCGTGTCTCTGTTAGCAGGCCTAGTGATGCACGTTCATCTTCGGTGGGGTGAGTGCTCATTTATGGCTTGTATGGGTGTCCTGGTCTATCAGGAATGAACAACAGGGGCATAAACCTCAGAGAAAGATAAAAAAGAAAATGGGGGGGGAGGGGGGTCATGCCTGCAGCTGTGGAATTGACTCAATACATATGACAAATGGGGGAGTATGCTTGCCAGAAGCTGACCCCCCCCAGGCAATAATAAGGTCACGGCCACGAACCAATGGGATGTCACAGAGCCCTGCTCCCAGCTACCGAAGGAGATGAAAGATAATTGGGTGAACGCCCCAGGAAGCATAGATCAGATGGATTGATAGAGAGATTAAAACGGACAAAGGAGAGCGAAAGAAGGGCCCAGGGAAGTAGGGAACGTGGGCCAAAATGACGAGGGCCTCGCCCCTCTAACTGTTTGCGTTTAGTTGGACAGACACACGTGTTCGGCTGTGGGAGGAGCTGACGCACATCCAGGTAACGCGGCACGGACTCCGGAGCGGAACGCGTGCGACACGCTGGGCACCAACGAGGTGGGGGGTAAGGAGCTGGCCGGAGCTCCGATTCGGGAGGAGTTGCACAGTGGCAGCTAGAGCAGCCGGGCAAGACGCGGCCGGCCTTGCATCATGCCGTCCCCAGGGACCAAGCTGGTCCCACCGACGCACACGCCACGAACAGAACCGGCATGCTTCTGACAAGCGAGACCGCCACAGTGTTATATAGTGAGCCAGCTTCAGAAGAGCAGGTGTGCCGAGTTTGGATAGTTGTTGAGGCTTATCAGATGCGGAGGGGGTGTGGGGAGGGAGGGGGGGGGCACTTTCATGTGGAAAACAACACAGCAAGCATGCTCATCTCAGCGCCGATCCCCTGTATGTCTGACTATCATTGTCTCAGTTGGCCCCGTTTGCCCGAGTAGGAAGCCAACAATTTCAAAACAAACCTGGGGGGGTGTAGGGGGGCGAGACACATCCTCCCCTCCATCTCATTTTCACTTGTTAGTTCTGGCAGCGCGAGACATTTGACGTGACGGTGATGCCGTGTGAATGTGAATCTGAGAGGACAGGCTTCGAAAATACAGGGGGGTGACAGCCATGCAATTGAAACTCACCTTAAATTGCAGGCATGCCGCAGCTGCGCTTAGAGGACGTGGCTGGTGAGCATCGCTCTTCTACGTGGTCCTGCGTTCCGTCCTGGGGACCACGGCGCGGTCGAACACATCCACAGGGTGAAGCGGCCTCCTGGATCTGCTGACGGGCAGGCGAGCGGTGTGAGGCAGCTCAGCCAAGGACAGGCAGGAGAGCGAGCGAGAAGGAGAGGCGAGAGAGAGAGAGAGAGAGAGAGAGTATGTTGAAGAGAGAAGGAGGGGGAGGGAGGGAGGGACGGAGGGAAGGGAAGACAGACACGCACGTCAGCCGTTTAAATCTTAGCTCCGCCACCCAGTCTCACATTTGGAGCTGCCGTGTTCTTGTGTTTCTGAGCACGGAGGTTTCAGGGTGGGGGAGGGCAGCAGACGGGGAGAGTGATGCTGATTGCAGTTTTTTGGGAAGAAAGATCGATCTGCCCGGGCAAAATGTGGTCCGCTGGTGAGGAGAAAGAGTTTGCTGCTCCATACTGACTCTTCGATCCCCGCTGAAAGGATTCATAGTAAGATCCTGACCAATGCGATAAGATGGTCGGCAGCAGGGGTGCAGTCTGAGCTGTGGTCTCTTACAGAGATATTAAAGATGTTTTTGTCCATAAACAAAGTGCAACGGATGGCTGCCTTTTTCAAATTAAATTTATTCAACTTATAGCTGATTATTCAGGTCTGGGTGGTGGGCAGCCCCAGAGCCTATACGGGGGGCAAAGGGCACAAGTCTGGATGCGATATCAGATCATAGCAGAGTACATACACTTATATACACAACGTAGCATGTCATGCCATCTCCAAGTCAAATTTCCCATGGAATATTCCACTGCCATTTATATATATATATATATATATATATATGCATATATGCAGCATATATAGTATATATATATATATATATACTGTATATGTATGTAGCAGATTTTAAATATTCATATAAGAACATTGCCTTAAGGTTCTAATCTCGTTCCAGCTCTAGAAACCTGCCCTGTGTTATATTTATTTCTGATCTATTCCCATCCCAGCATCCTTCCAAAGATCAAAGGCACATGAAACATGGAAAGCCCCCCCGGCAATGTGACCTCAGTGACCTCACATAGGCACCTGCTGGTCTCATCTCCATGCAGTAATAAACCTCACCTATACACAATGCACGTATATTATGGGGAATATTATTTAATCACGTTTTTACATAAATAACCTGTAAATGATCTTTGCGATGTGTTGTAATTTATCGACCCACCCATCCATCTTCTATAACTGCCTCTTCCAGGATGCAGGGGATACGAGGGAGGGGGGGGGCACCCGGGATGGGGGGGGGTTTATTTATTAATGCAAAAACAGTACATTTTCTAGTAAGGCAATATGCATACAATTTTCATCAATTATGAGCCCCTCCCCCACAAAATGTTTGTGCCTGTGTGTGCATGGAGGGATTCCCCAGGCATGCATGCAGGGCTGGGTCCCAGCGTGCTGCAGGCACCGCAGGGCAGGGGGGGGGGAGTAGCGAGTGCTGCATCCTGGAAGCTTCTGTATGAGGCTGGGGTGTCAGTTCTGCCCCAGCTGACGAGCGATTAGCTCAGCGGGGATTGTTTTTCCAGCCCGTCGTGATTATCATCTAACGGCTGCACGTGCACCTTTCCGTGACTCGGGTGGAAGTGACTGTATACCCTGTGATGGTGTGTGTTGCTGTTTGCCAGTATACAGGAACTGAGGCACTTTATGCGGGGCCACATGTATTGGGATATATACATTTACACACACACACACAGACACACACACAGACACACACACACATACATATATTTCACAAGTGCTTTTATCCAAAGCGACATACATTTTGAGAAAGCAATGTCAGACAATCCAAGGAGCAAATGCAGGTTAAGGACCTTGCCAGGGGGGATCAGCTTTTTTAAAAGTGGGGGGTGGAGGGAGCAGGGTAACTTCCCCTTGAAATAATTACAAAATTATAATTAACTTCCTGCATTTCCTTTACATCATAAGTGTGGAAATTTAGATAGATAGATAGATAGATAGATAGATAGATAGATAGATAGATAGATGATAGATAGATAGATAGATAGATGATAGATAGATAGATAGATAGATAGATAGATAGATAGATAGATAGATAGATAGATAGATAGATAGCCTTTATTGTCCTATAAGGATATTTGTCTTCACAATATGTTCCAATACAAACACAAGCACATGACCAGCCCCCACTATGTTAGGCCCAGATACATTAGCCAACCACATAAACATTTACACATAATATACACACAATTAGTAACAGAAATTTGATTAATGTTTTTTTAATATTCATATCATATATTTTGACATACAATGTGGTGTCACACAATAACGTACTAAATTTATCAGCATGTCCTACTGGAAAGTATTTGTTTTATTTAATCTGTGTGTGTGGGGGGGGGTACGATCAGGGTCCAGCCCTGTGTTGCCCATGGGTCCAACAGTGAAACCACTCTGCCAACAATGGGATGTGAACTAGTGAGCTTCAGATCACAAGCACAGCATCCTAACCCACTGAGCCACACACTACCTGCAAAAATGTGCACAAGCACAATGGAATTATTTCGTTTCCACAAATCCCAACTCCCATGAGACAAATACATATATAGAGGTTTGAGGAAAGCTTGGGTCCAAGCACCATTTGACCAGCACCCCTAGAGAATTTAGACGGCTTAAGGTAGAGATGGCGTAATATAATTTTTTTTTCTTTTTTAGTATCGGTGCAATACCGATATTAACATTTTCAGTATCTGCTGATAGCAATCCTATACTTTTTCCCCTTTATCAACTACTAGGCATTAAATCAGATATTTGTATCAATATATGTAAATTGACGTTGCAAACTATCTGCATTTACATGTTGTAGGGGCATTGTTTGTGTATGCTAAAAATAGGGAAATCTGTCGCCAAATTAAATATATTAAAGAAATCAATCATAAAAATATCACCGTATACTCCAGTCAAAAAGTACACATTAGTCTCCAGTACAAAACATGCAACGTGGAGCAGGTAAAACTTTTAAGTATTAATTAACCAAACTTTAGAAAGAATACAAGTCTGAAGACATCTAGTTTGTAATGTTTTTACTGTGTTCAGGCTTAAGTAAAAATCAGCACTGGCCTTACATGCATTGTACTCTGCAGTTTTGCTTCAGCATAAACTACAGCATTTCTACACAGCCATCATGGCTGCACACCTGATACCAGATCAGTGCCATCTCTAGGTTAAGAGGCCTTGCTTGAGGACTCAACAGAGATGTGACTATTCTTCTGTGGACTGGATTCAAACCAGCACTCTTCTGATCACAAGCACAGAGAGCTAACCCACTGCGCCACACACATGCAGCTGTGTGATGATATAAATAACTGTACTTATACATACACTGTATGCACAAAAATATTGGGACACACCTCTTAATCATCAAATTCAGGTGCTTCATTCAGACCCATTGCCACAGGTTTATAAAATTAAGCACCTAGCCATGCGGTCAGGGCTACAAATATTTGTGAAAGATTGGGTTGTTCTGTAGAGCTCAGTGCATTCAAGCATGGTGCTGTCATAGGATGCCACCTTTGCAATAAGTGAGTTCATGAAATTTCTTCCCCGCTAGATATTCCATGGTCAGCTGTATTATTGCAAAGTGGAAGCATTTAGGAACAACAGGAACTCAGCCGTGAAGTGACAGACCTTCCGAATTCCTGTACAGTGTCATGGGTGGCTAGAGCCTCTTCTTGGCAGCAAAGAGCTCCATCGCAGGCCACTTCAGACATACCTACAGCAGCATTTATTTTCATGACTTTTAAAAAGCACCTGTTATAATGGCCCACAGACCACATCTTCTCTGGGCCTTTGTTCTCCAGCCGCCAGCTGCATTAGTGCTGAAACCGGCCTTCCCAGGTCCCACGGCGGCCAGGTTGGCTTTCTGCTCGACAGCCAGGGCAGTGCCTGGCCCATCCTGGGGGGCATCTTCCATGGGGGGCATCTTCCATGGGGGGCATCTTCCATGGGGGGCATCTTCCCGTAAGTTGGCTGCTTCCTCCAGAGTACTCGGGTACAGCAGGGTGATCAAAGAGACACACTGACCTCGATGACAGACAGACAGACAGACCAGCAGATAATACTGATACGTTTTTTAACAATTGCTATTATGAATCTGTCACAAGATTAGATAGCATTTTATTGATTTTTATATTACATTATGTGATTATACACTGTGTCAGTACATGCAGAGTGATAATATAAGTCAGGGTGGACAGTACATACAAGACCATGAGGCAACGCTTGGCAAGGAACCCAGTTATAAAACTAAATATTTAAACAAATACATAAAGATTAAAGAAATTAAGTATAAAAACTGTGATCTAAGTTTCATTAGGTACATGACATAAATAATCTACTTGTACAACATTTTAGAACATTATGTATAACATTATACAACATTTTCCTTTTCATTGTCACTGAATAGCATATTAGGAATTGTAGTCAAAGGGATTGCCTCTTCCTGGTTTGTATATTCAAGTGGATATTATCAGTTTAAGCACTACCAGGCTACAACACTGTTTATACAGCTGATACAGATCTGCAGCACTCATACATACCTTTACTACAGGTAAATCACCAGCTGAAGGTCAGACCCCTGCACTATCCAGGATGTGACAGCCTTCACTGGCAAATCATATCGCAATCATTTAGTATCACTCCATAATGAGAAGCATCTCTAACTAAATCATATAAAATGATCTTACATAACAATATAGCATAATTAGTACGGTGTATACTTTCTTTACACCATGCAAAGCACAATTAGTGTTTTCATTAATAAAATGAAACCTCATTGTCATTGATTATAATATTATTTAGAATATTATTTTTAGATTTTTTCAGCATTTTGATCATAGCATATGATGTGTGTTAATTGGAAGCCTAAAATCGACTGCATTGTTATGGCTTCAGACAGCCAGCAGGGGGTGACAAACCTGAAACAGAACTGGCATCATCAGCATCATCCTCCCGCAACCCTGTCATACATCCTGATGGTTCCCTGGGGATGTTCTTAACCCGTAAGCACAACTAATGGAGACAGTCAGCCTTGAGATCAGGTGGCGCGCCATGTGGATCGGCAGAAGAGCCGGTGCAATACGAGACGTTTCACACTGCCAGGGACCATCGCGGCTAGTCAGCATGAGCAGATGCAATGGCAGCAGGAAGAAGCGGCTGTTGGTGGCTATATCCCGACTTTTTAACAGTTTGTGAGGCGTACATATGTTGTCAGCTCTGCCTCCGAATTCGGTATCCACGGAGACAGCTGGTGCCGTGAGAGCTTGTCACTGCCACCCCTCTGAATGGAGACACTGCCCCCTGCAGGGAGACAGTAGGGTGGTACGGCCAGGCTATTCCAAAGTTCCCCAATGCTTAATATTTAGTCATCCAAATAAATATAAAGTTATTATCTCTCCTAACTATAAGGGATCTTTACAGGGAAGTTTCTGTATGGGAGAGACATGAACCAGAAGTAGATAATCACAATCTATTTTTAGAAACCATCCAAACAGCCTTTTGATCATCCCATAGCAGGAAGAGACGCAGGCGATCGTTGTCGGCTGTGAGCCAAGGCCACCACACAGCTGCTAATTACGGCATACGTCTGTACGACTGCTGCCGGGGTCTGGTGGGGACCAGCTGTCTCCCATGGTGATGTTCTGAATGAGGCTTCAGCCGATTCGTATCGTGATGAAGCAGGCGTCGTTTCGAGGGACGTGTGGGCAGGGGACCAGCACACTCATTTAGCTCATTAAAAAAGATTCATTTTTCCTTCTCAGCAAACTAAAGACATACGTGACATACCCAGCCCCAGATGCTAACCCCAGTTGTTGACTTTTCTGCAAACCAATGGCAGTGTTGTTGCCGTGTGCATTTTCCTGTGCTGACTCCTAAATGGCTGCCTTCTATTTTCACTCCTCCCCACTGCCTTTGTGGAACCCACCTCCACCCTTATCCTAAAATAGCCCCTGTTCCATTCTCCCGTCTGCAAGTCATGTGATCAGTTGGCCGTCCCACATGGAAGGAGTGTTTCAAGCTGGATAAATTGGTAAGTAGGGAAGGTATTTCCTGTCAGTCAAGCCCAGTATAACTGCTCATTAGCTGGAATGAAGACCCCAATGGCCAGAGATGTGCTTCACATGGATACCTTCTCACATGGATACCTTCTCACATGGATACCTTCTCACATGGATACCTTCTCACATATCCTCCTGCCTTTTTCAAGGACCTGAACATTCCCCCCCTGTCGCCTTTATCGATTCCACTTCAGCTGGATACAGATTGTTCTTTGGTTTAGTCCTTGGGGACACTCACAGAAAGCTGTCACCCTCCTCTTCATGTTGAGGTCTTACATAGGAGACTCAGTACGGTACCACAATCATGTCAGTTACCAAGCTCCCGACATTGCAACACACAAAGCGTTTAACTACACACACAAACAATACTATATAGATTTAGGCCACAATCCCCACAGGTACTTTCATTGGCTGTTTTGTGGGCTATTCTGTGGGGCTACTAGAGTGGAATATACATGTAACAATATCTAGAGCTGAGGGAAATATTCACTAAACTAATCACTGCTGAACTGTAAACATGACTGTCCTACTGGATCACTGCTAAACATGACTCCTCTTTTTAGATGATGTATCTATACAGCTCTAAACTCTTATATCCTGATCGATCTTGAAGACGTCCACAATCTACTTTTCGTTCAAATCATAGAGATCGTGATCTTTCATGTCCTCCTACTAGTACTTCCAAACTTTACATAAAATTTTGATGGCCAGTGATACTGTATGTCACTACCTGATTAATACCACACTTCCTCACCCACCATGCTCACCACGGACCATTTCCAATTATGTCACACATAAAAGAGACCCTGTGATAGAGGCACATCATATAACGACAACTATCAGAATAACCATCTAGTAGGAAGACATTTTGCTCGTTTGTGAATGAAACATGTATCCAAGGAACTATGCAGTCCATCCCACCTGCTCGATTTGTACCTCGATTTGTTCTGGCACTACCCAATCTCTTCATCCCGCAACTTTATGGCACCATATTGTTTATATTTTCTCAGCAAGCACTGACTTAGTGAGAAGCCAGTGTTAATGATTCCACTGACTGAAAGAAATAATTTTCTTAGCTTGTCATTGTAAGTGTTCACTCTGGTTGCCTTTTCCCAGTTTTTCAATCAATACTATTACCTAAGTGTCCCATATCTGAAATACTAGTTTATATTTCCATCAGTTGAAATGTGGTACTTTGGTTTACTCATAGCGTTGGTTCACTATGAACTGTAGGGACAGGTATGATCACCCCATTGTGACTGAGTTCCTAACGAGACCCATAAACATGCACTCAGACACAAGTGCAGGTGCAGGTGAATATCACATTCTGGGCCAGTAGAGATCACTTATAAGTGGTCCGTAAAATTAACTTGTTGTCCAGATAAGAAATATTGACGGAATCAAGTTGGGTTATGAAAATGTCGTGAAACGAAGCTGTACAAATTAGACACCATCATAAAATATGCAGTAATGTTGCACCTGCGCAGACGTGCACAGTCAGATACTTCACAAAGTAAAGTTATCTGTAGACTTTGTTAAGTCACGTTCGGCTCTAACACAAAGTAATACAACAAATCTATTCAACCATCTTAAAAGGAAGCATCCGACACAAGTGTTTAAAATAACTTTCAACTCAGGATTTAATTAGCATTTTGAAAAGTGTCTCTATTGCAATATTCCACAACGACTAGTAAACTTTAAGCTTTCATTTCACAGCCAGAAGGGATCCATACCACTCCATTTTCAGATCCATCCATCTTTCAAATGATAAAATGCTAATCAATTAGTTCATCACCTAATCACATGATTAATCCATCCATCCATCATCTGAAAGCGCTTATCCTATTCAGGGTCACGGAGGGGTCCGGAGCCTATCCCTGAGGCTACGGGTGCAAGGCAGGGAACAACCCAGCATGGAGCACCAACCCATCGCAGTACATGATCACTCAGTTATCAAAATAATATTTTTTTGCAGTTCTAGAACAGACTCACAGAGTAGTGACACCAGTTCACCTAACAGGCATGTGGGAAAGATGGCAATGGGTCCTACTCTCTCACACCTCCAGGGTTAACCATCTAACTACTGCCTTTAACATGCCAACATGTCTCCCATCTAACTACTGCCTTTAACATGCCAGCATGTCTCCCATCTAACTACTGCCTTTAACATGCCAGCATGTCTCCCATCTAACTACTGCCTTTAACATGCCAGCATGTCTCCCATCTAACTACTGCCTTTAACATGCCAACATGTCTCCCCGCGTTGTGCTGCTTTTCACTGTGTACTGATTCCCTAACACACTCCAGAGGCATCCAGTTAATCTGTTTGGTATGTGTAAGTTGACTATACATATGACTGTGTGTGTGTTTACGTGAGCATACAGCCATGGAAAAAATTCTGTTTCACTCATTTCTCAATTTATGGGTTCACCTATATATATTTGCCTCTATACGTATATTTCAATTTCAAAAACAAATTGAATATGCACAGCATTCAATAGTAATGACAATGCAAAATATATTTGACTTATCAAAAAAAAAGTATTATAAATATATTTTTAAAGGCATTTGATCCAATAAGATATTGTAAGATGGTGAAGATAATGGAGATATATATATATATATAGAGGCAAACTGCTGCCTGGTTCTTCTCTGTTCCTCACTGATGAAGGGCTTCTTCCTTGCTTTATGGGTCTTCAGTCCTGGTTCTAGGAGCCTGATACACACTGTCCTAGCAGTGCACTTCACACCTGCACTTAATGTTCCCCATTCCTGCTGAAGATCATTTGATGTCATCCTCCCATTCATGAGAAACTGTCAGATAAGTTAACATTCATCTTTGGCATTAGAATGGAGCTTCCACCCTTTACCTGGATGGTTTATTCTTGTGTACTGCTGTCTTAGAAATTTTGGAAGCAACCTGCTGCTCATCATAGCCTTCTGCCAGCAGAACCAGGATTAAACCAGGATTTAAATATGCAGATTTGTTTAAAAATAAAGCAGATTTGTTAAAAAATATGGGCAATCCAGACCGAGAAAAACAGTTAGACTACCAGAAACCCACACAAACACGAAGTGAACATGCAAACTCCCGGCACACAGAGTGAGGGTGGGATCGCAGCCCTGAAGGGGAGAGGCCACAGTTTTACCCACTAAAGCACCATTGCCACACACAATTAATATTGTTTGATTTTTCTCCACCAGGTAGAGACATATTACAATAATCACTAACTGCATTTAAAAGAAATTAATAAAAGTAGTGTTTCTACACTGAAGATATTATGGTTCCATAAGTAGAATTATGGGGGACAGGATGGAAGGTTCTTGGCAGATCACATTCCCCAGTGTCAGGAGGGGTAACAATATTACTGATTTTTTCCATTCTGTACCAAAATAGGAATTAGACATTATAAAAATTCAAAAACAAATTGAATATGCACAGCATTCAATAGTAATGACAATACAAAATATATTTGACTTGTGATATTCAGTTTTATAAATATATTTTTAAAGGTATATGGTCCAATAATTTATTCTGGGGCAAGCAGCTTCCTTCCTTGCTTTTCTCCTGGCCTCACAGACAGATCAGAAGTCTCAACCCTTCGAAGCTGCCATAATGCATCTCCACCACCTGATGGCAGCAGAGAGGCCTGGCTCTCAAACAGCAGCCAACTGTGCTGTCGGGGAGCCACACCTGACATTTTTTTGCCATCGTTTAGCCTCTGATCACATACTGGGTTTCAGATCTCTGTATTCTCCTTGTCTAATTATGGATGTTAGGTACTATATGGACATTTACTTACATCCCCAATTTGATAAGCAGATTAATAGTGACACCCAAAAGTAAACTATAAATTTGGCATATCCTTATGTGTTTTTTAAATTTGATGAGCAGAGCACGTCATATCAGGGCTGCCAACTTTTGGGTTCTCCTGCGAGTTGAGTGTTTCCTGGCATTTCGAGAATGTCAAAACTTGACAACTGAGCAGAATTTCCTTAAAATGAGTAAAATCATGAAAACACTTCTATGAACTTTAGGACAGGGTGACACTGAAACTTGAATACAAATTTGTTTTACAGAACAATGTCACTGCATCTTGATTGTCATAAGAGATTACAGTGTTCCCAGTGATCAGGGCCGGGCTGCTTCTAGATTTTGTTTTCAGTCCCACCAAAGAAAATACCCAGTCTGCACCTGCATTGGAGTATGGCAGGAGTAATGGTGCATTCCATTTGAACTGGGAAATCAGAATTTCAGAGCTGGAAACGAGAGAGGCAGGTACACAAAATGAGCATTTCTACAACTGAATCTGTGCTGCACAAGTGTCAGCTCAAAATGAAACAGCTGTACAAGGTACCATTTGGAAGAATCACCGAGTGAGTGAAGGAACTGGGGATCCAGTATGTATAGGTTGATATTCTTCTCAATACTTGTTCTGTAATTGTTTCAACTCGATGGTGCTTTGCACGATTTGGTCTGTTGTCAAAAAAAAAAAAAAATGGAAAATGAAGGCAGTGATTCACCACAGCTGTTTGTTTATATTGATGAAGCCGAATTCAGCTTGGGGAAAGTCACAAGTAGAAGGAGGAGCATCAATGTGGAGCAAATATCACTATGTGCCCAGCCGTCTCCTTGAATGGTGTTATTGCCCACATACCCCTGAATGGACTGTACAACAGTGAACACTGCATTTTTAGATGTAATGCATGACAGACTTGTACACCAAGAAGAAGCCGATATAAGATAGCCCGATATTGTCATCATATGGGATAATGTGAGCTTCCAACACTCACCCTGCATCAGGGAGTGGTTTTTAAGCACCCCCGTGTGTGATTATGGAGTTCTTACCACTGTACTTCCCCTTCCAGAATCCAGTTCAGTAGTTTTTTCTCTTTGTGGTGATGGAGTGGATGAATAAATGTTTTGAGTATTTTTTTTATTTTCTTTATGTAACATCAATGTACGGTTAATAATGATGAATCCACTTGTTTTTCCGACATTTTTATATAAATAAATATTCATGGTCAAACTGCTGAATAAACTTTTGGTTTCATTGAGGAATTGTCTGTCTTTCTGTGTAAAAGTTCTTTTCTGTGTGTAAAAATAATTTGAAATTGAACAAGGATAAGGAATATCTATCTAAATGGGGTGATGTTTAACCAGGTAAATTCGAGGCACTGTACCATATCGCACCAAGCTTCAAACGGATCATAGAATAAATGAACCCTTGAACCGACCATTTCATTTTAATGAGAATGATTTGTCAATCGCGTGACTCTGGCAGCCCAGCGCCACGTTCTACTTTTTCGATATATCATGGAAACGCTTTATAAGCACTGAAATGGCGGTGTAGAAATGGACAGCTCAGTAGCCCCATCATCTTTTAAATGAGGAGATGTTAGGTGTAAAAAAAGGTAAAAGGTCTCGCGTTTGTCGGACGGTCTGTTGACACAATTCAGGACAACACCACCAACTTATTTGTCACACTCATTTGGTAGATAATAAGCTCCGTACGGCTATAGTTTATTTCCCGTAAATTTGTCTTTTGTTAAAACTTATCAAACAGCGTGCTGGACCACGGTCTTCCTATAGCGTGCCTTTGTATGGTTTCACTGCAGTTCCCATGATATTCGATAGGTGGTGAATAACCGCCAAACGATATAAGCGCAATGCACGTTATCCACGAAGAAGAAGGCTAAGATGGCGGCGTCCAGCTAGTAGTATATTTAGTTTGCTGTAAATTTATTATGAGTCGTTGATTTAACAAAACCCAGAAACGGAAGTTTGCAAATAAATAAAGAAATAATAATAAATACATTACGGCGCGTATATATTTCGGTCGATCTTTTCGGGGAGATTCTCAATGCCAGGTAACCCAGGTTAGTAGTTAGCTTAGTTTTATGCTTCCATGCTGTAAGTTCTCCGCTATGTTTCTTGCTGTAAGGCGTTTGTAACTGGTTACGTAGAAATTGCCCTTTACGAAGTGTTAACATTGCTGTGTGTCAAGAAACACGGAGACGTAGCTTTTCCGGTCTAGTTGTACTTCAGAAATGAATGGGCCCGACTGCATTTATAGTTGACAAGTTTTTTGAGCTTCCCGTTAAACAATATAAGTATTTTAAACACGGTCCAGTTATGTTTTTGTTTTGAATGTATATTTATAAAGTTATCTTTTCTCAAAATTAAAGGCCTTTTACGATTTGTTTGTTTAAAAATAGCCTCCTGTGAACTTCATAAACTATATTGGTGCACGTCAGTTTCCCTGAGAAATGATCCAAGCCAGTGTTGTTCAAATGTAACCTTTACTCCATATTATAATATTTATCTATTTGAATGTTGCATCTTAATTAAGCTGTCCTACCATAAAAATAAAAAAGGTTATAAAGATGTGTTCCTTACCCAAAAACAACCGCCCCAACAAAAAAAAAAAACATCATCAGTGTGGATAATATGTTTTTGGTTTAAACTGTAACTCAGTATGACTTAAAAAAATCTTTCTTTGGCCATCCTACCTTCAATAGAAAAGCTCTGGGATGGAGAACAACAGATGGTAATGGTAGTTGTGTGTTTTGGTATTGCTGAAACTGAAGATGTATTTTGTCTGATGGAAAAATGGATGTTGTCTGGCTGTTCTATCAGGCCCTGAATGTATTCCAGCCACACTCATGGGCCAGGGGGAGGTGGAGGTGGAGGCAGAGGCAGAGGAGAGCGGCACCAAGGATGAGAGGTGCCTGTCTGCTGACAGACCACTGACGGGTGTGTGATTTGTCTATTATTATGCTATGGCATGTATGTGCAGAGAATGCCTGCTTATGTGTGTTTCTTCACAGCGCTGTCTGGAGAGGAAAGTACAGCCCATTTCAAATGTAATGCAAGTCAGCTTGTTGATCATTGTGAGGAAGAGGAATCAGAAGAATGTGAAGATGATCAGATTTGTGAGTAATTCTCTGAATGATTTCACTGCCACTCCCTACCACCCATGCAACTTTGAGTAACAACACTCTAGATCTTTTTAGCTGGTTAGTAAATTGTGCCGTACCATTTGCGGCTTATGTGTGAGTTATGACAGTATACTTCTGAAGCACCATAATGGTTACATGTTATGCTCCCCAAGCGTCTCCTTAATTTCAGGCCATGTGTTTGCCAAAAGTTACCAGTTCCATACATAGTCTGATTGGTTAGTATCTTCTAGTGTTTAATCTCATGTGGCCGTTCTCCTCTACCAGATTGTGCAGAATGCCGGTCCTTCTACACCAACCAGTGTGAGACCCACGGCCCTCTCTCCTTCATCCACGACTCTCCTACTCCAATGGGAGTACCTCAACGGGCCCTACTCACACTACCTCTTGGCCTAGTAATTGGACGGTCCACTATGCCTGAGGCTGGCCTGGGCGTGTTTAACCAGGGGCAGACAGTGCCTGCTGGGACCCATTTTGGACCTTACGAAGGAGATGTGACCAGCAGGGAAGAGGCCATCGAGAGCGGCTACTCGTGGGTGGTGAGTCAGTGTATTTTAGAAATTATTTTAATTTTTTTTATTTAGGGCTGCACAATATGGGAGAAATTGGGGATGTGCGATAAATGTAGTGGTAATGCAATAATGATAAATGATAAATTAGAAATTAATGTTGTGTAATATCACCAATTGTACATACTGCCATTGTAGAGGATAGAGATTCAGCTGTATATTTATTAAAACAAAAATTGCATTTTAAAATGGTGCAAAAAAAATCTATGTGTTTTGTGCAAAAAGCAACACTGCAAATCTAAGCAAATAACTTTTGCTTAGATTTGCAGGAAGAAGAATCACTTTGAGTACATCGATGGCACACGGGACACTCACTCCAACTGGATGAGGTAACCGTCTTTACTTTGCTTTCTCAGTGTTTCTGTCCCACTTCAGACTTAAGGGTTTCCTGCCGTTCCGTGTCACAGGTATGTGAACTGTGCCCGTAACGAAGATGAGCAGAACCTGGTGGCCTTCCAGCACCGGGGGCGTGTCCTGTACCGCTGCCTGCGGCCCATCCTGCCAGGCCAGGAGCTCTTGCTGTGGTATGAGGATGAGTACGCCAAGGAGCTGGGCATCACGTGGGACTACCTGTGGGACAGGAAGTCCAATCCTGCAGGTGACGAGCCTTTGAGCCTTTACATTCCTTATGTACTTTCAGCAGCATGTTGTTTCCTTGTAACATGTTTTGTTGTAATGCAGTGGCAAAGTTAACAGGCATAGAGACTTTGAAGGGAGAAAGGAGTTGGCAAGACTGTGGCACACAAGCTTGGGAGCAAATATTTGGGTGTGAACATTTGGATCTGTCTGTCCGTCATTGGCTCTTTTATATTAACCAACAGGCCTGCATGTGTGTTATTCTTTTCCCCAGAGAGGTCTGCAGAGCCAAGGTCACCCGTCTTCCCCTGTCCTCACTGTCGGTTCTCATTTAGCGCTGAAATATACCTCCACAAACACATCAGACGGTCTCACTCTGCAGAGAGCGCCAAGCTCCTACATTCTGCAGAGCTCAGTCCTGTGGCTCCGCCTCCTACTAGTGATGAGGACCAGCTGGCTCCACCCCCTCCTTCTCACTTATGCACTAATAATAGGGAGCACTTAAGCCACGAAGGGACCCCAGTTAAAATCAAACCTGGCCGAAATGCAGATGACGTTGGGCTGTACTGTTGTGCACAATGTGGGAGAAGTTCTGCAAGTCCAGACGGCCTCAGGGGACACCAATGTACGCGAACAGGAGAGGGGCCGTACCCCTGCCCACTCTGTGGAAAGAGCTTCGCACAATCCTGCCACCTTAAGCGTCACGAGCGCACCATCCACTCGAAAGAGAAGCCATACTGCTGCACACACTGTGGCAAGTGTTTTGGCCAATCAGCAGGCCTCAAGAGACACCAGCAGGTTCATGAAGGGGGGAGACTGGTACAGAAGAGCACGGGGGGTTCCTCACAGGTTTTCCCCTGCTTGTGGTGCACATTCTGCTTCACTTCGGAGCAGAAGCTTCACAAACACGTCAGGAGGCATCACCCTGAGGAGCATGTTGACCTGCCTGTGTCTGGACCGGCTCGCTCCGATGGCTCTGCATCCAATTTGCATCATGGCCCAAGCCTGCAGGCCTCCATCTCAGGTAGGGCTCGGAGGGGGAAAGGTGTCAAGCGGTTAGTAGCGGCCGTAAACCCAAAAGGTCAGCAGACTGAGCCAGAGACGCCGCAGTATGGCTGCGCTTTGTGTTGGAGCAGTTTTGGCGACTCTGAAAGCCTTAAAACTCACCAGTGCACCGCAGAACAAGAGGGATCATACTGCTGCCATAAATGCTGTGGCAGTTTTGGTGACAAGGGAAGCTTGGAAGCCCACCAGTGCACCCCAAGCGGAGATGGACCCTACTGCTGCCCCCAGTGCGGCAAGTGTTTCACCCGGTCGTGCAACCTCCGGAGGCACGAGCGCACCATTCATACACAGGAGAAGCCCTACTTCTGCACACAATGCGGCAAGTTCTTCAGCCAGTCGGCCGGCCTCAAGCGGCACCAGCAGACCCATGTGGGACTAACGCCGCGCCTGGAGAGCACCGAAGTGGCCTCTCGGGTCTTTCCGTGTCCCCAGTGTGCCTTCTCCTTCACTGCGGAACACTACCTTCACAAACACTTGAAGCGGTATCACCCAGAGGAGCACTTGAAGCTTCTGGAGTCTGGATTGGCCAACGAAGCCCAGGAGGATTCCGGACAGCTATCCTGCAGGCAGTGTCAGAAGACCTTCACTTGCTTGAAAACGCTGAGGTTGCACAAATGCGCTCAGTCGGGAGACCGGCTGTTCCTGTGCACCGACTGTGGCAAGTGTTTCACCTGGTCTTACAGCCTCAGGCAGCATCAGCGCATTCATACCGGAGAGAAGCCATTCACCTGCTCCGAGTGCGGCAAGAGCTTCGTCCATTCGGGGCAGCTGAACGTCCACAAGCGGATACACACGGGAGAGAAACCCTTTCTCTGCACAGTTTGCGGAGAGCGGTTCCGGCAGTCGGGGGACCTGAAACGTCACGAGCGGAAGCACACCGGCTTCAGGCCGTGCCGCTGCAGCGAATGCGGCAAGAGCTTCAGCCGGCCGCAAAGTCTCAGGGCTCACCAGCTGCTGCACAAGGGCGAGAAACTGTACTGTTGTACCCAGTGTAACAAGAGTTTTGCTCGGAGCTGGCACCTGAGAAGGCACCATCACAAAATGCACTCATGAGTTGCCAGACACTTTGGACTTAAGGCTAAAACGTGTGTGCCTCACATTCTCTTGGCAATACTGCACAGGTGGAAAGTTCAGATTCCGAAAAGTACAAAAAGGTTTTGTTTCAACCAACCATTTGAGTACCCTGTGAACGCGACTCTTCATTTCAACCAGTCAGTTGAGTATAAAGTCTTTGTCTGGATTTGTACTTTCTGAACCTGAACTTTCCACCTCTACAATACTACAGGTAATATCGCATCCAAGGAAAGTTTACATCAAAGACTTTGAATAAATTCATGCAGGTTTCCTTACATGACACAAGTTATCTTTATCAGAAGAGCTGAACAGGTCGGATAGCAGGCACTGTCTTGCGTAGCATTCACAACATCACTGTCATTTGGCTGGTAAAGTGTTGAGATCTTTATTCGGTATGATGTTTTGCATGCCCAACTATGGTGTGTGATAGGGGTGGTGAAATGTACGGGACAGATTACTGTTAAACTCTTTAAAGTATTACATGGTGTTCCTTTATTGTCATTACCATGAACTAACAATCCACTAAATCCTCTTAGGGATTTTATCTAAGGAAACAAAATGGATAAGATGTTGTTTAGCTGATGTTGGGATTTAAACATTAAAATGTTAATTAATCCAACACTTGTATTTCACTTTATTTCTTCTTGCTTTCTGGAAAAAAGAACTTCACAATGGCTGGTATTAGTGTTTTGGTTGGATTAGGCAGGTGTTTGGGTCTGCTTTTTTTTTTTTTTTTGTATGAATCAGTGTGTAATTATTTGAAAGTTACACATACCAAAACTTTGCTATGGTTGTGTGGAGGGGTCCACCCAGGAAGGCCAGGAGATGTTCTCTTCTCTGTTCGTCAGTCTCTACCCTTCTGCTCTCTTGGTTTGTTTTCTCCATCTTTATGCCCCTTGGGTCTGTTTATGCCCCTTTCCTCCATCTGATGTTATTCTGGAAGCTCTTTATCTTTCCGTCTGTGGCCTTAGTCCATCTCCCACTTCCCCACATGTTTCTGGAGCTGTCTGCTGTACCTGTATCTGCTAGCACACCCTCCCTCTCCATCCACTTGTGGCCTGGCCCTTTCCTTTCTTCTGTCTTCGTAGCTCTAGCACTTTGGTGTTTCTTCGATTTTACTGATCATATGGAGATGCTACCTTTACCATCCTCATTCCATGGCCCTCTCTCTGGTCTATGGTGTAATAGTTCTTGGGGATCTTTCAGGATGTTTGGAAACTTCTTTTGCCCTCCTGTCTTTCCTTCAATCATCTACCCTGTACCTTTTAATCCACTGTTCCTGTTCCTTATTCAGCCTTTCTCCTACCTTGGGGGCATACAAAGTATACATGGATTTATTAATAGAGATGAATATTCCCGTCCCTGTTATAAATAGCAGTAGTCAGGAATGAGGAGTTCTGGAATCTTTGCATCTGTATTTCTGCATTTCCATTTGCTTCATTCACTGACATGTCACTTTGCTACACCTTCTCCATCTCTTTTCATTTCATAGTTGTCGTTTTCCATTTTGTCTTTAATAGTTGGGCCTGAGACCAGAAGGGGCATCACTAGAGCTTCACTGAATCACATATAAATCCAGTATTTTTAATATACTGGTAGTCAAATGCTGATCCCCTAACTAGTACTTTTGCCATTATTACACATCTTCTGTATTTTCTTTTCACCGTCCTGTACATCTTCCAGTTACATATCACCCCCTTGTGCTCTGCCTCCCTCATCACTTGTTCTTCACCTTCGCCCATGAACCTTTCTCCCTGCTTTCTTTTTAGTTTTGATAAATTAGGGTATACATATTATATAAATTAGGTGTGTATATATGTATGCAAAGCGATGCATTTATTTGTTTGGTTATTGCATTTCACATATTTACTCTGTAGTTCTTCTAAATTCTGCATCCTTTACTTTTAGTCTGTTTTTTCACCACTGCCACAGATGTAGGTTTTCATACCCAGGTTCCAATTATACCTTTGCTTCTGTGCAGATGTTCATTTTCTGGGGCTGTTTGATTTTTGTCACCAATTTGGCCTAATCAGATAATTATTTTACACTCATTCACACCGTATTTTAGTCATTGCTCTTATTTGCAGCTGCAGGACAATATTTCTGTCACTATTAATGTTTCAGTTTGCTTTTAAATAAGAATTTATGTAATGACAATTCTTTGATAAAATCTGTTACATATGTATAACAACCCAGCTGGTTACTGTTTTGTAGGTATCTTTCAGCAAGTTAATGATATAAAGCAGAGGTTCATGTTGTTGAATTTCTTACGATTATTATTTTAATTTCTGCTCATGACATAATCTCGTGTCTATGTTTTGTGAAATACAGAATATGTACCAGCCTTACTGGAGGATTCTTGTCCTCCGAACCAGTAGGTGGCGATAAGCTTAACGCACCGTTATGTTTGAGGAATGTATGGCGAACAAACATACGCGACTCGGCGTTCCCGTCCAATGGGAAACTATGGTTTGCTACCCCACATGGGGCGGGACAGTATAGAAACTTGCGATCTTGTTTCTTATCTTGGATGCGATAACTAAAACATAGTTGACTTATCCCGGTGCTTTGAACGAACACGTGAAGCTCGAACACATGTGTATACGGAGGTGATCTGGTTTTGGGACGGTCTTAAAAGGTACGATGAGACGGAGACCACTTGTGCCTCGGCTTATTAAAGCCCCCACGACCTGCAGTGACAAAGGAGGAGGCCCTGCAGGTCGGTACTGTTTTCGGTTTATCTGCTCTCTCACAGTCAGACAACTCCTGGTTGAAATACCAGTGGCAGAACAGTGTGAATGATGATGATGATGACGATGATGGTGATGTTGGTAGTTGAACTGCTTTAGAAGTTTTGTTCCTTACATGTTTTTTCTATTTTCTCAGCTGTAAAATTACATTAAAGCTTCCATTAAAAACGGGAATAAAAATGATAAAATGCAGAAATGTGCATTACAAGGTAATCTAAATAACTGTAAAATTCGTATTCCTGGTTGGTGTTAGATGTCACGTGTTTTAACTCATTTGTGATACTTTGTTGAAATGTTTTTTTCTTTTTGTCCGCTACTGCATGCTTTCTTTCAATTTCCTTGAAATGTCTGTTGTAGAAGTATGCATAAAAATACAACCAGCAAGGTCTCTAAGTGTTGTCATTAAATTTGACCTCCAAATTATTCAGTAAAATTCAGATTTGCTTCCCCGACATCAAATACATTGTCGATCATTATGTTTGTTTCATTCCTGGGTGCAAGGTTTTTTTTTTTTAATTGTGCAAAAGCTGAGAGTGCCAGTCCGATAAAAATCTCTCGTAGTATGATGAAATTCTAAATATTCCAAGGAAAATGTGAATATGCTAAATGCCGATGCAGTGAGACTGACTGCATGCATGGTGCCTGTGTCCGCGATTTAAGGTCAGAAGCCCACGCCGGACTCGTGTAAGCCCCCGGACGGGGCTGCGGAGGAGGTGGAAGGTGATCCTTCTCCTGAGGAGAATGGCACTTCGGATGACGAATGGAACCCTGACAAAGCCATGGCCGGTGTGTATGGTTGCCCTCTTACATTGTGGGTTTTGCCTTCCCAACACACCTTTCTGCGTGGCTAGTTAACCAGGTTTACCTCTTGTTGCCTAACTCGTGGTTCTTTGAAATGGATAGCAGGTAATATGGTACTGAAAGGATAGTAACTCATAAAATGAGTTTATGAGGAGATTCCTTATGCCATGCCTCTTAATTACGGTGCATTAAAGGTAATGAAAATTAGGTTTCTTTTCAGGTGCATATTTCTGGGTATTGATCTCGTGTTGGCGTCAGGGTTGACAAAGGAGTGTCCAAAAGATAAGGGTATTCTCCCTGGATGTCCTGAAGTGAGCCTTGTCGAGAAAGAGGATCTCCGAAATGGAAACAGATTTTAAAAGTTAAAATAAGCTTCATTAGTGACCTGTAATTCTGCCTTTGGCTAGTAAAGTTCACCTATAATTTTGAAATATTGGGCTTCTGAGTATGTTGACATTTAGAGATGCACCAATTTGATATTCGGATCGGTATCGGTGCCGATCCAGACCTATTTGACGGATCGGGTATCGGCCGTACGTGACCGATCCATGTCCTATACTTACTTATTTAGTTTTTGGCGGTGTCTAAAAAGACAGCTCCTATTTCTTGTTTAATCTATTCATATAATCGATTGCATGACATCTCGTTTCCATTTTAGATGTGCTTTTGCGGCATTCAAATCGAATGCTAACGCTGCCGCTTAGTGGGTGAGCGCAGTGACTCCGCCTGCTGTGATGTCATGCGCATACGCTTTGCAGTGCGGGGAGCGTAAGAACATCCGATAAGGAGACGATCTGGGAGTATTTTACGTGTTTAACAGCACAGCGATTTGCAATCTTTGTAAAAAACAAAGTTTTGTGGGGTGGCAGTAGCGTTTAGTCGAAAATCCCAATAAACAAAGCGCACGCACGACAACGCGAGTAATATGAAAAAAGCGATGAATGATTTTGGGAGTCGCTAGCTTGGGCTGTTTTGCGCACTCGCTAGAGCTTGTGATACACGAGGGGTATGTGACAGAATTGTATGGGAAAAATAATTGTGGGGCATTTTAAGCATTCGCCACTTGCGTATACGCTCTTGGAAGGTATTCAAGTTGAACTGCAAATGCCTCAAAAACGCTATAAACAAGATGTACAAACGAGGTGGAAAAGTACGTTAGGTATGTTTGTAGTAGCCCAATTTAAGTCTTTTTGGCATACGTTTTTCACCTGTATTTACTAGCTTAATAATATTGTTTCGGCTCATCCCTATTGACATTCATACTTGTTAGAATAAAGAAACTGAAATAGTCAGTATGGACTCCTAAAGTGAATCAGCAGAAATGAAATATATCTGCTGTTTTCCCAAAACACAACAGCATTCTGTGCATCAAAGTGTAGAGTCTGCAGTTTTCCCCGATACTTTATATTATGGGAATAATTCATCATTAGCATGAAATTTCAACTTATTAATAGTGTTGTAGTCAAGACTGCCTAAACCGAGACCAAGACATTGCCGAGACCGGAGGGTGTCAAGACCAAGACACTGCCAAGACCAAGACCACGAGCAAGACACACTAAGGCGAAACCAAAGACCAAGACCGAAAACAGACTAGGACTAGAATCAACATCACATTACTCAGACCTACTGTAGAGAAAAAAGGCATTTCTGTAAAATGTCATTACTCGTTAAATCAAATTCATGTTATCTTTTCAATTATATTGTCCATATGTCTCTCATTTAAAATCTCCCAGATTTGTCATAGTTGCGAGGCCTGATGGAAAATAATATTCTCAGCAATCCTCTCCTATAACCATTTTATCAGACCTCGTCAAGGGAAAGAGATGGGATGTACCAGAAAGATGTTCATATTAAGTGTCTTATACCAGGGACAGAGGCCTTTGGGCCAGCTATGAATACGGCTATGTAATGATCCTTTGCTTTGAATTGAAGAGAATGAGCCTCCAGATTGACTTGCACTTCTAAGACCGTGCTTTCTAATGAATGTAAAATTCCAAATTTATTTGAATTATAACTATGCTATAGACTTCGTGGACATTTTCGGACATTTCTTTGCTGACTTCGCTATGATGCGATGTGTATGTGTGTGGACTGTGAAGCACTGGCAGTGTCCGTTGAGAAAATGTATACAATGTAACGTTTTTAAAATAGATGCATCTGACTGGTTGAATTTGAACTGAGGCGCATAATAAATAATGATACTGTTCTGTGAGGATGTTTTCTGTTTTTTTTTCCCCATCCCATCGAGACCGCTATGTCCGAGACCAAGACAAGACCGAGACCAAATCGATTCGAGACCGAGACCAAGACAAGACCGAGCCCACAAAAAATTGGTCTCGAGACCAAGACCGGTTTCGAGAACTACAGCACTACTAATTAAACGGCAGTTTACAGTTCCTATAATAACCAAGCAAAGGCTGCTCAAATGAAAGTCTCTCAGTGTTTCCTCTGCATCGAGGTTTGGCCTGGGTGCACATCAGACATCACACCATTGTATTACATAGTTTTTTTTATAGTTTATTGATGGCATGTTCCTTGTCTTAATGTAGGTAGCATAGGCTAGTTATCTTTCTGTGACAGTTTAACTGCCTTTATCGGCTGCTAATTTAAGGCCTCAGCAGTTTGCCCATGTCCTGTAATTAACTCAACAGCAGCCTAACTGCACAACACACAGCCTAAGTGTGTATGTGACTGTCAAACTTGGCGGGTTTGTAATGAGAAGAGAGTCCGTTCTCTTCTGTGACCCCCTTTCACATACAGAACCTGTTAATTTATCAGTTTCAAAGCAACATGTGACAGATAAATCCCCCCCGCTGTTCTCAAACACAGTAATGTGTTACGGTTTCGTATGCACACTGGAGTCGTGTCAGAAAGTTACTGCTAATGTTACTTGGTCGCCAGGGGATAGATTAACAGCTAGACTTTACTGCTTACCTCCCATTCCTACATGATACCATAACGGTAAAATAACAACATATAAGCGGGTTTTGCCATTGTTGCCCCCACCTAATTAAGTGCCTCCATTAACCTACTTCATGTATTTTTCTTTTCCTTGGAAAATCAGTAAGCTCTTTTTATTAGGCTTTATATGACATGGTACCATAACCTGTTAGTACTGATAACCAGCTGAATTCTGTAATGCTTGCACCCTTTGGGTCCTCAAACAAGACCCTTAACCCCAGGCAATCGGTACATATTATTGATTATTAATTATTAATATAATATATACATAGATGCACATCAATGATATAGGAATTGTTTTCATTTTGTCTCCTTTACAAAACTGTAAGGATATCCACTTTTTCCTTGAAAGAAAATTATCAGATAATTCCATGTGAGAGTTGTGTAACACTCTGTAACTGATTTCACTTGTTAAATCCACTCGAATCATTGTCGATTAATGGGAGAAGACAGGTTAAATAAGGATTTTTAAGGCATGAGAGAATTTCAGACGTGGACTGTGTATGTGAGGGAGAGCGGCCAGAAAAATGATCTATGCAGCTTGGAATGGAACTGCAGTGCTGCTGGCTTTTCCAAGATCAAGTGATATCCCTTGTGTATCTGGAATATTCCAGCACCTAAAGGGCAACCAGCCAGTGGCTCAGTGAAGAAAGACGTGAACAGAGGTTGATCAATATATGGCCTGCAGTTAGGCAGCTGACAATCCAGTGCAGCTTTGGTGCAGGAAAAGCCTTTTAGGAATTTACAACTTCTAAAGTATGGCATGGCAGCTGACAAGCTTGCAGAGCTCTACTGTAATAAAAAATGGTTTCAGTGAGCTATGGAATGAAAATCTTAGACACTGGTGGACTGGAAAAACCTTTGCCTGTACTGTGAAATCCCAGTTCTTGCTGTTTTGTGTCTGGAGGACTGAGCCTGGAGAAATCCACATGTATGTACCCAGCGTGTGTGTGCATGTACCCGCCGTGCAGGTGCCTGCCGTCGTCTGTCAGGTGCATCACTTCCCGGCAGCATCGTATCCGTCTGCATAAGGAAATCTGCTTAATGCAGTGGTCTGCCCAAACACCAAGCCTCGATCTAGTTGAGTATCTGTGGGCTGATACTGGACACGCTTTTGGAGAGGAGATCCAGTACCAGCCAGCTCAGCTTTCTAAAAGCCCCGTAGTCGACCTCCCCGTGAAGCACTTTCGGCACTGTGAGCCCAGGCTGCTCTGAGGGCCGAAGAGCACGCAAAGCAAAGCAGCCTTAGGAAGACACCCTTGCCGTTTTGGACGCTCTGTTTATATCAGAGATTTCACACAGCCCCCCCCCCCCCTAAACCACCTGACAATAAAGTCAATGCAGAGACCTGGTAGCTTTAGCTGTCACATTGGATGAATGGCCTCTTTCACTTCATTGCATGCTTCCACCATATATCCGAGCTTAGCTGGGTCAGCTCGTTCCAGACATGAGCCTAATTAAAATGTATGTTATGGCCTTTACAGCAATATGCAAGCTTACAAATAAAGGTGATTGTCGTGCTCCTTTCCGGCATCAGGCTGACTCGTACGTATTTATCGCCAGCTTACCAGTTGCTAATCATCTAATAAAAAAAAAAAGTGTTTCTAACCACGTTATATGAGATAATATAGGACATAAATAAAGTTGGTTTGGGTAAATTGTTAGGTTCTTAAGGAAAAATTCTGTGAAACCCAGTTATAAATCCTATCCGACGGGGACCAAAAAAATCCAGAGTCAGCCTTTAAAGTCTGGTGTAGTGGAATTAGGTTTATGAAGGCTTGGTAGAAATTTTTCCTATAGTTAGGAAAATTGGGTAAGATTTCTCAGTAAGGGATTCCTCTTACTCTGTTCACACTGCTAAGCATTTCCACTAAACAGATCAGCATCATCGTTAAAGGTTTTTAAAGACATGAAAATCTTGAAGGGGTTGTTTAACTATGGCTGTTTCGTAATACTGCCGCTGCTCCCGTTGTGTGGAGTGGCATGTTCTCCCCGTGTCGCTCAGGTTTCCTCCTGCGCGCCAAAGACATGCAGCTAGATACAGTAGATTGGCATCTCTAGATTGCCCATGGTGTATGAAATAATTGTGGGTATACGTGCACCCTGGTGTGGGTATATGTGCACTTCAACATTTTCTGAGCTGTACAGTGGAAGCCAATACTCACTTAGAAACTGACTACTGTTTCTGTCATTTATATTCAGTAACGTTTGTCTGAAATCTGAGTTCTGTCAGAAGATCTTCCAGGTCAGGTGGAGTAGGAGCCATATGAAATATTAACTACTATGAAGCAACCACCAACAATGGCCCCTTACACATGCCCTTCCTCTCTCAGACTGCAAGATGTGCCAGGCTTTTTACACCGACCAGTGTGAGACCCACGCCCCCCCACCCTTCATCCACGACTCTCCTACTCCAACGGGAGTACCTCAGCGGGCTCTACTCACACTGCCTCCTGCACTGATGGTTGGACGGTCCACTATCCCTGAGGCTGGCCTGGGCGTGTTTAACCAGGGGCAGACAGTGCCTGCTGGGACCCATTTTGGACCTTACGAAGGAGATGTGACCAGCAGGGAAGAGGCCATCGAGAGCGGCTACTCGTGGGTGGTGAGTGATCTGCGGGATCACTTTTAACATTTTGGAAGCACATAGATGTTGCCTGAGTAGGACAAAGGTCATGCCAAGTGTGCGACCCGCAGTAGACCTTCTATCAGTGTGAAGACACACGCAGCAGCACATCTAATTACGTTGTCTTTTAGATAAGATTTTTTCTCTCATTAGAATCCAGCTGAATAAGGAAGTGTAATTAACGCAGCACTGACATAATTTTGCTTAGATTTGCAGGAAGAAGAATCACTTTGAGTACATCGATGGCACACGGGACACTCACTCCAACTGGATGAGGTAACCGTCTTTACTTTGCTTTCTCGGTGTTTCCGTCCCACTTCAGACTTAAGGGTTTCCTGCCGTTCCGTGTCACAGGTATGTGAACTGTGCCCGTAACGAAGATGAGCAGAACCTGGTGGCCTTCCAGCACCGGGGGCGTGTCCTGTACCGCTGCCTGCGGCCCATCCTGCCAGGCCAGGAGCTCTTGCTGTGGTATGAGGATGAGTACGCCAAGGAGCTGGGCATCACGTGGGACTACCTGTGGGACAGGAAGTCCAATCCTGCAGGTGACTGTCAGGGTCATATTCATTGTGATTTCCTAATTAAAATATATATTTATTGTCATTAATATATGTGACTTATTTTTGCTCCTTAATTGTTATCTATAGATATTTCTCTCTGTGTTTTTCTTTCCACATGGTTTATTATTTTCTCTCTAATACATTTTGATTTGGCAGTCGTATTAGATAATTTGAGGGAAATATCCGTCACCATCATGATGCCTACTGATTGCAGGAAGTGACATCACTCCTGATAGCAAATCTCACAATATACACAAGCCGTTTTAAAATATGTCTACCTCATCCCCCTGCTCTCCCCAACGCAGCTGGGAACACGAGGGCCTTCCCCTGCACTCAGTGCCGGTTCTCCTTCACGGCACAACTCTACCTCAGCAAACACGTGGAGCGATCCCACCCTCAGAGCATTAAAGTCCGCCCGCGGACAGGAGAGGGACCACACTGCTGCTCAGAGTGTGGCCAGAACTTCACGCTGTCATGCAACCTGAAAAGACACGAGCGATCCAGCCACACCGGTCAGCGGCCTTTCTGCTGCACGCAGTGTGGACAGAGCTTCAATCAGTCGGTCGGCCTGAAGAGACACCAGCAGAGCCACACGAGAGAGAAACCATACCTGTGCACAGAATGTGGGAAGAGCTTCTGTTGGTCAGCGGGGCTGAAAAGACACCAGCGGAGCCATGCGAGGGATGGCCTGTACCTTTGTACCGACTGTGGGAAGAGCTTTATCCAATCAGGAGCCTTAAAGAGACACCAGCAGATTCACACTGGAGAGAGACAGTACCTTTGCACTGAATGTGGGAAGAGCTTCATCTGGTCACACAGCCTCAGGCAGCATCAGCGCATTCACAGCGGGGAGAAGCCATACTGCTGCAGCCAGTGCGGGAAGAGCTTCGTGCTTTCCGAACAGTTGAAGGTTCACATGCGAACTCACACAGGGGAGAAGCCCTTCCTCTGCACCGAGTGCGGAGAGAGCTTCCGCCAGTCAGGGGACCTGAAGCGTCACGAGCGGAAGCACACCGGCTTCAGGCCGTGCCGCTGCGGCGAATGCGGCAAGAGCTTCAGCCGGCCACAGAGTCTCAGGGCTCACCAGCTGCTGCACAAGGGCGAGCGACCGTACAGCTGCTCGCAGTGCGATAAGAGCTTTGCCCGCAATGGACACCTAAGACGACACCATCAGAAAATGCACTCGTGACAATTACCTGCACATGGCTCTGTGTAAACTGTGTGCATGCTGCTCTATTACTGTTCTCTTTCAAGGGCATTTTTATGCATTCGCTGAAGCCAGGAGTTCTCAGTAACCTTAATTTTGTGTTCATATGTGGATTTTAAAGGCATTTTGCTTTTAACTGGAGTCTCACTGTGATTTGAATCCCATTCCCACCATCATAAATGCCTCCTTCCTTTGCTTGTTTTATTTTGAGTCTGCATAAAAAGGTGGCAAAACACCAATCCCACTAGGATGTATTTGATTATTGAAATACAAAGGCCAGTACTTTGTTCCGTGTCAGTGTTTCATAAGCTGATATTTGATCAATGACATCATTCACTTGCATGAAAAGCTTTTCTAAGTACAGTTGACCCTCCAAATCAGTGGTTTCCTCATCAATGGCTTCAACCAACCACAGATCGAAAATATTTGCAGAAAATAAAAATACAGAAATTTCCAAAAAACAAAACTTGAATTTGCCATGGGCCGAATCCACACCAGTGAAGGCATACCCTCCTGTGGTGATGAATGAAGTGATGTGCAGGCACACCATGCTGTGGTGATGAATGAAGTGATGTGCAGACACACCCCGCTGTGACGAAGTGATGTGTAGACATGCCCTGTTGTGGTGGTGAAGTGATGTGCAGGCATATCCTGCTGCAGCGATGGATGAAGTGATGTGAAGACATGCCCCGCTGTAGCGATGAATGAAGTGATGTGCAGGCATATCCACTGTAGTGATGGATGAAGTAATGTGTAGGCATACCCTGCTGCAGTGATAAATTGTAGAATGAAGTGATGTGTGGGCATACCCTGCATCTGTGCTGAACATGGACAGACTTTTTTCTTATTATTCCAAAACCAAAACAGTATAACAACAAGTTACATAACATTTACACTAAGTATTATCAATAATCTAGAGATGATTTAAAGTGTACAGGAGGTTATGTATGCAAATACATAATCAGCTGAATCTACAGGGCCTAAATAATAATATATTCACAGTATATGTGAGAAGGAAAAGTGTGTAAAAGCAGACATTTCAGTTAATGCTGTCCTTTACATACTTGTGTGCTACCAGGCACAACCACGCATGTAGCTTGTGGTCTATAGAGCCCTATCCAGTACACATCTTTGTTTGCTAATAAGTCCTGTTTAGCATGCAGAAGATCTGTCATGAACTGGTTTATTAACATAATAGTTATCAGCCAGGGTCCCAGTCATCCCTGATTGTTTGTTCATGTTATATTTTTCCAGAGTTCTCAAATTAATTGCAATCGATCTTTAGGAAATTAAGCCAGTCACTTTTTTTTTTGAGAATTAAACCTCAGGGATCAATGCTTTAATTTCATTTGCAGGCAGAAGTAGGCTTGATTAAATTGCAGACTTAACATGAGGCCCCTAATTACATTTTGATGTCAATGAACAGTGTCTGACCTTCCAGAAGCAGCTACCGAGGAGGAGCTGCTCTGTGGGACCAGAGATGGCACACCATGGTAGCAGAGGTTTCTGCAGGAAGGGGGGGGATGTATGGAGATGATGGAGTAAAGCATGTGACCTGTGGGACCTGTACAAACCTCTGATCCAGCAAATAATGACAAACATTCAAACAAAATCACCAGTCTGTGCCTTTTCTTTCTGTTCAACAAATCCTTATTTATTAATAATGACTGAATTATGCATCATGAACATGAAAGTTTAATTGAGAATGAAACGGAACAGAACAAACAGATTGTTTTTACTGTAGGTGCCAATTACAGAGGAAGTTAAAAAAAAAAAGAGACCAAAGTTACCTTTAGAAGTTCTTGGGCATGTTTATCGATGGGGGATTAATTTGTAAGCGAATGCCTTTGGATATGAGCAGAGGTTTGGTCTTGGAGTCGTCTCACAATAACACTACCAAGGCATCAGGTATCGATAAAACTGGCCAAGGGAAGTAATTAAAAGTAAAAACAAGGCGGCAACAGAAGAAGCGAATAAGTATGAAGACAAACTTGGCCTTAAACCTCGTCTCGCATCGCTGCTTTGCCGTTCTCTCCTCCCAGAGACGTATGGAACAGCAGAGCCCATCCGCCATGTGCCTTATGGAAGCCTTACTGCTGACGCGCTCGCTGGTGGCACGATGTCACTGTGGAGGCGGCTTCCCGTTGGCAGCTGACCGCGTCGCAGTTAGATGTTCTCCTAAGTGACGCAGGAAGCCACGGGGTCGTGTTCGTCGTGACGAACTGTTTGGTGCTGGGGGGCAGGGATCGGAGTCTCACCATGGCAACTGTCTGGGGGGGGGGTTTCACCGCTGTTCACAACTTTCTCCAGTTAATCCAGTTATTGCTCCTTTTCTCTTCTTAAATTCCCCCATTTGGGGGTTCCAGTTTGTCCCAGCTTAGTGCTTTTTTTCCCCTCTGGGGAAAAAAAAACAAACGTCCAACATAGCAAATGAAAGCCTGAGGCCAGACAGTTTGTCCAGTTTGTTTGCCGAGTCTGACCATGCGACGTGGAGGGAGGGCGGCTGACCGTCCCGCCTCGTCCTCGTTTTCAGCAGCAGCAGCAGAGGATAACCAGAGCTGGTAACGGCTAAAGTGACTGCTGTGTTAAGGGACAGCCGGTTTGCCGTGCTTTATGTGGAAGGGGAATCCGAGTGGGAACACAACAGGTATGCAGCAAGCCACCACACGGACGTGAGGAAGCTCCGGCGACGTGGGGCGTGACCACGCAGCTGCAGTGGCGGTTTGGCCGGCCCGTGGCACCCAGCTGTGATCAGTTTGGTTTAAAGGGTAGGTTTAACCTTTCCTCATCGTAGACCACAGGCATAGGTTAAATTAAAAGGATTTTATGAAGTGACATGTTTGTGACCCTTAATGCAATATACAAAGGCTACACATGGATGCTATTTAATGGGCCTTGTGCGATAGACTGGCAGATTTACACCACTTGTACCATATGCTTGCTCAACTCTAACCCTGTTGTCCCAGTAGAAATGTATGCATGGCCACACACCCATCACACACTGAGCTTGTGTCCTTTGAAGGAAATCAGACAGAGGAGTATCTCCTTGGTTTTAGATATCACTCTAGGAGGAGACCCTCCTGGTTGGACAGAGATAGCCCTCATGTGAAGACAAAGCAGGCTTAGTTAACAGTCATCCATGAGCACACGTGTACTGTGTGCGTCTGTCCAACGTCCAGCAAGTGGGGGGGGGGGCAATGTCCATCTGACCTACTTACATAATCCAGACTACAGAATAAGCATGTCTTTAAACAGATGTACGCAGTCCTGACATTCCCTGGATTCCACCTGATTTTTGTAGGATTTTAGCGGCGGACACTTAAGGCCAAATGTGGAGTGAAGTGAGGCAGGAGGCCATTTGTACAGAAGTAACTTTCCTTGTTGGATTCTGAGTTAGTGGTTACGCAAAAGCCACAGTATTTAAAATCTAAATTTGGAACCAGACATCCAGCAGAAAAAACAACAGTGAATGTTATGTCACAGCACAGAGAACTGTCAGGCTTCATCCCCTCGAATTACAAATGCAGTGTCCACTCACACCCACAGATGTTCCTTATAGTCTGACATTACTGGGGAGGGGAGACTGATTTTTATTTATTTTTTTACTGTTAGCAGTAAATAATGTTATTCAAAATCCAGTAGAAAACAGTGACCCTGACCATTCAGATTGGCACTTTTTGTTAGGGGAGATAACCGTAAGGAAAGTTGCCTCCTGTTTCTAAAACGGAAATAATCTCTTTATATGATGGCCCATCTCATCCTGAAGTATACATGTTGGATTCTTTTTTTGCAATAATTGTTTTTTTTTAAACACATGCTCATGAGAAAAATAGGAAGCAAAGCCATAACAAGTAAAAGATTCATCTAAAGTAGTTTTTCCCAATCTGGTCCTTGGGGAGTCACAGACAGTCCGTGTTTTTGCTCCCTCCCAGCTCCCAAGCTAAAATGTGTCTGACTGGGAGCTCGGAGGGGACATAAACATTGACCAATTGTGGGTCCCTGAGGACCGGATTTGGAAACACTGATCTAAAGGTCTAGCTCAAAATGCCCGTAATACATCGAAGCACATCCATGGTCAGGAAAATGAAACAAGTGGAAATGTCTGCATCTAATCCATCTAAAATCGTAGCTTTAAATATGTAAAAAATGCTTGATCATCAGACTAACACAATCACACTGAAATGTATTATTTTTTTTACAACATGTTACAAAGTAGGAGGGGATTTGCTACTTGCAAGTTTGTTCCTTCATTCATCGATTCCTCCTGTCATTAATGGTTCAAGAATGCAAAGTGTCTAAAACCCAGCCAGAGTCAAGAGTAACTGCAACGAGGCCTAGCAGCGGGTGGTCACTATCGCTGTCTTCTGAGCCTCGGGTTATTCATTACAACCCCAGTAATCCATAAAACGCAAAGGGTTTTGATGGTAAATTGGACATATAATGGCAGTTCACGGTCAACTGAACATGCTAATTGACTATGGCTGGAACAAAACGTCCACAAATCAGGATAAACAGGAAAAAAAAAATTCAGTAGACCGAGGAGCATGCTGGGAAAAGTAGCCAACATTTCCCCGACACTGATTTCCTCTCTGCTGTGAAAACAGGACAGACCTACTCAAACTCATTATAAAAAGTGAAGAAGGAGAGTATTGAGGAAAAGGCAGCAGTAGGTTTCAGGGTTGGGGCTAGAGACACCAACCCTGCTTGAGGAACAGGTTTGCTGGCCACAGAGCATCACCGTGCGCTCAGTGGGGCCTCTCTCTCTCTCTCTCTCTCTCTCTCCGATTTCACCTCAGCCATGCAAGGCCGCCCCAAGGTAAAGCACAACTTACTCAAGCACTTTGGGAAAACAAGGGCTCAGACCTTGATAAATTAGCACTGCTACTCGACTACACGCAATGAGAATGAGACCGTTAGATACTGTGGGTGTTAATTCTCTATTTGTTACAAGTTAAGCGCAAAAATCAAATAATACTGATCTAAGGCATAAACGTATAGACACATTAATGATTTAGCATCCTTGCACCTGTAAATATTCTGTCTCCAAAGTTTCAAATCCTCAAAGTGGCTCATTTGAGGTCCAGACATTTGGAATTTATGCATCAAATTCCCTTATTCAATTCCAGATGTAGTCCCCCCCAAAGGATTTTACACCCCTCCCCCATCTCCTTCCATTGTAACAGTTTTAAATATATATAAAGAATATATACAAACCATGTCCATCCCATCTAATATTTCACATCACTTCTGTACAGACCCAGAAAAAGCCCAACGATTCATTGGGAGGCTAGGAGTAAGGGGTTTTCCTTGATGTTTTCGTCATTAAAACCAATACAAAAGTCTCAAGAATTTACAGCACGCAGGAGTAAACCAGCCCCAGATAGCAGGTCATAGCAATGACCGTGCTGGAGCTGTGCTGATACTGTCAACTCCTCAGACACTGAGGGAGTCCGTACAACTGGTAGGCGAGCCAGCAGCCAATGGCAGCGATGTTCTTAGCTAGTGAAGTCGAAGGAATGTTTAAAAACTAAAACTGACCAATGAGAGCGACGCTTCTCCACACACCACAAGTATATGGATGTAAAAAGGAAAAATAATATTAAGCAACAGAAGCTGGAAGGTTCACAAACACATCCAGAACCGAACTCGAACTCATCTCGTGGGGCACCCTGGGTTAAATGACAGGTAGGAGAAAGGACATCAGACATACATTTCTTAAAAACCCCTTCCCCCACTGCTGCCCCTACCAGCCACTTGTTTTGAAGGACTGGCAATTTATTTATTCTTTTCTTTCCTCTTATCCACCAGTACAATTCAGGTAAAATGACGGCCATCTATAAAAGCGTCTCGCCCTTCTTTAGGGTGCATTAGGGTTCGGGTGTCTTCAGTGCCTCCACCCTGGACTCCAAATCTGTTATCTAAGGAGGAAAAGGCACCTGTTAGAGGCAGTAGGTCCCTCATAGTTGCATCACGTCAGGCGGCATCTAGTGAATGGGCCATAAAATATATACATAAATTCATAGCAGAGCTTTTGGGTGCTTCGGTGCATCTGCCAAGAGGAAGAAAGACTGCTGCAGAGCCATGGTGAGCCGATGATGATACCCAAAGGTTCAAAGGCTCTGACCATTGATCTATTCTGATTTAGTCTTTTCTGTATTCATGCAGATACTTAATTCTCATATTTAATGGGTAGAGGTGCCATTAAATATACAAAGCTCTGTACCAAAAAAGTGGTATATTTTTTGTTATATGATAAATTATAGATTAAATTCTAACCAAGTGTGTTTTGAGTTCTCTAGGTAGCTGACGTGAAAACCTAAGTATATTTAGAAGAATCTAGAGTCAGCTGGAGTCGGCTTCGTAGGCACTCTGAAGCCCTGCATGCTGCTGGACCTAGACCAGCCCAGACATACTTAACATCAAAAACCTTCCCATAAACCCTTGACATCAAAAACAAGTCCCTTAACCCCTCAAGCATGTGGGGTTGCCTTCGTCCTTAGCCTGGGGGCCTCCTCCACCATGAGTCACAGAGTCACCTACACGATGATAACGTGGTACAGTCTGGGCCGAGACAGAGGCAGCCAGCTGGGTCTGAGAGCCCGCAGATGACCGGGGCTGAGCGGCCCCCCACACGTTCGCCCACGCGGACACACACCCCACGCATTGCCCCCCCAGTCTTCACCTGATCCTCCTCCACTACCTGTTCCTGCAGCTTCTCTGCTTGCTCCTTGTGGGATGCCTCTGACTCCTCAAGGGCGCGACGCTGGGCGGTCTCCTTCTTCAAGAATTCAATCTCCCTGAAATGATGGAGGGTAGGGGAATAAACAGACATTGAGGAAGACCTGGATCAGGCCAGGTACTGTAGATCTCTCCCAGGCTCTGGCACCAGCCGTTGCCATTTATCCTTTTAACCAAAACTTCATCTATCCGATCTACCCACTAAAGAGCATGCAGCTATATACAATCGACATCTATTCAAAGCCCGTCAAGGCCAATTAAACGTGGTGTGTAAAGGCCCACGATGTATTGCAATATTCACAGGATTTCCCCTTCCCTAAAGACCTGCACAATATTTATTCCTGCTATTCTCATCTGCACAGAAGGAAATGCACAAACCCTATGAGAATTGACTGGCTGCTGGTAATTCAGTGATTATCAGCATGAATGTTAAGGTTAAATTATCTCAGCAGTGTAGAATTTGCAAGGAATAAAAAAGCAAAATGCCCGCCAGCCGCCCCGCCTGCACTGCCCCCGCCTGCACTGCCCCCGCCAGCCGCCCTGCCTGCACTGCCCCCGCCTGCACTGCCCCCGCCAGCCGCCCTGCCTGCACTGCCCCCGCCTGCACTGCCCCCGCCAGCCGCCCTGCCTGCACTGCCCCCGCCTGCACTGCCCCCGCCAGCCGCCCTGCCTGCACTGCCCCCGCCTGCACTGCCCCCGCCAGCCGCCCTGCCTGCACTGCCCCCGCCAGCCGCCCCGCCTGCACTGCCCCCGCCAGCCGCCCCGCCTGCACTGCCCCCGCCTGCACTGCCCCCACCAGCCGCCCCGCCTGCACTGCCCCCGCCTGCATTGCCCGCACCTGCACTGCCCCCACCAGCTGCCCCGCCAGCACCCCACCTGCAGCGCCCCCGCCAGCCGCCCCGCCTGCAGCGCCCCCGCCAGCCGCCTCGCCTGCACTGCCCCCGCCAGCCGCCACGCCTGCACTGCCCCCGCCAGCCGCCACGCCTGCACTGCCCCCGCCTGCACTGCCCGCACCTGCACTGCCCCCACCAGCTGCCCCGCCAGCCGCCCCGCCTGCACTGCCCCCGCCAGCTGCCCCGCCTGCAGCGCCCCTTACTTCTGCTGGTAGTCCTTGATGAGGCGCTTGGCCTTGCTGTACTTCCTCTCCAATGTCTGGTACTGGGCCTGCGTCTCCTTCAAGTGCTCGTCCACGGCCTGGCACAGGCTTTGTGCCTCCATCCAGTAGCCCTCTAACTTCTCCACGCGCTCCTTGTTCTCCTGGAGGCTCTGCTCCAGCTGCGCCTTCTCCATGCGCCAGCGCAGCTTTGCCTGGTCGGCCTGGGCCAGCTGCACGAGGAATATCGGCATGCGGTCAGCATCACTCATAGTGCATTGTACTACAACATCGCCACTGAAATTAGGCTTAAAAATGGAGTTTTCCATCCATCCATCATAAGATCTGTTTGTCCAGTACAGGGTTGCAGTGATCCTGGAACCTATCCCAGGGCAGCCCCTTAGGGCAGTGTTTCCCAACCCAGTTCTCGGGGGAACTCCGGATAGTCAACGTTTTTGCTCCCTCCCAGCTCAGCGCACCTGTACCAGGTATTCGGTGTTCCTGATTGGCTGGGAGCTGGGAGGGAGCAAAAATGTGGACTGTCCGGGGTTCCCCGAGGACTGGGTTGGGAAACACTGACTTAGGGCACATGACAAGGAACACCCAGGATGGGATGCCAGTTCATCACAGGACACACACACACATTTTTGATACCAATTCATTTACAAGCAGACTGCAAGAGAGGAAAAGAATACCCAAAGAAAACCACCATGAAGATGGATAGACCATACAGACTCCACACACAAAGAGCTGGGACATGCAATCAAACCTCCAGCTCTGGAAGTATAACTCTACATTCCTATGCACCAGCCACTCTACACAGACAAGTAGCTATATTTGATAGCTTACACCCGTCTCAGACATCATCCAGGAGGACAAGGATAGACAAGAGCTATGTGGCCATAGACCAATGCATCTCCATTGCCACTCTTAAAAGGTTCACCTGGTTCTGTAATGCTTTTCAGTACATTTTCCAATCTTGGCTGTGATCCACTCACTCTGGTGTTAGCGGTTGGATGAGTTTCCGCTTGCATAGGCCCTTACTCCCTTACTGGTAAGGCATCCACTAGTGGGATAGGCCTCCAATCCACTGGGCATATGTTCTGAAAGGATGGTTTCTGAACCGGGGACCCTCCTGAACAGTAGACCTTAAGCCAGTAGACTGTTGGCCTGTTTCATGGTTACTGCATCTAAGTGCCCTGAAACCTTACTGAATGACATTACTGAGTGCTGTTCTTCCCAATTCATGACCAGTAATGTATCAGTCATCACCAGTATCATGACTGCTTTAATGGCTTTGCACTCCATCACTGACTTTGGGATTCGGTCAATACTGATGCATTGTGACCGTTCTTCTGATTCTCCTCCATCCTATGCTGGCTGGGTGGATGTTTTGGGACATGCACATCTATCAAATGATCATATTTTTCTCTCCCAACAAACTTAGAAATTCTATGAAAAAAGACACCCTGCGTGATATTATTTTTAACTTCCTGGCAATGGAGTGCTATAGGCTTGATAACCACGTCCTGTAAAGCGCGGTGTGAAGCGTTGTGGTCGCACCTTCCTTTTCAGCTGTTGGATCTCAGCCTCAGTCACAGCATGCTTAATCTGGAGCTGATGGGATAAAAAAAACAAAAAACAAAATGTGTGGTTGGAATAATAGAGAACTTCAGCAAATTGAATGATAGCAGCATGGACAGGTTAAGAAGATTCACCACTTTGACGGTTCATGAGGTTTGAAGGAGTGGCCAAAGCAGTGAAAATATTTACAGAAAGTATGGACGCCGCACCACAGATGGGGTGCGGACATGGCGGAGCAGTCTGACCAGCTCCCTTCTCTGCAGTCAGCCCCCCCACCCCCCAGCCATTCACCTCCTTGAACTTGTGGGCCAGCTTCTCTGGATCCATCTCCATGGGGGACAGCATGTCCTCACTCTCAGCCAAGTCGAAGACCTCGATGGCGTTGGGAAACATGGGACTCATCTCCTCCTCTTCGTCGGTGGCGTACTCGCCGGTCTGACGGGAACAGGGGGCCTGCTCAGCGTGGGCTCCTCTATAGTCACTCAAGGACACCCTGGTCTACCCCAAAGGATCCCGATAACCTAGTACGGTCGCCATACTACATGTATAGAGTATACACCTAATGTGTTGAAGTCATGTTCCTCTTACTCCAAGGCTTCCTTTTAGGTCGTTGTGTTCAATTATTTTTTAGTTTATTACTTTGCTCACAGGTTACTTCACTCACAAATATTCTACTCCTGATAAGTACATCCTGACTTGTGTAGATTAACTAGTAAAATATAGCTGGCTGGATATCTTGCTTTATCTAGTAGTTTATGTAGTGTGTTGCTAATAGGGTAAAAAAAAAGTTCCTAAGGCGACTGTGATGGATCGATACCACTTGACCCATTAAGAGAAGAACAAAAGCAAAAACCTTTGCAGAGCATACAATCTTGTGAACAATTGTACAAAAGCAGAATTATTGAGTTAGGTTACATCTGACCTGCAAATGCAGTGCGTCGCAAACTCATTTCTGCTCGCAGCCCATAATGCTTCATAGTAAAGATGGGTTTAATCACTAGCATTGCATTTCTTTGTTGATATGGTCAGTGCTGTATCTTCCACACAGTTCTATGGCTACCGGCCAGCAGATGGCGCAATTTTATTTCGACAAATCAAATAAGTTGTCTGAGTAAGGGAGACCCACACCAGACCAAAACAAAATACAGCCCACCATTTTGTATTTACACAAAGACACGTTAAACATTACGCTGATGAAGAGGATCTGAAGGACAGCGAGGTGGGGACAGTGGTCAAGTTTATGCTAATCCAGGCAGGCAGAATGCCCACAAAGCAATTTGGGAAGCACATCACGTCTGAATAAATGAATGTGTGTACGAAGCAGCCACACACACAAGCACAAAAAGAGCAGGACATGTCAGGAAGCCTTAAAGAGAAGCTGCAGCAGACAAGCCGGCGGAAACCTTTCCATTCCGTCATTCACAGACTCCTCCAATGAGCTGCTCCACTGTTCTTCCCAGCTCTCAAGTAAATCTAATAAGTCTAATGTAGCCAAAAATCCTAATTTTGGTTCCCTCCTTTGATTTGGAGGCCAAACCACCATTAAAAAACACAATGATAGTCACACATCAAAACCTTCTTCTCAGCTCAAAATTCTTGGCAGTAGGTAACCTCCCCGAGGGAGTCAGAGTGGGGTGTTTATTCAGAACGGATCACGACCCCAGGGTACCCAGACCAAACCTGAAACATGAAATGAACCGAAACTGGATTTTGGCTCACGGGTTATATAATTATTGCTGATAAAAACCCAAATATTAAAAAGAAGTTGGATCTGTCTCCCGAAACACCCACCATCTGTGCCGGTTATGCAATTTACTGTTGTGGATCTGAGCGTTTTTTAAGTTTATGTTTCAAAAGGACCAATAGAAGCATTTTCTCAGCTGGCACTGGCTTGCGTCGTGAAATCAGGATGACAAGACACCTCTCTTCTAATCCCATCTGAAGTGTTAAAACACCCCCCCCCCCCCCCCCGTCACTAAATCACTGTTCTTCTTGCATAACTGAGGAAAGGTAGAAACCCTCACATTAAGGCTATGGGGAGGTGCGGTGGGGGGAGGTCAGAGGCCCCCAGTTATTCACAGAGTGTGCATCACGGCCGCAGTCGCAGGCACGCTCATCACTAACCCCCGATTTTTTTTGCACACCGTCGTCGGAACATTTTTATCTGATCTGTTATTTCACTCGGCTTTGTACAGCTGAACAGACGCTGTGAGTGCCTCACCTAGCAAAAGGACACAAGTAAATCTACTCAGCAGGGTCTAAGTCAAGATCAAAATACGCTGAACATTTAAGTATGGATACAAGTAGCCTCTCTGAATATCTGAATTTAGCATTGGCAAGTTAGAACTAAACGCTTTCCTTCAGTGTGGACGCCATAGCAGCTTAGCGTTAGCACACTGTCTATCACATAGCACGTGCCACTGATGTTTTTCTGGCTTTTTGGGCTACCTTTACCTCATCCTCATCCTCCCCATAATGGGCGTAGCGCTGTTCCATCATCTCCCGCTGCCAGCGCTCCTGCTCCAGGGTCTGCTGGATCAGCTGGGCCACCTCACTCTGCTCACCGGGCTTCTCTCGGCCAATCACGAATCTGCAAATAAAGGCGTCGGCCAATCAGAAAAGCAGCACGTGTGAAAATGTGTCTATTAGTAGTGACTTGTAAGGAAGTGTTTGCAGCTGAGTATGGGGCGGCCATACCCATATGGCCTGCTGCTTGACCAGGGGTATAAGGCATGGTGTGGTGCATTCTTATGTATGCCAGCATGTCTGCTACAAATCTACAGAATGATATTATTGATGTGCACAGAATAACAGACAAAGAGGTATATGATCTTGTTTCTGGTTAGGACCTAATTTCTGTTGTATCCTGACTGGAATAGTACATCTGAGATGGGATATCTAGGTATCCCACTATAATGTTTATTCAGCTGGTTAAAATGTCTGAATGGGGCAGGGTGGGGCTCTGCGGGGCAGGGCTCGGTGCCTCTTACTGGAAGATCACTGGTTCAAATCCCACAGCTGACAGGCCCTTAACACCAACTGCTCCAGCAACATTATCTAATTAATAAATTACTGATACTGATTAAAAAGACAAATTGCTTAAACGTTTTCAGATGTGAAAGGCATCGTGGGTCATCTCTTGCTTACCATGACACTGCTGCTTTTTGCACTCTCTCCCCTTTCCCCGCCCCTTCATCTTTCACCCCCCCCCCCCCATCTTTCAGATGGACGCATCACTCTATGGAAGCAGAGGAGACCCCTGCACTTTGCTAACCGACGCCCCACGCACGCCGTTTCCTCGCTGTCAGTGTCCGCTAGGCCATCCTGTCACCTAGCTGATCAAGATGCGATAACGCAGGACACACACAGCTGGGGACAGTGTATCCTGACTGATAAAAAAAAAAAACATAACAAGCGACTTCTCAAAGACACTGTCCTGCGCAATCCTACGCAGGATGGCTGTGAAGGACACGCCTGGTGTTTCGGCGAACATAGATGTTTCGGGATTTCAAAGGATGTTATGCTACGGCAAAATAAATGACACATTTCACGTGTAGCTGAGACACTGCAAACAGCTGTGATCTCGCACTGATCTTGGGGCCACTGGCAAGAGCTTTTCTCTGTACTGCAGTCTTCCAGAAATACAAGCGGCAGAACAAGATGGTCTTAACCAACAATAATAGCAGCTGAAAGAGAACAGCGTGAAGGTTGGAAAGCAAGGCCCAGAGGTGGTTTAGAGCACTGCTGCTATTTTATCACTGCGGGTGCTCAGAAAGCAAACTAACATAAAATGGTCCCTGAAAACCCATTTTGCCCAAACTGTGTTATTCTCTACCAGGCAAACCATGCAGCAAAAATGTAGCAGATGTGGAAATCTTATGTGGAGCATAAATGCAGGATTTACTCTTAATTTTAATTTAATTAAATATGATTCATGCATTTTCATTTAATAAAATATGTACAGTACTGTATAAAAGTCTTGGGCAGTCTATCAAATATCCATGTACTTGTTAATCACTAGCATGCATGTTTGGCTCATCAGCACCTCATCAAGTTATTTAGCTAATTAAGTTAATTAAGGGAACTGATGGGGAAATTTGTGAAACCCCTTAGGAGAAGTTCAGGAACCATCCACCAAGAGATCAGAAACATTTTGGAAAACAGAAGAAAAAAATCTTAATTAATTTAATTGTGCTACTGTTCATTTCTAATGTTATATTGTATATATTTTTTGAGCAAATATATACTTACTACCCAGAGAAATACCTTTAAACGTTTCCTTTCACTGCCTAAGACTTTTTAATATATGCAGGCTGGATGTAAGACCTCTAGACAGAAGGTCTCCATTCGCCTCTCAGGTCTGGAATATTCCCTCTTCACAGACACAAGATGTGATAAATCCTCGCTAATCTGTCAATGCACCTTAAAAATACTTAGCAACACAGCATCACCATCATTTGTTTATGCTATAAAACATATATTATGCATCAGAAATAATGCACCGAGTTTAATTAAATCAACAATTTTGCTCTCATGAGCACTTAGAGGAGCATAAACATGGTTACGCAACTAATTGCAATAAAAAAACGTCCAGAGCAGCAATGCGTGTGGATATGATGCACTGCACAGAGGACGACAATTTGCCGAATGCAGTGAGCTGGCCTTGCCAACACCTCACGCGTCTTCCTAGAGCGCAGTGCCGCAACTGGCAAAGAAACCGGGGAAATTTATTGTCATTTTCCACATATGGCTGTTTGCACATGTTTTCTGTGTGTGAAAAAACAAAGTACAACAAATGCTGAGTAACTGTGCAAAGAACTAAATCAGCAAACAGACTTTTTAGGCATGACGTATTCATGCCAAGGTGTCATTTTCTTCATTTTACCACCTACATTTACATAAACATTTAATGAAGTGATAGTTTGTTCATATTCTTGTTAGGATTAATCTCATACTGTTTATAAAACTAGTTTCACTTTTCCTTTCCATTCCATTCCAATCCTATTAGTTTTCCTTTAAATAATCCTTTGATAACATCTAGGTTAAAGAATTCAATACTCAATTTCTGCTCAAATGTTTTTAGTTGAAATTCAAAATCACATTGATTCATTGACAGGTTATGAAGGTCAAGAGGGACAAGAAGCAAGAGACGGTCGTGCTGCTCCAAATCTTTTGTCCTGCTCACAAACAAAAAGAAATGAAAAATGAGACGAATAAGAGATTCTGAAGCTTAGCCTCACTAAGATCCGGAGTGTAGATTCGCATGCTAAGTCTCATTGTCACTGCGTTATCGAATCACACGAGTCTTCCTGCTGACTCCTGCCTTTCCCGACGATTAATTGGGCTCCCCAGTACGAAATGCGGGTGTCCAACACCTCCAGCTTTCTCTTCCCACTTTTCTTGCCAAAATGAACCCAACAGACGTGCCAAAAAAATATTCCGTCTAATTAGCAGGGGATGCTGTCAAAATACATCTTATGTGAGACCCCTGCCCTCAGAACGTCAGCCCCTGTGGCCGAGCTGCACGCCGTCACCTCTGCTTACTGCTTAGGGAGACCAGAGAGCAGGCAGGGTCACTCGAAGATTCCAGGACGCCATGACACGTAGCGATGAACTGCCCTTGGAGTCAGCGGAAATGTGAGTCAACCAACATGGGAAGGAACAGATTAATGGAAGAAAACACTGAGTGCTACTGGACTGCAGCTAATAATCAGATACAGAAATAACAGCAAATGGGCAGAAGCGAGAAAGATTGATTTAGCAGGATGTTCAGAATGCAGCGTTAACACTGCAATGACATTACAGCCTTCACTGTGTTCTGCAGTTTCTCTTTACTCTGCTGTTTACCACTGTGTGAGCAAATTCATGATCCGGGGGGGACAATATAGTAGAAAAGAAAGCTTGTGCATTTTGTTGGTCGAACACATTATTACCTAAAACAAGGAGGCTCCAGGTTTTCAGCTTAGACTGCACTGTTACCTGATGCAAAAGGAAGTAATGAAAACAAAACACTGAACAATGAGTGATCAGATCAAGGGCAACTGCAGTGAGCTGCATGAGCTAAGAGGCTCCATCCGCAGATCCATACGCCGGTTTGTTCACCCGCATCCATTAAGTGTCACAATCGCAGTATGATCGAGTGCGAAAGGGGTTGATTGCTGTAATGCCTGGGATCCCTCAAAAGCTTTCTTAGCCAGAAATGTCCTTCTTCCATCCACAACAAGTCCTCCTTAAATCCAACCTACTGCTGATCAGGCCTTTATTGACAGAATCGGGTCCACCCACCCTGCCTGTCATCCCCGAGCTGTCTGGTTATGGGCCTGTGCTCTTAGACAAGTCAAATAATACTACCAGTCAGGGCCATTCTGCTGTCCGCGGGCCCTTCAATAATGAATGAAGGCAGAATGACGTGGGGGGGGGGCAGGGGAGTGCTGACACCCCCGGAGCCCATCCATCTGCCGCGCCCGAAGGTCCTGCTCTCAGGGTCTGCATATGGTTTGAGTTTTTAGCTTTAAGGACGCTCACAGGACAGCAGGGTTGTCTCGTCTGCTCGCCACCCCCCCACCCCCCCCCTCCCCTGGCTCCTCCCACTCCTGTTTCTTCCCAAAACCATGCTGTCCAGGTTAACCTGCTGATGCTGGGTTGCCCTTATTTGTTTATTTGTTTATGTGTGTATGTGGTGGTGGTGGGGCGGGGTCTGGTATTCAATTGAGAGTTTATGCCTCCTTCTCCAGCTGAAAGCTGATTGGCCCCTGGAGTGTCTCCTTCCCTGTCACTCACCAATTCAAAGCATGTCACTGGCTAACGATAAGGTTGGCCTCTCTGTATGACTTATGGCCCCACTTATGTCCCCCAACTAAGAAAATCTCAGAATTGCCCCTGTCATCCTCCCAGCCCCTCCCCAAACAGAGTCCAGATCACAGTACCCCTCACTGCACAAATGGTTTCAGAAAAGCGGAAATACAAGATGCATATACATCTTTAAAAAGGCTCAATATTCTACACAGACACAACATTCCAGCTTTAGGGTGTAATGGGGTCACCCTAGAAATCATGAGTGTGAAAAGGCACAGGACTAGCTAGCAGGGCATTGCAGCCCCATTTGCTTCTGAGCTGCGGCCACAGGGCCGGTTCGCCGTAGCAGGCCTTCAGCCTGGGTGACAGACATAGGCCTGCAGCCTGGGTGACAGACGTAGGCCTGCAGCCTGGGTGACAGACGTAGGCCTGCAGCCTGGGTGACAGACACGGGGTCCCTCACCTCACTTTGCCCGTCGTGTTCCTCAGCACCGACGCGGCGAAACTCTGCGTTACCCCGACCAGGCTGGTGCCGTCCACTTCCACGATCAGGTCATTCACCTGGATCCTGGGGGGCGAAGAGACGTACAAAAGGAGATCCAGGGACCTTCATTAAAAGTCATAACAACAGCAGAACAAAGTGCTAGTACCACAGTGCAGACAAGAAGCTAAGTCCAGGACAGAGAGACTCAGGAAGAGCTTTTTCCCCCAGGCCATAAGGCTTCTCAATGCAGATTAACTCTGCTCCTTGCTGTACACTATGTTTGCACTAAAAATGCAAGACATACGCACAGGGGGAACATGCAAAGTCCACACACACACAGGGGGAACACGCAAAGTCCCCACACACACAGGGGGAACACGCAAAGTCCACACACACACACACACACACACACAGAGGGAACACGCAAAGTCCACATACGCACAGGGGGAACACGCAAAGTCCCCACACACACAGGGGGAACACGCAAAGTCCACACACACACAGGGGGAACACGCAAAGTCCACACACACACAGAGGGAACACGCAAAGTCCCCACACACACAGGGGGAACACGCAAAGTCCACACACACACACACACACACAGAGGGAACACGCAAAGTCCACATACGCACAGGGGGAACACGCAAAGTCCCCACACACACAGGGGGAACACGCAAAGTCCACACACACACAGGGGGAACACGCAAAGTCCGCACACACACAGAGGGAACACGCAAAGTCCACACACACACAGGGGGAACACGCAAAGGCCACACACACACAGGGGGAACACGCAAAGTCCACACACACACAGGGGGAACACACAAAGGCCACACACACACAGGGGGAACACGCAAAGTCCGCACACACACAGAGGGAACACGCAAAGTCCACACACACACAGGGGGAACACGCAAAGGCCACACACACACAGGGGGAACACGCAAAGTCCACACACACACAGGGGGAACACACAAAGGCCACACACACACAGGGGGAACACGCAAAGTCCGCACACACACAGAGGGAACACGCAAAGTCCACACACACACAGGGGGAACACGCAAAGTCCACACACACACAGGTAGGGAACACGCAAAGTCCACATACACACAGGGGGGGAACACACACATGTATTTGCACTACAGTCGTGTTGTGGCGATATTTAAGTTCTGCTATGCAAAACTGACAGACTGCATTTTCCATTCACTTTTATTGTGAAGTGCTTACACACAACTGATGCTCTCGCTCTGTATTCGGACCTTCCGCCATATTGCTGAGTAATCGAAAAGGAAAATTTTAATTGATGGTTTGTGACAATCGAACAGAGATTAATCAAGTAATTGTGACGGCTCCCCCCACGGGCAAGGGATGAAATCGGGGAACATCGCGCTGTCTGCTGCTGGGCGCATGCCATGCACAGCGCAGAATGCGCTACAGCTGCAGTGAATGCGGCTGCAGGTACTCACAGCCAGGGGGCGACTGTAGAGAGGATAAGAGGCTACTCATATCTAGATCTCCCCTAGATGGTGGGGGCTGTCTGAAGCAGCTTCTAATAGGCACTACAGATGGTCAACAGCACCATTGTAGAAAAGAACCAGAGAATCCCACCCACCCGCGTACCTGCCATCCCTGTGGGCGGCCCCTCCTTCTGTGACCGTCTTCACAAAGATGCCCAGTTTCTCCAGACCCATGTCTGCTCCCGCGCCCATCCCGATGATGCTGATTCCCAGGCCGTCCCCGTCTGCAGGAAGAAGGGATCAGCATTTCAAGGCGGAGCTGAGCAGATGACTGCAAAGCAACCTACTGACCATCGCAGCCACTGTGTCCGACATTAAAAGTAGGTGATCTGTGTTCCTGCAAGCCGGCACACCTTTCTCCAGTTCCACAGGGAAAAGGTCGAGCCTCTCCACTCTCTTCTCCAGCTCGTACTCAGCCGAGGCTGCCATGGGGTCCACATCGTCATTCCGTCGGTCGTAGTCCTCATTTGAGTACGTCGTGAACACCTAGGGGGCAGAGAGGGGAGGTTAGCTTAGAAATCTTCACACAGAGACCAGAAACAGGAGAAAAGGCCAGGGCTCCATGCCCTCTAATAACTGTATTATTGGTAATCAATGACTGGTTTACAGATCTTTCATAGCACTTATTCAATACACGCTATAGTGAGCTTTAGACCGATTCCAGTCCATCACAGGGCACAAGGTAGGGGACACCCTGACGGGATGCCAGTCCATCACAGGGCACAGGGCAGGGGACACCGTGACAAGATGCCAGCCCATCACAGGGCACAGGGCAGGGGACACCCTGACGGGATGCCAGCCCATCACAGGACACAGGGCAGGGGACACCGTGACGGGATGCCAGTCCATCACAGGGCACAGGGCAGGGGACACCCTGACGGGATGCCAGTCCATCACAGGGCACAGGGCAGGGGACACCCTGAGGGGATGCCAGCCCATCACAGGGCACAGGGCAGGGGACACCCTGACGGGATGCCAGTCCATCACAGGGCACAGGGCAGGGGACACCCTGAGGGGATGCCAGCCCATCACAGGGCACAGGGCAGGGGACACCCTGACGGGATGCCAGTCCATCACAGGACTAACAGACTAACATACTAAGGATAATTTGTAGACCAGTTCACCTTTGCATTGAAGGAGGATAATGGGGGGCGGTACGCCCCAACACAGTACTCATGTACTCGTACTCGTACTCGTAGCACTACGCCAATGCCTATAACTATAATACTACCTGATGAGACGTCATTGATATCATTAACAACCAAAATAAATGTGATAGAATGTCTGCGGTGTGCAAGTACTTCAAAGTTAATGACAAAACCAAAGCAAAGCACACTGTGCTCTGCTAAAATATCAAAGGGTGCCATGAAACAAGTTAATACGGCAGGAGTAAGCTAATGAAACATCTAAAAACTAAACATGAAAAGAGATTGACAGAACTACCACGTTCAGAGGTCTGCAACAACCCACTGTACATCAAAATCTGGCATCGAGAGTGAAAATGTGAAACAATAAGCCTCATTCAGTGAACATAACAGACGCTCTTTGATGATCAAGCATAATATCGTAACAGTGGTACGCGAAGAGTGTTAACCACTAATTAACCTTGTTAACCACTGCTCTAGACAGCTTTAGACAGCACATGAACAGCACCCCCTCTCTGTCGGCAAGTTTTAACGCCGTAGTTTTTTTCCCCGTGTTAAATTTTTAAGGGTGGGGGGGGGGGGGGCATCACTAGGCTGTTACCCAGCATGACACTAACCTAGGAGTCATGGAACGAGGAAGGAGAAAGATCTGGGTGACTATGGATGTTCTCTATGCTTAATTATTACTGCTGGGAATGGCCCAGTTAAGCAGCATGCCTCAGGCATCTGGGTTTTACTGGTCATTCCCTCCTCTAGGAAAGGGCACATTAACATGAGAAGGGGTCTCTTCTCACAGGCAGGAATGAGGCCACGATAAACCTTTTTACTTACTGTTATATAATACAGTGTATTTTTAGTAATGTTGGCAAAACTTTTGTGTGTTGATATATACTGAACTTAAAGCCTCATTAGACCACAAAAGCAATTTATAGCTTCAGCATCAGAAATAGTGCTGTAGAAAGTCCAAATATGGCTGATTTAATGTGGATAGTTACAAATTCATAAAGTATTCATGTCTCCCTTCAGAGTATTAAGGTCTAGATAGAACCAGTCCAGCTGCTAAAGGATCGATACATATCTGAGGACAGAGGTAGGGGGGGCAGGGGGCCGTGTGCATGCAGGACATGGGGCGGCTCAGCCCTCGGTCCAGGTGAGTCACTGACCGGGAACTACACAATGACAGATGGGGTAAAAGCACTTTGTGTCACCAGCCAGCACTGACCATTATAAATAAGAATAAAGGTAAATGCGAGCGAAGCAAAACGTCCTCTGCCGCTGGATTTAATTTCACTGACGTCTATTTCCAAAAAAGGTCACACAATGATCCCTTACTGTCATAAACTCAAGCATCTCCATGGAGCTACGTGTTTATTAATAAAAATAATATGTGGTAGATGGGTTCACCCTGCCTACAAGTCAGAATGCGCAGGATTGTCATTCAAACTGTCACACGCCAGCTCTCTTTCTGTCAGCCTAGTAAGATACTTCTTCGGGTATATTTGCATAAATCTTTTTTTAATTAAGGTATCTGTCTTCACAGGTATGACTGTGCAAGCAAGCAGAGTGTTGTTCAGGCTACTGATCCCTGTCCCTTTAAATCAAATATAAGTGTTTATATGCACCAGGAACAAGGAACAATGCCACCTTGGGGTGGGGGATCAGGAGTATCCTTGTTCTACCAACTCCAGCTGCAACAGTTTAGTCTATATAACAAGCGGTATGCTAATGAAGTAAAATTGCAGTCTCTGCTGCCAACACCGGGTGGGGGGGGGGGTTCAGCAAAAATGTTTGAATCTAAAATACTTCCATCACCCCAAGCTGTGGGCTGCTTTACACACCAGCTGAAGTGAGAGGCGTTCAGCGTTTCTCCCACAGGTCTGCTGTAAGCAAGAGGCGGCTGAGATCTGCTGCTAACGCTACTGCTGCAGAAGCCGCTGTGCTACGGCAGGATTCCATCCATCCATGTATGCAGCTGCCATAACCACTTATCCAGTGAAGGGTCCTGGTGAGTCATCCCAGAAAGCAGATGGGTGGGGCTGTAGCCCCCCCCCCAGCAGAGCATGGCCAGGTTTGTGCCTGTTTTTTCATGCACTGATCTGGTTTTGGCTCTTTGTAGTGTCACAACCTCAGTATTTGTTGTGCTAATTGCCTAGTCATGCTTTTGAAGCTTTGTGTTCGTGTGCATCCATGTGTTAACTATGCATGTCTGCATGTAGAACATGATGTTAGGGTTAAGTGGGGCCCAGGTTGGGCTGGGCTGCAATTCCACAGGCTTGGGCTGATATTTCAGGCCTGTGCACGGCTCTAGGCAGGGCACCTCCTGGACAGGATCCATCACACTGCATGAAATCCCCAGCCACACAGGTGCGAGCCGCCCTGCCGCCCAGGGAGGAGTCACAGAGGAGTCCTAGCAGGAAAGCAGGAAGTCAAATCATCTGAAAGTTTGTTAATGACTTTTTTTTAAGCACTGATGTTAAGGGAGAAGCTGGCTGGTAGCGATGCTTGCTGTGAGAGACTGGGAGGTTAGCAGAGGTAAGAGACTAACTTCCCTGCTTAAGTCAGACAATGTCAGGAGCTCAGGAACATCTATAGGTGTGTTAGTGTAGGTATACTGTGTTTCTCCTGGGGAGGACACACTGAGAGCAGTGCAGGCTTGTAGGTATCAAAAATAGCACCATTAAAGGCTGCTGGGATTGTTAAGTCGCTACGTCAGGTCATCTCTGAGCACAGCGCCAGCCCAGCACTCACGGTAATTATAACTCTCGGATCGTTGAGGCATCCAGGCAAAATGGTCGAACCTTTTCTGCCAAAACCACTGAGAATCATCCAGCCTGGCTGTAAAAATGACACTTATCACCGCTGGCAAGATTTGTGGTGGACACCTTGCACTCAGTCCTAAAACATTCTGCAAGAGTCATTTATAAAGTAAACATGGGCAAATACAAAAGCAGAATCCAAGTGGTACTCTGGACTCTTCCTCTGCCAGGTAGCTTTACACTAATTAGCTGACAAGGCGATTTTAACGCAGCCGAAACAGTCTGCAGCTGCATCTCTTTTCAGACTGGTAAAGTATAGATGAACAGAAGGCCGTTATTAAGATTTCACTTGTATTTCTATCAAAGAAACATGTTCAGAGAGGTATCTATATTTAAAGACAAAATATGGGGCCTCTGTACCTGGTATTTTCATCCATTTCAAACTACCAGCGGCAGGCTACATCCACGGCGGAACAGGTCTCCCTGGAAACCACGAAAACATCAGACAGCTGGTTTCCTGTCTTCAAGATTCGCAAGAACCGATCCAGTCCCCTGCCTTTGCCTTGAATGCTGTTGTAACTTGAGGTAAATGCTGGTAGGTAGAGCACTAATGCAGCCAGGTCACGGAAGGAGGTCTCTATTCATATCTTGATTTATAAGCGACTGTTGGACACTGGAAGCTGTGGCTCTTCTGCACCTTCTCACATGAAGTGTAACCATTTCATCAAGCAGACCTCCCCAAGCAGGAGCCCCCAGTGCCCTGTAATTACCCATGTCGCTCTCCGTTCCCATTGTTTCGCTCACTATCCCCTCCCACTCTCTTTTGTCTCTCTTTCCCTCTGCTCCTCTCCCATCCTCTTTCCCTCACTCTGCTTTGCTCCTCCTCCTGTTTTTCTCCCCCCATCTCTCTCTCTCTCCCTCGCTCTCTTTTTTCCACAGCTTGCCTCCCTCTTCTCCTCCTCAGGCGCCGCTGCCCGGTCACATCACCGTGACTCTCTCCTCGCTGCCATTCCTCCCTCTGTTGCTCTTCCCTCTCTCACATGTAGACAGCAGGCAGAAGTATCTCTTAGCCTGAATGCAGCAACTTGGTCACATGGCTTCAGCACCACAGAAACCACCCAGCTAGCAATTGTGAGTTTTGACACCATTTTTGTTCTTGAGGCTGCAATAAACAGTGAAAAAAATCAGATCTTATAGCTTTTAGCTCTCCTGAATGATGCTGCTCATCAGTTCGCATCAGTGCGCCATAAAATGTTTTCAAGCTATGGTATGAACAGATTAAAATTTCCCCAAACACAAATAATATACTTTTAACATCACAGGGTTTAAAAAGGAACGACTCTCAGTCAAAATTTCTCCTTTTCAGCAGTTTCAGAATATTCAAAACAGAACTGAAAAGCTCACAACCAATAGAACTGATACACCGGACAGTAAAGCCTTTCCCCAGTTAAATACTCACAGCTCATATGGATAATGTGCCACCACGAACCTGAGGGCACAGTTAGCATGGACACTGTGCCACCCCTAACCTGAGAGCACAGTTAGCATGGACACTGTGCCACCCGTAACCTGAGAGCACAGTTAGCATGGACACTGTGCCACCCGTAACCTGAGGGCACAGTTAGCATGGACACTGTGCCACCCGTAACCTGAGGGCACAGTTAGCATTGACACTGTGCCACCCGTAACCTGAGAGCACAGTTAGCATGGACACTGTGCCACCCGTAACCTGAGGGCACAGTTAGCATTGACACTGTGCCACCCGTAACCTGAGAGCACAGTTAGCATGGACACTGTGCCACCCGTAACCTGAGGGCACAGTAAGCATTGACACTGTTCCACCACTAACCTGAAGGCACAGCTAGTATGGACCCTGTGCCACCCCTAACCTGAGGGCACAGTTAGCATTGACACTGTTCCACCACTAACCTGAAGGCACAGCTAGTATGGACCCTGTGCCACCCCTAACCTGAGGGCACAGTTAGCATTGACACTGTGCCACCACTAACCTGAGGGCACAGTTAGCATGGACACTGTGCCACCGCTAACCTGAAGGCACTGTTAGCATGGACACTGTGCCACCGCTAACCTGAAGGCACAGTTAGTATGGACGCTGTGCCACCCCTAACCTGAGGGCACAGTTAGCATGGACACTGTGCCACCGCTAACCTGAAGGCACAGTTAGTATGGACGCTGTGCCACCCCTAACCTGAAGGCACAGTTAGCATGGACACTTCAATCCCCCAAAATACAGAGAGCCTGACTGGACTACAGGATTGTGCCTGTGAGGAAGGAAACCAGGACCCAGTCTGATGATGATGATTACTCCCCTTCACCATCTAAAAGCACGTAGTTATGCTGAGTGCCTTCTCTGTACTGCCCGATGTGTATCACTGTTTGTGTGCACGTGTGTGTGTGTGCGTGCTTGTGCGCACACGTCTCCTATGACCGACTGGCATCCCATTCAGAGTGTTCCCCTGCCTTGTGCCCTGTGCTGCCCCCTCCCCCGCCCCTATGAGGATTACCAGTTAGGAAGGTGAATAGATGGATGGATGAATGGATGGATGGATGAACAGATGAATAATAACATCACAGAGGTAATCCCAGTCAGTGTTGATTTATGTGTTATCGAAGGGCACTGGGACTACATAGCAATGCAGGCAGAATTGGTAGTAGGCCACATCACAGAGCCTGACTGGTAATATACTGGGAACTTCTGAAGAAAAAACCAACCCATCAGAATAAACAAAACCAGGCAAAAGTTTGTTTGTGAATTTGATTATGTATGTAAACTTGTCAAGTCTCCACTGTCAAACACGCAGAAGGCAGTGTCATGGTCTGTGATTGCTTTACTGGTGACAGAGTTGGAGATCTTTCCCAAATCTCAACCGGCATGATCACCATGGCAAGGTCCCAATGCCACCCCAGGCCGTCCCATCAGGGTTACAGCTGACTGGGCAGCCCTTCACACCTCAACAAGACAATGGCCAAAACTATACCTCACAAACATGCAAGAACTATCTGGAGACAGAACAGCAACTTAAACTTATGATACAGCCTGTCGAGCTTTCCACAGAATTCGTATGGAATGATCTGGAGGGAAGAGCCTAAGCAAAGGTACCCATAAGGAGCTGTGATCTGCTGCAGAAGAACTAGATAGCCATGTCAGGTCATTTTCTCCTGAAAATCACCAACTGCTTGTTGATGAAGACGTTACCAAAGCCAGTGGTTCCTTTGAAAAATCCAAGACAATTATCTGTTTTCTTGAATACTGCTTTGGTGCTCCTTATGTTCTATTTTGCAAATTGTCATTTTTGCTTTTCGTTTTTCAAGTATTTATGGAAAAATATAAAACATGAAGAAGCCTAATTTTCAGCAAGTGCACTTGTACTGTGCATAGCCTAAGTGTACAAAAGCATTGGGACACCTGACCATCCCACCTACAGGAACTTTCATGATGTCCCACTCTAAACCCACAGGCATCAGTATGGAGTTGGTCCCCCTTTGCAGCTGTAATAGCTGTCATTCTTCTAGGAAGGCTTTCCACAAGATTTTGGAGTGTGTCTGTGGCAATTTTAGCTCATTCATCAAGAAGAGCATTTGTGAGGTCAGACACTTATGCTGGACGTGAAGGCCTGCCTTGCAGTCTCTGTTCTAGTTCATTCCAAAAGTGTTTGATGGGGTTGAGGTCAGGGCTCTGTGTGGGCCAGTCAAGTTCTTCCACATCAAACTTACCTAACCAAGTCTTTATGGACCTTGCTTTGCACTGGAGCACAGTCATACTAGAACAGAATAGGGCCTTCCTCAAACTGTTCCTACTAAGTTGGAAGCATAAAATTGTCCAAAATGTCTTGGTATGCTGAAGCATTAAGAGTTCCCTTCACTGGAACTAAGGGGCCTGTGCACCATCATCCCTCCTCCACCAAACTTTATAGTTGGCACAATGCAGTCAGGCAGGTAACATTCGCCAGACCCTGACTCATCCATCAGACAGAAAGTTGATTTGTCACTCCACAGAACACGTTTCCACTACCCCAGAGTCCAGTGGCTGCGTGTTTTACACCGTTCCTCCAATGCTTGGCATGCAGCTGCTCGGCCATGGAAGCCCATTAAGTGAAGCTCCCAGCACACAATACTTTTGCTGGGGTTAATGCCAGAGGAAGTTTGGAACTCTGTGGTTATTGAGTCAACAGGGCTTTGGCGACGCACAGTGTGCGCCTCAGCACTCAGCAACCCCGCTGTTACATTACGTGGTCTGCCACATCATGGCTGAGTTTCTGTTGTTCCTAAATGCTTCCATTTTGCAATAATACCATTTACTGTTGACTGAGGAACATGTAGCAGGGAAGAAATTTCACGAACTGACTTATTGCAAAGGTGACATCCTATGACAGCACCATGCTCGAATGTTTGTAACCCTGACTGCATGGTCAGGTGCTTGATTTTACCTTTCATTTAATGGGCTGTTCAGCACTACAGTACTTCTTTGTTAAAACAAAATATCCAAGGCTTAAAACCACCACTGAACACAGCATGTGAAGTATGAATTTCCAGACAGGATGTCACACTGTGTTCAGTCATTTTTAAAACCCCTTACACTGTACCTTTAAAATCATGCTCCGGTTTGACACGCGTGTCAAAGTAACTAAATGGTACATAAAAAGCCACAGAAACTTAAACCTCTTGGTCTTAATGACATGCAAAAGCAACACAAAACACTAAAGCACCATCCACTGTTGGCAATACCAACCTTAATACAATCCATACAATAAAAAAACAGATTTATCGCTGAATTAAACCTACAAGCATGCAGATACAGAAAATTACCTACTTTAAATTTCAGGCAATTATCACATAAGGAATTTGCAGTGATGCATATTACTAAATTCAGAAAATTCGATCCGTTGCTAGGATCTCAAGATATACAGTTCTCAAGCTGCGAAAACCGACATCACATACATCTTTGCTGTGTAGCAGGTGTGTAGCAGGTGAAATGGTCTGTGACGGGAGCAACATGTCCAGTCCTCAGTATGCATGAGACAGCAGGCAAACGGTACCCAGATGACATGCTACATGGTCCCATTTGTGCTTAAGCTGTTAACTGGTCCAGTTTAAAACACTTTAGCACCGCAATTCAAGCATGCTATACAAAGGTAATGTAAATATGGTATATATATAGCATTAACCTAGTTTTTAAATGAACTGCAGAACAGGGAGAAAATGTAATGCAGTGCTTCACATTTCATGAATGAAGTGTCATTCACAGTGCAGGTAGTTCGCAGGTTACAAATAAGATCCCTTCCCTAGGTCTGTCCTTAAAATTTGTACATAAGTTGGAAATAATACAGCACATAATAATAATAATATAGTAACAATACAAGTAACCACATACGGTACTGTACTGTACCATCAGCCGCTGAAGCTGTGCAATGCTTCATGGGCGTCACAAATGAACCAATGTATTTAACCCCGAATTTTTATTGCAGTAGACTTTATGGCAGCCCGTTCCTAAGGACGAGTTGTCTACAAGTCAGACGTTCTTAACCTGGGAACAGCCTGTACTTTCGTGCTGACTTTGAATCCTGGGATTACTTAATTGCTGGTTGTTCATAAATGGAATAGGCGACGGGAAATAAATTTGCAAATGCAAACGGGTTTCAGTTATAGACTATCAATGACTGCTGATTGGTACATTAACTGACTGCTATAGTGCTACATGGGCATCCTCTGTGTGGCGAGCTTCAGTTCCCTCTTGAATCAGGGTACTTAGAAGTGGCAGTAAATTTGAGTGTGTTGGATTTCAATGCAAACCGCTGGCAGGTGAGTAAAGGGTGAGCAGTATCTGAACCACCCATCAGATATTAAATAATGACAGATTCTCCATAAAAGAAAAAATACGGGGCAGTTGAATGCTGGCTGATTTCATATACCACGTTCCCAGAAAATGAAACATTGCTTAAATATTCAAAATCCCCGTCACACAGCATTAAAACACAGTGTCTGTTTTTCTCTTCCCCTGCCCGCAAATCCTCTCATGGCATCTTAGTAAGTGATACTCCTTCCTATTCTTTCATTTTCTTGCCCCCCAGCCCTGCGATGCTCAAAGCCCAGTCATTGTCCGCTCCGGCCCTCTGCCACTATCATCACGCTCGGCGTGCATCCGGCACAAAGGCCCAGGGAATGCTGGGAGGCGGCTGACTCACATCCTGCAGAAGCCGGGCCGCATCCCCATCCCAGGCCGGCATCTCTTTGTCTGAGCCTTTAGCCTGCACTCCCCAGGCTGAATGGAGGCCGTAACGTTTGCTAATGCCGAGAGCTGGACTGCGACCTCGGCTTCTCCGTTTAATGAAGAAGGGGAATGACTCAGGAGCGCGTTCGTCTTCGCTGGCTCCCTCTAGCTCCGCTGGCGGGTCTCCTCCTCCTCCTCAGCGCGCTGCCAACTCAGCCCAGCACGCCGGGAGATGGACAGGGGCCAGGCTCCATGGGTCCGGGCGCCTGTGCTTTCGGCTTGGTGACAGCGCTAAGGGGGATGGGCGGCACCGGCCAGGAGGAAGCGGGTAAAACGTCGCGGTTCCGGTCGTGGCAGATAGCTGCTCACCCTGGGAGTCGCCGCGGTCCGAGCGGCTCCACAGCCGGCCTGGAATGTCGAGCGAGGGCCTCATCCAGCCGTCTCAGCTTTTATAGCCCCAGCTCACACCCTATATGACTGAACCCGCAAGACCGTTTACAGTAAAAATGGCTCAGAAATACGCAGATAGCCATTACTGTGCCAGTCACCCTACTGCTTCTCCTGGTGTTCCGGAATGCCGTGCCCATTTCATGCCATGTGGATGAATCCTAGGTGACCACAAGTATCCCTGCCCTAGCTTATAGGTGAAGATTTGGTGGGGTGGGGTGACAGTCCGCATGTTTACGCAGAAAAAAAAGGTGGGGGGCAAAGACCATGAGAAAACACATGAGGCAGCAGCTTTGAAGCCCTCCTGTAACTCCCCTGCGTCCACCCCAGCCAGCGAGTGGAATTCCGATTGGGAGCAGAACCCACATAAGCACTTTGGGGTTGGGAACAGGAGGCAGCAGTGGCTGCAGGTTTTATTAGCCCCCCCCTTCCCATTTCACTATTTTGTTTTCACAATCGCCTGGTTTGATGCCTGTTAAAGGAATGGAACTCTGGCACAAAATATCCTGTTTAGCAGTCCAGTTGCTATAGCAACCACCCTCATGCACAAATGTTCAGGCGCAAGGAGACAGACGAGGAATCCAAGGCACACGTTGGGGGGGGGGGCTCCGATTCAATATTTTGTGTATTCCTCGCAAACCTAACTTGTTCTCATTTAAGATTCATCAATATCCCCCCCTCAAACGGTGGCGTTTAAAATTCATGGCTAGAAATTATGTAAAGACTCGGTGACATACCCCAGATCTACAACATGGCTGCATTTCAGCAAACCTACACACAGTAGATCTATGCATAGCAGATCTACATACAGCAGACCTAAGCAGAGCAGATCTACATATAACAGATCTATGCATAGCAGATCCACACCCAGTGGCTGGATAGATTCATCCCATTAGGAGCCAGAACAGGCCAGGAATGTAAAAGCGCAAAGCAGGAAGCTTCAGTAGTGTCAAATACAGCTCCACTTGTACGGTGGCCTTGAGTTACAAGGGCACAATGCTATTCTGACAGAACCTGGTGTAATGGAGATAATACCCTGGGAAATGGATATTGCTGTTTATTCATGCAGCTTAACCCTGACTTCAGCAGTAGATAAATAATACGTACAGTATAAAATGGTATTGAGACCAAGATGTAAAAATACCTGCTTTGGGGAGGGTGAGGACAAAAATGGCTGTAATAGTGACCTGTTCCAGCTAGACAATCATGATGATAAGGACAACAGAAAGCGATCAATGTCAGGAGGACACTCCCGCCTGGCATGAGCAGCCAGATCTCCCCCCAAGAGCCGGTGCTGCTATAGCATCATGCGTCACTTACCACCTTCAACCCCCCCCCCCCCCCCCCCCCCCCACACATCCCCACCCTGGTGGCTAAGGACAGAAAAAATTAATCAAGTCACTGACCGGTCAAGCAAAAAAATGTCTGTGCATTATATATGGCTGTCATGTTCGAGGATTCAGAAGCGAATGGCTAAAAATAGCATGAGGCAAGAGCAACAGGAAGTGTGTCAAGATAACAGGAAGTTGATGATATAATTTGGGAACTCTATCTGTTCTGGTCCCTCCCTGTTATTTTCTCACTTTAAGTACTTGTGTGAAAATTGACTTACATCTTTATTACTATTTTCATTGACGTTAGTTAACTGGCTAAGTTTGTTATGTGAAACATAAGAAAATCAGCCCATAATACTGCACCATGCTCGAACTTACTGAAGTATTGTAGGAGAAGCTCGCAGATGTGCTTATGGGTTTTCTAAAAGTGATTAATGCTGGCTGTCATGGTGTCAGGTGTCATCTTTGGCCGCATGTGTTACTGCCTTGGTTATGGATTATGGTTAGGATCTGCGTGTCGTTTAGTGACGTGTTACGTCCCATCAGACGTGTTGCCTCAGGGGTGATCTGCTGTCCCAGTCCTCTGCTCTGAGCCCAAGTGCCTGACAGCCTGAGGATTAACAGACATTATAATCTGGACTCGGACATCTACATCAGTTTATGTGAATGGAGGTCAAAGGCTGACTGGCTCCACAGGACCACGCTCTGCTGATTGAATCCGGACTCTTACTGGGGCATCAGTAAGCCTGCAGGCCTATGAAGAGTCAAAACACAAGAAGGGAATCGCTTATGGAAGAGCATTCCTGCTCAGCCAGTGGTTTAGCTAACGAATGCTTTACCACCTAGTCAGTGTTGGGCATTTCAGGTCCAGAAGCTACAAATCCAGACCAAGATTTAGGTTGTACCAACCACTTGAGTTCCCTGTGACTGTGATTCTTTATGCTAAACTGGTTGGTAGAGACAAAATCTTGGTCTGGATTTGTAGCTTCCGGACCAGAAATGCCCAACACTGCACCTTGTTTTTAGGATGTTGTCTTTCAGGATTTTTAAAAACTGCATAAATAGCATGAAACCAAAAGGTGTCCACCTTGATGTTTTATGTAAGCATCATGTCACAATTAAACAGAACCAGAAAAGTAAAGCCGGCAGACCTAATTCCACATCACGGTGGCGGCAGGTCTCGGTTCAGATACGGGCTGTGATGGCGGTCATGCTGGGATTACGCCGAAAAACTGTCGAATAAAGCTTCTGTAAGGAGTAGAGGATGTAGGGCAGGGGTTGGGGCCGCCAGAGGACGTCCTATCGGCTTTCCCCAGAGGGCTCAGATGGGAGCTGCTCTGATCTGGGGGCTGTTCCTGCAGCCCGCGGGAGGTGCCGTGCCATGGGACGCTTGTCATCCGCCCCCGTTCTTCCAGCCTCGCCACAGGAAGCGGGCAGGGCCCGCAGCCAGAGCATTCAAGGTCTGTCTGAGCCCGACAGCAAACATGAACGGCCACGATGTCACAGGAGCGCCAGAGCAAAAGTACTGAAGTACGCTTCTGAGGGGAGATGATCCTCGATGCTGCCGACGACTCGATCCTGCTCCGTCCGTTCAGAACGACCAGCGGCACCGGCCCAGAGGGTCTAGCGCAGGGTTATTCAACTCACGGCCCTCGAGGTCCGAGCACTGCTGGTTTTCCAGCCTTCCTTTACCTGTCAGTCAGGTGTGAAGCCCCTGACCAATCAGAATCAGTAATTATTAAACAACTACCTGGGAGAACTGAAAACACGGCCTGGATTTGGAATCAAGGTCCAGAGTTGAAGAACCCCAGTCTAGCGTCTGCTTCTGGCACAATTATAGGGGGCACGACGTCGAATGGGGCACCCCAGGGTTTCCCACAGACCCGGTCACATATTAATAGCATGTCACATTTAATTTTCCTGCTTCTGCGTTTTTTTATTTTATTCTGGGCTGATGGGTCACAGCAGTCGGTCAGCAGAACAAAGCACTAATGTTCCTGTTGTGACACTGCAGAGGCAATCAATTTAACACATGAATGTGCTGTATTATTATAAATTGGTTTAAATCTGGATCATAATTAATGCAAGCAATATAAACATCACGCCCTCCAGGGTGTCTCTGTATGCCCTGCGCTTCTAGGGATAGAGTCCAGGCTCATTGTGACGCTTTGCCAGAGAAGTATTCTGGAAACTGAGGGATGCTGAAATACATTCAGCTCTTTATGGTCTCTGTTACATTTCTCTTTTATCCTCCAAAATAACACCAATAGTCACTGTTAGTCTCACACACAAAAACCTTACCCTGAATCCGCATTTCCTTTTAGTAACTATTACCTGAGGACTTAAGATGGCATATGTGGCTTGCAGAATGTCCATTTCGCAAGCACGCAGCCAATGGGATAACGTGACCTCGATTGAGGAGTCTATTGTGCTGTCGGGGGGGGGGGGGGGGGGGCTCAGACCTGCAGAGAAATGGAGGAACCCTAATGAGGGAATCCTGCACCCTGCAGGCTGGAGTACAAATGCAGTCCACAAGACAAAGGCATGGATTACGAGGCGCCTCCCTGCACGTGTGTGGACAGGATGGTGCCGTTTGCAGGTACAATTGGCCGCCGGTCCTCGGTAGGTGTCTCCCTGAAGCGGAACAAAGGAGGCGTGTCGCTGCAGAGGAGGGCCGATGAGCGGAGAGCTGAAACACCCGCTTATGAATACACAGTGTCAGTCTCCCTGCAGCTGAGCATTGCCTGGCTCTCGCAGCTCCATCCCCTCCCAGCGCTTCGCTGGGGCTCTCATCTGGGCACAAAGGAAGCTGCCCATTCTTCTGAGATCTCACCCACTGATTTCCTGACATGGAGTCAAAAAATCAGCCCCGACAGAGAACACCTCTCTGTCACATGTCCGTATTATATAACAAAGAAGAAAAAAACAAAACAAAAAAAGATTTAACACGCCGGATCTTATATGACAGGAGTAAAATGCTGCAGTCCCCACCCAGACTGTCTACAGCAGCCCTCCTTACTGCTGACCCAGTGAAAAGCATTGACGTCACAAACCCCCCTGGTGAAGGCCCCACTGGAATGGCTGGACCAATCAGAAGCGGTTACCCCATGCAAGCCAGCCAATTTAAACAGTAAGAGCATGTCAGCTGTCAAAGCCCTTCCAATCAGATTAAGACCAGGGGGGTTAGTGGCAGCTTTAACACGCAGACATGCGGGCAAACACAAACATGCACATACACAGACTGATGAATGCAATTGCAAACACACACACATGCCCCGAGCCACGACCACTCTCTCTCTCTCACACACACACACACACACACACACACACACACACACACACATACACACACAAACACACACACATGCCCCGAGCCACGACCACTCTCTCTCTCTCTCTCACACACACACACACACACACACACACACACACACAAACACACACTGCACCAATGCAAACACACACAGGCATTAGAATGAAAGCACACAAACACGCAAAGATGGACACATACCACACAAGATGGTCTGCTGTGAAGCTGGCAGCTGAAACAGGTCAGTATAAATGTCAAGGCTTCATAAATTTCACAATTCCAAATTTCCATCAAATCTAGTGCTCATTCCGGATCCACCGAGAAAGATGAGACATTACCATGATTTTTTTGTCTTATCATAACTTACAAAATAAATCATGAAGTAAAATAATCAGTTATAATAGCCACCTCTAGCATATTTTCACATTCTACCTTCCGCCATATGGACGGCCTGTTAAAGATGCGTCAGCTGACATTTTGACATTTTTTGCCGTTCAGAACCTGTGTTCAGACAGTACCCAGTTTTGACATTTGGCATTTGGTGTCTAAGGGCAAGACTACCCGCCCCTCCCCCCTATACCCTCCAGCGCCTTTCCCAAGCCCCCCCCCGCTGCACCCTGAGTTGCTGACAGCTCGCAAGATGGGCCCTAGTGCAGCAATGCAGATGAACTGCGGCGATCCACCAGGCGCTAATATCAGCTGCAATTAGCACCCCAGGCCTCTACGCTTCATCACAGCCTCGGGGAATCTCAGTAACAAAGTAAAATAGGTCTTTTATTTGAGTACTGGTAGGTTTCAGTGATTTAAGGTTCCTATAAGGCATATGGCAGCATTTGAAAACCATCTTGTAACAATAATTCTACTGCCAATTGACTTTACTGAAAACATATGGCAAGGCATACAATGTTAAATTTATGTTACATAGGTGCCCCTCCTTGACTCAACACAGAAAACGTCAACCTGACAAGTGGCTTGTAATACTGTCTTTTACATTTTTGGTACCATCTTCAGCTTCGTAATATGCAACACAAAAAAGGGCTGGCCAACTATGATGTTTCAGTGGGACACTGCCGTATCTGTCATTATAAGGCTATAATACATCATGCATTCAGAAGGACACCATGTCCCTGACAGAGTCTGCAATGTAGCAGAAACATTTACAGCTACACCGCAATATTCTCTTGTGCTCATAATATCTCATAATTCAAATACATTTGTTAATAAACTGTAGCTTGCCAAGTAATAATACTGTATAATACCAATGTAATACCATTGCTGTACAACTCAAGTTACAGAAGATAAACCAGGCCAAATCAAAGCTTGATAAGAAAAAAATATAATGTAATCCAAACATTTCCTTGTAGTAGTAATAATAAAAATAACCTGAATATCTAACAGGTTTACAGTTGCCTTGTTACTTCAGATCACTAGTTATCCTAAAGCTGTTTGAAAGGTGAACTATGCAGTTCTTAACACTGACTTCTTGGCCTTTTACATAGAATGCAGGCTTTTACTCTCTCCAGTGAAAAAAAAAAGCACTGCGTTAACACAGCCACCTTTTGGTCACGTAACTGTGTGTGTGTGTGTGTGTGTGTGTGTGTGTGCTTATAACCATGCATTTAATCATACACCCAAAGTAACACCAAGCATGGCTATTTATCGCAGCTCCATCAGCGATATGTGTGAATTGTCTTAGGTAGGGATGCACCGATACCGATACCGGTATCTGGTATCGGCCTCGATACCACATTTTCTAAAGTACTCGTACTCGTTAAAAGTCCCCCGATACCGGGGACCGATACCATGGTCTGAGAAATGTCTATGTTTGAGCGGCGTGTAAGGGGTTAATCACAGGCGCCGAGTGCCCGCCCCCAGGCCCCGGCTGCAGCTCAGAGCAGGGAGAAGGCGAGGCGAGACATGTCAGCTGTGTGGAACTATTTCAAAGTGAATGAAGACGATAAAACAAAGGCGGACTGCAAATTGTGCTCAGCGAAATTGTCCAGAGGAGGCTCAAAAGGTAGCGCATTTAACACAAGTAATTTAATCAAGCACCTAAAATCCCAACATGACAACGAGTACAAAGAGTTTACCCACGCTTCTAAACCAACACAACCCACGCTGCAGCAAACTCTTGCAAGACGAGAGAAAATGTCCAGAGACAATCCACGTGCTGTGAAAATAACACAGGCAATTATCGAGTACATTGCATTGAGTGACCAGCCACTCTATTCAAATATTGTGCACTAAATAGCAAAGATGTTTATTAATGCCCCTTGTGTTGTCCAAAGCGGCAGAGTTTACAACAAACTGAAAAAAATACTTGAGTTGCACTGTCACTGTTTAAATTTTTTTTTACAATTATTTATTCTGTAATATGTTGCATACAACATGCTTTTCATTTTAAATAAATGTTCTTAATTCCAAACTAGTCCCCCGTTAAAATATATGACTAAAGCTGTTACCTGTAAATTTAAATCATGTTTTTATTAAGTACTCAGTATCGGTATCGGCGAGTACTGAACTGCAAGTACTCGTACTCGTACTCGTTTTCCAAAAAAGTGGTATCGGTGCATCCCTAGTCTTAGGGGTGGTGTACCTGGCCTCAGATACCATCCTCTGACCCTGATATATCATCATACACTCCAGTTAATTAAATTCTCCAAAGTCAGATCAGTGCCTAAAGGTGAATTTGTTCTACCTAAAAACAAATAATTCAGCAGTGATTGTGTGGTATATATTTCACTGTTGCTAAAATCTGGATTTGCTCAGCTATGGTCTGTTAAAAAAAGAGACATTATTTACTTGGCAATCAGTGAATTAATGCAAGTAAACAGATAGTAAAATACTAAAGGATACATTTCATGGCAAAAAATGCTAGAAATTCATTCATTCTAAAAGCTTTCTTAAAACGTATTACCCTGAGTCACAAGGTTAATGAGAGAATTATCTTTGTAACATGAAGCATGAATTTTGACAGGCAAGCACAAACTGTCCTGTCTATACTGTTTTATTAACATGAAATGAAAGCATAGGGCCTCAGCTACAAAACTAAATGAACACGGCTGCCATCACATTGTAAAATGTACGAAACTGAAAGGAAATACCTCTCATTGCAGGTTATTATTACAGGTTATTTTTTTAAGTTGCATTTCACTCCCTTTCTTTTGTGTGGACGACAGTCCAATGCCAAAATCTGGCACTCTGAGAAATGCACTACCTCATGGCTACCACTGTGAAACACAGGAACACAAGTAAATATCAGCTCAATAACATTTAAAAAGGTTCAAGATTTGTTTTGCCCCAAAGGGTTGTACTACTCTGCTATTTGCGATTGTGCCAACTGTTGCATTATCTTATTCTCTTTGAAAATGTAATCCCTATGCTAATCATGGAAATGAATATTCCAAATGTAAAGAATAGTATGCAGAAGCGAAAGCGGCAGAGTTCCACCAGCAAGAGTGTTTCCTCATGGCACCTGGCGTTTCTACTGTCCATATTGACAAAACAGCTACTCTTTATCTTTCCATGGCCCTAGGGAATCATGGGAAATGGAAGACCCAACCTGAAAGGGCAATGGAGACTCTTTCGATGTAAATATCACGGGTTATAAGTGCTGAGTTCACCGATTGATGCAAGACTACTGACGCTTTTGAGAGCTTCTTTATCTATGATACAGAAATGTCTCACCAGGTAAACAAATCAGAGGCTCCGTTCCAGATGAATATGAAGCTGTCTAATGGCTAAGAAACCAAACAGTATCATTTTGAGGTGCAGGTACACAGAGCTGCTTATGCACAACGCCGGCAATGTGAATTCTCCAAGCCTTTTCAACGATATGTCAAATGGACTACAAAAAGAAAAATTGGTAATAGTTTTGACAAGTAATTCAAATGTTAATTCATTTTGGTGGGAAAGCAAGAGGGAAGAACAATCATCATAAACACACTCAGGAAAATAACAGCATCATCTTCCTCATCAAAATCTATTAAAATGAGGTGGGAAGTTTGCTTGGGCTGAAATATTTTTCCCCGGATTTCTTTAATTCGATTCTCTAGGGATCATCAGTCTAAGAAGGGTCTCTTCTGCTGGGTCTTGACTCTTCTGTGCCGATTGCAACAAAATACAAACACATTTGTCTCATTGAGTCCACATGCAAATTCTACCATCATTATCCATTCTGTCATGGGTAGGTAACAAAGAATGATTTTGCTAACTAGGACAACACTACATGTTGATGAGAAACAACAAGTCTGTGAATTACCAGATAGCTAGCGAATGGCACACTAAAGTATGTGCAGTATATATTTATAGTCTAATAGCTACCATTACCAACTGATCTAACTATTAAATTGTAAATGGAGTTTCTAGCATAGTATCATGTTTTGCTAGTATACTTTAACAAGTTTATCTTTAAGTTTTATCATCATTAAATCTCTTAAGCAACAAGATGTTGATGACATATTCCAACCCACAAAAGAGTATCTTGTAAGACACTTTTTAAATGATAACATGACAAGTCTTTCTATTCAGATACATCATCTAAGCTTTTTATGCATTTATGTATACAGATCGTCATCGACTTATGACCTATGTAACTTATAACTGATCAAATTTACGACCGTTCTGAGACCGGAAATATGTGGCCACGACTGTGGTGTGTCTGGCAGCCAGAATGCATTTTTGCACGTGCCGGCAACAATGAACTAAGAAAATAGTGATAAAAAGGTTAAATAACACCAAACAATATCACTTAAAGTTGATAGCATTTTATTATACAGTAAACTATACATAGGAACTGATCGCGGAGATGTAATGTGATGGATTGGCACCCATCCTGGGTTATTTCTGTCGTTGCAGTTGTAGCTTGTGAGACAAGGTCCAGAATCCCGCAACCCTGCATAGCACAAGCATGCACAGAAGAAGGATGGATGGATGGATGGATAGATGGATGGATAAAACAAATACACCAGTAATATCCATTCATGTAGTGGGGGAAGGGGCGACATGATGGTGCAGTGGTTAGCACTGTTGCCTCACACCTCTGGGACCCAGGTTCAAGTTTCCACCTGGGTTACATGAGTGTGGAGTTTGCATGTTCTCCCCATGTCATCATGGGGTTTCCTCCAGGTACTCTGGTTTCCCCCCCCCCACAGTCCAAAGACCCCAGGCTACTTGGAGTTACTAAAATTGCCCACAGGTGTGCTCCATCCTGGGTTGTCCCGCTGTTGAAGCTGACAGTGATACACACAGAGCCACCAAGCTCCTGCCCGCTAATAATTCAGCTCACTTTTCGTTTCCGCTTTTGTGTTACTTCCTCTGCTTCTGTCTCACAACCCTTCCCGGACACATCACATGGAGGCGATGTTACACAATGTCACCCAATTTCGCAACACGGCATTGTAAAAACCTTCATTCTTCATTTCCATGCCAGACACGTGGTGTTGATGTGTTGGGCGGCGTTCGTCTACATCGCAGTGCTGTGTGACCCGGTTGGACATCTCACTACGGCAGAGGAGGATCTGTCGCAACAGCCTGAAGATTCGAGTAATCGGGAGCCGCCGGTGTTCTGACAAAACGTCCTACTTTATCAAAACATCCTACCGTAGTGCTAATCGATAGCCATAACCCTAACTCTTACCCTAACCCTAACCTTAACCCCCCAAAAACCCCTAAAACCCTTACCTTAACCCTAACCCCTAAAACCTAACCCTAATCCTAAAACGGTGGAACTGCACATGCGCAGAAAGGCTCGATAGCAGGTCTCGATAGGTAGGATGTTTTGTCAGAACACCGGACGAAAGACCCCCAGCTGCTGGGAGCCCCGGGGGAGGGGGGGGGGGGTCAAAGTAGGTGTAGGCAAGAGCACAGTTTAGTTTAACGCTAAAGACTGCCCATCTTCTATGCATGTACGGCTCTCAGTCTCTCCTAAGCAAATGTCATATGGGAGTATTCACTCTGGCTGTCTCTCAGTTACTAACCCGAATGAAATTTCCCTCCGAATTTGTATAATACTGTAAAATGGCAACAGCAAATAACAAGGAAGTAAACAAACAAATAAGTAGCTGAATGGATGGATGGATAAATGTGTAGATAAGTAAATAAATAAATAAAGGTTTATGGGAAAAAAGGGAAGTGACTTCCTGTGCTCGAAGGGTGGAAACCCAAAGGCGTAGGCGATGTGTGCGAGGAGCACAATGCTACTATTTTTTAAAAAAAGTTGTTGCATAAAAAAGGGGAAAAAAGGACCAAGAGGACAGCGGCAACAGTGAGGAGAGAGGGAGCGCACAAAGGCGGCAGTGTGAGCGCGGGCAGGCCGAACAGCTCGGCCTGTATCAGCTCGATGATCACACTGGAGGACCAAAATGGGCCTTTCTGCTCGGGCCCTTTCAGGAGCGCTCTCATTGCCCCGCTCCACAACAAGCCCTGTGTTCTGGGCACAGATGTCAAATTTTTCTCCCGCTGGAGAGCGCGACGGGGCAGGAAAACAGTGCTCTCGTGAAAACGAACCGAGGCGGCACTTCCTCTGTGACGGCGAAAGGGCAACGTCGCCAGACTTCGGATCTGGCTCAGAGCGCTGAAAAACAGCCACGCTCGGGCCGCTATTTGAAAGAGGCCCTTCATGAAGTGCCTCTCCGTCTCCTGTGCCCCGGCACAGAGTGACACCGGGGGCACGAGTGATTGTGACACCCAAGCGCGGTGGCGTCATGATCCCTCGCTGACGATCACCGCTTGTAAGAGTTTCAACCACTGGCACAAAATAAATGATAAAAGAAAAAAGAAACAATCTGGCTATAAAAGACCAAACCTGCAAATACTTGACAAAGGGCGGGGGGGGGGCGCATGCTTTTGAACCCCTGGCCCCCATCAGCAGCGTCCGGTCAGGCTTGGTTCATCAGCGGCAAGCCACTGCTGAGCACGACCCTGGCAGGAAGGGGGCACGGACAGCTTCCTCCGTGGAAAAAATTCACAACAAAGCGAGCGCCATCAAACGCAGGAAGTGAGGCCTCAGCGTATACAACACCCACACTCCGTACAGCATAAACACGCACTTCACGGCACCTCCGAGTAAGAACTCCAGTGTCAAATGGCACTCTAATTTGACTTAAATATCAGTTACCGGCCAAACTGTTCTCAGCTGCAAACATGGTGGCTCTAGCTCATTTCCTGCTCGCAGATAACAAGTGAGTAATTCTGAAAGCCTAGAAAGAGTGAGACATTCGTGCTAATGTCTCTAGGCACCATTCACTGTTTACAGCTGATGTTCAGTTGCAAAGTATGATGCATCCTCTTGTCAAGAGTGACACGTTCAGAACAAGGAGGGAGCAGAGAACCATTTACATGTTTATCCCAACTTTAATCTTACTTATTTGACACATCAATCAGTGTATTTCACCTTTACATGCGGATCACGTTTTCACCTAGATTGTTTTGATAAAAAAAGATATGGAGACAGCACAAATCAATCCCAGAATAAACAAATGAAAAAATGAAAGAGCGAAGAAAGAAGGGAAAGTAAAGGGAAAATATGTAAGAAACGGCCGTCTGTGACGTTCAGATGGGCCGTCACAGTGAAAGGAGCGTGGAGCTTAGCAGAGCTTAGCCAGACATCGCTGGCATTCTCACACGCTTCAGACAGCGGGATTACCCTGGGGGAGGACACCGGAGAACTGGGAGTCAGAAGCCAGCGGAATCACTGCACGCTCAGGTCACTGGGCTCCATCCCCCTGAAAAGCACTGGAATGAATGGCCCTCCACTGTCATGACAATTTATTTCCTTCAGGACCAAGCAGAGGGATGAATGCAGTGTTTTCTCTGGAATTTTGCTTTCATCTCAGAGATTCCCAGTGTCATTCCTAGGCAACCAGATAAGTTTATGGCTTCTATAGCTACAAAATGCAGCTCTTAAAGGTTATAATCTGTGCCTTCTTTCAGCAAAATGTACGTTTCAGACAAAGAATTCAGAAATCTCAAGATCTGTCAGCTCTCAGACGAAAATCTGGTACATAAGTCAGTCAAACTGAGTGTTCATAAAGGCCTGTGTACGGCAGAGCCCCGGAAGCAGCAGCGGGAAGCTCTACGCTATCAACATCTCAGCATCTGTCTGTAACCCCATCCGGGAGCGTGGTACGCAGACCACACAGTCTCATGGCGCACAGAGAATCTGTGAACGGACACAGGCCAGGAAATCAAGGCAGGTACATATCTGCAGGTACATATCTGCAGGTACATATCTGCAGGTACCTCTGATGAGAATAGTGTGCCTACCAAACTGAGTGACGGAAAATAAAGGATTCTAAAACAATACACTTTGGCCAAAACATGATCGTGAAGCTGCGGAGCAGGAAAGTCCTGTAGTTCTGCTAATTAAAAGTCCCTGTATAAAGCGGTAAGGTCCGTGTCACTCCAGGTCTAGTTTTCAGGAGACCTCACACACCATCACGTAGTAAAATAATAAGTTTGACCCCCCCCCCCCACCCCGGCAAATCTACCCCCCTATGCTGGACATCCCAGGAATCTGCAACAAAAATAGCCTTCATTAAAGAGATTACAATAACAAAGGGCTTTCTGTATTTTGTAAAAAAATAGCCAAGAAAGCATGCTGATTTAATAGCAATCAATTAAATGTGGCAATAAATTGAGCTTTTATAACGACAGGATGTAATACCAAAATGACCTCATCCATACAAACCGAACAAACAATATCTGAGGCTGAGTGATGGGGGAGAGATTTCCCGGAGAAAGACGGGCATCCATACTGCTGTGTTGCCTGGTAACTTGAAAAGTGCCGTGATGTTAATCTGCCACATCAAGAAACCAGCTAGCATAGCAACACTGCTAGCAGGATGATTTTGCCTGTTAAACACGTATTAAACCAAAATTCAGTATGCAATATAGTGTGATCAACTACACAAAAGGATAAGTTGTAAATTTCCTTGTAAATTATTTGATATCCCATTGGGGAATTTACATGATGAACAAATACGTATCCTGACAAGCAGTTCCATTAAAATTAGCAACAATGATAACTACTGGTTTCAATTGCTGGGTATCTGACTCTTCGTGATGCACCACCCATGAAACTGCCAAAATATAAATAAATAGCAAAAATTTAAATCAACAGTCTATATTTAAAATGTGAGACTAAAAGGTCGCCTATTAATAGAAGCATTAAAGTCCCTGCAGCACCTTCTATTTTTACAATATAAAACAGCTACATTATCCTTTTAAGATGCTTTACTGTCATCCTTACTTGGTCCACATGATGTGTCAGTTCGGATGCAGTACATTTTGACACAGCATATTTCCGGAAGCTTATCTGAGGTCTTCAATAAACATAAGCATAGCCATTCTTCACCGTACACGGGCTGCATTTTTAACGTGAGCCTATCTTGTTTTGTTCGCTTTCAGTCGAGGGGCAGCAGAGACGCAGGGAAAGACATCCGCTCACTGTGTCCACTGCAATGAGAAGATGAATCACCGGCAGAGGATCAGCCTTGGAGATCGGGAGCAGGTGAGGGAGGAGATGCAAACGGTCATGCTAAGCTAAAGGTGCACTCACACTATGCGATCCGTACCGAGCCTGAACATGTGTGACCCCCAAATTGCAGTTCGTTCGACTCGCTCTGTACCATTGCTCAGGCCCAAAGAGGTGGACCTGGGCACAGTTCAGGCACATCTAGTGTGATCGCTAACCGTGCCCAAGCACGGAACACAGACTTGACATCAACAATGCGACTGGCACACATGTGCACTCATACACACCATACGTGAACAGCACAGAGATGGATCAAGTCGGCTGTACAGATTGCATCGTTTTTATTTACTTATTTCAGTCCACAAAATGCATTTTGAAAAAAAAGATGCATACAGATTGGATAGCGGCAAGGGATCACTTTGGTCTACAGCAAAGGTGCAGTGTTTGCTGGAAATTTAGGCTAACGAGGGTATCCAGGAATGACTGAATACAACACACAAAAACTCAGTCCCGTTTTTTACCAAATATCTCTATCTACTTAAATGTGCAGCACAAATAAAAACTGCAGCCATACATACTAGATAAATCTATAAGAAGGCAGTGTGTCATCGCACCCAGAACAACTCCAAATAAGCTATAAAATAAGGACATTAATCAAACTCCATCATGTTCTGCGATAGCGATGTTCTTACTGTGTTTTCTTCAGCACAAATAGTTGCATGGTGATGACGAAAGTGTGCGCAGGGCAGGATTGTTAAGTGCAATGTGAGCGGAACCAGCAGGGGAGGGGGGAGAGTCAATAACCAAGACAACCGGGCCAAGTGTGAGTACGCTCTTAGACGCTTCTCACGCCGTGGCAGCCCCACGTAAACACATACTAACCGCTCCTGGCCACACCCTGAGACTCCCACTCCACACACTCAGTGTAATGCTCATCACCTCTTAGCAATATCCGGTGCTCCAACTGGACTCTGGATGACAGACGGTGCTCAGCGCTCGACTACCTGCTGATGCTACTTAAGTTGAACCGCTAAGTAACAACCTGATGAACAAACAATCTGCGCTCAAATACTAAAAAAGCTATTTGGGATATAAGCATGCCGTTATCGAGGAGCGTGTTCTAGACAACAGCAGGCCTGCGATGTCTTTCTGAAAGGTATGCCTACAGCCGACTGGCAAACGAGGATGAAAGCAAAACAGAAACGGAAAGGAACCGCTAACCACGATGTGGCATCAAGCCGACGTATGTTAGCAGGAGCTCACATGTTTGTCTCTTCGTCAACATTACTTATAGGCTGCAAATGTGACACAACTATACAACGCAAGGTATCAAAATGAGTGCGTCTGTGACTCTGACGTCGGGTTTGCAAAAATAAAGGGCGTGTTGTAGAAGGCGGTACTATGGAGCCTGCGGCCGATGAGAGAGACTGGGCGAAATATCGGCGCTTAAAACAAAGACACTTAGAGAGACAAGCGTTTTGATAAAATGTCAGATGGCTTGCAGAACCACTATGGGGGGGTGGTTTTGACCCGGGGAGGGGGAGTGGTTTTTGTTCATGCGTCAAAAGCTGAAAATCCACAGAAAGGGATAGTTATTCATATTTCATTAGCGCGATGCCCACCCCATCGCGTCATAGAGGAAGCTGGGGCATGGCAGCCCCAGACGTGACAGATGCCGTCCCATGGGTCGGTGAGAGTGAGAGACGATATCCCTAGGGTGGGGGTGGGGGGGGGGGCACACGGGACAGAAGGTCCGTCTCATGAGTACTACACCTCTCGCTTCAACACAGCCCCTGGCTCCAGGAGAGACTGAACAAGGGGAGGCGGAGCTGAACTCACCGGTTTCAGGCCGCGTGACATTTCCCACAATGCACTCATTGTGAGGCATGTAGTCACGCGGCGCACAAACAAACAGGATCTGGGTGACAATAAGTGGTGGGTTAATTTTAAAAACAGAGCACGGGGTGCAATTTGCGAGGCTTTTCTTAGCTCCCGTTCCAGTGTTTTGTCAGTCATCAGAACTCTGGATAGATCCACGCTTTAATAATGACTGCCTGCTTATTATTTTAAACACCCCCGATTCTGACATCAGAAGAATAAAATTTTTCATTCCAGTCAATGTGTTTGTTCACCTCACACTAAAATTCCAAGGAAGAATCTAAATCTAACATCCTTTAAATAAATGAAATGTCACAATGATCATTTGAGAGATCAAGACTGCAGTACTGTTTCAGTAGAAATTCTGGCCCGAAAGAGAGAAAGCGGAAGATACACGTCACTGAACTGCTTTATTCCACATATACCTGATCATTCCACCTTCATGCTTCCAAAAGTCTGGTTGTTTTACCGAAATAGAAAGAAATTTACCCAGGAACTCTTTAACGCAATAAATCACAGTGATGTCAAGGTCTGCCTAGAAATAGCCCCCTTAAAACCAGTCTGGTTTGCAGTAATGAGGGGGTCCCTGAGGAAACCTCCCCAGGAAAGACAATTTCTTGCATCTGAGGAAGAATTCAGGGAATTGCATTATCACACATTTCTCAAGGAGAAAGTAGAAAAAAACGTTCAAAGCCATTTTTGAAAAATGCTGCGTGGCAAATACAAGACAGTGCACCATTCCTAGCTGTGCAAAATCACCAATCCGTCTTCCAGCCGGTTATCCAGCACAGGGTCACAGAAATCCTGGAACTTAACCCAGGAAGTGCGGGGTACGCGGCTGGGACCCCCCCCCCGCACGGGATACCAGGCACTGCAGGTCATACTCACACGCTCGGGGTGACTTGGAGTGACAGGGTTTTTAAACTACATGCTTTTGGACTGTGGGAGAAAACCCAGAGTGTCTGGGGGAAACTGACGCAACGTAGCAACTTGGAAAACATCACACAAACAGAGCCAGGGCAGGATTCAGACGGACCGTCCTGGAGCTACCACTGTGCCGCCCACTGGCACCGCCCACTGGCACCGCCCACTGGCACCGCCCACTGGCACCGCCCACTGGCACGGCACAGGCAGCAGAAAAAGCGCTGCCTTGCTTAGGTGCTTTCAGAGTAGCAGGCTGCCAGGACGCACCTTAGAGGCACGCTTTGTGCAGGGAGGTGTGCTGCCCGTGTCACCTCTGTCACGCTCCACCGAGGCCAGCGGCAGCGAGATGCCATGACTGAGGCAGACCCTTTATCCCGCTTTGTTCTGTGAAGCCTGAAGGAGCAGCACTGGGTACACTGTGACCGCTAGTTTAAAAGTTAATGCACACTAACCATGATAAAGTCCCAAAGTGTGAAAATGTGCTTTTAACAGGCTATACGGGAGGCCCTCTTATCCAGAGTGCGTCATACGTGTCTGTTACCATGGAGATTCAGAAGGACAATCCCCCATCCTTCGGTTCTGGGACACAGCTGTCCAGTTTCAGAGGACTGGCAGTGGCAAGAGTGAGATTAAAACTGTTTTGATGCAGATAAAGCTCAATGCTGTCCATCTGTTGCAGGCCAAAGGGCATATAGAGAGGCTAACCAGCAAAGGGGGCTACACCTCCCACCCTACGAGGAGGTACAGAGGCGGGGAGCGAGGTCGTGGCACAGGCAGGCCCCTAATGTGTCTAAGTGAGGTCGTATGGCTCATCGTTACGCCGCAGCGCTGGGGAAGGTATGGGCTCTCTGGGTGTACATCTGGGAGATTATCCGCTTTTTTTCCCCGATTAATGTCTTTCTGGTCTATTTTAGGCCACCTGACCAAGGTTCTGACTCTCCAGACCAGGGCTGCCCATGACTGGGAGAGTAATGGGGGGTCAGACAAAATCAAGGTGCTTCCACGGTGCGGACTCAGTAAGGACACCTAAGGCAACACGGGAAATGCCTACAAAGCTAAGGTGGCTAAACCTGAGGATGTCTCTCCTGTGTTATGTCAACAGCAGTTTAATAAATAAAATGCAAACCAGCTTGTTCCTTGGTATCCATACTTTCAGCCTTTCAGGCACTCATTTGCATAATACCCATGGTTCACATAAAGACTAGTTTCTATGTTCCTGCCTGTAACTCCTCTCCTGCAGGTTATCACCACTCAACACTGTTCTGCCATCTTAATTCCAGGAGAATTTTAATTGTCCATCCCAGTAATAAGCTGTAATCAAATAATGCTATTAACTCAGAGCAAAGCAGGGGGTTGAGAGAATGGACCTGTGAGAAACAGAACTGGCTGTCAGTCTGATGAACGCCGGACCAACACAAGCGGAGGAGGCTGATGTTCGCTATTCCTCAGAAGCTCCTCCGGCCCGGTCAGGGATTTCAGTGGGACTCCTCACCTTTCTGTTACATGATGTCTAACAGTCCAACGTGTCTAAGACAAGCTGCCCTAGCCTTCCAAAACCCACAGTCTTCGTAACGTGACTTTTGCCCACAGTATATTCCGGGAGCTGCTATGGGTCTTGCCAAAGAATCAGGTGGCTCTCATATTTCCACTACTAACTTAGCTTGGCCAGTATCCCATACCATGACATTATACTATGGTATACGGTATTTTGACTGTGTTTTCCAAAATTTTCAGAGTAGGGGGTGGGCGCAGCCCCATGGAAAAAAAAAATTCTGTGTCACACCCCTTCCAGATATTTTGCCACCAAGATTTCAAAATACCGCAGTATACCCAAAATACCGCAGTATACCATATTTCCATAAACCCAAACCCAAGCCTACTACTAACCTGCCACCAATAATCATCTCTTCGTAATCCAATATTTTGACTTGTTGAGGTAAAAAAAATGCATTACACCACTTAGCAATTTAATTCTTTTTGAAAAGCAGAATTTGGCTACGCCTTCTGCTCACCTAAAAATCCCATATGAACAAATCCAGCAATTAAAAAAAAGACAATATTCTCAGAGGATCAGCTCATCAGAGCCAGAAATGTTTTTTTAAAAAAAGAAAAATACAGAGATTAGACATAAAAATCTGACACATTTCCTATATTTGGAGGCCAGAGTCTGAACTGCAGTCAGCTGGGGCAAAAGGTCAGAGGGCAATCACCATAAGCTGCCTGTCCAGTAGCCCACTGTCTGCTGAAGCCAGTGCTGAAAACAGGCAAATACAATACTGCACAACTGGGGGTCTGTCCTGAGTTAAAGCTGAATTTTGACTTGATGCCACATTTAACTGAATATGGCACTTTGCAGTGCAGCACAACCTCAAGGTCATCCGAGTTTTGGAATAGCGCTGACTCTGACACAGTTAATTAACTGTCACAATATCATACGTCATTTTTCCCTAGACACAGTACCTTTTAAATAACTATAATTATGATAGTAAATAACAAAAATGTTTTTTTTTTTTAATACTGGGGCAGCACGGTAGTGCAGTGGTTAGCACTGTTGCTTCATACCTCTGGAGACCAAGCCTTCATCAGGGTTCCATGTGTGGAGTTTGCAGGTTCTCCCCGTGTCATACTGGGGGATTCCTACTGGTGCTCCAGTTTCCCCCCACCCTCCAAAAACATGCTGAGGTTAACTGGAGCTTCCAAATTTCCTGTAGGTATGCATGTTTGTGAATGGTATGGGAGTGTGCCCTGCAATGGGTTGGCGTCCCATCCTGGGTTGTGCCAATAGGCTCTGGACCCCCCCACAACCCAGAATTGGACAAGTGGTTTCAGAAGATGGACAAATATTTTTTATTTCCCCTAAAAAAGCAATATTCCACCATAAAGCTGAACAGAACCAAGAGAAAAGAAAAGAAACAAAATATTAATGAACAGCCATCTCAGATGCCACTTGCCCAAGTGAACTGGTGGCAGAGGTCTGACCAGCAGCAATGGAACCAGACTGCAGAAACTGGACTTCCAGAATTCAACCCAGTTACTTGGCTCTTTCCTCATGACAGTTCAACCATGCCGGCCTCCACCTCCATCTAGCGACCCATCATTGGCACGAAGGTATGCAAAATCTCAGAGGGAAGCCATCCGGGCTCAGCGGTCAGCTCCTATCCTCACACCTGGCTGTGTCTCTGCCAAAGACGAGGCACTAAAGCCCCCAAAGAAAGGCCACACAAAGACTGAAAAAACACTTTCTGAAATGAAGCTTCAGTACTCAGCAACACAAGTGCCCATAAAACAGGATCTTAAATAAGATCTTGGGTTTAACAAAGGAGGTCTTTGTCCTGTATCATTCCAACAGGCAAACAGGTCTGAACTCAGTATCAAGCCCGTCTTAGTCTTACAGATAGGAAAACAAGATCCTATCAGGGTTCGATGTCAGAATACTGTCCCTGCAAATCTTGTTTTTGCTCAGGCCTGGCCTGACTCTTGAATGAGCTCTTGTGTCCTGCTGTGTAGCGGTTAAGGAGCTGACCCTGGGACCAGATGACTCCAAGTTAAAATTCCAGGGGCACAAACTCACTAATACCAAGAAAAAGACCATCCCCTTCCCTGTATGCCACATAAAAAGACATAATGTTAGTTTCACTACTGTACACTAAATCTCTGTGATATTTAAAACTGAGCATTTCTCTGTTTTAAGCTGAGCTCTGGCAATAATGATTAACCTTCCTGATTAATATGACTGATTAATACATCGATTACTCTCTAATATGGCTGGCAGGAATCAGGCCTCCTCACCAACTGTTACACTAAATTAGTACTGACTGATAAAGTCCTGACACTCTGCTCACCTCACTTCAGAAAAGGATGAATCTCATGTAGAGACAGGGGGAACAGAGAGAGAGAGAGAGAGAGAGAGAGAGCGAGAGAGTGAGATCAGCAAAGATGAGGATGTCTCCCGAGCTTCAAGGGTCACGCTAAATATCTACTGACGTGCGGCACTGAGCGAGGACAGAATCAGAAAGATCTCCTGATTCATACACAGGGAAACAAGCCAGAGATCAGTTTAGTAACAAACTGAAAGCCCCTGAAATCAAAGAAAATAACACTGACAGCATCTTTACATAAAGGGTCCAGGTTGGGGTGTACCGGGGAGTACCGGGGAGTACCGGGGAGTACCGTTACTGGCAGTACGCTTGAGTCACCATCTTCAGATTTGATCAGACCAGCACTGGGTAAAGTTAACGCTTGCTTTTGTTCTTATGTAACCTGACTGCAGCAAGAACAGAGGGACCCACATCCTTGAGGCATGAAAGACACCTTCAGCAGACCCTTTCAGAAGCTGGGAAAGAGTATTTTTTCAAGAGCCAACAATGTGAACCTCGCTCACGCCCCCGTGCTGCGTGTCACCTCTACAGCCTCCCCCCTTATCTGCTACCCCCGCACTCTTACTCAGCACTCCGCGGCGAGCATGGCAGGCCTCCGGCCGCACAGACGGTGTGTCGTCTGACGCGCAAGCCGGCCTCGGGGTAAGCCCACGGTGGGACCTCCCACCTTCCGCTGGCTTGGCTACCTGTTCATGACGAGCGATGCCACCATGGGACAGACAAGCTGAATAGTCCGTAAGAGACTCCAAAACAAAAGTGAGCTACCCAACCGCACGAGTATCACAATCAGAGAAATTCCTTCAAGTGTCTGCCTGCCAAACTAGGGGTGTGAGAAAATGCCCAGATTCACACAAGCTTAGGAATGAGGAGCTGATGTGGCATTGATGATGATGCATCTATCTTCCTACTCGCTTTTCCTGGACAGAGATGCAGGGGGTCGAAGCCTATACCAGGTATCATAAGCAGGGGGGCCACCTTGGATAACATGCCAGTCCATCGCTGGTCATATACACCCCCCCCCACACACACACACACAGGCAATTTAGAGATGCATATTAGCCTAACTGCATGCCCGTGGACTGTGGGACGAGACGGTAACTAGAGGAAATCTGCATGAGAACAAGTAACGCCATGGGCTTAAAAAAATTACAACGGATGGTCTTATTAAACACTCTCGCAATTTTAGCAAAGATCCAAAAAATAAAGGTCATACTATCTTATTTTTCCAGCAGTTGATAGGTCTTTGATCTGTATCTGAATGGTGACAGGAAATTAGGTGGGTGGGACACAGAAATACATCAACCACTTCCTTCAGTAAAGGTACAGTAACTGGTAATAGTACGATGAATAGCAATGCCACCAAATTAATCACTTTATCAATGGAAACACAGCAAAAGCTGGTTAAGCAAATGTTTGCCTTGTATGAGGATGGTGTATATTAGCTATTCATGTGTGCATCTATACCACTATAGTAAGAAAAAAGGGGGTTTATGCCTTAGGAAGATGCATTTACAGTATAGCACAGCATCTAAAAGAAATCTAACAAAGGAATTTAAGAAAAATCTGTCCTCATATCGCAGGTTTCAGTTTTCTTTCAGAAAACCATCACCATATAGCACCTATATCCATATCTATATATGCTGGAGCGGGGGTGGGGGTCGGTCACTTCAATGCAATACATTTAAACACCTACAAACAGAGGAACAGCATCATGACTGCTAACAACGGCATGGGAGATTGTCTGCATGCCCCTGGTCTAGGTGTGTGCTCATATCAGGCCAACGTTAGCCATCATAAAAGACTTCATGTCCAAAACCATTTTCTGCCACCTTCTGATTGCCAAATCACAAATTGTTTCAAGACGCATTAGGAGCTGGCCACTGGTGGTATTTACTTCCCCGTTTCTGCACTGGGGGGCTGACTGGCCATTGCAAAATCGAAAGTTATACCTCCTCTTGACTCGGAACATCCATGACTGAGGCAGTGAATATATGTGCTTTCTACAGATCACAAATCACATTTTACATGGCACCAAAGTCACTTCATTCCACAATGCGAGTCCCCAGCACCTTCCACTAGGTGGTTCTTGGCAAGCAGGCAAGTCAGGAAAAGTCTAGTAGCAAAACAGATTCTTGAGACTATCCTATATAAATAAAATGAGTATAAATTAACTTCAGATGGGTGATATTCAGCATCCCTTGTGCAGCAGAGGTTAGATACACTGTTCGTGCCAAACGGCCACAGCGGCACCCACAGACCCCCAGCCAAACCCTGATGAGTACTCACCTTGATCGGTCCGGTGCTGAAACGGATTTTCCGGCTCGGGGGCGGTTCCTCCTCTGTAGGAAGTCCCGGAACCTCAGTACAGCTGGACTCAGGTTCATAGGTGTCGTCTTCATCCTCATCCTCCTCCTCGTCCAGCTGGCTACCCCCGGAGTCCTCCCCTATGCCGCTGTAGGCGCTGATGTCCACTAGGTCCGCCTCTGAGTAATCCTCCTTCCGGGACTCCTCACACAGGTCCTCCCCTTGTAGGGACTCGTCCACCTTGTTTGCAAGGCCTTTCTCTCCTTCTTCTCCCACCTCGGTGGTGCTAGAATCCTTGCCGACAGAGCTGGCTGTTTCTAAGCCCTCCCTCTTCCCAGCAACCTCCTCATTCTCCTGCGAGGCGTGAACCTCGGCCTGCACCAGTCGGCTGGCCGCCTCTTGGTTCCCAATATCTTCCTGGCCACCTGTGAGGCCTGGTTCCCCCTCAGCCTCATCCTTCGCGCTAGAGTTCACAGCCTCGTTGTACTTGCCCACCTCTGAATCCAGCTTAGCCTTGTCTGCCTCAGAAGCCTGGGCTCCCCGTCTTGAGCCCACGTCCTCATTTTGGGTGCTCACCTTAGCTCTGGAACTCCTGGGCGACACCTCCTGGTCCTTTGAGTGGCCGCTCTGCTCCTGGTTGCTCTGAGGAGGGACATGGGTCTTCTTGGAGATGATCCTGGAACTGAGGGTGCCAGCTCTCCCTGAGGGTGAACCGACCCCCCGAGAGGGCAGTGGAGAGGTGGAGGGCCTGTGCAGGTTGTTCCGGAGGTCAGCCTTCTCAAAGACGGCACTGAGTTGGCTTACGGTGGGTGAGACCGCCTCCACCGCACCGCCTCCGTCCAGATTGTCCAACGACTCTGTGCTGCCATTGAAGCGTACCACTACATCCAGCCGACCGTCCTGGAAGCCAGAAGCCCGCTCTTTCTTTAACAGGATACGGTTGGTGGCCGCCTGCTTCTCCTGCAGGTGGCGCTGTTCAAATATCTTGCGGGTCTCCTGCAGCTTGGAAAAACCAGACGACCCCCTGTGTTGGCCCCCGTCCACTTTGGGGTCAAAGCGACTGACGCGCTCTGAAACAGTGGCGCCCAGTTTGAGCAGTGCGCTGTGGTCAACATTCTCGTTTAGGCTGCTGGCCCGAGGCAGTGAGAGACGCACTGACCGGTCGCTGCTCTTAGCCAGGTCCTCCCCCTCACCGGGAACAGGAGAGCCCATCTGCAGGAACATGTTCTTGATGCGGTGCACATTGGAGCCATACCTGCGGCCCCGAGAAGACGACTTGGGCTTACTGTCCTGGCCATCGCCGTTAGCAGCGCTGTTCAGCGAGTCCTTCGCCTGCTTCAGCGCTTGGATGCCCGCCTCATACGCATTCCTGTGCGGAGACGGGCTCCTGAGATTGGAGTTGGAGTTGGAGCTGGTAGTGGTGCTTGCGCTGGCTGAGGACGGGGACTCGGTCTTCATCATGATTAATCAAGCGTTGCTGAGGTAGGTCAGTAACGGCATAGCTCCCCTTTATCTCCTTTGGTAGGTCATCGCAAAACGGTCAGATCCACCATAGGCAGCGGTCAGCAAGACAGGAACACAAACGCGGGCACAGAATTAGGGAAGCGAATGGGGAGAATACAAAAATCAGGCTTCTGCATCTATGATTTACATCGGTATTTCACAATAAATTGAAAAAGGAAAAATACGCTACTTTCTTTCAAGTGCAAATCTGTTACAAAAATATCGACCGATACGTTACCAGCGGTCCCCGCATTTATCAGTCACTTGTGTTTAATCCCCTTTACATGACATTTTTGATCTCTTGAATTTTCTCATCCGCCTTATTGCAGATTTCTGGTCCTCCCGCAACAGCAAAGCTGCAGCAAAGAGGAAGAGCACCCCTGGGTCTTAATGCTAGTCCGATTACTATTTCCTCCTTCCTCATCATTGTTATTTCAAAAATTAAACGTTAACTATCGAATGAAAAAAATAATGTAAGGCCCTACTACTTGTATATTTTATCGACTATGCTATACATATGCCTGACTAAACAATACGTACTACCGTGTTTTTTTTTTAAAAAATCTTGCATATATACCGCTTAGTGAAAGCAATGCATTTCCTCAACGTCTAACACCGGACATTAGCAGTATTTAGTTATATCTGCAACTGCTTCCATTCTTCATTTTATTTTTGTCTGTCTGTCGAAAACAACGCAATTAGTAGCCGAATAATCTTTATACATTGGCCCTTGTCTAATCTTCACATGTTTTCAGCTAGCATTCAGTGTCGGAAATATGCATTTATTGGCGTATGAATTGCCAGCTGTGTCTTTAAATTGAATCAACATTATTTTTTGAAAATAGATTGTAAAAATAAAAGACAAAATTGCTCGGGTCTGACATAAACAGTGGGATGGGACGACTTTTGTCTGACTATTTGTTTTCTCGTTTGAAAAGCAAAACGCCACCTATTTCATAAACTGTCTTGTCGTCTTTAATGCTTGTGTTATATGTATTTTCCGTTCAAGCAGTGTCGGTGGCTATCACGAATGTGATCTTTATTTTAATAATAACGGCATTTTCTCGTATCTTGATGGCAAACGTGAGTCAACGTTACTGATGCGGATGCATGAAATTTGACAAGCATATGTGATTTCTAACGGACGGCTTTGTTGAGAGATGAATGTTGCAACCGCCGCTGGAATATTTTTTAAATGATTGGAAAAATACAGCTATCATCTGCCGCTTTAGGCTATACACGCAAAGGTCGCTGCGCACGGTAAACGTTACGGCGACGGCGAGCATCGCGCCAGATGTTTATTTGTTTAAATGAGCGATTATGACTGTTTGACCCAAACCATCCCCGGCCACCATAGCTTTAGGACCATGCGGAGAATTGGGGCCTCGGTCGTGTACCCTACTGATGCCTTTACTCTGCTACGTTGCTTCCTGCATCTTTTGCATTCCACGATAATGTCCACATTAACGGCGGCTACAGGGACTGGCGTGCGCGGTGATCACGCCAGCGGAGACGTGCGGCCACGGCGGTACCTGGTAAATGGACGGTTCTTTCAGGAGTCTCCTGCCGCGCGCTCCATTGTGTCCACGCTCCGCTTTCGCTCCCCAGAATCGCGGCGAGCTGTCAGCACTGCCCCCTCTTCCCCCCTCTCTCCCCTCCCTCTCTCACTCTCCCAGTCTCTCGTCGTGAGCATATGGCATCTCCGCCAGCATAAGTACTTTGCAATGGTGAAGGATATTAAGAATTCTTTATTTGCCTATTCCACAACAGTACATAAGATTTTTAAATCGCGCCATCCAGTCCGAGTCATGTAACGTAAGAGAATTAAATAGCACAAAACAAAAGCAAGGCACGGACAAAACATAGAAGTAGACGTATAACTAGGAACTGCAGAGGTACGCATTTATGCAATAAATGCGAAATAAATAGAAGGAATGGATGAAATAGAAAATAAGGCTAATAGAGGATAAATATAAAAAAGAAATGGCTAAAATAGGAAATACGGTAAAGTGCAATGTGCAAACTGTAAAGTATCGTTCTGTCTAGTAAAGTATATTGTGTGTTTATGAGGCTGAAGATTGATCGCACTGCGCTGAATTGCCAAATTGCAGAGGGGTATAAATTGTTCTTAACCCGGGTGGTGGCAGTCCTGATGCTGCTTTATCTTCGGCCGGGCCTCGATTTGGAGAGCAGCTTTGGCCAGGGTGAGTCAGGTCACGCAGAACTGTGCGAGTCCTGTTTATGCTATACGCTCAGGTTGTTATGTATGGGCTCTAGTGAAGGAAGAATAAAGCAAAACGTTGTATATGTTGTGCAAAACGAATAAGTATTACTCCCCGTCGGGGAATCGAACCCCGGTCTCCCGCGTGACAGGCGGGGATACTAACCACTATACTAACGAGGAGATGTTGAGTTTCTGTTTTCTACATATTTTTTTATATTTAATCATGTCTTATTTGCTAAATTCGTGTATATTTGTTGGTATATATTTTAATGGATAGAGATTTTCCTATAATGTCAGCATAGATATAGGCCAATATTATATATGAGGGGGCATGCCGTTACTGATGATCGGGGTAAAGTACTGTTTTTTTAAGAGAACGAGATTCTTTTAGTTGGACGCTGCCATCTTCGGCTTTGCATTAGTGACTTGGCGCAACGGGGGAAGCAATTACATATAGAGAATTTGTCTTTTAAAACGACGATAGGCCTACGGTGTAGCCAATGTATTCATCCATAAAACCATTCTTTAATTTACTGCGTTACTGTCACTACAATAACTGACAAATAAAGGATGATCATTGTTAAACCGTAGCAATACCGTGTGTATATATATTTGACCAGGGTGAGTCAGGTCACGCAGAACTGTGCGAGTCCTGTTTCCGTATCGGTTGTAAGGTATGGACTCTACTGAAGGAAGAATAAAGCTATTGGTATGTTGTGCAAAACGAATATTTATTTATTTGTTTGTTTGTTTATTTATTTAACTCAGGGTACTTCCAGCTGAATATCACTACCATCAACATGTAAAAACCTATTTTCTATATCCTTATTTTGTAACTTAGTACGTCTAACATCTACATCATAATTTAATTTAAAAGTAATTAAGGAGATACGCTAGTGCGCTTTAACTGCATGCAAGTGCAAAACGAACTATGGTCTTCAAATTGAAAGGAGTTTTGTTATTTCAATTGACATATTACAACGACTATATGTCTTGACTTCATGTCACTTGTCAATCAATATATTCCATATTACAACAAGAGAAACAGAGGCTTAGATATACACAGAGCATAATGGACTGTACTGATTGTCATTGTCATTAGGTAATATTATTATTGTTTATTTCTGTGTAAGGTTCTCCGTAGTGGGATCAGGGGTCTATGCATACCCTGGCAGATTCAGGGGGCCCAGCAGTATAGGAGGTCTTGAATATATCAAATTGTAAGCTATACGCTCAGGGAACTCAAGAAACATGATACAACAAACTGGGAACTTTACTGTGGCTAACCCCCAAACCCCAAGCTGGCAAACAACCACAAAACTCACCTTTCACTGGTATTCCATTTATAATTTAAAGCAGATTACTATGCTCCTTTTGGAGATCATACTTTCTAATTTGCTTCTCCAGATGGACCTTGTGTAGTTCCTTAACAGAGAACAGAGGTTTTGTTGTGGAATAAGTTGATACTGGGCTCGGCCATGTCGTCGAAATGGATAGATACCTCATTACCTGGGTCAGCCAGGCTCTGTCAGATGCGAATAGGTAACTACATACTGTACAATCAGCAAATGCTATTCTGGGGGTGTGGCATCCCATATTTCTTCAGAAAGTGGCAGCAGTAGTGGGGGTCCAACAAGGGTGCCATGAAGAGCAAAATTAGGATGATTCCAATGACCTTTGAGTGACAGGGGCCCTAAAAAATGTGGAAACCCTACCACACGCACACGTACCTTCTTTTCTTTGTACCCCACTTTCTGATGCTTTACTGTCTTTGTCAAGCACCTCTCACTCAGTTCTTCCATTCAGTGTGTAGGTGCCTGATGTTAGACGTCACTGCGGTGGAGCCCCACCGTCCCATCAGCCCAGCCCAAACACCAGCCAGTTTTGAGTTCTCTGGGAAATGCTGTTACCAAAAGCTAATGTGCAAAATTAGTCATACGAGCAGAGCACAGAAAGCACTCAATGACGCTCACAGTACATAAACTTATGAGTTTCATTGCATTGGCGCACTGCTCAGATAAACACAAATATAGACACCAGTGCACACATGATCTATTTGGGAATGCGGGGAACTAAAATAGCCGAAGCCAACTACTTCTGCATAGCAGTTCTCGTATTCCTTCTGCTACTGTCAATCACATAACATAAAACAAGATGGCTGACAAGAGCTGGGAATTGTGTCTTACAGGCAAGTTTCTCTGTGTTTTTTTTTATGACGTAACAAATGTCAGAACTGTATATTTGTCATACGAGACAGGAATGTAAAGGGTATTTGAAAACAGAACAATGATGTGTGTCTTTTATTACATTTGGCATCCATGAGGTCGAGAGACATGCCAGGTTCTTGACCTTTTCTGAAGCATTTGAGTGAGTGATCTACTCCTGCATCTAAAGGGCTTGTTCAAATGTACCGAACTCCTCTTTGAACATGATTTAAAACATTTCGCTGTTGTTAGTCTTTTTTAGTTGATTATGTAGGCGTACTTTTATGGAAGTCTTTAGAAAGTGAATGTGATTTCTCAGCCTACATACGTATTTAAAGAGCAGCATGGGCAATAGTAGCTAAAGATGAGGAACTTCTGGTCCAGGCAGCAGTGTGAATATGAAAACAAATTTCTGGCTGTGTGTATATGCAAGCTGCCCGTTACAAAGGTGTCTGAGTGTTTTGTTAGTGCCGTGCATGAGCTGTGTTGTGAGTGCAGTATGCGCCCAGCATTAAGGATTCTAGGCCTTATTTTCTCCTCCCATAGTTTGTCTGGCCTGTCTCCTGGCGGTCCATGCGGATATAAAGGCTTTTACTCAAGTGGGTCAACTGTTTGTGCACGAGTTGAAGAGAGAAACCTTCCAGGGTGATTTTGAACCATTCCTCAAACACTATGGTGAGAGCATGTTTGAGAAATGACTCACTGCCAGCTCATGGTCATTGGCTTTCAGACTCAGGTGTTGAGAGCATCCTTGCCATTGTACCTCATTTTAATCAGGCTTTAATGTGAATTGTTCTGATGAATAATTGGGTAAAATTGTAACCTAAAAAATAAGCTAAGCAACCTGCAAAACAACCTCATACTTAGAGGAAAAGTGTGACATTAAAGTTGAGTGTGGGAGTGTCTGTGTGCATTTGTTGTATTAGTATAAGTATTTAGCAATTAGGAAAAAGAGAATAGATTTAGCCTAGCCAGAAATTATTGCTGTGTAAACAATTGCTCATTTGTCTATGTGAGCTTAAACATCGTAGCCAATAAACATGCACGGTGTTCCCCAGCAGCGGTGTACCCGGTTTGCAGCAGCAGCTGTTTTCATGATTTGCTATAATTAATCATTCCACTAGATGGAGTCATGAGCTAAGTAAAGTAGGGTCAGCATCATTGGCTGGTCTTTCATTCTTTTTTAAACGCTCCAAGATATACCTATGATGTCACCCGGCTGTGGTGCTGTTGCAGAATGATGTGAAAATTAAATGTGAGAGTAAAGTAATCAAAATCTGATGTTAATGGAATCCAAATGAATATGAGGCTTATGGATTCATATTTCCTGTGCGATCTGATGTGGAAAAAAGGCCGGGTGTACGATGATCCCATGGTATTCAAATGCAATAAGCAGTACTTCCCAGACCTGCCCCACTGGCTTCGGTTCACCCAGAGGCATCCAATGGATAATGGATTCCTGTACGGAACCCCCTTGGAAGAGGACCAAGGCAAGAACGTGATTGAGGTACTGATTCCCAGTGCCTGCTCGAGTGGACTGCCTATTCCACTGCTATCAGGAATTTCCTTGGAGAAAGTGTTTGTAGTACAAGAATGTCCTAAGGGTCATATGATCAATAATCTGTAGGATCTATTACAACAGAAAGGTCAAATGGGGCTCAGCAAACGGCACAAATTCCAAGAATAAAAGTGACATTCTTTTTTGTGCTGTTGAGATCACGAAACACCAACCATGTAGAAATTACTATTTATAAATAAGGACATTATTAGACAGTTGCTTTACAGCAAACAATGCATCTTCTTTCAGTTAACAGACCCTCAAGTTCATTGCAGAAATGTTAAAGATTTAGGTATATAATCCAGTAAACATTATTTTCCACAAGGCATTTAGGATTAAACATTTTTGGATTTATCTACATGACAGATCACAGTCATTAACAAGCGGAGCTATGATACCTTCCGAGACAGGATGGTGATAACTGTTGGACCACCAGGTACAGCAAGATCTTTTTTACATTTGATTTTATGCCAAACTAACGTGACATGTTTACTTGTAAGGGACAGTAATAATAAGTTTCCCTTCAGGAAAGAAGATGCCATATCAAGCTGAATTCTACATCCCCCTGAGGGAAATTGAGAAGGTGCTGTCCTCTGATGTTCAGGATGATATAAAGAATGACATTCAGAAGATGTGGGGGGCGACACACAGACTGACCTTTGTCAATATCAGCTCTGCAATAGAGAGAGGGGGCAGAGTGCCTCTCCCCCTGCCAGGCCACTATGAGGGGTAAGCAACGAACACTGCAACGAACACTGCAACGGACACTGCAACGGACACTGCAGAATCATACACTGTTCATGTTTAAAGCACATTTCTGAGTACATTTAGACATTGGGGTTCCTCAGCCTGGACACTTTCACTCCACTTCAGCACAGGACTCAAACTCAGCAGCAGTTTAATTTGCTTAAAGAGGCTCATTGACGTGCATTACAGGTAGGTCTCTTAATCTAGTTAAACTGCTGTTGAGTCAAAGCCTTATGGTAACATTGATTGGATATATGCATGCATATACACATGTATTCTTTATTCAGATTATATAAAATTGTATATATATATATATATATATATATATATATATATATATATATATACTGTATATACGCAGTGGGGGAAAAATATGGGAAATCTAACCGGACAGGCAATGGAAAGCAGTGGTCTGGTCTCCAGGCTTTGTGGTGCAGGCAGGTTGTGACAAAAGGCAGCGGCTGTCCCCGCGCATATGTGCTGTTTCCATGGCAACCCATCTGTCGCATTTGCACATTCTGATGGTCTACATTAGCACCACCAGTTGTTTTACTTCCTCCCAAGCTTGCAAGTCAGAGGGGCAGCATACTGGCATACACCAGTGTTACATGTATGTAATGATGTCAGAATGTCATGCTCACAAAAATGCGATAATGTTACAACACTTAATAATACTACAATATGTTTAACCTCGCAGTGTCACACCTAGATAATGGTGCCACTATAATGCATATTTGTTTTGTTACCTCTTTCCCGTTCAATACTCATGTCTTTTGTTAGCTCCTTTATCTTAATATATAGGGGGAAAAAATCGTAAAAGATGAAAGCTAAAAATCAAATAGCTTACGGTAACATTGAATAAACTCTTTTAAAGTAAATGAAAGTGTTCACAAAGCAATTTACACTAGTGGCCAAAATTGTAGAAACACCTAGAATTTTCGGCAGTATGCCCTAAAAATTACTACACAAATATTGGTAGTAATGTTTATAAACAAAGAATGTTACAAATATCATGCATTGGATGATTAAATAAATAACTGGAGCAACAGATGAATAAAGTTCTGCAATCTCTAAAAATTATGTGTTGGTTTTGGTATGGTTTTGGCCAGTAGTGTAACTAGGGAAACTCTTTACATTGTATTTGGAAATTATAATATTGCACCTATAAATTGTAACTGGCATCTAGCTGTAACCATTAAATTACTACTCATCTCTCTTTGTAATTATATCTGAGTGCAATCAGGAAAAGGGGGGTATGTCTTTTTTCAGGGTGTATGTGAAGCTAGGCTCTGAGCAGCCCTTCTCAGATTGCCTGCTGCGGACTGAACGTCCCGAGCACCGGCAGCAATGCAGAGCTACTGAAAAGGCCTCCACTAGCTGTACAGTGTGCTCCGATCCCAGCAACTGCATTACATGGTGCAACACCACTCTGGTCAGTGCCGCTGCATGGTATGGTGCACACTGCGGCCCTACATGCATGATGATGCTGCAGTGTTGCTTTCGGAAACACCAGCCCTAACTGCGTATACGACAAGAATATAATTTAGTCAGATTATCACTCGTTACTGTATGTAAATATCAATATATAATTATGTTGTTATCATTAGTAATTACACCTTAGGTCATAAAATGACATGTTCAAAGTAACAATAACACTGCGTTTGGAAAAAAAATTATAAAAACTGTGACCCTCACAAGAGAATTCGCTTGGCTCTGTTCCAGACAGATGTATCTGAGCAAAAACGGCATATTTAAGGCATAAAGTTATAAAAGTTACTGATCTTGTGCTTGGCACGTACCTGGTCCGCCAAACTCTCCTTGGCTCTCTCCAGATCGACCTGTCCAAGCCCCCGCCCCCACCCCCGGCACCAACCCGGGGTTCTGAAATTCTGGAGGCTCAGGGATTCTACGACCCCCCCGAATCGCCTCCCACCCATGACTACCTCCCGGCATACATCGGGATGGTGATCGTCCCCCTTGTGCTGATCGTCCTGCTGTGCGCCGTCCTGGCGTACGTCATGTGCTGCCGGCGAGAAGGCGTGTACGTCTGGCAGCTCCTCTCAACTGCTTATACCTCGAGTTACCGGCCGTTAACCTCACAAAAAAAAAAACATGAAGAAAGCTTAGAGTGAAACATATATGCAATGCAAGCTCTGTATGAAGCGTAATGCAAAACAATACAAAGCTAAGCAGACGTTCAACACTTCCCGTGTATGAATGCAAAGCCACTCAGCTGACTTCATTAGCTTTGTTTTAAAGCCTACATCAATGGTGCAAAAGACAGCGAAATATTCTGCTGCAGTGTGTAACATTGCTGACTGCTGAGGTGATAATTTTCTTTCGTTTTCTTCCCAGGGACAAACGGGATGCAAAGACAGCTGAGTAAGCACATCTCTGCCTCATCGTGCCACCCGCTCGACACAGCCATGTTTTATAGTGGTCATGCTCTGTGTGATTCCAAATGCTACTACCAGCCAAAAGACACAACGGGTGCTGCATACTACTGAATGCAAAACAGACACCACAGCCTCCAGTAGGCAGGCGTGTATCTGACCGCAGGTTCTGCATCTGTGAAAACTTTGTTCATGAACCTAAATAATTTCATATTCTGATGTCAAATCAAACAGCAAAAAGTATCTACCACGGTCCCAAAGTGATCTGAAATGAGATACCCAGTATAATTAGTTAAATACATGCAACAGCATTCCAGGCTGAATTTATTATGATCCTTCCTGCAGAGCAGACATTTAGAATGAGAGGAAGTGCTTGCTGTGCACCTGCTGTCTTTGGGTACATGAGGGGTGGAAAGTTCAGGTGCAGAAAGTAAAAATCCAGACCTAGATTTTGTTTCAAACAACCAGTTGAATATTCTATAGGAATGTGACTCTTTATACTCAACTGGTTGGTTGAAACAAAATCCTGGTCTGGATTTTTACTTTCTGCACCTGAACCTTGCCCCTCTGGGGTACATCCCGCCTCTCCCTCCCAGCATACAGCTGTACCACCATCGCACCATCCACAGCGACTCAGATGAGCTCCGGGGCATGGCCGACAGCCGCCATGCCTCCCGGCCCCAGTCCACCCTGCCCATGTTCAACGCCCGCACAGGAGAGAGGATGCCCGCCCTCCAGAGGCAGTTCCATGCAGACAGCCCCCACATCCCCCTCATCATGGCCCAGCAGTGAGTTTCTATGGTACTATAACGGTGTTAAAGCTCCCCTCCCCCCCATGACCCTGGAGCCCAAAGCCCTTAAAGAGCCACTCGCACAATTATGTCAGGCAAGTTATTAGGAGACTCTCAGAAAAGGAGCATTTAGATTAGTCAAACACTACTAAACAATCCAAAAATAGAACATGGTTATGGGTGCAACTTGATGTTTTTTCCCAAGTTAAATCAGGTGCAAAACTTTTATATGTCAAGTGATTTAAGTAGCGGGTAACTCTAGAAAGCTATAACATATAAAATATCAACAGCCTTATTGAGCTGATGTATGTACAGCATTCTACATTTTGTTGGAGCTTACTTTCAAAATCATTCTAGATAATGATATATTTATTGCTGCCTCAATATTTTTTTTCAACAATCCCTTGCTAAGACTTTCTGTTCTGGTTTTTTAACCAATTGTATTTTTAGTGTGTTATATTTTAACTGTTACACAAACTTAGGCAATGCTAAATTTAATGTTATCTAACTTACTCTTTCATTTCACAGAGATCCAAACACAGATATACCTTCCAGGTAAGACTGCCCTATTCACTTCGCAGGACACTGCACCTAAACCATTTCGATTTTCAGCTTTGTGTGCTGTGAACAAGCTGCAATACCAACTTCATCCAGATGATGGCAACATTGGTAACTTTTAGAAAGACCCGTGAAGGAGGTCAAGGCAAAATGGTAGGTTTGCTAAGCTGATTCAGTACGGGACTGGTCAGTTAGCGAGGGTGTAGTACTTTTAAACTTACAGACTTCTAGCTCATCATTCTGACTGGTAATTGTTGAACTGTAATGGTTTTTTTTTTTTATCCTCAGGTAACCGATATATTAGAAGACGCCTGGGTTTCACAGAATCTGGCTTTTCTACATTAACCGGTTTGATGAAGTCAGAAGACTACGAAACACCTTCCTTATTCTGTCCGCTGGTTTTGTGATCATATATCTTAACAGATATTACAAACATTATAGTTTAATATTAGTTAATAATTTCTACTTTTATTGATAGGCTATTTTCCATTAGTGTAATGCCACAAGCATTTCAATTAAATCTAATTTCTGTGATTAAAAGTAAAATTTTGCTGTGGTACATTAAATTAATTGATTAAATTTATACCTGGTTGCAAAGTATAGTATGATACAATAAGGTTTAAAGGGATATCGAACATACATTTTGCTGGAAATTTCTAATGTCACATACAACAACAAAGCATAAAAATTTATACTCCAGCTTATTTTTAACATTTTGAAAGTATAGGGGCGACAGTCCATGAATTTATTAAGACCAGGCGCATTCTGCGTAACCATGCCTTTGTCCAATAGGTTATACGAGGATAAATCTCTTCAATGATCAATAATCGATGTAATACTTTGAATTCGAGGTGCTAAAATATCGGCTTTAAAAATTAAAATTCGTAAATACATTTTACACTGAAAAAAATCACATGAAACAAAAATACTTTTCGATTATGAAAAGCGTCGTTATCCAACTATTTGTGAATCATACCAATTAATACGCGCTTGAGGCTAGAGAACAATTAGCCAATGAAGCGGGGTTATACGTGTAGGTCTTAAAAAAGGTCCAATCAATCACTCCTGCCGGTTTGCTCACGCAATGGAATTAATAATTTACAGATTTTGAAACTGAGATCTACATAATGCATAAATTAATTGTGACGAATACACTGTTAATCACCTGTTAACCTGTACAAATACTACAGATAACCACCTTAGTTAAACAAAAAATCGTATTAGTTTCTTATTAACTTACCGCAGACTTATTAAATGTAGTAATAAAAATAGTTAAGAAGCATAAAATAAATTCACACACATATATAAAATGTGGGCATTTAAACTTATACATTTCTAATATATGATATACATAAAGTTATCTTGGTCATAAATGCAAAATATAGGAAAATCCTTATCCAAGTGGTTCAGGGAAAAGACAGTAGACAGCCCGGAATGGTATCCTTTCTGTCCAAAGTAGTAAAACGCCAAGCAGCAAGGTCGGCGACGATCCACTCGTTAAATTGCATTTTATGCTGTAAAAAGTGAAGTACGCGGATGGAGCAAGGCATGAGTCCCGCTCTCAGCCCAGGCGCTTGGGCTCGGGCGTTTGAGGACCCTCGGCGTTGCGCTTATTTCTGCAGGATATCAGGCAGACGACATCACCAGGTGGACAGAGGTCGTCTATGAGCTGCTGGGCACCGCGCGGCCGCCGCCAAGGTGTAAGCTGGGGTAACGTGCGCTGATGGTTTTAAACAAGCCCCCACCCCCGATTCCCTAAAGATACATAACAAAATCTAAATTACAAAACCCCCCATTTATTTCGGCTGTGTATAGGATTTTGTTTGTTATTTTTTTGTCAAAAAATAACTGGATTTAGCAGCGTGCTTAGAATGGGCACTTAAGTGCTTTTCCAGATTTGTTTTAATTTTGAAAACGGACTTTATTTTTAACGCGAATTGCATGCAGATGCAGTGCCTAGAAAGAGTTGTTAGTGTCACAGATGTGACGTATTTATTGGTATAAGCGTGGAATCTTATTGTAGTCGTTTGAATAGCCTATTATAATCAATTTTGTACGGATAAATGTGTGGTACTTTTAAGCTCATACTGCGTGTTATGGTGATTGTGTCTTGAAGACATTTATTATTTGAATGAGAAACTGAGCCAGACACTAATTTCCATAAATCCTTCAAACACTGTCGCAGTGGGGATCTAAGGGCTGTTTGTAATAACAATAAAAAACATATAAATGAATTAAAAATCGCGAAGAAACTTACATATTCAGTATTTTCACTCTCCTTGCTGTAGTTAATGCCATTGGCTTTGTCTTTGGCAGATTTTTAGATGGGTTTTTTTAAACAGGTGTAAAGATTTATCTTTAAAGTACTAATTTAATTAATTAATTAAACAAAATTTCATTTGTTCATCAGTAACAATAAAATTCGTGTTACAACTGAACTGAACTGTAGTATTCACAACACTAACCCATTTCCGTTATGGCTATTTAGTTATATAGTGTAACCGATGGATAGCTGACTAAGACTTTTAACTGTTTGTAAAATGTATCCATTCATCTTCATCTCAATAGCTTTTCCAGAACTGGGTTACAATGCACGTGCAGTTTATCCCAGGAGGCAGTAGGGCTCACCCTTCTTCAGATGTCAGTCCTGTTTGCATTTAATTAGAGAAAATGGGTGTAATTTGTGTGGAAATGCATGCCACATTAATTTTCCTAATTAACGTGTAATGTTGTGATTGGGTCAAATTACTTTTACTGGCATCATCCGGTTTTTTTTCCCTTATCACAAGTACTGCGCTTACATTCCCCTTCTGTTCGTCTCAGCATTAAGCATCTTCCCTGCCTCTGGCAGGGTCTCCTACAAATGCCCCAGTCTGCCTCTGTGCACCAAAGACCAGCTGTTTAACTGGGCAGGTCACTTTGAGGGATGTTTCTGTGCCCTGTGAGAGGCCGCCGTCTCGTTCGGGGAGCACGGCATCGTAAACTTCCATAGGCCAGAGTCACTGCAACGCTAACTGGAAAAGCTATTTCTGAGAATATATGTGAGGATCGACATCTGTTTGTCATACACCAATGGCTTTCTGCCTTCTGCCACTTGATTAAATGTGTCTGATCCAGATTCCAGTGCTGATAGGTTATTAAATACACAGCAGTTTCATTAATCCATGCAGGACTCTTTCATTGATTTTGCAAGTGTTAAGGTATCACACATACACACATATATATATATGTGTGTATATATATATATATATATATATATATACATACAGATGCTTATACTGTAACATTGTAATTCAGGCAATATTGTTTACAAAGGGTTGCAAATTACAATCTAGCTGCCAAGGTATGAAACAGAAAGTTTTATATATAAATATGCTATTGTTTCAGATAAGTTTAAAATAAGTTTTTGCATCCAAAAATGCTTCGTCCCTGATGCCCACCGAGCACAACAAAATCAGATGTCGGCGCTCAGGTGTTGTTGTGCTGATCCAAGGTTAGACAAGCGTTCAGGGCAGTTTTTCTGAAGATTGCATTAATGCAGTTCTAGGTATTGTACAATCTGTGCTCCACTGAGAGATATAGTGAGAAATTCAAGATGCCACAGATGTAAGGTAGACCACTTAACATGCTTTATTTCAGCATCCAAAATAATTAAAAACATCTCCAATTATTATACATATACAAAATAGGTACAGATCTTCTTGTGTTGAACCCCCAGAATGTGTCTGCTTCTTTGATGATTTTTTAAAATCTTTTCCATTTTTCCTTGTTTTCATTTAAAAAACAAAAAATCCTTTTGCTGAAAAGAAAAAGAACGAACAAACAAAAACAAACTCTTGAAAGAGGTGTACTGCAGAAGCAACAGCATGACAACAGGATGGGCTGGGGGCTGACGACCGGAAAACATGAAAATCAAGGGAAAATGTAGGTGACAAGAACTTGGAAAAAAAAACTGCAACAAAACTTAAAACAAATCCACATGCTTAATCTACATCAGACAGGATTGCGTGGAACATATCTACAGTAATGTACTCTCACTGGTGAACTCCGCTGTAGAGCTTCTCAAACAACACTTTAAAAAGAATTACAACCAGTTTTGCTCCACTGACAAGCAAGAGATTTTATTTATTTTGAACTGTAGCACCAAAGATCCTACAAGCATCAGTGACAATAATATAAAACTACAATAGTAGATCTTGCATTGTACACCATTGATAGGACCTCCTGAAAAAAAATAGCACCTTTCACAGCGGCCACTTGCTTTTCAAAACATACGTTTTGTGTCAAACCTTTCCTGGTGTTTCAGAACAATCTGGATATCTTTTCTGAGGTAGCCATAAGATTTAAAAATTAACCCCTGTCTCTAACATTTTTTCGGTGACTTTTAAGAACAATGGCTCTCCAGTGGCTGTTTCCCTTGTGGTTAGAACAACAAGACACTTAACTGTTGTTTTTCAAATTTATTAAACACCAGAAATGGTACATAGCATTCGTTTGTTTTTGTCATTGTCCTTCCGCATCAGTAAAAAAAAAAACAAAAACAAAAAAACATGGTAAAAAAGTCACCTGTATTTCATTATGTTTGCTTTCCTTGTATACTCCAGGGGGATTTTACACTTACAAATTATTTTCCTGTTGCCAGTGAAACAAAAGATTTTTTTAAAGTGTCCCTTGATGTTGCTTGATAAAAGTAGTGGTCCCAAAAATGGTTTTAGAAGTTGACAAGACACAAACACCGTCTTCAGGACTGTAGTTTTAAGCAAGTGGACCGTTTTCAGCCGAATGACATTTTAGGTTTTTTTTTTAATGCATAGAAAAAGAGTTTAGAGAGATGACTGCTAGAAAAACAACAATTTCAAGTCCAGATTTCATTTTTACAAGAAGCAGACTGGGCCAACTTCAATGCCAAATTCCTGATTGGGTGCACCAACGTCCATAGGAGCGATGTCAATGATGGGCAAGCGTGATGTTTTTGTTGTCTTGTACTCAATGACTGTCTTGCCCCAAGCGCCAGTATGTGACTGTGATAAAGGAGAAGACAATAGAATGAACATCAGATTTTTCGCAAGGTTGGCATAACATTTTAATCATCATCCACTCTTCATTTCACCTTCCCTACTACTGCACTGTAACATAATCTTCTACATATGACATGGTTTTTATACTACTACACTAAAGTGAAGTCACTTTATAGTCACTTTATAGTTGTTGATTTCCTAGTGTCTATTTAACTCAATTGTCAACTTTTGTACACCTTCCTGAATCAGCCTGTGAAATTGACCAAATGTGACGGGGCTTATGTTTATTTTTCACAGCATCTATCCCCCTCCAGGCCCTAGAGGGAGCCTTGGAAGTGGGAAAGTAGAGTGGAGGACTCACCGTGCAGCCATCCTCGCTGACGCTGTAGGTGAAGCGGCTGTTGCCCTCGGCTCTGATCTCGATCTCGTTAGATCCTTGCAGGAGCAGGGCCTTCTTCAGGTTGCCGGCCTGCTGGTCCATGTAGGCAATGCTGTTCTTGCAGTGGTATGTGAGGTTCTGGGAGGCTTCGTTGGACATCAGGCGCATGAAAGTCAGCTGGATGTTGACGTCATCTGAGTCAGAGCCCTCACTGCCATACTGGAACTGAGAGAGTTGGCACTGTTAGCATTCCAAGAAATCATTGGTTTACCTTAAGGATTCCTCTGCACTATAAACCAGTGTTTCCCAAACCAGTCTGCGGGGAGCCACAGACGGTCCATGTTGTTGCTCCTTCCTTGCTCTGGCAGGGAGTTCGGAGGGAGCAAAAACATGGACCGTCTGTGGGTCCCCAAGGGCCAGGTTGGGAAACACTGCTATAAACAAACACAGAATGTGCTAGAAAACAGTGCACAAAAGGATACATGCTATCCTGTCTATCCCACAAATAAAATCTAGCTTCCCTACAATCATTGTGGGTGCATGAGCAGCACACTGAGTTAAATACACAGCGATAACTAGCGGTATTTTCTGTTCTCTCACCTGGAAACCATCAGTCATGGCCTCGCCAAACCAGACGTGCTTCTTCTCTTTGGTGTTCTTGCTTGTGTACCAGGTCTTCTTGGGAATGTCAGGCTGAGTTGGGTAGACACATGTCTGGCCAGTCTCAAGGTTGCAGTACACCTTGATGGCATCCAGAGTGCATCCCTGGTTGGGGTCAATCCAATACTCTCCTGCAGAGGGGTGATATGATGGAACTGAATGTGAGGCCAAAAGATACACAAGAGCTGTGTATAAAAGCATGAGTCTATGGAATTGACCCATTTCAGCACTGCGTGGCAACTAACCGCTCTTCCAGTCAGGGTGGCACATCTTCAGGTCCCGGCAGCTGCGGGCAGGGTTCTTCTTTGTGCCCTGTGGGCTGCGGATGTTCTCGATCTGCTGGCTCATGGTCTTGAGGGTAGTGTCAACCTCCAGGTCGCGGTCACGCATCATGTTGGCATCATCAGCTCTGTAGCCAGCTCTGTAGGGATCAGGTGCCTTCTCCTGGGCAGGCATGTAGGGCAGGGAAATTTCGAATCCACCACCGGGGGCTCCAGGAGGTCCTGGGGGTCCGGGAGGTCCAGGAGGACCCTTGTTGAGAAAAGGAAAGATAAAAGGAATAGAGAAGTATGATCCTATGACTCTCATATAATATAAGATCCAAGTTGTTTTATGTTTCAGTGTGCAAAACCTACAGCAGGTCCCAATTCTCCATTACGACCACGGGGTCCAGGTGGTCCACTAGGCCCGGGCAGACCTCCAGGGCCATCTTTACCAGCGGAACCAGAACTGCCAGAAGGTCCCTGGATTGGGGAGAAAAATGTTAAAAGTTAGGCCATGCATTAGTGGAAGCACTACTGTAGTGGAAGATTACGAATATGAGAAAACAATGTATAGGTAACTACCAATTTCTTCATGGAAGTATGCAGATATATTTGTTTAATAAAAAATATTTAGCAAAATATTTTCACTTTATATTGCTATATTACTAGTACTTGACTGCAGAAGCACATCCATAAGTTTGCAGACATCAAGGAAATGTTGCTACTTACTCTAGGGCCAGCAGAGCCAGAAGGTCCAGCAGGTCCTTGCTCGCCAGAAGGACCCTATGTGAAGGAACATCCGACATGAAGAGGACTTTATAAGTAAAAAGGATATTGTACATGTAAATATATGGAAGCTGGAGTTTTGGGATCACAGTACTTAATTTCAGAATCAGAATCTTTATTCGGCAAGTACAAAAAGTACAAGGAATTTCTTTTGGTGCAGTTAAACATGACTTATCAGTTAAAGATACAGTTAAATATATAAACGGTATCAGTTCAGATTGAATAAAATATCAAAGCAGTGATGGGAGGATGACTTATATGTAAGGGTGTGCAGGTCAGCAGGCTGCATGTTTACTCACTGGGGGTCCGGGCATGCCCTGCAGACCAGTGAAGCCTCTGTGTCCCTTCATGCCTCTCTCACCAGCTTCTCCCGTCTCACCCTTGTCACCTCTGGCACCGGCGGGGCCCTGCACAAGGAAGACAAATCAGCCTTCTGGCTTGCGTTTCTTCCCGAGTGAAATGCATGATTTCGCATGTTTAACGTGCGAAGGCCTACTTACGGAAGGGCCACGGACTCCGGCGACACCAGCGACACCAGCGGGACCAGCAGGGCCCTGAAACATAGGGAAATACATGTGGTCATGCAACAAAACAGACCTATTTCCATCACAGAATGGTTATCATGCTAATGGCTAAAGGTGTGCATTGTAAAACAGACTTCATTTAGAAGAAGTACAATACATTCTATGTATAATAGTCATTCCATAATATTATACCCTCAGCTTGATATACATTTAATTTCTGACATGGTTTAAGCAATTGCAGCTTGGCCTATAATGTCAATTTTTTGTATATAGCATTGATAGGAATGTGTTTTCAGTGGAGGTAAGGGAGCAGTATCACACATAGCAGAATCCCCTCCTACTCCTCGTACTTACAGCCTCTCCGCGGTCACCAGTCTTTCCAGATGGACCGAGGGGACCAGGGGCACCAGGAGCTCCAGGGGCACCAGGAGCACCAGAAGGACCATTCTCACCTCGGTCACCCTAAGAGAGAGAGTGACAGTGGGGTTAGTGCCACTGGGGGAGGAGAAGGACATGAGAAGGTATGAAACCCTGCAGGTCACGACAATCGAAGTTAAAAAACTCCATTCGAGAAAAAATAAGACAGAGGGAGTAAAGTACACAAGCACAAACTACGCTCACTGTGGAAACAGAGCAGGGTAGATAGAAGCATTTTCCAGGGAAAGTTCAGGCTTACCTTGGGGCCAGGAGGTCCATCCCGACCAGAAGAACCCTCGTTACCAGGAGAACCCTGGAGGAGGAGCAGTTATTAATTTAATGTAATAAAATGCACTGAGATGAGAGATGATGCAAAGCTCTAATGGTGTAGCCAGCTTTTATCTTTTAGCATTATGCTCACCTCATATATAACTCATATATACCCTTTCACACCCTTATGTATATACCCTTTCACATCCTTATGTATATAGCCTTTCACATCCTTATGTATGTAGTCTTTTACATCCTTATGTATATAGCCTTTTACATTCTTATGTATATAGTCTTTCACATCCTTATGTATATACCCTTTCACATCCTTATGTATATAGCCTTTTACATTCTTATGTATATAGTCTTTCACATCCTTATGTATATACCCTTTCACATCCTTATGTATATAGCCTTTCACATCCTTATATACATAGCCTTTTGTATGCTTTTGTATATACCCTTTCACATCCTTATGTATATAGTCTGGCATCAAAATTGACTGTGACATATGATTCAGCCAACGACATGATTTGAGAGGGGTGTCCCTCACCTCACGGCCAGGCTCGCCAGGAGCACCACTCAGTCCAGGAGGTCCCATGGGGCCAGGAGGTCCACGCTCACCAACAGGGCCACCAGATCCCTGCTTTCCAGGCTCTCCCTGCAGCACACAAAACATGCCTGTCATCAGAGAGGAACACTACTGCTTTCACAAACTAAAACAAACTGGAATAATATGAAATGTATAATAACCATCCATCTTCAGTTAGCTTATCCTACTGAGAGTCGGGGTTATAATGGAACATATTTTTAAAGGCAACAAAAATAATAAAATGCATAGGTTCTAAATAAATAATCAGGAGTTTTTTTGTATTCAGATATTTCTTTACTATCTTATAATGGCTTAATAAAATCATTGTGGTTCCCATCCAGTCCTCTTGACATAGCAGCCTGACCTTCATCTCATATAAATAAAATTGAATTGAATTGAAGAACACAATCTATTGCAAAAAGACATTGTTCAGTGTCTCTTATACTCCTATAATGTAACGCAGATCTTTGCTCATAAACTACCATAATCAGCCTAAACAAAACCTTTTGGATCTGATGTTGTGTGAGGTGAAGCCGATTGGCCAGCAGCAAAGAGAACTCCCTGCTTTTGTGTTATTAAGTAACCTGTGACATCGTGTATCATGCTTACATACAGTCACTCCAAGCTTTAAGTTGCTGAAATCTGTTGCACATCCATTAATCCACAAGTAACGTAAAATGCTAACATATGCAAACCCTTCAGCATCAGTTGTTCCATACAGTGTTGTACAGTGATTTTGAGGGGCGTCAAAAATGAGTATGAATGTTAACCTGGCAGTACCGGACAAAAGCTGTGCGACAGCTTTCTGGGTGAAGAGTGCAGCTTTTTCTAAATGACTGGTTTCTGAGTGAACGTCACTTGACACCACCAGCACTGCGTGTATAACTCTCCGGGGGACAGTGTGTCTCTCCAGAACTGTGCAGCTTCACGTACCAGTGGGCCAGGGAGACCGGGGAAGCCGCGCTCGCCTCTCTGTCCAGGCAGACCAACAACACCACGCTGACCAGCAATACCAGAAGGCCCAGGAATACCAGGAGGACCCTGGAGGAGACGAGACCAGACACAGGTTAATTCTGTCTCCTGCACCTTCTGTATCTTCCTCTGTCTCCAGATCAATTTTCACTGCATGTAATATACTTATTACTCACAGAGGGGCCATCAGATCCAGGGGAGCCTTTCTCTCCACTGGGTCCTGAAGATCCGGCAGCTCCAGACTCACCGGGACGGCCAGCAGGTCCAGTCTCACCACGAGGACCTTTCTGTCCTTCTTTTCCGGAAGGTCCTGGGGGTCCAGGAGGGCCACCATTACCCTGAGATGAAAGAGACAGGCAGTGCAGAATGACTTACCCTATAACACAACTATTACCAAATACTACTGAGACAGCATAGTGGCATGTATTGATCTGAGAGCCATGCATTAGGAATTACATGGAACTGCAAAGTATTGTATAAAAATGACCTTACAAAAAATTCTGCGTAGTTCCACTGCTCAGTAAAATGCTGAATGTGCATATTGAATCTTAAAGTATATTTGCATGATATCTAAATAGTTTCTACTTGTTGAACATGTGTGTCAATGATTGAGGTAAAAGGGCTGAGAAAGGTTTAAAGCCAGGCTCTGCCTTGCATTATCGAACATTAGATGGATGGATGGATGGATGGATGGATTAGCCAACATGAAAGAAAGATGTGATTCCTCCAATGGTGCCTTAGGAACGGCAGGTAACTTACGGCAGGGCCTGGGGGTCCAACTCTACCAGCAGCACCAGGGAATCCAGCAGCACCCTACACACAGCAAAATCACTGGCGTTATCATACTGCAGTTTGATGTTTGAAATGTCCCAATTAATAAAAATTAATATGTCCGTTAATTTCAGTCCAAATTTCACACTTCTTCAAAACATATTTATAAAGTTTCTATACTCATTAGCCAATTTAGTTTAAGTATAAATTAAATGTATGTATGTAACATTTGTTAAGATGGAACATTGGTACGTACAGGAGGTCCAGCAGCACCACGAGCACCTTTAGGTCCAGTGGAACCAGCAGGACCCTGTAGAGAAGACATTCATACCTCACTCAACAGGCACATGATGAAAATACATAGTTTGCTTTTGGATGCAGAAAGATACCTTCATTGATACATTGAAATACAATCTTCCTGTTGGATAAAACTGGTGTTTTTTATTTACTGGACACCTGTATCAGTTTTTCTCCAATCAATAAGTTTAAAAAATCACAGTAAAAGCATGTTCTACAAGGACATTGGCTGATGCTACTGATAAAATACAATCATTACCAATCTGGTAATTTGAGATCAAAATAGGTAACCATGTTTAATGTGTCTGATGGGGGTCATGTTTTAGAGTTTATACACTGGGGGGAAGCACTAGTCGGGAGTTACCTGAGGTCCAGGGCCACCAACAGGTCCAGCGTTGCCTGGGGGACCAGAATCACCCTTAGGACCAGTGTCACCACTGGAACCAGTAGGGCCAGGCTGACCATCAGCACCCTATAGTGAGGGAGAGGAGCAATGTTCATGACAAGCTAGACAAAACAGTTTTTGATACATTAGTCCAAATATGCCTTTGTTGTGTTATATGTTTTTTTTTTATTCAAATCACTTATATTTACACTAGGAACTGCTATGAGGGCTTCACATCTGTGAATAATTCTCATTGTTGACACGCCACAACCATGAAATGTGTCCTCTGCATTTAACCCATATGTGACATAGCAGTGGGCAGCTATTATTTAATACCCAGGGATTGGCAGTTAGAGGCAGTATCTTGCTCAGGATACCTGAATGGTACCTAACTGGGCAGGGTTTTGAACCAGCAACCTTTCACTCATAAGCACACGTCCCTAACCAGCAGGACGCCACTGCCCACCTTTGCCGTTCACACATACTATAGGAGCTGTTGGCCCATGAGGTAATCTCAGCACAAAATTCATATATGTCAAAAGAGGTTCTTTTGTTTTGTCACGGGTTTTCAGGTCATACTCACAGCAGGTCCTGCAAATCCAGCAGGTCCAGGCAGACCAGTCTCTCCACGATCTCCCTGGAAAAAAAGAGGAGGTTTCAGTTATCGATTTACTTTTCTCTGTACATCAGTTCCAGAGTTACAAGCACTGACTTCATTTTGTCAGATTTTAGTAGCGCTTAAAGGTGCATGTGCAGGACGGGTAGAGACACTTACAGGGGCACCACGACTACCAGTAGGTCCAGAGGGACCAACAGGTCCACCTTCACCCTGGATGCAGAATCAGAGAATGCTGCATGAATTCATCTGAAGAGGCCTTTCAACCCAAGTAATATTTTGTAATATTATAAACTGTGAACATCATAATCTTTAGTGCTTCAGAGGGTGTTTTTCAATGGAATTTCAAGTTCGATACTTTTCCCCTCTAGACTTACCCTCTCGCCTGGGGAACCAGCAGGGCCAGGAGGACCAATGGGACCAGTCATACCACGAATGCCATCTTTTCCAGGAGAACCATCACCACCCTTGGGACCACCATCACCCTACGGGAGAAGTTGGAGTGCATCAGCACTGGGACACACACTCAGATGGGCACGCCTACAGTAGGAAGTGCCCTGTTAAAATATTTCCTATCAATAAGTATTATATGAAGGACACCTACGTATCAGATTTCATATACATCTCCCAAACATGCAGTCCGAGTCCAATCAGAGCCCCCCGTTAGTTTAGTAGAGATCAGATTGGACCTCTCAGTTTTGTAGGTGGGTCGATACTCACTCTGTCACCCTTGAGGCCTGGAAGTCCTGCAGCACCACGCTCACCGGGCATCCCCTGGAGACCTGGGCCCCCCTGACCACCGGGGGCACCAGCAGCACCGGCCTCACCCTAGAGTGGAGAGACGGAGGGGTTAAGATATGTTGTACAGCTAGACAGCCCAAGCAATTCATATATATGCGTACACAGGCAGACACAGACACAGACACACACGCACACACACACACACACACACAGACCTGTACTCATATCTTTGTGGGGACATTTCTATGGGCAGAACCCTAATCCCAACAATGCAGTGACAAACTTAACTCCTACCCAGCCCTAACCCTAACCATTTGGCATTTTTAGTATTTTGATTGCAACCACAGATTTTTATAAAATTTAATGTCCCCTTGTGGGGACCGAAAAAAAAGACCTCACAACGTAGTATATACCTAGACCACACACACAAACACACACTCCCTGGGTTACGATGATCTGTGCTACGATATTTTGACTTTATGATGGGTAAATGTTTTTCACTTTCAGTACATTATTCAATACACTTGAGATATTTAACACTTAATTATAAAATAGGCTTTGTGTTAATGATTTTGCCCAGATGCAGGCTAAATTAAGTGTTCTAATCATGTTTAAGGTAGGCTAGGCTAGGCTATGATCTTTGTTAGGTTAGGTGTACTTTATGAAAATGCATTTACGCCTTACAGAGGGTTTACTGGAACACAACCCCACTGTAACCTGGGGAGAGTCTGTATATATATGGTCTGTGTATACTTTCCTTTTTTTAATGTACGGTGGATGTATACTTTGTAAAATAAGAGAAAAGGTGGTTGCCAAATATGGATAAATGGTGGACACTTGGTGATGCTGTTGTTTAATATAATAGTTTAATATATGCCTTAAACTCATTTTAAGTGCATATTAGTTTGTATTTACTCAGCCTGTTTCTTTTCAATACATACATATATTTGTGAGACATTAACACAAGTGTTAACCAACCAAGATCATGATTGGCTGCTCTCACCTTTGCACCATCATTGCCAGAGGGGCCAGGAGATCCACGAGGACCACCAGGGCCGACAGCACCAGGGGCACCACGCTCACCAGGGAAACCTCTCTCACCCTGGATGGGGAAAAGAAGGATTATGAGTATAGGGTGTGTTGTCTCAGGTTATCCCGAGGAGGGCAAAACTGTTCCAGTGTAATTCTGAGTTGCTCATGCAGATGGTGATACTCAGCCGAACACTTACCCTAGATCCAGAGGGTCCTGGGCCACCAACTTCCCCGGGACCTCCCTTTGTAATAAAACAATTGGCACAAGTTAATGACACGACAGGGTACTGCATGAGAATAGATTTAATTGTCTGCTATCAATTTTGGTAAGAGTAGGTTACTGCTTTTTGATCTATAACGTCAGCAAATTCCTAAATATGTCACACCCAGTGATTACGACCTGTTTGAGATCTTCTCGCAATGTATTTATGCTGCCTGATACGCCATGTCTAGTAAGGAATGTAAATTCATCGTGGGAAGATCAAGAACAAGTCGCGATTAGGTTGGTGTTGGCTGCAGATCAGAAACTGCCCTCGCAATTAGCAAACAAGTTCAGTATTACATCGTTTAGATGTAACTTGTGTACGTCAGGCAGACATATGTGTGCTATCAGGAAAGTTTATTTATTCTACATAATAAACTATTTCGAACAATATTTGAATAAGAAATCAGTACTTTGTGCAATTGTTAATAAGAGGGCTTGGTTTTCAGTGATAAACGTAAAGATCCAGTGAAGAATGTGCTTTATGTAAGTACTGCAGCTATCTCAGGATAGTCTTAAGTTTATTTACTCTGCATGGTAAACCATTTGTAACAATATTTCAACAAAACAATAGTACTTTGTGCAACTATTAATAAGATGGCTTGGTTTTTAGTGATACTTGTAAAAACAATTTTTTTAAAGGGATAAAAAATCGACATCTCCCTAGTTTTTCAAGATTAAGAGAGAAGTGACGCGGTGGAACTGCGTTCTTTGGACACAGGAATTAACTGCTGATCACTGGCACTGAAACCACTGCACTTACCTGTTCACCGCCCTTGCCAGGCTCACCAGTAGCACCTTGGGGTCCAGGAAGTCCCTGTGACGCGCAATATATCAGTATAAATATTTCATGTAGAAACAACACTGATATAAGTACATTCATATATTGATAGAAAATGAATATTTCTCAGTTTATCAGTTTATGAAATTGAGATTCTTACCTGGAATCCAGGAGAACCAACGGGTCCCTGTTCGCCTCTGTCTCCAGCAGGTCCCTATGACAAATTATTACTCATTAAAAATAAACAGTAACACACTGGGCACCATTAGTGTATGAATGAGATACAATGAATTGGTGTACGAATGAATGTATGAATGTGACTTACAGCAGGGCCAGAGGGTCCAGGGCCACCAACATCACCATCTTTGCCGGGGGCACCCTGCACGGACACACATTATATTACCAAGGACTCCTAATATAAATACACATTCTTCATATCCACCCGAGACCCCACCCATTCATTTATGTCCATTGTAGTGGACATTTTATTTTTGCATCTATTTTTTCACTGATGTTGGGAAACGTATTTATTCCTGTTGTACACTAAAGAGGACATGCTGTGAAGTTAAAAATAAAAATAAATTTGAAAAAAAATCTAAATTGTAAGATGTCTTATTTCCTCCAAAGACAAATAACCTGAAATTGAAGGACACTCTTTTCCTGGTGCCTCAGGAGGATATGTGACATAGAAATGATCACAGTAATACACAGACTAAATGCTTTGTATCGTGTGAGCGAGTGCCACTGTGCAGGTGAGGTGGCCTACTTACAATAGCACCAGGAGGTCCTGCAACACCTCTCTCACCAGACTTGCCAGCCTCGCCCTGGAGGAGGGAGAACGGAAATCCGTCCATCATTTGCTGTCACACTCAGCATCATCCATATTGCCAACGCCATCTTTTTTTAACAAGGTCCTCTGATGACATTTAAAAATTTGTCTGCCAAACTGGGGAGAACATATGATGCTCACAGCAGCTCCTTTGGGTCCAGGGAATCCCATGACACCGGGCTGACCTCGGGCTCCAGCTGGGCCGGGAGGTCCGCTGCGGCCATCTTGTCCAGGAGAACCCTGCCATTTAAACGGGATGTGTAAGTATTTAGCCAGCATTTCACTCCTAAGTCTATAGCAGTCTATGTCAAATTTGCCAAGAGATGAATCGTCTGGTTCAATACTCACAGAAGGGCCGGCCTTGCCATCAGGCCCAGGGCTGCCAGGGCTGCCAGTCATACCCTAAAGTAGGAGTACAAGAGCATACATCAGGACTACTGTTCTGTAGTTCACTGTCACCTTCCCTTGGCACTTGAATGTCATAGACGTCCTACAGCAGCTACATATGCCTAACCCCAGCATACATGTGTAGTTGGAGAGAATAACAATTCTTTGGTGAAGCATGATTGAGTGCAGGATGACAGCAAACTTCAGACAGACAGACTGTGGAAACTCACCTTGGATCCAGGCATACCGGGCTCACCGGGGCGACCGGGCTCACCGGAAGCTCCCTGGGGACCGACTGATCCAACAGAACCGCGCTCGCCAGGGCCGCCCTGGAGCACACAGGAAACAGATTGGTGAGCTAAGTTCTACTGCAATGGCTGTAGCTACCTGTGAAATATCCTCCTCCCCTTTTACCCCAAGGATAGAATCTTCTAGCACACCAATGTGTGCTGTTTCCATGCATCTGGTGAATGATAACCCTCTCCACATGTAGAAGCTGATCTATAAACCTAAATGTCAGCAGATGTTTTATTCATTATATGCAATCTACTTGATTCTACGCTAGGAAGTGCTTGCAAACCAGTGTGGGGTAGGAAATAAGACGAGCTGGGCTGCAACCTACCTTGGGGCCAGCAGGTCCATCAGAACCAGGGAAACCGCGGCCACCAGGTGCTCCCTGTGGGGTTTGAGGAGAAGCACACACATTCACACATTGTGGACACTCCATACTATTCTGATCATTCAGTCCTGTTACAGGCACTAGGTTTGTCTCCACAGCACGGTAATATTGGTTATATACAAAACAAAGGTCATATCACATTTGACCAAAATGGTGCTCTTGGCAGCACAAAGCAAATGTGCTCTAAATATTATCCATCCATCTTCTGAAACTGCTTGTCCTATTTAGGGTCACAGGGGGTCAGAAGCCTATGGGTGCAAGGCAGGGAACAACCCAGGATTGGGTACCAACCCATCACAGGGCACACCCACACACCATTCACTCACACACACAAACACACACACACACACTCACACACCATTCACTCACACCTGTGGGCAATATGGTAACTCCAATCAGCCTCAGCATGGTTTTGGACTGTGGGGGAAACCCCACCAGAGGAAACCCCATGGTGACACGGAGCAAGCAAACTCCACACACAGACTCCCGGTGGAGACTCAAACCCAGGTTACAGAATTGTGAGTCAACAATGCTAACCACATGCTAAATATTAATGTTTTGAATTTTCTGGTAGTGATCATTTAAAAAAAAAAAAAAAAATACTATTTTAAAAACAGTGCCTTCAGGTGTTGCACTCACTGGAGAAGATTATGGGATCTTCAAGAAAAGTTAACATACGCGTTCTCCAGGGGCTCCACGAGGTCCCGCACCGCCAGGCTCACCGCGACCACCTCTCTTGCCCTCCTCTCCAGCAGGACCAGGTAGTCCCTGAATGCCTACAGGACCCTGAGTGCGATGAAGAGTAATTGTAACATGCATATTCATTTGCAGCTCCTTCCTGTGCAACGTTCAACTGGGAAAACAAAGTGAGTGTGAACGTGTCAGTAAGCATGGAAGAAGAATTGCGAAAAGTAATATGTCTTAAATTAAAAGCAATATTATTGAAGTGAGAAGGGGCCGTGTTTAACGGAGCGGTTACAGTCGGGAAGCTAAAATGCCGTGTATGCCAGTAGTATGCCAGTAGTATGCCAGTAGTATGCCAGGCGAACTCACCGACTCTCCCTTGGCACCGGGCTCTCCTTTGGATCCAGTGGCACCTACTTCACCCTGTTGGGTGAAACACAAAGCGAATTTAAATAAATCACTTCCTTGCTGTTATGCGGTTGCTTACTGTACATGTTGGCAGGTCAGTGATTATTTATAGGCAGTCCTCAGGTTATGAAAGAGATCTCTTCCCTAAGTCTGTTGAATTTCTACAGTAGGTAAGTCAAAACACTAATCATAATAATAATAATAATAATAATACAGTTTTTAAAAAGTAGCTGTTGAAGTCACATAATGTTTTCCTGAGCATCTCAAAGTATTGTGCCTTCATTATTATGAACCATCATATTTAGCCCAAATTTTTAATACAATAGGCTTTATGGCAGTCTGATCTTAAGTACAAGTTGCCCATAAGTCAGACATTGTTAACCCAGCAACTGCCTGTACAACAAATAAAGCTAATCAAAGCCAAGCAATTTTATCTGGGAAATTCTGTTGTAGCAAAGGATAAAATCTACTTACATTGTTACCCTTAGGACCGGGTCCACCAGCAGTGCCTTGGGGTCCAGGGGGACCGCGGGGTCCAGGGAAACCAGGAGCACCAGCAATACCAGAAGCACCCTACAGGAGCCATCAAACCAGTAGCACGTGTTATTCATCTGTCATTAAACTGGAGGAAAAGTTATACAAAACAAAGAATCACGAGAGACACTTACAGGAGCACCCTTGGAGCCTGGGGCCCCATCACTACCAGAGTTGCCCTGCAGAGAAAAAGAAACACAGGTCATTATAATTGAAAGATATATATATGTAAAATGATGTTTTCCCTAAAGAAAGTCCGAGTCTTTTACTCACAGATGGGCCAGCGGCACCTGCAGGTCCGGGGTTACCCGGCTCACCACGTGCCCCTTGGGGTCCCTCAGAGCCACGACTTCCTCCAGGACCAGTCTCTCCCTGTGGCAGCAATTTACCTCATGTCAGTCGCAAGAATAAGAATAGCTTCTTTAAGTTCCTTCTGGACAAAGTAACAGATTCACTGATCTCATGCTTTACGTATCTTATTTGCAATCACATCTCATCTTTAAAGAAAACATAATGCCCAATACTATTGAAAAATGCTTAACAAATTATATTCAAATTATTTTGCAACATTTGCGCTTCATCATTACAGCCAATGTAAGATTAAACAATGGACTCTCCAAATAATCATCTAAAATTATTTTCTAATAAGAAACCAGTCCATTCTGTAACTTGTAGTGCACTTAGTGAATGTATACAGGAAACAATTACATGAATAGCTGTAGTCATCCTAGTACGATTACTACAGGATAATCCTTTCAAAAGGATCCCACTTAATTTCATGTTAGTTGTTTTGGGATCAAAGAGAGGGGAATTCCACCTGCCAGTGAATCCATTCTTTCATTTAACAGGTATGGGGCAGTCAGAATGACCACTGCTCAGGTGATGGGAGCACTGACCTTAGGTCCAGCACCACCGGGGAAACCAGGGGGACCAGCGGGGCCGGTGGGTCCCTGAAATGCAAGAGATGTGAATTACGCGTTTAGAAATGCAACAAGAGCCCGAATGGCATTGAAACAATGTGACACTCAGACATCAGCCCTGTACTTCTGTGCAAAGGTGATAAAAGTCTGCACAGATATCATTTGACCAGGATGGAACCGAAATGCCTGATTCCATCTTACATCAAGTTTTTAGTGACGTACCAGTGCATAAATGTACCCACTGATTCTTTTTCTCCTAGTTAGACATTAGTATACTATGGTGCTCCGCTCAGAGGATATGAACTGCACTGCTGTTAATGCTAACGTCGTGCGACTGATTCGCCTGAAGTTTGATAAATAGATCGAGTGAAGTTAACTGCTGTTAATTATAATACAGCAATGGACTACATATTAAGAGAAATGCTTACAGGAGGTCCAGCAGCACCAGAAGATCCATCGTTACCACGAGCTCCCTAGAGAAAGACAGTACAGACTCAGACATCGGCTTTCAGACACATTCAGTATGTAAGTATATAGGTATGACCAGTCAACACTTCCTTGGGGTTTCTGCTGTGGCTCCAACAATGAAATAGTTGGAAAAAAAACCTTTGCTTTATATCTCGTTACATTTTACAGGTACTAGTGTCAGATATTTGACTCCTGTTTGACTTTATATAAGAACAAAACAAAAAATGATTTTCCTACTAACAGGATATCATTTATCCAGTACTGCTTGCCACATTTTTTGTTTAAATAATGTAAATTATAAAAACCAGACTATAAGGCTTGTCCAAAATAAATATTGTATTAATACTGCTTAATGCAAATACTCAAGGGTGTAGATTTGGGTGTGGATGGTAGGGAAATGTCACATTTGACTGAGCCAAATGTAACTACGCTTAAGGAAAAAATACTGATTCATATCAATTGTTTAAAAAACTAATGACAACATAATGAGGGTGCCTGCCTGTTACTATGATTGTGCAGTACTACAACACACTAGGATTAGCTGCTATAATGGCTGGGATTTTGTGCAGACAACTGTGATGGCAGCATGAATCGTGAGACATTCTTCACTTAAAGGGTCTTGTTACTGCTAGCAAAAGAGCTTGTGGGCTTGTGTTTAGGAACAGGGCATGAAAAATAATTTTTGCAAAATGTTTTTGGTGTACGCTCGGCCATTTGTTAAATTTAATTATTTGTTTATTTGCATAAAGTTTCATTGTCCATTCTAATCATTCACTTAAGCAGCACAACCATTTGGGAAATAAAAGGAATCATCAGACAATAAACATGTGTCAGACATTTTTGTTCATTGTATATACTGTATACAAATTATAGTGTAATAAGCTTTGCAAGTTTTAAGATGTCCTAATAGTGTCTAATAATTTAAAGGTATTATGTGATGACTACTAGGTTATAATGCATATTAATTCATCATAATCCCAGATTACACCCCAGCAGGTGAAATGCAGCTTTTTGCAAATTGCAGACGGGCAATTTCATTATTTCATTATTTATTCAGAAGAGATAGATTCCATCTAAATGGACAATGATTATTAACCTAATAAGTTAATCTATAAGAAGCCACAAGAGGACAGAGATTCCTTCAAGATACAGTGGAAAGCATACAGCCAGAAGGAAGAGTGCAGTTAGACTAGAGGATAAGGCATGTCCTCAGTCAGAGCTGTACAGCTGAGGCTTTTTTTAAAGGGTACTTACAGCAGGGCCAGAAGAACCAGGACGGCCTCTCTCACCAGGGAGACCACGGGGGCCCTGTGGAAAAACAAGGCAGGGGTGGATTTATGATGGGGACCTTTATGATGGGGATCTCACTTATGCAAAACAAATTCTGATCCATACTTTCAAGATATGAGGCAATAAATGTTGCATACCATTGTGCCAGGAGCACCATTCTCACCAGTGACGCCAGGCTCTCCCTGTTGACGGAGACATGGTTACAATAAGCTCTACGCAAACATTAGCATACAGCCAATATCTGTTTGCCGCATTGGCCGTCTAAAAGCTCACCTTGGGTCCAGCAGGTCCAGTATCCCCCTTAGATCCATCTAGACCACTGAAGCCCTTAGACGGAAAGCAGGACAATGTTAAAGCAGCAGCCTTTTTGCATTATACCCACCAGGGTGCGTCTCTACCAGCATTCACTCACTCTGTGTCCCTTGATGCCGGGGAGCCCAGGAGTTCCAGGGAATCCACGAGCACCCTGCAGACGAAGGAGATGAAATCAGCACAAATGCTGCCCGTTGCCAAGTTGTCAAGTGGCAGAGTGGCTGTAGTTCCTTATAAGCCATGGTGACCGTAACTGCATGCACCAGTGATCTGACCTTTGGTGTTTAAATAATAAGTCAGCAGGCTTTACCTGAGGGCCAGATGGGCCGCGCTCACCAGGGCGCCCGGATTTGCCAGCTTCACCCTGAGCAGGAGAGAAGGACAGTGAGACCTCTGCCCGAGCTTTTTATCGACATAAAAAAGTTGGGAAAACAGGCCAAATTTGGCAAGGTTTTGTAATTTTATGGCAGGATAGCGGTGATGTTTTGAAGGGACTGCTAACCCTTGCTGTATTTGATGACTGATTTGATTGAGCCTAATTTCTGATTAGGCTTAAATTGTATTTCTGATTCATACAAGGAAGACAATCAAATGATGACCACAGGTCTTAGGAAAGAATTGATTGGAGGATGGATGGATGGATGGATGGATTAATACATCTGGTTACTTACATCTTCTCCATTCTTTCCAGATGGGCCAGGAGGACCACGGGGACCCATAGCACCCTGAAGAAGATAGAAAGTAAGAGTTACTGACAGCAGCCTGAATGAGGCATGATATAAGACAGGCGAAGCTCACAACAAAATACTGATCACAGTAAAAGCATAAGTGCAAAGAATAAAATGTCCCAAATCAATTGCTCAAAGACACTTTCTCATTGAAAGAATTTTGCATATTTATTCAGTACTTGTTCTGACAATGACATTGCTGATGTTTGGATTGTCCAATGTGGGAATTATGTGTTGCAGAGCTATACTGAACAGCAGGAGGAAGAAGAGGTGGATCTTGCAGCTGGTCAACTGTTGTGAAGGATAGATGGGGGGGGGGGGTACTTACAGTAGCACCAGGCTCTCCGGGTTCACCAGGGGGGCCAGTGAAGCCTTGGGGTCCCTGTTAGATTTGGGAAAAAAACAACATTTATTGCTGTTGGTTGTTTTCTAATTAAACAGTGATGCTCCCTGTAATTTGCTGTTGTTCCATAATCCACATTGCAATTGTTAACATGTCATCACAGTTAATTTGATTAAAATGACAGTAAGGTCGTAAAGTGACTCGCATGACATCACTGGTCGACACGATGGAGCAAATGGGTGTGGGCAGTCTAAGAGTAAATGTCACTGGTGAGGGAAGGCAGGCACACTTACGGAGGAGCCAGAGGGACCGGGAGGACCGCGGGGACCCATGGGACCCTAGACCACAAACAATGAGTTAACAACCGGAAACTCTACTAGGATGCTTAAGCTACCAGAACTACCAAAGGTAGCTTTGTATATGGGACAGAATGTTGCATCATTTACTTTTTTATTGAGAAAACAAACATATAGCAAAGGTACAACTGTGATCCTTCAAGCACAAAACAAAAACTTATTTGTTTAAATAACTGAAAAAAAAAAACATTTTTTATTTGTTAAGGTGCAAAAAGTAATTATCGGGTCATTTTGACAATAAATGATTAGTTACTGATCTCTGAGGAAGTGTCAATCGATATTTTAAAATTCAAAACACAGACTGCAGTTATAGTGACTCTTTACCATAGGGCCGGGAAAAGTCATCCCTCCACCAGATTTCTCATCATAACCGGTTGACATTTGAGGAGAATAGTTCTGCAGAAGGAAAGAAGAACAGAGTTAGGCAGTACAAGATGGCCGACCATAAAGAAAATGCAAATCAAATGCTAATTTTAGCCGCTAGTGGGCATTAGCCTAGTATTTTATGTTTTCTGGGCACAACAACGTAAATGGCAGCTTTAATTTCATGAAGCTCAGGGGCCTGCCTCCTGTGAGCAGAGCCAAATCTGTGCGCTGTCCAACCAAGCAGTGCTGAAGTCACACACACAAAGGCAAAGCGCACAGCGATCTGCAGGTGGAGGAGAAGAAGTGCTGTGGTACTTACTCCACCAAGGCCGGGGGGCCCGGGGGGTCCGGGGGGTCCAGGAAAGCCAGGCTGTCCGGGGATGCCGTCATTGCCTGGGGGTCCAGGGGTGCCCTATCGGTTGAAGAATTCGATGACAACGCATAAAGAAAATTAGAATCTTCCACGAAATATATGTAACACATTGATGATTTTAACATAGGTCTCAAAACATAAAATAGACTACCTAGTACTTAGTACTTCAATAAACAACTATTTCGCTCTGTAGCACAAAGCTAGCATTTCTGTTCACTTGGTGTACATGATCAATGCTGCGAGTTTCACATCACCACTTAAAATTCACCAACTGATAAATGCAAACACGATTTGAAAGACATATGTAATACTCAAACGCATATATAGGAATCGATATATGACTAGTATCTATTTTAGTCCCTTCACACAAATTCCAGTTGCCTGACTATAGAATACTTATTTTTAGCTCTTTAGAGTAATTAAGACAGGAACATACCCGGTCACCTTTGGGTCCACGGTCACCTTTGGGTCCCTATGAAGGCGATAAAGGTCACATTTTTCCTCTATGTTTTTTTACTAAGTCCTATAGTCTTTGACATCCACTTACATTAAAAGATAACATTGACCTATGAAAGTAAGGGTTTGGTGCCAAGATCTTTTACAAAAATGATTGCTAGAGGGTCTTGACAATTTGTCAAAGGCATAATATCTGTGTATGTCATTGTGTAAGATGATTGTTTACATTAGTTAGTATAGAGCAAAACATTTACCTCTGCTTTTGAAGAACCTATGAAAACAAATGAATGAAATAGATTAGATTATTATCTTCATAAAATATCCAAAAGCAATCCAATAAAACACATTTAACTCTATAAATGTGTACATTAAATATGCAAACAAAAAATATTGCTGATAATAATGTGGATTATAGAGCACCAATAAAACCATTTCTGTGTGTTTAACTTGCCCGTTCAGTAAAGGGCCTTAGAACGATTTTATAATATTAGTCATAGTGTGAAACTGAAAATCTGATGTATTAAATCTTAGTTCAGCTTTGCCAGTATTTTAACTTACTGGTTTATGTAAGTACTTTGAGTACTAAATACTTTAATTTGAACATGACACTTTACAGGCAGCATATAAACAAATTGTATATTTTGGTGTAGTGAATCAAAAAATATTTCAGATAGATCTTAACAAGCAGGCCTGCAGGACATTATACTCAGCATATATACTTAATATATTTTATAACATATACATTACATATACACATTATACTTTTACAAATTGAGTGTATTTTCCATCCCTATTTCTTGCCATGTTTCCTTTCAATGAAAAGACTCATTCTGAAGGCAAAACTATTCTCAAATAAAAAGTGATTTTTTTTTCCAGATTTTTTAAGATTTCAATAAACATCTTTAATAGGTATAATAATGAGAGGAAGGGGCGCAGTACCGTCATCGTCTGGGCAGATAGGGCAGCATTCGCCGAAGGGGATTTCTGGATTGGCGCAGTCGGTGGTGTCTTCACAGATCACGTCGTCGCACATTACGTTGCCACTGTCGCACACGCAGATCTGGCAGGGCTCAGGTTTCCATACATCTTTGTCGTTGTAAGTCTGCCCGTCCAACTGACAGCTGCCGGCCGCGACTGCAGTTAACGAAAGCAGCAGTGTGACGTTTTAAACGTGCATTTCCCATTAAATGAACAAATGCGCAGGGACCCTGAAAAGGGGAACCGGAAGAGTGCCGCGCGTAAAATCACATAGTAAAAAAACAAATAAACGAGATCGCGCTGCTAATGCTTCTTCGAACCTTTATTTTAGGCTAAATCAGCAAATGCAAATTCCGATTAATCGGAATCTTTTAAAGTGAAATATATATGTACCTATAGGCCTAAAAGACAGTAGAACTCGCAAAATAAACGATATCTATATTTTTGTAATGTTTGTAATAACATTTTCATGTATTTCATTTGAATTAATTTTAAATTTTATTCGCTTGCTTATGTATCTTATTAAAGAAACCCAATGGTTTTAATTACGCTGGTGTCTATGGTGCATTGATATAGCAGAAATGCCTAAATATATCTGGAAAAAGGTGGGGAAAGTTTATTATTTGTTTCATGATATCTGTGAACAGTATCATATCCCAGTTTTAAAATGACATAGTTAAATCATTTGAAATATTAATAAATCGCAGCAAACTGCACCACAAAGACGCACTTCATGTTGAGTAAAAATGAGCTAATCACAGTTTTCTAAATTTATTTCTCAATGAAAACTTTATGTGGCTTTAAAACCGTTCATTAAAATTATGGCCCAAACGCAGTTTACGAAACGAAGATTACGCATGGCCCAGTGTTCAACTGGACTGTTTTCCACTTTAATGTAGGTGACGTCCAAATAAAATCTGATAGGCCTATCTAAAGAGAATTACGTGCAAAAGACAACAATAGTGGGTGAAATTACTGACTTGAAACTTTTATTACTGACATAATCGCAAACTATATGTTGGAAAATGTGAGACAATAACAGAGAATATCTCTCTATCTCTCTTCCCCCTCTTTTTTCAGTGCGCGTGTGTGTATATGTGTGTGTGCGCGCGCGCGCGCGCGTGTGCGCGTGTAGATGCAAGCGGGGGGGGGGGGGGGGTGGTCCCTTAAATTTTCTAGTGCACACGTCAAACACAAGGAGGCGCACTAAGACCGTGGAATTGTGGCACTTCGATAACACGCCCCGTATCCAAAACTTACGAGATGAAGTGATGTCTAGACGATTTCACTTCGGACGTCTAAAGCCTTTATTCTACACATCTTTAGAGTTTTCTTAATTTCATTTTTTATTGTTTGTTTTCACACATCACAAGCTTTCTATAATGGTTACCCTTTCATTGTTTGCACCCAGTCCGGATATTAATTTAAGAATGATCAAATTAAGGTTAAATATCTGTAGCATCATTAAACATTTGGACCAAATTATGGAAATCAGATACGCTATTTGAAGAGCTATTTTTCGTTTATAAAATCTATTACAATAACAAACTGGCCGCATTTTGTTTTATATTTAGTCCAACATGTTATGGGCCATATTCATCCCAAAACCACGTTTTAACCTCTAAAAATCGCCTCCACCCGAATGAGCAGAGGCTGTAATTAAGCTGATGCGCCGTCGAGCATCCCGCCTTATTCCGCAAAGTTTGCTCCTGTGGAGCTTCTAGCCGTAGGACGCAATAAAGCGCTCGAACACGGGATGCTGTGGACTTGTAACAACTCGCTTCGCCGCAACAGCGCATGCAGACTAAGCTTCAATTCAATTAAGCACAGATTTCAGCGACGAGGAAATGCATAAATCGAGAATAAGTGTGTCACGTGTGAGTTTATCAAATCTTAAAAGTTTGGCGAAATTCACTCATTGTGTTTCTGCATGGCAGCCACATAAAAGCACAATAAAGATGATAAAACGGTTACTCACTATCTTCCTCGCCTTGACCTCTTGCCAAAAGTACTGTTGCGGCAAGCAACAGCGCTAACCGAATATCCACAAAGCTGAACATGTCTAAATATTAGACATGTAGACTCTTTGAGACGAGGGGAATCCTGTTTTTCTTTAGATTCCAATCATACAAGTTAGGGTCCGGTCGTTGTATCTCCAATCCAGACCCCAGCAGAAACTCCCTACTGCTTAAACGAGCGAATTGACCTGGCTTTTATATTCCAAAATTTTGGGGAGGTGCTGGACACACCAGATAACTTGTGTATGTTCATGTTTTAAAAAGTCCCTCCTTCGCCAGCTAGAGGGCTGTCTCAAAACTTTTCTTGTCTTCTAAACTCCCAAGCAACTTAATTTTTTTCTCTCTCTCTCTCTTTCTCTCCAACTTGAAGGTGATCATTTAGTCCCAGGAAATTCCTCCTCTCATTTTGAGTCAGACAACAAGAAAGATCACATCAAAGGATAGCGACAAGTAATGGATATTTTCAGATGGTAGATCCTCCTGGGTTATATTAATTAAAAGAAAAAAAACTCAATCAATGATTTGAAATATTTATTCTCAGTTAATAAATTATCTCTGTTTTGTGATTTTTACTGGCATTTATTACGACGTGCCTTTGGACATTTTTATTACAAACAAAACACTTTCATTCACTAAAAGTTTTTTATCTCCTATTTGTTAAATCAGTTTTGCCGCATTTCCACAACACAAAGTATTGTTAATGCTGGATTGAGATTTGAAACCAACAAACAGTTTGCAGAACTGCATTTTTGCACCTTTAATAACTTTAATAACAAATGCATTTTACAGTGCTGTATATATTTAACAGTTATATATAGAAACATCTCACATACTCATCTATGTATAAACATTCCTGAAGCTGTCTAATTTTGAGTCTTTCTCGTTGTTTAAACAAATATGTGTATTTCGCATTGGGCCAAAATCATATTTTGACTTTTTTTTGGTTAATATTCAATTGAATACATATATATTAAACTGATACATTTTTCAACTGTAAAGACTATCCAGACTGGAAAAAACACAATAAATTGAAAAAATTGATATTGACAATAATGAAAACTTCACTGACCATTGCTAAAATATCTGTACATGATTATATAAAGATTATTTTTCCCATATGAAGAGTCTTTTTTTATTTTAGAATATATGCTTATGGACATACTTTGTGTGGTTGAGTATCTTCTGGTTTTATATGGTGTAACAGGAAAACTGCTCTAATTGGAATAAGTCTCTTCTTCTTTCATAAATCTTCATCTTGGAACATGTCTACCACAGGTTGGTTGAGGAGAATACTTTAGTTTCCATAAACTGCAATTAAAGTCACAGGTTACAATTACACTCAAGAGATGTGTTTACCAAACAATGAGTTGTACTTTTTTTCAGGGATAAAAAAAGTCGTACAGTATTTTCCCTGATATCTAGATGTGTCATACGCTTCTATGATCTCACATTAGACAAAATCATGCTGATGCTTGAAGTATAATGGTATTTCTTACTTTGCCATCTTCTCAAAAAGACATTTAGTTTCTGCAGCAGCATCCATCCATCCAGACCAGCATCACATTGGGGCATCTTTTAAAACCTGTTGTGAGCCCTTAGTGTGTTGTGGATGTGCAGTGCCCAGGTGATGTTACAACATGTTCTGTAACACTGGTTAAATGAGGAAAATAAAAAAATAAAAAGTCATGTAGTGCACACTGACTGTTTAGCTTTTGCAAAAGGGCTGCTCAGCAAGTCAGAGGCATGTGCTGTAAGACAAAAGTGAAGAAAAAAAATGAAGGAAGTAGTTTGGCACCGTATCAAAGCGGCATTCTGCAATGGACACGTTGCAGTTTTAGTGAGGCGGTCGGAGTCATCGCCTCTTCATTTTTTCCCCCTTGTTTTCCTTCTGTTACTAACAGAAGACAACGACTGTAAAGGTGAAAGATATGTCCAATGAATCTGCCACGTCATCATAAAATGTTGTGTTTAACAAAGTACTGACGTGTGATTAAACAGGACTAAGGATAGAAAAAAATGCAAGCTAATATTTAAGCATATGTATATACATATTATACGTGTTTGCATGCATTGATATTTAAATATGATGAATGCATCTTTTAACTGTTCGAACACCTGTGCGGATAATGAGAAGAGACACCAATTTAAAAGATATGAGTCTCTTTCTGCTTTGTGGAGATGTACACCCTTCAGATTTTACTTAGGTTTAGGGACATAACAAATCATCTACAACAGGCCCAATGAAGCTTGCATCTAAAACCTGATCTAAAGCTTTGATGACGTGGGAGAGTCTCTGCCCTGGTGGTTCTGTTTCGTGGCAGATGAGATGTGGAGATGTTTGTGCTATGAAGCTTTATTACAAACGCCTGCTGTGAATTAACAGTGCCTCCGCATCCTGCTCGCATCTGACCTGCCTGCCTGTAACAGAGCAAAGGCAAATGGGGAAAAACTTACTGTAACTTTTTACGGTAATATTATAAACCATTCAGTGTGGTCAGTAATAAATCACGAAAGGCAGCGTGTGCTTTATTTCTTTGTGGGGGAAGTGCTATACAGTACTTTGCGTTGTTTACATATATAATTAACATGTATAATTTATGACGTCAAACTATGTTAAACTCTTGCTGATTTTCTTAAAATATACTATATACTTGCATTTTTTACACACTTTTATTGAAGTGGATTAAATATTTGTAAATATATAACAATATAAAAACTTCCACACAGCTTTGTCTGGTTAAAAATGTTCTTCACTGCCAGTGCAAGGTCATCAAGTGCATATGTCTGCAAAACACAACAATCTCCAGAAAACAGAAACACCTCCGTAGAGCAGTTTCAGGGGGGGTGCAGGGGCTCTGCTCAGCTTAGGCCCAACATTAAAGCCCCCCCCACCCCCCCAGCCTAGTCCTTAGCTTTTAGTTACTGGGTCCCTAGCCCTGATTTGGGGGCAGGGGGAGCTGATAGGATTTTTGGGACCCATGAAAGTATATAATATTGGGCTTTGAACCCAGACTAATCAAATTATGTTCTAAAATTCCAAAATTCTTAGGGCCCCAGTCACTCAGGGGCCCTTGGTATCTTCCTAAGTCCCCCCCCCCCTTTATGGTGCTCTTGGTTGGGGGTCCCTGGTTCAAAAAAGTTTTAAAACTCCTGTGTTAGTGGATATTCAATTTACCTTTACAAATATTGACAAAACAATTGACAAAAATGTTTTATTTTTTCTTTTAGGCACCAACAAAATGCCCCTGTCTGCAAATTTCACTTTTTTGTTTGTTTCTTTGCAGCTTTTCTGTGCCTTCTTGGTTTTTGGTTTTGTTTTGGCTCCCTGCTCCCTGCCAAATAAAATGGTGTATGTCATGAATCATTTTTCTGGTGATGAAAACGAACCAAAGTAAAACGGTGTTCGAGCTGATTTTTTTGTTTTGTCCCACGGTTACAAAGCTACTAATTAAGAAAATTAAATGCTTCCCATTAATATAGTTTGGTTGAAATATACTAAAGATTTAAAGCAATGCAACGGCCGTACCTTTATACTGTGATAAGTTTTCAGTCTTTGCAGATACTGGCAAATATCATACAAATTAACCCCTGGTAATGTGCATTGCATTGATTTTTAGAGCATTTGTTTTTTTCTGCATTTTACAGAGAAATGTGGAAGAATTAATTGCAGGATTCACTGCACCAATTGTTTATATAAACAGCAGAGAGCAGCTGCTGTAAAAGCAACACACACCTGTGTGCCCACAGCTGGTTTCCAGAATGAGCATTATCTCGTTACATTGTGTCAGGCCACATCACACAAGCCAGCAGAAGTCCTTGATGACAGAGGAGGTGCAGAGCAGGCTGGAGATGTGATTTTTAATGGGATAAAGGCATATGACACTTTGTAATGCCAATCCTGGATGGAAAGCATGACTTTTTATGCAGAGAAATAAGTGTGATAACTGCCCCGGGGACAACTTCCAGACGACAGTGTTTAAAAGTTCTCCAAAATTTAAGATTAAAAATGAAATGGGAACAGATATTTGGAATATCTGGAATCTTTTGGGAAAGGCTGCCAAATGCATGTTACTTTTTCCGTAATAATAATGCCTTAAACGATAATCTGACGTTTGGTATGAAGAACAGTGGGTAAAGATTACATCCTTGGTGCACACATCAATACCTGGCTTTTCTCTTGACCTGGACAGGCCTGGCAGTCTGACCGGCTTGCACCGGAACAGTCTTAAAAGGGTGTTCCCAAATGATGTCATAAACTTGCGTAAAAAAAAAGGCGAACTGAGGATGAACTGCTGAAATTAAATCTTCATCAGGATAGTTTACAGAAGTCTGGTATTTCTGGCCTAGGTTCCGTAATGTTCTGTAATCTGTAGAACTTCAGTTCCTCCCATTTGGCCCCTTCCATCTCACGTCTTGCCTCTTTGTAGCTGGTCCCCTGCAATCCCAGATCCTGCCTTTTCCCCGCCTCCCGTCTCAGTGTGCATTGCCTTCAGTCCATGTTACCCTTTCTTTCTCTGTCCGCATTGTTTATAAACTGATGCATTCTTTTCTGTAATGATGCTTCCCTTCCCTCCAAACCAGACTTTTGCCTGGATGCACTCCAGATCTACCCCAGTCTCTAATATCATCCACACTGCAATAGCTGCATTGGTTTGTGTAGCAGTGATTCGAGAAGACCTCTGGGCTGCTTGTGACGTGGTGCAGTGTGCAGTGCAAGCATCGTGCTAAGCTTCTGCCCTTTTTCCTATAGCTGGAATCTGCCCTACATCTTACTGCTGGACAGTTTTTATCCCTATGTCTTACACTTTCAGAAAAATACTTCCAGGGATCTGTTCTATTATTGATTCCTTCCTGCTATATTCTACACAGCTCCATTCTTCATGTTGAAATAATGCTCATCTGTCCTTGTGGGTCTCCTGGCTTTTTAAATCTACCTTCACATCAGCCAAAATGTTGTTTTTCATGTGTTTTAAATCTTGCCCTTACTCCACACCTGTTCATTCACACCTTCATGCTCCCAGCTTTCACATCTGCTTGAAGAACCTGGTCCAAGTCAACTGCTCCCCAACTGGTGAATTGCTCAGTACGATCGGCTTCTGTGTCAGAGTCTGGAGGGTTGTGGGTTCACATCCCAAATCCAGCAGAGTGATCATATAACTGAACAAGAGCCTGGCGCCCAATTGCTCTGAGTGTTCTGGATGCCCGCTGACCCTGTGCTGTGACCCCAATCTTTCCTTACTTGTTTGCTTACTTTGGACAAAAGTGCTTGCTGAATAAATGCAAATGACACTGCGCCCTTTATTCTTCCACCGAACCATATAAGCTCTCCTGAAACATTCACCTAAATTTCCTGCAACTCCTCCATGCATAACGATGAAAAGTGCTGCAGAAACTACGCCTGAGCCATTAAAACAGGATCCATTTGAGCAACCTGGACTGCATTGTTATTGCAGGGTTGCAAAAACAGTTTACATTGGATTTGGGGTGAAATTGTTTGTTGTATCACGATAAAGGATAATGATTTGCTTGCTAAAAGATTATTTCCATTTGGTATTTTGGATAAGAGTGGCTACAATATGCATGAATTAGCATAATTACATGGATTGGTGCAGCCTGTTCAGAGCTGAGGCTCACAGAAGCATGATATTTATAGAGAAATCATTAACTACTGCTTTTACAGAAATATAAATCTTAGTTGTTACAAACAGATTTGCTTTATTACTAAGTTGGGCAGCTCCTTCCATGACATACGCCAGATACCATCCATTTTCCATGACTGCTTCTCCAGTGCACAGTCATGGTGCCAGATATCGCGAATAATATAATAGAGACTTTACTTATCCCTAGGGGGAAATTGTCTTGTGCTCTATCCCATCATGTTCTCCATGAGGCACATATACAGTTGAGAGCAGGTTTTAGAGTCACAGCACAGGCTTTGCCTGCATCCAGCACCTCTGGAGTAAGAGGCATCAGGGGCCGTGCTGAAGGACCCAACAGTAAAATCACTCCGATGGCCACCGGATTTGAACCAGCAAACTTTCAGGGGCACAGAGGTCTGACCCACAGGTGCCACCACCTTTAAGGAGAATGAGAATGCATCATTTCCCTGGTTTAAAGGCTTATTTCTTCTTCAAAGGCTGCACTTTTAATCTGTGCATTAAGGGACTCTTGGCATCTGTGGTAACCAGTCTGATTCTGTTTATTCCAAATAGACCCAGGGGTCCGAAATACTTTTTCTGCAAGCTTTAAGGAATTATAAATGCAACAGAGAATGAATCCTAGTTTATAGCTAGGAAGGCCAGCCAAGTGTGTAAGGAGTGTGAATGCCACGTTTCGTTATACAGTCCTGTATCCCCACTGGGTGCTGTGTTACTGGACTTAACGCCTGATGTGGAAACATAGGAGGCAGAAAAACAGGACCTGTTGGGGGTGGGGGGGCAACAGTGCATTTATGGTCATTTTTTCCAGCATGCAATTCAACTAGGAATCCGAGGGAAGAGTGAATTGCTTTACATAGTTCTGGCTGATAGTCATTCTGTCCAGGTTAATTCCAGCTGTACAGAATGAAGCTGCTCGCAAACCCCCCCCCCCCCCCCCCCCCCCCCACCACCCCCAAACTGCTGCCCTAGTCCATCCTGCACTACTTCCTGATGCAGTGTGTGCAGAGGCAACACAGCCATACTGGGCACAAGCACAGGGCAGCGTTTAAATAGAACCAGTAATTTACTGTTTTTTCATGTGACGGGATTTTCGCAGTATGTAGTTCCGTGGTCACAGCCCCCATGAGCTGGGACTCGCGGTTTGGGTGGAGTTGTACTGGACGGTGGTGTGGAGCTCCTCACTGTAAATCTTTCTGCACTGTTGGAAAAAAAATGAAAAAGTGCTGTTGTCCAGTGTTAAATATCAGATGGATGGTTGGTGATTTGCAGTACAGTAAAATCAAAGACCCAGAAAGCCTATAGAGTGAGAATATACAGGCAGGGCTGGCCTGGGGTGTTTTGGTGCCTTTGTCGAGATTCCGCTTAGCCCAGCACCCCCCAGAGCAGCAGAAAACAAATATTATTAATTAATTTGTATTTAAAACATTTCACAATATCATAGGGTATCTGGTTGCTAGCTAGATAACTCACTTCTGTTTCACAAGTAACTAATGTCATGGAGTGCAACCAGAGGCATTTCTACTGGAATTTTTCATTTGCCATTTTGTGCCTATGTCGCCTAGAGAATGGGCCGGCCCAGCATGTACTGATTTGTAGAATGATGCCTGCATAATACAGCAATACTTCACACTGTACCTGTGGCAGCCTCCAGCTGTGCATGCAGTGTGCAGGATTAATGGCTTCCTAAGGTAAGCAATTCCCCCTCATGTAAATGAGGAGATCCCGCCCTGCGCTGCTTAGTCACCTCCGGCAGTTTGGCAAACCCAGCTGAGACTTGCGTCTGATGTGTCGGTCAGCAAAGGCTTTGCAGAATATACAGGAGGGGCTGGGGTTGGTTAAAAGGGTTAAAGAGACTGAAGGAGGATGTCTCCTTTGCTGGGACAGGGGTTGGTTAATGGCCTAAAGAGACTGAAGTAGGACGTCTCCTTTGCTGGTGCTGCGATTGGTTAAAGGGCTAAAGAGACTGAAGGAGGACGTCTCCTTTGCTGGGATAGGGGTTGGTTAAAGGGCTAAAGAGACTGAAGTAGGACGTCTCCTTTGCTGGGGCAGGGGTTGGTTAAAGGGCTAAAGAGACTGATGGAGGACGTCTCCTTTGCTGGTGCTGCGGTTGGTTAAAGGGCTAAAGAGACTGAAGGAGGACGTCTCCTTTGCTGGGACAGGGGTTGGTTAAAGGGCTAAAGAGACTGAAGTAGGACGTCTCCTTTGCTGGGACAGGGGTTGGTTAAAGGGCTAAAGAGACTGAAGGAGGACGTCTCCTTTGCTGGGACAGGGGTTGGTTAAAGGGCTAAAGAGACTGAAGGAGGACGTCTCCTTTGCTGGGGCAGGGGTTGGTTAAAGGGCTAAAGAGACTGAAGTAGGACGTCTCCTTTGCTGGGGCAGGGGTTGGTTAAAGGGCTAAAGAGACTGAAGTAGGACGTCTCCTTTGCTGGGGCAGGGGTTGGTTAAAGGGCTAAAGAGACTGAAGGAGGACGTCTCCTTTGTTGGGACAGGGGTTGGTTAAAGGGCTAAAGAATGAAGGAGGACGTCTCCTTTGCTGGTGCTGCGGTTGGTTAAAGGGCTAAAGAGACTGAAGGAGGACGTCTCCTTTGCTGGTGCTGCGGTTGGTTAAAGGGCTAAAGAGACTGAAGGAGGACGTCTCCTTTGCTGGGACAGGGGTTGGTTAAAGGGCTAAAGAGACTGAAGGAGGACGTCTCCTTTGCTGGGACAGGGGTTGGTTAAAGGGCTAAAGAGACTGAAGGAGGACGTCTCCTTTGTTGGGACAGGGGTTGGTTAAAGGGCTAGCGAATGAAGGAGGACGTCTCCTTTGCTGGGACAGGGGTTGGTTAAAGGGCTAAAGAGACTGAAGGAGGACGTCTCCTTTGTTGGGACAGGGGTTGGTTAAAGGGCTAGCGAATGAAGGAGGACGTCTCCTTTGCTATAACAATCAGTGGGATAACAATCAGTGCCATGCAGGAGACTGAGAACTGTGGCTATAAATATTTATAATAAGTATAACTATTTTTAAAAAGGTGTAACACATTATAGCCATGCTTATTATGCATTATCTAATGGTATAAGTAAGGGATAATGCACAGGCAGCCGGTAGTTATCGCAGAAATAAGCCCCGACAGTGTGATCAGGACCCGACGCGAAGCGAAGCGAAGCAAGTAGCCGTGAGTTACACGGCTACTTGCCACACAAGGAAAAAAACTGGACATGAATATAAATTTGAAACATTTTATTGACATATTTGTTTTAAATTAACATTTTTAAACGATAATCTTTGTTGGCGCGGACTGATTTTAAACATACAAGTAGTACCGGCTATGCGTTATTACTTTGGAGCGGTCATTATTTGAAAAGAACGAACCTGCAAATGTGTCAACTGACCAATCAGAATCAAGCATTCCAGAGAGCCGTGTAATAAGCTATTATAATGCATTATGAAGGTATTTATAGTGCATTATACATGAGAGCTTCATAGAGCATTCATAATGCATAATAAGCATGGCTAAAATGTGTTATACCCTTTTATAAATAGTCATAGCTCTGTTTAAAATACTTTATAAATGAAAAGACAGCAGGATGTATATGGTAGTGTGGTGTCACCTCTTCGGACTCTGCAGGAATTCAATAATGAGCGCATCGCGCAGGTTTTTCCGCGATGAAGCCTAAATGGCCCCTTTTAGAGGCAGTTTTATGAACGGAAGGCTACCGTTTGAAGTTTGCAGGGGCCACATGTTTGCCACAAGCATAGCTGGACTTTAAGAGAAAAAGGAAAATAAAAGCAGTGCTAAAATTCATACCTTGACTATGCAACAGGTACTTTACTAGCATCTGGAAGCTGCGTGGTGCAATATCAGTCCTTTCCTGGAAGGGGTTTAATAAGGTCCGCATCGCCCGTGGGGGGGGAGGGGGATGTTGCACACTGTAAACTGGGAAATCCCGCTGACGGTGATCTTAACGGCTGGTTCTTCAGGAGCCCTGGGCCAGTTCAAATCAACACACCGAATCAGTTGCCTCAAATTGCAGGCTATAAGTTGATGGAAGTGCCATTGCCAGTATCTGGCCTAGGTGACGGTGTAACGGTTCTGCCGAAGCTGGAGTCTGGAGGACAGCGGCGACGCTGCTGCTGGTTTTCCAGAGAGAATCCTTCCGTCTGCAAGACTTATACAGATGCAACTAAGCAAATCGCCTCATGGAGCGTGTGCATCACAATGGGTAAAGGCTGCCCTGTGATCCACACTACAGACCTCAGCAGTGTAGCACAGAATCCGGCTGAGAGGAACCGAATCAAATGCAACACGATCTAATAGCGGTGCGGGAAATGTAGCCCGTGTGAACAGCAACATCGGCTCTGTCTGCAAAGACGGCACCTCGGATTGGTTCCCGGCTCCTTGTGTCGCGTTGGCCTGCACCTGGATGGTTCTCGGTGAAACAGCCTCCAGCGTGCAGAGTAACGCGCGTGTAGCACAGCGCCCCTGTTGTAGCTTGTTTGCTTCTTTTGCCTGAACTCAAGGTAGCTGTAGCAAATCAAGTGAGTAGAATCCAGCCTTCTGCTGATTGGAGGCGGAATGCTAACAGATAAAGAGCTAAAGAACATGTAGATGGTGAATAATAGAAATATTTAAATCAACTGTAGAATTAGAGGTGCCAGTTTCTGGAATAAGTACACATATGCATGTGTCTGTATTGAATCCACCCACCAACTGTTCCCCAGGTACTTCTGGGGAAAATGGTCTTTAAAAATAAAGAATAATTAATTAATTAATGTCAGAAAATAATTGTTTCATCACAATTCATTTAAGTTTTTCAACTCCATAAGAACATGGTATTGGATTTACCGTCTATATTGCATAAATATTCACAAGTTCTTCTTTGGGCCTATAGTGCAAAATCTGTATGTCTTTTGGTCTGTTTACCTGTCTGAGCTAAACCCAGAAATCCCTCTCTTAAATTCATGAATAAAACTACAAAATGGATATTTCACAGGTGATTTTTTCTTAGTGACATGCTGACGAGAATGTTGAACCATATGATTTTTCGGGGAAAGTTCATTTACAATAATGCAAATATGGAAAATAAAAGCCATGTATCAAAGTTTTTCTTATTTAATGAGTCCATTTATGGAGACTCCATAATTCATATACAAACAAACTGCTTTATATGCGAAACATTTAAATCTGACAGATGACTTGGCCCTTGGGCGTGTTCCCTTTCTTTTAACTTATCTCTTGATCTGCAGTAAAAAAGAAGATATTTTCCAGATATGCTGTTATCCTTCCTGTCCCTCAGCTGCTAAGGGATAAAGTAACTCAGTAGTTCGCTGCCTACTGAAGCCCCCACTGACTTCTGCCTGTCTAGAAACCATTCAATTCTTAAGGTGATCAGGGACAGTAAAAGCCTTCCTGGGCTCTTCCAAAATCACCTGTTCACCTTCTTGATTTATGGCTTGAATAAATGTATTTCTAATGATAATGCAAGACATACCCTAGTTTAGTTTGCTTTTATACTTTGATCGCTTATCCCAGAAGGCTGGAATACACAGATACTAAACATATTAGTAAAGGAACGGGGCAAGACGCTGAACTGGACATGGATTCAGACAGCATGGGGACACAAGGAAGGAGGCTCTTTGTAGGGGAAGCCAGTCCATAACAGGGCACACACACACACGCACACACAGGTTTATAATTACATCTTTGTGGGGACTCTCCATTCATTTATATGGGGAATACTCTAATCACAACATGATGACCTTAACCCCTACCCAGCCCTAACCAAAACCATAAATCACCAAACAAAATATGAGACTTTTGGTATTTTTATTTTTTTGATTGCATTCACAGATTTCTCTGGGGGGGCCTGAAAAATGGTCCCCACAATGTAATATAAACCTAATCCACACACACACACACACACACACATGCTGGCATACCTATTTATATAGGAACCTTCCATTAATTTCTGTGGGAACAGTCCTCTGCATTTAACCCATATGTGACATAGCAGTGGGCAGCTATTAAATAAAATGATAGAAGGAAGTATGTAAGCTTCACACAAGAACACATACTGAGGGGAGGTTGGATCCGAGCGCCGAGACCCGGAGGCCTGAGCTCACTGTACTGCCCCCTCCAGACATCGCAGTACTGTATGTTCTCAACTCCCAGGGAAGTGACTCCATTTGGAAGTGAAGACATTACATAGAAACATTTATGTTGTTTCCATGGAAGCATGAAAAAAATGACAGAATGAGCAGCAAATGAAAAGGCAGGAAAACGCAGAATGTCCCCAGATGTCAGATGAATGCGTGACGTTGGTGGGTTTCAGGCCATCTGAACATCCTGGGGTGGTGGAGGTGCCTGGTGCTGCAGGTTACGCTGCAGTTGCAGTGACCTGGACGTTGCTGCTTCAAGCCCTGGGCTGCCAGCATGATTTTACTGGCAGACCCCAGAGAAATGCCCTGTAACTATATGTTTCTTTCAATGAAAACATCTGCCGAATTAAAAAAATGTAAACATGCTTCACTGTACAAGGGGCCCAATCTTGCAGGGTGGCTGAGGTGAGAATTAATGTGATGGATGCTGCCACACATAAATGTGTTCAGTATGTTGTAATATGGATTACGTATGAGTTTCCATCTTGAAAGCTGTCAAAGTGCCATAAAGTCTTGCCAGGTGACCTGTTAAAAGGCTCATAGGTGTTCAGGCCATATCCTGAGACAAAGAGGAGTGCTTTCAGTCAGCCTGGACGACTGCATCTCTGCTCAGCCGCCTGCCTCGACACGCACAATGTATAGACTAATGAGGGAGGCACTGCGTGACACAAATAGCTCAGTTAGCCTATCAGGAAGCCAGGGGTCGTGGGATTTCTTGGGGGGAGGGGGGGTGTGGATTCCTACCAGCTGGGTGACCACCATCGTAGAGCCAAAGCTCTCAGATTTTCTACCTGCACAAGGACTGGAATAACAGTGAGCCATTTTATACAGGAAGAGAGCAAAAAGCTAGGTCATACATACCTGTACATACAGAGTCTTACCATTATATGCAGAAGAGAGGTTAGCTGAGCTGAATCTGTTTAGCCTTGAGCAAAGGAGACTAAGGGGGGACATGATCCAGGTGTATAAGATTCTAACAGGTCTGGATGCTGTTCAGCCAAATGGCTACTTCAATATTAGTTCAAATACTAGAACTCATGGCCATGAGTGGAAATTAGCGGGGGAACATTTTAAACTGAATTTAAGGAAGCACTTCTTTCCACAGCGTGTAGTTAGAGTATGGAATAGTCTTCTTGCTAGTGTAGAGCAAACTAAAACCCTGGGTTCCTTTAAATCAGAGCTAGATAAGATTTTAACAACTCTGAGCTATTAGTTAAGTTCTCCCCAAACGAGCTTGATGGGCCGAATGGCCTCCTCTCTTTTGTAAATTTCTTATGTTCTTAAGAATGTTGAATAATTGAGGTCGTTTAGAGAGCATGTCGAGAAAGGCAGAGAATTATCTAGTTTGTCCTCTTTGCTGAATGGGCAGCACACTTGCCTTGCTATTTCCTGTTTTTCTGCAGTGTCCGTCACTAGTGTTGTAGTTCTCGAGACCGGTCTTGGTCTCGAGACCAGTCTCGAGACCCATTTTTTGTGGTCTCGGTCTTGTCTTGGTCTCGACTCTATTTGGTCTCGGTCTGGTCTTGGTCTCGACTCTATTTGGTCTCGGTCTTGTCTTGGTCTCGGACATAGCGGTCTCGATGGGATGGGGAAAAAAAGAGAAAACTGCACATCCTCACAGAACAGTATCATTATTTATTACGCGCCTCAATTCAAATGCAACCAGTCAGATGCATCCATTTCAAAAACGTTACATTTTATACATTTTCTCCACGGACACTGCCAGTGCTTCACAGTCCACAAACATCATACACATCGTATCATACATCGGCAAAAAAATGTCCGAAAATGTCCGCGAAGTCTATAGCATAGTTATAATTCAAATAAATTAGGTATTTTACATTGATTAGAAAGCACGGTCTTGGAGGTGCAAGTCAATCTGGAGGCTCATTCTCTTCAATTCAAAGCAAAGGATCATTACATAGCTGTATTCATAGCTTACCTGAGGCCTCTGTCCCTGGTATAAGAGACTTAATATGAACATCTTTCTGGTACATCCCATCTCTTTCCCTTGACGAGGTCTGATAAAATGGTTATAGGAGAGGATTGCTGAGAATATTATTTTCCATCAGGTCTCGTAACTATGACAAATCTGGGAGATTTTAAATGAGAGACATATGGACATACGAACAATATAATTGAAAAGATAACATGAATTTGATTTAACGAGTAATGACACTTTACAGCAATGCCTTTTTTCTCTACAGTTGATCTGGGTATAATGTGATGTCGATTCTAGCCCTAGTCTGTTTTCGGTCTTGTTCTTGGTCTTGGTCTCGACCAGTCTTGGTCTTGGTCTCGCCTTAGTGTGTCTTGGTCTTGGTCTTGGACTTGGTCTTGGTCTTGGTACCCTCAAGTCTCGGCAGTGTCTTGGTCTTGATACCCTCCGGTCTTGGCAATGTCTTGGTCTCGGTTTAGGCGGTCTTGACTACAACACTATCCGTCACCTCCCTGTAGGGGGTGCTGTAATCTGAACCTGTCTCTTTGAACCTGCATGCGTGAGGAGTTTGCCCTCTGCATTTTTAGGGTTTCTTCCAATTACACTGGTTTCATCACATGATGTGAACTGCTGTTGCTGCAATGGCTCGGTATTCCATCCGGGTTCTAGTTCTGCCTTATGACAACAGTCAGCCACCCCAAGAGTTTAACTTGCTTGTTGTAAAATTCCCATTTTCATCTGAACATCGGTAAACTAAATCTGAAAAATCAAGCTTCCGGCTTTGTGCACTACTGCCTCCCCCCACTTCGTAAAAAAATGCACGCAAACTCATATGCAAAGAAGTCAAAACGTCAAAAGCTAAGAGCTTCACTGGAGCAGTTACAAATGCATCAAATTTCAGGGCCAACCGCCGTCTCCTAGCGAGAGCCATGGCTGAAGCATAATCACACAGTGCATCTCAGATTTACGAGGGGGGGGCACGCTGCCAGATTGCAATACCCACTTTGTGTTCTCATTTTTTTTTTCTGGGGTGGAGACGCAGGCAAAAGGGGGCATAGAGGCCAAAGCAGCCCCAGATTTGTAGAGTCAGCGTGGAGGGCTCGTTCGGGCTTGCTCAGAGCACATGCGTGCTCAGTCACTGAACACTCCCCATAGCAGCCCCTAACTTTCTCCCCCTTAGCATTTCAGGCATTTACCTCAGACTCCCAATGCTGTAATGAGAAAAATATGCCTCTGTTCCAAATCAGCCCTTGCTGCATGAAAACAAGCAAACAATTTCCAGCCTTTCTAGCCTCCGTCTAAATGTGTCCTTCTTAAATATGTTTTTTTTCATAATTCCTAGTTTTACTGATGGGCTGATGGCCAGACCTTCCAGACAGAATGATAATCACGTCCACACTGTATTTCACACGACAGCAGCACTTGTATAAACAGGGAGATCTCGTTTACTGTCTGCACAGTTGAAATGCGAAGGCCTGTGCTTATCAGAAACCAGAGTGAGAACAGTGAGGAGATCATCGACCATCAGATCTGCCGTGCTGCAGCCTCCCTCCGCGATCAGTGATATGCGACTCCCAGCCTGGGCTGCCAGCATGACAGCCTGCACCCCAGGAGCATCTGTAATTGACCAGCCCAGCGCTGGCCCTCCATACTGCGCTCAGAGGCAGCGGCCTGAAATGAAAGCCGTGACTCACATCTGGGAAAAGCGCAATTACAGGGTGTACGGCCCTCATCCGGACTCTGGTGTCGTACCGCCATGGGGTGCTGGGATCTGCAACCTTTCTATTATGGCTGCGGCTGTCCCCCCCCCCTCGTATGTCCAGGCCAGCTCCCTGTGGAGCCAGCTGCCCCCCCGACGCTCCAGCCCATCGCCACAGTCAGAGCTCAGGGTGGCCACATTCTGCTGCTTTTACAGGGAAGGTATCTTATGACTATTATAAAGCATCTGTGTCAAGGTCACATGTTCAGGCAATTCTGTGCTCTTATTGGTCGCCAATGCTCATTGTTTTCAGTAGCTGAGCTGCAGGTTAAAGGTGTTTCCCTCTATTTCTTTTTGTTGCGTTTAAAATTTGTGTTCAATGCCTGCATTTCACCAACTTCCTGTGAGGGGGGGGGGGGGCTATTGATGTGATGTCAGAGCTGCCAGCCAATGGGACGGCAGGCAGCTGGGGATTGCCTCACCTTGCCAGGGTGCCCTGAGGCTCAACTGAGCATGTGTGAACCACATCACCAAGGAAAAAAGAGAACAAAATGAAAGCCATCGAGACAGTCTCCATTTTTTGCAAAATGTACTGAAATGATTTTTTAAAAATTGTTGAAGTACCAATGACTTGTAAACAACTTATTGACATGGAAATGTGGTTTAGAGTGTATTTATGTAATGCTAAGGGGTGCAAATGAATTACATTTTCACAATAAGAAATGTTAGCACAATGAACAAATAACAGTCAAACTCTGCGTTAGGAGTCGTTTGTCTTGTTACAAAAGTCTGTGCTTTCTGCTCTCTGTCATTCATGACTAGATTCAAGCAACTTCTATCTTTCTGCCTATAGCCATCTGGGTCTCTGAAAGTGCGCCCCCTCCCCCAGCACCCCTGCCTCCCCAGGTTCTCCCTCTCCAAGTACTCCCACTGTTTCTTTAGTTCAAACACTTTTTTTTTTTTTCGTGAGACAGAGTGGCAATGGAAAATGTGAGCGAATTCCACCCTCACTCTAGACGAAGCACTGTTCTGTTGGGAGGCATGACACAAGAACTGGAGTCTGAAAACACAGGCGGAGGCTTATTTAACATGGCAGAAGTTAATAATGGGTAATATCCGCCCAGCTCAATGGGTCTGGCTGGAAGGGGACTAAAGTGGAACAATTACAATATATATGTATAAGTTTTCATTTGAAGAAGAACCATGTCTGTAGGTTTTGAATGAAATGCAGGAAATGCTTGCAAATCCAATCCTGAACATGGAAAAAAGCTATTGTTCAGGAAGGTTAGGTCCCAAATTCATATTCAGCTTACAGATGGCAAACAGTGTTCAGTGGGTCACCTCCCTGGGTTAGCATGAAGACAGGGAATAACATCCGTGTTTCATTCTGGAGGCGAACACTGAGAGCTCGTCCCTAATAGATCACCTGAGTGCCTGGGGGGGGGGGGGGGGGGGGTTAGGAGGGTTAGGCGGGAGGCATTGTTGTCGACATTAGGATTAGGGGGAAAGCCTCCCAGATGCACACACATGTCCTAAATGTGCATGCCTCGACATTCTTAGGAGAATCAGCCTGAGCGTGTCAGTCAGACGAGCTTCGAAACGCCACGTTATAGACGAGCCACACACACGTTACACGTGTCAAAGCGTGTGTGTCATTAGGCGGTGCTAAGGCTGCTATTTTTATAACAAGCAGGCTGGAGGAGCCTCGGGGAAGCGTCCCAGGCAAATCTCTGCTAGCCCGTTAGCCTTTCATGGTGCAGACATGTCCAAGGACCCTGGCAGGCTATGTGTCTAGGTCACCCCTTGGACAAACATCTGGAAAAAGAGAGCCCCGCACGTCTGGATCCATCGTCCCTTTCTCTGTGAGTCTTACTGCCCAAAGATGATTTGCAGGTTTACCACCTCTGTGCAGCGCCGTCGCTCCTGCACTCAGAAATGGAAAGTGATCAAGGGCACGATGGAAAGTTCAAGTTTAAGCATCCTTTTCGCAATGAAACTGGGGCAATTATGCGTGTTTAGGGTGGCAAATGCCATCTTTAAATTCTTAAAGATAGGGGGGAAATATCATGACACAATGGAATATCTTCGCAAAGCAAAATAACTCTTCTTTTAAAATTCCATACATAATACTCACACTTTGCGTCACCGCCCTCAGTTCAGCGACACGTCTGTGAAACTCACAGCTACACACTTTTTCCAGAACAGATGTCGGTATTAACACAGCGAAAAATCTAACCCTGCACCATTTCAAAGTCTGGAACCTCCATCCTCAGCCACAGCCTTTGACCACCCCCCACCCCCCACCCCTGCCGGAAAGCGGGCTCTCAGAAAGATACAGTCTGTGCTGGCATATCATCATTCATGCGAATTTCCCCCAAGCGCTCACGTTCAAACTTGGCACACTGCAAAAGCTCTCCCTGCAATGCAGATGTTCTTCAGCATTTTTAAGTGACATGACAGAAACGGAATAGCAAGGGAGGAGACACTCGCAGACAGCAAAGGCATCTCCTCGGGCAGCACTGCATGTCAGACTGTTAATTAAATGCCAGCTTTAGAAATGGTTCCTTATTTAGTGAGTGCGAACCAAGTGTTAGGGTTAATCTGAGAGCCACACCCTAAAAACAACACGGTTTCAGCCATTTTTTTTCTTTTGCATTTTTTTTCTAGGTCTGAAGTGCAAAGAATACTATTGCCAGAAAATATATCATAAAGCTCCTCCCACCCACCCCCAAAAAAACCTACTTCAACCCCCCCCCCCCCCCAAACACACACACAAGCTCACACAGACAGACATGGTGTGTGTGCTTTTTTGGAAAACAAAACGCGTGGAATATATTGCATGTATCCTCCTATATTTGGTTTTGTTTGCAATACATTTATTAGATTAATTCTGTTAAAGCTGTTACCTTGGTGATTCTAGGGAAAAAATGATCCCTAATTTTGTAGCTCAGTAAATGGATTTGCTGGTTTCACGAAAATCCAGACAAATAGAAAATGCTGTGGTGTTTCTGTAAGTTCACTAACTATATTACTGAGGCATTACAATGTAAAAAATGTCAAACTTTTCATTGCTGTGAGCTGCACTAACGACAGCTAGACGACACCAAAAAGTGCTACCTTGTAAGTGGAACAGTTATCGTTTTTTTATCAGCCCGGAAAAGGGCCTCAGAAAACACATTAAGCAAAACAAATCCCCCATATTCCCCTTGCATGTGGAAAAAGGCTGGTGGAGTGAGCTCCACAGGCTGTCTGGAAACTCCATTATCTCCCTGACTCCGGGCTAGAAGCACTCATAAATACTGCATCTCTGCACAGGAACACACACTCGACCGGGGGGATGAAGATGTGAGGTAAGTAGAGAAGGGAGACACAGCCGTCTGGGCAGAGGAGCTCTCTGGCGCGCAGCATGGCCGACATTCAGGGTGACTCAGGCGCTCCATGTAACGCAGACATCTTGTCCGCTCTTTCCACACTCTCGGCTCGTTGGGAGGACCTTCCGCGGTGCTATGGAAGACATCTTGAAGACATCTGGTGGGAGGTGGGGGGATGGTGCACCAGATTAGCCCAGTGAGATGCTTCCAGTGAAGACTCATGATGTCTCCCAGCTTATCGGGCTCTATCCACAGTGGCGTCGCTCCAGTGGGGGTGTTGGTATGCCAAGCTCATGAGGACTCCAGTGAAGAGCAGTACCTGGAGAGGAAGTTAAAGGCGTGGATTTATAACCAACAGGCTCCTGGTTTTACTTCTCAGAGGGCTCTGCTGTTGTACCCTGAGCTGTTTCAGAAAATATCAAGTCGTAGCTCCCCATGTTACTTTCAGCAGCTGCTAATAGAGCGGTATATCACGGTACATCATGGTATATCACGGTATATCACGGTATATCACTGCCCATCTCAAGTACATGTACGTACCTGCAGCAGGGTGATACTACTACGTATGCTAGCAGATCTTATTGTAGAAAACACTTCATCAGCACTGCACCAAAAAGTAATAGAGGGAGTCGTCTGCTTTCAGGTGTTTCCCCTAGTATGTATGTATAAGGCATCTGTTCCATTTTTTGACATATGGAGCAATTTTAGTAGAAAACTCCAGAATATATACTTTTCAAGCAGAGTTTCAGGTTTCACATTTCTGCAGAACTGAGGTCATAAGAATGTCCAACCACACTCAGAGTATCTGAACACTGTCAGAAAAAAAGGGTACAGCTCTGGTACAAACAGCATTACTGTACCCCCAATGGTACAAAAACGTTCCTCAGTGTCCATTACTGCATATAATAAGGTACATTTACCTACAGATAGGGTAGAGTTGGTAATCCGTTGAGAGTTCAGCCACAGTGACAAGCAACAATTGGACCCATGTGGGGGGTTAAGCTTGGGAGGAGTGACTCCCCTTGTGGAACGGGAGAACTCTTATTTTCCATATAACAACACAGGCACTTTCAGACACTTCTGCCTGCTCTGTGAACCATTTTTAAGTCTTCAAAAAAACAGTATTGATTTCCAGGCTAATTTCTCAGTGGTGTTTAGCCTGCATTATAGGGAAGCCTACTAATTACCCCCGGCAGGTTCAGAGGAATTCGGTTCCGTTTCATAAAGTGCTTGCCCAGATGACTGTTCCTGAGTTTTACAAATTAGCCGTTTACCAATGTAAGCAAGGCCTTAGTGATTCTGCTGATTGATATTGATATATATATAAACACATACACACACACACACACACACACACACACACACATATATATAAACACATACACACACACACACACAGATATATATATAAACAAATGTTAATAATTTATGAAAACAGTCAATGTCAAACACATTTCCAAAATGCTTAAAATATGAACATGATTTAAATTAATTATGTATAATTAGTTAAAGCAAGTATTATCTGGCACTGACCCTCAAAAGTGGAATGGGACTATGGATGGATGGATATATTGCCAGAATTAAACAAATATAAATAGCTGTCTAACTCTGGAATTAATTAAGCAGAACACGCTGTTCTTTCACATTAACCACAGACAAAATAAGCACAGTGGCAGCCCATTGTTGTTGTTGATGCCCATATATGGATCCCAAAGCTATGGCTTAGTTAAAGAAGACCCTGAATATGGCAGTTTCACAGACACATTTTAATGATGCCTGAAGAAGTGTGAGTCACGTCTGGTTAACATGCAAAACCTTCCTTAGCACAGTGTTTTTATTGGATTGATTTAAAGCGATCAATGGAGAAGGTACAGCAGTAGCCCTGAGTCTCTTTGGCTGAAATCCACCTCTGGCTGGTCGGTATGCTTAGGCAACGGCCAGGAATGGGTTAGAATCTCGGCCTCAGATATAACCCATAAAGACGCAAAATGCCCTGTGATTTCAGAGGCTTGATGCATTTCCAGTGGGACATTGAGAGGGAGTTTTTGTGTCAAGGGGAACACAGGAGCAGCCCATGCATTTGGAAGGATGAGTCACAGTGTGATTGTGAAATGCTCCACAGGGCACTTGCTGCTGCTGGATGCTCGGCATTTTTCACCAGCGTTCTTTTTCACTTTCCTTTGTGCTACGTCATGATGGTGGCGGCATGACGCCTCGTAGGTCGTGCTGCTGCTTCACTCCACCAGGGTTGGGAGATTAAATGCCACCTCTGCTCCGTCTGTGTGTGTATTGGGGGGGGGGGGGGAGGGTATATGTATCACATCACAGGGACCAGATATGCCCACAATGTGATAAAAACCCATTATTGTTGATCCCCACAAGGCGAAATTCAATTTTAGAAAAAGCTGTGACTGCAATCAACAAAGTAAAAATGTCAAAAGACCTGTATCTTGTTTGGTTGCTTATGGTTAAGGTTAGGGCTGGGTAGGGGTTAAGGTCGTCATGTTGGGATGAGGGTCATTCCCATAGAAATTAATGGACAATCCCCGCAAAGAAAAAGATACCTAATCAGTGTGTGTGTGTGTGAGTGTGTGTCTGTGTGAGTGTCTGGAGTTTTCTTGACTCTTCTCATGTCACATGGGATTACTTAGCTTTTTTCTGCAGTAATAAATGCAGTTGGACTAACTCTCATCCCCAAATTGCATGTTATGTGTGTGTCTGTGTCTGTATGTTTGTGCGTGTGTGCTCTGTGATGGATCAGCATCTGCCAACCCCTCCGTGAACCCAACTAGTATGAGTACTTAGAAGACTGACACACAGGCCATCATGCTCCTGAGTAACACGCAAGTATTAGAACATGCAGGTACTTCAGACAAGCTCTCCAGTGCACTGTACCCGAGCATCCATACTTCTAACAAAAAGCATGAATTAGCAGGACATCATAAGCAGCCCTCTTTCTGTTTACATTCATGCCTGCCAAAGATCTGTAGGTGCAACTGAGGGCAGCACTTCCTGTCTAATAACCACAGATATTTTTTCCATAGTAACCCCCCCCCCCCCCCTTGACACCCTCCTACATTACGTCAGCAATGGATCAAAGCCATCCCCGAATGTGTATGTTCCATATTCCCGGGTGGGTTAGAGTTCCTACAGGAAAGCCCTGTCAGGAACTGTAGACCGCAGCTCCACGCAGGGCTGAAATGTGAGGAGGGAGTGGGCACATGGCGCAAATGTGTGTGAGAATGAGCAGGCCCAAGATTTCTGCCTGGCTTTCATGCTGCCTGGAGGTGATGTCGTTTGTCAGCACAGATGTTTAACGGAGATGCAATAAATGTAAACAGTGTTCGGGGCTCATGGCCTCTCAGTTGATCCTGGTTAGTCAGGATTAATAAAAATGTCTCATTCTAAGCAAGAGAAGAGACACTAAGGAAGACAGTGGCTTAGGGGTCTGCACTGCCGAATCTTCAGTATGCTATTTTCGCATTTGGCCTTTGTTTGCTCTGAATCATCAAAATCAACAATGTATCCAGCCTGGCAGCACAGGTCAACTTATTGCCCTGAAGAGAAAAGACGCAGCTCCGGTGCTTCCTGCTCGGCCCTGGCCTGGGTCACTGGCTTGTGAAACAGCTGTTTCTAGACATTTCTCAGTCCAAGCTGCAAAATCAGGCAAGTTAAAAGGGTTTATGTGAGCCACTTGAGATTGAATAAAATGTGAAATTCCTCCTACTAAATATTCCTTTACTGGTTGTAAAAAGATCAAAGAATGCACCAGGTTCTTTTGTATATAAGAGTTGAGGATTCCTCCTATTTGCTACATCAGGTAGTCATATGATTTTAGCTTCTGCATCTTAGCCCTCCACCCCGTGTGCAACAGGGCTGCTAAGGAGAGTGACAGAGCTCCTCTACTTCAACTCCTCCCCCAGCGACATCTGAAAGCCGTTACCATGCAGCTTCCAGGGTGACACCGTGGGGCCATGAAATGGCATAAATCTTGGTGTTGGCCAGCTGTGTCAGAACATGTGGCAGACAGAAGGGAGCCATCGAACAGACAGCAAGACTCTCTTTCAAATCCTTACCAGAGCATCGCAGGAGAGTGCTCCCAATTGTTGTGATAAGAGCCGGGTTCGAGCTGTCATGGGATGCACGTAAATGCCATCCCCCCCATGGGAAAAAGAATGAAACCATCTCCTTTGAAAATATAACACTACCCCCCCTCACCATTCGCATAAATTCTACCATTGGAGACCCCCACCACTTCCCTTGAAATATTCTAAAGTGTAAGTGGCCTTACCAGTCTAGTCATCCAGGTGACGGGAGTTTCGTTTATCAGAGGCCCGTCAGCAGTATTGTTCTGCAAGCTTGTATTTGACCTCCTGATAACATGATCCATTAAAAACCATCGCTGAATATAGTTATTGATCAGTGTCCTTGTAAGACTGGAAATCTCAAGATTATAATAAAGGCAGTAACATATAATTTTATTATTTCCAGCAAAGTATATTTTTCCTTGCACAAACACACACATACACACACATATGTTTGTATCCATATCTTTATGGGTACCATCCATAGATTTTTATGGGAAAAAACCCTAATCCCAACAATGACAACCTTAACCCCTACCCAGCCCTAACCTTAACCATAAGTAACCAAACACAATACAAGTCTTTTGGCATTTTTAGTTTTTTGATTGTAGACACAGATTTTTTAAATATTGAATAAATGGGCCACACAACATCAAAAGAACAGGTTTTTAATCACATTGTGGGGACGTTTGGTCCCCACAATGTAATGTATACCTGGACCACACACACACATACACACACACACAATGGAACCCATGCATATCAGAAATGTAAGAAATGTTTCACAAAATCTGATGAGAATGGCCCGGGGTGGAAAAGGATCATTGCCGGGTGTTTAATTGCCATTCATCACATGTGGCTGAGAGCAGCAGCCTTCATTTTCACTGCATGTCGAAGTTATCCCAACAAGGTGTCAATTAAGGTTTCCATCAGGCCAGCAGTGATGTGCCAGTTGGGGCTTGTGAACCATCATTAGCCAGGGACATGTTGCTGCTCTCACTGTACATTTGGAGATGATCAGGTTTACAGGAAATAATAAAAAATACACTGGAAAATGCAGAGGAAAAGCCTCAGGGTATTAAATTAAAACATGGTCACGTCTAAAATGGCTTCAGAGATATATTGGTTTTTATTTTTACAGTCTAAGTTCCAGGCCAAGAAAATAACTTCAGATCTATAATTTAAGGTCTTTAATTGAGTTTTAAAACATTTTGCTGATCTTCCCTAGACTGAATGTAATTTGTATGTTTTTTCCTATGACAAAATACTTATTGAAAAACAGATTTACAGAAAAAGCAATGTGTCACAGTGTTTACGCTGCAATATATGCATTATATTGCAACCACATGGATGCTGGATACAGCATACTGCATTCTGGGAATGTACACTTAATATCTTTACATAATGTAAAACTATGAAGGCAACAGTAATTAATCCGTTCTTTTTATATGTTTCTTTCCCAGTACCATGTTGTGGACCTGAAGCTCAACCTAGAAAGGTTACAAGGCAGGGGACACCGTAGATGGGATGCGGTCCGTCTCGGGACACATGATCATGCTCATAAGATTAAGGACAGCTTAGTACACCAAGCCGTCTCACCGTAACTCGGCTGCAGGAGGAAACTGGAGTAGCGAGCTGGAACCCAAACAAGCAGAGGGAGCACATGCAAATTTCACAAGAAGGGATGGAGCAAACCGGTACCCCCAGCGCTGGAGGAGTGAGGCTGAGCTACTAGAGCGATAATTTTAATATATGAGCAATAAAAATACACAGCTGATACATAATATAGGCAAAGTACGTATTGCTGCAAGTCAAGATCGCACCGCAAGGAAAAGGGAATCCAAAGAATTGTCATTTCATCATGATCAGAGCAGAATGTATGCATGTTATGGAAGCGGTAAATAAGTCATTCGGTATGTCTGAGGAAGTGGAGGAAGGAGCCTGGTTCTCCAATGTCAGACATGTGGAGAAAAGGGTGGAAACGCCTTCCTCAGCCAGCCTCTCAGCCTCTGCAGTCGTGGCCAGCCATCACATCCCCCCCCCCCCCCTATTGACACCCTTGTGAGTATTTTACTGCGAATACCATTCACATTTTATGACCTTCATGTACAACACGACAATTTCAGTCACATTGACTAGAGAGAACTTAAGCAGTTACAAAACATTTGAGCCGCTCAAGGTTTGTTTCAGAATTGTGCAGGTGATCAAACTAGTTTGTGGGCCAAATCCCTCTACCGTTATTGTTCTCCTGAGGTCATTCATTTTGTGCCATTTTTAAACATATCCAGCTGTATTGAAGGCACATATTTAGCAAAATGAGGTTAAGTATCCAGCTGTAAGGTCTGCAGGTCACTTTGTATGGAAGGTGCATATTTAGTGAAATGAGGTTTTGCTAACCCATCTTCAGAGACGACAACTACCACGTACGAAGCACTAAATACATAGAGTGGAGTCTCCCTGTTCATTCAGGAGAGGTTTGAGAAGACCACATATTGCTTGAATTAAATTGCAGGGGAGGCAAAGAGACAGTCCACATTCCTGTGCATTTAGGTCAGTGCTTTTTTGCCTGTCTGACCGCTGTGCTCACTCGGAAAAGTCAGAGAGTTCAGATTTTCTTTCCTCCCTTTGGTAGCTCCATAAAGCCCAGCAAAGAGTTCCTTAGCCCTTAGTGTTTCCTCTCCGGCAACTTCATCCCACTAAGTGGGTAAGAACGTTTGGTAAGAACCCCCCACCCAGCACTGCTCGAGGTGAGGCATGATCCATGATAACAGAGAGAACTTTTCCTCAAGAGGATAGCGCTAATTTTGGGTCTGTGCTTAATAGCACTGTGCTGAAACACGTTCTTGCGGCACATCTGTCAAATTCAGCCTGTGAGTGCCAAGCTGGGAAGGTGGATCTGGCACAACATGCATTTCCCAGCCATCTTCAGTGGAAATGCTGTCAACTTACCCAGTTGGTCTTTATGGGCATCTCAACAATCAGAGATATTTCTGCTTAATGTTCATGGAATTATGTGCTTAAGTGTTGTACCATGCAGCTTCTTGTAAGAGAGTGACCACTGCAATCTGACTTCATCCCAGCTGGGGCATCCCCACCCCCTGCACAGCCCCCCCCCCTCCCTCCCGTGCCCCATCCCCCTACCCTGGCTCTCCTGCTCTGGGTGTGGAGGCAGCAGGAAAGTCTGGCTTGCGGTCTGGATGCACCAATCTCTCCTCTCTGACTCACAAACAAGCTTCTACTCTTCGCTGCCAGGCATCAGCTGCCATGACCATTGCGTGAATGTGGGGTGGGGGGGGCAGATGCAGGGGAAAAGAGATTACATCTGCACTGTAAGTGTTTGGGACTATTCTTTCCTGTTAGCAACTGATTAGCTTTAACTATTATAGCATAATAAAGGGGGATTCCACTGGGAAGCATCCCACCACTTTCAAGGATTGCCTTTTTGACAGCTTTCATAACACATAAAACAGCGTTAGAACTTGGTAAATGTCACTGGAATCCTTTGTCTTCACCACGTTTCCATGTTTGCCCATGAATACAGCAGCTTGCTTAACATGGCTCTTAAAACTGCCCTTGCTATGACTAAAAAATGGGTGGATCTGCTGAATTATTTCTGTACTGTAGAAAAGACCGACCTTGTCCCTCTAAAATTAAAGCTGCATTTTTTTCCTCTCCATTGCTCCTGAATGCTATGATGTTGAGCAGCTCGACCAATGGCAGAGCTGGAAAGTTCAGGTCCAGAAAGTATAAATCCAGACCAAGTTTTTGTTTCAACCAACCAGTAGATTATAAAGAGTCACAGTCACAGATTACTCAACTGGTTGGTTGAAACAAAACCTTGGTCTGGATTTGTACTTTCTGGACCTGAACTTTCCAACTCTGACCACTAGACCTTGAAGAATAGTGACATGTATGGTTTGGGTCTCATCAGTACCCTCCCCCCCCCCTATTTAATGCAAAATCCTGCTGCCTAGCATGCAGGTACCCGTCATGTTTCTCAATTCAAAAGCCTTTAAGGGTGGGGATATCGCCACACAGCCTTGTCCATCTCGGCTGCTCAACTGACCAATTACATCGTAAGTAACTCTCTCTGCAGGAACTGCCTTCATTTGGCAAACTGTTGATGCCACGTCAGCCCCTGATCATACTTGGCATGCTCTTTGCGTACATGGAGAGCTGCACTGCACTGCAATTGGCCAGAGGGCGCCTCTCGTCACAGTGTCAGCGAATGGGGTGGGGTTTAGTCGTTTGGTTTACACTGGTTATGCTGGAAGGCTTTGACATCTGTACTCAGAGACTGGGGTTAGCTTTGTGGATTTTATTAAATGCACTTTAACACGTAGTAATGTTTTGATGCATTCCACGAACTTATCCAAGTGCCCCTCATTTAATCATGACGTACTTTGTATTTTGGTTGCCATATAACACAAAAGAATCTTCTGAACACTACATAAGTGACCTAAGTGTTTGTGGCAATCAAACCAGCAGGTTTTCCTGTAGCTTCAGCTCCCTCCAGCCGTTGAAGATCTTAGCGCAGAGCATAAGCAAATTAAAATCAGAAGCACAATGTAGAGTTTCAGAATTTCAGTATTCATCCTGGAAAGAGATCTGCAAGCGTGAGAGTGCAAAACATTGTGACATTTTAGCCCCATTCAGATCACCCGGAAATTCAAAGTCTGCAATGTTACTTCCCATGTATCCTATATTTGTGAAATTTGCTGTCTGACACCTGTCATTTTGAAGCTGTGCTTGTATTTTGTTTATGGTTCTTCTGAATTTGTCATTCTGTAAGGCCAGTGTATAGTCAGCTAGAGAGAACATCCTGTCCAGTAGGAGAACATCTACTCTCTGTGCCCAAATTAATCACCTATGATAAATCATGACGTATGATAAATCAGCGGTGTCTGTAACTGTGAATATTTCATAGCAGAAGCTATGAAAACCAATATCTGACTCCTGAATGGTATGATTTTGCTGTACTACTTCCGTCAAGTTAAGTCGGACTTTGGTTGGGTTTCCATTATGGTTGGGTCATCACTCCTCAAAACAAATGAGTTTTATGTTGATGATGTTTTCTGGTTTGATAGGAGAAATTCAGACGGTAGCATTATTGCCTCACTCCAGGGTTGTGGGTTCGAATCATGCTTTGGTGGGTTTCCTCCTACAGTCCAAAGAAAGTGTGTTTAGGTCAAATGGTGATTATGAATTGCTCATGGAGAGTGATGTGTGAGTTTGTGTGAAAATGTGCCCTGCAACAGGCTGGCACCTGTCCAGGGTGCCCCTTGTCTAATGTTTCATGAGACAAACTCCAGGATAAAGCTGTAACCCTGTTCTGGAGAAGAGGTTATGGATGGGATGGATTGATTTAATAAATGTATGACTTTAATGGACACCTTGGTCAGATAATCAAACACTAGTCTGAAATATACCATTACAGTTAAAAAACAAGTATCATCAATTAACAGAGCATTGACATATTGCTGCCCACACAAACATAAACACACTTATGTGTTTCGATTTCATTTTAATGTATAGTGTTCACAATATAACATCTGCTTCAGTCTGCAAAGCTTGCTTATTGAAATGTAAAGAGGATGATTTCAAGGGCCCCAGGAAATGTGATGTGCTTTCATGGGGCCCAGAATCTCTACTGGCACCCCTGTAGAGTAACATCCGTGTTGTAGGAGATGCTGGAGGGGAGAGGTGCAGGTGATCAGTGACAGAATAATGACAGCTTAAAATGATCTGAAAAGTAAGAAATATCTGACTGGACAACAAAACAGGTAGCAGCTACCGTAGCCTATAGTTATGAAATTGCCATAACTGTCCCTCCATCCATCTTCCACAGCTGCTCATTTAAAGCAGGGCTGTGGTGAGCATGGGGTCCAGCCCAGGAAGTGGGAGTCAAACCCACAGCCCTGGAGGTGTCGGGTCACGGTGTTACCTATACAGAAAGCATCACTTAGTCACTGTCTTTCCTAAATCTCAGCACTACTCCTTTTGTTAGTAAACTTAGCACTGGTGACCTCTGGTTTTTCCAGTGTGTTGACCTCTGGTTTTTCCAGTGTGCTATTATGTATAAATGCATTTTATGGTGAACCTGTAGCTGAGTATATGTTACAAAGAAGCCTGTAATTTTCATCTAGCTGAAAAACAGTTTTCAGTATAATGATAAAGCTGGATATATGTTTGGTCTGATCATGAACATCAAGACGTTTCTCTCAGCAGACACAGGTCTTTGTCAGTCTCGGGTGCCAGAGCTACGGACACACCAACGTCTCCTGGAAAGCAAAGTGTTCAGGGGTCACAGCCAGAACCGTGTTTACAGTGGGCCATACCGTAGCAGCCCATGGGCGCAAATTATAGGGGGACAGGGGTAACCCCACCAATAATCACAACCAATCAACACAACCTTCTGGACCCCCACAAATAGGTGGAGATTTCAACCCCAACAATGCTCAACCCAAAGTTATGCCCTAGAGTTCCAGTATGGAGAATGTGCAGCCGAACAGAAGTTGTCTAAATGAACAATTCAGGGGAGTTTCTAGCTATTGCAAAGATCAGGGGCTAAGTCAAGTTTACCTGCGGCTTGACTGTTTTTTGAAGGAGTTTAATTGGCATCGGGCTAAAAGGCATAACACATTATTACCATCTTTGCTATGCATTATGAATGCTCTACGAAGCTCTCATCTTGCCCATTTGATTTCCTCTGTTGGCCCCTGGAGGATGGGCTCCCCTTGAGAGTCTGGTACCTCACAAGGTTTCTCCCTTCTAGGGGGGTTTTCCTTGCCACTGTCACCTTTGGCTTGCTCTCTGGGGGCTTTGGGCGAGCATAATGTAAAGCACTTTGAGACAATGCTGTGAACATGCACTATGCAAATAAAACTGAATTGAATTGAATATCGCTACCATCATAATGCATTATAATGGTCAGTGTAAGCTATTATAATGCATTATAAAGGTATCTATAGTGCATTATAGATGAGAGCTCCATAAGGCAGTCATAATGCATAATAAATATGGCTATAATGTGTTATGCCTTTTTATAAATAGTCATAGTAATCTCTATAATATGAATGCATTATAATGCATTATGAATGTATCTACAATGCATTATACATGAGTGCTTTAAGTAAAGTGTTACAAAAATTTCTTCCTCTGACAGGTCATCAGCACAACTGGAACTGTAGGGAGTAAAAAAGGACTTAAATGTGTACAAGCTGAAAAGGGCTCCACCACTGTTATGGCTGTGATCTCAATGCAGTACATTAAGAGTAGTGAGAAAAGACATGGATTTGTTTGGATTTGGTACCATAATCATCAGTGATTTTAAACTCAATTTTTTTTGTTTCAAACCCCCTGAAAAGATTTCGCTAGGCTCATTTACCGCTCACCAAATCTTACCATCAGGGACCCAGCTCTCATTTAACAACTCATAATTCCCTTAGAGTCAGATCTTAGAATTTCCCCTGATCTTAATACTCAAACTTGACTCTAGCTTGTGCCTCTTGCCTTACATTTTGCCTCCCTCGCATCCACTGTCATCACTGGAAACCAGTGACCAGAGTAGGAGGTGCAAGGCTAGCATCAAAGTTCAAAACCCATTTTCCAGCCGTGTGTCCAGATCAGTGCGGCTATGCTAATGCAGGCAAAATGAGCATCAGGGAAGAAGAGAATGAATGCTGTCAGAACACAAGTATGAGCTATAAGCATCCAACACACCACACACCACTCACTCACACATACACACCTATGGGCATAAGAACTCACAGCCAGGATGGGGCACCAACCCATCACAGGGCACACTCACACACACACCACTCACTCACACATGCACACCTATGGGCATAAGAACTCACACCCAGGATGTGGCTCCAACCCATCACAGGGCACACTCACATACACACCACTCACTCACACATGCACACCTATGGGCATAAGAACTCACACCCAGGATGGGGCTCCAACCCATCACAGGGCACACTCACATACACACCACTCTCACACATACACACCTACGGACATAAGAACTCAGACGCCATCCAGTCCCAGGGTCAGACTGGCCACATAGGAGATCGCACACTGCCAGCCTGCCTACCCTAACACGTTGCGGGGGCCAGTGCAGTGGGAGAGGCTGTCAGCATACCGACACAGTGACACATCACTCAGACCCACTGCAATTCTACTGAATTTTAATGGCCTGATGAGCTATTTCTGGCTTTGCTCCAGGATTTATGCAAATAAAAGCAGTTACTTGCCTTATCTACTGTATGTTTTGATACTAATGTAAGGGATGATGTTGCTCCGTATAAATACGCTTACATTTGTCAGCTTCCACTGTTGTGGTTACTGTTGTTTAAACAGGACAGCACGCCTTCTTCTCAGATGAATGGTGTGGATGATCATGAGAAGACCTTAAATAAGTCTATGAGAGGTTGGGATTGGAGAGAGATCTTACTCAGATGAGCCACATCAGCGCGAGCAGAGACAGAGCCTCACTGCTGCAATGACTCCGACTTAAATGCTCCCTTTGAAAAAGATTTGAGTTGGAAACAGCACAATTTAATTGTTGAGTCCACGTCTGCCCCAGCATGAAGCGAGCCCAGTGCGCACCATCAAAATGAACCGAAATTAGAGCCTGTGGAAAAGCACTCCCGGCCGGATCGCCGTTTCGGATCGGAGTGCTCCTCAGCCTCCGCTGTTGTTCCTGGCGTCCGGCCAGACGGAGCAGGGAGAAAGTGGTCAGGGTCGGCGGCCAAGCCTGGGATCCCTGCCTACAGCCACGCCGGCTGGGCCAGTCACACTCGTGAAGAAGGGGGGGAGGATGCTCTGTTCTGGGGGGCAGATGAGCAGGAGGCAAAGAGCACTGTCAGAGCTAGCTTCCTCGTTCTGATGTTTCAGAGCAGCTACCCTGAATAAAAGGTGAATAAATCTGCTGAAGGAGAACTGCTTTGGACAGCATTTGCATAAAGCAAAGACATCTTCATCTGTAGACTACCTAAGATGATTCAAATCGTTTTTTTGCATTATTGCTAATACTTTCCGAATATTATTTCCTAAATGCATAGCTAGCAGCTAGCACTGTTACTGCCACTATGATAAACCACAATGGCAGCTTACCGTTTCCAGTGTTGGGCATTTCAGGTGCAGAAACTACAAATGCACAACAAGATTTTGTTTCTACCAACCAGGTGAGTGACTGTGAGTCCTGAAGCTCAACTGGTTGGTAAAAATAAAATCTTGGTCTGGATTTGTAGTTTCTGGACCTGAAATACCCAACACTGACCAATTCTTAAAAGATTTAAGGCAGGGATCTTGCTGTACTGTCATTCTCCAAAAGGTATGGTTTGATACGTCACGCTCTTCAAAGTTCAAGTATTCTCAGCTATCCTGCATTTTTTGTGAGTAACAGGTTCTCTCCTGTCCTCCAGAGAGACTTCCTTTGATGTCCTACCCTTGGAAGTGCTGCGTTTGAACCTCAGCGGCTCAGCATTAATTAATGGTTACCTTTGGCCCATTCATTTGGGGTATTTTTAAACAGAGAATCGTCACAGACACATTGAACCCCTACAAACCACAGCTAGGTACACAAGCTGCGGGTGGGGATATCCCATTTCCTAAATGGATTCCCACAAATCTATGATATTTTGAAGGATTTCTTCCCAGTCAAATACTTCTCAGAGCAAACTGTCCAGCAGGCAGCTGAATTAATTTACCTCGCTCTCCAAGATGTTCTGAGGCTAAGCACCAAAAGCAGATGGGACCTGCTTCTGCAGCATCGTGTGCAGGCTCCCTAGCCAAGGTGAAGTACAGGATTCCTCCGCCAACAGCAATATATGTGCTGTCAGCCTCTCTGGCGCTCTGTCTGCTCCACATGCAGGCCAACGGCGCAAAGGAAACAGGAGAGCAAATGTGATGCAGATCAGGCACTCGACAATACTCCCCCAAACAGTAAACACTGAGGCACATGGAGGATAGCCTGGAATTTTTTTCTGGTGTCACCGGATCTTCCACCTGTACGTTTGTACTGGATAGATGCTTCTTCAGGAAACAGAAAGAATGTGAAAATAAAGAGACGGCAATGCTAAATGCTAAGTGTGAAAAAGATGGAATGGCAGCGGAAGAGCATGAGTTTAGCGTTACTGTCCTCAGATATTACTGCAGCGTTTCAGCATCTCAGACCGCACTGATCACATGTTCGCCTCGTGATGATGCTATAATTTTGCACCCATGTTCCTCAGGAGCCCTCACTTAGAATGTGGAGTTCACTTTCATGATGGGACAACAGCTCTTTTAGTGAGGAGATCTCCTGGAAGGAGAGAAAGGAAAAATGCATCAGAATCTATAAACCGCTGCACACCTATAAAACTGAAAGTGATGTACCAAACATCCGGGTTGTTTGCAGATCTCCTTGGACACTAACAAAATGACTTTTAATTACAGGTTCTCTTCTGTAAATTCAGATTTAAATACAGCCACTTCCCATTGTTAATAAACACCTTCATTAAATCCCTTTTTTAGCTTTTCTAGGAACTTGCTCAGACAAGAAACACACATGAAAGTCAGTGCACAAAGAAAAATATTTATGCTGCAAGCTTGTTGTATTCCATTAAAGAACTAGTGTATTACAGACAAGCAACGATTGGATATTTTATTACTTGTACAAATAAGTCTAAACAATTTCAGAGAATTTCAGGAGGAGATATCTGATCTTGTAAATATTAATCAAGTATTAACTGAGCCAGCAGAGGTAACTTGCAGCACTGCACACATAGACGTGACCTTTACTTATTAAACAATGTCCAGTGCATCAGAGGCAGTCGCATAATTTGCATCCTCAGTAAACCAAACACCACATCTGTAAGCTTTTACTATAGTAATCTACTGCCCTAGCACCTTAGGGACCATATGGTTAGATCAAAGACAGTCGTCTTTCTTAAAGGGGAGGGCTAACCCTAACACCACTGTTAATGAGCCCGGAGCCTTTTTTGGTAAAATGGGGGCTTTACAGTAGCAGAGGCCCCACTAAGTGAGCTCTACTGCTTCCCATGCAGTTTCATAAAACCTCAAAGATCAAGGTGCAGTGGACGGTCTGCACTGAGCACCCTTGTGAGTTTATGGTCTGGGCAATCTGGGCAGGCTTGATGGGGAGCCAGGACTCAGTGTGGGATCATCTTGTAGGGGGGGGGCACAAGAGCCCTTAGGGACCTGCTGATGTCGGCAGCACGGTCTCTCTCCTGCGGACGTGGAAAACAGCAGAGCAGAGGAAAGCACTGATGAGATTGCAGCTTTTCACAGTGCAAAATCAGAGCATGAATCCCAACAAGCTATACAGACCGTGCCAAAGAGAAATTAAAAGTTCACACTGCAGTACTTATATATTTTAAATCCCTAATTGTAAACAAATGCTGAACCTCCCACAGCTTACATGCCACAGACCCTAAGAGACTGATGCTGATGACCTTAGACCGTCATTCATGCTGATTGGTGACCTGCTGCTTTGTCACTGCAACAGCCACCAAATCAGCGCTGAGAGGAGAACTTAAGCAAGGAATGCGGCAGAGCGTCATTTCATGCTGCCAGTGGTCATGAGAGCGTTACCCAGGAGATCAAAGATGCTCAGTGTAACCTGCCTCAGTGACGAGCTTTCATAAACAGCCCCCCCCCCTAAAGCACCTATTATAGACAACATGTAGCAGGTAAGACTAAAACTAAACTGCACCTGTGGGGAGTCGTTTTATGATTTTCCAGGCCTGTAAAAATAAGTGTAAATCCCTACATCTTTCATTTTGAAATGTCCACAGCCCCCCTGTGAACAGAAACCTCAAAGCAGAAGGGAACCTCCCAATTAACTCTCTGAACTTGCTGACATCGCTGCCCCCCCCCCCCCCCCCATTAATTTGTTAAACAACAAGGCCAGTTCACGAAGTCAGCATACATTCGCTTGGTCCATTTCTCTAAGCAAGCAGCTTAAGCGCAGCTTAATGTAGCCAATGCAAACGGCAGCAGACACTCAGGTATAAAGAGCTGGCCGACATTCAAGGGGGACGTGACAAGCTGGAAGTGTTTCAGACACGCATGCTGCCATGCGCCGGCCGGACCGTGAGGGCTGACCCTGTCAGCGCAGCCAATCAGGAAGAGGAATGAGACAAAACGATAAGAAACAGGGAAAGATAGATGGTTTTGGGGGGAGGAAGAGTGGGGAGATTCTGAAATGGGAGAAAGCTTACATGCCGTTTTGCTCGGAGCGTCAGGTGATATGGCTTTAGAATGAACATCTTAGAGAATTCAGCTCAAACGCAACTGGAAAGTAGTCTAACAGCTACCCACGGGGAGTAATTTTAGTGTTTGTCATTTTCACATGGTATTTTTAGACGCTTATAAGTGATGCTAACCATGGCGAATAAACATTGTGACATATAGACACATTGTTCCCCTCTATTTTTGCCATGTCACTCTGTACTCTGTAAGCTGTAATTACAAGGAACTGCATTGCATCGTTTTCATCTCTTTATGCTGTGGTCCTTAGACAACAATGGGACGGCAGAAAAGGGTTTCTCTTAAGATAAAAAATATATATATATCGCCACTGTCTGTCGAAACCGTGGCGTCACATGGCGAACAGAGACTTACAAACGCTTCGCACATCTGTCAGCGTCAGGCCTGACCCTTAGAGGTGAGCGACACAAAGACAACAAACATCCCAGCAGCAGCCAGTCGGCTATTTAGATGGGCTTAGGAATTGGCAGGCTGACATTGTCCAGTTGGCCTGCAGTTTTGAGACAGGAAGATAGCTGGTTCTCGTTCATTCTCACTCACTCTGCTCATTGCCGGATTGCGGAGGAGCTTCCACATTTACTCTGTTACTTTGGTTTTGTAGCCTTATTCTCCTTTTTTTATTTTTTGTTTTTAGTCGGGAGCTCCAAATGAGAACCAGTTGTTCAAAATATCCTGTTCTAAGCTGACAGCTAATGGATGACAGATTGAGAAGACGGAGGACTTTCCACGGCGCACAGCGCTGGTGTAGCATCGGGGCTCGTCGTGCTGCACCCCCACCCCTAACACTGTATAGCTTTGCTGACCTGACACAGATCTGGAATCAGCTGGGCTGCCTCACAAATGGGAACCAGAAGTCTGTGGCGGACTGGAGAGGAAATACCAGAGGAACATGACAAACCAAACAGTGCATCAAAAACAAAACCCAGTATCTGATAAATTTTGAAAAATATATGTTTCGAGCAGCAAGCGGGTGAGGAAAGAATGAAGGCATTAGCATCCGTTTCTTTGCTGCTCTGAAAGTGGCTTTTTCTTCCCACTGTCCAAGGAATAATTAAATTAGAGGAGCCCATTGGACACTATAATAGAAGTGAAGTCCTCTGCAACGCTTTTAATGTCAAAGGCCAATTGTCCCTTGAAGCTACGCTCCCTTGAAAGGAATGTAAAGGCATGCAGTCATTTCCAGCATGTGTGCCTGTCCCATTCCAGAATGTTCCACAACTGGTGCACGACTCAACCTTTGGCTGTTATGATATCAATGCCTAAAATCCCAGAACCAAGCAAATCTCACCCAGTAATTCTGGCCACTCACACATGAAATAATACCTTTATGTATTTATCAGACCACAGTAGAAATTCTGCTTAGTAAGGAAATGGGTTATTCTTATCAGAACAGGCTGAGGAATACTGCTGATTATTTTAAAGTGAATATTGTGACATTTTTCAGTTCAGTTGTAACATTCCAGGCAAGTAAATCTGACAGCAAATAAAAAAAACCTATCTGATAATACACCTTTTGTGTTTTGTGTAGCTGTTAGGATTTTTTTTATTTTTTTTATTTCCCAGTTAGGCAATCATGCCCTCAATCAGTTGAAGGTCCTGAGAAAGAAGAATTGGCTGTTTTTCTTCTCCTTTGTTTCACAGTTGATTGTTCTCTGAATCTGATTCCTCTGACTGTCCGCATGTCACGTGTCTCAGATTGTAATTCAAGACAGTGAACTTGGAAGAGGCGGAGCCTTCACAAACGCAGCTCCTCATTGGCTCTGTGGCTATAACCATATTTAGATGAATAATTCCTCAAGCCAGCATGTTGAGCTGTTCTTTGGCATGGGACTGCTGGCTGTTTCCACATCACATCACAGAGAGACAGAATACTCTTCCTCCATTTCTGCAGCCACTGCATCAGTCTGGGTGTTCAGATGCTCAGCATATGTGGACCCTCGGTGAAAACAAGGCACACGCATGAAGCCAGGAAGCCCCCACCCCGGGTGGACCATTTGTGAAAGCGATCCAGAGCTCTTGCAGCTCGCCTGGGGCCCGGAGGTCAAAGGTAGACTGCCTGTAAAGACAAGCTTGGCTTCTTAAAGGGTAAACAACTGCTTCCTTAGCCCTTATATCCTCTGGTTGACCATTTTTCCAAGGTCATATGGAACTTTCCAGAGCTGTAATCCCACTCATTCATATTTTATTAAATTTCAGTTGTTTTGAACCACAAGACCTAAAAAAGATTGCTTCACTCTCATCTATTTAGACCAGGAATATTAAGTCGAGCCTCAGGAAAAACCGAAGAATATGTGTTTCATATCAAAGGGCGGGCCAGGATTGATAAAGACTGAATCTGGAGCGTGTTACGAATTAGTTACAGAAACACTTAGTCACATCTTCCCCCCTTGGGTGAACGTGCATTTGCACCTCTTGTCCCATTCTGACATAAAATTCTAGGGAGGCATGATGTACCCCTATTTTTGGGTTCAAGTACAAGTGCAAACCAGACTGGAGGTTCCCAATCTTGGAGGTTCCTCACGATCCCACCCAGACGGCTCCCTTTCCTGACATTCTATGAGACATCCACACAGGTCTCAGTTTTCTCTGTAATAAAGTGTGGATTAAAGGAGGATGTGGAGGAGGTGAGGATTAATGCGGCATAATTAATTGTTATCGGTACAATTCTCCCGGAACAGTAACAATGAAAAAGTCTAGGTGGCCTAGGAGGGAGAATTTATCATTTATCTTACTAAATAGTTTCATGCATCATGTCCTGTTTCTCTATCGAAATGTACACAATAGTGAACGAAAAGGAGACTCGCCTCCCCCGCAACTCCCCCTCCCAGAGCAGCCCGATGATTATACTAATGCGAAAGTGAGAAGACGTCATTTTGCAAGGCTGCCACATCAACAAAAGGGGGGAGGCCTGATTGGACAAAGCCATCGAGAAAAAAAAAAAGAACGCAAATGAACTGTCCTCAGTTCGAACCTTGCTTGGAAAAAAATGGGGGAGGGAAAAACAGGGGAGGGCCACACATGCTCTGCAGCTGTGGACTGGAGGGACTCGTCAGAGCGACCCCCCCCCCTCAATCCCCCCCCCCCCCCCACCCAAATGCTTTCTCTCCTCCAGCATCACTGCTTCCTGTTCCAGGTCTGGACAGAATGCAGGGGGAGCAGTGGGTGGCTGCTGACGGGGATGCAGAAGGGGGGGCCTTTAAAGTCACTGCCCAAGGGCGACACAGGTGTCTAAGAAGGCGGTGGAAATATGTGCCCTCCATCAAGCCTTGTTCCCCATTCAGAACAGCCAGATAAAGACGAGCTCCAAAAAAAGAAACCATGTCATACTTCTCAACCTCTGTTTCCTGTTTTTTTTTTCTTTGCACAGCTCTGCTGGCTTCTGTTACAGCTGCTCCTCCTGCAGTAAGGAATCTCCCAGCAGACGTATGTGCACCTCAATGCCTGCGTGCTTGTGGTCCAATATTTATATTTGAGCTACTGTATCTTACCGCCCCCTCCTTTTAAGTTCCTCCTGAGCATCAGCACTTGAACGTTTTGTTGAAGGTTGTCGAACTTTGTCGAATAATTATGCTATAAATACAGCACATACAAAACAACGGAAATGGCATCCTGTCTGGCAGGTACCACAGACTTCTGCCTTGTTCAGCCCCGATTGGGCTCCAGGCCCCTCACAACCTTGACTGGGATAAGTGGTTAAATAAGTGAATGGATGGATGAAACAACAGAACATGTTTTATGTGTGTACATATATAATCATTCATATGAGAATAAGGGCGCATGCTTGTGGTTATTGTGTGCTAAAATAATGCATATATATATACAGTAGTACCTCAGAACTCGAACTTAATCCGTTCAGAACTCTGGATTGAATCCAAAAAAGTTCAGGTTCTGATCGAATTTTCCCCATAAGAAATAATGGAAAACCAATTAATTGGTTCCCGGCCCCAAAAAATTACACCTAAATATGTTTTTTTATAGCATTTAAACACAAAATGAACCGGATAAAATAAGAAGAGCATATACTGTACTAAACACATCTAAGGACATTTATCAAAACAGTAATTTGTAAAGTAAGAAAATTAATGTATCTAAACAATATGTAAAGTTAAAAAAAAACAATGTGTCCTGCCTCGATCGCCCCCTCATTAACCCCGTGTGGAATCCCCATGTGATCAGCTGTTTCTGGTTGTTGTCATTAGTCCTCTGTATTTTGTTCACGTTTCAGTTTGTTTCCCCAGTCTGGTCATTGTATTGTCCGTCTGCGTTTTGCCTGCCTTACCTGTAATTAAACCCCGTATTCCCCGATACCCTGACGTCTGCACCTTCCCCGCTTGGCACGACAATATTATTGTAATTAAATGTATTAATGGTAAAATTATTAATATTAAAATAATAAGAAATCTTTATTTTAAAATGTATTTTATTATATAATAATAATTAATGTTACTGTCTGTCATTGTCTAAATGTATTTTTACTGTCTAAATATATGCATTCAGCTTATATATATATATATGCATTATTTTGTAAACATAATACACACATACACACACACACACACCATATATACACACATATACATGTACAGTCATGTGAGAAAATTAGGACACCCTATGGAAGCCTGTATATTTTAAAATTTATTGGACATATGGATATTTAATATTAATTTTAATGGTACTGAGGGATCAAAACAATATAACTAAACAATTAAAAAATAAGAAAAGCCTTTTTAAAACTTTCTGTGAAATGTAATTTTAAAAGAATGCAATTTTTGGTGAGGAATAAATTAGGACACCCCCACATATTATCCCACTTAAAATGGTTAAAATCACACACAGGTGTATCACGTCAGGTGCACATGATCAGTACATCGTTACCCAGCATTTTAAAGGACCCTTGCCCTATTTAAACCTCAGATTTAGTTTGGGGTGCTCCTGACTGTTGAAGTGTTGAAGTGAGCGCCATGGTGAGATCTAAAGAGCTGTCTGATGCCCTCAGAAAGAAGATTGTGGCCGCTTATGAGTCTGGAAAGGGATTTAAAAAGATCTCAAAAGAATTTGACATCAGCCATTCCACCATCCGGAAAATTGTTTACAAGTGGAGGACATTCAAAACATCTGCCACCATGCCCAGGTCTGGCCGTCCAGTAAATTCACCCCCAGAGCAGACCGCAAGATGCTCAAAGAAGTCATCAAAAATCCTAAAATGTCATCCCGGGAACTACAGCAGGCTACTGTCGATGTGAAAGTGCATGACTCTACTATCAGAAAGAGACTACACAAGTTTGACTTTCATGGGAGGTGTGCAAGGAGGAAACCTTTGCTCTCTAAGAGAAACATTAAGGCCAGACTGAAGTTTGCCAGAGCGAACGTAGACAAAGACCATGACTTCTGGAATAATGTTCTTTGGACAGATGAGTCTAAAATTGAATTATTTGGACACAGAACAGAAGACATGTTTGGCGTAAACCAAATACAGCCTTGCAAGAAAAGAACCTCATACCAACTGTGAAGCATGGAGGTGGCAGTATCTTGCTTTGGGGATGCTTTGTTGTAGTAGGACCTGGCCAGCTCACCAACATAGAATCCATCATGAATTCTACTGTGTATCAGAGGGTGCCTGAAGAACATGTGACACCATCTGTAAAAAAATTAAAGCTGAAGCGGAACTGGACACTGCAACATGACAATGACCCAAACATACCAGCAAATCCACCAAGGACTGGCTAAAAACTAAGTGGAGAGTCCTGGAATGGCCAAGTCAGAGCCCTGATCTTAATCCCATTGAGATGCTGTGGGGTGACTTGAAACGGGCTGTACATGCAAGAAACCCCTCAAACATCTCACAGCTGAAAGAATTCTGCGTTGAGGAGTGGGGCAAACTTTCTTCTGATCGATGTCAGAGACTGGTAAAAGGCTACAAAAGGCGTCTCACTGAAGTTATATCAGCCAAAGGGGGCAACACTAGTTATTAGGGGGTAGGGTGTCCTAACTTTTTCTTCCATTAAAATGCACATTTTTGTTCATATCTTTTTTTTGATCTGTAAAAAAAAAAATGTTATTTTTTGTTGTTTGCAATTAAGTCACTTTCTTTTCCAGAAATACATAAAAACATGATTGGACATTGATATGTGAACATTTCTTAATAAAGAGCTGATTATTTCATGGGGTGTCCTAATTTTCTCACGTGTGTGTGTGTGTGTGTGTGTGTGTGTGTGCGTGTGTGGATTCTGTTTACATTACAGTGTCAGGATCAAATATCCCCTACAATATGAAAAAAACCTGCTATTTTGACATTGTGGGGACCATTTTTCAGGTCCACATTCCCGTTCTCGCATTTTTTAATGAAAAACAGATAGCAGGTCCCTCCTGGCTCAGTCCAAAGACACACAGTGCGACCAGCAAAGAAGAAGGGCTGTTGTTTGCTTCTGGCTGAGGTTAGGTGGATGCTAAACTGTGCATTGCAGCTGGTACCTCCAGAGGAACCTGCCCAGGGTGACTGTGTGGCTTCCAGTAGGGGTACCATGCTTAGCAAATGGGGCCAACATGAGAAACAAGGAAAATGTGAGACCAACACAGAAACTGTGGCACCGTGTGACGTGGTGTTTCACCGCTGACTTTCATGAAAGCTTGTCTGAATCTCATTTAAACCCAAAATTCCGCAGGATGTCTCAATGCAGCAGCAACAGGATGCAAAAAAAAAAATTATAAAAAAACAATATTTCTCAATCTGTCATTATTACTTTCTGCATTTTCCTAACAGTGTAAAAATAAAACCCAAAGGGCTTCCTTTTCTCAACAGATGACCTGTGTCCCATTTCAGGGGCTATAGCTCTCTAAGGCTGCATTTGAAGACCAGAAGCATTACAGCGGCGTGAAAAGGCTGTCTCATTGCAGAGGCTTCTTCAAATATGGCCTAGAAATGCATACTTCTTTTCCTGGGCCGTGAAGGATCTATCAAAGTGGCTTGACCTATCCCAGATATTTTTCTACCTTCTAAGACCAGGCCTACCAAGGCTACACTGGCTGCATCCTTCGAAGGATGCTGCCCCTGAATTAGGACCCAGCTAGGATGTGCCCTGGGGTAGAGGCCAGACTCACTGCTGAAAGCTGCATGAGAAGTAGATCAAAAAACACACCCATCAGAATACAGGGGTCAGATGTATTGTTTAAATCTCACAAGGCTCAGTTAAATCTAAATGGATCTAAAGATAATGTCTGAGGGTGTAGGAGCAGGTCACGTTATCCCTGTTTACTGTAGCTGCTCCTATTTAGCAGTCTAAAATCTTGATCATTATCTGTTATTATTCAATAATCTGCTTTTCAATCTCTGCACAGTTTTATTTATGGCCTGGAAAAAATAAATGTTTTCTACGCTAGTCATCAAAATAGAACATCTAGCATTTCCCCCAGGAACATATAAATGTAGTTTGAAGCTATAAAAATTCACTCAAGGCTCAGCTAATAATTATTCAGCCAAATTTACTGCATGAATTGGTGAACTTTGGACCCTACAATGAGCAAATACCATTTTAAGGTTAATCCTACTAAGTCATACTATGGTGTAAAGACTGGTCATATACTACAGGATTTAAAATTATATACAGTACAGCAAAAGTCTTAGGCAGTCAAAGGTAGTGTTTAAAGCTATTTATCTTGGTAGTAACAGTGTATTTGCTCACAACAACACGCACAATTTAACATTATAACATATGCAAATTAAGAGTAACACAATACAAGCTGACAAGAATTTCTTGTGTTCTCCAAAAAGTCACTGGTATCTAGTTGGATGGATAGATGAACAGCGCTTCAGTCCCCAAACCTCTCCTCAGGGGCACCGCAGCCATTCCATGTGTTTGTTAATTTTCACCACCAGCTCACTTAATTAATTAATTTAATTAGTTTTAAAAGTCGGTGAGATATTGATTAGCCATATGAAGTGTGCTAGTGGTCGAGTCAAAAATACATGGGGTGTATTGGACGGGTGCTGCAAATACAGGGGTGATTTTAGCAGAAGTTTTGAAATGGCTAAGCTGACACACTTTGACAGGCATAATATCATAGTTTTACATCAACATGAAGATCATTTAAGCATTACTTTCTTTGACTGCCTAAGACTTATTCATAGTACTGTATACTATATATTTTATTTATAATAGATTTACTTATTTTTATACATAGATTGTATATATTTATTGTATACATATATAGTATGTTGCCAAAAATACACACTAAAACAAAAGTGAATCTAGAGACAAGACAAAGGTGTTTTTTGCACAATGTTAGAAAAAAACACACATGCATACACACACACACACACACACACACAGACCTGTACCCATATCTGTGTGGGGACTGTCCATTGATTTCTATGGGCAAAACCCTAATCCCAACAATGACAACCTTAACCATCAGTAACCAAACAAAATACGAGACTTTAGACATTTTTAGTTTTTTGATTCCAGTCACAGATTTTTGTAAAATTGAATTTCCCCTTCTGGGGACTGAAATAAATGGTCCCCACAATGTCAAAATAACAGGTTTTATCACATTGTGAGGACATTTGGTCCCCACAACATAATGTATACCTGGACCACACACACACAGACACACAGAGACACACACATAGCCTGATTACAGTGTGTTTATGAGAAAGCCACTGTCCCTTGCAGCTCAGCCCAACCCAGCTCTGACACAGTCGGTTTGGCCCATCTAATTAAGGTTACTTTATGAGTGTTTTATGGAAGCATGTATTGTTACCAAGCAGAGAGCAGTGAATGCGTCTATAGCCTGTGGTCACGACCACACAGCACTTTCCCATTGTAACAGAACGATGCCGTTTCATTCTCATGCATTCATATTTAGCAAAAAGTCAATAAATGGTCTACACTGCTACATCAATGGTAGTTATGGTATTATTATTATTATTATTATTATTAATAATAATAATAATAATAATAATAATAATTACAGAACTGGAGTCATCAGGGGATTACCTATCACATGACTGTCATGTAATTCTGCTATTGGTTTAAAAACAGTCACTGATTCCTAGTGGTTAAATAATATAGTGATAATAATAGAGTGCTGCATTAATTATCTGCTTAGCACAATGTGCTCTGGAGAGCGGGAAGGCATCTAATTTAATAATCTAATTTAATTAGAATGGATACTTAACTACAACGATGGGCTGGTGCACCGTCCTGGGTTATTCCCTGCCTGGTGCCCATAGCTTCCAGGACAGGCTCCGGACCCCTTGCGACCTTGTATAGGACAAGCGGGTATAGAAATTGGGTGGGTGGAAGGATGGAAAAATGGATGGATGGATGGATGGATGGATGCCTAATTAAATCTCATGTATGAAAAGAAGCATACTGTAGACATCAATGTTGTCTGTGATGGTCGGCACCTCGTCCAGGGGGTGCTGTACTCTGTCGGAGAAGCTCCAAGCTCATTTTTGCCTTGTAATAGGGAACATGGATGCATGGCAGACAGAAATGATGATGATTGCCTATAACAGAGTAATTATAATGCCCCTATAACTGGTAATAGCAGGAGGGATTTCCTTTCATTGCACAGAAACCTGCATTTTTGGACGAAGGTGTTGAATGAAATATGAAACTCTTCAACGTCTTAAAGTCATGTTTAAAGTCCGTTAATCTCATATGAATTGTCCCCACCTCATTGCAATCATTCTGAAAAACAAGCTGCACATTGTTACACCTGTTTATAAGTAATTATTTTTTTTAAAAATCAGTTCTTCATTACTGGAAGTTGTAGGCTAAGGCTGCTGGGTTTTACATTTTACTTGGACTCTTTTCTTCATTAACTCAAATCAATCTCAATGTATCTTATTTACAATTTCAGAACATCATGCTTGGAGAACTCTCTTTGAAACACATTACCAAAGAGATGTTTTCCAGTGTGACTGGTGAAACTGATGTAAATAATTATAATCAGCTACTACACTGGGCCCTTGTGGATTTAGTCATCTGGGGAAACCACAACTTGTGTGTATGTCAGCTTCAATTTTTTAAGCATCCAAGTACATTTCTCAGGCCGAGGGAGGTCTCCTCTCAGCCCCTGCGGAGAATGTGGCGTGTCTGGGGAAGAGAAGGAGTCATCCAGGGAAAAGCTGAGTCATGGAGAAGCATTCCCAGCATTGACTATAGGATGGGCACTATTTATAATCTATAACTGGATGCCTGTAGCTTTCAATAGTAAAATAGAGGTTTACACACCTCCATTTGAGAAGATCTGGCAGAGGGAAAGACTGTTTAGGATTGTGTGTCTGTCCTATTTTTCTCATCCTCGTTGTGATGGACTGGTGCCTCATTCAGGAGCCATTTTGATTCATCAAGCGTCACTGTTTGCAGCTAGTGTGACACATAACTGAAGAGTGCGTTTTGTCAGAAATCCAAATCAGCTGGGGCAGCCATCAGACCACAGATAACAGGTGCAGTGTCCACAGCACAGCAACTCACGCTGATAATGCCTGTGGTAGGATGCGGCGCCGTAGTGTACACACTGATAGCCTAGGTTAGCATCTGGAGTCTTCAGAGACATGCTAGCCTAGACTTAGCAGCATAATCTAACTTAGCCAAGCAGCTAAAATATTACGTGAGATTCGTTGTTCACAATATTCCACTTCAGAGGACACTGAACAAGTATGCAAATGTCTTCACACACTGATATTTGTCTATATCTCATTCATGCTACAAGCCAAGATTTTAACTCTTAAAGCATCAAGTTCATTTTAGTTATTAAATATGAATTTGTTCTCCAGAGTTCATGCATCTGAACCCTAAATGTCACCACACTGTTTTGCCAGTTTGTGGACATTATCGACTCCTGTGCAACAGCTGTGCTCTGTCCTGCTTCTATCAGCGCACCCAGGCCCCCACTGTCACACCCTCCCCCAAGCAGTAAGATGGGATCGCTCCACTTCTCTCCTTTTTTGCCATGCCTGCCTCTACCTGTCCACTGCATAGCGTGAGTTCCTCAAATGTGAAGGAAGCACCGTGATCTCAGCACGATCGCACCACCGGCACAATCACCTAGAGGGCAGTGCTGGGGCAGACGCTGGCGTCTTTTCAGTATTATCTGGGCACTGAGCCACAAGGACAATGAAAGCAGTGGTTTGGCAGGGACCCTAATTAAGCACTGAAAATTTGACAGGGGTCACACTGGGATTTGACCAGTAGGTTAACCTTTCAGGGTTAGGCATGCTGTGAAGATGGGAGATCCTTTCTCACAGTCTACAGGAGAGACTGCAGCTAATGGAAGAAGACATCAGATGGTACCTGCAGGTAAACTTGTCGGTGAATGAGGATTGATCTTCTTCTCGTGCCTGGATGAGCATGTGTGAATATTAATGTGCACACGTGTGTGTATGCGTGCATATTTTTAGATCCTTGCAAGGACACACCAAGGCTAAAATGCATCTTTAGTAACAATAATTAGATTTTTACTACTATTATTATTATTATTATTATTATTATTATTATTATTATTAACAACATTTCTGTTTTTTACGTTTGCTGCTGTGGAAATTTTAAAGCAAAGTGAGGAGCGATGCAGTTTTAAAGTAAGTGTGTGTGTGTGTGTGTGTGTGTGTGTGTCTGCAGACCTGGGAGGGCGCTGTTTGCCTGGCCCCCTGTCAGCAGCTGAAATGAGACCCCTAAGTAAACATGCCCACCCCCCAGATAACACAGACACCACAGCCCAGCCAGTTCCCAAAACACTATGTCTTTGCACTATTCTTTTTGACTCAATATTTATAAAAGTACACAAATATTTAATAAGCAGTAAGATTCAAACATTTCATTAGGAGAAGGTTTACACAAAAAGGATCACGTCACCCTCAGACTTTTAAAATCTCCCCCTTTTTTAGTCTCACTGAAGTTCAATTAGTTTTGTTTCTTCAGAAACAATTGTAAGGTGCCTTATAAAATTAACTTTATTTACCATGTGATTGACGCCTTTCCTCAAAATGTTCAAAAGGTGGTATATATCATAAGTGAAAGAAAAAGGTTTAGCATGTAAGAAGAAATGTGCTTGTGACCACCAGTTCTGCTATGTTCCTAGTGGTTTTAGGAAAAGTATGTCTTACTTTTTCCATCTCGTAGTCATGTAATTTGATCACTGAGGTAAAAGCAATTACTCTCATTCCCCACTAGGGGGTTAACCCTTTGCTTGCATGTGGATGAAGCCCACTCGTGAGCAATAAGTGTAGCCATCTTCACCTGGGGGGGAGGGGTGATTGTACATGAGATAACAGAGAATAGGTGGGTGTGCTTTATATTAAGACTGTAAAAGAGCCAGATCCTTTTTCTCCAGTTCACACACATATTCAATTCTGAAGCATCTGGAGAGGCGTGTGATTCATTGCAGGATTGTTGAACTTATTTACTGACTTCTCTGCTTCTCAACAGGATTTGTTAAAAAAAAAAAAAAAAAAAAATAGCTAAATGAAAATAACTAAATTCAATCCATTGATGCAGATTCCTCGTGTTTAGTGTACTTTAGCAAAAGAAAATCACATCAATTTTATAATGGTAAAAATTATTCCTCATGGAAGGAAAAAAAAATTAAGAACTAGTGCAAGTTCAGAGTGTTCAGATATTCTGGATCACCTTCAGCACAGCTGAAGATAGGGTACCTTGGGTCAGAATATTCCATTAAATAAGGAATTAATAACAGAATTTTACATAAGAGAGGCAACAGGAGACAGTGTATGAGTGAGTCAAACAAATGAAACTGCTTATGTCCTATTTTACTCACCTGACATGAGGAGCACATTGACACACAGAGGAGCAGTTTTGGCTCTGATAATCTGTCTCGTTTGGGATTCTGGATTAAATAATACTGTCTGTTACATGTAAACAGGAAACTCTGTTTTAACGCACTCGAGTTCTTTTGCTCATATTAAAGTTATTGTCCTTACACTTTCAGGTACATGACACAAGCTTACTAGATGAACCGGAGAAACTATGGATCACCAGTCAGTAGCAGATGGACACCTTCTTAAAGAAATCTCCAAGCGGAAAGATTACCTGTTCAAAATCACTGGAGAGCCCAATGCTGTTGTGAATGACGGTATAAGCTTCTGTGTACACATGCTGTTCTTATCCAGAACAACTTACAGACAGGGTCGGGTTTGTTGTTTCCGGAATCTCACTCGAACCGTCACCCCCTCAGATGCTTCAAAAGCTAAATAAATACCTTGCAAGTTGAGTCAGAAGACCGTAGCTAGCTAGCTGGTTAGCAGAACATTATGCTTCAGCGTCTCGTAAATAAGGAGCATGTTTAATATTTATTTCAGTGATTGTTTATGGTCAACAGGAGGCCCTATAGAAATGTGTGGTTTAAGTGGTGGTAAACACTGACGCTGCTTACTGGGTATTGTTTAATGACAGCGATGACCTCATAGCATGGTTCAATGGGTAGCGTTCTCACCTATGTATATAAAGCACGCATGTGTGCTGTGTGGGTTCCCTACTCCAGGTACCTACCGCTATTCACAAGCATGTCATTAGGCGAAGTGATGTCTCTGTAATTGTATATGTGCCCTCTCATTGGCTGCGCTCCCTGGGATTGGCTCCAGTTGCACTTTGACCCTACGGAAAAGTGGAAAATGGATGGATATGAACTCACATTTTACAGAGAGCATTAGAGACGCTCATGGCGCAAATAGCATAAACACAGTACTTTGCATTCTGTGCATTTGACTTAATCTAACATCTGTGTTGAGGCACTCGAAGTACGAGGTTTGTACAGCAGATGTGGCTGAAAAAAAAGTCACCCTCATAGAAATCAGTGAGGCACTTTAAGGACTTAAATGCATGGTTTTCAATTAAGGATAATTCTGGCTACAGAATCTGGCATAGAGTACAGGAAGGAAGATCTTCTTCATTTTCCTCACCCAGAGGCTAAGGGGGTTTGCCACATTTTTTAAAATGCTGCATAGAAATTCAGAACATGATTCTACGCACTAACTGTAGAGGAAGAGAGTATATCATAAACAACAGATTCCTGGCAAACGGGCTAAGATTTTACCTCAGCTGGAAAGCCGTCCCAAACATCTGAAAGGCAAACCGATAGGAAAAATGTACATTAACACCACAGCCTTCACCAAAAAAAGTATGAATAAACTGATGGATTAATATTGAGGTGTTCAATTTCCCATACAATGACAAGCTGATTAAAGCTACTGATAGAATTCGACTTAACCCAGCGCTGTCTTATTTGTGTCTCATTCTGTAGCAATTAAATCCACATGATTCAGGACATTTCTGTCTATTTCTTTGACAGTTCGTTTCTATGAACTCTCGTTCAGGTGAGCGTGGCTTCTCTGGCATGGTCAGGTATCACACAACGCCAGCCTGCATCCTATACTTCACCTTACACATCCATACATTCACCTTCTATATAGACAGCTTACTGTAAACCACAGAATATGGCTTCGATTTACTGACATGAAATACAGCACATCGAAATAGAGATTGCCCTTTCACTCCCCACAGTAAATCACATTAATGTTGAAATCCTGACACTATGCGTCACAAAGTTAGGAGAGGCCAGCTGTTGTGGTAAACAATCACGGACCACCGCTGTCATCTTCGGCCATGGGCCTCCTCTGTAGTTCCTAAGCTCGTCCCAGAACACGTGGTGATGTGAGGGACCTCCTTCCCTGCATGCTGATGGGTGATGGAGGCCTCTTATCTTCTTTCCTGGCTTCTGCACTGTAGCCACGTCAAAACCCAATGGGCAAATCCAGCAATGGCAGGCCTGCTGCTTCCGTGTCTAACTATCAAGCACCATGTTCCTGAACCAGCCTTTGAAATGTTGCCTCTTATCTGTAAAACAAATAAATGTGTTCAAAAGTACACAGCTGGTAATATTGTTAGGCTCCACATGCGTTTACCAGGGGTACATCTTGTGCCTTTCCATTTAGAAATTTGCATTCCATTAAGTTCTCTCAGGCTTTCCTTGGTTTGTACCAGAACAGGATGGTAGCAAATACTTGGAAATAAAAAAAAACTACCTGTTTATCTTAGGTTTGGAACGATTAGATATATAAATCACTCCATTTTAAAGACAGATAGAAGGAAGTCATTCTACCATCTGAAAACTGTGATGTTCTTTAGGACAGAGGTTTGCTAAAACACTAGCAGCAGTTAAATCACAGATGGGTTTGTCTACCATGCAGCCTAAATTTTTATAATGATGAACAAAGAGTCCAGTAGAGTGTGCGTGTGTGTGTGTGTGTGTGTGTGGGGGGGGGGGGGGGGGTGCTAAGCATGCAGCGGGTTCCCAGAAGGCGGGGTAAACCCCCCAGCCGGCTGCAAGACCCAACATCTCGGTACGGAAAGAATGAATCATGCGGCAGGACAGACCGTCAGCTCAGCCTGGCTGCAGTTCAATGTTAACTTTCTCCTTCATAAAGTTGTCCTCCTTTGTGCTTGGATTCCTGTTAGAGGGCAACACGTCTTTAAAAGGAGGAACGAGAAAAGGAGAGAAGGAGAATGAAATGAAAGGAGAGAAAGGACACCAAATGAGAAATAGTTTCTTCTATAATTCAACAGTTTGAAAAATTTGCATTATTAGCAAGAGGACGATTTTGCCATGAAATGAGAAATACAGGCATACAGCTTTTATCGTTACAGTAAATGTAACTAAGCAGAAGGAATATTTTGCTGTCGATGTGCAAAGTCTTATGTCAAAAAATAAACAGTGTGTGGGATCATGTGTGACCCTGCAGGCTCGGACTTTGTGCCTATGGCTGGAAGGTTGCCCGTTACAGACCCAGGTTGCCCGTTGCAGACCCAGGTTGCCCGTTGCAGACCCAGGTTGTCCGTTGCAGACCCATCCCTCGCACAGTGATTAAACTAATGGGCCCTTCGCCAAGGTCCTTAACCCCAATTGCTCCAGGAACACTGTCTGGTCCAGCTCTCTAATCCTCACTTGTACGTAGCTGCGGAAAAAGGCTGCTACTAAATATGTAAGCAAATTTTGGTGACTCTGCAGGAGAACCACACCCTCAACACTAAGCATCAAGACTTCATCAATGATAGACAAACTCAGAGCGCTCGATTTCTTCCCCCCCCCCCCATCAGCTGATGGATGAGAGCTTATTTCGAGGCAGAATTCCACAGCACATGTGGTTCTGGTGAATCATCAAGACCAAGACCTTTTTCCCTCCAAAAAAATCCGAAACAGACAAGACCCAAGATTGATCGGCCGAATGTAAACGTGTGGGTAGAACTGTCCCCAAGGAGCCAGCTTACCTAAGGTAAATCCCAGTAGCCTGGTCCTATTCTTACTGCTTCATGTGGCAATTCACGTTGTAAAGCACGGCGAATGCGCAATGATGCTGCTCGAGCCAATCATCCTCAAGCAGGCTGTCGTTAGGGCCTCCAAGTCCAAATCTACCAGAAAGCAGGCATGCAGACTTGTCAAAATAAAGTGTGGAGCAAAACTGGTACTGCAACACAGATGCAGGCTGGTATCTTCCAGCACTGCCTAGTCCATTTAAGTCAGCATTGCTATACAAGATGAAGGGCATTAAGAAGGCAGTGTATGTTAGGACAGAAGCCATTAGAAGGTCCTTTTTCATCTAGTCAAAGAAGTATCACCACTCTGCAGTTTGAGGTACTGGTCTTTTATGGTGCAACTTGTGATGGAAAGAGCCCAGTTAAAGGGGAAATAGACTTCCTACAATAGCCCAAAAAAGACCAGGAATGTCCAAACAAGCCAAACCATATCTGGTCAAGGTCAGTCCTGGAATGTAGCTGGAAGTGTGTCGCTGATACATCTGTTTCACGCAGCAGCATCTGGCACTGAGGTTGCTGCCTGAAACTATATGGAACCCACTGCAAAAAAAAATTGTTCTGTGAAAGGTAATCAAAAAAATTATCACAATTTCCAGGAAGATGAGCAGTTACTGGAATGTGGCAAATGCATAGGCTGACCAGAAACTGGCTGCCCTTAAGCCAGTTGTACCAGTAAGCCAAAAGAAGTCATGATGGTGGTCTTCGCACAGGCTCACTGCCATATCTCAGTTTTCCAACTGTGTCTGGACTTCAATAGAGGGCATGAGTCTGACATCATTTTGTAGGCAGTCTGTTAGCATTTTCGAACATCCGGTTCCCTTGGTTAAAAAAGCCTATTAGAAAAGCCAATGGAACTTCAGAAAAACCAGCGAAAATTATGTCTGTGGTTAAAAGGAGTATTTAAAAAACCTTCATGTTTTATTGTATGAGAAATCATTTGTTTGTGCTGGTATTTCAACAAATTTTAATGTTTCACATTTTAATTTTCACAGTAACTTTTAAAAATCTTTATTGGAATCTATCTGGCTTGGACAGTTGGAATGAAACAATTTGGGATATATACATTCTGATAGGGGGTTCTACCTTATTAGCTAGACAGTGGGTGGGTCAAATGGTTTTCACCACTCTCTAAACTTTTCCAATCATATTTAAAGAATGACACTACAGCACGGATTAAAAATGGAATTGCCATATTGGATTGCTCACTAATTTATTTATTTAGTACTGAACTCACCTGCTCAAACATCAGAACATCATGCTCCCGTAGTTGTAGTTCTTCCTTTACCAGTGGACTTTATCCCAACAGGAGATGGTCTTGGAACATTAAACTAGCTCTTGACCAACCCCAAATAAGGACCAGCACCCTCTAAATCAGGGCTATTCAAGTCATGGTCTTTAAGGGCCGAGCCCTGCTGATTTTCCAGTCTACCTTTAACCGTGAGCCAGGTGTGAAGCCTCTGTGGCCAATCAGAATCAGTATTTATTATACTAACTACCAGGTAGAACTGAAAACAGGGTCTGGATTTGGAATCAAGGTTCAGATTTAAAGAGCCCTGGTCTAAATAGATACAGAAATAACATAAATCACACATTAAGCAGTAACAAGTATAGTTAGAGTAGTAATAGCAATTCAGAGTGGACCCATGACTGCCTATTAGGGAGGAACTCCAGGCGGAAAACCCAGCGATAAGTAGCAGCAACCTAATTATGGCCCCTGACGTCCTGCACTGCCTCTTCAGCTGGCACTTCTGAAGAGATTAAAGGCTTGCTACCCGTTACAGAGAGCAATTTCCCCCTTTCAAGGTAGACAAACAAAATGACATGGTGCTCAGACTATTGTCCCTTGAGAGTCTCTGGAGGTCCATCCTCAGCTGGCTTATACCCCCTTCGATTCTCCCCTGTCCTCAGGACCCTGCACCTGCTTTCTTAATGCTGCCCATCTGGTTGCCCAAACAAGAATTTGGTGCCCGAATAGCTCACTCATGTTATCAGTATCGCTAACGGCACTGAAGTCAGCACAGAGCCTCAGAGACACTATAGACTGTGGCCAGGCCGGCACTTCTCCTTTCCCATGCAGTGTCACACTGCCAAACCACTCATCAGCTCTTTGGTCTCTGCTGCATCTGTTTGTTTGTGGGCTTTGCTGAAAACACAACACATAAACAGCGCAAAAGTCACGACCAAAAAGAATCCAAAATGCAAGAGTAAGGAAGCATGTAATTAACATTCAGATGCATCTGGTAAGAAGTATCACCCCCCCCCCCCCCCCAAAATGGACACGCCCACCTCAGGTCAACTGAGGTAAGTTCAATGCTTAGAAGAGTGATGAGCAGTTTTACCCCCAACGGGCCGGTGTGTATGCAGGATTTTGGAATGACCTTTAGGTCAGCTGCTCATACCCATGGGTGAGGACATTTCAGCCAATCAGGCCTCTAATTAGTAATCTAATTAGGGAGTTGCAGTGAAAACTCACATACCCAACAGCCCTTCCTGGATATGATCATCCCAACCCCGTCTTAGCTACTGCTAGGCTTAGGCACCAGTTTCCATTAGCCGAGATGTTGTTGGCAGGGGGAGAGTGTGCTTTCTGTAAGGGAGGGGGACAGAGAGGCCGGCAATAACATGCTTCAGAATTATGGAGGAGCCAGATCCTAGGAATTTCAGCAAAACCTAGGATAACACAGAGCTGTTCCTCATCGAAGAACTTTTCTGATGAGCAAAAAAAAAAAAAAGATTCTCTCCAGGCAGCTAATCATTTCCACATCTATTTTTTCAGTTACAGAAACTGCACAATTTTAGGAATTCAGTAGGAGCCTTCCTAACTGTAATTAGTCATCAACATGTTGCAGAAAATCCAGTGCAGAATTTGTCAGAAGTCTGCTACCAATGTTTTCTCATCCTTCTGCACAATGAAACTTCAGCGAGGCTTTCCAAAAAATACAAAATGGAGTCAGACATTTACAGACTGCATGTAAAGGCTGACCTTGTTTTTCTTAGAAAAGAAAGGATGTTATGACACAGCATGGCACAGGTAGGAAAAGGAAGGTGACTATCCATTTGTGGTTCCAAGACCAACAGGGACACGGACAGGCCGGGCAGAGTAGGGGCAGGCTCCCCTGGGCAGGACATGGGTGCAGCAGAGGCTCCCCCAGGGTTAGGTTCAGGTACCCCTGCCCAGTCTACAAATGTGCCAGAGGACATTCAAGTCTGCGCACCTCCTTGGCCAGGAATGTGGGCGGGAGCTGTAGAAACTGTCGACCTGCTTCGGTCAGACAATTGCACAACCATGGAGACAAGGGTACAATTGGGGTCTCTGATAGGCTCTTCTAGAGTTCACTCACCTGGGTATCAACTGGGTTCAAAACTGGAGAAGGGCTGAGGGTTGTACCAGAGTCTGGGGATAGTCTTTTTGAGTCTGCTGTTCTGTTATGGCACAGGTGGGAAAAGGAAGGGGACAATCCACTTGCGGTTCTGAGACAAACAAGGGTATATCGGGGAAATTGTACACACTGGGTAAAACTACAAAACAAAGGGAGCAAGATGGGCCAGGAAACAAACAGAGAATAATACCAAAATAACTAAAACCATGAAACAAAACACAAGGCATAAATTAGGCAGGCGAACCGAGGAACAAACACACTGTAACATTTACAATGGCAGACTGAAGAGCAGGACAAAGGCAGGGACTTAAATACACAGCTAACAAGCCAATCACAAGGACACGGCAAACAAGGAACAGGTGCAAATAATAATCAATTAACCAATTTAGAAAGACGCAGGAACAATGGGAAACAGGTGGAAGTGGAAACACTAAATAAGTACAAGGACTAGGGAACAAAAACAACCACCAAGTCAGGGAAGCACTAGAGACTAGGGAACATAACAGAGGGGTGACAACACTAGGAAAGACTAAGAGGAAAAAGTCTAATTCAAACTGGACATAAGCTGCTGGCCAAACAGGGTAGAGACATAAAGGGTAAGGTCCGATGGGTGCTGACCCTAACCCTAAACCTAACCCTAACCCTAACCCTGACAAAGGGACTTTTGAATCAAGTTTTATGAAAATCAGCAAGGCAGTGAGAAGGCAGTGTCATAATCATAATTGTAAAATTATTTTCTTGCATCCACCTTGATGTAATCAGCCCAGCTGTCATGCCCGGCTCGTACGGTCCTCCTGTGTGCCAGCCCCCCTCATTAATCTCATGTGGAATCCCAATGTTATCAGCTGTTTCTTGTTGTTTCATTAAGTCCTGTATACAGTGGTACCTCAGTTCTCGAACTCATTAGAACTTGTATTTCTTAAAAGTCGAACCAACCAGTTAAAAAAAAAAAACCTAGAGCTTGATCTGAATCCGTGAACGCCGACCTAAGATAACTTGTACACAACCTAAGATAACTTGACGTCAAGCGGCATGTCTCTCCGTGGAATAGCGTGGATTCGCTGTGATAGCATCCTGCATGTTTACACTAGCTGAATACATGTATTTAGACAGTAAAAATACATTTAGACAATGATAGACAATAACAGTAATTATTATTATATAATAAAATACATTTAAAAATAAAGATTTCTTATTCATTATTTTAATATTAATAATAAACCATTAATATGTTTAATTATAATAATATTGTTGTGCCGAGCGGGGACGGAACAGAGACAAAGGCGCAGACGTCAGGGTATCGGGGAATACGGGGTTTAATTACAGATAAGGCAGGCAAAACGCAAACGGACAATACAATGACCGGACTGGGGAAACAAACTGAAACGCGGACAAAATACAGAGGACTAATGACAACAACCAGAAACAGCTGATCACACAGGGATTCCACGTGGGGTTAACGAGGGGGCGTGGCACACGGAAAGAGCGAACAATCAGGGCAGGACACATTGTTTGGATACATTTATTTTCTTACTTTACAAATGTAACTAACTTTACATTTTTGATAAATGTGCTTAGATGTGTTTAGTACAGTATATGCTCTTCTTGTTTTATCCTGTTCATTTTCTGTTTAAATGCTAAAAAAAAAAACATATTTAGGTCAAATTTTTTGAGGCCGGGAACCAATTAATTGGTTTTCCATTATTTCTTATGGGGAAAATTTCATCATAACTTGAACTTTTTAGGATTCGATCCGGAGTTCTGCACGGATTAAATTCGAGTTCTGAGGTACCATTGTATTTAAGTCCACGTCAGAGTATGTATCCCCAGTTCCGTCATTGACGTTGTTTGCCGTGTTTTGCCTCGTCTGTTAGTTCTACACTGTAAAAAAAAAAAATGTTCAGCCAACTCAAAACTTCAAGGCAAAATGCTGCGATAACATTTTTGAGTTAAGTCAACTCAGTTACAAAAGTTCAACAAATTACCTATAGACAGAGGTTCAGCTAACTTTGACTTAAGAGTTAAGGCAACACTAATACAAGTTAGATTAACCTACACTGTAAAAAAAATGTTCAGTCAACTCAAAAATTCAAGGCAACATGCTGCAATACATTTTTGAGTTAAGTCAACTCAGTTACAAAAGTTCAACAAACCTATAGACAGAGGTTCAGCTAACTTTGACTTAAGACTTAAGGCAACACTAATACAAGTTAGATTAACCTAGGTACAAAGTTTTAATAAACTTAGATTGTTAAATTGTCAACACTATTTTGCAAGTTCTATTAACATAGGTTCAGAGGTTTACCTGGTACAAACCTGCCTTGTTTAGGTGACATTTTAAGAGTTACTGTTTTCATTAACTTTTTTAAATAGCAAGATTCAACTGTAATATTTCAAGTTGTCTTGTTTAGAGTACTAAAAAACATATTACTATTAGAACCTACAGGCTAAAAAGGAAACATTGGATCAACTTAAAATATTACTTAATTTTTTCAAACTTTTTTCAAGTTTGGTTAATATAATTTTTTCAAGTCAGTTCAACTTAAAGTAGTCAAGCTAATACATTAGATTTTTGCACTTAAAACCAATAAAACTGCTCATTCTCAACTAATAAATATAATTTGAAAGAACTAAATAACCCAAAAGCCAGTTTACTGCAACAGTCCACTTTATTACAACACATTGTTGCATCCTTGCATAAATAGCTATAAACAAGATACAGTGGCCAGAAACAGTACCTTTTGTCTTTAGACCACAACTTGGACTGAAAACCAATGAAATCATTCTGCTCATTTAATATTCAGATTTTCATTAAGCTTAATTTTTAGAAACCCACCACAATTGAGGATGGTATGGCACTAATATTAGTCTTTGCCACATTTGATAGCTACTGCTTTTGGTTTGATGTATATTAATTGGTCTAAGTGCTGTTATTCTTATGTGTATGCATCCCCCAAGAAATCTTGTTGTGCTTTGCAACACATTCTTTCATAGTATATAAATTACGGAGGTACATACTGTATGGTCTGGATGCATTTCCTAGAGGGTCTTGGCTGTGAATCAAAGCGAAGCAAATCATTTTCCATATCATTTTCTTTGAACCGTAGAGGATACTCCATCTGAACTACTCACTGGCAAGCAGACTAAAACCATTTATGTGGTTTTTGTTCTCTTGCCCTCTTCATCACAATCATGGTGGATTAAAAAAATCTTAAGTTAAAGACAGTACTGTGTCATACTATGCAAATATACATCCAGCACCATTGGTCTAAAGGGGAGTGGGTGGTACCAGGAGCTGCACAGAAACTGTCCTGAAACCTTTCCAAATATGTTAATCATCGAAGGGCGGGACCTGCAATCAAATACACCACTATAACATTAAAATACAAATCACTCGGGAGACACACCCAGTACGTTTCCTAGAGTTTTTCCATCTGTCTTGATATCAACATGCTATAAAACCACCAAGACCACAGCTCTCTAACCTCTAAGATCAGTCAGAACTGAGCCAGCAAAACTTCAATATAAGAAAAAAAAAAAAAAAGCTGCAAGGTCCTTTTTGGTCAGAGTCTTTCTCATGATGGTGGGTAAATCTGGGATGGCTCTTCTGATCTTCATGACTTCTTGTGTGCATATTAAAATGGGGCAGCTAAAAAATTAAAGTTGAAAGAAAATTATACATCAATTCTACGTGAAACTTGTGACACTTTTTTCAGTGAGTTCTAATGGTAATATAAGTTTTTTATTACGCTAAACAAGGCAACTTGAAATATTACAGTTGAATCTTGCTATTTAAAAAAGTTAATGAAAACATTAACTCTTAAAATGTCACCTAAACAAGGCAGGTTTATTTAACCTCCTGAGACCCGACCTATTCATTTATGTCCATTGTAGTGGACATTGTATTTTTGCATTTATTTTTTCACTGATGTTGGGAAACGTATTTATTCTTGTTGTGCACTAAAGAGGACATGCTGTGAAATTAAAATAAAAAATCTAAATTGTAAGATGTCTTATTTCCTCCAAAGACAAATGACCTACAATTGAAGGACACTTTTTTCCTTGGGTCTCAGGAGGTATTTAATTTGACTCCTCAAACAAAGTTGACTAAACCTCTGTACCTATGTTAATCGAACTTGCAAAATAGTGTTGACAATTTAACAATCCAAGTTTATTGAAACTTTGTACCTAGGTTAATCTAACTTGTATTACAGTGTTGCCTTAACTCTGAAGTCAAAGTTAGCTGAACCTCTGTCTATAAGTTTGTTAAACTTCTGTAATTGAGTTGGCTAGCTTAACTCAAAAATGTTATCGCAGCATGTTGCCTTGAATTTTTGAGTTGGCTGAACATTTTTTTTTTACAGTGTACCTAATAAACTTGTGTTCCTGATTCTCCGTTTCCTGACCCTGATTCTCCGTTTCCTGACCCTGATTCCCCGCTCCCTGCTTGCCCGACGGCGATCATGACACCAGCACTGAGGCCATATTTCTGGCAGTGCTTTACTGACCTTCCCGTCTGACGGTACATAGGTGGAGAAGTGGGGGGGGCTTTTATAGCTGCCCTCCTCCCATATCCAACCACACTGAAACACCCACACTTACGCTGTGACTCCAGAATGTGCTGGTCTTCATGTGTACAATTCACCTAGAACCACAGGTTAATCGAAACCATAATCAAAATGGCCACTTTAAATCTGTTTCATCTCTGGTTTTGCCTGTCTCCTAGGTTCAACTGCCAGTGGCACCTGCAGAAAATTGTGATTCAGGTGGCCTTTAAGGGACAGTTCAATTTATCTTCATATTTATATTTATGGGGGTGGTCAGGCGTGGGTTAGTTCTTTCTGGGGCCTCACAAACAAAAGAGAAATGCGGGAGAATTAAAAATGAAGTAACATCAATAACCGCTAATCAGAGCCACGGGGTGAAAACTTACCAAGCGGGTGGAGGGGTATGTCCACGATAAGACCTTCCTACCGGGGGTGGAGGTTCCAAGGTGGGGTGACATCCTGGATTTTCTGGGGCTAGTGATGGTCACCCCTTTGATCCATCCCACGTTGCCTTATCTCTGCCCCTGCCACTCTCAAAGAGAGCTCCAGTCCCAGAGATCCACTCATGCAGCCAATTGCAGGCAGCACTGAAAAAAACAAATTTGCTGGCTGATGTCTTTGGCTGTAGCGCAAAGTTTATTTTCCTTAGTCTTTGCCACAGGCAGATATGAACCAAAAATCTAAATGACTAAAAACAAACAAAACAAACAAAATGCCTGTGAGTTAATAACAAGCATTATTCCTCTTTTTGTTCAAGAATGAGAAGAAGCAACTTTTGGTGCCTCATGTTTAATAGCTAATATCCCCTGTACTATGGGCACTTTCCACCACACCAGGTACCGTACTTTTGGTACTTCAAGAAAGTACCAATAGTATGGAACTTCAAGGTGTTGGTTTTCTACTGGCGTAAGAATTGGTGCTGGCGTCGAATGACATCACAGCGTGGGGCTGGGTATTTCGCACTGAATACTAAAATGACTGTAGTATATTATAGGGCTGGACAATGTGCGATATTAGTACAAACATTGCATGTTATGCACATGCAATTCTTACATCGTTAGTCAGCTAGATTAAGATCAGGCTTTTTCTTACTTACGATACTGTACGGCCATTATAGCACAGAGGGTTTAAGTTTTGTTAAAACATTTGTACTCTGTCATAAAAAAACCCTAGCTAGCTTTGCATTTTTAATTATTATTCCTTATTATTCCTTACATATATTACACTATAAGTCATGCAATCTCCACATGTAGCAAAAAGAAGCAAAAGTGATACAATCGCAGGATGAATAGTAACAAAGAAATATATTATCTGAAGCTGTTTTATTTCATTTGATTTCTTCAAAATCTTTCACAATCTTGAATCGAGCCAAAAACAGAGCTCTTCCCACTCCCTCTGTGGCAAAATCTGTATTTGCTTGCCTGTGCTGTGGACTGCCAATCAAATCACCCTGAGTATGAGGACTAAGCAGCAGTGGGCGGGGCAAAGCTCAAAGGCACCAGCCAATTGGCTCTGGGTGCCAAAGGAATGAATCCCTGGTCATTTTTCTTTCTTCTCATGGCAGAGATACAAGTTATTGTGTTGCTAAGGGTCTCTCAATCCTTGAATGACCTACCGCAATGTATCGGTTAAGCCATTTCATTCAGTAAGCAGAATAAAAAGTACCCCAATGAGCCACTTCTAGCTGAAATTTAAATAATGTTCTGCTTCATCCCCTGTTCCTGCACTGCCTGGTAGTGACAAGGACAAAAGTAGACTTGATTTCTCGTGCAGAAATAAGAATCACAGCTGCTTCTTATACCTGGAAGCACAGGGCACGCGGTGGGGGAGGGCCGGTCTGGTACAGGAGGCAATTTACAGACAACAGGTGACCTACTTACCTACCTTTAAGTCCACACAATCATTGGGAGAACATGCAAACTCCACACAGAGAACAGGGGCTCGGATCTGAATCCCCAACACTGGAGGTGAACATTCCACATAGTCTGGAGTTCTTGAATTTGAATTTTTTGTTCAGGGGTGCTGAGAGCTGGGTGGGAACAAAAATGTGGACTGTCTGGGGTTCCCCGAGGACTGGGCTGAGAAACACTAGTCTAGGCTATATGCTTTCTTTTTGGTTTTTCTAAGATAAAGTGTTGCAGGCTGTGGTGAACCAATGACGCACAATAAGCCCCACACTGAGAGGCTGCTTTGACCTGTGGTTTGTGGTTCCTCTAAAACGGGCACACTCTCATTCATCTATGATAAGCATCACTTTTAATAGTGACTCAAGAGCAACGTGGACTTTTCCAACCTGAATCAGTGCTTTAGGAAACAAGTGTGTCTAACTTTAAAATGGGGAGAAAATGTCCTTCAAATTAAGGGTGAGACCCAAAGAAGATGCAGCTCATTCCTGACAGATATACAGAGTAGATACTTTTTATTATAAAAACCTTCTTCTTCAATTCAGTCTACCTTAAGGTTATTTACTGGTATAACATTCTTCTGTATATTAAATATTGACCTAATAATTATACAATGGATTTACAATTACTACATAATTTCTTGGTTTATAAAACATTTATTGAGATTTTCTTTATTTGTATACTCTTGGAATTTGCTTCATAAATGAACATAATATTTAATCAGCATTTGACACGTTGATGTCTTATAACACAAATCCATCCCATGGTGTCGCATCAAAACTGGTGATTATATCACTTGCATTGTCAAACTCCCCCATTTCCCATACCACTATAGCACAGGGTCACTGTGTGTCTATCCCAGGAAGAGAAGCCCATGGAGCCTTTGGATGGGATGTCACAGGGTTAGGGGCACGTCAGTGACACGACTCACCTGTTTCTGGGACTGCAGGACAACTGGAGTACCTGGAGAAAACCTGTGCAAATGTGGCTTAACCATGAAAACTATGGTTACACACAGCTTGGATGCAGGAACTGGAGATCATGATGAGATCAGTCCACAGCACAACTCAGTGAGTAACCATGCAACTCAGCATGAACCACTGTGATGATCACCTTTACCTTCCCAGTGACTTCACCTAAAATAATAACGTGTTTACCCTCCACTAAAATAAAGATTTGATGTGCTTATGGAACATCCATCTGCTTACCAGGACTAATTTTATTTTTTGGTGTGAACTGCAGGTAACAATCCCTAGAAAAGTGTCACCTACACAAGGCCATAGACAGGAAGGTCAGAAGCATTAGCCCTTCCTAGCTGTGCCCTGTAAGGGATCATGGCTATTGGAGTTGCAGAAAAAATACTGAGGATTTGACCTCGGTGTCCTATTTATGGGGATGCATGTGCAATAGGAGTGTTAAATGCCTCCAGCAAACGGCCAGTGTTTTGTTTCATCCTCTGTTCCTGGCTTCAGGTTGTTCTGCACTGCCTCCCTTCGATAAACACAGACCTGGGAAACAACTCTCCTCTCGTCAGGGCCCCAGGTTCGGCCTCCCCTCCCATATGCGTGTAGCATAATTTATAATCCAATGTGCAGAACACTGCAGGTCCCAGAGGCAGTATTACTAACAGCTGAAAAAGGAAAGGCTGTATTCCTCCAAGCAACATTCCCCTGCACTGACTCAGAGCAGCCAGAAGGCCCACGAAGGCTGGAACATAGAGGAAACAAAGAGACACCCCTTGGAAGAGCATCAGTCATCACTTAGGGAGCGAGAGACATGGGGCCTTGTAAGGACTGCTGGTGGCAATGGACGCCCAATAATACCACACAGATCACAGCATAACACACCCAGGACAGAACGAAGCGATGGCCTTGCTAATGCATCAGGCAAGGACAGGCAGGAGATTTTCAGCAACCAAAAGAGCTGCGACTAAAAGCAGAGTCGATTCATTTCTGGGAACAGTGGTAACAAAATTGCATTTTGCCGTCCTACGTTAAATGTGGTGGGGTTTGGGAGACCTCCAGACTCTGCTTGTTGCTTCACATCATTTAGTGAATTCTGGACGTGTGACGCCTTTTTTTATTACGCTCAGGCTAATAAAACATTCCGCCGTGGGCGGCGCCGAACGACGTGGAAATCCTGTTCACCATGAGGCCAGTTCCTTCCAATTCAGGTTAGCCTGTCTGGAGGAACCAGGGAGCAAAGAACGCACACCTACTCCGCTTAGTAACCTCCACTATGGACACGCAGAAGCCCTCAAAGATCCCCTGGTCACTTACCACGTTTTTCCTCCCGTGAGAATCACAGTCCAATCCCTGCAACTCTGTGAAGAAAGAAAAAAAAAAAAAAAACCGTGCCTGGTTAATTTCAAACAGTCGCTAACCCAAAATCAGAACCAAACTGTATTTAAGCAAGGAGTGATCTGAAAAGGGCTTGTTGGACTGGGTTGGACAGGCTTGCAGGAATCTGCCTGCATTGTCTTGGGGTGCCTGATATTGTTGCCTCTGCCATGTGCCACGTGAATAACAATAACACAATCATAGTTATGTAGCTATAGTTCTTATCATTAGTATTATGGCTAGCTTCTAATTTCAGTCGTGTTTTTTGATTATCAGACAGCCTACAACAGGAGAGGGCAATGCCACTGCAGTACTTTCATGTTTGCTGTATATACATTTTTTTATTTTTTTTATTGTTAGGGCGCACACTTAAAATAGGCCAGCAGGATCTGTTCCATTTCGCTCAGTTGTTTGCTTTTCCTTGCAGCTCACCCCCCCCCTCCGATACTCCTCAGAAAGCCCTCGTATTGAAAACAGCTGTGTGTCCTGGCTGCATTACCCCCGTCTCGTAAGGTCGGGCCCGCCAAGCGGAGCCCAGGGGAGGAACACATCTGGAAAAGAAAACGTGGAGGGAGAGAGCCCAGCAACGGGGTGTGTTGTGCAGTAACAAGGCAGTCAGGCCGCCATCACACACACACCGCTCACGGGGGGGGGGGTGGCATTTCTGGCCAGCCTGCTGTGTGTGTGTCTGTGCGATAGCGTGTGTCTTTTAAGCTAAACATTGTCTGAACGCAGCTTTCTGTCCTGATTTACTCGGGCTGTACTTCTCATCGATGGTTACGCCGGTGATGCTGAGCATGTGTGGCTGTTTGTGGGACGGCGGTTTGGAATTCGTTCTCCCGCACACGCTCTTTGACCTGCTCATATATATCTGTGCTGTCAAGGACGTGTTTGTCTGTAGCCCAGCCAGGATTCTCTGAGCAACACATTCAACACATTATCTGTCTGTCAAACCACCCATTTGCCCAATCTCATTTCAATTATGTATAAAATGGTTTAATGGATTCCTTTTCATTACAGCACAAATTCACATGACAATACTAAAGAGACTAAAATCAAACACATGACTCAGTTCTCTTTTCAGCTACGTACACCATGCATTAGTCATATATTGATTAATTACATATATTGATTATAGGCTGGCATACTGTTGAAGGTGCTTCCCAGCTAGGCCCCGTGCTTCCTGGGAAAGGCACTAGGGCCCCCCGCAACCCTGCCAGGAATAAATGGCTGGAAGATGGATCGATGGACATACATTATGCATTATTGTGTCACCCTACTGTTGCAAAGCTGATATAGCAAAGGATAAGAAGGCTGTAATTTTGTATGAGAGCTTTAGCTGTCTGGCAGGCCTGCATGAGGCACACATGCTGCTCTTAACCAAGGAGGAACGACAAATGTCGACCGGACTGCTAATAGCAAAGGACCTGTGTGATACACAGAATGCAGGCCTTACGCCCTATCGAGTAACATCCAATCCCATTTACGTCCAAAATCCGTAGTAAATAATATAGACTGATTGAGAGCTGCCTGAAAGCGGATGTAGTACACTGTCAGAAAAAAGGCTACCAGTTTGTACCTGAAATTAGACTAAAAAGTACATTTACCTAGAGCTAAGGGTACAATTTGCTGACCCCACACTGGGGTGCAGCCCCAGTGACAGGCAAAGGTACAAATTGATATTCTTTTTTTCTGACAGTGTAGGTGTATCGCTTTTTATTTAATATTATTTATATTATCATTTGCTGTAGAGTACGTGTGGATATTGCAGTACTGCCCTTAACGTCTTGCCTCTCTCCTGTAACTATTGCGATACGCTCAAATTGACTTGCGTCTGGTGGTGAGTGTGACAATATAGTCCACTTCTTTGGTAAACGATCCTTAGTTAATCTGTTTGATGTTTGCTCCTCTTTGAGCAACCTGACAGTTTTACTTAGATATTTCTGTAATCAGTGGTGTGTGAGTGGCTCTGGTCAGGGGGGGCAGCAGAAGCACATAAGAGGTGGAGGGAGGGGTGGTACTGTAAGTGGGGAGGGAGGCACCTGGTTTTCCTTACAGGATTATAGGGACGGGGCAGGAAAGGGGTCAAAGGCAACATAAAAATCAGGAGTCACATCTGTGAGAGAAGAAGAAGTAGAAATGGAATTATCACCTGGGTGTCTGCAGCCGTGCAAAGGACACAATATCTCGTTATATAGACAGAAAGGAGTTTTTAATATTCATGAAAGCAAACCAATGGGTTTGTGAGTGTTACTGTGGCACCCCCATCATCACATACATATACATACTGCCAGAATGCCCTCCATCCATCCACACATGCACACACTGGTACAGGGTTTCCACCTTTCTTATATTCATTAAAAGCATAAATATTTGTGCACACATTGGCAGAGAGTCTACTTACATCTTGTGATATTTATTTTCTTGTGTACTTATGTGTATTTACTGTGTTTATTTGCTGTGTTATTATGTGTACTTACTATACTTTGCATTGGCTGAGACTTGCAAAGCCTTGTACATCTGTACCTGAGCAAACGGCAAATAAAGTTTTGAATCCTTGACTCCTTGAATCCTTTGCCTATCCTCGGCACCACGGTAAATCCTGTGCTCTGAACTGAGCCCTTACTTTTCCTGGGTGGGACTGGTCCCTTCAGCTCTGGATATCAGCACCAGTCCCTGCTCTATCCTCTCTGTCAGTCTGTCTTGGCCAGCAGGTGGCGCTGGCCATCGCATTCCTAGAGTTTGAGTCCTGAATGTTTAGTGATGATGACCCTCACCTGTGTCTTGTTCCCATTCGTAGTGACTATGGCCCGCCCCTGCCCCTCAGGTAGCTCTCATTATAAGAGGATAGATGTGCTTCACCTTGCTCTGCTCTTTGCTATGTCAGTGTTTTGTGCCTCAGTCTCCTGCTTGTTCACTGACTTTGTAGGTGCTGATAGTTGTCTTAGATGTGTCTAGATGTGTCTGCTCTATGGTTCCTCACTCTGTCTTTGTGCCTCGACTTGATACTGTACACACATTGTGCTAATACTATTCATTTGGTTAAATTTAACTGAAGCAAAGTTTATAAGCTGATTAAAGGTGCTGTTAAGAAAAATAACAGATGATAAACCACAGGCTTTGACTCTATGAATGATTGTTTTGCCCTGAGACTGAATATTGCACATGATGCATTAAACAGTACATCAGATACATTTCATAATATCTTATTTTTGAATTTTGCTTTCTAGTCACTACTTCCTGAGGTAGTTACAGAAAGTATTTCTAACATTTCATATCAAAAATAACAAGTTGGAAATTGAATAAATCAGTATCATTTATATTTTTAAATGTAAATACACATTTTAATGACCTCACCTTGAAACTGCTTATCATACAGTGCTACGGCATTGTAATAAACGCAAACCAGTAAAGTTTTTATGGAGAACATATGCCAAAAGGGTAATTAATATATTTATAGCAAACAGCACCCCACTGACTCAATAAAATTCACAAAATTCACTTCTTTGACTCAGACTGTTTGTATACAACACTGTTGAAAACACTGCTGATGTCTACATCTATTCTTATATTGGTACATTGACCATATGCTTTCTTATGTCTTTGTAGTTACTGGACGGCTGTGAATATGTCTGTGTAAGTATGACATGATAACAGCAATCTAGGAAGTGTTTAGATAGTTTCCATAAGAAAGTACATTTTGGAAATTATATCCATCTACCTTCCAGTCACTGAACCTGGTAAGGGCCATGGGGTGGGGTTGGAATAAGGCGCAAGGCAGGAGTGGACTCCGCAGAACAGGGGTCTCCAACTCCGGTCCTGGAGAGCTACCGTCCAGTAGGTTTTCCATCATACCCGGCTTCTGATGAGCCACACCTGGTCTCAGGTAAATACCAGGAGCAGGTGTGGCTCATCAGAAGCCAAGTGGGACAGAAAACCTACTGGATAGAAGATGCCAGCCAATCAAAGGGCACACAGACACACACAGAATCAGACCCTACACATCTGAGGTTTGGAGACGCCAGTTTGTCCAATTGCATTCGGACTATGGGATGAACCCAATTTATCCACAGAAAACCTTTATGTTACTGAGGGAACATGCAAACTCCACACACATGCACACGCAGAACCTGGAGCAGTAATGATTCTAGACCATTTCAACTGGGTGGCCAGACTGGGGCCAGTTGTTCTGTTGGGGGGGGGGGCAGATGCATTTGACCTTAATGTCTTCCAAGTATTACTTACACAAGATGGCCAACATTAAGAAGCGAAAGACAATTTTGAGGACAGGACCTGGATGTGTAATAAGCATACATATTTAGGGGGGGGCATGTGGGGGCCATGCATGTTGTCATGGGGACACTGACCTCCAAACCCCAGCGCCCCCCCAGAACCACCCCTGAACTAGAGGCAGACTGGACCCTGAATTTGTGAGACAACAGCACTGTCCCCTAAGCCATAGTTAATTTATACAGATAATGAAATAGTAATTAGACACTTTTATGGACATGAGTTTTACAACCTACATTAAAAATACTTTGACTTTGAAAATAACTAAATAAATAAATTTTAAATAGTCTGTACATAACACATCCTGTTTGAGATGGAAAACATTTAGCCATGAAGAAGAAAAAAAAATAAAATAAAAGATCAGTTGTTATGGTATGGCAGCTGCAAAGGCCAATTTCTAAACTTCTTTTGCTGTTTGCTTCTCATTTTTAAACATTTTAATTGTCAGTCTGATTTTTATTTTCCGTCCCTTTTACATTTCTGTGATGTATTCTGTATTCTCTTTGTTTGCAGTAAAAACATCACTAGAAATGTTTACGTCTTAACTGCATCTCACTATTCACTCCAACATATGGTTCTGAGCTTTGCAAATATAAAAGATGTTCAACATTTTAAGCCCACTGCCAAAATATTTTGCCAAATTAGATTTAGTTTTTTATTTCATTTTAATGTAACAATAACTTCATGCAGACATATGTATCAACAATATAACACATTTACAAGTTAGAGCAGGGGTCTCAAACTCCAGTCCTGGGGGGCCGGAGCCCAGTGTAGCTTAGTTCTTTCCCTGTTCCATCACAAGTGATTCAGCTCAAGAGCTGTGTGGTAATTAGCACAAGGAGCTGAATCAGGTGTGTTAAATGAGGGGAAACCCAAAAATGTGCAGGGCTCCGGCCCCCCAGGACTGGAGTTTGAGACCACTGAGTTACAGTGTTTGTTTCCCACAATAAGTTCATGCATGAAAAGTGCAATCGGTGCTTAGAAGCTTTTTCACAACAATGTCTGTGCTAGAGAGGCAAACCCACAGAAATGTCAGCACTTGAATTTTCCAAAAAAATACCAACTATAAAAATTTGAACTGTACCTTGAAGTCAGCTTACATGCTAAATTAATAGCTTTTCATATGTCTGACTAAGAGGTTAGAGATAAAGTGGAAAATACTACAGAAATTCTAAGGCAGTGAGAGAGGCTTGGCAACATGCATTCAGACTTATTTAGTGCTGGAAGGCCTTAGTACGTCCCATGTGGATCTAAACACTGTGTTCAAAGATAATGTTCTAGTTATAAGTGAATTTTAATTGAGGATTAGGTCAGTCTCAGACAACAGATGCCAGTGGAAATCTACTGAAGCAGAACTTATAAAACTAATGAGCAACTAAAGCATTTACATTCCCCAGCATTAAATAATCACTAGGAAGAGATTCTCAGGGTGTACTATTGTTGTTTTTGAAAAAATATAAATAACTGAACCATGCAGTTTTACTAGCCTTTCAATTCTGTACATTTTTCAGCATTTCCGGGCTATGAACCAGTGCATTGCTTTAAAGCAGAGAGGACTATGGGCGCCTCGTTTGTCTTTAGACATTCTGTCCGCCCTACAGTATATCATTTAAGCGCCTGCGGATTTTCCGTAGTTTTAAATCTTTCTTTCTGAAATATTCTTTCCACTATCTGTTGGTGTTTGTCATTCTTAAAAATCTTTCTCTGATCCCCTGTTTTTACCTTTGAGCCTTAAATTAACCTGTTGAATAAAAATAGCACTTGATTTTTTTTTTGAAGAATGTCATCCATACAGATACTGCGATTCAGTGTATTGTTACAAAAAATGCATTGAACACCTGTGGAAAATTGGGATTCTCTAAGTGATGATAATGAGCAGTGATAATAATAATATCTACTTCCTGCATAGGGGGTCATATGGGACACTAATGGCCTCCTGGCCCCTTCCTCACCTCCTCGGAGAGAGGAGGCACGAAAGCTGAGGAGGCAGGCAAGGCCAGAAGGCTCAGTCAAGAGAGCTTCTCCCTGCTGCCTCTCACAAAGACGGTACTGTCTGCCCTCCCTCCACGTTCGGGCTGCCGATTTCTGCAGGAAATGTCCACTTACCCCTGCATGTCTGAGGTTTCCTGCCGCACTTTTGATTTTGGTTCTCACTCAGTCAGCTGAAAACCCGCTATATAGTCCATCGAAAAAGAGGAGGGGGTTAGGACCGTGAGCTCAAACAGTTCAGGCAAACGAATGCGCACATCAAGCGCAAACTGCTTAAAATACTTCAATGAAGAAAGATTTATTCTGTACTAATCTTCTGTTATTGTTGTATTCTAAAGTGATACACTGGAAATTCTTTTTAAAGGCGGGTTGAGTTACTCAGTATGTTACACATATCTCTGCGCTCTCTCCAAACTCCTACATCTGAATATGACATATTTTGGGAGGTATTTGGCAGGAAAATAGCATCTTAATGGTCTCGTTTACAGAGCCCAGAATGCTAAACATCAGTTTTCTCCACCTGGCCTAGTTTATAGACGTGTACATCACTACGGATTCCCTGCTTTCTCTGCTACAGGGATTCTCTCCTCTTTTTTTTTGGTGAAATAAAGCTCATTTATGTATCACGGTTTGCTGTTCACTAAATTGTCAAAACAATTGATACTTAGCTACAACCGCATTTGAGAAAATCAGGCGAATGTATGAAAACATCTATGTATTCATTTATACTAACCATTTAAACCAATGTACACACAAAACTAATATTCAGACAGTGCTACTCAAAAAAAATCAGAAGCTGCAATTGAAAGTTTTTATTTATTTATTTATTTTGATAAAGAGAAAATCAGGAGAGATGTATCATTTTGTCCACGGTGGTCTTGTTTTGTGTCCCATACTTCCTCTGAGGCCACATCATTTGTCAGTCAAATTTTGAGGGTCGGTGGTTTTGACAGATACTACTGTTAAAACTGTTAGTAGCAATTACTTTATCATTTTTCTTTAAATGACAATATAGTCACACCACGAGACTGTGTAATTTATTGTTTTTATTTACTTGTATGTTTGTTTGTTTGTTTGACTGATGCTTTTTTCCAAGGTAGCTTATAATGTCAGTGTTATAGTAAGGGAATTTCAATGTATGGAAGGCGTCTTTCATTGATCTGAGCAGAAGATAAGGTTGCGGTATATACAACTGTAGCCAGAACTTTGGAAAACACACTGTACATTTCACTGTACACTTAGGCTGCAAACAATGCACATTCAGCATGACCTTAAAAGTAACGAAGGCAGTACAGCAGAGTCCCAGACTGTAATTATTATTGCAGTTAACTGACTGCAGTTAATGGGCCTCCTGTCTAGGGTGTACCCCAGCCTTTTTCCTTATGCTACCCCGGATTGGGTCTGAGCTCCCATAACTCTGACCAGGATAATTTGGGGCCCTCCCCCACAAAGGTTCCACCTTGGCCCTCCCCCACAAACGGTCTACCTTGGCCCCCCGATTCCTTCTAAAAAAGGGCTCGGATGGTTACAGCTATACCAGGCAGCCGGTCCTGATGGCATCTGGCCTAGAATGGGAGCGGTTCTGCAACACATGTGTAATCTGTCATTACAGCTACAGAAGGTCCTCCTCTCATGAATGTGCCTAAAAAGGGGTGTGTCTACATTCACGAGAGGCCGGGCAGGCATAGCAACATGGGGGAGGTCTGCAAGAAAGTGCAGAGCAGCCTGTTTTTCTGGAAGAGACTCCGACCCTTCAGTGGGCAGTAAACTGCTGCACAATTTACCAGTCGGTCACGGCCAGCTGCGGTTTGCTGTGTGGGTTAATATTAAAGTGATGGAGGCTTTTTTTTCATAGGTCTGAGTCTGCCCTCTTTAGAGGCAGCGGTGGAGGGAGGAAAGATGTGCACATGGTACTCTCCTAGATGTATGTACCACCTGCACTGTACCATGCACTTTCTTAGGGGTCAGAAGAATCTCCTCAGGGGGTCAATATAGTCAGTGTTGGGAATTTTAGGTCACCTGACTGTGATTCTTTATGCCCAACTGGTTGGTAGAAACAAAATCTTGGTCTGGATTTGTAGCTTCTGGAACTGAAATGTCCAACACTGAACATAGTTCTGTCATGTCTTATTTTACTGTATGTTGTCTTGAATCATATATTAAACCCATGTCATCACCCAAGGGATAGACGGTACAATTAGGCCTTGAATTTACCAGTAAAGACTCTTAGCAAATTAGGTGTTCATTTTGTTGGTTCTGGTTCCTCCATTTGAAGGAGATAAAAGAGGTCTGGCATGAGTGATGGAGAGGGAGCATCACAAGGCACCATATGCTTTTTACGGTGGTTGGGGTTTGGGGACATCCAATAGTAAGTCTAGGCAGGGGCAGAAGGTTCAGTGTTGTATGGACAAGGTCTTGGTCTTGCACAAAAGGCTCAAAATGGAGGCAGGGTACATGTGCAGTGGGGAGCTAAGCACGTAATTCAGACTTTTCTAACCTAGCAATTAGCATAAATAGCATTAGCTGGGTTGAGGCTACTTGCATGTTTCGGTAAACGCAGATGCATTTACTTTCAAATTTTAAAATGTGATTCACTATGTGAATAAACTAAAAAAATTTATTTCACAGTAGTAAAACTAGTACTGGAGATCTGGTTTAGTTGTTTTATAGAATTGTGCTCTAAGCAAGTAGTCATAATGAAGAGTTCTGGTTAGCTGTTGAAAAACCACTGTTCTGTTACTGCCCCCCCCCCCCCCCCCCCCCCCATTACAATTAAGCTCCCAGGAATATCTCACATCATCACATCATCATCAGTGCTCATTTTCAAAACACTTCCTACTACCAGTAAAAACATATTGTTGCGTTATCCTCTAGCTTTTAAAAACTAGCACGTTAAATGAACATTTTAAGCTTGTTGTTTTTTCCTCTAAATGCCAGTATGTATCTGAATCTGCTTTTTCATTGTCCTCTCGGTGATGTGTGGGTGTGTATCAGCTACGGGGGGAGCTTTGGAAACAGAGAGCACCATGTGACTTGTATAATTGAAACATGATGTTAGCCTGAACTGACTCTGTCAGTGCAGTTATTGGCTTTTCGTGCATTTTGTTAACATTTATTAATTATTTGTTAGACATTTTTGCAAATATTTTGTTGGACTTTTATGAACATTGAGAGATGTTGACGTATTTAGCTATGGCGTGTACCATCTTGGTCATTTTGGTTAATACACAGAGTTAACTATGAAGCAAAAATGTTAATCCAAGTCAAAAGAAAACAGCTGGCGATATGATCCTAACTTGGCTCCTCCCACTCACATTCTCCCAGAATGCCTTAGGGCACCTCGCCCCATTCTCAATTCTGTAAATCTGTTCAAAGTTCCCTCATCACCGTGGCCTCTTGATCACCTTGAGAAGGAGAAGGAGAAGGAGAAGGAGAAGGAGAACCGCTGTGTTTTCTATTGCGTACTTTCCAGAAGCAATATTGAAACAAGAGCGGATCATGCATTTAGCTTAAGAAACTTCCTTAAACACCAAGCAACCATAGTCTGCCTTACTGAGGTGTGCAGGCTGTGTCTTGTGTTAAAGGCTCTCTGTATGTCATTGATATAAAGGTCTCTGCTCAGCAAATGAGTACACCATTACTCACAATAAAGCAGCGTATTCATTTTTCACTAATGCAAGTAGGATTTATTTATGCCAGATTTTCTACATTGTTTAAAGCTCTACATAAACACGTAGTGGCTAATCCCTAATTTCCAGAGATGGGCAGTAACTCACGATGCTAAATATCTGCAGGATGCTTTGATGCCACGAAATAAACATGCGTTTCATCAATTGATGTCATTTTGGACAGCGACAAATTAACCCTGGTGTGGGGGCAAAGTAGCCAAACGCAGAGCCCTTCGCATAGCACTTTATTCAAACTGACATTGAGAACATCAATAAAGGTTTTGCATTTTACACAGATGATCGTCATATTTCAATACAAATTTATTTAGGAAAATTGTGTGACAGTCTACTATTGTAATTCATTTTGCTTTTATTCCTCACATAATATTTCTTGCATGATTTGAAAATGTAATCAATTATATTTCTATTAACTATTAAAGATAATATCAATAGACTGTTATTCACAGCTCTTGCATGTTCTCCTAAAGGAGATGAATAATTTTGTATTTTCTTATCCATCCACTCATGCATCTTCTAACTGCTTCCTGATCGGAGTCATGGGGGCCTGGAGCCAATCCAAGGCAGCATAGCAGGGAGTGAGGCTGGGGGACACCTTGGAAGGAATGCCAGTCCATACACACACACACACGCACATGTAGGGTATACATATCCTTATGGGGACCGCTCATTCATTTCAATGGGAAAAATGCTAACGCTAACTATGACAACCTTAACCCCCACCCTGCCCTAACCATAACCATAAGTTATACAAGATACAAGAGTTTTTGCATTTTTAGTTTTTTCATAGCAGTCACCGATTTTTATGAAATAGAGTTTTCCCTTATGGGGACCAGGAAACCGGTCCCCATAAGGGAAAAAAAACAGATATTTATCACGTTATGGGGACATTATGTCCCCATAAGGATAGGTAAACCTGCTCGCACATACACACACACACACACACGCGCGCGCACACATGCATGAACACCATGGGGAATTTTGAGGATGGCAAGTAGCATTGTATTTTCAAAGTGACCATTTGTGTGTCAAAGCCCTGCAGAGTCGTGTGGAGTGAAGGGGGGGGGGGGGGGCTGGAGATATACTGTAGGGGCCTGAGGTTACTCCTGCTTCTTGGTTAGCTTGGCTCTCGTCCGCTTCTTCAGCTTCTTCTTGAGGAAAAGGAGGTCGATGTAGATGATGTGGTCGAGAACCGTGGAAGCGCAGAGGAGCCCCCCATGCAAGGCCCCCGCAATCCCACAGCTGAACACGTCCTGACCTGAGAACACAGCAGCGGCCTGATTCGTCAGCGCTGGCCCCGCCCACTCACAGCACTGCCGACACTGCACAGTGCAGAGGGGGAGCCCAACACAATTCGGGGGGTGTCAAAGAGCTGCATGGAGACTGATGTTAATAAATGACAGTAATATTCATTTTACATCCCCACCTATGAACCTTGCTTACATTTGTAATTTATGTTTAATTTATGTATATTCCCATGTGTATTTTTGTATCTGCAGTGTACATAAATGACAAGTTTGAGATATTATATTATGAGTGTATCAACTCATTCTCACATGGCATTGTCTGCTGACGTTGATTCTGGGGTCCGAAGGGAAGAAGCGCATCCTCTAAATGCAGCCACACATCCTACCTGAGATGAAGAGGTTCTTCACTGGTGTGGAGCACTTGTTCCTGGCTATGGCCTCAGGGTGGAACCTGTCCAGGTTCTGCTCAGCTGAATACATGGCCCCACGTGAAGCACCCAGGTAATGCATGTTGGTGAGGGGTGTAGCCGCCTCCAGGAACACCAGCTGGGGGAGCCGGGGAATAACACTGGGGTGTATCTGTACCCCCACACCAGGCCAAAATCATGTCCTCCTCAGCTGTGGAGCACACGGCTCCTCTTTCACAGTTGTCTTTTCTTATCTTTCCCCAGACCCATTGGTGCGACTCCCATGCCTTCTGACGTACCTTATCCCTCAGCTTGGGGAAGTGCTCGCAAGCCCAGTCGAACAGCGTGTTTGCGTATCTCATTTTGTAAGCCTCGTACTCACTCCCTCTTCGCCTCACGCCAGTGTCCGTCCACTCCTCAAACCACTCATAATTCACCATGGTCAGGAGAGTCATCCATGATTTCCCTGAGGGCAGAACGTCGGACAACTACATATGAACCAGGCAGAAGGATAATGAGCAAGCACTGTTGAGCCTGGGGACCAGTGCAGACCTTCTGGGATTGCTGAAATAGTGTTTTTGCACTATAATGCTTTAGCTGCTATGTTCTGCAGAGATCCTGAAAATTAACCAAGTGTGACTGTTGGTACTTATACAGTTCAATCTGAACACTTGCAACAGCATGCAAATAATTTGGCAAATGCAGTAGGACGCGGGGGCCCATACCTGGGTGGCGGACTTTGGCAGTGGGGTCTTTAGCTGAAGGGAATGTTATGAACATCATGGGAATGTTATCAGGCGCCTCCTCTTTGCTCAGACTAAAGAAACAATCCATCCTGCAAACATAGATTTTTTTGCTTCTTTAGGCTAAACAATATTCTGCAAGATCCTTAAACAGAGGGGATCAGACACAGAACAGATTGTAAGTGGGAAAGGAACAAGGATTCCTGCATCTTTGTATAATACTTCTGATCATCACAAGTCTTAAGTGGCTGAGGCCTTAATTCAAATTGTTGGCCAATGTCACCATCTGCTGGAAATCCCATGCAACTACAAAATAAATGCAACTGTCGCTGTCTGGAAGGTTTGCGCCAATACTAACATATCGTCCATGTCATTGGTTTTGTAGAGCCAGGAGTTGGTTGACACAATTCCCAGTTCTTCTTGTGTGGCATCGAAGCCAGCAAAGACTAAGAAGGTCCCCCTACCATGTTTCATCATACTGAGGCGGTCTTGAATTTCTGTCAGGGGAAAAAGTGTTCTTCATTGTTTTACAACTGCCAAAGGCTCCTGCCAAAATATGTGCTATGATTCCAGAAACGGTGGGAATCCACTGAAGACTGTTTTGAATTATCTTGCAAGAATGTCTGTTCTTGTCTTACATGGCAAGCATGTAATCCGTTCAATGTAATATAAGGCAACAGATAGCACCCCAGCTAGGTTGTAACACATCGATGCAGGAATAATATTTATTTAAAGGGCGCTGACACCAGCAGGCAACAGAAAATGTAGCATATCTGAACTCCTAACTTAATGAGATCCAAGAATGACATTTACTGTTGTATCCTTCAATGCTGCTTCTCCAGTACTGGAGTTAAGTTTCTCCCCTGTTTCAGATACACACAGGCAGCAGATAGATGATGTTGCAAAAAGATGCGTCAGCCTTACCTGGCTTGGCCTGAATCTCTGGTGGGAGCAGCTTCTGGTAGGTGGTGAACACTCCTGCGTCGGAGATGACGACAGGTGCTAGCACCTTCACCTCCTCTGTGCCTCTCTTTACCGTCACACCTAGCAATGACAGGGCTTAGTTAGGGGTCAGACTTCTTATATCTGAGGCCTCCTCCACACAGTTTTCCATCCTTAACATCAAGTTTAGGGAAATGCCAGGATAACAGTCTTATTTAGAGGTCAAAGGTAATATAGGTTTCAAAGGTCCTCCCGTCATAATCAGCAAGACAAAGTTCCTGAAGAGATCTCTCAACCTTCACCATATCATGTAACATATCCAGTCCAAGACTAAAATTCCTGTAACTAATAACCTTCACTTACCATATGCTCTTTCCTTCTCATCCACCAGGATACAACAGACGGGGGCTCTAACCAATACGTTTCCCCCGGCTTTCTGAATGACAGGTATGATGTGGAAGGGGATCTCACTGGCCCCTCCCTTCGGGTAATAAGCCCCACGCTTGTAGTGATGTAGCAGTAGAGCATTGATGACGGTGCTGGAATCCTTTGGGGGAACACCTGAGAGACAACAAGCGGCCATGAAGAGCCAGAGCACTAACCAGGACCTGGTGCACTGGAGCTCAGAAGCAGGAGAGAGACGGACAAGGTCCTCAGATTACCGTAGAAGAAGTAGGAGAAGATTATATGCAGATCCTTGTTGCTGGTCAGGCGGTTGTTCATAATCGTCGCGCTTGTGCTGGCCCATTTGAAAATGGGGGAAAAGAGATGAGCAATGCGGGACTTGAGCAGGAACAAGGCCAACCAGAGCGGGATCAGTTTGAGGGCTGCTAGATAGTGCGTCTTCGTAGCCGAAACCTCATGTAAGGCAAGAAAATATCAATTATATATTGATATTGAATATGTTGGATATACAGGATATCCACTCAGCTTCCATAAACCGTTATCCAGTACGGGGTTCCAATGAGCCTGGAGTTTATCCCAAAAAGTACAGTCCACATCACAGAGTCCACATCACAGAGTCCACATCACAGAGTCCACACACACAAGGGCAATTCAGAAACACCACCTACCTGTGCAAAGAAACTACATTATCCCACAGGGAAGCAGGAAGACATAACAGAGCTGGGGGGGGGGGGCGAGTCAAGCCCCCAACCCTTACAAATTCCATATAGTAAAATATCAGTCACATAACAAAATAAAGATACTACTTCATTTTAGGCTAAAGTTACTGACAACCAATAGACCTGCCAGATCAGTGTGCCTGAAGGTTTTTTCACTGAAACATCTCTTGGTATCGGTGTGACACGTGATTTAACTTCTGCCAAAGGATGAAGAATATGTTTTTTAATGCATACATATTACTTTTCACTTATTTACTATTTCTCATGGAGGGACATGTGCTACCTACAAATAAGACTGGAGAAGCTCAAAAGTAGTTCTGGAAAATATACATTAGCTCTAAATACTCTACCTTCATTATTTTGAAGAAGGCATCAATGGCTTGAGTGTCATTGGGAAACTGCTTTTTTAAATGTTCTGCCATTTCCGTTTTGCCCGTGTGAATGCGGTAGATGCGGCGTTCATCGCCGTCGCCAATGACGATGGTGTCGAAGTGCTGGTCCAGCTTTATGAACTCCAGCTGTCCTTCAGTGATCTGGTCCAAAGCAATGCGGAACAGACTGTTCTCGTGCAGCTGACCAATGTAGTGGAGACCTGTAGGATCCAGATGTCATCCATCCATCCATCCATCCAGGTGTGCCGCTAGAGATTTTGGGCCCCATGAAGGCATATTAAATTGGGTCTCTAACCCAGACCAATCAAATTATATTCCAAATTTTTTAGGGGCGCTTGGAATTGTCCTAACTTTCCTCCCTTTACGACACTCCTGCATCAATCCATCCACCCATCCATGTTCGAGCCACTGATCCAGCACAGGTTCACAGAGACTCGGAAATGTGCGAATGGTGTGTGAGTGTGTGAATGGTGTGTGTGTGAATGGTGTCAGAGTGTGTGAATGGTGTGTGATTGTGTGAATGGTGTGTGAATGGTGTGTGATTGTGTGAATGGTGTGTGAGTGAATGGTGTGTGAGTGTGTGAATGGTGTGTGAGTGAATGGTGTGTGAGTGTGTGAATGGTGTGTGTGAGTGTGTGAATGGTGTGTGTGAGTGTGTGAATGGTGTATGAGTGTATGGTGTGTGTGAGAGAGTGTGAATGGTGTGTGTGAGGGTGTGAATGGTGTATGAGTGTATGATGTGTGTGTGTGTGTGTGTGTGAATGGTGTATGAGTGTATGGTGTGTGTGTGTGAGTGTGCCCTACGATGAGTTGGTGCCCCATCCTGGGTTGTTCCTGCCTTGCGCCCGTAGCCTTTGGGATAGACTCCGGACCCCCTGCGACCCTGGACAGGACAAGCAGTTACAGAAATTGGATGCATGGATGGATGGATGGATTATATGTTAAAAGAAATTGTGTATGGCTGCTTATACTTGGCTTCTCGCACTCCGTGGAGCACATCCCACGCATAACTCATTACCCAGACACCACATGGAAATTTCAAGCAGGTTAGAAAAATGCAGATGCTTTCCTCACAGTGGGGAAACTGGCACGACGTTCTGAAATGACAGGCCAGGCTGTTACTGTATTATAGTCTTTGTATTGCAAGCCTTGGTTAGAGGATATCACCATAACCAGATTCCATCTGCATTATACGTTGCAGTAAATGTAAACAGGGTGGTGCCTGGTTGCCATGGGCGATTGCTTAAAACCTTCTTACCGACATCAAACTCAAAGCCCTTCTCGATGTATGAGTGGCAGCAGCCCCCTGCTTGGTCATGTTGCTCCAGGACTAGGACCCGCTTGCCAACTTTGGCCAATATTGCTGCCGCCGTCAGCCCCCCCATGCCGCTGCCAATCACAACAGCGTCCAGGTTCTCTGGCACCTTGTCGACGCTGAACCCTGCGTGAAACACCATCGCGAGACTGCAGACAGCTTGGTGACCGAGGACGCGCATTTGAAATCTGAAGGTCGAACTTAAATGTTGAGAACCTACACCAATTCTTGGTATCAAATTGAATCAGGCATCTTATCTCAAAACGTGTGCAAATCTTAAGTTGAGCAATCGCTGACTTTCGAAGACTGTTCTTATAGCAGCCATTAAACCCAGGCCATTATATAGAGCTGCCATAAATGCTCTTTATGAAAGGGCTGACCTACTGATCAGTCATTTTTGTCATAATCTAATTAAGATATACAAGAGCTATAGCAGAGTGGCTGGTTGGTCATTTACTCCTTGAATAATTAGTGCAATAAATTCAGTCTAAGCTGCAAAATAAGTGTCCAGCCCACAGATCAACTCTATCATCAATAATCAGTAAATTTTTAATATACAGCTCTGGAAAGAAATGAGACCACTTAAGAAAATGTGCTTTGTAAAATCTTGGTTTAATCGTGGTTCTGCTGGCAGAGGCTGCGCTGTGCGGCAGGTTGCCTCCAGGATAAAGGTTTCTCAAACAGCAGCACACAAGAATGAGGTGAAGCAGGAGACACTGGGAACGACCAGAAACCAGACATGTAGAGGGCAGAAGCAACTTTCTAATGGCAGAGATGACTGTTAACTTATCTGGTAGTGCCTCAAACTGGAGGTTGACCTCCAATGACCTTCAAAACGAATGGGAAACATTAAGTGCAGGTGTGAAGTGCACTGCTAGGGCAAGTTTGTTACGGACTCCTAGAAGCAGGACTGAAGACCCAAAAAGCAAGGAAGAAGCCCTTCATCAATGAGAAACAGAAAATAACCAGTTTGCAAAAAAAAATATATATATTATTCTCAGACACACACCCATACATTAAGAAATGAGTGAAACAAAACATACTGCTGTGGTCTCCTAATTTTTTCCAGAGCTATATGTGATCACTGATTGCTGACCTTCCTTCCCAAAGACGTGTTGTTATTTGGTGTCTTTTCCACCCTAGTAACCTGTAAGAAATCACTAAATGCTGCAAATCCGTCTGACACTTCAATAAATCCAAGCTATTTTACAAGTTGACTGTTTTACAAATATTGTATAAATATAGTAAATATAGTACAGTTTCTCTAATTAAATAAACCTTTGAATAGTCCTATGACTGCAATAGGAAAAGCAGTTAATTACATACAGATGAAAGTCTGTTTAAGTCATTTTTATGAATAAGAGTGTCCCAGCGTCTGCACAGGTATTGCTGCTGCCTCACATTTTCGTGTCTGAATCCAGATCCAGCCCTGCAAGGATGTGAATGCATCCCAGATTTCCTCCAGGATACCTTGGGTCCCTGCTACTCTAGTGCTGGATCACTGCATCAAATGTAATATAAGACAGCATAATATAAACCTGTATTGCACAAATGTGGTTGCAGCATCCACTATAATTTTACAATAGAGAAAAAAATCATAGCTATTATTATGAAAATTGTTTATGGGGTGTATGTATGCGTTTGTCTATATACAGATTGTTTACATGTATGTGTGATTGTATAATGTGAGATCAGGGCCACCCATTTATTTGGAGAGAAATCAATGAAAACAGCAGCTTTGAAGAAATAAGCAGGCAGCAATATCAGCAAACTCACCTTGCTTAAGCACTTTGTCTCTCTCCTTCTGCTCATACATGCGCTTTCCTGGCGGCCTCACTGATTCAGCAGAGAAGGGACTGCGCTTGCCGAAAAGAAACCTGTAAATCCCATAGAGATAGGCTGCAACTCCCAGGAGAAGAACCAGGAGCCACATTGTGACTGTGTTATGGCTCAGAAATGGCCTTTGAATGTAACAAGGAGAACAAGAGGAAAACAGGATATCTGAGAACAGTACAGTACAAAACAGCTGATTTTATTGGCGAATGCTAAAGGTCTGAGTGTAGCAATCAAGATTCTTTGTGCAACGAAAATCTTTATGAGTGGCAATACAGATACAGTAATTAGGAAACATTACTTGCTATCTGCAAAAAAAACTCATATCTTGTTCCAACCTCCAGCTCTATCAGTGGCAGTTACAGTGAAAAAAAAATCCATTCACTCTTGCGGTGAGACAGACCTAGATTAACTCTGAATCCCAGGATTTTATTTCACTGCTGTCTGTTTTTCCAGTCATACAGCAGGACAACAGCAGGACAGGAACAGGAACTTTTGGGAGATCCTCAAATTTCACTACCGGTGGAGAAAGTTGTAGAACCGTAAATGTTTTCATTTAAAGGGCCGGTGGATTATTTTTGGTATAACTGCCTGCTGCAGTAGTGTTACGGACTACTCACATTTTCAGTTCTTGGCCATTCAGATGCTAGAGCTAATGGCTGAAAGTCTCTAGTTACAACAGATTTTGTCCTACAGTGAGTTATCATCCTTGTAGGTGCCCTGCATCCCTGCCTCTCTTCTTCTATCCCTCTAACAAGCCACACATGTTGCTCATTTGTCTTATGTCTCCTTTCAGCCCTCATGCGGATCACTCCAGCTGCATCTCATCTGCTCCCTCATTAGTTGTTTATAAGAATGCCTCCCAGTCCTGTACTCCGCAGTCTGCTCCAGTGGTTTCTCTTTTTGCCTTTTGCTTGACCTCATACGTTTGTTTACCCTGTTCCTTTTGTTTAATAAACCCCTCATTTTTTGCCCTCATGCCTGCTTCCGCCTCCTTTGAGTTTGGAACGTGACACTAGACATTATTCACCACAAAGAATTGAAACACATGCTTTTCAAAGCTTTATTTACAGACAGACAACATCGATTTATCACTGGCAAGCCGGGGGTCTCTGGGCTCGAGTGCCAAAGCTCTGCACTGATAAGAGTGTGAGTACAAGGACAGAACTCTGTTACTAAGGTGTAAAATGTGGGTGGGACTGCCCTGGGAATAAACCACTGCAGCTGGATGGGATTGGTGGGATTGTGTTGCTGGGGTCTTGCTGTCTTCAGTGTCCAGAGTCTTGAAGGTGGAACCATTTTTCCAAAATTACTGCTCTGCTTCAATACAGTCGTGCTATATCCAGTTTGGGTGAAAATAGATTTAACCTGGAACAGCTCACTCACAGCTATGTATATCGTTATTTATATATCAGATAGCTCTCTGTTTTCCGGGGTTGTCCCCCGTCAGCCTCGCTAGGTTATCACGCAGCCTCCCTTCTCCTTGTAAGGGTTCCTATCCTCAGGCACGCCTTTCACCAGGGGGTCTTCTCCAACGTGAGCCTCAACCCAGTCTGCCAGCTCCTTGGCTGTCGTTGAAATCTATGTGTGGAATATAGACAAGAACAACTGGATAACTGAAGAGCCTCTCAAGCAGAACCAAGACCTCACTGTGCATCATTGTCATTGTCAGACACTTGCTAAATTTAATTGTTGTTTATTTTCATATGGTTAACAATGAAGAAAACTGAAGGAGATGTTTATAAATGTTTGGTGAAAGGAGCAATATCCTTCTGAATCCTTGTGCATTACGGCTATAAATCAGCACTTCTTTCATATATGTGACATTATACTTATTCCAAATTAAGTTTATCTCTCACACATACCCTGCAAATACACTTTATGGAAAAAAGTATTGGCACACCTGGCCATTACACTTACAGGAACATTTATGACATTGCATTCTAAATCCATAGGCATCAATATGGAATTTAGCACTGATGTTGGATCTGAAGGCCTGGCTCGCAATCTCCGTTGTAGTTCATCCCAAAAGTGTTTGACGGGGTTGAGGTCAGGGCTCTGTGAGGCCCAGTCAAGTTCTTCCACACCAAACTCACCCAGCCATGTCTTTTTGGACCTTGCTTTGTGCGCTGGGGCACAGTTAGTCATGTTGGAACAGAAAAGCACCTTCCCCAAATGCCCACAAGTTGGAAGTATAGAATTGTCCAAAATATTTTGGTATGTTGAAGCATTAAGAGTTCCTTTTACTGGAACTAAGGGGCCGAGCCCAACCCATGAAAAACAACCTCATATCATTATCCCTCCTCCACCAAACTTCACACTTGGCACAATCCAGTCAGGCAGGTAACGTTCTCCTGGCATCTGCCAAACCCAGACTCATCTATCAGACTGCCAGACAGAGAAGCCTGATTCGTCACTCCACAGAACACATTTCCACGGCTCCAGGGTCTAGTGGCGGCGTGTTTTACATCACTCCATCTGATGCCTGGCATTGCGCTTGGCTATGTGAGGCTTGCATGCAGCTGCTCGGCCATGGAAGCCCATTCCATGAAGCACACAGTTTTTGTGTTGGGGTTAAGAGGAAGTTTGGAACTCTTCAGTTAAGTCGTCAAAGTGCTGGCGATTTATATGCACCTAGCGCCTCAGCACTTGACAACCCCGCTCTCTTACATTACGTGGTCTGACACTCTGTGGCTGAGTTTCTGTTGTTCCTAAATGCTTCCACTTTGCAATAATACCACTTACAGCTGACCGTGGAATATCTAGCTGGAAAGAAGTTTCACTAACTGACTTATTGCAAAGGTGACATCCTATGACAGTATCACGCTTGAATTCACTGAACTCTTCATAATTACCCATTCTTTCGCAAATGTTTGTAACCCTGACTGCATGGCTAGGTGCTTGACTTTATACACCTGTGGCAATGGATCTGAATGAAACACTTGAATTCAACGATTAAGAGGTGTGTCCCAATATTTTTGTCCATGTAATATATATTCTCAACCAGTAGGTGGCAGTGGAGAGGTGCCCCACTTGGCTGCTTACAAGACGCTCTCACCGGCATCCTCTCGTTTTTCACCTCCTTCTGGAGCTGCTCGAGCTCCATCTTGAGGAGCTCCTTATCAGACATGTCCCGCGCCATCCTGCCATGATCAGTAGCAGCAAGAGAGGACAGGAAGAGAGAATCAGTCGCAGATAGTGATGGGAATAACAGCTCTTTGAAGGGAGCTGGATTTTATGGCTCCATTCCTTTCCAAGAGCCATTCAAAAGAAAGCACACTAAGCGCACATGGAAAAGTGAAGTATGAACTAGGCTTCAGACATCCCAGCAATATAATATCATCTGCATGTGTAGATTAGGGTTAGCAGCACTAACTTAGTCATACTGCCAGGCTTGCATTATACACAATGTACAAGGTGAAGCTATGTCCCCCTGCTGTGTCAGTGCATTTGACACTTTGAATTTGCTCTCTGTAGGAAATGTGTTATGTAAATAAAGTCACCCTGCCTTGAACACAACTCATGCAAAACTTAATATTAGAAAACTTTTTATTGGCATCAACAAACAAGTACAAAGAACTTTTCTGCAAAACAGATAATTATCTGAATGGTGTGTATACAAATAGCTGACAAATCCTGCTCTTTCTTTCTATAAGGAACCCAACGTGACTTATTTGTACATATTTTTAGGGCCTGTGTTACAAAGAGAATGTACTGTTCTTTCATTTATGACCATTGACATTAGGTTAATCATTCTGCTTCCTGCTTATTTCTTGTGACTGGCTGGTTCTCACTAAGAACATAAGAACATAAGAAATTTACAAATGAGAGGGGGCCATTCGGCCCATCAAGCTCGTTTGGGGAGAACTTAACTAATACTGTAGCTCAGAGTTGTTAAAATCTTATCTAGCTCTGATTTAAAGAAACCCAGGGTTTTAGCTTGTGCTACACTAGCAGGAATTCCATACTCTTACTACACTCTGTGTAAAGAAGTGCTTTCTCAAATCCATTTTAAAATGTTCTCCCGCTAATTTCCACTTATGGCCACGAGTTCTATTATTTCAACTAATATTGAAATAGCCATTTGGCTGAACAGCATCCAGACCTATTAGAATCTTATATACCTGGATCATGTCCCCCCTTAGTCTCCTTTGCTCGAGGCTAAACAGATTCAGCTCAGCTAACCTCTCCTCATAAGACATTCCTCTAAGACCAGGAATCATTCTCGTAGCCCTACATTGCACCCTTATTTATTAAAGTCTAAGCTATAGTACACATAATCTGATGCATTTTCAGCTAGTTCTCAACTCTTGGTTGATTATGGATGGAGAACAGCTTATGGTCATGGTTCCATAGTCATGGTTCACAGACTACGCTACATTAGAACTTACTGCTAAGTCTTAGGTGCTATAAATGCATCAGAAAAAGATTTCCACAAATCTATACAAAGACTGTTGCATATGCATTACCACGCATGAAAAGCATTTTGGCTGGGAATGCTTTCAAATACACACCTCTACTATGAGTTATATAATAATTCAGTTTTTCAAGAAGAATTTACCCGTGGTATTTTCATGCTTTGAACTATCTGAGCTCTTTACTTCCCTCAGGACACGCTCTGACTCCACACCAAACACATTCCCTTTACAATTCATCCAACCATCATCCAACTGCTTTTCTTAGTCAGGGTTGAGAGCCTGAAGTATTGCAGATAGTGGATAGGATTTAATCACAGGGCATTTCCTTTGTAACACAGGCCCTAAAAAATTTACAAATAGTTAAAGATGCTGAAACTCAGATCATTTCCTTGCTTGTTGAGGACCAGCCTTTCAAGATGCATTAGTGCTAATGAGAATGGGTCGGTCTGGCTGCCACCTCCCTGTTCTGCTGAGGTTCTCTTGTTTTCACAAAAGCAGAATGTTTAATGTCTGCTTCTCCATCTGCAACTCGTCAGGCTGGTTTGGCCCCACACCAAGGCCTGCCCTCGCTGGACTAAGAGGGGCTGGCCAATTGCTTTTTGGGCTGGTAGGCCGTCAACTATCAGTTCCACACTCATGTTTTAATCAATAACGTCTGAGATACATTTGCAGAAAATGACATTGAAATAAATTCCTTTGGTAAGTTTTTGTTCCAGTAGAAAGAGGAGGTTCATCCAACCTGTCTTGGAATGACAAATGCACTGAGAAAACTGAAAAATCTGCAATTCATTTTGCAGGGTTTAAGTTAACATCTATGTGTATGCAAGCGCTTCTGTATTTTTTTAACATGTGGTCCATTTTCCAAAATTTAACTCACACAAGAGGCCTAGAGGAGGGGTTTGGAGCACGGAAATGTCATCAACTACACACTGGGGTGGGTGGTGGGAGGTATGAAAGCCTGTCATGTGGTTTTCATAACATGAAAAACACTAAAATATTGTATTACTTATTTCCCATGTTTGAAATGAAAAAAATCTCAGTTAGATGTAGTTATTTTCCAAGGCTTCTCTGGTTTAGACATGAGAGAAAAACAAAGGATCCTTAAAAATATATGTGTGTCTGTGTGTGTGTGTGTGTGTGTGTGTGTGTGTCTGTGTGTGTATAAGGACAACATTTCATGAAAGGCGGAAAAGACTTACCTATCACATGGAGGGACTCAGGGCAAATCCAAAAGGCCCTGATCTGGAGCTGCACCAGCCGACAACAGACCGAGAGCTCTGTGCTTGTCCCTCTTATCCTGTGACACCTCACCAGACCCCACCAGGTTTTGGGAGAGAGCAGAGTAGGACTGGGGTGACAAGATAGATCAAGTGATGTCACCAATCCTCCTGATTGGATTAAAGAAGCAGGCTGATTAACCTAATGTCAATGGTCATCCACGAAAGGACAGTGACCTTGGGAAGAAAGGAAGGGAGATCCAAGGAGAGGATTATCACCTGGGCAGCGTTGACACACAGCCTGTCATCCTCCTCTGCTGCTGTGTTTATGTTGGGTATTGCCCAGGTAGAGCAGAGGCATAGCCTGCCCTCATCCTCTGATGCAGGAGGCACAGTCTGTCCTCATCCTGTGATGCGGGTAGAGCAGAGGCACAGCCTGCCCTCATCATGTGATGCGGGTAGAGCAGAGGCACAGCCTGCCCTCATCATGTGATGCGGGTAGAGCAGAGGCACAGCCTGTCCTCATCCTGTGATGCGGGTAGAGCAGAGTCACAGCCTGTCCTCATCCTGTGATGCGGGTAGAGCAGAGGCACAGCCTGCCCTCATCATGTGATGCGGGTAGAGCAGAGGCACAGCCTGTCCTCATCCTGTGATGCGGGTAGAGCAGAGGCACAGCCTGTCCTCATCCTGTGATGCGGGTAGAGCAGAGGCACAGCCTGCCCTCATCATGTGATGCGGGTAGAGCAGAGGCACAGCCTGCCCTCATCATGTGATGCGGGTAGAGCAGAGGCACATCCTGCCCTCATCATGTGATGCGGGTAGGGCAGAGGCACAGCCTGCCCTCATCCTGTGATGCGGGTAGAGCAGAGGCACAGCCTGCCCTCATCATGTGATGCGGGTAGAGCAGAGGCACAGCCTGCCCTCATCCTCTGATAAAGGTAAAGCCCACGTCCTGAGGTGCTGTGTTTATATGTTTAGATGGGTGGTACGTGTCAAAGTAACATCTACATGAATTCCTGGACCTAAGGTTTCCCAGCAGAACATTGCCCAGAGCATCACACTGCCTCCACCAACTTGCCTTCTTCTTATAGTGCATCCTGGTGCCAACTGTCCCCACACACGCATGCAGCCGTCCACGTGATGTAACAGAAAACGTGACTCATTAGACCAAACCACCTTCTTCCATTGCTCCATGTTCCGATTATGACGCTCACATGCCAGTTATAGGCGCGGAGGACGGGTCAGCTTGCTCATTCTTCCTGCTTTCAACACATCAACTTCAAGAACTAACTCTTCCTTTGCATAATATATCCTTTAATATATCCTTGACAGATGCCAATTCTGTCAAATGGTATCAGTGTCATGGCTGATTGATAAGCCCTGCGTATTGTTGGTTCCAATTCAGCCAAAATGTGACAAACTCCAATCATAGTATTGCTAAGTAAAATGTATAATAGCCAAACCATACCATCTGGAATCATCATTTCCGCATGAACAACACAGCAGCCAAGGTCTGTATTTACAAGTATAAGGTTCAACTACACTGTCTGGAATTTCCATCCATTTTCCCTGACCTTATTGCGATTCACTCTAATTTCCTCAGGAAGACGAAGGACGGGCAGGCATGAGATTGAAGACTTCTCCTACATATGTGGTTAGCTTTTCACAAGAATAACATCTGAAGTTTGGGAAGTCACCTTGCAGTATTTACACCACCAAATGATTGAGAATGGCATGCATTTACAAAGGACAAAACATGACCAGCACCGGAATCACCTGTCAGCATAAATCAACACCGCAAAAATGCACCCAAAACCGTGACATGCTTGTTTGGTCAGCCTAAGAATTTTTTAGTTGTAGCAATTACAGCAATTAATTTTCTATCCTCCTGAGACCTCACCCATTCATTTATGTCCATTGTAGTGGACATTTTGTTTTTGCATCTATCTTTTCACTCATGTAAGGAAACATATTTATTCCTGTTGTACACCAAAGAGGACATGCTGTGAAATTAAAAATAAGAATAAATTAGAAAAAATCTAAATTGTAAGTTAAGACAAATAACCTAAAAGTGAAGGACACTTTTTATCTCGGGTGCCAGGAGGATATAGTTTTTGTAGGTTATCAACAAAATAGAATACAAAGAATTTGGATTGCCCTTGTTGACATTTTTTATCAATTTCATTCTCTAGCACATAAAGAAACATTAAATTAATATAAGTTGATGGTATCATGTCTAGTGATTTTGTCTGCATGCAATAGTAAATACAAACAGAATGACTGGAAAAAGAAACAACCTTTTTGATTGTATTTCAATAGTTAAACATGGCATACCAGTGAAGGAGGCCAGCCGTCGTACAGAAGCCCATTTTGCCACATCCCATCTCTACACTTTAAATGAGAACCAGGAGATCAGTATATCCAAGGGCAATCTCTTTGCAGCCTTTAAGTCATCGGTTAAGCTTATTTGACGATCTGCAGCATCTTTATCTGCTCAGGATTAACGGCTGTCATTCTTGATTTAGTTAGGAAGCGGTTTGCAGCTGCTGTGACGTCGGGGACAAAAGGTTCATCAAAGAAACAATGACCCCCCCCCCCCCCCACCAGCCCAAAAACACTGTTTCTTATAAATTAACTATGATGAATTCAGGATAATCTAATAAGGATTAGAAAGGACGGCTAACACACAGCTAAAGCAATGTCCTCCAAAAGATTTAAACTAGTCAAGATTAAATATACAGTTTGCTTTAAATCGCCTAGGAGAACATGGTCATTTGCTTCTATGGAGTGTCCCGTGACGCAAGCAGCACGGTGCTGCCGTGGTTAGCAGTGGTTAACAGTGGTTAGCAGTGGTTAGCAGTGGTTAGCAGTGCTAACAGTGGTTAACAGTGGTTAGCAGTGTTACCTCGCTCCCATGGGACCAGCGTTCATGTCTCCAGCATGGCTCCATGTGCGTGAAGCTTGCATGTCTTCCTTGAGTTGTGCTGGGGTTTCCTCTGCCTGCTCCAGCTTTTCCACAAGCTCCAAAAGATGCTGAATGGGAGACACCAAACTGCCCAGAGGTGTGTTTGTTGTGTGAGTGTGCCCTGCCATGGGTTGGCGCCCCATCCTGGGTGTGTGAGTGTGCCCTGCCATGGGTTGGCGCCCCATTCTGCCTTGTGCCCCTAAGCTTTGGGAAAGGTTCCGAACCCACTGCAACCCTGTATAAGACGAGCAGTTTCAGAACATGGATAGATGGAGTAATGCCTAAGGATTGCTGAATTTGTAATTTTTTATTTCTTTCAGCTCTGCCTCCAGCTTTTGCAAAAACGCTGGTTCCCAATAGGTGTCCTCATAGTTCAGAACATCTCAAAAGCACTATACACTGTTGTTCATTCAAGGTGTTTCTTTTCAGGTCAATAGTTGAAATTATTAGTTTGTTCATTTAAACGTAAGTTTCATATTAATGTTCATGTTGGAACCTATTATTACAGGCTAAACTGAATAAATTATTTACACTGCGGCAACTTCAAATATTTTATATTATCGATTACGCCACATATTTTAAGTTGATTGAACATTTAATTTTTTTACCATAAAATGACTTAACAGAGCATGAAAGACTTGAAGTACAGTATTGTTAAATTTAAAAAAAGACTTTTTTTTTTACTTTTCTTGAAATTACACACACGAAACAGAATGTGTTGTGATGATAATTAAGTAACATTGGGTAACGAGGATCAAAACCACCAGGCCACTATTGTCATATTGCACACTAATCTGCTTCTATACATAATTAGGTCAAGTCGTTTAAGTAAATCAGCTTGCAAGGAATCATGAGGATGCATTAGCAATACTGGTTGAAGTAATTTTTTTCATTACAGATAAAGGATAATTGTAGATTATGTCTCCACCTAGTGGAGAATGGTAAATCAGTATCTTCCATGAAAAGTGATCAAGTTCTAAAAATATTTCAAGGCGGATGGTGGGGATCAAATTTTTGAAAGGAGGGGCTTACTGTTAAATATTTTGTGATTTATCATGCATTTACTAGGTTAATGCCAAACTGTTGTTCAAATGCTGCTGCAGTCATAGAAAAGCATTTGTCAGAAGTGGGATGTGAACCCACACCTCTCTACAGAGACCAGAATACCCATTATTTTTGAAACGATGTCTATCTTGAGTCTGGCGCCTTAGACCGCTCGGCCATTCTGACAAAGGCGTTTAAAACAATATCTCTCATTGCCTTCACCTTTCCCAATAATACGGTGAGTGAAACAGAAGGAACACTTTGGGTTTAGAGTACTGGTTTAACTTTAACCTGAAGGACTGGGTGAATACCATGCAGTTGGTCAAATGCTGCTGCAGTCATTAAAAAGCATCTGTCAGAAGCGGGACTTGAACCCACACCTCCCTTCAGAGACCAGAATACCCATTATTTTGAGAAAGATGTCTATCTTGAGTCTGGCGCCTTAGACCGCTCGGCCATTCTGACAAAGGCATTTAAAGCACTATCTCTCATTACCTCCACCTTTCCCAATAATACGGTGAGTGAAAGGGAACAAATACTTGGGGATTAGAGTACTGGTTTAACTTTAACCTGATGGACTAGGTTAATACCAAGCAGTTGGTCAAATGCTGCTGCAGTCATTAAAAAGCATCTGTCAGAAATGGGACTTGAACCCACACCTCTCTTCAGAGACCAGAATACCCATTATTTTGAGGAAGAAGTCTATCTTGAGTCTGGCGCCTTAGACCGCTCGGCCATTCTGACAAAGACATTTAAAGCACTATCTCTCATTACCTCCACCTTTCCCAATGATACGGTGAGTGAAAGGGAACAAATACTTGGGGTTTAGAGTACTGGTTTAACTTTAACCTGATGGACTAGGTTAATACCAAGCAATTGGGCAAATGCTGCTGCAGTCATTAAAAATCAACTGTCAGAAGTTGGATTTGAACCCACGCCTCTCTTCAGAGACCAGAATACCCATTATTTTTGGAAAGATATCTATCTTGAGTCTGGCGCCTTAGACCACTCGGCCATTCTGACAAAGGCATTTAAAGTACTATCTCTCATTACCTCCACCTTTCCCAATAATACGGTGAGTGAAACAGAATGAACACTTTGGGTTTAGAGTACTGGTTTAACTTTAACCTGAAGAACTATGTTAATACCATGCAGTTGGTCAAATGCTGCTACAGTCATTAAAAAGCATCTGTCAGAAGTGGGATTTGAACCCACGCCTCTCTTCAGAGACCAGAATACCCATTATTTTGAGAAAGATGTTTATCTTAAGTCTGGCGCCTTAGACCGCTCGGCCATTCTGACAAAGACATTTAAAGCATCTTCTCTCATTACCTTCACCTTTCCCAATGATACGGTGAGTGAAACGGAACGAACACTTGGGGTTTAGAGTACTGGTTTAACTTTAACCTGAAGAACTATGTTAATACCATGCAGTTGGTCAAATGCAGTTATTGAAAAGAGTCTGTCAGAAGTGGGATTTGAACCCACGCCTCTCTTCAGAGACCAGAATACCCATTATTTTGAGAAAGATGTCTAGCTTGAGTCTGGCGCCTTAGACCACTCGGCCATTCTGACAAAGGCGTTTAAAGTACTATCTCTCATTACCTCCACCTTTCCCAATGATACGGTGAGTGAAACGGAAGGAACACTTTGGGTTTAGAGTACTGGTTTAACTTTAACCTGAAGAACTAAGTTAATACCATGCAGTTGGTCAAATGCTGCTGCAGTCATTAAAAAGCAACTGTCAGAAGTGGGATTTGAACCCACGCCTCTCTTCAGAGACCAGAATACCCATTATTTTTGGAAAGATGTCTATCTTGAGTCTGGCGCCTTAGACCACTCGGCCATTCTGACAAAGGCATTTAAAGTACTATCTCTCATTACCTCCACCTTTCCCAATAATACGGTGAGTGAAACAGAATGAACACTTTGGGTTTAGAGTACTGGTTTAACTTTAACCTGAAGAACTATGTTAATACCATGCAGTTGGTCAAATGCAGTTATTGAAAAGAATATGTCAGAAGTGGGATTTGAACCCACGCCTCTCTTCAGAGACCAGAATACCCATTATTTTGAGAAAGATGTCTATCTTGAGTCTGGCGCCTTAGACCACTCGGCCATTCTGACAAAAGCTTTTAAAGTATCTTCTCTCATTACCTTCACCTTTCCCAATGATACGGTGAGTGAAACGGAACGAACACTTTGGGTTTAGAGTACTGGTTTAACTTTAACCTGAAGAACTATGTTAATACCATGCAGTTGGTCAAATGCTGCTGCAGTCATTAAAAAGCATCTGTCAGAAGTGGGACTTGAACCCACGCCTCTCTTCAGAGACCAGAATACCCATTATTTTGAGAAAGATGTTTATCTTAAGTCTGGCGCCTTAGACCGCTCCGCCATTCTGACAAAGACATTTAAAGCATCTTCTCTCATTACCTTCACCTTTCCCAATGATACGGTGAGTGAAACGGAACGAATACTTTGGGTTTAGAGTACTGGTTTAACTTTAATCTGAAGGACTGTTAATACCATGCAGTTGGTCAAATGCTGCTGCAGTCATTAAAAAGCATCTGTCAGAAGTGGGACTTGAACCCACGCCTCTCTTCAGAGACCAGAATACCCATTATTTTTGGAAAGATGTCTATCTTGAGTCTGGCGCCTTAGACCACTCGGCCATTCTGACAAAGGCGTTAAAAGCATTATCTCTCATTACCTCCACCTTTCCCAATAATACGGTGAGTGAAACAGAATGAACACTTTGGGCTTAGAGTACTGGTTTAACTTTAACCTGAAGAACTATGTTAATACCATGCAGTTGGTCAAATGCAGTTATTGAAAAGAGTCTGTCAGAAGTGGGATTTGAACCCACGCCTCTCTTCAGAGACCAGAATACCCATTATTTTGAGAAAGATGTCTATCTTGAGTCTGGCGCCTTAGACCACTCGGCCATTCTGACAAAAGCTTTTAAAGTATCTTCTCTCATTACCTTCACCTTTCCCAATGATACGGTGAGTGAAACGGAAGGAACACTTTGGGTTTAGAGTACTGGTTTAACTTTAACCTGAAGAACTATGTTAATACCATGCAGTTGGTCAAATGCAGTTATTGAAAAGAGTCTGTCAGAAGTGGGATTTGAACCCACGCCTCTCTTCAGAGACCAGAATATCCATTATTTTGGGAAAGATGCCTAGCTTGAGTCTGGCGCCTTAGACCACTCGGCCATTCTGACAAAGGCATTTAAAGTACTATCTCTCATTACCTCCACCTTTCCCAATAATACGGTGAGTGAAACAGAATGAACACTTTGGGTTTAGAGTACTGGTTTAACTTTAACCTGAAGAACTATGTTAATACCATGCAGTTGGTCAAATGCAGTTATTGAAAAGAATATGTCAGAAGTGGGATTTGAACCCACGCCTCTCTTCAGAGACCAGAATACCCATTATTTTGAGAAAGATGTCTATCTTGAGTCTGGCGCCTTAGACCACTCGGCCATTCTGACAAAAGCTTTTAAAGTATCTTCTCTCATTACCTTCACCTTTCCCAATGATACGGTGAGTGAAACGGAAGGAACACTTTGGGTTTAGAGTACTGGTTTAACTTTAACCTGAAGAACTATGTTAATACCATGCAGTTGGTCAAATGCTGCTGCAGTCATTAAAAAGCATCTGTCAGAAGTGGGACTTGAACCCACGCCTCTCTTCAGAGACCAGAATACCCATTATTTTTGGAAAGATGTCTATCTTGAGTCTGGCGCCTTAGACCACTCGGCCATTCTGACAAAGGCGTTAAAAGCATTATCTCTCATTACCTCCACCTTTCCCAATAATACGGTGAGTGAAACAGAATGAACACTTTGGGCTTAGAGTACTGGTTTAACTTTAACCTGAAGAACTATGTTAATACCATGCAGTTGGTCAAATGCAGTTATTGAAAAGAATCTGTCAGAAGTGGGATTTGAACCCACGCCTCTCTTCAGAGACCAGAATACCCATTATTTTGAGAAAGATGTCTATCTTGAGTCTGGCGCCTTAGACCACTCGGCCATTCTGACAAAAGCTTTTAAAGTATGTTCTCTCATTACCTTCACCTTTCCCAATGATACGGTGAGTGAAAAGGAACGAACACTTTGGGTTTAGAGTACTGGTTTAACTTTAACCTGAAGAACTATGTTAATACCATGCAGTTGGTCAAATGCTGCTGCAGTCATTAAAAAGCATCTGTCAGAAGTGGGACTTGAACCCACGCCTCTCTTCAGAGACGAGAATACCCATTATTTTGAGAAAGATGTTTATCTTAAGTCTGGCGCCTTAGACCGCTCGGCCATTCTGACAAACACATTTAAAGCATCTTCTCTCATTACCTTCACCTTTCCCAATGATACGGTGAGTGAAACGGAACGAACACTTTGGGTTTAGAGTACTGGTTTAACTTTAACCTGAAGAACTATGTTAATACCATGCAGTTGGTCAAATGCTGCTGCAGTCATTAAAAAGCATCTGTCAGAAGTGGGACTTGAACCCACGCTTCTCTTCAGAGACCAGAATACCCATTATTTTTGGAAAGATGTCTATCTTGAGTCTGGCGCCTTAGACCACTCGGCCATTCTGACAAAGGCGTTAAAAGCATTATCTCTCATTACCTCCACCTTTCCCAATAATACGGTGAGTGAAACAGAATGAACACTTTGGGTTTAGAGTACTGGTTTAACTTTAACCTGAAGAACTATGTTAATACCATGCAGTTGGTCAAATGCAGTTATTGAAAAGAATCTGTCAGAAGTGGGATTTGAACCCACGCCTCTCTTCAGAGACCAGAATACCCATTATCTTGAGAAAGATGTTTATCTTGAGTCTGGCGCCTTAGACCGCTCGGCCATTCTGACAAAGGCATTTAAAGCACTATCTCTCATTACCTCCACCTTTCCCAATGATACGGTGAGTGAAAGGGAACAAATACTTGGGGTTTAGAGTACTGGTTTAACTTTAACCTGATGGACTGGGCGAATACCATGCAGTTGGTCAAATGCTGCTGCAGTCATTAAAAAGCAACTGTCAGAAGTGGGATTTGAACCCACGCCTCTCTTCAGAGACCAGAATACCCATTATTTTTGGAATGATGTCTATCTTGAGTCTGGCGACTTAGACCACTCGGCCATTCTGACAGAAGCATTTAAAGTACTATCTCTCATTACCTCCACCTTTCCCAATAATACGGTGAGTGAAACAGAATGAACACTTTGGGTTTAGAGTACTGGTTTAACTTTAACCTGAAGAACTATGTTAATACCATGCAGTTGGTCAAATGCAGTTATTGAAAAGAATATGTCAGAAGTGGGATTTGAACCCACGCCTCTCTTCAGAGACCAGAATACCCATTATTTTGAGAAAGATGTTTATCTTAAGTCTGGCGCCTTAGACCGCTCGGCCATTCTGACAAACACATTTAAAGCATCTTCTCTCATTACCTTCACCTTTCCCAATGATACGGTGAGTGAAACGGAACGAACACTGGGTTTAGAGTACTGGTTTAACTTTAACCTGAAGAACTATGTTAATACCATGCAGTTGGTCAAATGCTGCTGCAGTCATTAAAAAGCATCTGTCAGAAGTGGGACTTGAACCCACGCCTCTCTTCAGAGACCAGAATACCCATTATTTTTGGAAAGATGTCTATCTTGAGTCTGGCGCCTTAGACCACTCGGCCATTCTGACAAATGCGTTAAAAGCATTATCTCTCATTACCTCCACCTTTCCCAATAATACGGTGAGTGAAACAGAATGAACACTTTGGGTTTAGAGTACTGGTTTAACTTTAACCTGAAGAACTATGTTAATACCATGCAGTTGGTCAAATGCAGTTATTGAAAAGAATCTGTCAGAAGTGGGATTTGAACCCACGCCTCTCTTCAGAGACCAGAATACCCATTATCTTGAGAAAGATGTTTATCTTGAGTCTGGCGCCTTAGACCGCTCGGCCATTCTGACAAAGGCATTTAAAGCACTATCTCTCATTACCACCACCTTTCCCAATGATACGGTGAGTGAAAGGGAACAAATACTTGGGGTTTAGAGTACTGGTTTAACTTTAACCTGATGGACTGGGCGAATACCATGCAGTTGGTCAAATGCTGCTGCAGTCATTAAAAAGCAACTGTCAGAAGTGGGATTTGAACCCACGCCTCTCTTCAGAGACCAGAATACCCATTATTTTTGGAATGATGTCTATCTTGAGTCTGGCGCCTTAGACCACTCGGCCATTCTGACAGAAGCATTTAAAGTACTATCTCTCATTACCTCCACCTTTCCCAATAATACGGTGAGTGAAACAGAATGAACACTTTGGGTTTAGAGTACTGGTTTAACTTTAACCTGAAGAACTATGTTAATACCATGCAGTTGGTCAAATGCAGTTATTGAAAAGAATATGTCAGAAGTGGGATTTGAACCCACGCCTCTCTTCAGAGACCAGAATACCCATTATTTTGAGAAAGATGTCTATCTTGAGTCTGGCGCCTTAGACCACTCGGCCATTCTGACAAAAGCTTTTAAAGTATCTTCTCTCATTACCTTCACCTTTCCCAATGATACGGTGAGTGAAACGGAAGGAACACTTTGGGTTTAGAGTACTGGTTTAACTTTAACCTGAAGAACTATGTTAATACCATGCAGTTGGTCAAATGCAGTTATTGAAAAGAGTCTGTCAGAAGTGGGATTTGAACCCACGCCTCTCTTCAGAGACCAGAATACCCATTATTTTGAGAAAGATGTCTAGCTTGAGTCTGGCGCCTTAGACCACTCGGCCATTCTGACAAAGGCGTTTAAAGTACTATTTCTCATTACCTCCACCTTTCCCAAAAATACGGTGAGTGAAAGGGAACAAATACTTGGGGTTTAGAGTACTGGTTTAACTTTAACCTGATGGACTAGGTTAATACCAAGCAATTGGGCAAATGCTACTGCAGTCATTAAAAAGCAACTGTCAGAAGTGGGTTTTGAACCCACGCCCCTCTTCAGAGACCAGAATACCCATTATTTTGAGAAAGATGCTTATCTTAAGTCTGGCGCCTTAGACCGCTCGGCCATTCTGACAAAGACATTTAAAGCATCTTCTCTCATTACCTTCACCTTTCCCAATGATACGGTGAGTGAAACGGAACGAACACTTTGGGTTTAGAGTACTGGTTTAACTTTAACCTGAAGAACTATGTTAATACCATGCAGTTGGTCAAATGCTGCTACAGTCATTAAAAAGCATCTGTCAGAAGTGGGACTTGAACCCACGCCTCTCTTCAGAGACCAGAACGCCCATTATTTTGAGAAAGATGTTTATCTTAAGTCTGGCGCCTTAGACCGCTCGGCCATTCTGACAAAGACATTTAAAGCATCTTCTCTCATTACCTTCACCTTTCCCAATGATACGGTGAGTGAAACGGAACGAACACTTTGGGTTTAGAGTACTGGTTTAACTTTAACCTGAAGAACTATGTTAATACCATGCAGTTGGTCAAATGCAGTTATTGAAAAGAGTCTGTCAGAAGTGGGATTTGAACCCACGCCCCTCTTCAGAGACCAGAATACCCATTATTTTGAGAAAGATGTTTATCTTAAGTCTGGCGCCTTAGACCGCTCCACCATTCTGACAAAGGCGTTAAAAGCATTATCTCTCATTACCTCCGCCTTTCCCAATAATACGGTGAGTGAAACAGAATGAACACTTTGGGTTTAGAGTACTGGTTTAACTTTAACCTGAAGAACTATGTTAATACCATGCAGTTGGTCAAATGCAGTTATTGAAAAGAATCTGTCAGAAGTGGGATTTGAACCCACGCCTCTCTTCAGAGACCAGAATACCCATTATTTTGAGAAAGATGTTTATCTTAAGTCTGGCGCCTTAGACCGCTCGGCCATTCTGACAAACACATTTAAAGCATCTTCTCTCATTACCTTCACCTTTCCCAATGATACGGTGAGTGAAACGGAACGAACACTGGGTTTAGAGTACTGGTTTAACTTTAACCTGAAGAACTATGTTAATACCATGCAGTTGGTCAAATGCTGCTGCAGTCATTAAAAAGCATCTGTCAGAAGTGGGACTTGAACCCACGCCTCTCTTCAGAGACCAGAATACCCATTATTTTTGGAAAGATGTCTATCTTGAGTCTGGCGCCTTAGACCACTCGGCCATTCTGACAAAGGCGTTAAAAGCATTATCTCTCATTACCTCCACCTTTCCCAATAATACGGTGAGTGAAACAGAATGAACACTTTGGGTTTAGAGTACTGGTTCAACTTTAACCTGAAGAACTATGTTAATACCATGCAGTTGGTCAAATGCAGTTATTGAAAAGAATCTGTCAGAAGTGGGATTTGAACCCACGCCTCTCTTCAGAGACCAGAATACCCATTATCTTGAGAAAGATGTTTATCTTGAGTCTGGCGCCTTAGACCGCTCGGCCATTCTGACAAAGGCATTTAAAGCACTATCTCTCATTACCACCACCTTTCCCAATGATACGGTGAGTGAAAGGGAACAAATACTTGGGGTTTAGAGTACTGGTTTAACTTTAACCTGATGGACTGGGCGAATACCATGCAGTTGGTCAAATGCTGCTGCAGTCATTAAAAAGCAACTGTCAGAAGTGGGATTTGAACCCACGCCTCTCTTCAGAGACCAGAATACCCATTATTTTTGGAATGATGTCTATCTTGAGTCTGGCGCCTTAGACCACTCGGCCATTCTGACAGAAGCATTTAAAGTACTATCTCTCATTACCTCCACCTTTCCCAATAATACGGTGAGTGAAACAGAATGAACACTTTGGGTTTAGAGTACTGGTTTAACTTTAACCTGAAGAACTATGTTAATACCATGCAGTTGGTCAAATGCAGTTATTGAAAAGAATATGTCAGAAGTGGGATTTGAACCCACGCCTCTCTTCAGAGACCAGAATACCCATTATTTTGAGAAAGATGTCTATCTTGAGTCTGGCGCCTTAGACCACTCGGCCATTCTGACAAAAGCTTTTAAAGTATCTTCTCTCATTACCTTCACCTTTCCCAATGATACGGTGAGTGAAACGGAAGGAACACTTTGGGTTTAGAGTACTGGTTTAACTTTAACCTGAAGAACTATGTTAATACCATGCAGTTGGTCAAATGCAGTTATTGAAAAGAGTCTGTCAGAAGTGGGATTTGAACCCACGCCTCTCTTCAGAGACCAGAATACCCATTATTTTGAGAAAGATGTCTAGCTTGAGTCTGGCGCCTTAGACCACTCGGCCATTCTGACAAAGGCGTTTAAAGTACTATTTCTCATTACCTCCACCTTTCCCAAAAATACGGTGAGTGAAAGGGAACAAATACTTGGGGTTTAGAGTACTGGTTTAACTTTAACCTGATGGACTAGGTTAATACCAAGCAATTGGGCAAATGCTACTGCAGTCATTAAAAAGCAACTGTCAGAAGTGGGTTTTGAACCCACGCCCCTCTTCAGAGACCAGAATACCCATTATTTTGAGAAAGATGCTTATCTTAAGTCTGGCGCCTTAGACCGCTCGGCCATTCTGACAAAGACATTTAAAGCATCTTCTCTCATTACCTTCACCTTTCCCAATGATACGGTGAGTGAAACGGAACGAACACTTTGGGTTTAGAGTACTGGTTTAACTTTAACCTGAAGAACTATGTTAATACCATGCAGTTGGTCAAATGCTGCTACAGTCATTAAAAAGCATCTGTCAGAAGTGGGACTTGAACCCACGCCTCTCTTCAGAGACCAGAACGCCCATTATTTTGAGAAAGATGTTTATCTTAAGTCTGGCGCCTTAGACCGCTCGGCCATTCTGACAAAGACATTTAAAGCATCTTCTCTCATTACCTTCACCTTTCCCAATGATACGGTGAGTGAAACGGAACGAACACTTTGGGTTTAGAGTACTGGTTTAACTTTAACCTGAAGAACTATGTTAATACCATGCAGTTGGTCAAATGCAGTTATTGAAAAGAGTCTGTCAGAAGTGGGATTTGAACCCACGCCCCTCTTCAGAGACCAGAATACCCATTATTTTGAGAAAGATGTTTATCTTAAGTCTGGCGCCTTAGACCGCTCCACCATTCTGACAAAGGCGTTAAAAGCATTATCTCTCATTACCTCCGCCTTTCCCAATAATACGGTGAGTGAAACAGAATGAACACTTTGGGTTTAGAGTACTGGTTTAACTTTAACCTGAAGAACTATGTTAATACCATGCAGTTGGTCAAATGCAGTTATTGAAAAGAATCTGTCAGAAGTGGGATTTGAACCCACGCCTCTCTTCAGAGACCAGAATACCCATTATCTTGAGAAAGATGTCTATCTTGAGTCTGGCGCCTTAGACCGCTCGGCCATTCTGACAAAGGCATTTAAAGCACTATCTCTCATTACCTCCACCTTTCCCAATGATACGGTGAGTGAAAGGGAACAAATACTTGGGGTTTAGAGTACTGGTTTAACTTTAACCTGAAGAACTATGTTAATACCATGCAGTTGGTCAAATGCTGCTGCAGTCATTAAAAAGCAACTGTCAGAAGTGGGATTTGAACCCACGCCTCTCTTCAGAGACCAGAATACCCATTATTTTTGGAAAGATGTCTATCTTGAGTCTGGCGCCTTAGACCACTCGGCCATTCTGACAAAGGCATTTAAAGTACTATCTCTCATTACCTCCACCTTTCCCAATAATACGGTGAGTGAAACAGAATGAACACTTTGGGTTTAGAGTACTGGTTTAACTTTAACCTGAAGAACTATGTTAATACCATGCAGTTGGTCAAATGCAGTTATTGAAAAGAATCTGTCAGAAGTGGGATTTGAACCCACGCCTCTCTTCAGAGACCAGAATACCCATTATCTTGAGAAAGATCTCTATCTTGAGTCTGGCGCCTTAGACCGCTCGGCCATTCTGACAAAGGCATTTAAAGCACTATCTCTCATTACCTCCACCTTTCCCAATGATACGGTGAGTGAAAGGGAACAAATACTTGGGGTTTAGAGTACTGGTTTAACTTTAACCTGAAGAACTATGTTAATACCATGCAGTTGGTCAAATGCTGCTGCAGTCATTAAAAAGCAACTGTCAGAAGTGGGATTTGAACCCACGCCTCTCTTCAGAGACCAGAATACCCATTATTTTTGGAAAGATGTCTATCTTGAGTCTGGCGCCTTAGACCACTCGGCCATTCTGACAAAGGCATTTAAAGTACTATCTCTCATTACCTCCACCTTTCCCAATAATACGGTGAGTGAAACAGAATGAACACTTTGGGTTTAGAGTACTGGTTTAACTTTAACCTGAAGAACTATGTTAATACCATGCAGTTGGTCAAATGCAGTTATTGAAAAGAATATGTCAGAAGTGGGATTTGAACCCACGCCTCTCTTCAGAGACCAGAATACCCATTATTTTGAGAAAGATGTTTATCTTGAGTCTGGCGCCTTAGACCACTCGGCCATTCTGACAAAGGCATTTAAAGCACTATCTCTCATTACCTCCACCTTTCCCAATGATACGGTGAGTGAAAGGGAACAAATACTTTGGGTTTAGAGTACTGGTTTAACTTTAACCTGAAGAACTATGTTAATACCATGCAGTTGGTCAAATGCTGCTGCAGTCATTAAAAAGCAACTGTCAGAAGTGGGATTTGAACCCACGCCTCTCTTCAGAGACCAGAATACCCATTATTTTTGGAAAGATGTCTATCTTGAGTCTGGCGCCTTAGACCACTCGGCCATTCTGACAAAGGCATTTAAAGTACTATCTCTCATTACCTCCACCTTTCCCAATAATACGGTGAGTGAAACAGAATGAACACTTTGGGTTTAGAGTACTGGTTTAACTTTAACCTGAAGAACTATGTTAATACCATGCAGTTGGTCAAATGCAGTTATTGAAAAGAATATGTCAGAAGTGGGATTTGAACCCACGCCTCTCTTCAGAGACCAGAATACCCATTATTTTGAGAAAGATGTTTATCTTGAGTCTGGCGCCTTAGACCACTCGGCCATTCTGACAAAAGCTTTTAAAGCACTATCTCTCATTACCTTCACCTTTCTCAATGATACGATGAGTTAAACGGAAGAAACACTTTGGTTTTAGAGTACTGGTTTAACTTTAACCTGAAGAACTATGTTAATACCATGCAGTTGGTCAAATGCAGTTATTGAAAAGAGTCTGTCAGAAGTGGGATTTGAACCCACGCCTCTCTTCAGAGACCAGAATACCCATTATTTTGAGAAAGATGTCTAGCTTGAGTCTGGCGCCTTAGACCACTCGGCCATTCTGACAAAGGCGTTTAAAGTACTATTTCTCATTACCTCCACCTTTCCCAAAAATACGGTGAGTGAAAGGGAACAAATACTTGGGGTTTAGAGTACTGGTTTAACTTTAACCTGATGGACTAGGTTAATACCAAGCAATTGGGCAAATGCTACTGCAGTCATTAAAAAGCAACTGTCAGAAGTGGGTTTTGAACCCACGCCCCTCTTCAGAGACCAGAATACCCATTATTTTGAGAAAGATGCTTATCTTAAGTCTGGCGCCTTAGACCGCTCGGCCATTCTGACAAAGACATTTAAAGCATCTTCTCTCATTACCTTCACCTTTCCCAATGATACGGTGAGTGAAACGGAACGAACACTTTGGGTTTAGAGTACTGGTTTAACTTTAACCTGAAGAACTATGTTAATACCATGCAGTTGGTCAAATGCTGCTACAGTCATTAAAAAGCATCTGTCAGAAGTGGGACTTGAACCCACGCCTCTCTTCAGAGACCAGAACGCCCATTATTTTGAGAAAGATGTTTATCTTAAGTCTGGCGCCTTAGACCGCTCGGCCATTCTGACAAAGACATTTAAAGCATCTTCTCTCATTACCTTCACCTTTCCCAATGATACGGTGAGTGAAACGGAACGAACACTTTGGGTTTAGAGTACTGGTTTAACTTTAATCTGAAGGACTATGTTAATACCATGCAGTTGGTCAAATGCTGCTGCAGTCATTAAAAAGCATCTGTCAGAAGTGGGACTTGAACCCACGCCTCTCTTCAGAGACCAGAATACCCATTATTTTTGGAAAGATGTCTATCTTGAGTCTGGCGCCTTAGACCACTCGGCCATTCTGACAAAGGCGTTAAAAGCATTATCTCTCATTACCTCCACCTTTCCCAATAATACGGTGAGTGAAACAGAATGAACACTTTGGGTTTAGAGTACTGGTTTAACTTTAACCTGAAGAACTATGTTAATACCATGCAGTTGGTCAAATGCAGTTATTGAAAAGAATCTGTCAGAAGTGGGATTTGAACCCACGCCTCTCTTCAGAGACCAGAATACCCATTATCTTGAGAAAGATGTCTATCTTGAGTCTGGCGCCTTAGACCGCTCGGCCATTCTGACAAAGGCATTTAAAGCACTATCTCTCATTACCTCCACCTTTCCCAATGATACGGTGAGTGAAAGGGAACAAATACTTGGGGTTTAGAGTACTGGTTTAACTTTAACCTGATGGACTAGGTTAATACCAAGCAATTGGGCAAATGCTGCTGCAGTCATTAAAAAGCAACTGTCAGAAGTGGGATTTGAACCCACGCCTCTCTTCAGAGACCAGAATACCCATTATTTTTGGAAAGATGTCTATCTTGAGTCTGGCGCCTTAGACCACTCGGCCAATCTGACAAAGGCATTTAAAGTACTATCTCTCATTACCTCCACCTTTCCCAATAATACGGTGAGTGAAACAGAATGAACACTTTGGGTTTAGAGTACTGGTTTAACTTTAACCTGAAGAACTATGTTAATACCATGCAGTTGGTCAAATGCAGTTATTGAAAAGAATATGTCAGAAGTGGGATTTGAACCGACGCCTCTCTTCAGAGACCAGAATACCCATTATTTTTGGAAAGATGTCTATCTTGAGTCTGGCGCCTTAGACCACTCGGCCATTCTGACAAAGGAGTTTAAAGTACTATCTCTCATTACCTCCACCTTTCCCAATAATACGGTGAGTGAAACAGAATGAACACTTTGGGTTTAGAGTACTGGTTTAACTTTAACCTGAAGAACTATGTTAATACCATGCAGTTGGTCAAATGCAGTTATTGAAAAGAGTCTGTCAGAAATGGGATTTGAACCCACGCCTCTCTTCAGAGACCAGAATACCCATTATTTTGAGAAAGATGTCTAGCTTGAGTCTGGCGCCTTAGACCACTCGGCCATTCTGACAAAGGCGTTTAAAGTACTATTTTTCATTACCTCCACCTTTCCCAAAAATACGGTGAGTGAAAGGGAACAAATACTTGGGGTTTAGAGTACTGGTTTAACTTTAACCTGATGGACTAGGTTAATACCAAGCAATTGGGCAAATGCTACTGCAGTCATTAAAAAGCAACTGTCAGAAGTGGGTTTTGAACCCACGCCCCTCTTCAGAGACCAGAATACCCATTATTTTGAGAAAGATGCTTATCTTAAGTCTGGCGCCTTAGACCGCTCGGCCATTCTGACAAAGACATTTAAAGCATCTTCTCTCATTACCTTCACCTTTCCCAATGATACGGTGAGTGAAACGGAACGAACACTTTGGGTTTAGAGTACTGGTTTAACTTTAACCTGAAGAACTATGTCAATACCATGCTGTTGGTCAAATGCTGCTACAGTCATTAAAAAGCATCTGTCAGAAGTGGGACTTGAACCCACGCCTCTCTTCAGAGACCAGAACTCCCATTATTTTGAGAAAGATGTTTATCTTAAGTCTGGCGCCTTAGACCGCTCGGCCATTCTGACAAAGACATTTAAAGCATCTTCTCTCATTACCTTCACCTTTCCCAATGATACGGTGAGTGAAACGGAACGAACACTTTGGGTTTAGAGTACTGGTTTAACTTTAACCTGAAGAACTATGTTAATACCATGCAGTTGGTCAAATGCAGTTATTGAAAAGAGTCTGTCAGAAGTGGGATTTGAACCCACGCCTCTCTTCAGAGACCAGAATACCCATTATCTTGAGAAAGATGTCTAGCTTGAGTCTGGCGCCTTAGACCACTCGGCCATTCTGACAAAGGCGTTTAAAGTACTATCTCTCATTACCTCCACCTTTCCCAAAAATACGGTGAGTGAAAGGGAACAAATACTTGGGGTTTAGAGTACTGGTTTAACTTTAACCTGATGGACTAGGTTAATACCAAGCAATTGGCCAAATGCTGCTGCAGTCATTAAAAAGCAACTGTCAGAACAGGGATTTGAACCCACGCCTCTCTTCAGAGAGCAGAATACCCATTATTTTTGGAAAGATGTCTATCTTGAGTCTGGCGCCTTAGACCACTCGGCCATTCTGACAAAAGCTTTTAAAGTATCTTCTCTCATTACCTTCACCTTTCACAATGATACGGTGAGTGAAACGGAAGGAACACTTTGGGTTTAGAGTACTGGTTTAACTTTAACCTGAAGAACTATGTTAACACCATGCAGTTGGTCAAATGCAGTTATTGAAAAGAATCTGTCAGAAGTGGGATTTGAACCCACGCCTCTCTTCAGAGACCAGAATACCCATTATTTTGAGAAAGATATCTATCTTGAGTCTGGCGCCTTAGACCACTCGGCCATTCTGACAAAGGAGTTTAAAGTACTATCTCTCATTACCTTCACCTTTCCCAATGATACGTTGAGTGACACGGAAGGAACACTTTGGTTTTAGAGTACTGGTTTAACTTTAACCTGAAGAACTATGTTAATACCATGCAGTTGGTCAAATGCTGCTGCAGTCATTAAAAAGCATCTGTCAGAAGTGGGACTTGAACCCACGCCTCTCTTCAGAGACCAGAATACCCATTATTTTGAGAAAGATGTTTATCTTAAGTCTGGCGCCTTAGACCGCTCGGCCATTCTGACAAAGGCATTTAAGGCACTATCTCTCATTACCTCCACCTTTCCCAATGATACGGTGAGTGAAAGGGAACAAATACTTGGGGTTTAGAGTACTGGTTTAACTTTAACCTGATGGACTAGGTTAATACCAAGCAATTGGGCAAATGCTGCTGCAGTCATTAAAAAGCAACTGTCAGAAGTGGGATTTGAACCCACGCCTCTCTTCAGAGACCAGAATACCCATTATCTTGAGAAAGATGTTTATCTTGAGTCTGGCGCCTTAGACCACTCGGCCATTCTGACAAACGCGTTTAAAGCATCTTCTCTCATTACCTTCACCTTTCCCAATGATACGGTGAGTGAAACGGAACGAACACTTTGGGTTTAGAGTACTGGTTTAACTTTAACCTGAAGAACTATGTTAATACCATGCAGTTGGTCAAATGTAGTTATTGAAAAGAGTCTGTCAGAAGTGGGATTTGAACCCACGCCTCTCTTCAGAGACCAGAATACCCATTATCTTGAGAAAGATGTCTAGCTTGAGTCTGGCGCCTTAGACCACTCGGCCATTCTGACAAAGGCATTTAAAGTACTATCTCTCATTACCTCCACCTTTCCCAAAAATACGGTGAGTGAAAGGGAACAAATACTTGGGGTTTAGAGTACTGGTTTAACTTTAACCTGATGGACTAGGTTAATACCAAGCAATTGGCCAAATGCTGCTGCAGTCATTAAAAAGCAACTGTCAGAACAGGGATTTGAACCCACGCCTCTCTTCAGAGAGCAGAATACCCATTATTTTTGGAAAGATGTCTATCTTGAGTCTGGCGCCTTAGACCACTCGGCCATTCTGACAAAAGCTTTTAAAGTATCTTCTCTCATTACCTTCACCTTTCACAATGATACGGTGAGTGAAACGGAAGGAACACTTTGGGTTTAGAGTACTGGTTTAACTTTAACCTGAAGAACTATGTTAACACCATGCAGTTGGTCAAATGCAGTTATTGAAAAGAATCTGTCAGAAGTGGGATTTGAACCCACGCCTCTCTTCAGAGACCAGAATACCCATTATTTTGAGAAAGATATCTATCTTGAGTCTGGCGCCTTAGACCACTCGGCCATTCTGACAAAGGAGTTTAAAGTACTATCTCTCATTACCTTCACCTTTCCCAATGATACGTTGAGTGACACGGAAGGAACACTTTGGTTTTAGAGTACTGGTTTAACTTTAACCTGAAGAACTATGTTAATACCATGCAGTTGGTCAAATGCTGCTGCAGTCATTAAAAAGCATCTGTCAGAAGTGGGACTTGAACCCACGCCTCTCTTCAGAGACCAGAATACCCATTATTTTGAGAAAGATGTTTATCTTAAGTCTGGCGCCTTAGACCGCTCGGCCATTCTGACAAAGGCATTTAAGGCACTATCTCTCATTACCTCCACCTTTCCCAATGATACGGTGAGTGAAAGGGAACAAATACTTGGGGTTTAGAGTACTGGTTTAACTTTAACCTGATGGACTAGGTTAATACCAAGCAATTGGGCAAATGCTGCTGCAGTCATTAAAAAGCAACTGTCAGAAGTGGGATTTGAACCCACGCCTCTCTTCAGAGACCAGAATACCCATTATTTTTGGAAAGATGTCTATCTTGAGTCTGGCGCCTTAGACCACTCGGCCATTCTGACAAAGGCATTTAAAGTACTATCTCTCATTACCTCCACCTTTCCCAATAATACGGTGAGTGAAACAGAATGAACACTTTGGGTTTAGAGTACTGGTTTAACTTTAACCTGAAGAACTACGTTAATACCATGCAGTTGGTCAAATGCAGTTATTGAAAAGAATATGTCAGAAGTGGGATTTGAACCAACGGCTCTCTTCAGAGACCAGAATACCCATTATTTTGAGAAAGATGTCTATCTTGAGTCTGGCGCCTTAGACCGCTCGGCCATTCTGACAAAGGCGTTTAAAGTACTATCTCTCATTACCTCCACCTTTCCCAATAATACGGTGAGTGAAAGGGAACAAATACTTGGGGTTTAGAGTACTGGTTTAACTTTAACCTGATGGACTAGGTTAATACCAAGCAATTGGGCAAATGCTGCTGCAGTCATTAAAAAGCAACTGTCAGAAGTGGGATTTGAACCCACGCCTCTCTTCAGAGACCAGAATACCCATTATCTTGAGAAAGATGTTTATCTTGAGTCTGGCGCCTTAGACCACTCGGCCATTCTGACAAACGCGTTTAAAGCATTAGCTCTCATTACCTCCACCTTTCCCAATAATACGGTGAGTGAAAGGGAACAAATACTTGAGGTTTAGAGTACTGGTTTAACTTTAACTTGATGGACTAGGTTAATACCAAGCAATTGGGCAAATGCTGCTGCAGTCATTAAAAAGCAACTGTCAGAACAGGGATTTGAACCCACGCCTCTCTTCAGAGACCAGAATACCCATTATTTTTGGAAAGATGTCTATCTTGAGTCTGGCGCCTTAGACCACCCCGCCATTCTGACAAAAGCTTTTAAAGTATCTTCTCTCATTACCTTCACCTTTCCCAATGATACGGTGAGTGAAACGGAAGGAACACTTTGGGTTTAGAGTACTGGTTTAACTTTAACCTGAAGAACTATGTTAACACCATGCAGTTGGTCAAATGCAGTTATTGAAAAGAATCTGTCAGAAGTGGGATTTGAACCCACGCCTCTCTTCAGAGACCAGAATACCCATTATTTTGAGAAAGATGTCTATCTTGAAGCTGGCGCCTTAGACCACTCGGCCATTCTGACAAAGGAGTTTAAAGTACTATCTCTCATTACCTCCACCTTTCCCAATGATACGTTGAGTGAAACGGAAGGAACACTTTGGTTTTAGAGTACTGGTTTAACTTTAACCTGAAGAACTACACTCACCTAAAGGATTATTAGGAACACCTGTTCAATTTCTCATTAATGCAATTATCTAATCAACCAATCACATGGCAGTTGCTTCAATGCATTTAGGGGTGTGGTCCTGGTCAAGACAATCTCCTGAACTCCAAACTGAATGTCAGAATGGGAAAGAAAGGTGATTTAAGCAATTTTGAGCGTGGCATGGTTGTTGGTGCCAGACGGGCCGGTCTGAGTATTTCACAATCTGCTCAGTTACTGGGATTTTCACGCACAACCATTTCTAGGGTTTACAAAGAATGGTGTGCAAAGGGAAAAACATCCAGTATGCGGCAGTCCTGTGGGCAAAAATGCCTTGTTGATGCTAGAGGTCAGAGGAGAATGGGCCGACTGATTCAAACTGATAGAAGAGCAACTTTGACTGAAATAACCACTCGTTACAACCGAGGTATGCAGCAAAGCATTTGTGAAGCCACAACACGCACAACCTTGAGGCGGATGGGCTACAACAGCAGAAGACCCCACCGGGTACCACTCATCTCCACTACAAATAGGAAAAAGAGGCTACAATTTGCACGAGCTCACCAAAATTGGACAGTTGAAGACTGGAGAAATGTTGCCTGGTCTGATGAGTCTCGATTTCTGTTGAGACATTCAAATGGTAGAGTCAGAATTTGGTGTAAACAGAATGAGAACATGGATCCATCATGCCTTGTTACCACTGTGCAGGCTGGTGGTGGTGGTGTAATGGTGTGGGGGATGTTGTCTTGGCACACTTTAGGCCCCTTAGTGCCAATTGGGCATCGTTTAAATGCCACGGCCTACCTGAGCATTGTTTCTGACCATGTCCATCCCTTTATGACCACCATGTACCCATCCTCTGATGGCTACTTCCAGCAGGATAATGCACCATGTCACAAAGCTTGAATCATTTCAAATTGGTTTCTTGAACATGACAATGAGTTCACTGTACTAAAATGGCCCCCAAAGTCACCAGATCTCAACCCAATAGAGCATCTTTGGGATGTGGTGGAACGGGAGCTTCGTGCCCTGGATGTGCATCCCACAAATCTCCATCAACTGCAAGATGCTATCCTATCAATATGGGCCAACATTTCTAAAGAATGCTATCAGCACCTTGTTGAATCAATGCCACGTAGAATTAAGGCAGTTCTGAAGGCGAAAGGGGGTCAAACACCGTATTAGTATGGTGTTCCTAATAATCCTTTAGGTGAGTGTATGTTAATACCATGCAGTTGGTCAAATGCTGCTGCAGTCATTAAAAAGCATCTGTCAGAAGTGGGACTTGAACCCACGCCTCTCTTCAGAGACCAGAATACCCATTATTTTGAGAAAGATGTTTATCTTAAGTCTGGCGCCTTAGACCGCTCGGCCATTCTGACAAAGGCATTTAAAGCACTATCTCTCATTACCTCCACCTTTCCCAATGATACGGTGAGTGAAAGGGAACAAATACTTGGGGTTTAGAGTACTGGTTTAACTTTAACCTGATGGACTAGGTTAATACCAAGCAATTGGGCAAATGCTGCTGCAGTCATTAAAAAGCAACTGTCAGAAGTGGGATTTGAACCCACGCCTCTCTTCAGAGACCAGAATACCCATTATTTTTGGAAAGATGTCTATCTTGAGTCTGGCGCCTTAGACCACTCGGCCATTCTGACAAAGGCATTTAAAGCATTATCTCTCATTACCTCCACCTTTCCCAATAATACAGTGAGTGAAACAGAATGAACACTTTGGGTTTAGAGTACTGGTTTAACTTTAACCTGAAGAACTATGTTAATACCATGCAGTTGGTCAAATGCAGTTATTGAAAAGAATATGTCAGAAGTGGGATTTGAACCCACGCCTCTCTTCAGAGACCAGAATACCCATTATTTTGAGAAAGATGTCTATCTTGAGTCTGGCGCCTTAGACCACTCGGCCATTCTGACAAAGGCATTTAAAGCACTATCTCTCATTACCTCCACCTTTCCCAATAATACGGTGAGTGAAAGGGAACAAATACTTGGGGTTTAGAGTACTGGTTTAACTTTAACCTGATGGACTAGGTTAATACCAAGCAATTGGGCAAATGCTGCTGCAGTCATTAAAAAGCAACTGTCAGAAGTGGGATTTGAACCCACGCCTCTCTTCAGAGACCAGAATACCCATTATTTTTGGAAAGATGTTTATCTTGAGTCTGGCGCCTTAGACCACTCGGCCATTCTGACAAAGGCGTTTAAAGCACTATCTCTCATTACCTCCACCTTTCCCAATAATACGGTGAGTGAAACAGAATGAACACTTTGGGTTTAGAGTACTGGTTTAACTTTAACCTGAAGAACTATGTTAATACCATGCAGTTGGTCAAATGCAGTTATTGAAAAGAATATGTCAGAAGTGGGATTTGAACCCACGCCTCTCTTCAGAGACCAGAATACCCATTATTTTGAGAAAGATGTCTATCTTGAGTCTGGCGCCTTAGACCGCTCGGCCATTCTGACAAAGGCGTTTAAAGTACTATCTCTCATTACCTCCACCTTTCCCAATAATACGGTGAGTGAAAGGGAACAAATACTTGAGGTTTAGAGTACTGGTTTAACTTTAACTTGATGGACTAGGTTAATACCAAGCAATTGGGCAAATGCTGCTGCAGTCATTAAAAAGCAACTGTCAGAACAGGGATTTGAACCCACGCCTCTCTTCAGAGACCAGAATACCCATTATTTTTGGAAAGATGTCTATCTTGAGTCTGGCGCCTTAGACCACCCCGCCATTCTGACAAAAGCTTTTAAAGTATCTTCTCTCATTACCTTCACCTTTCCCAATGATACGGTGAGTGAAACGGAAGGAACACTTTGGGTTTAGAGTACTGGTTTAACTTTAACCTGAAGAACTATGTTAACACCATGCAGTTGGTCAAATGCAGTTATTGAAAAGAATCTGTCAGAAGTGGGATTTGAACCCACGCCTCTCTTCAGAGACCAGAATACCCATTATTTTGAGAAAGATGTCTATCTTGAAGCTGGCGCCTTAGACCACTCGGCCATTCTGACAAAGGAGTTTAAAGTACTATCTCTCATTACCTTCACCTTTCCCAATGATACGTTGAGTGAAACGGAAGGAACACTTTGGTTTTAGAGTACTGGTTTAACTTTAACCTGAAGAACTATGTTAATACCATGCAGTTGGTCAAATGCTGCTGCAGTCATTAAAAAGCATCTGTCAGAAGTGGGACTTGAACCCACGCCTCTCTTCAGAGACCAGAATACCCATTATTTTGAGAAAGATGTTTATCTTAAGTCTGGCGCCTTAGACCGCTCGGCCATTCTGACAAAGGCATTTAAAGCACTATCTCTCATTACCTCCACCTTTCCCAATGATACGGTGAGTGAAAGGGAACAAATACTTGGGGTTTAGAGTACTGGTTTAACTTTAACCTGATGGACTAGGTTAATACCAAGCAATTGGGCAAATGCTGCTGCAGTCATTAAAAAGCAACTGTCAGAAGTGGGATTTGAACCCACGCCTCTCTTCAGAGACCAGAATACCCATTATTTTTGGAAAGATGTCTATCTTGAGTCTGGCGCCTTAGACCACTCGGCCATTCTGACAAAGGCATTTAAAGCATTATCTCTCATTACCTCCACCTTTCCCAATAATACAGTGAGTGAAACAGAATGAACACTTTGGGTTTAGAGTACTGGTTTAACTTTAACCTGAAGAACTATGTTAATACCATGCAGTTGGTCAAATGCAGTTATTGAAAAGAATATGTCAGAAGTGGGATTTGAACCCACGCCTCTCTTCAGAGACCAGAATACCCATTATTTTGAGAAAGATGTCTATCTTGAGTCTGGCGCCTTAGACCACTCGGCCATTCTGACAAAGGTGTTTAAAGTACTATCTCTCATTACCTCCACCTTTCCCAATAATACGGTGAGTGAAAGGGAACAAATACTTGGGGTTTAGAGTACTGGTTTAACTTTAACCTGATGGACTAGGTTAATACCAAGCAATTGGGCAAATGCTGCTGCAGTCATTAAAAAGCAACTGTCAGAAGTGGGATTTGAACCCACGCCTCTCTTCAGAGACCAGAATACCCATTATTTTTGGAAAGATGTCTATCTTGAGTCTGGCGCCTTAGACCGCTCGGCCATTCTGACGAAGACATTTAAAGCGTTATCTCTCATTACCTCCACCTTTCCCAATAATACGGTGAGTGAAACAGAATGAACACTTTGGGTTTAGAGTACTGGTTTAACTTTAACCTGAAGAACTATGTTAATACCATGCAGTTGGTCAACTGCAGTTATTGAAAAGAATCTGTCAGAAGTGGGATTTGAACCCACACCTCTCTTCAGAGACCAGAATACCCATTATCTTGAGAAAGATGTCTATCTTGAGTCTGGCGCCTTAGATCGCTCGGCCATTCTGACAAAGGCATTTAAAGCACTATCTCTCATTACCTCCACCTTTCCCAATAATACGGTGAGTGAAAGGGAACAAATACTTGGGGTTTAGAGTACTGGTTTAACTTTAACCTGATGGACTAGGTTAATACCAAGCAACTGGGCAAATGCTGCTGCAGTCATTAAAAAGCAACTGTCAGAAGTGGGATTTGATCCCACGCCTCTCTTCAGAGACCAGAATACCCATTATTTTTGGAAAGATGTTTATCTTGAGTCTGGTGCCTTAGACCGCTCGGCCATTCTGACAAAGGCGTTTAAAGTACCTTCTCTCATTACCTTCATCTTTGCCAATGATACGGTGAGTGAAACAGAACGAACACTTTAGGTTTAGAGTACTGGTTTAACTTTAACCTGAAGGACTGGGTTAATACTAAGCAGTTGGTCAAATGAAAATCATCTGTCAGAAGTGGGACTTGAACCCGCACCTCTCATAAGAGACCAGAATCTTTAACTTGAAAGGATACTTATTTTGAAGCAGCACACAGCCATTCCAATCAGGCAGAAAAACACTTCATAACCTTCAGCTTTCCCAATGCTCCAATGAGTGAGATAAAAATAACACACGGCTTTTAGGGCTCCCTTTGGAAGGCTGGGTAACCTCCTGAACCACCTTATTCTAGGATCGGGGCTGGTTAATCTGATCGGGGATCAGTATAGGAGCTTGCTGGTTTTAAAACGCTTACATTTCCAACTCTGCCTCACAACCCTTTCAGAACTTGCCGTGACCCTAATTTTGGTCACGACCCATGGGTTGAGAATCCCTGCCTTAGACCTCTTTGCCATTCTGGAAAGAACATTTGATTATGCTTGTCTCATCATCTCCAGCTTTCCCAATGCTATAATGCGTGAGAGATACTAGACTGCACTGCTTGCATAACATATGGACATAAGGGTACTGATTTAATTTTAACTTACAGCACTAGAGCAAAACAAACCAGTTGAACACATGATCCTGCAGTTGTTAAAAAATGTTTCAGAGGTTGAATGGGAACCCAAACCTTTGTTTCAAGAGCAGAATCCCAATTAGTTTTAAAGGCACTTTACTTTTCGTCTGGTTCCTTAGACCACCCAGCCTCCCACACAACACAACACAACATTTACTTCTTTCATTACCTCCAGTTTTCCCAGGGCTGCAATGAGTGACAGATATTTCATTGCACAACTTTATAAACACATGGGCTAAAGTGCACAATTTTATCTTTCTTATGCATTCCTAAATAAAATGTAAATAATCAAAACTCAAAGTAAATACTGAAATAATACAGCCTAAGATTTCAAAGTCAGTCCAAATGTATTCAGAAAAAAATTAATAATCACGATATTAATTTAATTGCAGGAAACATATTTTTAGACTTTTAATTACAGTTTTTGTAATGTTCTGAAAACTGATACCATGCAAAATTTTATATTGTTAACATCGTATAAATCCGATGTTTTCCAATTTGACACCTAACAGCTTATCAAACAGCTAATAGCTCCGGTTGTTATAGCCTGAGAGAAGCTGCATGCCGTTCGTAGATTAACACCAGGTAAACCATTAATGAAATACATCCATCCCTCCACAACCGGTTACCCAGTATAGTACCCAGCACCCTGGTGCAGGTTTTGTACCTACCACCGTAATCCACATTGTACCATCTTTTCCCGGCTCCAGTATACCACGTGGTCTTTCAAAAAACGCCCACCTGGTTCGGTGACGTCACTCCGCGCGGTCGTCCCGAAAACAAAAAGGAAACGGAAGTTGCACGCAGTGCATTTCCGCTCATAATAGCATGGCTACTTTCAACAGAAAGAAGGTCTTGAGGGTCCTAACCCGCTTCGGGGCGTTTATCCTCACGCGTTTTGGATTTTGGAATTGCTTCAGTATGCTCATGTTGTTTGCTGAACGAGCGGATATTAAGCGGTAAGTATTTGGGGATTTGCTTATATTTTGGAGTCTGGTTGCAATGTTTCTGACGAGTAACATAGATATCCAGCTTCGTACTTGAAATGCGATTTTTATATCTAGCAGTAAATCCCACATGCGTTTTATTATCGTTATATATTGCTATTGGATTATTACTTGAATAAGTGCTGTCTGTATTTTCAGTGCCAGTTATCTGTTTGCATATTCACTCTTCTGTGATTTACAGTGAAATCATTTTGAAAATAGTTCTTTGATGAAGTTAAAGTTGTAGATTTACAGCTCATTGTCTTTGGTTATAACTAAAACCCAGGATGATTATCAAAGTAGATTCACAGCATGCATGTATTTTTTATTTTCTTATTTCAAAAGTCTTCCATATTGTAATAAGCATAGCAACTGTTAGCAAAAGTAAGCTGAATTCTGCTTTCTCTGTCTTGTAATATTACATTTAAATGTGTGTGTCTCCAGGAAGCCTGATATTCAGGTGCCCTATTTGTATCTGGACATGGGAGCTGCTGTGCTTTGTGCCAGCTTTATGTCCTTTGGAGTGAAGAGGAGATGGTTTGCACTGGGAGCTGCCCTCCAGCTGGCTATCAGCACGTACGTGTCCTATGCGGGAGGGCAGGTGCACTACAGCGACTGGCTGAAGGTATGGCTGTCAGGACCAAACCAACAGGCCACTTTAGCCTTTGGGAACCTCAGCTAACCTTCCTCTCTCTCACAGGTGCGGATGTACTCCCGGGCCTTTGCCATCATTGGGGGGTTTCTGGTCCTGGCCAGCGGTGCTGGGGAGGTGTACCGACAGAAACCCCGCACCAGGTCCCTACAGTCCACTGGGCAGGTTTTCCTGGGCATCTACTTGATTTGCATGGTAGGACTGTTTGTGGGTCTGTCTGCATTGCCTGATTTGCTTCTGTATTGCTGCTGTTGGCTCTGCTGCAATTTTGCATTATGAATGTATGAAAATATAAGAATAATATTAATAATAATAAAATTAAAACCATTCATTCCCTATACATGATGATGCCTTACACAGCAACAGCATTTTATAAATGTTTTTACAGCAGTGTCGTTATATTGGATGGCTTCATCGCTCAGTGGGTAGCACTGCTGGCTCAGATTTCCAGGACTTGGGGTGTAAATCTCCTCCCCACTTTGTGTGTGAGGTTTGAAAGTTATTAGGACTGTAAATCATCAGCCCCAAGGCAATTTGATTTCAGTAATTTAGGGGTCAGATCATTGCATCAGAAATCTTTCATTTCTACCATGGTTTGATTTTGATTCATTGATTATTTGATTAATGTGATAATCTTTTTTTCTAACTTCACAGAGAAATATGACCATGGAGAATTAATTATACACTGTTAATGGGATGCAACAAAGAAAGTAGAATTGCAGAACATTCATTTTTATGGGTATTATTACGCAGCCAGTATACATTTTCAAGAAGTCCAACTACTGAACTGTACATAATTAAACAAAGGCATGAAGGACGTGATACCTGATTGGCTGGTTTCTCCTGGGCTAACTAGTAGTGCATTGATGTGGAAATTTTGCCCGATATCAGTAACTAACATATTTTTGTCTAGTATCACTAATACTGGTAACTGCTAACCTCTGAGCCACTTCCCATCAGTGAAACCTTGCCGTTTATTCCATTAATGGAATGACAATACATAGTTTTTTATTTTGTGGAAAATGAAAGATCGATCTGCAGGCCACTCTGACTTAACAGATCGACGAAGTTGAATCGCTACCCCTTCTAATCAGTTCATTGCGACGCATTGATGCCCATCTACGTACACCCCTAGTGTGTGAATGTATGCGCCCTGTAGTTGATTAGCATCCTGTCAGGGCTGTTTGCCTGCCTTTGGCTCCAGGCTCCTTTTTGACCCTATATTGGATTAGCAGTTGAAAGATTGATGACTGGTTTCAAGAAAATATACAAACTAAATCAATGAAAGGGCAGCTAATTAGTAATTGGCCTGTGTCACAACTACTCCCGTTCAATAATGTTGTTCTCCACAGGCATATTCACTGCAGCACAGCCCAGAGGACAGACGGGCCTATCTGAACCACATTCCTGGGGGCGAGCTCACCCTGCAGTTGCTGTTCGTGCTGTACGGCGTCTTGGCGCTGTCCTTCCTCTCTGGCTGCTACGTATGCCTTGCTGCGCAGATCCTGGCCACCCTGCTGCCTCTGGTGGTCCTCTTCATTGATGGCAACGTGGGCTATTGGCACCACAACCAGCGTGTGGAGTTCTGGAACCAGATGAAGCTGATCGGGCAGAACGTGGGGGTCTTTGGAGCAGCGCTCATCCTAGCCACCGACGGCTAAGTGCCCCCAAGCGACTCCCCACCCAAAAATTTGCCTGGGACAACAGTCTGTTTGGAGGGGAAGTGTCACATGGGTTTCTCAGGGGTTGACTGTATCTCCTGTCCTTGTGGCTGGATGGGTACTCCTGCATGTCCAGCATGATGGGTATGAGAGTGGGTACAGGGTCATGTGATCGGGGCTCACATCACTGCAGGCCTTTCACTAATATCTTTCTGTCCAACCGCTCTCCTGCAACAGCAGAAAATATCCCTCGATGTTCTCATTATTTTATAAAAACTTATTTGTGTGTTTTGGTTCAAATCATACTATCATTTTAATTTCTTAAATTTTGACTTTATTAGCAAAATGTACTTTTTGGTTTTACGAGATACTGGTTTCACCACATTAAGGTGCTCATAATAGACGTACTTGTTTACTACGTGGTTTAAATGTTATATCTGCAGGTGAAATGCCTTAATTTTCTTTGGAGTTTCTTTTAAATTAATTTGCATTTCTTGTTGCCTTCTACAGCGTTTTTAACCATTGTACCTCAGTCCATACGTAGCTGTAATTGTTGAGCCTGTTCCACTTAATTTATTTTATGGATTGAATAATGATTTTTAGTAGGAAATATTTTGGTGTCTTTAATCATCACTAATTCAAAGAGGATTTCTCTTTTTCTCCTTTATATTTACCTTTATCTGTTGTTTTCACACTTTCTTGACTATGAACAGTGTCCTATGGACAGTGAAGACGGAGGGAATGAACTAGATAGAGCCGTAAAGTTTGAACATTATGGCCGGATCTTTAAATTTGTTGGAGTGCAGGAGTAACCAAAGAGCCGCTCAGTTTGAGATGTATAGTTTAGGTGTTGAAACATGCTTGACAATGTGTTTGACAGTCCTGGGTCATCGCTGATGCAGCTGGGTAATAATGCTCAGAAACACAATGCTGATGTATTAATTCAACTGCAAGAAAAACCTTAATGTTGGATAAATCTGGTTCCAGATCAGAATGCTCAAAGCAAAAAAAAAAAAGATTCTTTTCTATGACAGTTTTGGTGTTGTCTCTCTCTCTAGCCCTCTCTCTCCCCTCTCATGGTGTAATTTATTGGGAGACTGAAATATTCCCAATTTTGCTGGATTACAGTTTTTCTGTTAAGGATCAATAACCCTAGTCAGTCAGTCTCTTAGTGGCAGAGTGACCCGTTTACAATATTGAATGGCATTCCTCTCACAAGAGAAAATGAATACTGCAGGCAAAGGGGCCGTGCTGCAGACTGTTTGCCATTTGTTAGTTTTCTCATCAAAGACGCTATAAAGAGAGTAGCTGAAATGTACGTTAAGATCCATTCAAGCTGCTGTAAAGAAGCACAGCTATTTAAATATACTTGCTGACAAATTTCCTTGCTTATTTACAAAATGTCAGAAATTGTAACAAATTATTATTATTTTTCTTACCAGCTGTGCTTTTGTCATTTAAATAAGCAGTATGGATACATTAGGATACACAGTATTCACTGAAAACGGTTGTTTGAAAATAGAAGTACTGTTTGAAATTGTTCACGTCAATCAAATACTTGTATGTTACTGAAAAGTAAAGTCGACGGTTTTACAAAGGGATCTTATCTTGACCTTTCAAAGGATTTGTTTCCAATAATAAAATTATATTGGCAAATGCAACCTGACATGATTCCATTTTGAAATGAAAATTAAACTATGACAACCTGTTCATTCTGGTAAGAGAGAAGGTTGGCTGTCAGCCTAAATGCTTACCCAGGGTCAGTGTAACTCCTGCTGGATAATGGATCATTTGAACATGAATCCTCCCTAAATCCAGATATAGGTCATTAAAAGATGATTAATTTCCTTTACAAATGGGATGTTCATGTAGATAACACGACAGCATGACTATGACATTTGTATTAACAGTGGAAATAAGTGTATTTTTTATTAATCACTTCAATGCTATAGGTACCAAGGATCAAATTCAAGTCTTTCGTTTGGATGCAAAATTATATGAAGATTGTTTGTAGTTGGTCTTTTAATTTTCAAACACGACAAATGTTTACTTTTTAGCTAGGGAAAAATTTCTGTTATTTAGTGGTTTCTGTTATAGCAGAGGTAGTTGGCGAACTACCGTTACCGCAATAGTTTATTTTGGCAAGGGTGGGTGTTTGAGGCAGGAGTTCTGTTGCGATCGACTAGAAATGTCCAGGTGCAGTTCTCCCTGTGGAATTTGCATGTACTGCCTGGGGTTCAAAAAATCAGAGAGCCGAGTACAGCTCAGAGGTTCGGCTTCCATTCAGCCCTGTTTTCCTCTTGTACTCTACTGAAAGGCATGAATATCACATAGCCGGCTTATGATTTAATTAAATTGCAATCCATTATTGTGTTTATAAGTGTGAATAATGTATAGTTTGTGTGAACCTAGGGGAGTGATATACCCCATTTAAGTGTGCAGGAGAAGCAAAAGACGACATCAAAGGTATCTTTTATTGTCAACTTCAGGCATGGAAGTTGACATAGAATAGGCAGGGAGTGGTGTATAAAGAGACAGCTGTGAAACACGACACATACAGGGTCTGTTTATGAAGCTGCTGTCCGAGTAGCAAAGAGGAATCCAGCAGGCCGGTGAATTCTGAGGCTCCTAACGAGCAGATGAGTTTCAGTGAAGCTGTGAAACATATGTGAGTGTTACCTCTTACGTTGCTCTGTGGGATATCTTCTATTTTTATTTGGTGATAATGGGGGGGGGGGGGTGAAGCCCCTTGTACTGGAACTCCATAGCAACAGTAATGTTGAGAGATGATCTCTGACTTCAGGTTAAGCAGGCCTTCGTCACTCATCTCGAAATTTCAATACTTATATCGTTTTATCAATTACTGTTGTTAGACACCAGCATTTTCAGTGTCTGATCTGAATTTGAGTTATTTTCCATTTTGCCTTTATCTCCAGCTTCTGGTATGTGACACACAAACAATGTTAGAGGTGATGCTGATAGCTGTTAGGTAACAGGTTGGCTGGGTTTGCACACCTAATTTCCATGGCTCAGCAATCCAACACAGCATAGGTTTTACAAGGTGGATGTTAAGCAGGGCAGAATGCAGGTATGTATGTACAGTAGGAATGTTGCTTTGGTGAATAATTAGGTATCAGTGTTAGATGTTAACTCTTATCCTAACCCTAACCCTAACCCCCCAAAAACCCCTAAGACCCTTACCTTAACCCTAACCCCTAAAACCTAACCCTAATCCTAAAACGGTGGAACTGCACATGCACAGAAAGGCTCGATAGCACGTCTCGATAGGTAGCTCAACTCGTCAGAACACCAGAAACATGCTCGTAATCCAAAGCACTCGTATAATTTTCCCATTAGAAATAATGGAAACTCAGATTATTTGTTCCACTACCCAAAAATATTCATATAAAAATGATTAATACAAAATATAAAGTAAAAATACATAAAACAAATTAACCTGCACTTTACCTTTGAAAAGAATCGTGGATGGTGTGAGGGAGACGAGAGAGAGGAGAAGAGGAAGGTTACTTTGTAGGACGACTTTTGCCATCGGCTCAGTTGTGATCACGTGACGCTATGCAGACAAAGCGTATACGTAATACTCGTATTGCAAGACCTCGCTCGTTTATCAAGTTAAAATTTATTCTAAAATTTTGCTCGTCTTGTAAAACACTCGCAAACCAAGTTACTCGTAATCCGAGGTTTGACTGTATATATATACATACACACATAAATATTTATTTATTTATTGCAGTTTCTACCCACTTACCCCCAACCCTGAGCAGGATAAGCATGTAGAAAATGGGTGGACGATGGATGGATGGATGGATGGTGCATATAACCTACTAATTCTCCTAGTTCTTGCCGGCAGTAGCATTACTGTTTTTTTCTGATCTACTTGAACACTTCACTAAACAAATTATTAGACCATTTGAACCAGTTGAACTTCTTGCCCAGTGCTGTGATTGTGAACAGCACAGGATGACCTGTACAGACAGTGGGCCACACGGTCAGAATGACCTCCACTTAGGCACATGTCATGTGTTCCCCACACTTATGAAATGGCCTCTTCTGATCTTTTCTCCTACATTTTTCCAGTATCACATTTTAGAAATATCTAGTTCACAGGACTTCCCATCATTGCAAAACACCCACATTAACATGCGAACAGCAGTTTAAGTGCCTCCTGCAATAGGTTGTCAAAGCTGAATCAGCCTCTTTGAATGCTTTGTCCATTCACAAAATACAGTATACCTGCAGCTATTCACTCCATTTCCATCTCACAAACCCCGCAAATTAAAATAGGCTTGAATTACCTTAGCCATCTTGCCAAAACAGTTATTATGAAGCACCAAACCCAGACAGCATATATAAACGGTGCTATGATTGGGTCAGAGGGTTAGGATCCTGCATCAGTGATCAGATCATCATTGGTTCAAGTACCAGTGTTTACAGTGTGATCTCAGGCAACTGTCTGATGCTGCTTTCTCAAAAAAAGCAAAGATGCACATTACCTTAGATAGAAAAAATCTATGAAATAAATAATGTAAAAAGCACATGACTGGTGAGGGGTGTCTCCCTGCCAATTAGATTATACAGCCTGTTTCATTATCTAAGTCATAAAACAGGACTGTAAGACCTGGCACCATTTATGCCACAGATTAAAGGAAAGCAAAGCTCACATTTAGCAGCAACCTTTGTCTAGTTTTACTTTGATCGAATACAGTATGTGTCCCTTTGGATATGATTGGTTATCAGGTGGGTATCATTGATACCTCATGCCTCCTTGCTCCAGGTCCTTCCACAGCCTGAAGGGATGCAGTTGCCGACCTGCTCCCTCCCTGCAGTGACGGGGGGGGGGGGCACATCCCATCCTGCCTCCAGCTTCACCTCAGTACCCAGTAAGGGGTTGGATGTTGAATGGTTTGCAGGCCTTTTTATGCTGAAAAAAATGTCTGTAGTTATTCAGGTTAGATAACTTGATTAAAATGTTGATAAACTGATTCAAACTTGAGAAACTATAAACTGCCATGCGAATTTCTTTCCCCCATGTTTTTAATCAGCGATCCCGGGATATGAGCAGCTTGAGGGAGCCATATGGTGTCATGGTGGGGGCCGGATCCCTGCTTTCCATCCCTGAGAACTCATAGAGCTGCTGGGCCACAATATGCAGCCCCCACCACAGGAGACAGGCCGCACGGTGGGCAGTCGGGAGACTCGGGAGATTTCCCAGTGGGTTGCTTAGTTGCTGTACCAGTCAGGAACAAAATTATTTGACAAGTTTAAAATTGATCCGGTCGGAAACAAAATAACTGTACAACCTTAAAAATCTATGACGCTTCAGATTGTTAACCAGCAAGTTTTCTCTCTCTCTCTCTCTCTCTCTCTCACATACTTACATACCCACACAAACACACAAAACAGACCATGACTGTTCTGCAGGAAAACTTGCAAATATACATTTCTCAAAGTTTATCAGTTCCCCCAGAACGATGACAATGGGCTGGTCTTGGGCATAAAACACCCAGATGGAAAACTGGTCCCACTCTCTGCATGCCCCCCCCCCCCCGCAACTGCCTACCAACTGGTTACCTCCGCTGTCAATCTTGCATTCAGTGACACTAACATGCAGGTTCCAAAGTTCTTCTTTATGCATTGAATACACAATCCATAGCTGCTTATCCAGTACAGGGTGACAGTGAGCCTCGAGCCTTTCCCAGGAAACACACAGCCAAGGCGGGAGACAGCCTGGATGGGAGCTCAGCATACTGAATAAAGAATATTCCATCCCCACCCCCACTCCACAAATTTTACAGGGAAATATCAGAATATCATTGCTTTTAAAAATAACATAGCACCCATGCCTAATGCTGGGGGGGGGGGGGGTAAAAATTCTTACTGGTGCATTTTATCACCAATGAACAGCAGAACAACAGATTTCTAGGACATTGTGCGTCTTTTGCAGGTGTCAGGGAGCTGCTGTTGGTTTAGGGGAAACTGCTGGAACTTCTGGGAGAGGAGGGGTGTCTGCACTGGAGTGCTGATGAATAATGCCTCTGCCGATCAGTTTTAATGAAATGAAACCGGTGATCATCCCATCATCTATCGGCAATTCCTGATCACAGTTAATAGCAACCTGTATATATTGTTCATCTATTAGTAAATTTCTGATTATAGTCACTAGCAATCTGTATATTATGCTCACAGTATATCCATCTGTAAATATTCCCCTTACTTTCTCCCTGCACATATCCCATTTAAGTGCACTTATAGCTTATACCTTATCCTGCACTTACTGCTTATTGCACTCCTGGTTAGACCTAAACTGCATTTCGTTGCCTTGTACTTGTACATGTGTAATGACAATAAAGTTGAATCTAATCTAATGTAATATAATCATATAACATGTTGGTATAGTTAAGGAAATCAGACAGCATTCCCCTTATTTATCACAATAGTGTTATTATTGTGCAGACAATTGCCAGCTTGTTTTTCTTAATATACAGCTCTGGAAAAAATTGAGACCACACTATATTTTTCAACATTTCTAAGACAGCAGCACACAAGAATAAGGTGAAGCAGGAGACACTGGGAACGACCAGAAACCAGCCAGGTAGAGGGCAGAAGCAACTTTCTAATGGAAGAGATGACTGTTAACTGTTAACAGTGCCTCATGAAAGGGAGAATGACATCAAGTGACCTTCAAAAAGAATGGGAAACATTAAGTTACATTTTTGCAAATTCCAGCCTGGCCCTTCACTGTTTCTCATTAATGAAGGGCTTCTTCCGTGCTTTTCTTCAGTCCTGCTTCTAGGAACCTGATACACACTGTCCTAGCAGTGCACTTCACACCTGCACTTAATGTTTCCCATTCCTGCTGAAGGTCACTTGATGTCATCCTCCCATTCATGAGGCGCATATATATATATATATATATATATATATATATATATATATATATATATATATATATCACAGGTGCATACCCATAAATTGAGAGATGATTGAAACTGAAAATTTTGCTGTCTCTTAATTTTTCCCAGATCTGTAGTTGTCTTAATATAACCATGATTATACTTACTAGGATTGCACAGTGTATGGAAATGTATGTACCAGTATCTGTAAACCAACCTCATTCTAAATTGAAAATGAAAAATTATTCTATAACCTATTTGCAGACAGCAGTTAAATAACTCTCATTTAAATTTAAATTTATGGACAATAAGGTAGGGTTCAACCAGCACTTTGTTCATTGAGATTCAATTTTTTCCCAAATACTTCCAAAAACAGCATAATGCATATAATCTGGCAACAAACTAGACACTTTACATTTCTGTAGCACTTCTTATTAGTGAGGTAAATTAAAGAATACATTGTAAAAGTATTAATTGTCTTCAGTGGAAGCACCGTATGCTTGTGTAGATATAACAACATCGTCCAATAACTGAAAGCAAACCAAAGAACATAATCACATATCAAGGGGTGGCTTTTACAGTTTTCACGCACAAAACCACCAACATTGATACAAATGCTGGTATTTTCCGACTTAACCTTGGCCGGCCATAATGCAAGCCTTATACATACAGGGGCAGACAGATCATCCCAACAGGCAGGAAAAATCCATTTAATCCCAAATTGAAATAAATGGGATGTGGTTAATTTGGCGAGAGCCTGCGTAGGTGGGCCGTGTACAGCGATTTGTGTGTCCACTGACAGACCTAGCAAACAAAAAAGGGTACAAAAAATATACATAAAAATAAAATTGGGGAAATTCATATATTGAGCCTCTCGGGTGGTCTGCCAACTCAGACAGGGAACCCAGGTCTGACCATTGCTACGCCACATAAGCCATCTGTGACAAGCAGGCCCAGAAAATTAAAAATAATTCGCACTGCGCTCTGTGAGCTATCTGGATCCCCCTCCCCACCAACACTCCTCAGTGCTCTCCTGCTCTCTCATGGAGCAGAAGGGAGCAGGTGGCTGGCATCATGCACGTCAGAGGAGATATCTGCTGCCCCTAACCTCCCCACGTCCTGTGTTTGGAGGGGGAAACCAGGAAGAGGAGACTATCCTGGAGCGATGGTGATCCACAATGTTATGCATGTGAGAAGCTTAAATTCAGAGTGGAACAAAAAAATGAGCTGCATTGCCGCTACAGCTGAGGTGTGATTCAGCAGCATGCACAGGATGTGCAGAAATGTTCACAAAATACACAGTGGCAGAACTTCCTGTCTAACCTCAGTCAAGGAGATACATTTATACTTGGCTTAGGTGTCCTTTGCTTCTCCCAATCCTCTGTCCAGCATCCAGGGACACCTCAGCTTTCAAGACAAGAAGGGTCTGGCCCAAAGAATATTTGGGAAACTACAGAACAAAAGAAGCCATTGGAGCTTATGGGGTGGTTGTGATTGGTTCAGCATTGCCCATTGAGCTAATTGGTCCCCTTCCCATAAATCCTCTTGCGATTGCACTCAGCCATGGCCAGTGCAGCAACTATGGTCACCAGCACGGTGATGGTGACGATCAACACAGTGGCAGTCTCTGCCATGCATGGCCGACTGTCTACTTCAGCCAAGGATGCCCCTGCCAGTGATCCGGGGGAGAAGCAGGTGATATTTCGGTAGTCGCTGACGTGCAGATGACGCACACGCAGCATCTTGCTGAAGATGCGGTGCAGATCGCAGTCACAGTTCCAGGGGTTGCCTGCCAGCTGTAGGTGGGTGTTGGGGGTATGCGGGTTGAGGAAAGTCTTGAATTTCAGATGCTCCAACTGGTTGCTCTCCAGACCTATGAGAGACAGGCTTTACAGGGAGTTGAATGTCTCTGTGTCAGTACAGGAGATGTTGTTGTGACCCAGCAGTAGATCTTCAAGACCCTGGAGCATGGTGAACATGCCCTCTTGGAGCACCGTCAGTTGGTTTGCCTGCAGACAGAGAAGGGGTACTGAAGAGTGTGTGGCTCCACCCTCACAATGTGGTTGTAGCTCAGGTCTAACTTTTCCAGACTTTCTATTTGCCCAAAGGTGGGAAGGTCCAGGGACTCTAGCATGCTGTGATCCAGAAGTAGGTCACGCAATGAAGACAGTCCCTGAGAGAAATCTGGGGGCAATCAGCATAGTTTGTTATGACTCAAGTCTAGCTTCTCCAGGAAAAAAAGAATGGACAATGCCGGGAACAGAATGGGAAGATAAAAGACTGAAGATGATGGATGGATGGATGGATGGATGGATAGATAGATAGATGAATCATCTATCTATCTATCTATCTATCTATCATATGTCTGCCCAGTCAGGTCAGTGCCTGAGAAAATGGTAGCAAATGTTGGTGCCATCACTCACCACAAAACATGGCACATGCTTACTTGTGACTGGAGGATCTGAATGCCGCTGTCAGACATCACCAGAATGCAGAGGGACCAGAGCCCAGAGAAGGAAGGACTTTGCAGTATTGTCATGCTGTTGCCGCCCAAGTCCAAGAGTCAGGTTCGAGGGGGGACACCGTGGGGCACATGAGTAAAGCAACAGCCGCAACAGTCCACCACGTCCGACGCGTCATAACACAGGCGGAGATGAGGGCATCTCTGAGCATCCAGCCTGAGCAACTACCAGGTCCATCAGGGGAAGAAGACTACGCATGACGGGAGAACCGGGATTTCCAGAGAATAACAACAAGGGATGATCATAAGATCCCCAGGTCTCCAAGTGGGACGGTGTCCACTGACATTCACCAGGGCAGACCTCTGAGAAGAGAGCTATTGTTTATTTGTTTGCTTAATTAATTAAGGATAACGCACATGAGTGGGATACCCAGAAATTAGCACTGATGTAGTCATCTGATCTTATTTAAAGTATAACAAAACATCCAATATCTGGCTCAGAACTATATGTCAGATAATACCAGATTAATAGGATTTTAGAAACCATAAAGAATTTTTTAGAAAACAGAAAGAATGAAAGTGCTGGATAGTTCGTATTATGTGACTGAAAACTCACAAGCCAGCTCTTTTTAATGGTTTTAAGTTTTCATATAGCTTTAAACAGTGCCGTGCAGAGACTTGGGGTTACTGGGGTTGGTCCCTTTCGGTAAATTTCGGCACTCAGAATATCTAAAGTGGGTCAATCGGCCCAACCCCGCCCCTTCCTGCACGTACCTTATTTTAAATAATTTAACGTGAAACACTTACATTATCTCGCTCTTAAACAAAAATTAAGGGCAGCAAAAAATATATACATTTCTGTCGTAAATTAACGTAATTTAGCTTACGGGTTGCCATACTAAACTGTTATAATTAGGATCAAACATATACATAACCTAGTTCTCAGGAGCAATCATAAAAATATCTTAAACACGAAATACATGAGCAACATTACCGTTCGTCGTTACCTTTGCTAATAAAACTTACTTTATATGGAATTGCTTAATAAAATTTCATGTCAAGAATACATTGTTCATGGTCGTCTCCAGGACCAGGCTCAACATCCAATATCTGTCATTATTTCTACCTCTCACCAGCTTAGATGCAACACGTAATGCGATCGTTACATCCAACTTTCACAATGTAAAGTTCAGCAAAAAAATCACCGAGGAACAGCATATATATAGAGAGGAATGTTACCTTGACCGCTCCATTGCAGGAAATTACCCTCTTCGTGGTTTGAAAGCGTATACCGGAACCTGTCTTAATTCTGCACTAATTTTCCCAGCTCACGCCAGTGTGATTAGATTTGGCAACCATGTAAGTATTCCCATTCCAAATGTCGTATAATTACCGAATTTGAATTGTATAACTGCCCCGTATGTCATCAAATTTAAAGCTCTTGCGAATTATCCTGGTGTTTTGCGCACCTGTCTGACACGATCAGCACGCAATTTTAAGACAATCGTATACAAAACAAACCGGGTATCACTGCGTAAAGTCTCTTCGTGTTAAAATGTTTATTCATTATAAAATATCCAGGCGGCCTTTGGTGCTCCCCTAACAACGATCTGAATATTCCGATTTAAAAACGGAAAATTGAAAAATACCCCCCCCCCCCCTTAAACACAGAGCACCGCTTTTCCCTAAAGGCGCCCATGGATACTGGGTGACAGATGCCAATCTCCAGTTCCCAGGACAGACAGCTGCCCTTCGAGGACTGCGAGATCCGTCTGTAATTCACCTGCCAATATTACTGCTTTCTTATGCACGTCAGACGTTGAACGGCTCCGACTAATCCAATGGGTTTAACTAGGCATAATAATTTCTGATCCACCCCCTAACTTTTCATATCTTACAGCACATGCATACAGCACAGCAGAAAGAGCGCTGCATTTAGGGTAACACTAATGAATTGGTTCAGAGGGGAAATGTCAGTTTAGGGACCAAACTCGAGTAACTTCATGTTTATGGGAAAACCAATCAGCAGAAGGTTGAATTATACGGCTGACGACGACGTGTTCAAGCAGGTGAATGTAGAGATTATGAATCAGTGTTGCAATTTATTTCATTCAAACTCAGTTTAAATACCAAGGATCATAAATCAAGCACAACCGGAATAAAGAGTATTTTTGCTTTCTCTTTATTCTGATGTCACTTTAAAAAATAAAAATAAAATATCGGGTAGGAAACGGTCCAGTCTTGTCCACATAGCTGGACTGACTGTACAGGTAGCTCATGTCGCTGAAACCTCAATGGCTGAGCCCAGATGAGGCAGAAAGCCCCAAACATAAATAGACTACAATTTTATGGAAGGAATCAGAATGTTCTCCAAACCAAACACACAGATCTGGCTGAGAATAATCCCGAACAAAGTCAAAACCATACGGTTAAACAAGGAAAACATGGGGGATTTACCTGCCTGTTGTAGCCCAATGGGCAGAATGCACAACATCCTAATTGGCTTAAAAAATGTACATAAGAAAAGTGTGGTCCCATTTTGTTAGGAGGTATTGTAGTGGCGAATAAGGGACCATTTTAACCAGATGGAGAAGGAAAAAATGTATCATCATAAGGTCAGTATTATTAAAACCATTTTGTTTCTCCAACTGCTGGTTCCCCTGGCTTCCAGAAAACCTCTTAGTGGGTTGAAGACCCTGTACAAGGCAGTACCAAAAAAGAACGGAGATGCGACCAAGGAGGTTACGCTAAGGACAAGAGAATCATTCTCGCTTGCACTCATGACAATCCAACAGAAGGGATTCTGAAAGTTCATCAAAAAGAATCTCAAAAGTGACAAAATTAAGCACTGAAATTACACAATGAAAAGAAAAAAAAAGGCCAGAGCTGTTTATCAAAAGGACTTCGAGAAAGTGGACAAACTGCAGAGGAAGCTAAAGATTTCACTGATATTCCCTCGATCTTCAACAAACTTGCAGGAGAAAAACTTGCCGTCGAAAGCTAACCCTCGTTTTCCTTTTAAAGTGTAATTTCAAGTGAAAGATACTTTATGTAATCATTTATTTCACTCTTCACCAGTGGTAAATGTTCTAAAAAATAACATTTTGTTTTTCCCAAAAAAAGCTTTTAAAATTACAGTATTACAGTCAGAATTTCTGTTACTTTTATTTTAGAAAATGTCCTTTTTCAAGTGTGGTATTTCAAGTCACATTTTGTTCAAAATACAGAAATTTTCGGAACATGGATAAGAACACATAGCTAACATTTCTGAATGGTCTTTCTTTTCTTTGAAGACTGGGCGGGGGAGAGAGCAGAGAACGGGCAGGAGGGTGGCGTTTAGGCCAGGGCAGGACAAACAAAGTTAGTTAAACGTTATGGTTGTTCTCTCTTTAAATTATCTTTTAAAATTCTAATTTGAGAATTTAACTTTATCTGTTTTTTTTTGTCTTTTTAATGTTTTCGGTCTTCAAGACCGCTGGCCATCCTTACGGCCCCAGGCAGAGACTGAGGAATGCCGGCCTTGTCTGGAAATGGGAGGGGGACTGGGGGGGGGACTGCCTTTGTCATCTTGCTTGGGTTGCCAGGTTGCTACACCAGCTCAGGATGATAAAGCGGAGTCCTTCTGTGTTTGCTGTGCTTGTGAACGCTGCACGGACTTCTGGCTTTCCACATCTCTAAAGTGTTTCTCAACCTAAGAGGACAAAAATATAAAAAGTTAACGTACAAAAAAAGTAAAGGTACAGGAAAGACATCAGAAGGTGCTTAGTGACAACTTTTACACCAAAGCTCTCAGCAATGCAAAGCCTATTCACAGGGAGCAATAACATTTTAGCTTGATGAATGCAGTAAGGTTTGTACACTACCTCAAGACCACTATATTGTGGACATTTTGGGGCAGGGCAGAAAGCCGTGATGGGGACACTCACTCATTCATTCTGTTCATCATTCCTAAGTTTTTGCTCTCCTGCCTTCAATAAACATACTCGGTCTCACAAGTAAAATGCCTGACCCCTCCATAACCCAACTACCACTGACTTTGTGCTTTGCCTCAGCACTGATCGTAAACCTATTACCTTTATTTTCAGTCTACTTTCAAGACCCACCACCCAGTAAACAAAAAAATAGAATAAAATAAAAAAGAAAAGCTCAATTCCTTCACACCCAAACATGAGCTTCTTTTTAATGTCACTCTAACAAGGACCTTGACCAGTGTGGATGCCCAAGGGCAACACATTCCCTGCTCTTTAACTCACCCAGCCAACCATCGTCTGCAACAACAAAGTGTGTGCATAGTGCAAAAGCATCAGTGTCGTATGTTAATGCGTAGGTGCAGCAGCGTCACCTGTACAGAGCTGCCAATTCTTAGCAAGGTACTTCACCACCCAAATGCAAGAGCCGGTGCGTGAGCCAGTCCTGGAACCCACAAAGTCGCAATACACCAAGCAAGAGGTTTAATGGGCTGAGCTAAAGCCCCATTTCCTTCAGCTGGTGACTTAGACTCACCGATGTTTAGCGAGTTCCACTAAACTAGCTACCTGTTCAATTACTAATCGTCGAACATTCATACATTTCTTAAGCCAGCATTTTCTGGAAGAGACTGAGAAAGCCACATTTGTCACATGTCAGGACTTTGATTGAAAAGCCCATATTTTGCATAATTGGACACAAGGCGACATTATTTGCCACGCAATTATATTTACCAACTACTAATTAACTTAAATTCAAAAACTTAAAGGATCGCAAACGTGTCTCATTGCAATGAAAGTCATCAGGCACTTACGATTTTGCGTACATGACTTAAAGCGCTTCCCTCTTTGCCTTTGCAGTTGTCGACCTGGTAAGGCGGTGAGATAACGACATCATCCATCACAATGATGTTCTTCTCCTGCCATTTACAGTCTTTGATGCTGGAACGAGGGGGGACAAAAAAAAAAAAGGGACAGTGGCATTTACACAGGTGTCCGAAAAAAATCAGCGTCCATGTGCTTTGACCGCCTGTATAGATCACTGCCAGTGAGTTAAGAACAGTAGCTAGATTTGGCGACCTTCAACTGAGAGCTAACATCAACGAAGCAGACTATAGTTTCCAATGAAGACTAAGACAAAAGGCAGCTGGAAACACTTACGTTTTATGTATAGTTTGGAAGAGCTGCTGACCCTCCAGAGAAACTCCAGCACTAATTGCATAAGCTTGGGACAATTTGTCTTCCTTCTCCATCCGTGCTCGATTTGCAAGCTGCAGAAATCAGATGAAAATTACTAAATTGCCCCTCTTTTACAGAACAGGTTGGTTACAAACCTGAGGAATGTCTTACCTTGCCAACATTCAATGATGCTAGGGGCGGGGGAGTTTCTGTCCGGTCACTTATTATTTCCACTTCCGAAACATAGGCTAGGTTAATCAGGACTACGTCGTAGAGGTTTGGCTTTCCGCTGGAAGAAGCACATTCTGGGAGGAGGAACAGGAGTCAAGGAGAAAGAGCAACAACAAAACTGCTTAGCTATTAGCTATATGGGGGGGGGGGGGGCAGGTTGAAAGCCAAGCACGCCGTTGAAATGACACTACAGGCAGGGGGCAGCATCCCACATACATACACACAGATACACAGCCAGCCACACTACTACAGCATCTAGAGAGTAATCAAACACACAGGGTAAACAGAGGCAGAAAATTAATGCATCAGCCCATCAAAAAAAAAACAACGTCCTATTCTATCATGAAAACTCTCAAAACAAATTTTCCCCTTTTAAATCATCCAGGTTGGCCACTCAGAGCCCTAGAAAAAGCTGGTTGATAAGGTGCTTAACTTTTGAAGGGCAATCAAGAAACAAAAGCTCTTCACTAGCCTACTCAAGGTAGAGGTCTTTTAGCACATCACATCTTTCGCACACAAACGCCATTAGTAGCATGCCAGATTGTAGCCAAGGAAACTTCAGAGATTAACGCTCTTCACGAAAGACGGCATAAAAAAAAAAAAATCAGCCAAATGGGTTCATCTTGGCAAGAAAAGGAGCCCATTTTAACTGCTAAACCCGATTTCGATATTACGCTACAAAAATAAGACACCGTATATAGCAACCATTTGGTCTTCAATCCAACTCTTAAGACAAGACACAATCCAACAAATCCAAACTGCCACTAAAATCATCCTATAAGACAATGCATAACAACAAGAGTAATAAAAGAGAAAAAACCCAAACTGTCCTTATACACTGAACGTATACTAAAGACATCCCGAAGACAGAAGGAAACAGTGGATTGGCAACTCCTCAGACCCCCTTAATCAAGTGCCTATGAGGAAACCAGCCGTACCCTGCAGTGAACATGATGATTCCGATTTCATATAGTGAGCAATTCTCTTGCAATTCCAGGAGTGGTCACCCAAAGGCCAGAAGTCAAGATCCGCACACCCAAAGGGAGAAACGTTTACCGAGAAAGCAGAAGGTGGTCACCAAGGCAAGGCCACTACCCACTTAGTGCTGTAATTCGTCCTCCTCCTCTCATTATGAGCACCACACCTTTAGTGTAAATAGTCAAATTTCCAGCATTGCTGACTGAAAGCAGAGAAGATGGGCTGCCCAGTTAGCAGGGCGGGGCATGAACGAGCCACAGCAGAGCATCCAGAGGGTCTGACCTGCCAAGCAGCAGAAACCAAGCCAGCAGCACCAGACATGAAGATGCTGAGCCCATTCCAATGTCGCATCAATAAAGCATAAAGGATCAAAATGTGGATAAATGTTCCTCAGATAGTTTACTTTATATAAATTCAACAACATTTTAAGCAGTCCAACCTGCCAATAGGCCCCTCCCAAAAACACAAACATAAGGACTAAATCACTCTTTTCTATGGGGTGGGCACACCATCTTCATGTGCACACAAGGCAGCAGGCAAATAAAAGTTTCATATGCTGCCCCCCCCCCCCCCCATTTTAATCAGCACTAAAATTAATAAGAGTATACCTACAGTTCATCTACTGACAAATATAAATAAAGACACCCATGAAAAGTGATTTTTCCTTTAGCAAGACGGATAAGGTTTCTTATATACTGCAGCATGCAAACAAAGCAGTCTCATACTTTGCAACGAATGGGCAAAATACCACCACAGAGAAATGCATGAAAATGCCCATACAACACAAAAACGAATCCATGAATGAGGAACCTGCTTTCCTCAACTACACATACTATATATATATATATATATATACACACACACATACTAGCCCGACCGTTCTAACTGTACACTTTCATTTTCTTATTTGACTTTAAAGCTAAATTTCTAGGCTTTACATATACCTCATGCCATTGATGCCGATCAGACAACTAACGTTAGAATGACAGGCTGCGATACTCCAACACGGGGGGAGTGGGCTGCAAAGACACGGCTCGCCTAAATCGCTGGGTTTGACGGGGCTGATGCCGGGATTCCTGCGCAGTCTCGTCCGCTAGGTCACACTGCAACGCCGAGCGACACCCAGCAACACAAGGCGTCGCACAGCGCCAACGGCAAAACCGGCTTGTAATTTAGCCGACACAGATTAGCTGAACCGCACTTAGCAATAACCGTAAATATACAGTCAGTTACTTCTATGCGGCCTTCAGTGGTATATACTAATACACACACGCTAACTATCCAGTTTCAAGGTTAACACAGGCAAACGAATGTCTCTGATTATACATAGAAATGATGCAGCTATCGCCTCTCCCAGCTATTTAGGAACACACTACACTAATTAGTTATAGGACTGCAGCGGCAGCAGGTAAGAACTTTGAATCCTTCCCACAACAGCTGAACTAAAACCGCAACCCACCAAGAATTACGATCAAACTGAGCTTCCTCTTTGGACCCTGTATGTGAAGCATGACCATACTGCCGGTAAAGGCCATGTGACAGATACCACCTATTTCATTAAGAGCCTTGCCGGCTTGCTACGAGGCCACCGCTGCTGACAAAACACCAGCGGATAGGCTCCTTATGCGCTAGGAAGTGCGTTTCTGTGCTAACGTCAGTCTGTGGAGCCTTACAAACATACAAAATAACCACAAACACGTAAAATAACCACAAACACCAGCACCTAGCTAGGTATGAGTAGTCAGCCATGATGCCCCTTTGAGTTGCCAAATAGCGATCCGCAGCGGGACTGACCACAATGCTTGTTTCATCGCAACACACAGCATTGACAGACACAGCTCCGAAGCTCGTCTCCCGGACCCAGCGACATCAAGTCACCGTAAAAGGACACTTTCCTTCGCCAGCAGTAGGCCAAAATAGAGTTAGCGAACGAAATCTACAAGGACGCACATCGGCACCTTGGTAGCTAGTATCCTAACTACGCCTGCGCGGATCACTATTTGGCAAGCTTTGGCCGGTTACCCCGCAGGCCCCTCGTACCCGAAAAAAGACCAACGAGACAGCGTCAAACTAGATCGTAAAAAGGATACTCAAAGTCAACATCTTGGACTGATAGTCAAAGGCCACGACCTCCCCTTGCAAGCGCTGCCCTAAGCAGGTGAGACAGGAGACTTGGCTCCCAACGCTGAAATACTCCCCCGGTCCAGGAGCCGCCATTTTCTCCGCCAGGAAACCGGAGCGCCAGCTTTACGTAAACTTACGCGCCGACGTCACTGGGACGCGAATGGGGCGTGTCTGTGACATACGAACGCGTATTCTCATTGGTTGTAAGACTTAAACCGTTACTTCGGGCTTGGTTGGTAAGCGAGGCAGACGCTTTATTTCTGAATGAACCGAGCGCTTCACTGCTCCAGTGGACCGTGCTTCCAGACATGCTGGCTAGGCAGCAACACCGTAATTGAAAAGAAATTCGGAGTTAGTTTGCCTAATAGGATATTTTCGTTATTATTTAAAGTTGAATGCCTTTGTTTAGCATTGGCATCAAAAATATTTGTACCAGTTTCATGCATTTTCTTTTGCAACAGAAAAAGAATAAAGGCATTTCACTCAGTTATAAAATTTGTAATAATTCAAAATATAAAGTGAGTCACTGATGGAGAGCAAGTCCAATTTTCTTATTACAGCTCTGGTAATATTCTTGCTTTTCCACGTGACTTATTTTTGACAATAAATATTGCATGTAATTTTCCAAGCAACTAAACAACTCGCATTATTAATTGTGCAACAAGCTACGGGGCATACTGTGATCTCAAGCAAACCTAATGGACTTGCTGCTTTCAAGGTTGGATGCCTTCATAGTGACTGGGCCATTGAGTATTCTAAAAATCTCTAACCTTTCACTTTTGCTGTTTAACGTTTTGTACGTGTGCCAGTGTGTGGTAGTCTCATAGTTGTGAAATTGTATTATTACCTAGTATATTCATCTATCTACATCAGGTCCCAACTATTTTTCTCCTACAGCCAAACTTCATCAGCAACACAAAGCCAAAGTACACTGTCCACTAGGATGGGGAAGATTAAATGTGCTGAATGAGGGATTGGGAACCCCTGGTCCCCCTCATATCGCACACAGGGTGCAAACCATGACATGATGATAAGAAAGCATTTAAAGATTTAATAGATTCAACATTAGAAAAGAATGTGTCTATCATATGATATATGGTCAGTGTTGGGGAAGTTACTAACAAAAGTACTCCATTAAAGATAGAGCTGGAAAGTTCAGGTCCAGAAAGCAGAAATCCAGACCAAGGTTTTGTTTCAACCAACCATTTGTATATAAAAAGTCATAGTCACAGAGTACTCAACTGGTTGGTTTAAACAAAACTTTGGTTTCTACTTTCTGGACCTGAACTTTCCACCTCTGCCTGTAATGGATTACTTATGTGAGTAACTTCCCCAACACAGCATATAATGCATACCTTAGTGGCACAGTGGGTGACACTTTAGTGTGACACTTCTAGGTTTCAGCATGCTGTTTGTGTGTGTCTGCATGTGGTTTGTGTGTGTCTGCGTGTGGTTTGTGTGTGTCTGCGTGCGGTTTCTGTGTCTCTGCGTGCGGTTTCTGTGTGTCTGCGTGCAGTTTGTATGTCCTCCCCATGTTTACACAAGTTCCTTGAGGTATCCCATATGTTTTCCCATAGTCTAGTATGTGTGATTCTGTGCGCTGTGATCAAATAGAATACTCTCCAGTGTAATCCCTTTGTGCCCTCGTGCTTGCTGATATTTCAGGTACCAGGGTTATTGTGACTATGTACTGAATAAATGGACAATCACAAACAATGTACTTGCACTTATTCTATTAAAGTAGCATGAGGTGTATGGCAATAATTTTATGAACTTTACATTGTTCCCTACATATGAAAGACATGGAACTTAAGACTGAGAATTCCAATCAATCATGTCTAATCTTATTTTCAACTTTGGAAAACCTACTGCATTTTACGTTCATTTATAGCATCTTAGGACATTCTTTGTGGCAATTCCTTTCATCACATTTATCCATCTATTTTCGAAAACCACTTATCCAGTTACAGTCATGCTGACCTGGAGCTGCACCCAAGGTAGGATGCCAATTTACTTTAGGTCACTGCCGCACAGATACATTCACACTACAAATAATTCATAGTCTCCAAGGCTGAATAGCATGTGCATGAAAGGTGTGAGCACCGTCATGAACGTGGGGAGGACACACACTCCAATTATACAGAGGTGAGAATCGAATCAAAGCCAAGTGTGAGGTGATGGGGGACTACCCGCTGAGTCATTATGCCGCCCTTCTTGACATTAATAAAAAATGTACTCACATTAGATGGGATTGGTATCAAATGTTGGTTTCTTAAAATAAATTATTGAGGCTGTCCCGGGCAGAGGTTATTTTCCCTACGATAAACAGCGGATGCAAATTATATAAATATCACAAAACCGCGCTACATTCGCGTTTTCATCCCCGAGCGATCAAATGTAGCGTAATTTAAATACACTTGTTATTGCTATTCTAAGAGCACTTTTTGATTTTGACATTAACAATATAAGCCTAGTCTGCTGGCTGTAGTTACAAGATGTTTTTCGCCGTGACTTATATTCGTGATCACTGTATTCCCCGTCTTCCGATGCTAGTGTTCCCATTTCAGCTTGGTAAAGTGGCACCAGGAGTCCACGCAGCAAAAAGCGGCTAAGTAGAATTTAAGTTCTGTCACTTTGTTAAGTTTGTCCCTCTTCGCTTGCTGTTACCATAAAGGGAAACGCAGTGCCCTGGCTAAACATAGATGAAATTAATCTAGGCATTCTGGGCTGTGATTGAAATAAGACAAAGTGAAAGCCGAGAAAATATCATCTTTATTTTGCTGCGTGAGTTGTGTTGTTTTTCACCTTGCCGGATCTGTGGTTTGTGCGCAATCAAAAGAGAAAAGCACTGTTTTGCTTCCGTGTACATCACCTTTTAGGTAGGCAACGGGCAGGTAACACGATCCTACTCTCTTCTAAGCCTACACGCAGTTAAGGCAGAAGCGTCTCGTCTCAGTATTGCCGATAGCCACTTTGTATGAGTTTTTAACAAAATAAAAGTTATTTTAAAAAGTAGTTATCGAAATGAGTAGGCATCCACAGACCGGGCAGATTATCAGCTGTGGCACATACTCGCAGGGTATCTATATGAGTCATGACGGCAGTTTGATGTTTGCGCTTGTGCGGGCAAAAAACTGCTTCTTGGGAACCTTATGTATTAACGCACGTATCTGATGCACACATAATCTATTATTTTGTTCCCCCGCCCCGTATCGCTCTGTTGTTGTGTAATTGACTGTTTATGACCATCACTCATTATGGTATTAATATGTGTATTGTGAAGAAATATTTACGGGTCTCCCAAGCAGCTCTTGATACAAGTTCAACAACCTTCAGCAGGTGTCCCGGAAGAGCGCCCCCTGCGGTTCTTTTTGCATGTCAGCTTGGGCCTGTCGCTAAGCGACCTTCTTGTGCACGCAGGCTGTTTTACGGAGTGCGTAAAACCCTCGCCTCCAAATAAATGTGCACTAATTAGTTTAAATAATGTTTAATAAATGTCCTTTTAATAAATGTCTAGTAACGCTGCTGACCTTTAATCTGTAATACAATGCTTCCGCTCGCAGAAATGTTTCTGGAGTCATCACATTGTCCAAATAAAGTGAATAGATGATTCGGCAGCTTTAGTAGGGTATAAACAACGAGCATACTAAAGACTTAAAGTCAATGGTATATGCTGCTGTTGTAGCTTATATTAATGAGAGCCTTATGAATTCTTCCATGTCCTAAAGGCCCATGTTGCACTGCATTCTAAAATTATTATAATTATAATAATAATGAGTTCAATATAAACATATGAATCTGCCATGCAAAGTAAAAGCAATAAGGAAGTAACAAAGGGCAAGCCAAAGTAACCTTTTATTGATCTTTGAAAATGTTTTACTTTTGATTTACACTACTTATTTTCCAAGTTGATCACTGGCCTCGACTGGACTTCTGTGGTCTGTCCCTGGCTGGTTACTTTGGCATCATTGCTGGCTTTTGTAGGGAAGTTGCAGCCTGCCGCGCTAACAGTCCACTGCGCTAACAGTCCACCGCCGGCCTTCCGGGATGCAGTCAGTACACACCCAGGGCATCTGGATGGCCGAGGCCCTTCAGAAGACGCTGGCCGACTACGAAGACGTGTGGCTGTTTGTCACGCACATGGGTGACCCGAAAGCTGCCTTCCTCCTCTGCTTCCCCGTGACCTACTACCTCAGCCGGCGGACTGGCGTGGCTGTTCTCTGGGTAGCAGCCATCTCGGAATGGCTGAACCTCATGTTTAAATGGTACGAGAGACTCCCGCCTCCTGATACCGCCTGATTACTGGCAGAATGAGGCTGGAGAGAGAAAATCAGCTGCAGTACAGTGATATAATTCCGCTTGACGCATGTGTTTGATGTACGTTAGCTCTTCTTCATATTAGAATGATCTTTTTGTTGTCAGTTATTCTGCTTAATGCTTTTATATTTTACAAGAAAATGATCAAATGAGCTGCATTGATGGCCTATATCAGGGTTATTCAAATCACGGTCCTCAAGGGCCGAGCCCTGCTGATTTTCCAGCCTTCCTTCACCTGTGAACCAGGTGTGAAGCCTCTGACCAATCAGAATCAGTAATTATTAAACTAACTACCTGGGAGAACTGAAAGTAAGGGCTGGATTTGGAATCGAGGGCCTGAGTTGAATAGCCCTGGCCTATATCTTTGCGCAGGTGCTTTTGCATTTTGCTGAGCGTGTTGTTTATTTATGTCTAATAATAGGGTGCTGTTTGGGGAGAGACCTTTTTGGTGGATAGGGGAATCCCGTCTGTTTGGGAAGAACCCCCCCCAGGTGCGGCAGTTCTCTACCACCTGTGAAACGGGGCCAGGTGGGTGAAGCTGAGTTCGGGTTAAACGGGACACAAACCGGACACTGGTATGGCATCTCAGCGCCGCTGATTGTCAGCTCCCGCTGTAGCGAGAGGGGCCAGCGTGTGTTTGTCTCTCCACACAGGCAGCCCGTCTGGTCACGCCATGGTGACGTCCGCCGTATGCTGGGTCATGGCCTCCACTCTTGCCTCCTTCCTGTACCTGCACACACGTAGGTCTGTTTCCAGGCCTCTGTTACGCCAGTTCACAAATGCCTTTCTCCCCTAAAAACTCATCTAATGAATTATTGTTAGCTGAAAAACACGTCTCCTAGACTTTAGGACCCATAGACCGTTCATGTTACAGTCAGTACAGAAAAGGTTTCCACGTGTTAAAGGTGAAGGAACATGGTGGCTGCCTGTGTATCTTCTGCTCGTTGTAGATGCTCACTGCGTGTCTCCATCCTAGCGTCCTGCTGAGGGCTGCCCCCTACCTGCTGTACGTGGTGGTGCTGGTGGCCGTCGGCATCTCCAGGGTCTTCACCCTGGCTCATTTCCCTCATCAGGTCATCGCTGGGAGCCTGACAGGTCACTGCTCTGTCTCCTCTGAACACTGACGTATCACGTCCAACGGGCAGACAGAGAACCCCAGCAAAGTTTAGTTACATCTGGAGTTTGGAAACATTTCCTTTCTGTAGCCCAGAGCTGGCCAGTCTTATCCACAAAGGGCCGCTGTGTGTGCAGGTTTTTGGGATAACCTGTAGGCCAGATGTTTAAACCCAGGTGTGAGGACTCTACAGCCTATCAGTCCTCTAATTAGTAATCTAATTAAAACCCACATACACAGTGACCCTTTCTGGGTAAGATTGGGCACCCCTGCTGTAGACGAGCAGAAACACAAGCAGGATACTAATATTGACGTCAAGTGTCTTGTCAGCGGGGGCTTATGACAACCCTCTGCAATGTGTGTGAATTATTATGGATGGTGTATGGCTGCCACATGCCTTAGAGGTGGGTATTTCCATATGAGTGTTGCTGTCCCCTCATTTAATGACAGGCATCACGATAGGAGTGTTCCTGAACCGCGTGGTCCCGGAAGGGCGCCCCCTGCGGTTCTTCTTTCATGTCAGCATGGGTCTGCTGCTGGGTTCCCTGCTTCTGTACACAGGGCTGGAGTACTTTGGCATCAACCTGTCCTGGTGAGTCCCACCTAAACAGGCACGGGGGGGGGGTTTGCGGAGTCGGGGCTGTAACACTGTGTTTGGGTGCCTTGTCCTCTTACACGTTTGCCTGAGCAGGTGAAGCACGCCGCCTTGTCAGCCTGTCTTCATCTTCATGTTTTCATTGCTGGTGCTAAAAGGTCACGTGAAGTTAGAGGAACACAAACAGATACCAGGGAGTTCAGACTGATCAACTCCAAGGGTCAATACAGCTCAGGGCTAATTTTATAAATGTAAAACTATGCAATAGAACTGACATAACATTAATGGTGTTTGGGATTTACTAAAGTAAATAATCACAGGACATTTGTGGATTTTAAGCATTTCTTACAATCCAGGCTGAGAATAATATGGGCTAAAATCATGTTGGTCATTAGCGGTAAAATACACCCTCAGTTCTTAGTTAAAGGCCTGTATTTATTGGCAGATTACTCATAGCTGAAACCTTACAGAGTCACAAAATGAGACTTATTTTCTAAAACAATACTTTTCATACTAGGTTAAGGACTGTCAAGGTTAGAGCGGGAAGTAAGATTTTTTTTTCCCATTTGCCGTCCTGTGCCATGATGCGTATTATGTAGTTATGCAAAGTCATGGATGTAGTTTGACTCATTTTGATTTTTGAAGAGCCAACAGGGTAGCATTGTCGTATTCAGGAAGCGTGTTTGCCTTGTATTGCCAGCAGTTGGCAGGTTCGCTCCTCCTCATTGACACTTGAGATATAGGTGTTAGTTGTTAAATTCACACAACACTGGGTTCGAAGCTGCATGCTAAGAGGTGGGTGGCAGCCACAATGCTGGCCCTCAGGTGTACATGTCAGATTGAATATACAGGCATTTCTAGCATTATCTTTGCTTCCAAAACATGAATTAGCTCATATGCAGTTGATTATAAGGGGAAAAGACATTCGTATGATGCAATATTCTGTTGGGTTACACGCAGTTTGCTCGCAAACATGCTTACGTTTTATACAGCAGAGTAACACACCTGAAGGTGCCGGCCGGTGGAGGAACACAGTCGATACTCCACTAGCTTAATTAGCTTTGTTGTGCTGCTTTTTAGGGGTGTGACAAACAGCTGATCTAAATTGGAAATCTAGTCCAAGTGTCTGCGATATGGACGCATCGATTCACAACAGAGTTCAGTTTGAATTTAGAAGGAATTCAGCCAGAAACCAATACGGCCGTCACAAATCCATGGAGATGTGCTTTCTCCGTCCACCCAGAGCTTTCCTTAAAAGGCTGACAGGTCATTTGTAACAGTGCAGGACAGTTTTCTGTTATTTTCAAGCCTCCTGATCTTGTGTGCCTAGACTGAATAGATCTCCTGTGTTTACTTCTTCCCAGCATGGATAACGCTGTACACAAAACTACGTTTTTTATGCCAAATGGGTTTTACACCCACTTTTAACTTATTTATATGTTCTGCAGGCTGTTGTAGTGGGATTTGTTTAGGCAGATCTATTGAATTAGTAGTATGTATAAGAATGAGAGCTGGAGTTATGCACAACAGCTTAGCTTTGATGGGATAATGGTTCACATGTTTGGCATATTAGAGTGTGTCCCCAAGTAGGGAAGTGATGCTGTGAAAATGACTAAAATCATAATTATATTCATGTGATTAATAGTTCATACCATTTCCATTTTTGTGACCTACTCATCTACCTACAGTAGACTCAGTGACGGGTAATTCAGAGGCGTCATGTTGGCAGTCCCTGGTAGAGTGAGAGAGCCTTTCGATTTTGTGTTGTCGATAAATTTATTCATAAATTCATCATCATTTCGTCACGGTCTTGAACTTTGCCGTTAACTTTTTTTTTTTTCTCTCTCAAGTGAATGAAAACACTTTTTCTGAGAGGCAGAAGGCTTAAGCACTGCTTCAGGTGGGCTTGTGGTAACCCTCCGGAGTACAAGTAGGGAAGTTTTTTTAGGTTGCTGGGAAAACCCGTTGGACCCTTGAGTTGTGTACGCATTTTGGACTGCTTCATTTAAACGGCCAGCTAAATGTAACCCAGTTATTCATAGTCATAAAGATCACGATTCAATCCAAGGTGCTGCAGAGGGAGCCGCACTTACGGTGCCCTCTGCTGGCACTGTGAAATCATGCCAGTTTCGTGTTCCTTTGCAGGTCCATTGCGCTAGCTATGAAATGGTGCTCGCACCTTGCTTGGATCCGCTTGGACACGGCCCCGTTCTCGTCCCTGACCCGGGACTGTGGTAGCATGCTGGGCCTCGGACTGGCTCAGTACTGGAAGCCCGGCGGGTGGAGCCTCCCCTGGACACCGCGAGCGCTCTGCGTCGCCCTATCTTCCATGGCCCTCTACCACATGAACAGAGTCGCCCTGCCTACATCACCTCCCCTGCTCTTCTATAGCCTCATCTTCATCAGATTCACCCTGGTGCCCCAGGTAGTCATGGTCTTCGTGCCTGGCCTGGTCCACCATCTAACTGCTAAGAAGAAGAAGGACTAACTGTGTTTAGGCAGAATGGGATGGACATTATTGAGAAGATGTGCTGCAAGGCAGGGAACGGACACTGTGCCTAAGGAGAAAGCCGTCCTGAGCTGGACTCGGGGTTTGTCGGGAATCATGCATAGGGCATTGCAAATGATCGCTGATATCTGCTTGGCCATTTTGTTCACCTGCTACTACTTAGGGCATTGTCAGACATTTCTCTCCTTCAGTTAACCATTCAACACTCCTGCCTCATCGAGATGTAAAGCCAAACAGGCCATCCTCGGGTGGGAGTGCTGTTCTCTATGAAATTCTTTTCTTGTTGTCCGTATTACTGCCTTTGCTTCCCCACTGCTTTGAGGCTCAATATTAAAGCTGGACGTTGTGTCTTTTATCCATTCTGACTCACGGGGGGGGGGGGGGGGGCTTTTCTAACCATATGAGCGTTTACAATCACAGGAGCCTATTGTCTCAGCAGAAACAATGTCATTTATTTACACAAAGACAAATGTTATAACATGATAAAAAATACTCTGAAACGCTGAAGAGATAGAACCAAGACTGGTAAAAGTTACAAGATTTCTTTTTCTCAAGGAGAATCTCACATTGGTTTCTTTCAAACAGAATAAATAAAAAAAAGCAAAGAAAATGACAAAAATGAACATTTTGTACAACACGTTACAGGTCATAAATCCACTGTAAAGGACACACTTGAACATAACAGAGCACTCAACAGCTTGCTATATCCACCAAATGTGTTCTTATACAAAAGTCGATCAGTTCCAAGCAACACAAAACCCGAATGAAACATCTCAGCTGTTCTGCTTTATCCTTGTTTGAAAGAAAAATAAAACAACAGGACAGAAGTGTGCCCTGTTGCCCTTATTGTGAAACTGGCTTTGAAAGTGCCATATCAGTTTATATTACACTGGGGAGAAAAGGGGCGGTGATGTTTAACCTCAGTGTGGGAAAAGTCAAAATGACAAGAAAAAGTGCTGCAGACATGGTAACGAGAGAGACCGTCAACGCTGTGATATAGAAAAGGCTGGTCACTCTACCACAAGATCACCAATAGTCCGTAAGTCTGTACAGACTCAGGTGAACTCTACAGCGAGCACAGGGGTGGGGGGCTAGGGGAGGGGGTGACCTCTCAGCATCTCAAACACCCCCTGAAAGCTAGAAAGGGGGATGTACTAGTAAACAGGGTTGGGAGAGGTTAGAAGAAAGTGCGAAATGCAACATATCCTTATTACTGCTAGTGTATTAATGCATAATGTAACACTATTTCTGTACAATAACCCCTGCCATTGTCGTATTTGAAAGCGGGCAGATCTCAAGTGCTGTATTGCTTGCCCTAGGCACATCAGAACAGAGGGATTAAAAGAAAAAAACGACGAGGTTTAAACTGTGCCTGTTGCGTCTGTGGTGAAGGAGAGCATTGGGTCGTGGGTGTGTCCGCCGCACGGGTCACGATTCACTTTGAGGCTATAAGCTAAACGATGCCCATTACAGCCGGAGAGACGCGCGGCCCCTTTGCGCACGAGGGATGGTGACACACACAAGACTCCACGCTCGTTAAAGCTTTCGGAGACTCCGCCCTCAGAAGTACAGTTCATTCAACATGATATCATCGTGACATAATTCAACATTTTCATTTAGTATTTAACATCCTTTTGATTTAAGGTAGCGTTTTTACCATAAAAGGAACGTTTTCCTCAAGTAGTATTGTAAAAAAAAATAATTCTACAGAGATGGACTGATTCATCATTACGAATAATTTGTCAGTTGCCGTTTCATTTTTACCGATCACCTTATTTCCATGAGACTGGCTGCGAGGAAGGGACAGGTTATGCGTCCCCAAGCTGTTCCAACGGCATGAGACATATGTCATGACCGCTCTCCGTCGTTGGGTAAAACCAAGGACCGCCACTTGGCACGTTCGTCTCTTAACTCGCCTTTTTGAAATGAAAATGAGGCAGGTCTCTCAAAGCCGTGACAGCTCGCATCAGAACGCAGTACAAATCCATAAAGGAAACCAGGTACACGCTTCCTGCCACGCCAATGGAAAACTTCTTCCCAGCCTAACAATATGAGGTAAAAGCAAAAGTTTAACCAGTGTTTATCGAACTGGCTCCCAGGGCCCCCCAAGTAGCCCATACTTCTGCTTCCTGATACGTCTTGCAAAGGGGTCATTATTCAAGACCTACGACCATGTTTTTTTTCCTGATAGGGAGCAAAAATGTGAACCGTCTGGAGCCCCCCCGAGGACCAGGTTTGGAAACACTGGCTCATACAACTGCAACACCAAGCGTGTGGGATGGCGATGGAGCCGTAAGTCTTGACTAACGACCCCTTTGCAAGACCACGGCTCTGAGTTCACATCTGAAAGGTGTAAAACCTGTAAATGAGTTTGAGGAAAAAAAAAACCCAAAACAAGAACTATTAAACTATATTGCTATAAATTGTCAGAAGTCCCTCGCATTAGCTGGATTTGAAGCAGCGTCAGTTTGTAGAAGTTGTATGGTCTGTTTCCCTGAAAAACCTACAAGCAACAGCTCATCCGCTCCCCAAAGTTGCCAAGCTACCTAGTCACCATACATTGTATTGCAGCGACAAGAGCAGTCTTTGTAGGACATTAATGCATCAGCAATTTCCTGGACAGCTCCATTCAGGTCATCCAAACCACTGAAACCTGGAGATCTCTCATTCTGAAAGCTTCTACCCCTCTCTGTGTATTGTAACTGAATACATGTGTTGAGTTTCAGAAGAAACTAGAGGACCATTGCCTTGAAGAAGAAGAAAAAAAATCAGGAAAGTGACTACAATGAGAATCATTTACAAAAAGGTTTTGAGTGTACACCCTAAAATTATTTAAATAACAAGAACGTTCCCTTTAAGATCCGAACTGGTTTTTCACCATTTCACCAGAGGAACACTGCACACAATGCAATCATAAAAATCACATGAAATAAAGAAAAGGGAACAAGGATTTTTCAGTAAGGATATTCACAGTAATAGATTACTCAACTGTGCAATTCAGTACATATGTGTATGTGTAAATATATATGTATATATAGCATATATCTATATATATTCTACACATTCTACAAGAAAGCATTTGAATGAACAGACATCGAGGAATGTGCTTTGATCATTTTGAATGGCTGTGTTTTAATATAACCAAAGATTTTATATACTGAAAATATATGGTAAAAGATGGTCACATATTCAAAATCCAACCACATTGCATGGAGACTGAACACCCGAGCAGTGGTAGGAGACGACGTGGAAAAACAGACCTCTCTTTCCAAAGTCAAAAAATATACAATTACTCTTTAAGTCTCAACAATCATAGATCACTAATACCAGTATACACAACATATGAAATATCAATAAATATACATATTTACTAAATAGCAAAATAGCATGGGCACAACAATAAAGCTATTTTCAATGGTGAATTATTCATATTATACAAGTATATCTTCCAGTACACGGTCAAAATGACAGAGTCCATCTTTGTCACTGCTCCTACTTCTCATGTAATATGACAGTTTACATTCCTCTAAATAGTCGCGCTTCCGTTGTTGGAGCATGAATAATTTTTATTGATTGTGTTGCTGTATCCAGCTGCAACAAACTCTTACAAAAAGGGAACTTGCTTCAGCAAAGAGGTCTTTAGTCATCTCTAACTGCACGTCTGAGAGACACATCCATCCATCTCATCACATTCTTTACTTAAAAAAGTGGCTGGGGGAACATCAGTCCTCATTTAACTACAACCGCGTGGAGATCGTCTGTCGAGACGACTGTGAGAGAACGGGCGAGGAAACAGGATGTTAGACGGTCCAAATATAACTCACAGACAGATGTGGAGACTGCGGCATCAGCGGGTCTGAGTTCGGACGTTTGCCAGTCCTGCCTCCTCCGACGGCGGAAAGCTTTGATAAAGTTTGCCCGTTGAGGCTGTCGTTGACCAACGCGATGAGGCGCACGGGAGTCCCAGGCCGGCAGGACCGGGGAGAAGCATGGGCGTCGTGCCCACGGGAGCTCCCACGTCTCCTTTGGGTTGGTGCGTTTCCGGTTGGTGCGAGACGGCGGCTCCTCAGCTGGCACTGTGCGTTGGCACTACGTCAGCTGTCCGCGCTCGCTGGCGGGGCCCGACACAGACGCGCCACGTCTTCCACGGGTGTTTTGGCATGCAGAGTCATTTCTTTATTTGACAAGTTGTATACATCCATTCAATTCCCTTTTTCATGAGGGGGTGTAAAATGATGTAGTGTAGATGTGCCTGTGATCACCTCTCTTTACAGAACTGTTTTGACAAAGGTCGCAATGAGTGAGCTAAAAATGGCGGAATTTCTTAAAAATGTACAGAACCATAAAACAAAATACACTGTACTTATTACATAATACTTTCATACTTCATATTTAGTCTTGATGGTTGGATCGATACTGTCTGTTACACTATGATAACAGTGACTGTTTTCTTTCCTCCCTAACCAATGAAAAAAACCAAAACAACCGCTTCAGGTAACAAATGTGTAATGTGAACACTATTTACAAAATAGACATTAAAAGAGTTGGTCGTTATATTACATATTTCCTCACAAACTGCCACCAAGTGGGCAGTATAAATAAATAATGAGGAAGCAGACAGGGCGGGGCCAGGGACCAGGAGGTGCCCTTTGACCTCATGTAGCACATGATCCCAGGTCCTCAACCAATCACAGTAAAAGATAGGGAAGGGGGGATAGATATAAAGAAAATCATGAACAAGGACAGAGAAAGAGAAAATCCTAGCTATCCTGGCTGCAACATCTGCTGAATTGGCGCTTTTTCTTCAGGAAGTTAAGGCATTTCAATAAAAATGAGAGTAACAAGTGTGTGGATTTTTTTTGTTCCATTTTATTGTTATTATTGTTGTTGTTGTTATTTAAGAAAAGGCACCAAATTCCTCTTGCATTTCAACGCTCACTTTGCTTTGGCAGCCGCAAATACCTCCTCAGACCGAGAAACGGCAGCGTTTATAACGAGCTTGTGTGTCCCTCGTTAACGCTTTGTGGCTGCCCTGGAGGGAGCGATCAGCAAGTGCGGTGCCAGTGAATGTGCGAGAGCGTATTAGTTGGACGGAAAGAAATTATACTTAAAAAAAAAAAAACAGCTGAATGTGTCATGACCCTATTGAACGTCCGCAAGTGAGGAAATAAATATGTTTTCCGGGCGACCGGTATGAGAACCGGGCTCTCTCCGCGGAAACATTCGGCTGCTACAGGGAGAGTGATCTTTTTTTTTCCTTTTCGCAGTGCTTTTGGAAAATACAAAAACACAGACAAACCCTGTCCTGACCCAACACACAGAGTAGACAAAATGGATAGAAATATACAGTGTGTGTGCATGTGTGTGTAGTTACTAGTATATATGCCGTTTCATGTTATACATACAATATATTTGTGCTCTTTTGCACAGTACTGAACAAACAGACAAGTACACTGACAAAATAAAAAAAGAAAACAGAGATAAAAGTTACGCACACTCACGAGAATGAAAGCGACCCCGAGGGCTGGTGCACTCCCGAAAACACTGTGGTTCCTCCTCCCAGACGCATGTGAGTGTACGTTAGTTTGTGCTACTCTCTCCTTACTTCTACTCTCTCCTTACTTCTACTCTCTCCTTACTTCATACCGTACTGCCAGCTTTGGGAGGAGAAAAGTGCGTTAAAAACGACAAACCGCCTTCTGCGCTGTCCAGTCCTCCGAAGCTCCACGCCGCCTCCACCCCGTTAAAAAAAACACCAGCCTGTTTGCGGGGGACAAGCCCCATCCGTCTATCCGTCCGACTCGTCATGTCAGTCAAGCCCTCCGACAGCGTCGGGTGGTGTGAGAGGGGCCTCGACAGAAGAACAGGCCTGCAGTATCTGGGGAGGGGGAGGGAGGAGCAGGGGGTGGAAAGTGATGGGTTCCGCGGTTCGCGACGGGCGTCAGCGCCCCCTACAGCACGGGCTCTTCCTCCATTGGCTCCTCCATGGACCTGCGGGTACAGGAAGACCAGACCACTGAAACGCGGCCTGCTCACAGCCAGCCAATCCACAGCAACGCCTTAGCCCTGCCCACCATAACAGACATCTCAATGACGTGCTACAGAAGATAGCAAGCATTACGATATACATACAAATGAGGAAGTTAATTATACTCTGTGCCAGATGTGTGTGTGTGTGTGTGAGTGTGTGTGTCTTTGACAAAGACAGCAGGCGGTGTGACTGTGAAATACAAGAAGGTCAGCAGAGTTCAGCTGCTGAGCTCACATCACAGCTACAGTAACCATCTCCCTATGTGACTGTGATAAAACGGCACCTAAGAGCTGTCGCTTTACAGCACAAGTGATGTAACTTCCAGCAAAACAAGTCCCTGTTGGTCTTCTGGTCGGGACCCAAAAAAAGTTTGACCTAATATAATAAAGTATTTCAGTCTAAAAGCACTAACTGTGTCAAAAAGGAACACTTAGTTGTTAGTAATGTACCTCAGAAATTTAATACAATGACGACAAAGTGAACAACAGGCATTTTGAAACGCAGATGGAAATTTCCGGAAGCAATGACACACTGGATGGGGGTGTGGTGCACATACCTGCTGGAGTCCTGGATTACGCCCTGCTCGGCGTCCACGGTGAGCGAGGCCATGGCCGAGACTGTGTCGGCCTCCTCCTTCTCCCTTCGCTGAGCCTCCAGCAGCGACAGGCCAGCCGCAGAGCTGAAACGCTGCACTGAGCTCCAGTGCTTGCCTGCGGGGCAGAGGAGGCTGTCACTAAGGAGGACCCTCCCCCACGCACAGACGGCAGCTGGCCTGTCCCTCGAAGGGCTCCACGGGTCCCAGCACTCACTCTGGATCTCGATGACCTTTTCCAGCGAGGTGACGGCTTTAGGACACGGTTTCTGCTGCATCACGCTCTGGGGCAGGGGATCCAGCTGCAAGAGGTGACAACCAGGGGCAGCCATGAGGACACCGGCTGGGCCTATGTGACAGGATGACGGTGGTGTGTGCGGGACGGGGCGGGGCGTACCTCCTCCCCCAGCAAGGCGGACACGCACGACTCTGAGGCGTCGCAGATCGCCGTGAGGTCGTGACCCCCCTCCAGCGCCAGGACGACACGCCCGCCCGCCAACTTCATCAGCTGTTTGGTCAGGTGACCGAAACCTGACAGGCATCATCAGTCAGAAACACTTATAAGCACTTAATTATTTATTATAATTAATTATACATGCTTAATTAAACAATTGAGGGTCAGGGGGTAACCAGTAAATGTGCAGGATATAAAGGTCAGACCACTGGTGAGCCTGCAGGTCACATGCAGCCTGAACAGCGCCCCCTGTAGGCACACACAGTGACGGCGACGTTCACTCACATTTGGCTGTGACAGAGTACCCCCCCAGAGGGGACTGATGGCCCTCGACGGCGTCGAATCCAGCTGACACCAGCACCACGTCCGGGGAGAACTCGTTGGCGATGGGCATCACCACAGTCCTAGGCAAGGTGAGATAAGAAAGGAAGAGAAAGATAGGAGAGAAAGAGAGAGAGAGCATTAGGCAGAAGCCCGCCACAGGGTGGCAGTGTGGGCCAGCAGCTGCGGCAGCTCACACAGCCCGCATGCCAGTGGGGACGGTGGGAGGGGTGTTAACACCCCACGGTCGACTGGCGGTCTTCACCTGCATTGCGACAGGCGAGGCAGTTTCAGATGGCATCCACGGTGCGCAGAACCCCCCTCACACATACCAGACTCACACCGCCCGCGTCACCGCTACAGCGCCTGTCCCTCAGCCGGATCTGTACCTGAAGGCGGTCAGATACTCCACATCCCCCATGGGAGGGTCCACGCCGCCCGTCCACGCAATGTTCACGTTGTAGCCCACTCCCGGGCCAGTCCCCACCTGCGGGCGCAGACACAGAAGTGGACCTGGTCAGTGTCGCTCCGGGGGTCGGGAAGGGGGACGTACTGGAGAAATGCAGCGATTCTTCTCAAACTTCTGAGTGACTGATGCTCAAGAACAGAACAGAACAGATTCCTGCACTACAACAGAGACATCTCAAGTATCGAAATAGTGCAAGTGAAAATATAAATAATAAATAAACACACACAATTCATCTGGATTTGGAGATTCTCGGAAATAGGCAGGTCACAGTGGAAACACAGAAGATCCTCAGCACTGAAAGATTGAAACAGATTCAAAATATACTATCAATTGCCATGAGGTATATATATATGTGTGTGTGTGTGTGTGTGTGTGTGATGATTTATAAGCCGGTAATGGTAATTATAAAACTGGTAATAATGAAATGGAAGCTATGGACCAGCAGTCAGAACTGGTTGATATTTTCTCATTTTCTCAGTACCCTACCCCATAGCAGCATGTTGGAAAATAAAATAGCAGCAATACAAACAAATTAGGCCAAAAAAACCAGAGGGAGGGACAGTGAGACAGGGGGACAGTGAGAGAGGGGGACAGTGGGACAGTGAGACAGTTAGACAGTGAGACAGGGGGACAATGGGACAGTGAGACAGGGGGACAGTGGGACAGTGAGACAGGGGGACAGTGGGACAGTGAGAGAGGGGGACAGTGAGACAGTGGGACAGTGAGAGAGGGGGACAGTGGGACAGTGGGAGAGGGGGACAGTGGGACAGTGAGACAGGGGGACAGTGGGACAGTGAGAGAGGGGGACAGTGAGAGAGGGGGACAGTGGGACAGGGGGACAGTGAGAGAGGGGGACAGTGAGAGAGGGGGACAGTGAGACAGGGGGACAGTGGGACAGTGAGACGGGGACAGTGGGACAGTGGAACACAGGGTGGACCAAGAAAATGAAGGACAACCTCCTCAGGGGCTCCGCTGCCGGGGAAGAAGTTGCCGTCGTCGTAGCGATGCAGGGAGATATAGAGCACGTTGGGGTCGCTGTAGAAGGCCTGCTGGCTGCCATTGCCATGATGGATGTCCTGCAGGAGAGGAGGACTCCGTCAGACACGCCCATCCCCGCCTGCGCAAGGGCGCGCCCTGCAGTCCGAGGGGCCGATACACTCACCCAGTCCACGATGAGGATCTTCCCCACGTTCAACTTCTGCTGAAGCAGCTTGGCAGCGATGGCCACTGAGTTGAAGAAGCAGAAGCCCCTGCATGTGTGAGGGTGACGGAAAGGGACAGGTCAGGCTGGCGATACGCGGCACAGGCCGCCCCCCAACCAGCAACGTCAAGAGAGACAGGGGATACGTACATAGCTGTGGACTCCTCTGCGTGGTGACCGGGGGGACGCACCACCGCAAAGCCGTTCTGTTTGGGAGATGGGGAGGGGGGGGCAGAGGTGCAGTCATTCAATATCACTCAGTTCCTCCATTGCAGAAAGTACGAGGTAGCTTACGGGGACTCGACGGGATGTGGGTGAATAGGCAGGCAGGCAAGCGGGTGGATAGGCGGGCAGTTAAGCTGTCTAGCGGGCAGGTAGGCTGGCAGATAGGCTGGTTAGCGGGCGGGTAGGCTGGCAGATAGGCTGGTTAGCGGGCGGGTAGGCTGGCAGATAGGCTGGTTAGCGGGCGGGTAGGCTGGTTAGCGGGCGGGTAGGCTGGCAGATAGGCTGGTTAGCGGGCGGGTAGGCTGGCAGATAGGCTGGTTAGCGGGCGGGTAGGCTGGTTAGCGGGCGGGTAGGCTGGCAGATAGGCTGGTTAGCGGGCGGGTAGGCTGGCAGATAGGCTGGTTAGCGGGCGGGTAGGCTGGCAGATAGGCTGGTTAGCGGGCGGGTAGGCTGGCAGATAGGCTGGTTAGCGGGCGGGTAGGCTGGCAGATAGGCTGGTTAGCGGGTGGATAGGCGGGCAGTTAAGCTGTCTAGCGGGCGGGTAGGCTGGCAGATAGGCTGGTTAGCGGGCGGGTAGGCTGGCAGATAGGCTGGTTAGCGGGCGGGTAGGCTGGTTAGCGGGCGGGTAGGCTGGTTAGCGGGCGGGTAGGCTGGTTAGCGGGCGGGTAGGCTGGTTAGCGGGCGGGTAGGCTGGCAGGCGGGCATATAGGCAGGCTAGGGGCGAGTAGGCAGGCAGGGAGGTGGGTAAGTGGCCGGGCAGGCAGGGAGGTGGGTAGGCGGCCAGGTAGGTGGGCAAACGGGCAGGTAGGCGGCCAGGTAGGTGGGCAAACGGGCAGGCAGGCGGGTGGGCAGGCAGGCGGGCACATGGGCACCAGGTGCATTTACCTTGAGCTCTCCAGCAGCCACCTTGAAGGCCAGCTCAATGACGCAGCCCACCGCCATGCGCACTGCGCTGGAAGAGTGCATCTCATTCCACACTGTGTCACTGTCCACCTGCAGGGGGCAGCAGTCAGATGCCACAGGGCACTCAGCACTTCTTTGCCGAGGCAATGTCCCTCATACTATAAAAGCTTCTACGTTTCAGTAATCACACATTCCTATATTAAGACTCTTGAAAAGACTCTTTTTTTTGCATCATACTGAAGGAAAAAAGGTAAAACAAATGGAATACCTTTCTGTATATACCTTATATAATTTAACTTTTAAGGGAGGTAAGTAAATCTTCTGCAGTTATGCTTGTTATGAAAAACTGCATTACTGCCACCGTGCTGCACTGCAGTGTAAAAGCAGATCTGAGTCACAGTCAGGAAGGAGCCAATCAGAATCTGGCTGTACCAAAGGGGCTAAAACCATGGCTGGGTGTGGACGTCACGCCAACCCCAAAGCACGTAACCCTCCGAGGCTTGAACCCCGCCCCCCCCCCCCCTTCCTATGCCCCTATGACTCACCCCGATGCCTCCGCAGGGCAGCACCGCGTACATCTTCTGGCTGATGGGACCTGGAAGAGACAGAGCAGACATGAGAGGAAAGGTCAGGGAGCAGAATGACCGCGTCCACAGACCCCTCCTTGTTTTTGCTGCAGCAGAAGTTCAGCTCAGTGTAACTCTGACAGAAACGGTGACGCCAATAACAGCACAAGCAGTTTTATTAAAATTACTACACAGGAGAATCATCTTACTGGGATTATTTATACGAGGAAGCACATACAGCAGATATGCCTTAAAAATATATGCAAACATATATACACAAACTCATACGTGTCTGTGATAACCAAATCAAATACTGCACGTACACATGCAGGGAGCAGGAATCGAGCCCCCAGTCCTTGAGATGTGAACCCACTATGCCCCCACATACATATATATAAACAGATAAATATATACTGCATGCACTAAATGCACATCAAAAACCATCACCGTCGAACACTGCAGAGTTAAAGGTCAAGGGCTCTACCCTAAAACTGAGCTTCCGTCTGCCTGATTAGTGTCCTTTTCAGTGCTTACAATCTGGTGTTCTTGACATAAATCATTTATTACAAAGTGAATAATTAATCTCACACAGGTGGCACAGGAAAGCTGAAATTCACATATACGCAGCCCCTCCCAAAGCTGAGGGTGATCATGTATCAGAAATTAATCGAAATTTTTCAACTTCAACCTGCACTCAGACCATAAAGATCATCTTCCACTGATCCGTTTTATAAAACTTGGGTCAAATGTTCGACATCACAGGCGGGGACCACAGTCACCTCGCGGATGACCTCACACCCGCAAAGGGAGCCATCTCGGACTCCAGCGTGGAAAGGACGCTGTTCACATCTGGACCCACCATCAAGGTTTCACAAACAGAACGCGATGATTCACGGTCGGAGGAGGGGGGTGGCAGTGGTGGGGGCTCACATCTCCCAGGGCTAAAAATACACCTGGCCATCAGAGGCACTCATCGTTCAGAACACATCAAGCTGTGTATGAGTGTGTGACCAAAGGCTGCTCTGCAGAGTCGAGACCTTGGAGAGTCTGTGATGCAGCCTGCATTTATCATTCAGGAGTTGTCCGCACGCCCACATGAGCTTGCTCAGAGAGACACGCACACACTCGGCTCACACACTCGTTACGGCACACAAAGACACACATTCCCCCCAAGCACACCCATGCACGAACAGAGATGATGATTCACCTAAGAGCTTTTTGCTGTCCAGCTTCTGCCTGTTGAGAGGACTGGTGCCATATAGCAGGGCGTGATGTTCTGAATGGACCGTCTGGATCTCGTCTAGGGTAGCTTTCCTTCCCCGGATCCTCTGCTTAGACAACACGCTCATATATAAACCCAATCATATAAAGGATCCCAGATTGAAGATTAAGACTGATTGTCCTATAGTCCTCCGACCAGCAGGGGGCCCCGCCCTCACCTCGCAGCGATTGAGCAGCCCCGTCTCTTGCAGCCGTGACCACACGCTCTGGATCCTCCCGGCGTGCTCTGGGTGTATGTTCGTGTTCCCGCACATGCACTGGTGCTTCAGCATGAACGTGTCGTACACCACACCTGTGATGGTTGAAGGAGACCATTCATATTACCAGCCATAACCAACATTTCCTGTCATATCTACATAGTCCACGTCACGTTTGTGCAGCACTGTTCCCATCGTTCATTTAAGCGATAAATCCCAGCTTCTGTTTCAGTGCCCTTTAACCTAGAGTGTAATAAGCTGCTTCCCATGTTCATCCTGATTTCCTGATTCATCCCATCTTCGATGCTGCATGTTCTGACCAGGCCTTCATAAAAGCTACACAGACGAGGTGCCCCTGCACAAAGGTGTCACTCTCTCCCCGCTACATCTGCTGTAATTTAATAGGTGACCATTAGAAAGGAAAGCCCTATTCAAACAGACATTAGGCTACAGGCTGGCTGGGTGACCATTACCCAGCAAACAGGATGACGTCATATTTATCAGAGCCAGGGAGGATACAGGCACACTGGTATGACATTACTGCTGTGTGATTACTGACCGAATCGAGCAAGTTCCAGTGCAGTCTCACCTGTAGTGAAGAGAGGCTTCACAGCAAGTTCACTCATGGGGGGGCCTTTAAGGTTGGCCGAGGCCGGGGAGGACTGGGCCCTTCCCAAAGGCCTGTGGGGCATGCCGGTGATCGACAAGGACGCCTGGAAAAGGTGGAGCTGCTGCAGGTGCTGCTGGTCTGAAAACTGTAGTGGGGGGGGGGGGGGGGGGGGGGGTAGAGAATGATGGATCGAAAGGAGTAAGACCAATTGTGAGCAGATTCTAAATACAGATACTTATTACCCAGATCATACTGGGAGAAAAAAGAAAAACTATGAATCCATTGTGCTGCACACTGCCCATCAAAGGAGAGAAACTGCATGAGGCAGGGCAGGGCGGCCGAGTGGGGCGGGGAGGGCGAGTGGGGCGGGGAGGGCGGGACTAGCCGCTCAAGACAGAGTAGCACCTTATATGTGCAGCTCGGCGACTGCCTGATGGGGCTGCGCTTTGTCAGCCAGGGGCTGCGTCTGCACTGCCTCTGTAAACATGCGGGCGAGCAAGCAGGATCTGCGCTCTGTCAGGATGCTCAGCACTGAGCCCCCAGGCTCGGGGCTGTGGGGGGGCGGGGGGGGGGAATGATGGGTAACACACACACACAGCGGTCCCTGTCCGTGGCTCGCCGGAGAGACACGGGAAGAGTGCTTGACTGCGCGTTTGAAGCGGCAGTGCGGCGCCCCCCCCCTCCTCCTCGTTATGAATGGGCAGCCAACACCGAGGGAGGGGCTGCAGAACAGGCTTACTCTCCCCCATTGAGATTCACGCCTCTGTCCTCCATGAGCTCATCTGTATTCAGGGGGAGCAGCGGATGAGGAGAACAGTATTAAGGACAGAGAGAAGACAGACATTTGGGGGGGGGGCCGGGGGGGGACGAGTCTGCAGGGAGGGGCTCTGCGTTTCTGCGGCTGACTTCAATAACGTCCTTAAGGCTGCGATTTTGGGCCATGCTGCCCGATACGCGACACACGTAACAGACACGCGACACACGTAACAGACACGCGTGCACGTTGCCGTTTTAAAAGTGCGGCTGTGAAGACCTCGAATCCTGGTGGGCTAATATTGGGGGGGGGGGGAACAAGGAGATGGGAGTTTGTGCGTGTGTGGGGGGGCGGGGGCAGAGCATTAGTCATCCAGAGATGAGTCAGAGACGAGCCCATTCACAGTCCTGTACTCACTGAGACGGGAAAGCGAGGTGGGAGGGGCCAGTGTGTGCGTGTGAGAAAGAGAGAGTGACCAAGCGGGGGGGCTCACACCCCCCCCAGACCCTCCTCTGACATTTCGCTGGCTGACAGCGGCACTGCTGAAGGGCTCACTGTGCCTACGATGTCCACACACTCACCACCTTGCGCCTCATCTAGTGGTGACAGGAAACACGTCTACGCCGAGCTGCCCCATTAGCTCATTTTTATTGACAACCCCGCTGCACACACACACACACACACACACACACACACACGTGCAAACACACACACGCTGCATTAATGCACCTGTGATTCCAGCCTTGGAGAGATAAGCACTGATTATATGAGCAGCATGCCCCCCCCTCGGCCGGCGTGGCCCACCCTTCCCCAGCAGAACTGAACTGAGCTGTCTGTCACTTTTTCATTAGCGGGACAAACAGCGCCGCGGCCACTGGGGGGCGACCAGCACAGCCGCCGCACATCCAGCCGCACTCTGACTCATGGGGATGAGTCACCTGAAGGCGGGGGAATCTGAACAACACCCCCCCCCCCCCCACCGCCCCGCTATCGAACCTCTTCGCTATTGTCTGTACATATTCAATGGACGAGGACGGCTCGTTTCAGGAGACCCGACCCCACACCCCATGTGATTCACTGCTGCTGTTGCTCACCTTTCCTCATCTGCGGGGTGCACACAAGCAGCGACTGGGCCAATCTCAGATCCCTTGACTGCACTTCCTGCTAAGCAATCTTCAAGGACATTGAAATGCAAACGCCTGTGTGCAGGAGAGGCTGTCCCACAGAGAGCCTGATCACCGACGCCCTGCTGGCTTTCAAATTCCATGAATTATTTCTTTCTAACACCTAAGTTTGTGGATCCGGATTTTGCCGGAGTCACGAGCCGCCAAAGCCCGAGCTAAACGGGCAGATTAGCATAAACACAATAAGAGCGCAGGCATCTCGACGGACGCCCGCGGCACTCCAGCCCACGCGTGTCACATTTGGGCCCCTGGCTCCTTCTGCTATTTTTATCGCTCTGACGTGCCTTTTTAAAAATACGAACGTGAGGCGGATCTCGCCACGTGTTCGGGAAGTGCCAAGGTGCAGCTCTGTGTCCTGGAGAGGAGATCCGCCATAAACGGTGCGGAGAAATAACCAATAACTGGGCACCAGAAGAGAAAAAGTTTTTATGGTGATCATATAAACTCATCACCTGGGAGTAGGGGATGCCGTGCTCATCATCCTCACGCAGCTCGTCCTCGTCCTCATCTTCCTCCACGTCACTCTCCGTGTTCTCGTCCTTCAGCGTGATTGGCTCTGAGAGAGATGAGACTTCGCCCGGCCTATCGGACGGCAGTTCCTGGCCCTCCCTCATCAGCTCCAGGCCCTCGATCCGGTCCTCCTGCATCTCGGCCGTCTCCGTCAGCTCCTCCTCCGTCTCTTCCGGGTGGCTTGGGGGCTGACGAGGCAGCTCCGTGCCTTTGGAGAGCATCTTTGGGGAAGGAAGGGGGGGAGGGGGGGTCGTTTTAGCCTTGGCTGTCTGTAAAATCACTGCGAGGTCATGGCACCCCACAGTTAGTCATCAGGCAGTGCCGGATAAACAAGTCCGAGGACAGCAGCATGACCATGTCACATATTACAGCTGTGTACATGCTTGTCATCAGATCAGACGTCAGCATGCCCAACCTAAGACCTCACCTGTACCGAAATAATTAAAAAGAGAAAAATACTAACTACAGGCAGACAATCAGAGGCGAAAATAAGCGCAAACACGCAGGCAAGACGGGCGGAAGGCACGCTCCTCACGCCCACCTTGTTGAGCTGGATCTGCTGCTGGTACTGCTTCTGCTTCTCCAGGAAGTGCTGGTGCTGCTGTTGCATGACCAGGTGCTGCAGGGCCTGCGGACTCTGGGGCAGCGGCGCTGACTGCGTGCGGCTCAGCGGTCGGTGCCGCGGCAGCTTGTTCACCGTCCGCATGCCGGACGACGTCCGCTCGCCACCCACCAGGGGCGACTGCCCGTAGATCGGCACTGCAGAGGGGACACACATAATGGGAATGTCACACACTGGACATCTCATACCGCGACTAACAGGCCCCGCAGAGGGACACACATAATGGGAATGCCACACGCTGGACATCTCATACCGCGACTAACAGGCAGTGCAGAGGGACACACATAATGGGAATGTCACACGCTGGACATCTCATACTGCGACTAACAGATGCTCCATGGGTCGTCAGCATCCGTATGTGTTAGCCTGTGACAGCTGGCTGCCAGTGCATTAGTATGTGTGGGGGAGGACCTGGGGGGGCTTCCAGGTCTGTGGGGCACCAGGGACACAGGGTTCATGAGGGTGCTGTTAGAAGGGAAGGTGTGTACAGACAGGGAACAGGTAAGAGAAACGAGTGGTGTGCAGGTGAGGCTGGGGAGCAGAGGTGTATACAGACGAGAGGGTGTACAGGTGAGGCTGGGGGGCAGAGGGGTATACAGACGAGAGGGTGTACAGGTGAGGCTGGGGGGCAGAGGTGTATACAGACGAGAGGGTGTACAGGTGAGGCTGGGGGGCAGAGGTGTATACAGACGAGACGGTGTGCAGGTGAGGCTGGGGATCAGAGGTGTATACAGACGAGAGGGTGTACAGGTGAGGCTGGGGAGCAGAGGTGTATACAGACGAGAGGGTGTATAGGTGAGGCTGGGGGGCAGAGGTGTATACAGACGAGAGGGTGTACAGGTGAGGCTGGGGGGCAGAGGTGTATACAGACGAGAGGGTGTACAGGTGAGGCTGGGGGGCAGAGGTGTATACAGACGAGAGGGTGTGCAGGTGAGGCTGGGGGGCAGAGGTGTATACAGACGAGAGGGTGTGCAGGTGAGGCTGGGGGGCACAGATGTATACAGACGAGAGGGTGTACAGGTGAGGCTGGGGGGCAGAGGTGTATACAGACGAGAGGGTGTGCAGGTGAGGCTGGGGGGCAGAGGGGTATACAGACGAGAGGGTGTACAGGTGAGGCTGGGGGGCAGAGGTGTATACAGACGAGAGGGTGTGCAGGTGAGGCTGGGGGGCAGAGGTGTATACAGACGAGAGGGTGTACAGGTGAGGCTGGGGAGCAGAGGTGTATACAGACGAGAGGGTGTGCAGGTGAGGCTGGGGGGCAGAGGTGTATACAGACGAGAGGGTGTGCAGGTGAGGCTGGGGGGCAGAGGTGTATACAGACGAGAGGGTGTACAGGTAAGGCTGGGGGGCAGAGGTGTATACAGATGAGAGGGTGTACAGGTGAGGCTGGGGGGCAGAGGTGTATACAGATGAGAGGGTGTACAGGTGAGGCTGGGGGGCAGAGGTGTATACAGACGAGAGGGTGTGCAGGTGAGGCTGGGGGGCAGAGGTGTATACAGACGAGAGGGTGTGCAGGTGAGGCTGGGGGGCACAGATGTATACAGACGAGAGGGTGTACAGGTGAGGCTGGGGGGCAGAGGTGTATACAGACGAGAGGGTGTGCAGGTGAGGCTGGGGGGCAGAGGTGTATACAGATGAGAGGGTGTGCAGGTGAGGTTGGGGGGCAGAGGTGTATACAGACGAGAGGGTGTACAGGTGAGGCTGGGGGGCAGAGGGGTATACAGACGAGAGGGTGTACAGGTGAGGCTGGGGGGCAGAGGTGTATACAGACGAGAGGGTGTGCAGGTGAGGCTGGGGGGCAGAGGTGTATACAGACGAGAGGGTGTACAGGTGAGGCTGGGGGGCAGAGGGGTATACAGACGAGAGGGTGTACAGGTGAGGCTGGGGGGCAGAGGTGTATACAGACGAGAGGGTGTGCAGGTGAGGCTGGGGGGCAGAGGTGTATACAGACGAGAGGGTGTACAGGTGAGGCTGGGGGGCAGAGGTGTATACAGACGAGAGGGTGTACAGGTGAGGCTGGGGGGCAGAGGTGTATACAGACGAGAGGGTGTACAGGTGAGGCTGGGGGGCAGAGGTGTATACAGACGAGACGGTGTGCAGGTGAGGCTGGGGATCAGAGGTGTATACAGACGAGAGGGTGTACAGGTGAGGCTGGGGGGCAGAGGTGTATACAGACGAGAGGGTGTACAGGTGAGGCTGGGGGGCAGAGGTGTATACAGACGAGAGGGTGTACAGGTGAGGCTGGGGATCAGAGGTGTATACAGACGAGAGGGTGTACAGGTGAGGCTGGGGAGCAGAGGTGTATACAGACGAGAGGGTGTATAGGTGAGGCTGGGGGGCAGAGGTGTATACAGACGAGAGGGTGTACAGGTGAGGTGAGAGGGGCACCTGCAAGCAGCGCACTCTGCTGGCGGGCCTGTTCCAGCAGTAACACGTGTTGCAGCAGGGATGAGTGGCCATGGCTGTTGGCCGGCGCCGGCTCGGCGTCATGGGGCACGCCGGGTGGCAGGCACGCGGGCAGGGATGAGGCGCTAACAAAGGCCCCTGTCAGGGCGCCCCCCTGCCGCATGGTCTGGATGGCCTGGCGCTCCGCCTCCTGCTGGGCGGACAGTTTCTGTGGGGGCTGGAAGAAAGGAGGACATGCTGAATGGTCAGAACACCCTCCGAGCAAAGTACCACCAAAAGAAGTAGGTGTCACATGATCGGAAGCTAATGACACTTCTGCTAGAGGTAGATGAAGCAAACGGCACGTCAGCTTGATGTGTGACCAGGCGTCTTCCTGCCTCTCAGTGGCATTACTGTTGTCTGAACCAACTAAGCTGGTGATCCGGAAGCCGCTGACTGTGTGAAGTAATTATGTGGAATTCAAGCTTACGGACTGACAGCCGCAAAGTGCTGACAGCTCCCAGGGGGACGGACACACTTACGATACCAAGAAGCCACCGTGTCACTGAGAACTCCCTGGAGAAATTCGGGGGGGCGGCCGGGGCAGCACTTACAGCGATGCTGGAGCTGGCGGCCGTCACAGAGGCTGGGAGGCCCAGGGAGATGTTGGGCAGCGAGGGGGAGGTGTACAGGCTGAGCTGGCTGGCAGATCCATCCACGCTCATGGTCTGGTGCTGGGAGCGTAGGTGCTGTGGGGAGGGGGGCAAGCAATCTTTTGGCATAAACTCAATGCTCAATGGAAAAGCTTTCTTTTTGCGTCATCATTTACACAAAACAAGCTGAGCACCTTACTGGGCAATAAACGGCTCAGTATTCAGTGTCCCATTACGTGACCCTCCCCCCCCGTCTAGGGTGATGTGACCTCCTCTTCCTATAAACAGTGCTTTGCACTTTCTTATGATCTTTCCCGAGGATGATTTCAGCCCTGGAATTGTCGAAGGCCAGCGGACCCCACTGAAAACACTCCATAGGTGTGAACAAGGCTGGCTGACATGAATCACATCAAACCTGCTGGTCTGTAGAGCTAAAGAACATGGTGACTCGGTTTGTCTTTTAGTGTGGAGTCTCGGACACACCTCATGATACAGGAGGAGGAAAATGCAGTGGCAGAAAATCACCATGCCGAAAAGCAAGCAAACAAATGAACCGACCGGCTGAGTTAGGTTGCCAGCCTGAGAAGGGGAAGTGTTAGGCAGGCAGGTGGCCACGCCCTCCCACTGGCATGGTGCCCACGCGGGGCTCGCCGCTGAACTCATCGTCATCCCGACAAGACGGAGAAGCCAATTAAAAGGCATCGGGGGCAAGTCGCGGCAGTGCGGGGGCTGTCACTGATATCACTGTCACACCCTGAACTCACGACGGCTGCGGCAACAACAGTATTTCGGCCTGGACCTGCCTGAGATGCGTTATTTGTTTGTTTTCTTCCCGCCGAGCGCCTTCATATTCAGCCGTGGTCGAGAATGGCTGAGGAAGCGGATCGTTAGGAATACTCAGAACGCAAGTCGTCTCCAAAAAGGCCGAAATGACTCATGCAGTTAATTGCAACCAATCAGGATCCGATTGCAGGTAATTTCTCGCAATCAGTCTGAAACTGTACTTGAAGCGCGTTTATGACGGCTGGGTGTAAACGCGAAGCCCTGCAATCTGCGGCCGTTCATTGAATGGGATGCATTCAGCCCCAAACCAAGAAAACAATAACACTATTCTTATAGCAGCGATTTATTCATAAGCCCCTTCTAGATGTTCCTACCCCGCTGAGGCTGCGGAGAACGAGGCGTTCGGGCCCGGAGACACCCTCCTCATTCAGCTCGGAGGCAGAAAGTCGCTACGCTCGCGTATGAAGCAGGTCCAGAGAATAGGCAGAACCACTCGGAAAGAGCAGCACCAGCAGACCCCGGGGGAAATAACAGGTACTGGTCTGCCCCCCGCAGTGGTGAACATGTGACTTCACAGCCCAGCATGGGGCCATGGAGCTGGGGCGCTGCTGCACATGTGGTGTCACCCATTTTTGAGTCGTCATACAAGCAGTGTGAGGCAGCGTGAGGCAGTGTGAGGCAGTGTGTACATAAATGTGCCACAAAGCAACACCTGTGCTTCCCCATTGCAGTTAGGGTGACTAGATAATCCATGTCAGGGGGGACACTTCAGCTAGGACAGCATTTGTAAACTACCATTTCAATCAAAAGGACCTGGATTTCACTTAAATACTTGCTGTGTGCTGATTGGTCAGCCTCCTATAATCATGCATGTGCCACTAATGTTAATTTGAAACAGCTGGATGAGTCTTTCAATCATGGAAACAAACCAGTCAAAGCACAAGAGGAGCTGAAATATTTAGCCAAGCACAGGAGCCTTTCAGTTTGAGAGTAGTTTGTAAAACCTGAAGTAGCTCAATGAGTCCACCTTGACATGGAAGCCATGATGGTCATCCTAACTGCGGTACACATGGGCACAATGTTTACAGATGGACAATAATAGCCACAACAGAAACAGTAACAACAATAATGGTAAAACCACAACAACGTTAACATTATCAACATAATCATTAATAATTACAGCTAAGCAACAAAATTATTTAAAGCAACTTACACAGTTAATTACCCATTTTAAAATAATTACCCAAATATGGTACCCTCATATGATAATTAATAATAATTACCCTAATGTTATTACTGAAGCGGTTCTTTGGTCGCTCAGCCTGCCGGCCTATGAAGCGGGAGGGTGGGGGGGAAGCCTCCCTTACCTTGTTGTGGATGTTGGGCACAGAGCCGCTGGACCCATTCTCGGCGATGGCGCTGTTGGAGCTGTTGGGGGAACTAGGCCCAGAGCCAGGGGCGCTGCTGCACATGGAGGACACTGCAAGGACACAAGCGCAGGCCTCAGAAACCGCCCCCCCCCTCTAATGTCACGTGGTACCTCCTCCCAGCGGGGGGGAGGGGGGGACGTCAACATGTGGTGCTACGAGCGGCTTGTTTGATGCTGTTAAATTAACAGCATCCGGGGGGGATGGCAGTGCCCCCATCAGGGTCTGCGCTGCCACCGAGATGCAAGCGCTTCCTAGAAATATTGCTGTTTTTTCTCTGTAAATGTGCTTGGAAGCCCTTAAAGAGGAAGCGCGCTTTCATACGCGGCTTCTCACATCTCCCTACAGCTGGGCACCACGGGTCATCCTGTGCGGATCAGTCTGTACTTGGCAGCATCTCATTGTGGCAACTGAGCGTTCTGTGCCTGTCTCGTATACACACACACACACACACACACACACACACACACACACACACACTAAATTCAGGTGCTGAAACCCCAGACTGAATTCAGAGGGGGAAATTCCAAAGGTGCTGCTGAATTTCCCCGTCCTTCACCGAACATTAACCCCCCCACCCTGCCCACACGCTCCTCTGCCCCAGTCCCTCAGCTGACCCTCTCCCCTTCCAGGGGGATTATTTTAGTAATCCTCAGCGTCCTCCCTGAAAATGAAAAAAATGTAAACCATCTGCTTGTTTTCCAAAACTTCAACAAACGCGGCCCTGTGGCCCCTGTGGCCCCGCCGGGCCCCTAATAGCCAGGGCTATTTTTATCCGCAGCCTCTGGCCTCATTAGGGATACAGCAACAAAACGATGGCCTAACACATTAAATGCTACCACCCTCCCTGTATGTGCGGCAAGACTAACTCCCCCCCTCCCCCCCCGACGCTTTGGGTACAGTCCAGTTTTTACAGTCTATGGTTTTCATATGAACATTTTTTTTTAGTTTGTGTGGGTTTATAAAAATCTCAGTGCTGGGTAATTATTATCCAGAACCGATATAATCAGAATGCTATAGTTAACTTTACAGCCCAGCATATTATTAAAAAGATTAGCCACATTCTGGGGACCTCTCAAGTGTCACATGGTCGGGGGTCTCTCTACACAATGCTGCGATAATGCCGCTTGACTCGCTGATAAACATGTAACAATAAAATTTAACTAAAAGCAGGGGATTACCAAAAAAAAAAACACCTTCATATGTTACTTCACTCACTGGATGCTGATGAGGTATTTAGGAAACTCACAGCTCCTTAAGAGAGCAAAAAAACCAAAAGAGCTGCAACTTATTGATTTGACTTAATTGTCTTAAAGACCGATGTGAGTAACTTTTGTTTAATTTGTCAAGGAGAGCCATTTGCAGAGCTTTGAACAAAAAGATATCATCAAAAAATGTGGTGACTGAAGATGTTTTCATCTTAATGAAGTGGCGAAGGTGGACGGCGAGCAGCGGGACTCTGGTGGCCCTCGGCTGCATGTGGGCTATACCTGTGATCTCGATGGCTCTCTTCTTGAAGGTGCTGATGACGGTGCCGTCCTTGCGTCTGAGGAGGGGGCTGCTGCGCCGCTCGGCCACCTTCTGTTTTAACCGGGAGCGCACCTTCAGGTTGGGCTCGGACGCTGGGGGTGGGGAGCAGGGAGAGGGCCCATCAGCATCACTTACACTGTGGCGGTGCAGCCCGAGCCAGGAGCCAACCCCGTCTGCTCGTCATCGGAGAGAGCGACTGGTCTGGACTGAAGCAGCTCTTGGCAGGAGCCCTAATGTGGAGGCTTCGTCATCAGGATTACCAAGTGCCTGTCATCTAAAGCCCCCCTACCCCCCAGCCATTCACATTTAAAGACACTATCACTCACCCCCAACACACACACTGCACCCCCTAACTTAAAATCACCAAAACCGCAGAAGTCACCTGCTCAAGAGTGCGACACCCGTTCACCGGGCGAGCCTGGGCATCCTGCTGCTCTTTGGTCTGTTTTAGCTCTGCTGTCACCCCCACCTGGATTTACCTCCAGGATCATGCAGAAAGGCCTCACTTCACATCCATTTAAAGGGTTTAAAGACGTAGCGGACAAACAAGATAATTCCTAGTTAAGGCCAGGCTGCCAATCGCACTATTTCTGGTTATGTCATTTGCCATATTCTGCAGCCAAACTTTTACGTAGGAATGTAATCGTGAAGTTTCCTGGCTCCGACTCAGAAGAACTGTGTACGAATATGTCTAAAGAGAAGCAGGAATGCCACATTTTTTTCTGTCTCATTTCCATTTTTAAAATAAGAATCGCCTCGCGTCCTCCCACCACTGTGCCGGCAAGTGTACGGCAGTGATACCGGTTCAGACAGGCTGAGGCGAGGGCTGCTGGGAGCCGCCATCATCGCCCGATGGCTGCCAGTCCTTGCGGGCTGCCGCCGATTCCGGGCGAGCGGCGAAACAAGCAGGGAGTGCGGCAGCCACAAGCGCCGCACGTAACAAGATTTTGAGCCAGGAATCATTAACGAGAAGCCGTCCGGCAGCTGGCCGCTGCACCCCCACTCCGAACGGCAGAAACAGAGCTCTGTTTTGCCGACAGATTTTCACCGGTTTCTTTCCGGAAAGCTGGAGGAGAACTTGGACCACACCTTGAAGCCAAGCACCACACCGGTATGGACTGCGATGGCACCAAACTCCATGCATTCCCATGGATACCATGTGAGACATCATTAGCCCACCGACTGCGGCAACAACACAGGCAGTGTTACCGGCCTTCGAGATCCGTCAGGAAAAGATCCATAACAGTGGCGAGAATCATTGACAGCACAGGGCACCATTCAGCTAAACATGGGCAAGGAGGCAGCAAAACTCAACAGCAACCAGCTCCATCAAAGCCCCAGACTGGCAGGGAACCTGTCCCAAGACCCCGCTTGCTCTGTGGACAAAGTACTAAAATAAATCCAACCAAATCACAACAAAAACGGGATCAGAAACAACTAGGACAAAATGGCTCAGTTTAATTACAAAAGGCTCAGTTTAATTTGGTAAAATTTGCCATCTTTCGGGTGACCAGGAAGTGACGCCTATAAGTGTGTTAGCCAGACGTCAGGAGAAGGGGAACCTCACCGAATTCAGGGTGTGGGGGCTGGAAGGAAAATAGGAAAATGGGACAGGGGTAGGGGTGCTCTGTGTGGTAGGGGGAGTGATGAGGAATGAGGTGTGAAGAAAAAGGGATCAACAAAAGGAAGGAAGGAGGGGAGTGTGGCAGGGAAGGGGGCGTGTCAGGGAGGGGTGTGACAGGGAAGGGGGCGTGTCAGGGAGGGGTGTGACAGGGAAGGGGGCGTGTCAGAGAGGGGAGTGTGACAGGGAAGGGGCATGTCAGGGAGGGGGTGTGACAGGGAAGGGGGCGTGTCAGGGAAGGGGTGTGACAGGGAAGGGGGCATGTCAGGGAGGGGGTGTGACAGGGAAGGGGGTGTGACAGGGAGGGGGGGCAAGGAGGGGGTGTAGCAGGGAAGGGGGTGTGTCAGGGAGGGGGGGCAAGGAGGAGGTGTGACAGGGAGGGGTGCGTGACAGGGAAGGGGGCGTGTCAGGGAGGGGGGGCAAGGAGGGGGTGTGAAAGGGAAGGGGGCGTGTCAGGGAGGGGTGTGACAGGGAGGGGGGCGTGTGACAGGGAAGGGGGCATGTCAGGGAGGGGGGGCAAGGAGGGGGTGTGGCAGGGAAGGGGGTGTGTCAGGGAGGGGGGGCAAGGAGGGGGTGTGGCAGGGAAGGGGGTGTGTCAGGGAGGGGGGGCAAGGAGGAGGTGTGACAGGGAGGGGTGCGTGACAGGGAGGGGGGCGTGACAGGGAAGGGGGCATGTCAGGGAGGCAGGGCTCACCGGTCTTGCGAAGCGGGAAGTCATCTTTGCCATCGTAGGTCCCGAGCAGGGGGGGCAACTTGTAAGAGGGCGGTGTCCCAGGGGTATTGCTCTGGGGAGGTGAGCTCTGGTCCAGAGATGTATGGTGGGCCCCCCTGAAATCCATAGAATGTGATATACAGTCATCAAAATTCACTAGTAGAATTATTATAACCCCCCACAAGAATGCAATTCATCTGCATGTTACCTAATGTCATTGTTTCATTTATAATTAAAGCAGCTGATAGAGCAGCCGAAAGTCATGTTTTTCTGTATTTTAATTGATGTGAGCCCTCCAGCCCCCCACCCACTCACCAGCATTTCGAAGGGAAGGAATGGTTCAGCCCGCCGGGGGTGGGGTCTTTTTTACTGCGCAAGAACTCCTGCAGCTTCAGCTTTACCTCTGTGCTGGCGATGGCACCTGTGGGGGAATGAAACAGCACCCACACTGTGTGATGGTACAGTCCAGCTTTCAAAGGAACCTGCACAATTTCGGCAGCATTTGTAACTGACTGGGGTCATATTTATTCCAGTTATCCATTACCAATGATGAAATATTGCTCTCGTCCCACCTCATTTTGGATGTTGTGTTCATTATGCAGTTGCTCAAGCTGTTCTGGCTCCAGTACATCATGACACTGTGTGTGTGTATGTGAGTATCTGTGCATGTGAGCGTCCCCCCTCCCCAGTCACTCACTCTCCTTGCCCTTCTCCTTGTTCCTGAGCATGACCAGCTGCTGCTCCAGACGCTGCTTCTCCAGCTCCTCATGTCTCTGCTGCTCCAGCTTCCGCTTCTGCTCCAGCTCTTGCTGCCGCTTGGCGGCCAGGATCTCCTGCTGCTGCTGTACAAGAGGCACACACATATGGGGTCAGACACAGAGTCACACACACATGGGGTCAGACACAGAGTCACGCACACATGGGGTCAGACACAGAGTCACGCACACATAGGGTGACATACAGGGTCACACACACATGGGGTCAGACACAGAGTCACACACACATGGAGTCAGACACAGAGTCACGCACACATGAGGTCAGACACAGAGTCACACACACATGAGGTCAGACACAGAGTCACACACACATAGGGTGACATACAGAGTCACGCACACATGGGGTCAGACACAGAGTCACGCACACATGAGGTCAGACACAGAGTCACACACACATAGGGTGACATACAGGGACACGCACACATGGGGTCAGACACAGAGTCACGCACACATGGGGTCAGACACAGAGTCACGCACACATGGGGTCAGACACAGAGTCACGCACACATGGGGTCAGACACAGAGTCACACACATATGGGGTCAGACACAGAGTCACACACACATGGGGTCAGACACAGAGTCACGCACACATGGGGTCAGACACAGAGTCACACACACATAGGGTGACATACAGGGTCACACACACATGGGGTCAGACACAGAGTCACACACACATGGAGTCAGACACAGAGTCACGCACACATGAGGTCAGACACAGAGTCACACACACATGGGGTCAGACACAGAGTCACACACACATGGAGTCAGACACAGAGTCACGCACACATGAGGTCAGACACAGAGTCACACACACATAGGGTGACATACAGGGTCACGCACACATGGGGTCAGACACAGAGTCACGCACACATGAGGTCAGACACAGAGTCACACACACATGGGGTCACACACAGAGTCACGCACACATGGGGTCAGACACAGAGTCACGCACACATGGGGTCAGACACAGAGTCACGCACACATGGGGTCAGACACAGAGTCATGCACACACAGGGTGACATACAGGGTCACACGCACACACAAAGGGTGCACACGCACATAAGGTCACATACTGGGTCACACACACTCTCACATACATACACACACAGACACTGGGTCACATACACACACAGAGAGTTACATACAGGGTCATATACACACAGGGTCTCTTTTTCTCTCTCTCTCACACACACACACACAGGTTCTCTCTATCTCTCTCGCACACACATGGGGTCTCTCTCTCTCTCTCTCTCTCTCTCTCTCTCTCACACACACACACACACAGGTTCTCTCTCTCTCTCTCTCTCTCTCACACACACAGACACAGGGTCACGCAGGGTCTCTCTCTTACACACAGACACAGGGTCTCTCTCTCTCTCTCTCTCTCTCTCTCACACACACACACACACACACACACAGGGTCACACAGGGTCTCTCTCTCTCACGCGCACACACACACACACACACACACACACACACACAGGGTCACGCAGGGTCTCTCTCTCTCACGCGCACGCACACACACACACACACACACACACACACACACACACACACACAGGGTCACGCAGGGTCTCTCTCTCTCACGCGCACGCACACACACACACACACACACACACACACAGGGTCACGCAGGGTCTCTCTCTCTCTCTCTCACACACACAGACACAGGGTCTCTCTCTCTTTCTCACACACACATACACACACAGACACAGGGTCTCTCTCTCTCACACACACATACACACACACACACACACACAGGGTCTCTCTCTCTCACACACACACATACACACACAGACACAGGGTCTCTCTCTCTTTCTCACACACATACACACACAGGGTCTCTCTCTCTCTCACACACACACACACACAGGGTCTCTCTCTCTCTCTCTCACACACACAGACACAGGGTCTCTCTCTTTCTCACACACACATACACACACAGACACAGGGTCTCTCTCTCTTTCTCACACACACATACACACAGACACAGGGTCTCTCTCTTTCTCACACACACATACACACACAGACACAGGGTCTCTCTCTTTCTCACACACACATACACACACAGACACAGGGTCTCTCTCTCTCTCACACACACATACACACACAGACACAGGGTCTCTCTCTCTTTCTCACACACACATACACACACAGGGTCTCTCTCTCTCACACACACATACACACACAGACACAGGGTCTCTCTCTTTCTCACACACACATACACACACACACACAGGGTCTCTCTCTCTCACACACACATACACACACAGACACAGGGTCTCTCTCTCTTTCTCACACACACATACACACACAGGGTCTCTCTCTCTCACACACACACACAGACACAGGGTCTCTCTCTTTCTCACACACACATACACACACAGACACAGGGTCTCTCTCTCTTTCTCACACACACACAGGGTCTCTCTCTCTCACACACACACATACACACACAGACACAGGGTCTCTCTCTTTCTCACACACACATACACACACACACACAGGGTCTCTCTCTCTCACACACACATACACACACAGACACAGGGTCTCTCTCTCTTTCTCACACACACATACACACACAGGGTCTCTCTCTCTCTCACACACACACACAGACACAGGGTCTCTCTCTTTCTCACACACACATACACACACAGACACAGGGTCTCTCTCTCTTTCTCACACACACACAGGGTCTCTCTCTCTCACGCGCACATACACACACACAGAGGGTCTCTCTCTCTCTCACACACACACACACACGGTCACACAGGATGCCCATTCCCCCGCAGCCCGCACCCCATAATGAGCCCTAGGACCCAGGAAGCTGGTTTTAACTGGGGCTGCTTCATCTTTAATGGCTGGCAAGAGACGAGGTTACAGACCGGTGAATTCCAACACAAAACAACCTGCTCTTTCACTCTCTGCTGTACACAGCTTATGCTGTGACCTTGCTGTCACATGCAGGGAAATGCGACGTGCAGCACGGGGACTGAAGCAGGCAGACACTGCGTGTGAAAGGGTGCGGCGTGAGCATCACGCTGAGCGATAGAGGAGGTCTGAGAGCGAAAATGACCACAGCAGGTCTCACTGACTGACTACCCCCCCTCCCCCCCCCCTTCCAAGGGAACACGGGGCACTTCATGAAGTCGCCGTGAAATGGAATGGGAGGCTTGGCCCAAACGGCCACATGAGACAGAAATTCCTCCTGCGGTCAGGGAAAACCGATATGAGGTCTGAGGACCCAGAACTGAGGCTACAACGCAGGGGGGTGGGGAGGGGGGCGGGGACGGGGGGGCCCACCTTGAGGTGCTCCTGGAGCTGCACCTCATGCTGCCGGGTGAGGACCTCGTGCTGCTTCTGGAACTCGGCGAAGAGCAGCTGCTTCTGCAGCTCCTGCTGCTGCTTGAGGAGGAGAAGCTCATGCTGCAGCTGCTGCTCCCGCAGTGTGGGGTCCATCGGCGGTGGGGGCGGCGGAGGCGCATGGCCCAGCCGGGGCTCCGTGCGTAGGTCCACCGGGCCGCTGCCCTGGTCCCCACCGCCACCGGGGCTCTGCATCCCCACCGGGAGGGAAGTCTTTACCTCCACTGCTGGGTGAGGACAGAGGGAGGGAGAGGGAGAGGGGCGGAGAGGGAGAGGGGTAGAGAGAGGGATGCTGGTTAATAACAGAACGTGCCGGATAAAACCTCTACAGCACATACCTAAAATAAAAAGGTGTTGAAGGGGAAGTCCAGGAATGGGCTGAGGTTAATTCCGGGACGGGGGGGGGGTTTCGCCAGACCATGTCCTAACGATTCAAGGGACACAAGATCATAAACACGATGAACACGGAGGGGGGGTGGGGGAAACAAATGAGTCACTGGTGTCCTTGGGAGGCACTTGGATTCCCAGTCTGCGTCGGAAGTCCACGGGGAGCGAGATCCGCACAGCGGATCAGCGCTGCTGTTGTCTTGTCAACACCGTCATCTGCCATACGTATTAATCGCCGCGTTCGGCTTATTAAAGCAACACCCACGCTGTCATATAAGCATTAAAGGGGGGTTATAACCAGCATTTTATAGCAGGCAGTGTCCCATAAATCCTCATTATTATGAAAGCCTTTAAATATATATACTTAAGGAACAGTATGATTGACAAATAGTGGCTGAGATCCAGCTAACTGAGACAGTGCTCATTTTATTACAGATTATAAAAAAAGAGCTTATGATTTAGAATCCAGCTGTGGAAAGAAGTTACCATATATGAAGGTAAATTTGAAATATGACTTTAGGCCAACAGGAGACTCTGATACGTCAAAATACACCCACACATATATGTCCATATCACACATACCGACACATTAAAACGTCTCTTACATATATACACATATATGTGTGCAGTCTCTCACACACACACACACGCACAGCACCTGTGACACATTACACCTGTAATGCAGGTGACCTGACTTCCATAGAGCATTCCGGATGTATGGTGAGAACTGAGGCCTCGGTGCTTCTCTAAAGGGGCCGTTAGCAGACTGGCCAATCAGAACAGCCCGCTTAGGCTTCGCAGACTCTCCGCGTCGCACGGCTGGTCCATTCAGAGGTGCACCCTGGATTAGTCACCCCCCAGTCAGAGGCCCCTCTGGTCTGACTCACCGGCCCCGTCTGCATCTCGGGGGTCCTGCTTTTCTACAGCCACCAGTCACTCAGGTACATTTAACAGAAAAGACACAGATCTCAGGCTGCCGTCACCCACGCGCAACCTGCAGAGTGATGCACATAATGCCCCCCCCACCGTCTTTCCACCCCCAGGAGACCATGTACCCAAGGTGTGGGCAGAACTGGTGAATGGACATATTTACACATCCTTAACAGCATCACCAGCAGACGGAGTACGGCTCCCATCACTCGAACCTGGGGACAATCACCTCCGCTGGGCCATAAAGTTATCAACACACCGAGCGGGTCGGCAGCACTGCCAGCTGTGCAGCTCAAAGCAGACAGCAGAGTTACCCGCTGAGGGAACTTAAGATACGCTAGAAGACGGTCAGGAGCATATGATACCTGCCCCGGCCCCCCATCAACCAAGCCAGCGTAGTTTGCTAAAAGGGGAAGTAATCCAAGTAACCTGAGGTGGCGGAAATCTACCACTTACAGTTAATGGGACTATGTGTCTGTGTTTACTGACGCCTAAATACAACCACTGTTGCTGTGAAGGATGGTTAATGACGTCAGGAGCGGCTCTTTAAAAACAGGACCACCTGACTGGATTAGCACAAACACTGCGTACGCAGTCTGCCGGGGGGGGCGGCCCGGACCAGAGCGGGTCAGCAGGTCTCCGTACAGGTTATGGAATCGGGAACCAATAGTATGGGCCGTAGCCTTCGTGTACTCAATTTTCAGAAGGATTATTTTAAAATGGGATAGCGAAAAAAAGCGCAAAGACACCGAGATCATGAGCGACGTGGTACGAGCAGTCGGACGCCAGCCATACCAGCACTGCGTCACCACCTGGAAACCTGCAGTCTTTACGTGGGGACACTCCAGCACGTACTACGGGGGGGGGGGGGGGGGCTCTTCCCATTCGGCATGGAGAGGAAACATGATAGGGCAGTGTTTCCCAATCCGGAACCCTGGGACCCACAGTCGGTCGACATTTTTGCTCCCTACGATCCCCCAGCCAGACAGTCCAGTCCATGTTTTTTTTTCTTTTTTTTACCGGGGTTGGTAGGGAGCAAAAACGTGGAATGTCTGTGGGTCCCCAAGGACCGGAGTTGAAACATACTGCCCTAGAGGAATTCTCTGGAAAGACCTTCCAAAAAAATGTGTTGTTATTTTTTATTATTTTTATATTATTATAATTATTGTTATTTTATTTTAAATCTCAAATTCTGTGTGGTGCCACGCGGGAGGCTGTTTACACAGAACCCCAAAGCTGAATGCAATGCAGCATCAAAGCTAGAACAGGACTGATCCCCACATGCTGGTTCACACACGGTTCTGCCTGGGATGAGACAAGAGACACATCAAAAGCTCAGCATTTGCTGAAATTTGGACTCTGAGCGTTTAACAGAATGAGGACGCAATGTCAGGTTAAAAAAACATAAAAACGCCAGGGCTGACATCGTGTCCCGGAGTCACCGTGATCCGGGGAAGTGGGAAAAAGGACCGGCAAGCCCAGCGAAGCCGGGTCAAAACCGGCCAGACCAACCGAGAACGGCTAATGGCCCTACGCTTCATATCCTCGGCCTTAGCGATTCACGCGGCTCCCCCAAAACAGATACTGCGAAACAGCCCCCAATTTCACCGAAAGCTCTGCGGCGGGTGGCCGCAAGCAATTTTACAGCCAGTTCATCCTGATATCGCACGGTGGGGGGGGGGGGGGATGGGGGGCGGGCAATAAGCACTGCAACATAGAAACCCATGACTGCCAAAGATGTACACTGGGTCACGGCGCCTTCGGAAGAATGTGGAGGCTGCTTCCAGGCCCTTCCTGCATGAAAAACACACATCACGGAAATCCAAATGGGGGCAGCGACAAAACTCGCTGAACAGGATGCAGTCACACGCTCTTAAGGATGGGCTGTGCAAAAAAGTGAGGTAGAGACCGTTGCGGTCGGATTGAGACCAGAGGGCAAAGTGTCTGGGGTCAAGCCTGAACAGGACGAGCCGCTGAATGACGGGAACTCCGGCAAGACCGACTGCCGAAATCACAAGAGCAAGATGGCGGGTCTGAAAACTAACCAAGCTTTAAAAAAAAAAAAAGATCAAAATTGCCAATGAATCATATCCTCTCTAAAAAACAAATTAGCATACGTGCGATGACTGTCCTCAGTGCCTATCCGAAAGGAGAGTGAGAAAGAGAGTGTGAGAGGAGATGCTAATCAAATCAGTGTCAGTCATACAGGGCCGATCGATGAGACAGTGGTTGTGGTCCAGATAGCCACTTGACGCACACAGGTTTACACATCTGATTAGCCCAATGCTCTGTGGCGTTATTGTGATCCACTCATGGAGCAGCACTAAAAATAGCCCTTTCTCCATGGCAGCTGTTTACATAAAAGGGAGGAAAGGGGGGGAGGGGGAAGAGGTGGGGGGCACTTATCTTGCTTTAGTACTAAAATAAATAAATATCTATAAATCCACCTTGCTGGGCCAGAAGAATAGAGAGACTGGAAATGTAGACCTGTGTGTGTGCGCGTGCGTGTGCGAGCGGGTTTACCTATCCTTATGGGGACACAATGTCCCCATAACATGATAAATATCCATTTTTTTCCCCTTATGGGGACCGGTTTCCTGGTCCCCATAAGGGAAATCTCTATTAAAAATCGGTGACTGCTATGAGAAAACTAAAAATGCAAAAACTCTTGTATTTTGTTTGGTTACTTATGGTTATGGTTAGGGTAGGGTGGGGGTTAAGGTTGTCATAGTTAGCATTAGCATTTTTCTCTTTGAAATGAATGAGCGGTCCCCATAAGGATATGTTTACCCTACATGTGCGAGCGTGTGTGTGTGTGTGTGTGTGTGTGCGTGCGCGTGTGTGTGTGTGTGTGTGTGTGTGCGCGCTTTCCATTCCCAGATGGGGGCGATGCATGTCCACTTTTCAATCACAGCGAGGGAGAGCAAGTCAACAGCCCACGCTGGGGGGGAGGGGGGGTCGCTTGCGGATCTATGTTGAGGGCCGAGAACACATTATGCTTATTATTTTCCAGCTGGCCGACTCACGCCGTTACCCAGGGTCACATTTCACAGTATTTATAAGGTTTTCATTGAAAGATGCTGGGCACTTCACTCAAAGGTACAACAGCTTCGCCCATTACTCCGCCAACGGGCCTTGGGCTTTTGTAACAAAAGGCCAGGCCAGACTTTTCATGTGAACATGCCAAATTAGCTAAACCCTCCACAGATAAACTTTAAAGGGGCCTCAACTGGCTGGGAGGAATTTTAAAAATGGACAGATGAAACTCTAAAGATGCCCATTTTTTAAATAAACAAGTGCTACTCAATCAAACAAGCATGCTGTTTAAATTAAGCGGGAGAAATTACAGCAAGCTGAATTTGGGGCCTGCCATTTTTTTTTTAAGAAGAGAATGCCAAACCAGGCCACTGACTTATTTAAAACAGCGGCATGCTACATCGGGCGCGAGTGTAAAAAGCCACCGCACGCCGGTCACATTCGAGCACAGAGCCGCTGAGCTCGATCTGGGACGGGAATCAACTGTCAGGCTCTGGGAACGAGTTTATTCCTCATGCAGCTTCCAGCATAACTGTGCCCCTGAAGAGTGTGTGCAGGCAACACACCTGCATGTCCCCTCAGCGGCGCGAGGCCTTCTTCTGCAGGTAATGGTGGAGCAGGGACAAGAATAACCCAACACTTTGACTCAGAGCAGGGCGTGCCTCCCCACCACAGCAGGGGGTGGGGGCGTCTGACGAGGGCACCTAGGCGCTGTCTGGATTTCCAGTGAGGTTTGAGTCGCTTACCCTGTAAAATGACTGCGCCGGAGCCGTGGAATGAAGCCAAGCTCACTAGAGACTGATTTTGGGAGCTTTTTTTTTGTTTTATCTCTATCCCACAAAAATGGCACTCTTCTTTCCTTTTAATCGGGTAATTAGACTAATTAGGTGATAGCAAGGTAGTGGAGGGAGAGCCCGGCAAAGTGGGTGGGATCGGGACGGAGGCCTGGGCCAGGAATCGGACGGAATGGATGAGTCCGGTAAGTGATGATGCCTCAGACAGGTGTGCTGGGTCCGTAGCTTTACATCATCACGTGATATCAGAGGCCTTGGTGTGTTCCATCCTGTCTGCCTTAATCACCCCCCCCCACCCCGCCCTCCAACACCACCAGTAACCGAGTCCGCATTTATTCAGTCCCCCCCGCCCTCTGCCTACCCCACAGAAAAGATGAAAGTCGGGATGTAACAAAGGGCAGCATCTCTGTAACAAAAAGTGAACATGGTTATAAATACCATTTGATTAATAATGCAGAGAGACAGACGAGCGGTGGGGGCAGACCCAGTGCCTTTAAAGCCAGCTTCCCTATTTTTAATGCTCAGTTAGTCCCATTCAACCAGATCCTGACCAGCCAGAAGCTCTGACAGGAAGCCTGCAAAAGAGGGAGTGCGAGGAGACGGTCTGCACCCCTCACAGCTCTGACAGGGAGCCTGCAAAAGAGGGAGCGCGAGGAGAAGGTCTGCACCCCTCACAGCTCTGACAGGAAGCCTGCAAAAGAGGGAGCGCGAGGAGACGGTCTGCACCCCTCACAGCTCTGACAGGGAGCCTGCAAAAGAGAGAGCGCGAGGAGACGGTCTGCACCCCTAACAGCTCTGACAGGGAGCCTGCAAAAGAGGGAGCGCGAGGAGAAGGTCTGCACCCCTCACAGCTCTGACAGGAAGCCTGCAAAAGAGGGAGCGCGAGGAGACGGTCTGCACCCCTCACAGCTCTGACAGGGAGCCTGCAAAAGAGAGAGCGCGAGGAGACGGTCTGCACCCCTAACAGCTCTGACAGGGAGCCTGCAAAAGAGGGAGTGCGAGGAGACGGTCTGCACCCCTCACAGCTCTGACAGGGAGCCTGCAAAAGAGGGAGTGCGAGGAGACGGTCTGCACCCCTCACAGCTCTGACAGGGAGCCTGCAAAAGAGGGAGTGCGAGGAGACGGTCTGCACCCCTCACAGCTCTGACAGGGAGCCTGCAAAAGAGGGAGTGCGAGGAGACGGTCTGCACCCCTCACAGCTCTGACAGGGAGCCTGCAAAAGAGGGAGTGCGAGGAGACGGTCTGCACCCCTCACAGCTCTGACAGGGAGCCTGCAAAAGAGGGAGTGCGAGGAGACGGTCTGCACCCCTCACAGCTCTGACAGGGAGCCTGCAAAAGAGAGAGCGCGAGGAGACGGTCTGCACCCCTAACAGCTCTGACAGGAAGCCTGCAAAACACGGAGTGCGAGGAGACGGTCTGCACCCCTAACAGCTCTGACAGGAAGCCTGCAAAACAGGGAGCGCGAGGAGACGGTCTGCACCCCTCACAGCTCTGACAAGGAGCCTGCAAAACAGGGAGCGCGAGGAGACGGTCTGCACCCCTCACAGCTCTGACAAGGAGCCTGCAAAACAGGGAGCGCGAGGAGACGGTCTGCACCCCTAACAGCTCTGACAGGAAGCCTGCAAAACAGGGAGTGCGAGGAGACGGTCTGCACCCCTAACAGCTCTGACAGGGAGCCTGCAAAACAGGGAGCGTGGGGAGATGGTCTGCAGACCCCACAGCTCTGACAGGAAGCCTGCAAAAGAGGGAGTGCGAGGATACGGTCTGCACCCCTCACATCTGACAGGGAGCATGAGGAGATGTTCTGAAGACCCCACAGCTCTGAGAGAAAGTCTGCGAAACGGGGAGTGCGAGGAGACGGTCTGCACCCCTAACAGCTCTGACAGGAAGCCTGCAAAACAGGGAGTGCGAGGAGACGGTCTGCACCCCTAACAGCTCTGACAAGGAGCCTGCAAAACAGGGAGCGCGAGGAGACGGTCTGCACCCCTAACAGCTCTGACAGGAAGCCTGCAAAACACGGAGTGCGAGGAGACGGTCTGCACCCCTAACAGCTCTGACAAGGAGCCTGCAAAACAGGGAGCGCGAGGAGACGGTCTGCACCCCTCACAGCTCTGACAGGGACCCTGCAAAACAGGGAGTGCGAGGAGACGGTCTGCACCCCTAACAGCTCTGACAAGGAGCCTGCAAAACAGGGAGCGCGAGGAGACGGTCTGCACCCCTAACAGCTCTGACAGGAAGCCTGCAAAACAGGGAGCGCGAGGAGACGGTCTCCACCCCTAACAGCTCTGACAGGGACCCTGCAAAACAAGGGAGCGCGAGGAGAGAGTCTGCAGACCCCACAGCTGACACACACACACACACACACACACACACACATTCATGCATACACGCACAAACAGCTTTCGTGAGGTGGTGACACAGGAGCCCTGATTTTCCAATTGTGTGTGGCCCTGCGTGGGCATGCTTGTGCCACATGGAGACAGTAAGCACCGAGCTGGGGGGGGGAGGGGGGGGGGACGCCTCGCCTGGTGTCTCGCTCGCCTCTCCCACTGTCACCACAGCCACCCACCTCCTGTCCCAAAACAGCTGCAGCATGAGATGATCGGTGCCTTTAAAAGCTGTGCCCGCCCCCATGCCGCTATTCACGCCGGTGTGGGAGGCTGCTGGAGCTGGCGGTAATGACGCCCCCCCCCCCCCAAAGAACCCTTGCAATCTCCCAGCTAAAAATAACACCTCTGTCTCTCTCACAACACAGGAGAAGCTGCTGGAACAGCACACACCTGAACAGGCACTGCAGTTTCGGGCTGCCATTTCCACAACGTCCTGGAGCGTGGGTCTAACGGTGAGAGGAAACGTGTAGAGGCCAGGGCCGGGGTGCGATGTGAGGCGGGGGGAGGTGTTGGGGAAGAGGACGTGGACCCCCAACCAGTGTCCTTTAATGTGTGCCCAAACACAAAAAGCAGAACCCCAATTTTAAGATTCATCACTCAGCTGAAACGCTATAGCACACACTGGCAGATATGGCCCCATGATATGGCCGTGTTACCAGAAGGTTGTGGGTTCCAGCCCCGCCAAAGCCTGTATGGGGGGTTAAGCTGATAAAGACCCAAAAAAAATCCCACAGAATAACAAGGGGGAGTCATGCCTGCTGAATATGTCAGGTAAGCAATAAAAAAAGAAACACTGCAGCCCTCATGGGGAGGCTCCAAAAAGCCCCCCCACGCAGAGCAATGACAAACCGGCCCGCTACCGGGACTCTGACACTACACAAAGTTAATGATCGTTTTTTTTCCGACCCCTGAGTTTTTGCCAGTCCTGCAGAAAGCGGAGCTGAAATCACATACAGGAAACCCCACTCTGCGGATTTCCGTCGGTATCGGGGGAGGAGAAGGGAAGAGTATGTGTCCCGGGGCTGAGAGCAGGGGGCTGCAGACGCGGACCGGCCCCCGACATTGCCGGCCTCCCGATCCACTTTGGAGTGGCTCCGCCGTAAAAAGCGGCTGATTTACACACAGAAGGAGCTCGTCCAGATCGCCAGGGTACGGCAGCTTCTTGTGCTGGGAACGGAAAGGCTGGCAGCTTTGTGGCGGGGAGGGTGGGGGGGGGTGGGGGGCACTGAGGAGGCCCACAGAGGCAGCGGCCAGCTGCGGATTGGCTGACGCATGCTCGCGGAAGGCATGAAGAGGGGGCCTTGTGCTCTGTGAACTGCAGCCTTTCATTCCTCCACCGCCCAGCTACACACACACGCTCACACACACACACACATACACACACACACACACACACACACAGCCAAGAGACTGACCGAAGTGAGTGCAGTTCTGCCTAGCTGATGACCGAACACCCAGGACTGCAAAAAGAAGCAGCCGGGGCCCCTCACAACAGGGGCCCATACCTCCCCTCCGGAGAGCTCTAAATCCCACAGAAAGTCCCAGGGACTGGAGAGGGACAAACCCCCCCAGCACACCTCAGTCCTCACAGACTAGGGCCAGGAGAAGCAACAGACTGCTGCAGACTTGGCCCTGACGTGGCATGCGACCCTGGCTAAAAAACAACAACAAAAACAAAGCATAAACAATCATGTGATGAAATATTACCCAACACCGGCCGGAGTGGCCAGCACTGTATTCGGGCTCCATCGCTGCACCCCCATTGACGTCAATCGCTTGCGTGAGAGGAATTTTGTTTTCATTCGGTGCCTCTGGGTAAACTTCTCGCCGAGGTGCAGAATGCGTCTCGACACACATTTAGGAAGCGGTCAAGGCAGGAGGCGGGTCTGGGGGGAAGGGGGTGAGCTAAAAATAAATAAATAAAAGTGTGTGCAAGCACTAATGCTACACCTTACTGCTATTAATACCCCCGATGACGGGGAAGGAGACCATCTCTGATCCAGCTGCCCCGCTGAAATGAGCTTTATTTTCGGTTGGACATTGGCAGGATAACTGACATTTAAAGAATTAGAATGCTGTATTTTTTCTTGTTTACATGTTAAATAAGCCCTTTCCTACTATGACTCTTCCAAGTTAGTGGATATTCTATTTATATATTTATTACACTCTGTATTTTAGTTTACCTTATTTTTTTCAAACTCACATGACAAATATAAAAACTGGACCAGCGATGTTTTGCAGTAGAGGCAGGAGATTTGCTGTATCTGATGGATGGCGTACAACAAACCGGTGTGCCTCAGTGCCTCTTCTTCACTTGGTTTATATATTGGAGTATAAATCAGCCTTCGATAATCCATTTCGAAAGCTCAATTATAATATGAATTATAGGCATCTAGCGGTGCATTTCCCAGCAGGTAAATTGCGGGTGCTACCCAAATCGTGAGGTTAAATGGGGAAAAAATAAAACAAGTCTGCAGTTTGAATGATCTGATTTGTTACAAGCCACCCCCCCGAATCACATGTACCCTTAAATCTCAGCATTCTCTTTCCACACGGTAGGCACTGGTTTTGAGGGAGCTGCCATGATCTTGGTGCTGGGCCTGCCCGTGGCCAGCGTGTCAGGATGGAAAGGCAGGACGCTGCCAGCGAGGGGGCCGAGACACACAGGATTACGCAACGTGTCTGTTTCACTGACGAGTGACGAAGTCAGATAAATTACCAGCGTGGGCTGGTCACACAGATACCCCTGCTGCTCCACTGCAAGACTCACAAGACCCCGGAAAGTGAAAAAGTGCAGAAGTGCAAAGTGACGGCTCTCCCGGCCCACCTGCGGCGAAGCCCCACGTAGATAAATGGGGGGTTGGGTCTGGCTGGCTCTGGGGATTCCCGCGGCGCTTGCCGGGGACCGGCTCTCTATCTCACCGCAGTGTACATGGGGGACTGCACAGGGAATACAGTAAGCCTCTCCTTTCATGTGACAGAATGGGCACAGATCACCCACATCACCGGCGCCGCCTCTCCCCCTTACAGGCCACATCTCATAGCATAATGTCCCAGCTGAAAGGCAGCACTCACATCATGTGACCTCTGCTAAACTGGGATTTTAATCTAAACCGGACAACTGGCCTTGTCACGCTGTAGGTAAGTATCCATCCATCCATCCATCCATCCATCCCTACACAGCAGTACTTCAGACCCTATTTCAAACACAGTCGTACCAATGACTAATCATCCATTCCATTTGGAATGGATGATGCTAGTCATCTCATTCACTGCGGTCTGCTCCTGCTGATCACACGGAGCAAAGAGCTGCGGTCTGCTCCTCCTGATCACACGGAGCAAAGAGCTGCGTACTGCTCCTCCTGATCTCATGGAGCAAAGAGCTTCGGTCTGCTCCTCCTGATCTCATGGAGCAAAGAGCTTCGGTCTGCTCCTCCTGATCACACGGAGCAAAGAGCTTCGGTCTGCTCCTCCTGATCACACGGAGCAAAGAGCTTCGGTCTGCTCCTCCTGATCTCACGGAGCAAAGAGCTTCGGTCTGCTCCTCCTGATCTCACGGAGCAAAGAGCTGCGGTCTGCTCCTCCTGATCTCACGGAGCAAAGAGCTTCGATCTGCTCCTCCTGATCTCACGGAGCAAAGAGCTGCGGTCTGCTCCTCCTGATCTCACGGAGCAAAGAGCTTCGGTCTGCTCCTCCTGATCTCATGGAGCAAAAAGCTGCAGTCTGCTCCTCCTGATCTTGGAAACAAGGAACTGCAGTCTACTCCTCCTGATGTCATTGACGAAAAGCTGCGGTCTTGTCCTCCTGATCTCACGGAGCAAAGAGCTGCGGTCTGCTCCTCCTGATCTCACGGAGCAAAGAGCTTCGGTCTGCTCCTCCTGATCTCACGGAGCAAAGAGCTTCGATCTGCTCCTCCTGATCTCACGGAGCAAAGAGCTGCGGTCTGCTCCTCCTGATCTTGGAAACAAGGAACTGCAGTCTACTCCTCCTGATGTCATTGACGAAAAGCTGCGGTCTGGTAGCTGTGGTTTGCTCATCTTGATCTCATGGACGAGGAGATCCTGGGGTGAGGAGCTGTGGTGTGCTCCTCCTAATCTTGGGAAGAAAGAGCTGCAGAATCCTCCTCCTGATCTCGGGGACAAGGAGCTGCAGTCTCCTCCCGTCACACCTCAGCAGCACTACATCTTCTTCACACCCCTGACTGGAGGCTGCCGGTGGAGAGCTGTAGGGTCTCGCAGTGGGGGCTCAACACGGGGCTTTATCCTCTATTACAGCTGAAGCTGAATTCTGTTTCCCTACCAGGGTATCGACAACGATGGAACCAGCAGCCAACTAACGTCGGCTGAGTGCCACAGATTCCAATAGCCTCTGATCCGACGGACTGGCCATTCAGTGGGCATCAAACCCAGGCCATGAAGGAAAAACTGGCTCATGACCCAGATCACATCGCTTAGCGGATAAGCAAGCGCTCATGTCAAAAAAACAAAATGTACCTGGTGCAAGGATACCCAGACAGGGCCGCCATCCTTCAGCATCATTCTTTAAAAAGAATAAACAAACAAAAAATGGAGCATAGGATTGTGGGAAAGTCAGAGCATTTCTCCGCCTGCCAGGAGTTCTTCAAGACAGAAGTTGAGTTTAAAGTTTCCTTGCCTCTAAAAATACCCCTTGATCCCTTCCTAACCAAGCACCCCCTCCCTTTTTGTGCAGCAGGGGTATCAGGCACATTAGAGTGGTGAGGGCAGGCGGGGGCAAGTTTGGGAATGGCGTGGCCAAGGCAGGCATGGGATCCATGAAAAGCAGCAAACATGAGCCGCATGCCAGACTTCGCTCTTATTTTTTTTTGCTCAAGCCCCAAAATAGCAGCACTCACAAAGGGGGGGGTGGGGGTGGGTCGCCTGACTATTTTTAAGGGCGTCTTATTTTAGCGACCTCTTAAAAAAAAAAAAAAAAAAACAAGCCTGGAAGATGGATCCATGAACGTTCTTTTACCCCCTGCTACTCCGCCAAGTCCCCAATCCGCCACGCCCCGAGGAGCAGCTCTCACCCTGTGACCGCTGTTATCGCCATGCTCCTGTTTCCCAGACACCCACCCCCGCACCCCCGGCATAGCAGCACCACCATCCCCGTGGCCGGCTGCAGTGGGCCCTTACTGCTGCGTCACACGAAACCTGGGGGCTGCCAAAGTTTCGGGGCGTTTCGGGCCAAAGGGGGAAATCGGAGTGGGGGTTCTGCGGCAGGACGCCCCCTTGAGGGCAGGGTGGCAGACCTCAGATTAAAGGCCAGGCCGGCTTCCCATGAGTGTCTGAACCCCAGCGAGGTGCCTAATTAAAGGCCTGTAACGACGAGCTGAACGACGGCCCTGCACATCTGGCATCCGGGGCCCGGGGGGCAGAGTCCAGGCGCGTATGGAGTCTGGGGAGTGCTGCCACTTCAAGGGCCGTCACAGCGACGCTCTCCACACAGGGCGGCCCGCTGGCTGATTCATCTCGACGGAGCGCGCTTCTAGATGACGCGCTGTAACATCCCCACATCCAGATCGTCACGTCAACAGACACATCACCCCTCCAGTGTGAACAGGGCACCCTGCCATGGGGTCGGCACAGAGTCTGCCCATTGGCCGGAGCGTTTGGGCGAGATAGATGCTGGCAGCCTGGCGTTGTGCATGACCTTGTCGCAAAAAGTGCCCCCCCCCCCACCCTTTATGTGATTGCATGAAACGGATGCCATAATCAAAATCAAATATGCCAGACTTTGGATAAGTCTTCATAGTTTGTGCATTGACTTCTCATGCTGTGGGTTGAGTACGACTTCCTGTCAGTGGAAACACGGTGAGTGGGTCCGACAGTGTGACCTTTGGCCCACAGAGGCACCTGGAGCTAAACAAGCCGCAGCCATAAACCCCAAAGGTGACCATGCTTATAATAAACACAGCGCTGAGGATGCTCTCCCGCCCGCATTCGGGAGAGCAGCAACGGCCAAACCTTGCAGGAGCTGCTGGGTCTTGCGGTGGCATCAGACGCCGTAACGCCGCCCTCCCTGTAGCCGCCCCGCAGTCCCCGCCGCCCCAGTTCGCTGCAGCCCAGTGCTGTGTTTCTCTCTGGACTTTCAGCGATTCAGGGCAGATGCAGAAAGTGAGGATGCAGTTTTATAAAAGTTCACTTATGACAAAAAGTATGCGATGCATGGGGCACTTAGAATGGGACAAATTACCAGCCGGGGAGACACTGGGCATAATGCTGGACCAGTACAAGTTGAACTGGAGTCTTCCTGTCAATTTCCTCCTACCAGCGTAACATGATACCTTGACAGGCTGAGAGATTCATAAACCTTTTATTTTTGTAGTATTATTATTTCAGATTTAACACATTAAAACATCGATCCATCCATCCATCCATCCATCCCCTAACTGCTTATCCTTGAAAGGGTCGCAGGGGGCCTGGAGCCCATCCTAGGGAGCACTGGGAACCAGACAGGGGACACTTCATGCATCCATCACACTGCACACACTCACAAACTGAACTATTTAGAGTCCCAAACTGAAGCGCACTTTATAAAATGGCCCATTTTAAAATGATGTCTGGCTTAGTTGACAGTATATTGGCACAGTCAGGCAGCCTACTGACACGACCTTTGCCACAGTGCCCGCGAACCCAGCCAGGCTGTGACAGGAACACCTTGGCGGGCACATGAGAAGGCGTTAACGGGCGCCTCTGGCCCGTAACCCAAACCCAGTGGCCGTTATCCAGCAAGGCGGCTCTGCGTTTATAGGCTTGGCCGCTCTCTTAGATCGTAATGCCACCAGTTGGTTGAAGTTGGGCTTTACCAAGGCGGCCCAAGTCAACAGCGTGGCTTTAAAGGGACGGCATCGACCCCTAACCTTAAATCCTGGCAAAAGTCTGCTCCTAAATCTAGTCCCTTAAATAGCTGAGCGACGTAATTAAACTTGACTGCAAGCCAACACTAATGCTGGTATTAGTACTTAAAAAGAAGGAAACTAAATGAAACCAAACCAGAGGAACAAACTCAGGATGGCACTGCAGTCTGCGGAACAGGTGCCACGGGCGACGCAGGGAGGCTCGCACCGAACGGGGGGGCGCAGGACTCGCAGCTCACTGGCTGTGGGCAGCGCTGCCTCCAGCGACAGGCGGCGGAAGCGTGTGCAGATGTCAGATGGAGACGGCATTCTTGACGGTCGGCCGCTCCAGAGAAGCCCGGACACCAGCCAAGAGAGTCTCAGAGTCTCGCTTATCTTTAGCCGTGGTGGCAGGAGGAGCCGTAGGAGGAGAAACTTCTGAGAGGAACCAAAAGTCCCTCAGACATTTTGCACGAAACTGCTATCCTGACTTTTGACATTTCACTCTCCCCCCCCCCCCCCCCCTCCGAATTACAGTTCTGCTTTCATCAGCTCTTTCTCTTTTCAGTAAATGGTTGGATCCCCGTAGCAACAAAAAGTAGGCAGGCCTTTGCGATCGCCCAGGCAGGACACCCTGCTGAAGTCTCAGGCCGGGCGAGTGCCACGCAAAAGCCCAACGATCACTCTCAACGGGAGCCTGAACACCCCACCACCCCCACTTCACACTTACCGGCGCGAGGAAGGGCATGTATCCTGCTTCTAGACAGCATCTGCAGGGGCTTGTCCCGGCCGGACATCGCATCCGAGGAAAAGCAAGATTCCGTCTCGTAGATGGTCTGCAGCATAGCGCAGAGTCCCGGTACGGTCGGCCGCAAAAGCATGCCAGTCCCCACCACGCTCCGTAACGTCAGCTAGGAAAACATGGGAGCACGAGCCGGGAAGCAAGCCGCCAGAGGAAAGGGAAAAGTTAACCAAACAAATTGGGGGGGGGGGAGGTGTTAAAAAAACAAAAAAAAAAAAATTGTTGGGGCCGGAGCCTAAATTCTTCAAAAGTACAATTAGAAATCCAGACCACAGGCAGCCACGCGATTATATCCCAGATGAATGGATAATCGGCGATGTAAACAGAAGGCCGTTTCTTTTTATGTTTTCAGGGGAGGCGGAAATTTGAATGGGGGGGAGCGGCACCATAACAGCGAGGAGCGTGATTAATCTCTGTTGTGTAATCTTAGCGCCGAGCTGGTACAGCCCATGAAAGTCCTCAGGTCCTCGATGGGAAGGGGGGGGGGGGGGGGCGGGATTCTGCTGGAAGGGGAATCAGGGGGAGCCTGGGAGGCGGAGGTTCAGCCTGCGGTCCAAACTCCTCCGTATATCCATACTCCAGTCAGGAGTCCCTCTTCGAAACGGTACAACCCGAGTGTCGACAGAGCTCAAGCCGTAAGGTAAACAAAATTCCGAGTCCCATCCGGGGGGTACGATCCCTCAGGGGCGCTCCATGATCCGGAAGCTTGACACGGTCTGAAGGCCCCCCCCCCCCAAAAGCTGACTGGTGAAACCAGGATATATATATATTTAAAAAATCAAAAATCAAAACAGCTGCCGTCTCCGGTAGAGAGAGCGCGAGAACGGGCACAGGCGGTACAGGAGGCACAGGAGGCACAGGAGGCACAGCCCGCGATCTGAGATCTGAGGCTGACGCGGCGGCAAGGCCGGCCGTCAGCTCGTCAGGGGCGGTGGCGAGCAGAAGGTAGAGAGAGTGGGAGAAAGAGAGAGAGAGAGAGAGAGCGGGAGAGTGGGAGAGGGAGAGAGAAAGAGGGTGGCGATCCAGCCAGACCTTGACGCCGCACACCTGGGCCGCGGCGGCAGAAGGTGAAGCCGCAGCGATGTTTGCAGGGTGTCCCTTCCGTTAGATTGTGGGTGACCCCAGCTCCTCCGCTCAGAACGGGACAACTGGACCGTCGGGGAGTTTACAAACAGAGTGGGCCACTGGGCGAGCAAGGGAGGCTGGAAATAGACGCGGGATGGCGGGGGGGGGGGAGGGACAGACTATAAATAGAAAAGAGCCAAGCGTGCTGATAGCACGCCTGGGGAGGGAGGCTTGCACATGCAAACGGCAGCAGCCAATCAAGTTTGCTGTCGCTCCGCAGCCCTGGGGACCGCAAGCTCTGTGAGAGGCAGGCAATCCGACTGCTACACACAGACATACGGAGACACACACACACACGCAGAGACACACACACACGCAGACACACACACACACACGCAGACACACACACACACACGCAGACACACACACACACACGCAGACACACACACACGCACACGCAGACACACACACACACGCAGACACACACACACACGCAGACACACACACACACACGCAGACACACACACACACGCAGACACACACACACACGCAGACACACACACACGCACACGCAGACACACACACACGCAGAGACACACACACACACGCACACGCAGACACACACACGCACACGCAGACACACACACACACACGCACACACACGCACACACACACACACGCACACACACGCACACACACGCACACACACACACAGACGCAGAGACACACACGCAGAGACAGACACACACATACACACTCACACACACAGGCAGACACACACACACGCAGAGACAGACACACACACACGCAGACACACACACGCACACGCAGACACACACACGCACACGCAGACACACACACACACACGCACACACACACAGACGCAGAGACACACACGCAGAGACAGACACACACATACACACTCACACACACAGGCAGACACACACACACGCAGAGACAGACACACACACACACACGCACACACACGCACACACACACACACGCAGAGACAGACACACGCAGACACACACACACGCACACGCAGACACACACACACACACACGCAGAGACACACACACACACGCACACGCAGACACACACACGCACACGCAGACACACACACACACACGCACACACACGCACACACACACACACGCACACACACACAGACGCAGAGACACACACGCAGAGACAGACACACACATACACACTCACACACACAGGCAGACACACACACACGCAGAGACAGACACACACACACGCACACACACGCAGAGACAGACACACACACACGCACACACACACACACGCAGAGACAGACACACACATACACACTCACACACACAGGCAGACACACACACACGCAGAGACATACACACTCACACACACAGACACTCTTATGCTGCCCAGCAAACACTGGAAATGACGCACTGACATCTCTAGCAATACGCATATGAATTGAGCCTCACAGACACAAAAATAAACCCAAAGAACATGATAATCGGACTAAAAAAAAGGAAAAAGGGACACCCACACACCACCCAGGGGAGGGAAAAAAAGAAAATTGATTAAGCAAGTTTTTGCCTTCGGTCTGCATGCAACCCCCCCCCCCCCCTCCCAATACATCCAAATAGGCAAGGTGTGCATCTTCAGCTTTTCACTTCCTGCACTCAAAATTAATTTGGCACCACAACCCAAAAAGCTTTCCACATTCAGAACCGCACTACAAAGATGCACTTGGCTTTCACACACCGGACTATAAAAACAGCCACGCCGGGGTAAAATCCTGTCGCAACTGAAGAAAAAACCCATTACACCAAGAAAAGGGCGACAGCATAAATGAGTCTGCCGCTGCCCTGAGTGCAGGATGAGTACAGACACGCTTTGCTCTGGTTTGTGTTAAGGCTACATGTACATGTACATGACAGGCATGTCTACAGCTGCATGTGTGTGCAGGACAGGAGGAGAGCGCATCAGGCTCCCGCAGAGGATGACAATGGGCGCCTGCATAAACTCAAATATCCACGGGTAAGCAGACTGACACCAGGCCACAGGGCAGGCGATGAGATACCAAGAGACAAAGGAACAGGAGACCGGCGCTGAAATGTAAAACTCAGCACACTCAAACGTGGGAAGGTGTAGCGATGCTCCACTCCTCCTTGCAGCCCTCAACGTTAGACCACATGGGATTTGAAGGAGGTCCAACCCTGCAGGTCCTTCAATCGGACCCTAGGTGCCACCTTCTCCACACAAAGGAGTCTCCTCTAAATACACCTTAAATCCAAAGCACTCTGAAACCCAATTCACTCATTCATATAACAAGACTTACAGAGGCACCACAGCAATGCGGTGGTCTCCCCAAAAAAGTCTCCCCAAGCCCAGAATTATCGATTCAAAAACCCATCACCAAGTTTCCTGAACCACCTCCCCCCCCCCCCGCCCTAGAAAGATGGTAGCTCCAGAGGTGCCCTGACCTTCGTCAGTGGGTGGAGTCCGTACCACTAGGTTTTGTTGCCCAAATGCGGGGGTGGGGGTAAACAAGGCTGCTGAGGAACCTGTGTGACATCCGGCCCGCTTGTGTGCTGTCCACCCCCCCACTTTCCCTCAGCAACCCCCCCCCCCCACCTTTGCCTCCTCCCCCTTGGCATAACTTTACAACAGCTCCTGTTATTTATAAGTGGACGTACTTTTCTCATCGCGTGACGTTGGTCGGGTTTATGTTTAGCTCCCGAGATGAAGGTGAGAGGCCGCCGCTTGGGTCTGCATGGGTGAACTCTTCCAAGTTAATGTCAAGGACTTTGGCTTGTCAAAAAAATAAAAGAAGAGCCCGGAAAAAGACACGAGAAGAAAAAAAGAAAACAACACAAGCTGCTCTCCCACATTAAGTGAAGTACAACCCAGAAACAACCAGCTAAAAACCAGGGTCCTGTTTCTGTGACCTGATTGGCTGCAAAGCCCCTAAGGACTTTTCCACAAGGTGAGAGTTGTCCCACCTTGGATGATAGCCACTCCTTTGTGGGTCAGTGCCACGCGATAAATGGGCGTGTCTTACCATCCAGATCTGGGAAACTGTCCCCCGGGAAATGGGGCACGAGCTGACGGACAAGGCACCAGCGACTGTGGTGGCACATTTGTAGGACATCTGACGACTGTCGCCCTCAGCCCAGGATTAAACCCGCAACCCACATCTTCCCATCAGTTCTGTTCCAGCACCTACATGCCTGATTTTACCTGTTGGTTAACTGTAAAACCCTTCATTACCAGGCTTAGCCACCTAGGGAGTTGGCTAGGACTAACATGTAGACGGGTGAGCCACGCTGTGACTGAAATTCATCCTAATATTGTCATGCTCTCCAAGGATCTGAGGGTAGTTTAATTGACAAGCTTTGGACATGAGGAATTACAGTGGGTAGCACCTTGATTTCCAGAGTGCTAGACTTCAGCTACCAAACCATTTCACAAGCTCCCTGAAGGAGGATGAGCCAGAAGGTGAAGAACATTTGAGCCTAGAGACCATGCAAACTCGCCTCACCGAGGCCTGGATGAAGGTTCTGTAAACTGGAGACGACCCCGAAGACGCCTAGTACGGCTCCCACGACCAACGGGCTTAGCCGCTCTCCTGCGGCCGCATCCAGGACGTTCTCACGTCGACGCACGGAAGGACCTCCCCCTGACCGGGAGCTGATGAAACCACACAAGAGCTAACAGACGTGGTAGATGTCTACTGCAGAGACAAAGGAAAGAGGACAGGCCCCATAAATACTCGCAGTTATTTTTTATCTCGCCCTTGAGCCAGGGAGAAAATCTCTCAGCTTGCCGTTTTAAGGGACCATGCAAAAAAACAACAGATGATCCAGATCTAAATATACCTACTATAGCTTCAGGAGAAGGCTGCCATTGAAGCTGCCCAGTGAAAGAGAAGCAGGGGGAGACGCCAGTCCGAGAGCCAGCACTTTTAGGTGCCTAATCCTTATTAAAAAGATGCCTTTCAAAGGCTTTATTCCTTCCACGGCTATAAACACCTTCAAAAGGTGACAGATTATGCTGCCCGGGACTGCAGAATATCATACACTCTTAAAATAAAACCGTAACCCACACAAAACAGGAGCACATCGCGCTTAATGGGAAACTGGCTTCTTCCACACTAGACTAAACCTTCTGCACACATCTCTAGCCACATGTGGTGCCTCTGGATTAAAGGCAACTCGGGGAGCAGAAGAGAAGAAACAAAAAAACCTTTAGTTCTCACAATTACATGAAAACAGCATTTATATATGAAACATATGAACAAAGCTTTAAGATGAATTAAAGCTCACTTCAGGACAAGAATGCATACAGATACAAGGAAGGGGACAGGGAATGAGGGAGCGCAGAGAGAGAAAGGACTCAGAGAGCTATTTTCCTCAAACGAAATATGACCAATGACTCATAGCCTGTTCTGCCCCAACTGCGATTTAATGCCCCAACACAAATCGACTTCTCTTTGTCACATTTCATAAATAAATATCCGAGGCAGATGTCAATCACCTGGGGAGGGAAACGGATTGGAGCCGACCCTCCCCAGATACGAGGGGGAGGTGTGCGGCTCCGGAACCCGCGTCTACCGCATGGCATTCCCCCGCAACGGGCCCATCGCTGGGCGGGGGACCGTCCGTCACACCAACACGCGGAGGAGCCTGCTCAGCGTTGGAAGCGACTGAGCCTCATCGCTCAGAGAGCAGACACTGATCAGACCAGCCAGACACGTTAGAAGAAAAACAGGAAACAGATTGGTCTTTTGCTTTGGTATTACTGGTATTAAATGCATGATCTGTTGGTCCTAAACAAATGAAATCTTATTTTTTATTTACCTAAGCATACATTTTTCAGAAAGCAGGGTTTGACAGGCCCTGGAGCAACTGGGGTTAAGGGCCTCGCTCAGGAGCCCAACGGTGACATCACTCAGCTGACAAGGGATTTGAGCCAGTGACCTTCCGACCAGAGGCACAGCATCCTTCTGAGCTACTCACAGCCCCCTCCGAAAGGCCAAGCATCCTGCATGTCTTAACACCCTTGAGTCAACTGATAAGGCTCTGGATGCTGATATACACCCAAAACCTGATACCCCGGACAGCACCTCTCTTGTGCTTATGACCCACATGGGGCTACACCTTAGCCAAGAGGGGATGCATTTCCCAGGGGGTCCCTCGAGATGAGGGGTATTAGGAGGAGGATGATATGCTCATGATGATATTCACTGGTGGAAACCCATAGATACAGGCAAAAGAAGCGATAATAATCTAGCGCTTAATTTATGTTTCCAAGCGACGGGACACCCTCCGAGGAATTAGCACACGAAAATAAATAAATGAGATAGACGGCCCCATTGGCTCTTTGACCGATTAACCCATTGGCCCACAATCTTTCAGCAGAAAAGCTTGATGTACGTCATGAACGGCAAAGACGCCAGATTCCCAGCCATGCTGTGGCGCACATATTACACGGCAGTAAAAAGACAGGGACCAGGGCACCAGCAATCCTTGGAGCGCCAAGCCCGTTGGAGCACTACCGCTAACAATTTGCCCATGTCCGCTGCCTGTTCGAATTTGTACAAATTTGAGGCTGTAGCAGCGACGGCCGTCACAGAGACCCAGGTCCTCTGCTTAATCCCTCTTTTGTTCACCGTGTGTATCGTGATGAGAACCAGTCCTGAAAAACGGCCCACACGACCACGTTAAAGCCTCCGATTCTCCTTCCCTCCCTGCCGAATGCACCCAGACCCGTGTCACAGGCCAGCACTTGTGGCAACCTGTCACATGGACCCCGTGCCTCCAGTGAAATATATTGACTGCAACTCCCCTCCTCCCCGTCTCCTTGCTACTGTTTTGCACACTTACAAATGGGGGGGGGGGGGGGGGGGGTCACATTTCCTTTCTGCAACAATTGATTAGAGGATCAGAAATTTCCCTTGGTCACTCCGTATTCACCGGGGAACGACACCTCAGCACAATGCTGAAAAACACATTGAAACTGTATTACAAAACATATAAGAAGTTTGTATTTTATACATAACAGGCAGTCTGACTGCCACACGGTGTCTCTGGGGGTCGGACTGCAGGCCTCGCTGTGGATCTGACCCATGGCCCAATCGGTGCCCATGAAGGTATGTATGTTCCCTGTGTTCATGTTCACTTCTCACGGACATGTGTGTGTGTTCAGCCTGCAATGGCCTGGCATCCCATCCAGGGTGTCTCATGTTCCCCGTCCTGTCCTGCGTTGCCTGTGGCAGCCTCCAGCCTCACTGCTACCCTCTACTACACAGTTTATGGTTTTATGCATTTATTGAAGACGGACAGATATGTATATGGAAATGTAACACAACTACACAACATTTAACTTGCATACATACTGCGTCTACACGTCTGGCTGGAGCAGATGATTTACAGCTGCAGAGGGGGAGTTTGAAAAAACACATTTTTATTATCAGCCGAAAAGAGGGATAATGTGCTGGCATTTTTAATAGTTACATACGCTTAGGTTATGTACAGAATGTATTCTTTGATACTGCTGGAAAAAAAGATAGGGCTGCTTAGCGAAGTGTACTTCCTGTTGAACAAAAATTACAGCAAATAAAAAGTACTGAATGAAACAGCTACATAACTCTTTCCAGCAGCTTCCATCTCGACACATCAAAGCATCTTTCATTTCGGTTCACGCAATATTTCCTCTTTATTGGCTTCCTCGTTTCCACAGCCTTCCGAAAGGAGCCTTCCTGCATCCCTAATTTCAGGATGAAACGGCAGCTATTTCATACAAAACAGATACACGCGGAAAAAATAATAAAAAAGAGGGCTCATTGGTAAAATGAAAAAACAGTCTATGAATAGGAACGACTCTCTGGGAGCTCAAATCAGAGACGCGAAAACAGTGCAAAGGTTGCCACGGTGCCCAACTACTGGCAAAGACGTCATCCAGAAAGGAGAGGTTAGAAAAGGTCTGGGTGGTCGTCACTGGGTCTAATTATAACCGCGAGAGACGGGGGTGAGCGTGGGGAGACGGGAAGATGGACCGCCGGAGAGGAAAGCGAGAGACGGAGGGAGGGGGGACTAATCAGAGGCCCGTCTCTAATAAAAACAGACCACGGCTCCCGTCCACAAGCAGCGGGATCAGACTGCCACGCAGAGAGGAGGCGTATGCACGATCCGAATGACAGCTAGAGGAAGGTCATGCTTAAAGCATGGGATCTGACCTCAGATCGGTCCGCGAGATGACCATGCTTACGTAACCGGCCAGACATCGGCGATGTCAATCAAGATCGTCCCGCAAACAGCGCTCGGGACGGTGTCAACAGCCAGGCGCGGCGAGGAAAGCACACGGCACAAGATAACGATAAACTCAATTTTAATGTATATAATATGCTAGCGAAACTGCCCATTTAATATCCTCTCCCGAGAGACCTGACAAATCAAACATCCGGTGCGAATAGGTGCGCAGTGAGTCTCAGACAGCAGCAACAGATGGTACCTCCGAAGTCCGATGCGATCCCCGCTAAGGGGCCGCGCATTAGCTAACATTTATAAGCTAGATTTTTCATGCTGCTGTCATGACTTGTTTGTTGTTGCTATTCTGAATTATAACACTTGAGAAAGGACGCACAGAGAGCCAGCTACAACAAACCCAGTAGGAAAACAAAGTAACGAGGGGGGAAAAATTAAACGCTAAACGATTTCATGGAAATCACACGATTGAGACAGCAGAAACAGCTCAACTTATGGTGATTATTCTCAAAATGATTACTGGTACTACTAAGATGATTACTAATTACTAAAATTACAAATACTGCACGATAACTTAATGCATTTAGAGATTTCGTAATTGTTGACTAATGGGAGCCGTGGCCTCCGCGGCACAGCCCCGGCCCGGCGGTGTGTAAAGCGACAGGCGGCTTGGCAGGGCGCCTTTCGGAAAGCAGCCCCGAAAACGCAGCCTGACACAGAGTCCTAAAGCACCGAACGGAGGCGGAAGTGAGAAAAGATCGTTTTATTAATTCTGTCTCCTTTCCAAAGGGCAATGGGCTTTTCCTGGGCGCCGGCCAATGCGAAAAAGGAATCAGCATCACTGCTGTTGAGGTGTTTATTTTAAAAGACTCTTTGATTTTTTTTTTTTTTTTAATTAAGTTTTAAACGGTTTTACCGACTAATGACTGGCGTCGACACAGACGACCCGCAAGCCAGCGATGTCACCCGTTCAGGTCACCGGTGCTGCTGTCCCAGTCACTGATTAACATGCATTACGCGCCTAGATCGTGATGCCCAGTTCCGTACTCTTGGCTCCCACATCCCCGTTTGTTTTCCTGCATTTCCCTTCACCCTGATGCCAAAATGCCTGTCTTTTGTTTTCATCACACCCCACAGTTTTTAAGACCATCTCCACTCCGGTTCCAAAGTCCCTGATCCTTCCGCCCAACTCACAAAGATCTATTCACTGTTCCACCATGAGCGCCTCTTACGACAAGAAAAAATCAAATTAGACTAGAATGAAAACACAAACCACCTTTAAAATGGATCTGAATAGTTACGTCAGGTGCATTTTAACCACAGGCTCTGAAAAGTGACCTTAGTGTAACAGGCCCAGTATCTAACGCCCTCTATAGGGCTGTATGCTTATTACACCCTATCTGAATTCTCTCACTGCAGAAAGCTCAGTACTTCACCTTAAGCAGCAACCATCATTTGAGGAGCAGCCAGTGAAGTTTCACTGTTCTTCCCCCTCAAGCTGGAAGCATATGACAATCAATGGTACACATGACAACATCTGCATGCCGTCCAGGCAGAGCACTGAACGTACAAGTCTGGGACATACAGGACATAAGCACAAGTATTGGTCAGAAATAACCATGCAGAGATCAACTACCACCTATAATGATCTATTACTGGACAATCTACTGAGCTTTTCTTTACCACATTCTGAGGTAATGAACTTGTGCATTTGTAGGACCTCTACGGCTTTCAGCACCAAAAAGTTCTACGAAATCTATAATGACTAAAATGTCCTTGGCTCGACTTGAGCAGACTTATCATTACAGAGTTGAGGCACAGCACTGTGCTGCCACCACCTTGAATCACCGCCTGCTTCTTGCAATCGGCCATCTCTTCCTTGCAAGGTAGGCTGACTCCCAGGACAATAAAGGGCCGGCCAGTCTGTAGGAGTGATGTGAGGAGTGAAGAGGTAAAGTTACTCACCGAGTAGGGCCCTCTGTCCGCAAAGATCCACAGAGCATAGATGGCACTGACCACAGCTTAAAGGGTCAGTGATCTAGGGAATTCCCACCAGAGCAGCAGTCCTGGATTCAAACAGCACCATTCCCAACCCTTGTGGTCTAAATGCTAGGCCTCATCCTAACTACCTGTCTACTCACAACAGCCCAGAAGCTAAAATCATTCCCATTTCTGGGGGATTTTAGTCATCTACAGTAAAGGCAGCGGGCAGAACATGCAGACTTTCACAGACACACATGGTCCACACATTAGGAGCTGATGGAAAAAGTTTAAGCCAGGTGCTTATAAAAGGATTAGAGAAATGAAAACAAAAATGTCATTTTAATAAGCCCTAGATTTGAAAGGCCTCTCGAATAAATCACCCACACATGCTCACATCAAGGTAAGCGGTATTCCCAATTCACAAACTTGCCTGGTTGTTAGCTGATCAACAGCTTGCTATTCTGAACGGCACCATTTTTCTGAGAAATTTTGCTGAATAAAACACTTACCGCTTAAACACTAACCCTAACCCTCCAGCAAGCATTCTAAAATTCAGTTCCAAGAATTAAGTAAGAATTAAACAAGCAATAACACTTCACGTTATATAACTGGATTAATAAAGTAAATAGAGAAAAGACACAGCAGTCAAACTAAAAAAAAACAAAACATTTTTTTACTATCCAATTACTACCCATCACCTTTTAAGATGCATGTTTTTCCAGTTAAGAGCGATGCAAATTAGAGCCAGCTAACTTCCATCAGATAAACAGTCAGCAGATGCATGACAAGAGATAATACAACCACGATCAATACTGACACAGATGAAACAACATCAAAGACGCAGCTTCAGAAGTTGACCTTTCCACCCTGTGAAACTTTCACCTGCTATTAAACGCTTGCCTACACAGCCTGGTCTGATCACACGTGGAACAGAAAGACGGTTGACTCCGACTTTCAAGGTTGTCAGAGGACAGAGTCGACCATGCGGCACGCGACATCCTGGGTGGTCTCGGTGTCAACAAACGGCAACGTCAAAAACAGTGCAGAGAAACATCCTTTTCTGCGTGACAATCTTCCGCAACAAGAAAGTAGGTGGAATGAAAAAAGGTTTCTCCCCTCTGTTCTCATTCGGTTCCTCATTTGAAGCAATGACAAGATTCTTCGTCGAACCAAAACTCCTTACTTCGAGAGCATATTATTAGAACAATAATAATATTAACACTGGTAACAGGCTGAGGTGATGGTTACCACAACCTTCCAGTGATGCGACTGTCCCTGCTGCCTATCCCAGGAAGGACAGGTTACAAGGCAGGAAAAATTCCAGCAGAAAGGCCAGACCATCACAGGTCACAGGCTAACACACAGTCTAGAGGTTAGAGTGATCTAATTTGATGTTTTTTGGATGGACAAGTGAAAATCTATGTAGTTACAGGGATGGTGAGAGAATTCCACACACAGTCCAAGCTGGGTGTGAGAGTGAGATTCAAACCTACAACCTTGGGGATGTGAAGCCACAACACTAACCACTGAGCCACCACACCCACCATCATGTGACTGATGAGAACACCAAGCAGAGAAAAGAGAATTCAAGCGTAATTCTCATGCAGGCCTTACCTGGAATATTAGAAGAGCTCATAGGCTAACGACACAAACTTGCTGTTGCTCTCGCTGGTCTCGTGCTGTCTGCGAGCGTGGCGTGGCGTGGCGGTGATGAACGGGGCCGTGCGAGAGCGCTCACAGTGCAGCGGTGCGTGTCGGGCTTGGCGAAGGCGGCGATTGTGGACTCTAAAGCGGGTCTTCGGAGTCGGCCATGTCCTCACGGGGCTGCCAGGCCGCCACCGTCGTCGTCCCGCTGCAAAGGCCACGAAACAAACAAGAGTCACGGGACATGCTTTCTGACACGCGACAGTTTGGCCAGTCCGTCGACATTTTCATCAGAGAAAGCATAGAAGTTCCAGTGCAGATGGTACCGGATACTTAAGACGCTCATGATTAGGGAGGCGCCCACCACCTTAAGAAGCAGATACGAAATGTGAGACAGGGCCCATCGAATAATCCATTCCCGTGAAGAGCAGTCTAGGGTCGGGGTGTTTTACCGAGAGGCACTCAGAGCACTGCGGCCATCGCAGCCGCCTCCGACAGGCAAAAGCACAAGCACCCTGCCGGAAGTGGAGATGAAGAGGATGCTGGGATTAACTGGGGGCGTAAAGCATAGCTCAATGGGAGACCACAGAAGTCATGAGGAGGAACCAGTGAAAAGGGCCTTTGGCTGGCAGTGCAAAGCAGCGAAACAGAGACGAGCAGGAAACATCTCAGGAGGCACGGTACGGTAACGAGAACATGCAGAGAGCGGTGTGCAGCACAGCAAGGTGTGTGTGTGTGTGTGTGTGTGTGAGTGAGAGAGAGAGAGAGAGAGAGAAAACCCCTCAGGTCAGGACACTCAACAGAACCATGCGACAATGAGAAAAACTAAGGATGCAGGATTCTCCCATTTCCTGAATTATGGGACAGCCCATGGACCCAAAAGCGGAAAAACTGAAGCAGTTTCAGCAGGTGAGAAGACAAACGAGAGTCCGAAAACAGCAGCACGTGCCTGGGTGGTGGCGCGGAAAACAATGCAGAGACTGAGTGAGTAAGAAGAAACCAAAGACAACAAGCTAATCTATTCTTTTAGTTGGAATGATGGACAGGTGGCACCACCCAGGCCAGCCGGCTGACGCTCTCTCCCGCAACAGCCACATCCCTTGAGGTTCCACTGGCTATTTCAAAGAGTTTCCAAGGCCACCCAACCCAAGCCCTCAAAAACCACAGGGAGAGAGTGGCATGGACCAAAGCTCGCTCATACAGCACCAGACTCTGATAACCGATTTCACAGCGACACATGACTGGCATTTAACCAGCAGGTCTGCAAGACGGAACAAGTAAATTATTCAGTAAATGGGCTCAGCATGATAGCTAAGTTTTCAGCTTGGATACTCATTTAATAACTTTTCCCCAAAGGTGGGCATCTTCAGGTGTCTGAAGTGATGTCATGTGCAGGTTCTCCTCATGCTGATGATTTACTCTTTGCCTAAACCCCTTATTGCGCTGTTTCACACTGGGAGATCCAGGTGTGGAATGCAGTACCACCCAAAGCCTGGGATCTACCCGCTCCAGCACCAAAAACCCACCATCTATACCGGTGTCATTAGCATCTGCGCTAAAGCACTTAGCACATCAGGCTGAAAGCGACACCACGTTCATCTTGGCCGCGGAGGAGGAGGTCAGTGTTACCATGTCCCCCACAAAATAAAGAAATATCCTCAGAAACAGTACAATTCATGACTGGATAAAGCTATTAAAAAAAGTTTCAGAATAAACAAGAAACTAAACAAGAAATTAAAAAAAAAAAAACTCCAACAACTACTATAAACAGCATTAGAAGGGAAAGAGATGTCGAGCAGGAGAAATAATTGCTTCGCCTCAGCCAAAACACTTCTCTCATGATTAATGTGATGACTCACACATCTTCCTCTCGGCTGTGCGGGGCTGGGAGACGCGGCACTGCTGCTGCAGGTACACATCAGGCCGCCCACGCTGCCCTCGAACCACCATCCAACCCGAGCCAGCCCTCCTGGGGCCGCGGCAACCGCGAGAGCCGGGACTGTAAGCGCACGGCTCACAAATTCTCTGTGAGCTTGATGAAGTATACCACCGGCGCTGTAGCCTTTAAAACGCCATGAAAGGAAGGAAGGGGAAGCCAGCGGAATGCAGTGATGGAGCGTAGTGTCAGTGTAGTGTAATGAAAAAGCACTGCGCCAGTACAGTGTACTGAAGCAGCATAGAGCTGGTATAGTGTAATGAAGGTGCATCATGCCAGTACAGTGTACTGAAGCAGCTTGAAGCTGGTATAGTGTAATGAAGGTGCATCATGCCAGTACAGTGTACTGAAGCAGCTTAGAGCTGCTATAGTGTAATGAAGGTGCATCATGCCAGTACAGTGTACTGAAGCAGCTTAGAGCTGCTATAGTGTAATGAAGGTGCATCATGCCAGTACAGTGTACTGAAGCAGCATAGAGCTGCTATAGTGTAATGAAGGTGCATCATGCCAGTACAGTGTACTGAAGCAGCTTAAAGCTGCTATAGTGTAATGAAGGTGCATCATGCCAGTACAGTGTACTGAAGCAGCATAGAGCTGGTATAGTGAAATGAAGGTGCATCATGCCAGTACAGTGTACTGAAGCAGCTTAGAGCTGCTATAGTGTAATGAAGGTGCATCATGCCAGTACAGTGTACTGAAGCAGCTTAGAGCTGCTATAGTGTAATGAAGGTGCATCATGCCAGTACAGTGTACTGAAGCAGCTTAGAGCTGCTATAGTGTAATGAAGGTGCATCATGCCAGTACAGTGTACTGAAGCAGCATAGAGCTGCTATAGTGTAATGAAGGTGCATCATGCCAGTACAGTGTACTGAAGCAGCTTAGAGCTGCTATAGTGTAATGAAGGTGCATCATGCCAGTACAGTGTACTGAAGCAGCATAGAGCTGCTATAGTGTAATGAAGGTGCATCATGCCAGTACAGTGTACTGAAGCAGCTTAGAGCTGCTATAGTGTAATGAAGGTGCATCATGTATAACCCACTGACGGGGCACAGTACCAGTATAACCCACTGACGGGTCACGGTACCAGTATAACCCACTGACGGGGCACAGTACCGGTATAACCTACTGACAGTACCGGTATAACCCACAGATGGAGTACAGTACCAGTATAACCCACTGACGGGTCACGGTACCAGTATAACCCACTGACGGTGCACGGTACCAGTATAACCCACTGACAGTACCAGTATAACCCACTGATGGGGCACAGTACCAGTGTAATCCACTGACGGTGCATGGTACCGGTATAACCTACTGACAATACCAGTATAACCTACTGACGGTGCATGGTACCGGTATGATCTACTGACGATACCAGTATAACCCACTAACGGTGCACGGTACCGGTATAACCTACTGACAGTACCGGTATAACCCACAGATGGAGTACAGTACCAGTATAACCCAATGACGGGGCACTGTACCAGTATAACCCGCAGATGGGGCACGGTACCAGTATAACCCGCAGATGGGGCACGGTACCAGTATAACCCAATGACGGGGCACTGTACCAGTATAACCCGCAGATGGGGCACGGTACCAGTATAACCCGCAGATGGGGCACGGTACCAGTATAACCCGCAGATGGGGCACGGTACCAGTATAACCCGCAGATGGGGCACGGTACCAGTATAACCCTCTGAGAGAACACGGTGGCAGCCGGCGGTGCCAGGCACAGGGTCACCGCAGGCCGTAAAACCCGCCCGTACAGATGCCAGAGAGAACGTCTTCCACAGGGATCAATGGAAAAGTAAACTCAACTGGCACCAGATTCAGTTCCAAACATCGCGGCGCACAGCACACCTCCGTCAGCTCACGGTGCGTAAACACTGGGAACTAATTAAGACCCAACACTGGAATTCAAAGTGAGAAACTTTTTCCCCTCCTTATGTTCCGTCAACACGCCATCAGGTTCGCTTTATGCTGCGCGCCGTTCTTATCGACTAACCGATTTCTTGCGTAAATTAGCTGATTTGCCTGAGAATCCTAGTGCTAGAAAACTGCTGCCAGTAAAATCTAATTTTGGTCATATAAAAAAAATTGTATCACCTCTCAAAACAATGCTGGTCAGGATTTCCCTGCTGACAGACAACAACGGTTTCAAGAGCTAAAACAGCAGCAGTACGCTCACATTGTTTCTCCCGTTGCGGCAGGCAGCTAAAAAAAAGCGCATCAGACCATGCTGTTCTACCTTGAAGGCCAGAGATTCACCTGAACTGCTGCAGTAAAAACATAAATGAAGGAAGAAATATAAGTTACTTATTTGGGAAAAGAACGGGGTCTGCAAAGCCACTGAACTCCAGCCTCGCCTGACACCTGATAGTGTTTCTCAAACGTTCCCTCTGGGACCCCCAGATGTTCCATGTTTTATGGACTGGGAGGGAGCAAAAATGTGGGTCTTCTGGGGGGGGGGGGGGGTCCCCAAGGACCGCTTTGAGAAACACTGTCTTATGACATCACTTATGGATAGACCGGCATCACTGAGACCATTCCCAACACCCATCCCTAAACAAGAAACTAAAAGTAAATCACAAAAAGAACAATCACAAGTAAATTCTGCCAGGTGTGGCTACAGCTTCTTCCCTGAGGCTGTCAGGACACCCAGAACCTTGCAGGCCCCTTTACCTCCTACCTGAGCCTATAAATACCAATTAGCCACTCCCTCACTGGGCACTTTACTTTTTCTTGCTGGCTTTCCTGACATGATTGTAGTTATTTTACTGTGCTCTGCCGATGCATTATTTATCATCATAGATGCACATTCAGGCACTGTGTATCTAAGACTTAAGCCCAGCCTCCTTGTCTTGCACTTCTTAAAATTATTGTGAATCCCTCCGTTCATATTATTTGCTCTTGGTCCTTGGTCTTGTCACCATATCCCTGCTATGGATGGATGGTGTGACGATAAAGCCCACTTGACTTGATCGGCGGGCACGAGGACCGTCCAGCTCCGTGTCACGCATACAGCGACCCCTGGGTCACCCCGCTCTTCAGCTCCTGCTGTGAGGAAAGGAGCGTTACAAGCTGGCCAAAAATACCTGAATCCTGGGAGCCAACAGAGGTGGCACAGAGAAGCCTCATACCATCCATTGTGGGGGTGGCGGGGGGGGACATCTGAGGTGTGATTAAGAGTTAGATGCTCGCCAACAGTTCTGTTGATTCATTTATAGCTGCCTGAGAGCTCCGCTGCCATTCAGAGGCACGACAAGGCCGTTATTGAAGCAACATAAACTCAACAAACTCAACAAACACCCCCCCAAAGGAGCACACGGCAGACCCCCAGAAGCAGACATCACCTACTTGTACGAGGGCCAGGCAGGCCGCACTGGAACTGCAGTTGGGCGCTTTGCGACCAAAAAAAAAAAAACACTTCCACCAATGGCAACTTCCACAACTTCAAGGCCAGGTTCCTTCTGACACGAAGCCCCAGGTCCTCGCAACAACCTGACACAACAAAGCGCGGCAGAGCTGGACGCCTCAACCTCACAGGCAATCAACACGGCCACCCGAGGACTGCTGCTCTGGAGAGGCGCTACTGTAATGACGTGCAAACAGGGACCGGGAGAGCCAAGTACCACAGAGGGGCGACAAATCTGGAAAAGGGAATGTCACCCAGCAAAATGGAGGGTGGTGCTTCTTCAAAAAAAAATTAAAAATCAAAGAAACAATCTGTACGCGAGTGAAGCGGCCCTCCTCGTCACGCTAATTCACCCAGGTTAGTAAATGACACAACATGTTTCGATGTGATAATTTGGTAACGAACATTACACCAACCTGCCTACCCGTATTAGATTTTAATGTTATCTTGCCACATCCCTGACAGCAGCAGAGATGGCAGAAAAATCACGCCATCAGGCACACAGCTCAGCACACTCTGGGCGCGTGGCACCTTTACAGCTTTCTGTGCGTCTCCAAAACATGTACTGCTGCAGAATCTGACACCGAGCACCGCAATTCCTCATGAAGGCAGCGCCAACATGTCTTAGTGTAAATGTTTCCAAACCCAAATCCAGTCCCTAAACCAGTTTTTTTTGGGCACCTGAGCTAAGTATGCTGTACATCTGTATAGTCACCTGGTGCTGTTTTAGAAAGGATCTATAAAATCTACGTCCTGTGGCAACATTCCCCCCTAATATAATGAGCAGGGCAAAATGCACACAATGGAAGGCAGTCTGGTTTTCTGAGGATACCGTGCCGATGAAACACACTGTCCATTCATGAACTTGGACTCCCATTCATGCAACAAGCACCACTCACATGGACAATGCTACCACCTTCCTAGAAACATCCAGGCTATCCACACATTTCCGGTCTGCACCACCTTCTGATTTTAGGAATCATCACGGTCGGCAGTAGGGAGATGACTTTAAAAAGAACATGTTTATATAGTTGGAGTCGGTATTTTACCGCCTGTCCCACCACTCTGTGGCCCAAATCTAGCAACTACCCGCCCTGGGCTAATAGGAGTTCATGGATTTATTTTCGTCTTTCATTTAGGATGATATTTCTTTGACCGCACTGCAGGAGCGTCAGGAATAAACAGACCCAATATAAATGTTACCTTCTACAGCTATTATATATAAATGATTATTCGGACACTTGTTTAACTGTATCCACATTGATTTTGACAGCATCCATAAATGGCAGAGAGCCCCGGGGACGACATCTTTGGCTCATTGACTATTATTCTGCCAGCTCCTGTGGTACTCAAGCTCCTCAGGGCTGCATCTCTTCAGCCTTCTCCAAAGATCCGGAGACACCCATCTCTGGATTGGAGGGCACAAAGCCAACCCCTCCCGCTGCTCCACACCGCTCTGGATGGTGACCGCTGACAGCTTCCCGGGACGGGCACAGCCGGATCGCGGGGACGGCGTTCGAGCTGCAAAGTCACGGCAGCGCGCCGGGTCTCCTGCTACGTGAGCCGCACCGAGCACTGCTGCAGTCCCGGCTTTCAAGGTTAAACGAGCGCGCCGTACGGCAGAGGAGCTGCAGGCTGGCCACCCGCCCTCCCGAATCATCCCCGGCAGCGATGCTATCTCCCGCTCTACACTAAGTAATGTTACCTCACCAGCAGAACAGAAGAGTGCCAAAGGCTTACGCCATTCTGCTCATCTGGAAACATCTATATGCCGTACCCCCTCAAATTCGTCTCCATGGCCCAGAGTTCCGGATGATAAGATGTGAATAAACACTTCACGCTGCATTAACAGCCCAGGCAGCCTACCAGGGAGGGCCCAGATTCTAGGCTTTTTTTCCCCTGTACATCCTATTTAGAAACACCCAGGTAACCTGCTTAACCGGTTCCAGGATTATGAAATTCAGTTGCGCTGCAAGTTGCACGCCACACCGTTGCAATTCCCCCACCTGGAATATTCTTCATGCAATCAAGTCTCGATGGAAGGCCTTGAATATACCTCCCCTATTCTGTAATATGACCAGTGTACATACTCATTGGATGCGGACCTTTCAGTTTTAAACATACTGATGTATGACATAATGATGAAAATCACCAAGTAAAAGTTCCTCCTCTGTTGGTCAAAGAGATCTAGGCTATCGTCTGCAGTCCAAAACATTCCTGCGTTACACAGGTGTGTTCTGACAGTCAGGAGAAGGAGAGAAGGTAGGCCTTCCAAGTTAATCCAACTACAACAGCAAAATGAATCCTCTTAAACTAGAGAACTCCACTGCCAGGGATTTATAATTAATATTAAGATTGTCAAAACTTTATTTTTCATCCTGAATGTGCATTTTACAATTCCCTTATCAAATGAAGGTATAACTGAGGACGATGTTTTTCAATAACTGCTTTGATATAACCAGACGGTAGTGCAGCAGAGTGCTAGAAATATTTGTCATTTCCAAATCTGAGCGCCAAATTCACCGTTTAATAATGCTTAAAAGGCGGGGACAGTCTAACCAGACTAATCCTAAATCTAAACGTATCTACGCCAGCTGCTGCCTTTCACTTGATGGGCAAATAGACGCACGTGTGACGGCTTCTGCCAGAGGAGAAGTTCACACAAAGCTGAGGAGGCGCAATATCCAGACCTCTGCTACATCACCGTGGCGTTAAAATAAAAAGGCAAACGAAAAGATCACTTAAACATATCTTGTTTTCACATACAGCACTGGAAAGTATAATTGATAAAAATCGTAATAAAGGCGTTTCTCCTCCTCGGCTCTCTCGTTGGGCACAAACACAAATACGCGTCTTCGACAGCAGGAAAAATACACCACCGGGCATCACTTCTGATCGATAATCAAGACATATTCAGCATTATCATATCTTCAATGACATCTGAGATACCAAAAACAGATCTGCCGTGCAATTCGCACTCTAAACACCACCTCGGTATCTCTCCCATCTCGACATGCCTAGCAATTTAATTGAATTACGTTGACAGCGATCTGCACATTTGAAAACGTTGGAAAAATATGTCAGGCTGATATTAAATAATGTAACTAAATAATTTCACTGATTTATAAACCGTGTTTTTGAAGGTTATGAACACATCTTCAGCATCTGACCACGCGAGTAAATAATAATGTTATGAAGCAACCCGAGTTTTCGTTTTCCGCGTTTATTTTTGATAAAACACTGATGATGTACAAATATTTGACTAAAACAGAAAATCCGAAGGCATAATGCGTGCATTTTCCTGTCAAAGTGTAAACTCGGTCGGATACTTAAAAACACAGATGTTTTGTTACAATTTTCAATCTCTAATCAAAATAATACAGCATTTTTCATATACACGCCAGTAACAGGACATAGCGATAAGTATAGCTCTTTAAAAACCCGCTATTTGAAGCAGCTTGAGAAATCCATCATAAATTACTTTCTCCTAAAATCTGTAAGAATAGTGTGTGTGTGTGTGTGTGTGTATATATATATATATTCGTCATAGTGTCTTCTGTAATTCCCTACAGTTCACAAAATGTTTTAACCGGATGAAACAACAGCCAATTAATTTCAGTGATGTTAGTTTGTGAGCATTTGTAAGTGCTTGTAATGGATCGTTTAGCACAACACATTGACAAGTAGTTTGTCAGAGTTGAGCTTAATCACATCGGCTGCGGGTACTTCTGCTTTAAAACAGGTAGGCCTATTAATGTCGTTTAAGAGAGCAGATCTTGTTGACATCTGAATAATTTATACGGAAAGCAAAAACTAATGTCAGTATTTGTATGTGTCTATGAATGCATGTATATTTACTATCATGTAAAACAACTATAATAGTTCATGTCTTGGTCTATTTAATATAGACCAATGGTATTATGTTTAAAGTTCAAGACCACGATGAAACAAACATTGCTTAACGCATCCTCCATACATGATTGTCTTGTTACATGAAAGAGATTTCATTAATCTAGGTAAAAACTTACATAAAACGTGCATAAACCTGAATCTTATTGTCAGTCAGACCGATAACTAACACGCCTTACTTTTTCACGGTAAAGCTATTTATACGTTTTACTTATTCTTGTGCATTGCACCCCCTTCCTCCTGATGCAGTCGTATTCTGCATTCGCCTCTTATACCCAGGTATAAATCAGTAACTCCGAAAAAACTATTAGTTAATAATAAAGTTTTAATGTACCCTTCATCACAACTATGGCATCAGTGCGGGTAAAAATGCGGGTAAAATAAACGATGTGATGCACAGCTGCCCCATCGTGTATCTTCCATCAAATATTTTGGTCGGTTTCTACGAAAACCATCGCAACTACAGTGGATCGCTTTCGCATCGCAACTACAGTGGATCGCTTTCGCACCGCAACGGGCAAACTCGGGTAAATCAGACCGCCTGGAAGTGTTCGTTGGAAATCGGACATGTATATTGTAAAGTTAATTGCTGCTGCCGATGTTTAGCCAAGAAAAATAGTCCGTATCTTCAGCATAAATCTTACAAGCGTCCGTGAAAGCAAGCCAGTGCATCCGGCAGAGGTTTCGGTTAACTAGGTAAGAAGTGAGTGGATGGATGTTTTATTGGGTGCAAGCATTTTTTAGGAGAGACTGACTGCTACTACTACTAACATTAACCAGTTGAAAGGATCGGGATTTAAAAAATGAAAGCGCTTAAACAACAGTTACCATTTGAGCTACCTGATATTCGTGAATATCCGCTAGCCTGTCCAGAAGGTGAAGAACGCTTCTTCGACAGTCGATCCGTCTGCTGGATGGCTTAATATTATTTTTCCCCCGATGGTATGAAGCAGTAATTTTCCCGTCACAGCTCTCTTTCCTCCATATTTGCGGCTCCTCCACCAACAACAACATTTACAGTGACGTCATTGGCGGCGTCACGTGACACTCCCCCCGGAGGGGGTGAGTCCTAAAAATAGACGGCACAACCACCGAGTAACCTACGGCGGGGCGCGCAACCCACACCTCAGCGTGATGGCACACCGGTTGGAAAGCCTTGAGCGCCGTGCACTCTATTTACTCTCCGCGAGATGCATATAAAGTCTGGCACAACTGAATCTGCTAGCGGATAACAGATTGCGAACGATCATACAGCGATTCACCCTGTTTTACGGCTGAATGCGCAAAAAAACATAGATATCTGATAATTGAAAAGAGTGTCGCCGTGGCCTCCTACAGTTAAGGATGACATTATTCATTGTCAGTATAATGTTTTTTTTTTCAACCTGGCATGATTTATTACATTTTTGCCTTAAATATATTTTCTGGTTTTAATCAAAGTGACCTAATGCATGTTTTGCATATACAGTTGAATATTTTGCTACTGTGATACAGGTTAAAAACTTGCTCAAGGTTAATACAGCCGAGCTTTTCTTTGATGTAAAGTGACAGCTTACAGTCCGCAAGTCAATATATTTCCTCAGTGTGATTTCCGCTGCCCCCGTTTAATTGAACAGAACTGTGGGGTTTGCCCTTCATGGGCACTTACAACCGGGGGGCTTACTAAGGTAGTGTATTAATGTTTAATTATTTTTAGATTATTTTTGGCCTATTCGTGTGCCTAAAAATATTTACCTTATAATCGAACTTTTTTATAACTTCATCACAAAATATGTATTAATCGCAAATCCACAAACATTCAAGCCATTATATAAATATGGAATTTTGGCACATTTTGAATATTCCTACTGTACTCATCAACAGATATTGCCCTAGACCAGCACGTTGGACACCATTTAAACACCAGATTACCTATATGTTCTAAAACGTATGTACTGTGTAATTCATGTTATACATTTTACTTAATCTGACCCTTAATGCACATTTTTTGTTGTTAAAACGTCTGCATAATAAATTACATATACATTTTTAGTCCTTTATTATTTTACTCCAGGTTCATGTCCACCGATCAGTAGTAAATCATACCACTGGTCAATTAAAAATAGACCCATTCAGTTAGGTAACCACAAGTTAGCCAAGAAGAACCTGCTGAACAAGCCCTGCATGCTCATGTTACAGACTTCAGGTTAACTAGACCGCAAAAGCCACTTTAGTTTACAATCAAATAATATTGTGGTGACTGCACCCTAAGGGGATAAAGATTAATTTTATTTTAATATTACTACATGTTAAATGTGCTGTCTCTGCAAAATCATTATAAGGATTATAAGGATTCTCTCTGGCGTAGCTTACTGTCAAAGTTCTTTTTTCATACATTATTATGCCTGTTCTGAAATAATATAATACGACTTAAATCCTGTCAGTAATATATTTCTCTGATTCACACACATCCCTTTACTTACTGTTATTTAACTACGGTTAAGTAACCGAGTCCCATAACAGCAGCTGTTGAGTTCTTTGTATCGTTAATGACCTGTTTATAGTTGTTACTTGAAGAGGTATTGTTTAATACGTTGTAAATAACGCGATATTTGCAGTCCGACGCCTACTTAACTGAATTAATTACAAATAAAATACGTTATTATATTGTTCTAATTAGCAGTATCTAAACGTATGTTTCAGAATATAATGATTTTGGAAAAATTAAAAAATTATAAGCACGTGATGTTTCTAATAAACTATAACACTTTCAGCACAATTAAGATGATTTCTGTCAGTGCTTCTAAATTCCCACCAATCAGATACCAAGTATTTGACATAATGGATGAATAAAGGATTTTCATTCAGAGTATTTGCTTTCTATCAAACTGTAGTAGCCCGTAGAAGTTTCGTATGTTTTCACTTTGTAGTTTCTACGCGCAATGACAGACCGTAAAACACAAGTTCCGGTTTTTTGAGTTGAGGTCATGTGATCAACCAAGGTTGCGGCTCCGACTGTAATTGGATATCTGAATTCCTTTTGGTTTGAACAAGGGCACGTGATACACAATCAGACTGTCATTCGAACTGTTATTGGCCACTGTCACTGCCCTTCGTTGGTGTGATCACGTGATGCTGCTCAGGGCTCCGCCCTGTATTTTAGTATATATTACTACGCCCCTTTTCTTTTATGGGCGTGGTGACAGGGTACGTGTCTGAGACCGCGGAGTCTCACGGGCTTAATGTTTATGGCAGCAAGTTCTGTTCATGTTGTCTGTGATTTTCAACTAGTCATCACCGTGAAATTTCACTGATTAGAACTGGCAGCAATATTTCCAGCCGCTGTTGCAAAAATAGGCAATATCTTTATTTTTACCGACCAGATTCTTTATGGAGAAATACAGATGGCAGTATAGTCTGAAGTTTTATTGCAGCTTTAAATTTATTCCCACTTATATAAATATAGCCATTGATTAGCCAATACATGAGAGTGTAATTCTGTAACCTCGAAATCTGTTTAGCCGCATTTCCAAAATGCAGTTGATAGTAACTGTAATCTCTGAGTTCCCATTGAAAAGCCTTAAGACCCTGACATAAGATAAGACGTTGTGGAGAAACGCCGCCTACATAGGTGACAGTAACCGGCCATATAATGCACACACAAAAGCATTTATCCAGTCCAAACAAATATTATAAAGACTGTTATGCATTTTATTAAAGTTGTACTGATGAAGTGTCCGAAAGGGATAAAGATAACAGCCACGGCTGTTTGCTTGCCAGCACCAGTGGTGTCAGGGTCTTGGTGGTTGCCATGGTTTCCGCCGGTTGCGCGCCTGAACGGCATGTTAAGTAGCACGGCTGTGCATGACCAAACGCGCTAATATTACATACTATTCCTTCCTGCGCTTAAAAGGGGGAGCTCTCAGGAAGAGGATAAGCGCATAAAAAGACGTCATTCCTCTCCTCAAAGCGAATGAGAACACTAGTATAGTTACGTCAAGAGTTCCTAAGCTAGCTTACTGCAGTTAAGGGAGCCTGCCAAGAATGACGCACTGGTCACTTTAAATAACAAATGACATCTTGCTTGGTGCCATATTTTCGAATCCAAAACTAATATGCTTGTCTTCGGGTTTGTCGATACAGGCTAATTGAAGGTCGGGATTAAATACCAGATAGTCTTCCACCATTTCATCGCATGTTTGATAATGACATAACAGCAATAATGTTATGGTTCACAAATATAACCATGCTAACGTGTATCTAAAAGCGCACAATTTGATTTGCATAACCGATTACTCTACCACATAAGCATGATCTGGTGGTTCAGTGTGTTGTGCTGTTGCCTTGCGCCTCCAGGGTTGTGGGTTCGAAGGCCTTCTGTGTGATGGCCGCGTGTCCTTCGTGTTTCACGGATTCTCCGCCGTCCAAAGCAATGCACTTAGGCTAACTGATGTCTTTATAATGCCCATAGTGTGTGTGCGTGTATGTGCCCAGGATCAGCGTTGAGGCGACAGACGAGCGAATGTGTTGAATACGTTTTTTTCTTTTGTTGTTGTTATTTTGTTTTGTACTGATTGAAAATACGTATTGTAAGGAAAGCGTATAATTCCATTTTAAATATTCTTGTAATACAAGGCGACGATCCTTCAAAGTATCCCGTTAACATTTTTAATGTTTATGGATAACATTTTCTCAGATGTTCCCGAATCTGGTATTTGTCAGCTGTGCCCGCCTGCAAATCATTACACGAAATATGAACAAATAGCCTACCTGCCCCGTTAACTACAACTCGTACTCGCTATTTGATCAAGCAAACAGATTTTTAGACGTGCAAGCAAATCTTAAATAAATATTGTAATGTCTATCTCAGATTTTAATATTGATTATCTGTTCAGTTGTTTTTGGGTGAATTTAGATATTATATAACTTTTTTAGCTATGCCGTGGGGGCTTGAAATCTGAGTAGTGGGTTGCGCTTTAATAAACCCATCGGATCATATAACTGATAAGTGCTGTCAGATTGTGAGGACAAGTACTAATCATAACATTGCTAGATCAGTTGTCAGACGGTAATATAGTCTTCGACAGGGGTTCAGTGGCAACACATGATTGACCGTATTTTCAGTTGTTCTCGTATAAGTGACCCCTGAAACTGTCTTGCGGATCTGATTCCTCACGGAGAAAATATAAGCGTGTTTCCATAGCGACGCAGTTCTTTTTTTAATGTTGAGGATTTATCCTCAGTTGGGAGACGGATTCGGTGCCACCTTACCTAAATCTCATCCTGAAGAAAAATATTTCCAAAAGAAAATACAAAGATCTCATATTTTACCCCAATAAGATTTTTAAGCATACTATTGCAATTATATCAACGAAATGTTATGACCTTAGTAGATGTTCATTCATTTATTTAAGTAATTTATTATTAGCCACTATCATGACAAAACATCATCATCAAACGCAAGTGAATTTTACTGTGGTGTACTATACAACTTACGTTACCTAATCTCTGAGGCCATCTATTTAAAAAAGAAAAATTTGGTTTGAATGTATGAATAGCCCAAATTCAACAGCATGACATGTGACATTCTATACAAACAGGCGTCATGTAACAAGGCAATTACCTAAATGTGTCCCAATACACAACGGGGCAATTAGTCATAAGGATATATTCAAGCATGACAAAGTTTTTAAGTTTTTTTTCTCGTTAGGAGACATTCGATATCGCCTGAAAAACTAAAGCGTATCCGACGCAACTTTTGAACTTGCATTAACATTTGCCTCCCTCTAGTGGTTAAGATATAATTAAGTCATCATAAATGAGACTGAGCAGAATAACATAACGTTATTTCCACGCAAAGTTTTCCTTTTGCTTAACAATTCATCCATCCTTGAAAAAACTGGAGAGAAAAGAAACCCTTATGGGTCTGTGAAAACGGGGCAAAAATATTTTAAGTAGCCTACTTCAAATAAGCCTACAGGGGAATCTTTAGAAAATTATTTCTATCCGTAGATGATTAGGCTATTTGCATTTGTACAATTCCTACTGCGGGTACAGTGCTTCTGTAATAATATTTGTAAGTTCACTCTCCTCATACAGATACCCAGTCCAGCTTCACAAATATTAATATTACTGGCCTCACTTATATAGCCTAGAGCTTTGGCCCTTAATTGTCTCAGCAAGGATCACAGCTGATATGACCCATCTCAGCATTCAGCAATGTAACCCATAGGTTCACTTTTGCTAAAGTCTCGTGTCGATCCTGTCAAACTGCCGAAACGTGAGATAGAAATCAGACGTCATAGATTATAGGTCTTACTGAAAAAGCAGAAAACTCCTGCACGCACATGCGCTGTTTTCCCACAGAGGCTCCTCATGAATTAGGGTTTGGATTTGCTAGCACGAAATCTAGTGGCCCTCCTAACTCCGCAGTTGATTGTATACATTGTTTTCGTAATGGAGTCAGTGTTGCTAACTGTCAAGAAGAAAGCCGTTCTCTAAATTATTACATTACCGTTTTATATTGCCACAACACAATGTAATTTCTGCTGCCATTATACCGATAGTAATTGCTGCGAAAATATCTGAAAAGAAGATACAGCCGTAATTCCAAACGCAGATGACGCAGATTGTAATATGTGGAGATTGTATTCAGTCGGGACAAGAACTACATTCGATCGAATTCAAACGACTAAGATAAAAAAAAGCGAACAAATTAGGTTTAAAAGGCACTCCATTCTCTACGTGGCCCGAACTGGGATAACAGTTGGACGATGGAAGGATGATTTGTGAATTCAAAGTCTAAAAAAAGCAAACTATTTCGGTTTTTAAAATCTGAATTATAAATAGCGAATTTCATCTGCATTTTTAAATTTCCTAAATAACGAAATTTAAGTATACCAATTGGATGTTAACACTTCTAAATGAAAATTCAGTCGTCCATTCAATTCAGTACCCCCAGTTGAAATAGAAATCAATTACCAGAGCTCAACAATGAAGTTTTTTTTCCGTGCAAATGACAGAAAGTGTTATCTACTGTACACCAAAATATCTCCAGGGGATAAGTTAAATTCCTTTATGAACATTTATGAATTCATTTGCAAGAAAGGGAAAAACGAAATTGGCTATTACCTTCAAAACTGCTAATAATAATCACCTATACACAATTAGTAAATTAAATATAAAATATTATAATGGGGTATTTCTCCATCTTCAGTTTTATACAGATGTTTACGTGCGTGTATGTGTGTGTGCCTGCATACACACACACACACACACACACACATCACATACATACATACAGGTATAGATATATTTGTTTTTTGAGTGAACAGAATGGCTGTCACTATTACACACACGTTACAAAGAGAGATAATCAGTCCAGCTCACTTCAACAGGAAAGCAACCTGTGAGCAAATCATCCTGCCCTCTAGGTCTCCATAGAAACCAGGGTGGGCTCAATGTTCTCTGCTAGCCAATAAGCTCTGAGAACACTGCCTAGAATATCTAGCCACTCCCTCCTTCCAGACGAGCCACAGTATTGACTAAGGGGAGTGTCCTCTTGTCTTCTGTCAACGTTAAACTGTGCCACTGTGTCGCAAAAAGAAATATTTTTCTCTCTGGTGCTCAAGCCAGGGTCCAGTCTCTAAGATTCCCAGGGAAGGGGGGGAAAGCTTAGTACTGCTTCCTTTCCATACTCTGATCACTGTAAAAGCTTTTAAGGTTGTAGTGTGAACGGGGCCTAAATAAATAGGAAGGGGAGAAACGGTACAAGGCACCTCTGCGAAGGCCTGCCAGGCCGGTGTTGATCCTGGGATCCTCCTCTTAAAACAAACAGGTGCTGCCAAGAATTACAGGTAGGCAATTTGAATGTACTGTATGTTCCATACCCTGTCACAGTACTGCGAGGTGTAGGCTGAGCAGTCTGTCTGTGAACAGGCTCATTATGGACCGCATTGCCTGGACTGAATAGCTGTATTTCCTGGGGTGAGGGTATTAATTTGTGCTGAGACACACAGTGTGTGTTTTGCCAGAGTGCCTTTCATAGCAAGTAATGTTTGTGCAAGCGCTCGGTCTCCAGCGATACCAAGGAGGTCGTTTCCAGCTTCCTGCGGTGCAAGCGGGCCAGTAATTGACCAAGTCTCAGGCCCCTGCAACGACGCTGCAGTCTGAGTGATGACCACATCGGGCCGATGATGGTCTGCCTGGCGATGATCACACCGACTGCATGATCGTTACATTCGAAAATGACTATTACAGCGGGCCACTTGTTGCCTGCAGTGAAAAAGTTACATCAAACATCAAATGTTAAACTTGAGTGAATCAGTTTATAGTACATATTTGAATTTATATATTTATAAAATGTGTATCAAGTGTGAAATAACAAAGCTCACCCAAGTAAAATATAAACATGTTACTTATTAGTCTTTAGGAAAAAATGCATTGAAAATATTATAATTTTCTCAGCATCCATATGGTTAAATTTGTGAAAGCAATGGTTTGCAGTGTTTTAAAAGGAGTTTTATGCTTTTTCTGTAAGACCTATAATCTGTCTTTATATATGTGTTTTGTGTGCTATTTTAGTTTATATTTTGTGTTATAAATCTAATAAATGAGTAATCCATGAAAGTTCTGTTGTTTTATATGTCTACTCCTCTTCTCCCCTCTTTATCTCCATGGTCCTTGAACCCCGGTCGTAATGGCTTCTTCAGAGTTGTATTTAATACACCATCCAAGGGCCAAAAACTCATCAGTTTGGAAAGTAGTCATGTTGCCATCTCCGAACTACCAAAAAAGAAAGTTCACATAGGTTGCATCTTTTGTTTTTTTTTAGGATCAGGTAATTTGTATTCCAATAACAAGCTTAGAACTTTCGTGTTCATAAGTGAAATGGCTGGCATGGATTGGTATTAGGTTAGACGTGACAATGTACTGTAATAAATTAACGACTTTGATGTTTGAATTCTCTTTGATTGTCAGGATCTGTTTAAATGATGTGCGCAACAAGGATAGTGGTGTAATGAGCTGTGAACTTTCTGCCCCTGTCTCTCTAGGCTCATGGCAGACAGCCCAGTGACAGAAGCCAGTCCCCCGGGGCTCCCCTGGTATGTGGCTGGCTCCCAGCTCCTTGGACTGGCCTGTGTAGTTATCACTGGTGTGTGGATGGGACACTACCGGGGTGGCTATGCCTGGGACGGCACTACCCACGAGTTTAACGTACACCCTCTCTGCATGGTCCTGGGCCTGGTCTTCCTGTACGGAGATGGTCAGTAGGAGCGCCGTCGTTAGCACTGTATCCCTGTAGCCTTCTAGACCCAACACCGGTCGCCCGCATGGGCCCAACGCCATTCTCGGTGCAGAAGTGTAGCTCAGCTCACCCCGAGGGCTCACATTCCTCTCAGTTGGTCTTCAAATCCAGACAATCTAATAAAAAGTCCATTTTCCGAAACAGCACTCTTAAAAAAAAAAGCTAACTAAATTAGCTCTTTGTGCTTCTGACCTTTACCCAGCCTGATCTGTAACATGCAATTTGCTGCAACAGTCAAATTGTTCAAACTTCCAGTGCCAGGACTTGGCTACAGGACCAAACGTAGAAGGCCCAGTCTTTTTCAGAAATGGTTTCCCTTTCCTCAGTAAGATGCACAGACCTCAGTTACAGCCAAACTGCTTCACAGGCTGCAGCTCGGAGTTCATAGGAGCGGCGAGGCAATTAGTGGGCAGCTCCGTCGCGCCGAGCCATTTGAAATAAATGTCTTGGGAGATCAGAGGGTTTGCACTGATAGGATCAAAGCCTGGGCTTTTGGGGGGGTGGCCCAGTAGCAGCCCAAATAACATGCACAGCAACAGGAAGTGGCTGATAATAAGGTTACCAAGACTGGAGACGAAGAGATTTGATTTAGTTCTGTTCAGGTTGCCGGTGTGTGTAGGAGAACTCTGAGAGGAACTGGGGGAGCTGACTGATGTTAAGGTTCTTTATACAAAACAAGTAATTCACCTGAGCTCCATTTCCCATTGAGGATGGTTCAGTGCAGTTCAGTGGACTCATATGGGATGGTTCTCATAGTGGTGCGATTCTTTACGAAAGAGAACCTTTGGTCACATGTGGGACTCGTTTTTATTATTGCCTTTTACAAATAGAAGCTGTATCTGTATCTGTGCTGTGTTGTCATCCTTCATATCAAAATAAGCTTGTTTTCCTCTAGTCTAATTGGCTGGAATATGATCAAAGATGTGTTAGCAATTGATATAGTGATGATGATGACTTTTCACCTCTTTGCTGTATGGCAACCCATGTAGCGATGATTCAACGAACTCCTCTTAATTGTGACCATATTTATAACCTAGCAACGGTCTCTTGAATCTTATTGGTTAAATAGATAGACAAATAAATGAGTACCACAGCTGTCCTCAATAAAGCACCTCGCAGTGAGCCTTGAGCGAGTAGTTATATTTATAATGAAATCTGCTTCTCTTATCTGAATGGCCATTACTAGAAAATGTGTTTACATGTCAAATGAAAAGCCCAACAGCGGCCAATTAAGAAAACCGTTTGCGGCAATTGGGTTGATTGCATCAGTCAAAACTCATGGGTCTGCAGCTCTGTCTCCCTAATTCTATTGTAGGATTAACCTTTAAAGGGCGCAGGGTCATCCACGCATCACGCTTAGACAATCTGGACAAACAGATGACATTAGCAGTGGCCCCCAGGCATAGGGATGTAGCACGAATACACCATTATCTCAGGGTCCCGTTGGGGTGCTGTCCTCAAACTAACCAGAACTCATCTGTCAGTCCAAGATCTGCAATTTGAATAGAAATAACCTTTTTCTAGGCCTTGCAGGGCACTGTGTATTTCAAGCGTTTCTTTTCTATCTCTCAGAAAGGACACTTTAACCTTGTGTGCCACTGATGTTTCTGGGAATTTCTTGTCTTAGAGTCAATAATACCTGAGGTTTTTATTTAACCCAGATTCTTCCAAATTTACAGATGAACAGAAGGTAAATATCATGTGTAGATACAGGTATAATTAAGCTGTAGGTTCTATATGTAGGTTCCCATTTGTTCTGCAAGTGTTTTTTTAATATAATTCTGCTGACCCCTTTGACCCAACAGTGTCCCTGGTAACTGTGTTAGAAACAGAACAGATTCTTGGTCCTGAGGGCAGTTCCCACGCTGCAAAGCAGGGACCCTCAGTGTGATCTGCTCTTTTACTCCAGCTATCATGGTGTACCGGGTGTTCCGGAATGAGGCCAAACGCAGCGTTAAGGTTCTGCATGCTGCCCTCCACCTCATCGCCCTCGTCATCAGCATCGTGGGTAAGCCGGGATGGCAGCGCTACTGTGGGGCGCGTGCAGCTATGCAAGCCGTCTTCACCTGGCCGCTCTCTTGACTGAATCACGCTTGATCTGCTTGGGTCAAGCGTGGAGGTGTCTGACACGCATGGTCTGAGGTCTCTAATCATTATCTCTGCACCATATCCGCAAGAGATCAGTGATTTGTCAGAAATAACATATACAAATGTTGTTTTCCCTCTTGAAGCACATTGGCCCTTCATTTTTTACTGTTATGTTTTCATATTTTTGCTAATAATATTTCTAGGCTATTTTGCTTAAGTACCTTACAGTATGTATATATAGTAATTATAGTATGTAGTTCAGGAAGCACCCACTACAATAATACGCTTACCTACAATATGTAAATGTTCCATAAACATGCTGCAGTATTCCATAAGAGCAGTTACTTTCTTTACCTTTTTTATTTCTTTTATATTTTTAATACTTTGTATTCTTGTTTGTTTATTTATTTAAAATTTTCTTAAAATTGACATGTATCTCAAAGCATCACTGGGTAATCACACACATTGAGTTTCATTGTTACAATGAAAATGTTACAATAACAAATAAGGCATTCTATTCTGTTTCAGGTAGGTTCTAAACATTTTCTTTATTTCATACCTGATACCTTCTAAGCCCCTATAGGTTTTGGTCAGTTAGCAGTGTTATCTCAGTTGTTTCTCTGCTCTTCTGTGAAGGTTTTGTGGCTGTGTTTGACTTCCATCGGAGTGCCAAGATCCCCAGCATGTACTCCCTGCACAGCTGGTGTGGAATGCTGACATTTGTCCTCTTCTGTCTGCAGGTACGAGCCACTGTTTCCGTTTCTTTGCTCCTCCTATTGTCATGGATCGGCCCAAACTTGGACTGTATTTAGCATTCTTTTACCATTATTCATTTGCATAAAAACTAAGGGTACAATAATGCATTCCGTCTTTAAAAGATTATGCATATTTTTAGAAACATTTTTGCAAGCCTGGGAATTTTTAAAGTGGTGTGTACACTGCATCTGCATACAAATACAACTAAATAAATGTATGTTCCGCTATAAACGCTTTATGTAAATGGGTTCACAGTAGGAGACCTGTACAGTGCCGTAAATAAGTATTTACCGCCACCAGCATTTACAAAGATCCTTTTGTGGATAATGTTAGTATACAATAGTGCTGTAGTTCTCGAGACCGGTCTTGGTCTCGAGACCAATTTTTTGTGGTCTTGGTCTTGTCTTGGTCTCGACTCTATTTGGTCTCGGTCTTGTCTTGCTCTCGGACATAGCGGTCTCGATGGCATGGGGAAAAAAAGAGGAAACGGCACATCCTCACAGAACAGTATCATTATTTATTACGCGCCTCATTTCAAATGCAACCAGTCAGATGCATCTATTTTAAAAACGTCACATTGTATACATTTTCTCAACGGACACTGCCAGTGCTTCACAGTCCACACACATCATACACATCGCATCATAGCGAAGTCGGCAAAGAAATGTCCAACAATGTCCATGAAGTCTATAGCATAGTTATAATTCAAATAAATTAGGTATTTTACATTGATTAGAAAGCACGGTCTTGGAGGTGCAAGTCAATCTGGAGGCTCATTCTCTTGAATTCAAAGCAAAGGATCATTACATAGCGGTATTCATAGCTTACCTGAGGCCTCTGTCCCTGGTATAAGAGACTTAATATGAACATCTTTCTGGTACATCCCATCTCTTTCCCTTGACGAGGTCTGATAAAATGGTTATAGGAGAGGATTGCTGAGAATATTATTTTCCATCAGGCCTCCTAACTATGACAAATCTGGGAGATTTTAAATGAGAGACATATGGACAATATGATTGAAAAGTTAACATGAATTTGATTTAACGAGTAATGACACTTTACAGCAATGCCTTTTTTCTCTACAGTTGATCTGAGTAATGTGATGTCAATTCTAGCCCTAGTCTGTTTTCGGTCTTGGTCTTGATACCCTCAAGTCTCGGCAGTGTCTTGGTCTTGATACCCTCCGGTCTCGGCAATGTCTTGGTCTCGGTTTAGACGGTCTTGACTACAACACTAGTATACAAACCCCAATGCCACAGAAGTTGGAACAGAATGTTAAATGTAAATGAAAACAGAAAGCAGTGCTTTGTAAATCCTCTTTGACCCGTTTTAAACTGATAACGGGAAAAATACAAAAAAACAGTTACGTTGCACCAGTCTGTCATAGTGATGAGAGAACTGAGTCAGGAGGAGTAGCTTTCGATTTACCAGTTGATCTATGTTCCTACCGTCACCTATAGTCATGAGCTTTGGGTAGTGACTGAAAGAATGAGATAACGGATACAAGCGGCAGAAATGAGTTTCCTCCGTAGGGTGTCTGGGCTCAGAGGTGAGGAGCTTGGACATTCGGGAAGGGCTCAAAGTAGAGCCGCTGCTCCTCCGCATCAAAAGGAGCCAACTGAGGTGGTTTGAGCATCTCTCTAAGGTGCCTCCTGGGCGGGTCCTTGGGGAGATGTTTGGGCATGTCCAACCGGGAGGAGGCCCCGGAACAGACCCAGGACACTCTGGAGAGATTATATCTCTGGACTGACCTGGAAACGCCTTGGGATTCCCCCAGAGGAGCTGGAGGAGGTGGATGGTGAGAGGGAGGTCTGGGCTCAGACTGCTGACCCAGCGACCCAGACCTGGATGAGCAGTGTAGAATGAAGGAATGAATGGATGGATAGATGGATGGATCGATGAACCTTATCAGCTTTATTGTTTTTAAAAAAAATATATATTCTGAATTTGGTGCCTGCTGCACATTCCAAAAGAGTTGGGACTAGGGCAACATAAGACTAGGAATGCTGTGGAATGTTAAATCATCTTGAACAGGAGACGTTACCATGCTAGATTCCTATCAGTCTGGAAAGATCTTCCAAATCGATAGCTCTAGCAAACCACAGTCAGGCCTATTTTTTCCAAATGTCCAATGTTCAAAAATCGAAAATGTATTGAATCAACCCTGGTAGATGGGCCATCCTGGCAAAATATCAAAAACGAGGTTTAAATTTGTCACAGAATTCACAAAGAACCCTAGAACGACACTGGGGGGTCTGGTGCCCCCTGTTCTTATCTGCTAAAGGCCAGATTTGTTTAGCCCACATTCACGCAGATGCTCTGGAAATATTCACGAAAGAAGAACAAAGACATCCAAAGGCATCTGCCTGAAGTCACCAATTACATGTGTGGAAGAGATATGGATCGTTCCTCAATAGACAGACAAGTCAACATTTTGGCTGAGGGAAGTCCAAATAAGGTACTTCACAGTACGTCCCTCATAACAATGGTGAAACATCACAGATGCTCGCTACATCAGGACCTGGATGAATCACCCTTATGAAGGAACCTTATATTTGACGATAAACCCACAGGCTGAAGACTGCCTGAAACACACAGCAGGACAATGATCTGAGACCAATTTCTGAGACAGAAGGCGTGGATGAAGAAAATGAGTCTAAACCCTAAATTCAGTAGTTAATACTCATAAACCTACAAACATCAGGGAGTTGATGTAGCCAAAATACATGCACAGCTGTGTGATGTCATCACTAAGCACAGGAAGCCTTTGGACGCTGCTGTTGCTGGTAACCAATCAGTAGCCAGTTATAGAGCATAAGGGGGTGGCGGCTGTCTCAGGCAGAACACTGGCTGCTGCAGGGACCATCCTTACTAAATAAGCAGCATCACTACGCTTCTCTTATTTACTCTCTCATGTTCCTCTATCACAGTGCTTTTCAATGCTGTTCCTGTCCCCCCTCCGGCCAGAATGTTTTCATCCCAACTCTACCTCAGTCAGACTTATATGGTCCTTCACAGGCTGAAAGAAGTGTGGGCTGGAATGAAAACATCCTGGCATGGGGGGGTCGCCAGGATCAGGACCAGGACTGAGCATTACCGCTTTATTAGAAGGATGGGATTTTCTTTTTCATGGTACTTTACAGCTGAGGTTGTGTTTGAGGCAGATCAGGAGATATGAAGCATGCACCTATTATCTATGACGGCTGTCACTTTTGATATGAATCGGGCGGATGTGACCCTGGCTCCGCAGGCCAGGCTCAGCAGAGGCCGCGTACAGCCAGTGTGCTGCCTCTCTGGGCGTCTGTAGCACTGCCTCCTTCCCACAGTGGCTGCTGGGCCTCAGCTTCTTCCTCTTCGGCGGCGTCTCCGAGCGGCTGCGCCACTGCTACCTCTCCTTGCACGTCTTCTTCGGCCTGGCCCTTCTCGCCCTGGCCGTCGCCACCTGCCTGCTGGGCATCACAGAGAAGCTGCTCTTCACCATCACGTGAGTCAGCGACACGGGCCAGGTTCACCGTGATGTTACAGAAGTTTCTGTTCTTCGGACTGTGCTCAGATGCATCTCGTTTTGCTCTGTCTCCAGGCCGACATACTCAGAATTTACACCGGAGGGTGTGCTGGCCAACACACTGGGGCTGTTGCTGGTGGGCTTTGGGGTGGTGGTGGCATACATTGTGACAAAGGAAGACTTCCGGAGACCACTGCACCCAGAGGAAGAGGCATTATCCATGCACTTCAAGACCCTGACAGAAGGGGAAAGTCCAAATTCCCCTTAAGCTCCTTTCTTGGTGCCCTGCCTGCCAGATCATTTAAACACAATGAAGATCATACATATACTGCCCTCATGTGGTCAAATTTGGGTATGACATATGTATTGTACCAGCTAATGGATCCATTGCTGCAGTAGTGTATTCATATCTTTCACTTTGCTGTAACCTTGATGTGACTGTGTTTTCTAGCTGTATTTTATTATAAAGTCATTTGAGGTATCATCACTCAAAAATATCTGTATCGGTTTGGATTGAGTGCTTTACATTCATGAGGCCTTCAAATAAAAGCTGTTTGTCTATCATTTGTGACAACAGAAAAATTCTGAATCTGTGGGTGTGAGTTATGTGCAATGGAAATCAGGGACACAGAGAAGCATCCTATGGCAGAGCCAACATGGGTCAGGTGGTCAGATGGGTTATTTAAGGTGAGATCTTGGATTAGTATTGCTTAATGCGAGTACTGTGAGGTATAGACTGCATAGACTGTAAATATTTATGTTTCTTGAGCACGTACAAGTACATTGTACAGTCATACTTTCATAAAATTATGCGAAATTATCATTGCTCAAATTCTAAACCCTAATAATGGCTCATAAATGGATATTACAAATTCGTTAGCCTCAATTTTAAAATACAGTATTAATAATACATTAATGTTTAACAAATTAATAATAATATTCTTAACTGCATATGTGCCCTGCAATGGGCTGGCACCCCGTCCTGGGCTGTTCCCTGTATTGCGTCCGTTGCTTCCAGCATAAGCTCCGGACCCCGCGACCCGGAACAGGGCAAGCAGGTATAATCAATGGATGGATGGACTAATTATGTAGGAAATCATCAACCTAACGAAGTAAAAATTTTTATGAAAATTATTCCCTATAAAATACAGCAGAATGGATTTACTTATCTGGTAGTTCTAGGTATACCCATAGCAACACATCTGATAAATGTATTTTGGACATGAGCTGCACCTATTCATCCGCTTTTCTAGTACAGGGTCAAAATGTGCTGGAGCCTGACCCAGGAAACACATGGCACAAGGCAGAGGACGTCCAGTAGGGGGCACCAGTCTATCACAGGACAAACACACAGACAAACACACTATGATGCAAATTCACTCAGTCACATGTTTCTCGAGTGCAGGAGAGCATTTTTTTAAGCACCTATTACATTTACATATTCTGCTGAATAGGACGAAAGAGAATTGTGAGAATTTAAAACCTCTTGGCGACTTGCAGAAATGACTTTGGCTATCGAATACGAGTAAGATCTGAGTTCTCTGGGGTCAGACACTCTGTAGGGAACCATGAGCTACGATATCCGCAAGTCACAGAAAAATGGCATCGTTTCATATGAGAGTGAGTTCCAAACTATAAGACCAGAAAATTATCAATATTATGAAGAGTATGGCAGAGGAATCCACCACATTCTCCTTAAATAAAGAGTAACAGCTCCAGGCTTTGCAACTCAGTAAGCAGCTGAAGGTTTATTTTATGGGTTATTTTGACCAGTTAAAAAATGTCAGTTTTGCAGTGCTTCATGCACTGCTGTCTGAACCAGAAATGACACGCAGATGGGGGTACTGCTCCGGTGAGCCTTCTGACTGCACAAAAGACGGTCATTTTCGTGAGATAAAAACGCATTCTTTTTTATTGGGCTTTTCATGAAACTTTATCACAGCAATCTGACAGTTCACATTTACAGACAAGAGCAACTCTGCTCAGCAAGCGAATACACTGAAATCAGAATCAACTCATAGAAAAATAAAAGAAAACCAAAGACCTGCGTTTGTCCGGTGAGGCCGGAGAGAGGAGAACTGGGACAGACTGCAGCCCCAGTCCCTAACCCTCCTCCTACGTCAGTACGATATTGATATCACAAACCAGGAAATATATATACTTATATATACGTGTGTGTGTGCGTGTGTGTGTGTCAACTGGAATAATGAACAAAACATGCATCAAGTATGTACAGAAAAAAAGTCATTTACATTGGAAGTCTACAAAAAAATAATAATAATAATAATAATAAACACCCCAAAATATCCTTCGTCTTAATGTCCATCACTGAAAATGTAGTTATAGTTCATATTTGCCTGTTTTTCTCTCTTCGGAAGAGGACAGCCAAGCATCAGATCCTCTCTGGTATGTTTTTACTCAGGATCTAGCACCTTCTGCCGTTGGCGGTGTGTCCGATCACTAAGGCTTCTCTACGGTATTCCGGCCGTAACCGGCAGGCGTCCAAGACCCCGACTCTGACGGCACAGTGGCCTGAAATGTCTCACTGCTCAGCACCTCTTCAGCACACCAACCAGCACGTACAATGGCACCTGAAACTTCATTCTCTCATCATTAAAAAAAACAGTAAGAAATACATAGTTATTAGCTATCCAGCAGTGGAAAAAAAACAAAACAAATGAAAGAAGTGAAGTAGTTAGAACCATAAGCTGTTTAAGCGCTAGACTGGCTTTTTGCGTCTGCGTCACCACCTCAGAAATAAGCCGAATTGGACCCATATAAGCAGGCTTTGTTGGTTGCAGTAGGCCACGGTTGTGTGGTTGGGCGTGGATTAAGATTTTGTTTGTTTGTTTGTTTGCTCTCTCAATGATTTTCATGCCTGGCATGATGCCAAAGAGGAGGAAGTCACAGTCTGCAGAGTTCAAATCTACTCACTCATAAGGACAGTTAATGCAGACTTGGACGTTGAACGGAAGAGAAGCGAATCGAACGACAAGCCTGGCCCTTGTGTCAGTGTCTGCTCCCCCTGCACTCCCCTGGTCAGCCCCCAAAAGAGTGAGTGACAGGTGTTATACGACCTCAACTCTGGGAGATGGGGGATCTACCCGAATGCCAGCATGTGAAGGACCCTGTACGCCTACCCGGGCATATCGCCCACTGACAGCAACCCTGTACGCCAACCTGTTTTTTAAATAACCTGCTCACAAAGTAGGCTTGGACACCCGGATAATTAAAAGGGACCTTTATACGGACATACTTTAGGGTTGTAGTTCTAATAATGCTGTACAGGGAACTACATTGGCCAGTTTGGATCCAAGTAGGCCTTGGCTGTGGTGGTCTGCATCTTAAGGAAGGGTCATCACCGTGGAAACAGTGGGAGGGTTAACTGGAGTGGGGGGGGGGGCGTTTTGGCCAGTATATACAGCAGGTACAGGTTGTGCTATAAAAGCAATACATTTTCATTCGTTTAGACATTTTGTTTGCTCTTTTTAAATTATTTTCCGTTTATTTGCATGAAAAATAAAAACTCCACCAAAGACAATAACTGTTCGCTATTTGCTAGTAATAAGAACAACTACTCACAAAGAATTTTCCAGTATCATTGTTAGTCAGAGAAGACGCCCTAACCCACCAGAAAACATAAAAAAAAACAATCGTAATAATAATAATAACGTAATAAATGTTAAAGTGCACCCTTACGTCAGAACTTCACAGGCATTTAGTGCAGAAACAGAAAAAAAAGTAACAAATGAAACTGAAGATAAGGACTCTCACATGATCAAAGCCTTTCTTCTGTAAAAGTGGTTTGTATTCCTGCAAAAAATAGCTTTCAGGTGCTAAACTACTTCAACTGACTGTTGCGTTTCTTGTATTTCCTAAGTGCTAAAGGGACATCTCCAAGGTCAATTGCACGTGGCTCTGAAAATGGAGAGTTTCCTAGTGTACGAACGGGAATGGAACCAGACAGCGAAAAGCAGACCAGCCTTTGCGCGGAGGTCAGGGGGTGCCGATGGAATACCTTTCCCCGGAACCGAGATGGCCTGCACTTCAGTGTCGCAGTCTCACGCGGTACATCGGTATCGGTACATCGGTATCGGAACACCGGTTGCCCACTGAGCGGATTTAATACGACACAAGAGATCTAGCGCTTTCGGGAGAAGCCAAGCGGGTCGAGGCGGGGCGGGGCCGCAGCCTCTGATGCCGTAAATCCCGGGGCCTTCAGGACGTCAGGTAAGGACAAGGCTCTGGACCGGGCAGCGTAAATAAAAGGAAAGGTAATTCAGAATACACCCGTCAGGAAGAAAGTGCAGAAGGCAAGAAGCGGAGTTTGTAGATGTCCCCTCATCACGCTTCCCAAGTCACCTTCTTCAGACGTGTTTAACAGACAAAAGCGAACGAAACAAAAACAAAACTGAAAGTATGTATATGTATCTATATACATTTTATATAACTTAAAATTATAAATATTATTTTTTTCCTCTTCTAAGTACAGGTTTGTCTTAAGTAATTTGTCTTTTTTTCTGTTACATTTACAGTATAGAACAATCCAATCTCTGATGGAACAGAGTGTCGCTATCTGGGGTCGTAGCACGTGTTTCCCGCTGAGAGTACATCTTCCCCAGATAAATAATGGGGGCTTCGTTTTTAGCCCGACAACCGCGATCTTGAACGGATGGGGGGACGAGGGGGGGAGAGAGCCCGGCGGAACCCGCTAAGGCTTCTGAGTCAGAAGGGTTAAGGACCAGCGGCTCCAGAACCAAGAGAATCTGCAGCTTGTCCCACTGCGCGTGCGTTTCAAGCTGAACCGAGATTAACTGCAGCCCTTCGTAAGGTTTGAAAAGAAAAAGAATGAACATCAGTCTCATTTTCCCAACGCTTAATCCAGACGAGCATCCGCAGGTCCGTACTTTAGAAAAAAGTCCCCCCCCCCCCCATTCTGCAGGTGTGATGCTTTGGATACTGTGCACGTGGGGGGCCCATTTTCCAAAGCATGCATGTTAAGCCCCCCCACCCACACACCAAGAGTGAAGTGTAGGGACTTTCACACTCCGTCACTAAGTGCTGTTGTTTTCCCCACATCAGCAGCAGAACCCCCCCTGCCCCGTCCCGCCCCCCGCCCCCCTCCCGCTCCGGCACTGCCATGCTCTCACACGTTGGACTCCACGAAGGGTCTCTTTGGTTTGATGGGGGAGGTGGGCCCCTGCCTCGAATCGCGGGACATCTGCCGGTACATGTTGTCCTGGTAGGCCTGTGCCACCGGCAGCGTCCGTGCCACCTTCACGTCGGGGTAGGTGGGCACCTGGCTCACCCGTTCCAGAATGTCCCCCCGCGAGCCATTGGCCAGCTTGCCTAGTGAGGCAGGCGGTGCTGGCTGCGGTGTGGCATAATAGTCATCCTCCAGCAGGTGCCCGTTCTGGGCGTTGTTGGTTTTGTTGTAGTACGCGATGTTGCCCAGCGAGGTGGGTGGGCTGCTATAGGCTGAGCTGACACCCCCTGACTGCACCAGGTTCCCTGGGGAAGTGGGGCTGGTGATGACCGTGTCCAGCGAAGACACTGCCCATGGCCGTGACGGCTGGTGCAGGTATTGCTGGGTCCGGGCCGTCTTGTCAATGACGCCCATAAAGGGTGTGGTCCGCGAGCGGGCAGTCTCGCCCGGATACACGCCCCCGGCCCCGCCCCGGCCGTCTCCGCCCTGCGAGGGCGACACGGGAGACAGGTCATCACAGGCGCGCTCGTAGGACGGCTGCAGGGGAATCTCCATCTGCTGTATGGAGGCCGAGGGCCGGAAGCCGGGGGCTAGATTACAGGCGGAGCCCGAGGAGATGCTGCTGCTGGAGGGCGAGAAACGCAGGCCCACGCTCTGCGAGTGGATGAGTGGCCGCGGCGTGGGTGGGTGCTGCTTGATCTCGGCCGTGTTGGCACTGACGGGCCGGCGCACCAGGTGGGGGATCTCTGGCGAGCCCAGTTGGCACTGGGGGAGGGCAGCAGCCCGCTCCAGCTCATGCTTGGACACAGGGTAGTAGGCGGCCGACTGGCTGCGGCTGATCTGGGGAGTCTGGCTGTAGCGCATGCCACCGGGGCCGCCGCCGCTGGACCGGTATGCGGAGGAAGGCCGCTGCGGGAGCTCGTCCTTCACCAGGCTGGACTCAACGGCGCTGGGCCGGCCTCCATGCTGGCAGAGGGCGCCGGCGCTCAAGCTGGCCTGTACCTGCGGCATGGGCCGCCCGTCTATGGAGGGCTGGTACACCAGGCGGCTCTCCACATCCACGGAGCCCCCCTGGTAGCGGCCGCTGATGGGGTGCGCCATCTGCCCGTAGCCTCCGCCGCCCATCACCGAGCTGGAGTGCACTGCAGAGCTGGGCTGGTTGGTGCGCACGATCTGGGCCATGGCAGGCTGCAGCCGGAGGGCCTGCTGGTGGTGCTGGGAGGACTGGGAGGGCTGGGAGGTCAGCTGGAAGGAGCGTTGGCTGCTCATTTTGGACAGCGGCGACTTGGGCCGGCTCGGGATCTGCTCCTGCTGGTAGCGCACAGGGGAGCCGGACTGCGAGCGGTAGAGGCAGACGGTCTCCACGGGGGGGCTGGCTCGGTACTGGGGCCCCCGGCGCAGTGGGGACGGTGGGGGGCTCTGGTAGTCCTTTCCCTGCCCAGCACCCCCTCCTCCTCCTCCTCCTCCTCCTCCTCCACTGCCAGCTAGAGGAGGAGGACTGAAGCGGTAGGAGGACACCTGGTGGGCAGGGGATGTGTGGGGGGGGCTGGGCCGGTAGTGGGAGTTCTGGTGTGTGGGGGAGAGGGAGGGTGAGGTGGACTGGTAGCCCTGGCGGGTGGGGGAGGACATGGAGGGGGGGCTGGGCCGGAAATCAAAGGCCTGGCCGAGCGGGGGGCCACCTGAGAGGTAGGCAGAGTCCCGATGTGCGGGGGAAGGTGGGGGGCTCTGGATGATGGGCAGGCTGGCCGGGTTGCCTCGCGGTTCTAGAGGCAGACCGATGGACATGCCCTCTAGCTCCTGATCGAGGTACTCGTCATCCTCAAAGAGCTCCTGCACAGGCTCCATGTCCTCTAGCCGGGGCTCTGGGGGCGGGGGTGGGGGCGGGGGAGGCTCATCGACTGGGGGCGGGGGAGGGGGCGGGGATGGGGATGGCGGTGGCTCCAGCTCCTCCTCCGCATGTTCCTGCTGCTGTTGCTGCTGCTGCTGCTGCTGCTGCGAGAGCTGCCTGCACTCCTCCTCCACACGCTGCAGGAGGCGCTGGATCTCCCGGTTGTTGGGGCACTGCTTGATCGCCTCATTCAGGTCCTCCAGTGCCTCGGGGAACTGTCTGCAGGTGGAAGGAGCGACAGCAATGAGAGTGAGATGCAGGACAACGGGGGGAGACGGACTGGACAATGAGGGGACACTGAGGTGAACGGGAGCTGGGGACAGACACCTGAAGGTGGGCGGGGCTACAGTACCATGTCTTACACATGTGACAACTGATGGAAAGTAAGATTTGCCATTTGTATATGTATCACTAATAAAAATGTAAATTAATAGTGCTTAAGTATTTGGACTAGGGCTGCAACTATCAAATATTTTCACATTTGAATATTTGGCAGATGTGGTTTTAGCACAGAAAAGCTATCAACGTTTTGAAAGTGCTCCCACACTTCGGAGCAGTGTTAGGAAGACCACCTCTACTCGTACGTGCCATCTTATCTGTTCAATTACTCGTGTGTTATGTGTCTGCGACTTCTGAGAAGAGTGGCGCCACGCTGCGAACAGAATATGAACTGCAGTTATTAACCAGTTAATGAAACACAGAATTTCCTTCTTGAATCTATTTTACATTAGAATTTTTTTGAATATCTGGAATATATGTTGCAGCACAAATTTGGTCAAGCCCTTTCTCAGCTATTTGTGCATGAGCAGGTGGAGCAGCTAAACATTTAATTGTCCAAATCCTTTGAGGGGGGGCTATGTATAAAAATGCTTAGAATTTTTGCAATTTTGCATCACCCGCTGTAGCTGTACATGGCCTTAAATTAAAACTGAGACTACTTAGGCATATATTATTTCATTATATCAAATACATCGTGATGATGTGCAGAGCCAAAATAATAATGTGAAAATGTGTTACCATTCAAATACTGTACTGTACATGGCTGGAAAAGATTTACGGTATCTCTGACATTTTCTGAACTATGTCATCTGTCTTTTATGTCTTTTATAGTGATCATTACCTATGACTGGAGATGATACATTTGTTTTATTTAGTTTGCAAACAAATTTAATAAAACAAAAAAGTTGAAAAGTGTTGCTGGTTACTTTTGGTTGCTGTTGCATTTTTGTAAAATGGGAGCATTTTACAATTGTTTTAACTGCAAAAACAGTAACCTGAACAAACCAAGAGTAACAGGTTAAAATATGCTTTACTAATGCATGCTAAGCGAAATACAATGTGACTGTGCTGTGTTTTGATATATCAGTGACATCATTAGTGGCACCAGGCCATGTGACCCATGCAGTGAGTAATGTGGAGTAATGTGATACACCTTTGGCTGTCTGCCAGCAGTGGGATGAGCTGCTTGCCTCTTACAAAGCCACCCCCAACATGACCCCCTTTCCCACTCCAGTTACCTGCTGCTGCGTTTGGCTCGAGCTCTGGCGTAAAAGGCCTCGTAAGATTTGGGCTTCAGCTCCAAAGCCTTGGTGGCGAACTCTTCAGCCATTCCGAAGTCCTGGAAGCAGCCAAAGTCTCGCACTAAACCAACAGCGAGCACAGATCCTGCTCCCCAGCAGCAATTTCCATCTGCTTTTATTCACCCAGACACACATCATAAAACTTCAACACAGAATGACTTTTTTTTTTTTTTTTTGTAACAGAAGAAAACACACTAAAAAAGAAGACAGGATAATTGAAGAACAAATTTCCAAACCTCACTCAGTCCACGGGATATGTTTTCAAGAAAAGTTTCCAAAACTTACACAGAAATTAAGATCTTTGATGGGTTACATGAGGACTGAGTGAGTTTTGGTTCCCAGTACTGTAACTTATGATGAAGAAGCCCAACTCTGACACATAGACAAGAGGCAGCAAACTTGAGCGTTGTAAGCTCTGTTTGACCATTCGACCTCCGCTTCCCTAAAAACCCGACTCGCCTCTGGCACTGACAGAAACACACTGCCTAAAGATCCGCCAACAGAAATCACACCCATGAACAATATCAAATGGAAAAACAGGCATGGAACGCAGTGAGTGTTAAGATACGGTCCTGAACTGTTAGGCCCTCTCAACCATAACTGTGGGCTGTTAGGGACACATAACACTGTCCAAATTAAGAAGACCGACCCTCCCGGGTTCAAGTATTTAATCTATAAAAAGGCTCCGACTCAGTAAGCCGGTTCTCTCACAGGTCATTTTATAGGCATTTATGGTTACAGTTAAAGCATAATTGTCAGCATTCCGAAGGCAGCGTTTCACTCTACGTGACCAAAGCGCCGTTTGTCCTAGAAACATGAGGGCATATGAAGGCTGTGCTGTTACCGCTTTAGAGCCAAACAGCTGCAGGGACATGTTTGTGATATTGCTGTATGGCAGTGTTTGCCTACCCGGTCCTCAGGCACCCACAGTCGGTCCATGTTTTTGCTCCCTCTGAGCTCTCTGTCAGACAGCCCACATTTTTGCTCCCTAAAGGGTTCCCCCGGGACTGGATTGGGAAACACTGCTGTATGGGAATTTTACCATGCGTGCAGCCCTGAGATAAACAGTGATGTGTCTTAGGAGCTAAAGGGCATGAGTTTAACAACCATCTAACTTAATGGGAAGCCATGGGACAGTGCAGACCAACCTGCAGGGGCGGGACAGGCGAGGGAGTGCGATGCAGGGGGTGGGGTGGGTGTTGCTGGGGATGGGGCGAGGTGGCCCCCATGACTCACGTTCATTTTCCGGCGGCAGCGGGACAGGTTGAGCAGCAGGGACACCTTCAGCTCGCGAAAGGTCTTGAGGTCCTCGCTGAAGCCCTCACGCGGGAACTTCTTCAGGGCATACTGGTACCGCTGGGCAGCCTCCTTCACCTTCCCCTTCTGCAGCAGACAAATGTAAGTATTGTTGGGGGGGTCAGCAAGGCACTGGAGAGGGGCTGCAGCCCACGTTTACCACGGTCACACTAGTGGTCTCATTAGACACACAGGTTTTCTACATAAACGGGACATCCATGTCTGTCAACAGCATTCGTACATTCCACAGCCTGGAATTAAAATGGATTTACTCTGGATTTCATGTCATAGATTTACACTAAATAGGTATGTGGGAAATATAGCAAATATGTAGAAAAATGTTCTCTGACATTGTAAGACTAAAACTTTTTAGCTGTGGTGCAAAATCCTATGTGTGGCTGCTTAATCTGAGAACGCCATGTTCATGGTGAAGCATATAATAAACACTGCTCATCACTCTGACAGTACTCCGTCCATGGTGAAGCATGGTGTGAAACTGCTCATCACTCTGAGAGTACTCCGTCCATGGTGAAGCAGCAGGTTGTGGGGAAACATTACATCAGCAGGGAAAATGGTCAAAATCAAAGAAAAGATTTCAGAAGACCCAAAACACATTGGAGTATCTTAAAGTGGTGTTATATACGTTGTATAAATTTAAGGTTAAAAATTGCAGGGAAATTCATTTTAATTCCAGGTTGTAAGACCACAAAACGTGAAACATCTGGGTGAATATTTGCATAAGACACTGTCAGTCAGCCTGTAAACTTCTCAAAACAGGGACCAGTAACATCCCAGTGTATAAACTGAATTTCATTATAGCATATAAAACTGTGTAAGCAACAATAACCAATCGGTAAGCTTGTGCTCTCTGTCTAAAAGGTGAGAATGCCAACTTAATGCATCATTACGTGAAGGAGAACAGCAGAACCGGGAGCTAATGTTTCTACTGAAATAAAGATGAAAAACAGCATCCAAAACCTCTCATAAATCATTACAATCACTGGAAGCTATTACACAAAATCAAGTGTTTCACATACTTAGCAATGGCAAGAGAAACACATTTAAAATGTTTTTGACATTACTGTGAAAACAGATCACATTAAGAGGGTGAAATCAGAAACCAAAACACATTTTTTCCATTAGCAGAGAAGCAGAAGCGAAAAGCCCTCACTGTTTATATAATGCCAGGGCCTTTTAGGGAAAAATGTGCTTTTTTTTTTTGCTGACTGGCATCAGAAAGTTGCCAGATGTAACAACCCAAAGCATCACATCTGCTTCCTTTTGGTTTTTGCTGAAAAAAATATCCGTAGGCGTGAGAAGAAAACTCAAATAACTTCAAGCATGAAAAATCAGCCTGATAGTATGTATCACTTAGCCATTCCAACTGGGACAATTTATGTATTCTATGTCTGCAGGGGCGTCAGAAGCATTTTGAATGTGGGGGGGTCCATACGAATAATTTTGAGGGGGACACGTCTCCAAAATGGGCTACATGCAGTAAGACATTTCAACCAGCAGGTGGCTGTAACGAGCACATGGCTACGGCTAGAACACACCCAGTTTTATCTTTACATTACAGTAACGTTATGATAGCTGTGCTTCTAGACGACAATAAAACAGGCCTCATGGTTGATCTCAGCTGAGTGCTTTATCATTGTTGTCCAATTTGACAGCACTGTGTTGGCAGAAAAAGTCTGTATTTTGCTAACAATGAATTCTAATCCTAAATACTAATTAACACTTGGCTTCTGTGTAAACACTCAAAAAGGAGTGGGGGGAAAAAGCAGCCAGCTTGCTTTCTAGCAGAAAAAGATACGATCAGGTGCTGGAGTGGGCAAACCCATCTGCTGGGAAGGAACCAGAACCAAAACGCTACTGGATTTGCCCCTTTTAATCAAATGATTTTTTTTTCAAATACACGATCCAACAGAAAATAAATCTTTTTACTATTTCTGTAAACAACTTATATATTACTTACAAAGAAAACAATAAAATATACATTTGTAAGATTTTTAATATCCTCTTTGTTTTTCCTCTGTTTAAGCCACCATTCTGTATAAATGGTGTAATACTGCACTGCCACATACTCTTCCCAGGTCCCTTGGGACTCTGTTCAAAAAGGCGCTATAAAAAAATAAACTGAATTACAACGGAATATCCATGAAAAGGATTTCTCCTGAAATCTGGCAATGGTATGAAACTAAAGCGGGTTGCTGTCTATTGCCTTTTGTTTTCCCATCGTATTGCCCCCCCCCCCACCACCATTCTCCTCAAGTCACCAGGACAGCTGCCCCAGTACAGAGAAACTGCAACTTCAGGGCAGAAGAGGCCAGAAAGGACCCAAATTTCAGGCAGGCTTACAGGATGCGGGCTTGTTAATGACCAGATTAAAGGTGACCCAAAAACTTCCATTAAACAGCAAAACCACCCTACGTGTGCTATCACAGGTCATGTTTGCACAGAATAACAGTGTCGCCGGTTTCGATAAATTAGTAAATAATTAAGAGCTATGGTAAACCTGAACAAAGGTACACCCCTCAATCCAAGATGGCCCTCTAGGTGAATAAAATGTAGCAGAAATTGGGGGGCGGGGCGGAGCTCACCTTGTAGAAGGCATCCCCCTCCTCGATGAGCTTGCTCAGCAGAATGATCATTATATCAGGCTTGGAGGTGGCCATCGCCCACGTGGCGGGACCTGAGGTGTACAGGGTGCATGATGTGTAAAGGAAACAAAAAACAAACAAGCAAACAAAACAAAAACAGAACAAAAGAAGAGAGATACAAGACAACACAAGAGAGATAGGATGCAGGGTGTCTTACAAGGCACAGTGTGGACGACGACTACGAGAGAGAAGCTGCAAGCAGACCACACCGAACGATGACGACAATGACCTGCCGTGGAAGGAAGGTGGGGGCAGGACATGGAGCTGCTGCAGAGAAGCGTGCTCTCCTACGTCTACCTGACACCCCCATCGGGAGGCGACCGGCGACAGGCTTCGGCCCAGGGCTGCACCCACCTGTGGTGTCGGCCAGCACCCCCCTCCCCCCCAGTGTACAAACAAGGCGACTCGATTTCCTCCTAATTCATTACTAAGATCCTAACACACCTGTCTCCACTCCCCTTTCTGTCACGGAATGAGTCACGCCTTTGATACGGACACAATTTGTCCTTCTGAAAAAAACTGCACCTATTTCCCCCCCCCCCCCCTGCACAGAAACTTTCAGTGGCTTTGGATTCATGTCTGATGCAATTTATTACGAAAAAAGGCTCACAGTTTCATCAAGTTCAAAATTATTCCATTTTTTAAGTGATATCAAACACAAAATATGGCCTTTTTTCTGATAACTCTGTTAAGTCATTGGATTGGCCGCTTTAACTATTCCTCACCAATCAGAAGGGGCGACAGGGTGTGGTCAGACTCAGTAGCAAGTCCTTACTATAGTGGGTTGTTGCCCCCCCTCCATCACTTGTTTATATATGGAGATGAGAGCTCTACTATACTGCACCCCCCCAACCTCAAACCGGCCAATCAACTGACACTACAATTACACCTCTGATCTGATATGGGAACAATGCCGAATATACTACTGCATTGTTTTAAAATGGACTTTACTGTAGAGGGGTGTAGGAGGCCGGCAGGTGGGGGGGATTCAGAGAAATCTGACCGCAATTTCTGCGCTAAGTATCACAGGGTTCAGCCTGGTGCATTACAGCAGATTACATTACCTCATTACCAGCGTGGCAGAAGAAGATCTAATATAATTCCGCTCATTTCAGCAAAAGCAGGAAAAATCCAGCTTTAATCAATAAAAGCATCCCGGAGGAGGTTATTAAACATCCCCAAATGAAATTACTTACAGCAACTGAACTGAAACTTCTTCATCTGAAAGGGCCATGAATGCTAACACTCACATGCTGTTTTCTCTGGACACTAACCTTGGTTTCACTGGGAGTCAGTGCTGGTTCAGCTAAAGCGCACCTTTCTCTGCAACAAAGATGTCTGACAGATGTTCACACCGAGAGAGGAAATCGACCGCCGGACGAAAGGCGCGGCAAGGTGGCAAACATGACACAGTGCAGGCTGAGCTAAGGTCTGTTTACAGGGGAACAACCCACACATCTCTGGCTGTATCTGTTCGTGCCCCCAGGCATTAGCGGAAACCTTGGCCAATAGAGTGAGTCCGCCAGACGTCGTAGAATTCATGCAGATCAGGCTGAGCGGAATGCTGGCCGCCGGGAATTCTTATTCCATGCAATCCCACCGAACGCCAGCAGGGGGCAGTGCAGGGGAGGAAATCATGCACTTAGAGGCTGATGACACAGAGATCAGGAATACGCCATCTAAACTGGAGGCTGTGCCCCGCCCGGAATAGATGCTGCACAAGGTTCAGTGCTAATACCTGGAGGGGTGGACAGCTATGGGGATGGGGGGGGGGGGAGCAAGTGTGTTTGTTTGCAAAGCCTGCCTGCCTTTAAGGAGCACCACAACACAAAGAGAGGAGAGAGAGCCTTTGAAACGCCTGACGGGGGGAGGGGGGCCCACACGGCCTCAGGTTTACCTCGCGGCCGACTGGGAAGCGTCTGACATCCTGGTGCCACAGGGACAGGCGGGGGCCGGGGAGGGGCGGAGTCATGAGGAAGCAAGGGGGGGAGGGTGTCACCGTGGTAACAATAACCAAACAAAACAGAAAAGGTACGTGTGCAAAAGAGAATGTGGAGGAGGAGGCGGAATGAGGAAAAGAACAGACAGAAGCAGCCGTGAGAAGCAGGGCAGAGGGGCATCAGCGGAAGGAGAAGGAGAAACAACAGCACCAACAACCTGCTGCCACCAGGGGGCGCCAGAGCCGCGGCAGCAGTCGCAAGGAAGGACACGGAGTACAGCTGGGAAAAGCGGCAGGGAGGGGGGATGGCAGGCTGGGAGGGTAGCTGTATACTATAAGAAACGGGGGCCACGGTGTGACACTAACAGGGATCTGGCTTTGCTGAAGAGGGGTGACCATACGCCCCCCTCAGTATTAAGCCGAAACATCCTCCGCAGCACTGCTGTGTTAGAACAGGCAGGTGTGCGATTTGGGCCAAGATAAAACTCCAACACAATGTGCACCTGAGCCCAGCCTCGGGGCGCCCAACGGCATGCTGGGGATTCACGTCACCAGCAGGTCACTGTGGCATGGCTTCTGCCTGCCGCTGCTCCCGAGCTCAGCGCAGCGGCCGCTAACCAGAACGTGTTTTCCGAAGTGAAAACCGAATGAGTGCAGCTGGGGTATCCGGGGAACATGGGTGTCGCCCCGTCTGGGGACAGTTATCAGGGGTCCCTGGGACACAGCGGCCCCTGAGTGCTCGCTGAGTGAATACAGTCCATCCGTCAGACTGCTGGGACATTAAATCTGACATGACATACTGGCCAAGCAGCCTGTCTGCTGGCTATTCTCTCCTTACATGACACCCCCCACCCACACCAGCTATCCCCACAAACGCACATTAACTTCACATTCTCATTATCCATGTCTCTCAGCAGCACCTCTCACCCGGAGCCACCTGTGCCCCCCACCCCCACCTCGAATCTTCAGCCCCCCACTACGTCCCTGTGTCCCACACCACGAGACCCCCTCACTTCACTCCTGTGCCCTGCATGCAAATCCCACACGTCCCATCCCTGTCCCCCGCCCCCAGTCTGCCCCAGTACCCCGCACCCTGAATCTCCCGGCCCCAACCCTGCACCCATCCCAGCACCCATCCATCCCATCCCTGAACCTGGCACCCCCTCCCCCAATTCCCGTGTCCCATCCCCGCACCCCCCCACCCCTGCACCCCTTGCCCCAGCCCCACGCCTCATCCTTGCACCTGACACCCCCCGGCCCGGTCCCGACACCCAGCTGGCGGTCTCTGGCCACCCTACCGATCTTGGCTCCCTTCTTGAGCAGCGCCACCACCACCGAGGTGTTGCGACAGCCCACAGCGCGGTCCAGGGGGCGCATGCCGCTGTAGTCCACGTGCTCGATCATCGCCCCGTGGTCCACGAGGAACTGAACCTGGATTGGATGGGGGAGGTGAACACATCTGTATCTTAAACCACAGATTTATCTTGACCTTCAAGCACGTTTATAGGGAGACAAGCTTCACAGTCTGTGAAGGCTGGAGGCTTCCAGAAGGAGGCCACTCACCACTTCAGCGTCTCCATAAAAGGCCGCCAGGTCCAAGGGGGTGCGGCCGTTCTTGTCTGCGTGATCCGTCGCCGCCCCCCGCTCCACCAGAGAGCGAACTACGGGAAGGTGACCCTTGAGACACGACCAGCTCAGGGCCGTCAGACCCTCCTTGTCCATGAGCGACAGGGACGCACCTGTTCAGAATGACTAAGTAAGTCAACCATTACATCCAAACTTGCATATGAGAGAACCAGAAAAAGCCAGCATACAGCATGTTGGAGTTACACTTCTACAAAAATGTTCTGAGGACAAATGAAAAATGGTTGGTTCAGAGAGAGTATTGTAGAGGAGATTGTAGAGTCAGATTGTAGAGGAGGTGGATCCAAGCAAATAAGGTGGGACAAAGACATCTGGTTGGTTAGTCAATCAGGTTATCTCTCTGAACCAATCATTTTTGCTGGGCTCAGAACATTTTTGCATAAGTAAAACTCCCATGAGCTAGAACTGAACTTTCTTTTCCAGCTGGAGAGCAAATAACAGATCAGGCTTGTTTTGTCTTTAATGGCTAATTATCAAAAGTGTCATGCCAGGTTGCTGTCATCATAGAGGATGTAGGAGCGTGACTCCCCCTGTCCTGCGGAGATCGGCATCTTAATTCCTGCATCGATCTCATCTAGGTGACACCATGCTCCTCACCCTGGGCAAGCAGAAACTCCACGGTGCCCAGGTGGCCCTCGGACGCAGCCATCATCAGCGGGGTGCGGCCTTGCCTGTCCGCCATGTTGACATCAGAGCCATGAGTCAGCAGCAGGTCCACAATCTGGGTGACAGACACATGCAGCACATGGGGGGTATGACATCACCGCAGAGAGCGCTGGCAGCTTATGGGGAAATGCCCCCACAGCATGAAGGATTTAACAAAATGATCTACTGACAGGTGAATATTCTACTGAAATCATTGATTGTTTGTATTACAGCCTCACACCACGAGGTGTTGGGGTTTGAGTCCCGTCCCTGTCCCTGTGTGAGAAGTCTGCGTGCTCCATGTGTTTGTACTGGCTTTTCTCTGTCTGTGTTCTATGTGTATTCTCCTGTAGTCCACTAGCTTGCAGGTAGACACACTGTTGACTTGAAGCTGCCCATACTGTGTGTGACTCTTTGCTCTGAAATGTCCTTTGCCTCATGTCTAGTGCTTGCTAGAAAACACCTCAAACGTATCCCTGCACTGAATAAGAAGTTAGGGACGGATGTACTGAGGATATTGTAACAGACCCCACCATGGGACTCGAACCCATAGCCTTCTGGTTTCCCTTCCAGACCCACAGCCCCCCCGCGTCACCCACCTGCCAGTGGCCTTGCCGCACAGCGCTGAAGAGGGGCACGATTCCACGCCGGTTGGGCTGCGCCACAGCGGCCCCCTGCTCCAGAAGCAGCCGGCACACTTCCAGCTTACCCCTGCCCGCTGCCGCCGTCAGGGCTGGGGGGCGGAGGGTGAAAATGGAGGGCAGTTTTATTAGAGTTTCGATTTTTATGTCGTTTTACGTGGCTTTATATTGCTTTTAACTTTAATTTGAAATCCATTTTAGTTTTAATTTTCTGTATGGTTTTATTAGATTTTATTTTAAAGATAAATTTCTATTTAATTTTTATATATTTTAGTTTCAGTTTAAGTTTTAGTCATTTTATTTCTAAGGATAAACTGAAAGTTATACAGCTGGACAGTGTAACTGAAACACCTGGTTTTAGACCACAATAATTTGTTAGTATGGTGTAGAGCCTCCTTTTACGGCCAATATAGCATCAGTTCATCTTGGGAATGACAGATACAGGTTCTGCACAGTGGCCAGAGGGATTTTCAGCCATTCCTCTTGCAGAACAGTGGCCAGTTCACTATGTGATGCTGGTGGAGGAAAACATCGGTCCTTCAAAACACCCCAAAGTGACTCAATAATATTCAGATCTGGTGATGGGAGATGTTCACCTCCACTTTCATGTTTATCAAACCACTGTCACCAGTTTTGCTGTGTGTACTGGTGCATTATCATCCTGATACACGGCACCACCTTCAGCATACAATGTTTGAACCACTGGGTGACCATAGTCCTCCAAAATGATTGGTAGTCCTTGGCAGTGATGTGCCCATCTAGAACAAGTAGTTTGGGCAAGGAATGGCATGATTTTGCAGCCCAAATCATCACTGATCCACTGACCCACCACTGTGCTGCACTCTTTTAAGCTTCTCCACACCATAACTCTCCCAGATGTGGGAAAGAAAGTGAAGGTGGACTCATCAGAGAACAATACATGCTTCATACTGTCCGCAGCACAAGATATGTGCTCCGCGCACCATTGAATCTGACGTCTGGCATTGGCATGAGTGACCAAAGGTTTGACTATAGCAGCCCGACCATGAATATTGATCCTGTGGAGACCCAATGAGCAGTTTTGGTGGAAGCAGGAGAGTCGAGCTGTGCATTTAACTCTGCAGTGATTTGGGCAGCTGTGGTTTTATGTTTTTTGGATATAATTTGTGTTAGTACCCGGATGTCCTAAGCTTTCTACTCCTGTTGGATGTGGTCTGTCCTTTGAGGGGGCGTGACCGACATTACCCTGGACACTGTGGCTCTCGATATGCCACAAAGACCTGCTCACAGATGCATCAGCGAGACACACACCAACAACGTGTCCTCTTTTCAACTCTAACATGTCTCCATTATGTTGTGTGGATCGCAATACTTACTGTTATTGCTCTGCTAATTTAACCTTCATACTCTGCTCTTTCTGTTAACATGTGCAATCAGTGAAGACTGGCCACCAGGCCACACATATATATGTGTGAAACTTCAAACACTATTTTGGCCAGTGTTTAAATTTCATTGTTCAACCCCTGCATTTGATGTGTCTGATGTTTAGAGAATCCTACATGAATACCAGTGCACAGTAATTTGACTTCAGGGGCAATGTATACAGTTTTTGTTCAGCTGTAGTTTTTAGTTGCAGTTCTTTAAAATAGTTTTTGTTTTTTCATTAGTGATAAAAGCCCTGAATTTGGGGGGGAGGGGTGGTGGGGGGGTTCACACATCAACACGACACTAAGAGCATCACCAGTAGAGAGACTCCATGCCATAGCACTGGTACACCAATGAAACCTGAAAGGTACTTGAGGGGGGTTTTCTGAAAGAGTGAAAATGATACATTTGAACAATTACATCACACAGAGAGCAGCAGGGATTTCACACACGACTGTTCATCCACAAGCCCCAGCCACTCTCTCGGCCTCCCTGCATACTGAGTGCTTTTTTTTTTTTTTTTTTTTTTAGTTGCACACTAATCTGGCAAAAGATACTGAGTGTGAGATAAATCAGCAGCGACTGTCAGGGGAAGGCGCTCCAGGGGGCCCTCGCTCTCTCGGCGACCCTCCTATCTGCATTGCAGTGGACCGCGTGTTGCCACGCCCTGACAGAAGGGGGAACTCCAGCACATGGCCCAGGAAACTGAGCCAGAACACTGCTCTGACTGTTTGAGAACGTTCTGTGTTTCCGGAACCAGACAGCTAGGCTCACATTTCGGACTCATTTTCATCCTTCATCACGCAGCTGTCACTCGAGTTCAGAGGAGTTTTCGACAACAAAACCACCGCCAAGATACGAAGAACCAGAAGAGCTCCTCCAGCGATATTTATATTTTAAAAGCCGCATTTGCCACAGCGTGACATTGCTAATATGCAAAACATCCATTTCCACGGTTAAGCAAGATCACAGTCTATCAAAAATAACAGGGATAAGATGCACTGTAATTACAGCGCTCGCAACTCTATAAACTGGCATTTAAAAAATTCATTAAAAAATTAATTTCAAATTAAAAAAATCGATACTCTAAATAGAATTTTTAAAACATGCATGTACAGACTGTGGAGTCAGGTCAGGAAACGTTTATTTACGCCATCTACAGCTACTATAGCTGTAACTCTCGCTTGTGTTTTATGACTAGCCAGTATTTCCATCTCATTTTATGCATGAAATGCAATCAGCAGGTTTGCAGACATTAACATGTACCTTTTTTTAATCCTTCATCAATCATACCGCCCTATGACGTAATATACCAGTTTCGGGAAGGTATATTTTACCTGAAATTGAATTAGGACGGCCTGTCCTTTTAAGAACACGATTCCATCAGGGATGCGAGCTCTGCATCAGCCTCAATGAATGAAATTCATGAAATTCACCTTGTGTTGCTTTATTACTTTTTATCTCTTACTGCACAGAAGCTGAACCCTTTGAGAGAGAGCAGCATTTTAAGGACCTTTGTCAGTAATGCTGTGGATCATACCTGTCTCCCCCCACAGCGTGTCGAAGCTGTTGATCTGAGCACGCTCCACTTCCTCCTCGTCCTTCTCTGGCAAGTCAAGCAGGTAGGACACAATCTGGGTGGGGTACAAACACACACTTTTACATGAAACTCCTGGGTGACACAGAACAAAGCCTAAATTAAGCCCAGGATGGGTGTGTTATAGTACAGGCCCACAATGCCTAAATTAAGCCCAGGATGGGTGTGTTATAGTACAGGCCCACAATGCCTAAATTAAGCCCAGGATGGGTGTGTTTATAGTACAGGCCCACAAGGCCTAAGTTAAGCCCAGGATGGGTGTGTTATAGTACAGGCCCACAAGGCCTAAGTTAAGCCCAGGATGGGTGTGTTATAGTACAGGCCCACAAGGCCTAAATTAAACCCAGGATGGGTGTGTTATAGTACAGGCCCACAAGGACTAAGTTAAACCCAGGATGGGTGTGTTATAGTACAGGCCCACAAGGACTAAATTAAGCCCAGGATGGGTGTGTTATAGTACAGGCCCACAAGGCCTAAGTTAAGCCCAGAATGGGTGTGTTATAGTACAGGCACACAAGGCCTAAATTAAGCCCAGGATGGGTGTGTTATAGTACAGGCCCACAAGGCCTAAATTAAGCCCAGGATGGGTGTGTTATAGTACAGGCCCACAAGGCCTAAGTTAAGCCCAGGATGGGTGTGTTATAGTACAAGCCCACAAGGACTAAATTAAGCCCAGGATGGGTGTGTTATAGTACAGGCCCACAAGGACTAAATTAAGCCCAGGATGGGTGTGTTATAGTACAGGCCCACAAGGCCTAAATTAAGCCCAGGATGGGTGTGTTATAGTACAGGCCCACAAGGCCTAAATTAAGCCCAGGATGGGTGTGTTATAGTACAGGCCCACAAGGCCTAAATTAAGCCCAGGGTGGGTGTGTTATAGTACAGGCCCACAAGGACTAAATTAAGCCCAGGATGGGTGTGTTATAGTACATGCCCACAAGGACTAAATTAAGCCCAGGATGGGTGTGTTATAGTACAGGCCCACAAGGCCTAAATTAAGCCCAGGGTGGGTGTGTTATAGTACAGGCCCACAAGGACTAAATTAAGCCCAGGATGGGTGTGTTATAGTACATGCCCACAAGGACTAAATTAAGCCCAGGATGGGTGTGTTATAGTACAGGCCCACAAGGCCTAAGTTAAGCCCAGGATGGGTGTGTTATAGTACAGGCCCACAAGGCCTAAATTAAGCCCAGGATGGGTGTGTTATAGTACAGGCCCACAAGGACTAAATTAAGCCCAGGATTGGTGTGTTATAGTACAGGCCCACAAGGACTAAATTAAGCCCAGTATGGGTGTGTTATAGTACAGGCCCACAAGGCCTAAATTAAGCCCAGGATGGGTGTGTTATAGTACAGGCCCACAAGGCCTAAGTTAAGCCCAGGATTGGTGTGTTATAGTACAGGCCCACAAGGCCTAAGTTAAGCCCAGGATTGGTGTGTTATAGTACAGGCCCACAAGGCCTAAGTTAAGCCCAGGATTGGTGTGTTATAGTACAGGCCCACAAGCACTAAATTAAGCCCAGGATGGGTGTGTTATAGTACAGGCCCACAAGGACTAAATTAAGCCCAGGATGGGTGTGTTATAGTACAGGCCCACAAGGCCTAAATTAAGCCCAGGATGGGTGTGTTATAGTACAGGCCCACGAGGGCTAAATTAAGCCCAGGATGGGTGTGTTATAGTACATGCCCACAAGGCCTAAATTAAGCCCAGGATGGGTGTGTTATAATACAGGCCCACAAGGCCTAAATTAAACCCAGGATGGGTGTGTTATAGTACAGGCCCACAATGCCTACATTAAACCCAGGATGGGTGTGTTATAGTATAGGCCCACAAGGCCTAAGTTAAGCCCAGGATGGGTGTGTTATAGTACAGGCCCACAAGGTCTAAATTAAACCCAGGATGGGTGTTTTATAGTACAGGCCCACAATGCCTACATTAAACCCAGGATGGGTGTGTTATAGTACAGGCCCACAAGGCCTAAGTTAAGCCCAGGATGGGTGTGTTATAGTACAGGCCCACAAGGTCTAAATTAAGCCCAGGATGGGTGTGTTATAATACAGGCCCACAAGGCCTAAATTAAGCCCAGGATGGGTGTGTTATACTGCAGATTAAAAAAAACATACCTCAGTGAAGCCCATGCTGGCTGCGGCGATGAGGGCCTGTTGGACAGCATGGCTCTTGTTGAAGACCCCTTGTTGCTGGCCTCCCATGGTCCAGTCACACTGGATGAGGAACTTCACCACCTCCATGTGGCCCCTGAGGGCAGCATGTACCAGGGCACACTGGCCATTCTTGTCTAGGTGATCCACCTGCAGAAAGGAGGTGGTCAGGCGCACTATGAGCTTCGACCGGGTTAGTAAATGACCACTTCAACCATTTCAATTAAAAGGACCTGGATTTCACACATGCATGTGTGCTGAGTGGTCAGTCTCCTACAATCATGCATGTGTCACTAATGTTAACGTGAAACAGCTGGATGAGTCTTTCAACTTAGGAAACAAACCAGTAAAAGTACAAGGCAACCTGAATGATTCAGCTGAGCACTGGAGCCTTAAGTGGCTTATAAAACCTGAAATAGCTCATAGGTGTCCCTCCTGTCATAGATTAGGTGGTGTCACAGACCTGAAATCCACTAAGTGACCCGTACTTAAGAATCAAACAAGTTATGCCCTTTTGCTATACTTGACAACAAAATGTATGTCCTGATTCATTCTCAGCCCGATATCAATCTCTACAGCTAAGGTGCCCCCTGTATGATTCTGTCAGCATTACTATTGTGATGTCATCACAAAGCAGAGGCCCTCCTCCGGGCGGCGAGGCTCACCTTGGCTCTTTTGCGGCACAGAGCGGTGACGATGGCCAGGTGGCCGGAAGAGGCGGCGTAGGCCAACGCGGTGAGGCCGCTCTCAGAAGCGGCGTCCACGGAGGCCCCGTATTCCAGCAGCAGGGACACTGTGTCCATGTAGCCCAAGTGGGCGTGGACGCACAGGACGGGCGCATTGTTCAGCACCTCTGTGCGGTAGTTCACGTTGGCCCCACCCAGCATCAGGAGGCGGCTAACCTGGAGGGGGGGGGCATGTATATCAGGCAGAATTTACATTAGCATTTGCTTCAGTCCAGAATAGGGCTCAGCAGTGAAATCTTTCTGCTAGCCTTGGGATTTGAACTAACGACCTTCCGATCACAAGCAGTGTCCCGACCCACTGAACCACACAAAAGCCCCCAGACGACACTGAAACGTCACTTGGGCTCTCATGGGACGCAAAGCGCATGTCACTCTCCGGGCCACCAGATCTAAATTTCAGGGACCCACGCTACCTCCCTGTCAGTGGTGCCCTATCATTCCGCTGTGCGCGGCTCAAATGCAGCACTTATTATCATCCCATAAATAAAACAAATTACTGTGGTGGATAAATTTGCCATAACAGATATTCATCTGGGGAAAAATGTACAGCAAATAACCTGAACACACTGGCTTTACAAAAAGCCTTTCTCATTACAACACTGTTTTTTTCGGAATTTACCAGATGGGAAGATTCACGTCTCCTTGTGTTAGAGTACCTTAATATTTGGTGTGTAGAGATTTCGAAGTGAGGCCAGGGCAGTGGAAAGGCCTTCTGTACTGTAGGACACCCAAAGTCCCTGCAAGATGGACGAGGAAACCCCAACTTTCTTGCTTAGGCCCTGTAACATAAAAGGTAACTAGAGTGAGACTAACAAATAGGCATGTAAGACTGCTTTAATCAGAACAGGTCACCTCACCTGTTTCATAGTACAGGGGTATTATTCTAGGAGATTAATATCAAATACAATAAGCAGGGAGAGAAGCTACACAGCATGGGTGCATTTGGCGTTCCAGACTCAGTGCTGGCTGGGATCATGTGATCCAAGATGGCTACCTTGAAGATATGTGCTTTGAGGATATGGTGACCCAGCTCGATGGTCTGCTGCCGGTTCAGCTTGCCCTCCTGGCGCGAAAACCAGAAGGCCAGGAGCGTGTGACCACTCCTGCGATGTGGGGTGGGGCAGAGAAATGGCTATTTGGGGCTTTGGTTTCAGAACGCATATCACATTTATTCCACAATATAAGGCACGTTTACCAAAAAAATATGATTTTACACACTTAGCCTTATCATTAGCAAAGGCTACAGTCCTGAATGCAGAACTAATAATATTCATTTTCCATAATAAGCTCTCCCTTAACCATAAAGTTCATCTAATGACCATAAAGTCCCTCAATGATAATAACCAAGATTCAATTTCCTCTACTAAAAAATAATTAAGAAAATGCCAAGTATTCATCAAAATATGCTATTAGTGGTTAGTACTTATTATTGTAACCTGTTTTCCTATTGTAAGTTCCTAAGTAATTTTGAGACACTCAGTATGTGAATATCTTGAATTTGTAATGTTAATGAAAACTATCCTAATGTTTCCGGCAGCTTCCATATCTCTTGGGAAGCTCACTGCTAATAGACCTGAGGCTTAATTACTAAACTACTGAAGTGTCCTCCAGCTGGTAGGAATCCCACAGAAACCTGTAGCCCAAATGAAAGTGTTCACTGCGAGCTTAGAGACCCAACGGCGACGGCCGGCCTCACCTGGGGTCGCACAGGAACTTGGTCTTCTCGCCCTCTTCCCGCCAGATGAGCCACTCACGGAAGGACGGGTGCACGAACATGCGTGTGCCGTCCCGCCGCTTCACCAGGAACATGGCCAGGTTGTCCATGCGCTGTTGGAAGTCCTCCCAGTCCAGTGTGCCCTGCACCGAGCCGGCATTGACGGCCTGGTGGATCTGCTCGTCCGTCAGCGGGTGCAGCGATGCCACGGCCACATTGAGCAGCGGCAGCGCCCGCTCAAAGGACGACTGCGTGGGGAAGCGCATGTTGCACTGCAGCAGGTAGACCTCGGCCAGGTTCACCGGCACCACCTTGTAGCTGGAGCTCTTCAGCACCAGGTAGCCCTTCTCGATGAGGTCAAAGGTCAGCTTGAGGTACAGGTAGGAGCCCTGGCTGAGGGCCTTCAGGTGGGCGCTCAGCTTGCCGAAGGTGGTGTTGTCCATCTTGCCGTTGAGCGAGATGTTGTTCTGAATCTCAGAGCTGCTGTGAATGCGGTGCAGGATGTAGCCCTGGAGGTCCTGGTCGATGGCCTCGTTCTCCTCCAGACGATCCAGGGAGATACGGTGGAAGGGGAGCTGCTTGGTGATCTCCTGCAGCAGGAGATGGGATGTTAGAAAAACAGGAAAAGATCCACGAGAAGAAAGATGACAACGAGCACTGAGGGAATGAGGAATGACTAATAGTAATTGCTGCTTTTCCTGCTGCATTAATTATTAAAGGTTCTCTTTGTCATCGATCAGCAAACCCAGTCTTATGAAAGCCTGGATGGATATCGACTCACTGGAAGATGTTCTCTGTGCAATCGTGGCTCTTCCAGCACCATGTAGGAGCTGAGCGTCACGTTTACCCATAATGCACTATGGCTTAATGCGCGGCAAACCCCCCCCACCTGCAGCGTGGTCCTGACGGTGACCACCAGCTTCAGCCATGGCGGGAACTTGCTGATGGTTTTGTTCAGGAAGGAGACGATGGTGTCCCCGTAGTCGGGCTTGTGGAACTCGGCCTCATTGAGCCCGTCGATGAGGATGAGGAGGTCTTCGTCGGTGGTGATCTTCCTCTCTGAAGCACAGAGGTCAGCTTCAGCTTTGTGGAAAAACCTTGAGAGGTTCCTAAAGGCCCACTGCTAGACAGCAAGCCGGTATTGTATTTTCGCGGTAATTAGGAGCATGACGATATTTTTGAAAAGGGGGGCTAGAAGGGGAGTTTGACTTTAATCAAAATCAATCACAACACAATAATCAATATAAATACCACCCTAGTGACACCCCCTGTTTGTCATTATGTATACAGTGTAACGTATACCCCCTGTCTTTGATGCGCGTTAACTCGGCCAAAGCATGACAGTGAGGAAATGTGCCGACTCTGTTCAGCCAGCTACACATCCTACTAGGGCAGGGTTTCTGAACCCAGTCCCACGGACCCCCAGACAGTCCGCATTTCTGCACCTTCCCAGCTCCAAACAGACCTACACCAGGTATTCATAGTTCTTGATTGTTTAGGGAGGGAGCAAAAATGTGGACTGTCTGGGAGGGGTAGCCGAGGATTGGGCTTAGAAACACTGTTCGGGGGCCAGGGGGAAAACGGCGTTCCGTCGGCACGCTGGGCACGGGGCTGACCTTTGTAGAGGGCGTCCAGGGGCTCCAGCACGCCCCTCTTGAAGGACGCCAGGGGGTCCTGCACGCAGGAGCGCAGGCTGAGCACGCTCTGCAGGTGCGGCTCCCGCAGCAGCTGCTCCCGGAATGCGATGAGCTGCGGCGAGCGGCACAGCAGCGCCGCCACGTTGTGCACAAACTCGGGCACCAGGCAGGTGTAGGCGTTGTCTGCCTGGCAGTAGTGGTACGCCACCACCTGGTGGGGTTAGGGGCAGCGAGAGAGGAGGGAATATTAAATGATCCTGCAGCATCCACACTTTCAGGTGTTTGATCTACATGATCCACAGGATGGGACTGGGGAGCACTGAGACATGAGGGTATTTTTCACTCTTTTTGGTTATTTCATTTAAACAAATAGACTGAAACTGTCAATTGAAATGCAAGAACTTTTCAACAAATATTACTCGATTTTCTCAGAAACACCAATAAAAAAAAACCCAGCTCAGCTTTCCTCAAGAGATTTGTAGCAAAATTACACAATGAATGACAGAAATCCACCGTGGAAATGAACATGAGGTCATCAGGCTGCGGGTTCCCCGATATCCCAACAATCAGATAATGACTTTTGTGTCGTTTTTGTGGCATCCAAACAAAACATTTGGACTTAAAACTAACTTTACCTGCCAGTACCTAATGAAATAATCACCTTTGGGAGTTTTATGGGAAGAACATGAAGGAGACCCAGTTTAGCTTTAAGGGAAAGGGAGCGAGAGGCTACAGGAAGCTGTGGGTGCCTCGCTGCTAATCCGACAGCACCAGTAACCGAAAAGAAACCGCAATCTACAGAAGGGTGTGGAGCGGGCAGGCGTAATGGGCAGAACAGCCGTCAGCCTGGCATGGGCTAATGGCGTAATGGCGTGCCGATGGATTTGTGTGTGTAGTTGGATTGGGGGGGGGATGAATTACAACTCAATGCTAATTTTAAAAAGCGAGTGATAGAGACACTAAGCAAAGGGGAGACCGGGATTAAAAAGGGGGATTGGCCTTCATTATTAATGCACTGAGCTACAGGGACCTACGAGCTGGGCTGAAAATTGCCTCTTGCATGTATAAATATTTCATTATGCTTCTGAGCAAAGTTGTTTTTCCTTTTTAAATACATTTGCATAATGTGGCCTCGGGATCACTGGGAGGTATTTAGGAAGCCAGCTGGGGGGGCTGCTCCGCAGGACAGGGCCAGACAGCCAATGGGAGCAGCGACGGTGTGATGGAGAGACGGACAGGGCCAGACAGCCAATGGGAGCAGCGACGGTGTGATGGAGAGACGGACATGGCTGCGTACCTGGGACGCCAACCTCCTCATGGCCTCCTCCTGCCGGCGCCTCATCTCGGGGGTGCCGGGGCAGCTGCCTCCCCCCAGGGTACCGTGGGATGGCTGGGGCTGACTGAGGGGCAGACTCTCCCCATCTAGTGGTGACAAATATCGAAAGTTAGCCCCCTTATGACACCCACCCCTTATGTAATCTACCACAATAATAATTTAAATACAAAGTTCTATTTATCGGGAGGATAAATTAATCCAAATTAAACACTGGGGGGTAAACGTGCCCCCCACCCTCCATATCCTATGCCCCTGATAGTATGTATTATATTTGTACAGACTCTGTTACAATAATATGTGGAAATATTCATCCACATATCATCAAACAACATGCAGTGATTTAGAGTGATATGCTCCCCCCCTCGCTGACGGAAGCTTACGTTTGGGCGAAGCGTGTGGGCTGTCGGAGGCGATCTGGCGCATGCGGGTGCCATGGCAACTGAGCGCCACTAGGCGCGAGATGATGGCCGTCTTGCCGTAGCCGATGTTGCCCATGACCACCACGCCGCGGTTGGTGCTGCAGTTGACGCTCCTCAGCTGCGCGTCGACCTCCTGGAAGAGCCAGTCGCGGCCCGTGAAGACGGAGTCCACCGTGATGCTGGGCACCTCGAAGAGGAGGGGCTTGAGGGAGATGTCCGGGGGCCGGTAGGGGGCAAAGCGCACTGGGGGAGGGCAGAGAGGGAGTCAGCGAGAGGGCGTACACACAGCGAGCACCGCGGTACGGGTCCGACTCCAGCTCATCACAGGGCAGGAAGTAAAGCAGGCAGCTTCTCTGTGACTCCCAGTCCGTGTGCTGTAATATTCATCGTTTTTCCTACAAGGCCAGTTACCTGCTCCCATACAGAATATACCGAACCTCCCCTTCAAAGCTTCCAGCACATTCTGACACCAGTGTACCCTGAATTCAATCCTGAGGCTTTATTATCATTAATATAAATCTGCCATGGGCTTACTGGTCACAGCAACAAGAACACACTGGGGCACAAAAAAATACTGTCCTGAATGCAGAGTGAGCACACTGGCCTTGTACAGAACCCGGCACAGTGTGTTCAACATTTGATTTACGCAAGTATCCATCCACAACTGTAATGCAGTCTAAGACCTGGAGCTACGTCAGCGATGAGGTAGGATATATGTCCCTAAAAGGATTTTGACATTTCATAATTTCTAAATTGATCATATTTATGCCAGCTGACATATTTATTATGAGTGTTCCCCCCTTCACCAGCAGGGGCAGTATTCCTCAGGAAAAACACCTCAGAGTCCTATAACTAGCTGCTGTAGGTCTGAAGCTGCAAAATAAATCAGCATTAGATGCAGTCCCCTGTGTGATCTAACCATCAGGGCAGAAAGAAAATTCACATAAGCTCTTAATTAGCTAATGGATGCCGATTAGGATCACGTATGGGTTTTAAATGGAGGAAATCTCAAGATCAAAGATAAAAAGCAAAATTACAATGTTAAAAAAATTAATACAGCCTCCAGTGTAAAGCAGGAACAGGGCTAGGGTGGCGAGTGGGGGGGGGAGGAGGGGGTGGGGGCACAAGTTAAGAACTGAGGAAAGAGAGGGCACTTACGTGATTGGGATTGCCAGGCATGGAAGTTAGTGGAAGCTGAGACAGACAGAATACACAAGCGAGAGAAGAAACATAGCATGAAATACAGGAGAGAGGCAGGGCGGGGTGGGGTCTGGTGGCAGCAGGGGGCGCAAGCAACTGGACGGGGAGCCACAGCACCATGATGCAGCGCCATGACATGACCTCACTGAGTCTGAAGGACAGGGCTGCACAGCCAATGCCGGCTCTGATGGTGTGATGGAAGAATCTAAAGGATCTGGAACTGAAACGCTTGGTCATCCACCCTCCTGACCTCTGCAGCCCACACGCAAGTGGGACACGCAAACAAGCACACGCCCCCTGTTCGCTGGATAAACTTCGACAGCTCCCATCTGGCATGCCCTTTGACCTCTCCTTTGACATCCCATCTGGCATGCCCTTTGACCTCTCCCCTTTGACATCCCATCTGGCATGCCCTTTGACCTCTCCCCTTTGACATCCCATCTGGCATGCCCTTTGACCTCTCCCCTTTGACATCCCATCTGGCATGCCCTTTGACCTCTCCCCTTTGGCATACCATCTGGCATGCCCTTTGACCTCTCCCCTTTGACATCCCATCTGGCATGCCCTTTGACCTCTCCTTTGGCATCCCATCTGGCATGCCCTTTGACCTCTCCCCTTTGACATCCCATCTGGCATGCCCTTTGACCTCTCCTTTAACTTTGACCTTGATGTCCCATTTTCCATCTGACTTATTCTCCCACTGGACACGCCCTCTGACACGCCCTCTGACATCACTCTCGATATCCCTTCCCAGGGCCCATTAAGAAGCTGCTGTAGCCAGACTGGAGCCTGCAGCAGCGGCCTGCGAGTTACTAAAGTGCACATCCTTTAACTGTCTTCAGTGGGGCACCCGGTGACAGCCGGTCGGACCCACAACATCGGGCCCCTGAAGCCAGAGCTGAGATCCTCCACTCCCCGTCTCTGAAGGGGTCCCGGCTGTTCAGGACCCAGTAGGTCAGGTACCTTAATTATTTACCAGGTGAGAATGACTCACCCCCCCCAGACAGTGCCGTGTGCCTCCGGCATGCAGCATCCATATCGATAATGTCCCCCCCGGCCAAGCTCCAAATCACACTGCCTCCCCAATCGATGCGTAACGACCACCAGGGCTGCAGGGGGCCAGACACAGGATGCAGGCCCCTAGCCGAAGGGCTCTCTCATGCTCAGCCGCCTCTGAGGCGAAGCAGCAGCCGCTCAGTGACAGCGAGGCCCCGGTTGCCGGGTTACCGTCTCTCACGTCACAGCCGAGCTGGCTGTGCACCTGCCTGCGATGGCACAGCGCAGCACGGTTTCGGCGCACCTTGGGAACGGCCCCTGGCATCTCTGGGTGCCCGGCAGGTGTTTCGTTAAAGGCAGTTAATATATAGAAGCAGGGCCGGCATTTCAACAAATTGAGATTTACAATCTGCAGGGGAGAGAGTGGCGCTGTGCACAGTGACTGGTCCTGAGGAGAGTCAAGCCCACAAAAACAGGCAGTTCTGCTGATTTCCCTCTCGGGCAGGAGGCCCTAAATACTGTCATATGTCCCCAAAGCCCCTGGCAGTACCACTAGCAGCATTTGGCCTTGCCAAACTGCCCATTCTCTCTCACACAGCCCTAGTGGATTGGGGACGTTGGTGGTACACGATGTGTCATGAGGGTGGCTCTTCATTTCTAAGCAGCTTTAATATAATTTCAACATTTTATGCTACTATATTTACTGCTGGGGAGTCAGAGGCAAACACTCTGAACGAGACCACACACGGCCCTCTGCTGACACGCAGACGAACTCACACGCATATGGGCGCCTAGCGGGTTTGGAGGTTGAGTCACGCGAGCCGTGAGGAGTCCCCAGGGGTCTCTTACCTCTCAGGTCCTGCCCGGAGCGCCCGGCGCCCGAGCTCTGCCGCGGCAGGCGCAGGGAGGTGCGCAGTGGGGCGTGCCTCTGCTCATCCAGGTAGGCCAGGTCCTCCAGGTGGGCGGAGCTGGTGGCTGTGGGGAGGGGGGCGCAGGAGAATCAAGCAGGAGTCAGAGCCAGCGGAGAGATGGAAAAAGGAGAGCAGTGAGGGCTGAGATACTGGCAGAGCCCAGGCGGTAAACCAGAGCCCCCAGCAGAGACGGCTTTCCTGGCACTGGGGCCGACTCCCTGGTCCAAGTGCGTTTAGGGCGATGAAAACGTGGCACCAGATAGCCCCATAAACCTTCAATCGCAGGAGCTGCCCCCACCGCCCCCCCCACCACCCCCCCACGCCCCACATGCCCTGCCGTCACTCCCTGGCTACTGGAGGACTCTCAGCACAGGCCCGGCAGCATGGCCTGGCTCTCCTCACATTTACTCTGTCCTTCCAGCCCCAGTGACCCAAATCAGTGTTTCAGAGCTGTGAGCACACAGATGGAGCGGTCCGTTTTTTGCCGGCACAAAAAAACAAAAACGTTATGCTTGATTTGACGAGATAAAGTTATTCCATTCCACAGCAAAGATTCTACTGGCTGTACCAGTGTCACCCACTGGCAGAGTTAACAGTGACACCCTTGATGGTATAAGGAATACAGTGTTATGCAGAGTCACAGTGTTAGAGAGTGCCCTGGAGTCATGCAGAGTCACAGTGTTAAAGATGGCCCTGGAGTCATGCAGAGTCACAGTGTTAAAGATGGCCCTGGAGTCATGCAGAGTCATAGTGTTAAAGATGGCCCTGGAGTCATGCAGAGTCACAGTGTTAAAGATGGCCCTGGAGTCATGCAGAGTCACAGTGTTAGAGATGGCCCTGGTGTCAAGCAGAGTCACAGTGTTAGAGAGTTCCCTGGTGTCAAGCAGAGTCACAGTGTTAGAGATGGCCCTGGTGTCAAGCAGTGTCACAGTGTTAAAGATGGCCCTGGAGTCATGCAGAGTCACAGTGTTAAAGATGGCCCTGGAGTCATGCAGAGTCATAGTGTTAAAGATGGCCCTGGAGTCATGCAGAGTCACAGTGTTAAAGATGGCCCTGGAGTCATGCAGAGTCACAGTGTTAGAGATGGCCCTGTTGTCAGGCAGAGTCATAGTGTTAGAGATGGCCCTGGAGTCATACAGAGTCACAGTGTTAGAGATGGCCCTGGAGTCATACAGAGTCACAGTGTTAGAGATGGCCTTGGTGCTATGCAGAATCACAGTGTTAGAGATGGCCCTGGAGTCATGCAGAGTCACAGGGTTAGAGATGGCCCTGTTGTCAGGCAGAGTCACAGTGTTAGAGATGGCCTTGGTGCTATGCAGAGTCACAGTGTTAGAGATGGCCCTGGAGTCATGCAGAGTCACAGTGTTAGAGATGGCCCTGGAGTCATACAGAGTCACAGTGTTAGAGATGGCCCTGGAGTCATGCAGAGTCACAGTGTTAGAGATGGCCCTGTTGTCAGGCAGAGTCATAGTGTTAGAGATGGCCCTGGAGTCATACAGAGTCACAGTGTTAGAGATGGCCTTGGTGCTATGCAGAGTCACAGTGTTAGAGAGTGCCCTGGTGTCATGCTGAGTCACATGGGTGGGGAGCCAGGGAGAACACAGGCCGGGTGGCAGGGAGAACACAGGGAAACACAGGTGGGGCGGCAGGTAGAACACAGGCAGGGCGAACATGGGCGAAAACAGGAAAGGCGGCAGGGAGAACACAGGCGAATAGGGAAGGGTGGTGGGGAGAACACAGGCGAATAGGGAAGGGTGGTGGGGAGAACATAGGCAAACACAGGCGAGGTGGTGGGGAGAACACAGGCAGGGCGGCGGGGAAAACACAGGTGAATAGGGCAGGGTGGTGGGGAGAACATAGTCAAACACAGGCGGGGTGGTGAGGAGAACACAGGCGGGATGGTGAGGAGAACACAGGCGGGGTGGTAAGGAGAACACGGGCGGGGTGGCACAAACCAAGTCTTTAGAGCTCGTCAAAAAGAGAGATGAAAACGAGATGGAGATGGATTCATTAGCCTAGTATTCACAGAGGCTGCAGCCAGGCATCTTGATGTTAAATAGTATTATTTATTCTCGGGCTATTTGCAGCCTGATTAGAAGGCCAGACGTTGACCGCATTCAGAGAACGTGCATGATGGGGCCGGGGGGGCCAGATCCACAAGCAGCTCCCGGGACAGACTGTCAGGATGCTGTTTTCCAGGCTACACTGCACTAGAGACGCTTTTCCCACTCCAGTTCGTTTTGGGAAGGAGGTTCCCGCTGCACTAAATACCAAAATGGTGCTAAGATCCGCAGACATGAAGCTGCTCTGTCAGGCCTGACTAATCTGACCCAGGGATCAGTGTCTCAGCTCTGACATGGACCCTCTTGCCTGAGCGCCGATCTGTCACCCACACAGAGACACCTCCTCCCCAGGAGAACCCATCTTCTACAGTGGATCTGCCTCCTCCTTCCGGCTGCTGCATTACAGTGAGCCTCCTCAGCTGTCCTGAAAGTACGGCCACTCCCAAATCTCAGAGTCAGCACTGTGCAGGCGGGGGGCGAGGCCGAGGTGGGCCTACCCCAGCCCAGATGTCAGCGAGAACCTCTGGGATGGATCATCACCCAGCCAGTTTTCAGCACAATCTTCCCTGTACTCCTCTGTCTCCCTCTGCAGCCTCTTAGAGAAGCTCCTCGCCAGATCATGTGACCCTAGCTGCTCTGATCCAGGAAGCTAACAGGAGGTGGTCGTCCACCTTGTGCCCACAGGGGTCAGGAGTCTCCCCATTGGGGGACTGTTGAAAAAAGAATTGGCATTGAATTATGGGAACAAAAGGGGGGACAAAAGAAACAAGCAGGGTGGAGGTGGGGGTGGTAGATGCCTCTATACACTTAGCCAGAATAATATAATGCAGTGTTTCCCAATCCGGTCCTCAGGGACCCAAAGACAGTCCACATTTTTGCTCCTACCGGGAGCTGGGAGGAAGCAAAAACATGAACTGACTGGGAAACACTGATATAATGGAATCCTGATTCACATAAGTTCACCAGCCCAAACCCTGAACATTAATGCCCCTACGACTTATAAACCCCTGCTTGTCTATATGAACAGCTGGTGTGACGTTCTGGACAGCTGGGGGGGGCGGGGGTGCACTGTAGAGGGCCGCAACCTCTCACTGCAGCATGGCATGCTCGCGGCGCTCCACGATCCCCCCTTTCCCGCTGCCTCGGTCTCCATCTGCATTGCAGCAACGCAGTGAGGCGCACACCTCTCGCCCGAGCACCAGCCTAGTGGAAATTTCCGTCACGAGTGCCCCCCGCGATGTGACGTGTGAGCGGAGCCCGGTGCATGCGTGCGGTGTCAGCTGAGTGAGAAAGTCCCCCCATTACATTCGGTGGCAGGAACCCAGAACCCGCTCCGCTTGAGGTCATGGATCGGACACGACGCAGACAAAAAACTTCAGCTCCCATCCTGATCTGCAGACGAGTCCAACAACACCGGAGCGCGTTTGGGACAGCAAGTTCATGATGGTGAAGAATATCTCTGACTGCAGAGATAAAAGTTGGCAAATAGTTTTGAACTGGGAGTTTTGTGGCCCAACAGCAGGGCGGCGACAGCAGGAAGTCTACAGTGCTCCTTTCATTTTTGCCTGCGTGTAAATCTGAAAACCCAATCCTGCTATCGACCGCATAGACAGGGAATTAAAATGATCGTATGTGCACATCGGTATCCTGAAGAGGCCGTCTGTGAATAGGCCCAGCATCAACATGGAGGCAGTGCCGGGACAGCTGCTCGTGTCTGTTCCCCTAAAACATAAACTGAGCAACACTAAGGACTGGTGTTTGTGATCAGCAAGCTCTGGCCCCTCATTTAAAAAGGTTAGGACACCTCCCCCTGCTCCCCCCTTCTCTCTCTCTCTCTCTCTCTCTCTCTCCCTCCCTCTCTACCTCAGCTGCTGCAGCTATCCCTGCCCTCTGCACTTCAAAGGCAGCTCGCTGTCACTCCAGGGGTTAGAAACAGTTAAAGCCTGTAGCTTTGATGTTCCCAGCCGATCCGCAGCCCATTCCTGCTAATTCTCGCTCTCTCTCTCTCTCTCTCTGCAGAGACATTCATCCAGTGTCGGTTCCTTCCTCTCTTCCTGTTCTGAGTCTCCTGCCCACCTTCTGCTCTTCCATGGATCATCTCACCTCTTAATCCCCCCCCCCACCCCCCCAGGTCCAGCAATGTCTCTCTCCTGTACATTTTGCCTATTCTAGATCATTCCATAGAAACGTTACGACCGGACCACAGAAACCTTTGTGGCTGAGGCTGGGATTGGAACCACATGTCCTGAATGTCCGTTTACAGGCATTGGCAGACCGATGTCATGGCCCAGGATTTTCCCCACCTAATGTAGTGGGGGGGGGGGGGGTTTGATAGGGAACGAGAGCTTGATGATCAGAATGATAATTTCCGGTAAAGTGGCAAGCATATCCCAATGCTGAGCTCTCAGTGGGGGGGGCTTGTGTCGCCATCTCGCACGACAGCACCCGTGACCCACAGGAGCCCCGCCTCCACCAGCCTTCGTTATAGCAGCAGAGCGGTCGGAGGGGCGAGATGAAAGCCCGCCTCTCATTGGCTCATGCAGGCGCCATCTGGCCAAGGATGGGTCCCGACACATGTGCGACGTCCCGGGGAGGGGGGGCAGGAGGCCACTACATCCCCAAGTGCCACGTCTCCCACTCCGGCTGAGTTCTCTCTCCCACAATGTGCATTCACGGTGCACGGCAGGGGAAAGAAACTGAGCTGCCCAGGGTTCGAATGCCGCGGTACCCCACCCAGCCCGGACGAGCGCTTTGAGTCGAGGCCCCACCCGGGTTGTGCCGACCGGCTGCCCTGGTCGGCTGTTAGTTCTGTTTTGCTCCTGCTTGGACTGCGATGGTGTAATTGAGGCCGCTGGGCTGTCTTTCATAGCGACGGAGGTTGAGCCCATATTGCCTGGATTTTGGCCTGGTTATGCGACCGGTCTGGCTCAGTTACGCGGCCAGACTGACACAGCACATGCTGATGCAAACCGTGTGTTCCGCAAAGACAGATGGGAGGCAACGGTCTCATTTCCCCCTTCTCTGTTCAGAAGATGCCTGCTTACCACAGCGACAACCGTACATAGATGTGCGTGAAAAACTCCCTCGGCTAACAGAATGACTACCGACGATTTAATTGCTATTATTAAATTTCAAGCTGTAAATATTCGTAAAAGGCTATTTTTTTTACTGCCTGTTGAGTGACATTTAAGGCACAATATGAAGTATGTTTCACAAAACAGAAGGGCAGGAAGCCAGCGATAACGGCCTAACCACCTTGCAAACGCATAATATACAGGCAGCCACATACCGGCAGCTAACAGAGCTGCTGAATAATTCATCGACTGTGTTGTGTGGGACCTGAGAGGACATATCATGAACTTCCCGCTCTGAAACACAGCTGTCCCAGATACAAAGGCTCTGAACAGCAGAACAATGACTGCAGCTCCGCATTGATGATACTGCGGGCGCAGAAGGGAGCAGGCTGTTAACTCCGCATGTAATGTTATACAGCCGAGAGCTGCAGTAAACACCCTCGTCGGTCCTGCATGCAAGCCTCAGTGGCCTGCTCTTCCTGCAGAGCTAGTTTGCGCTTCCTGGTTGCTGACATTCGCCGTTAACTCCCCATGTGGTATTGTTTCTCGCTGGTGCTCGGAGACGTATAATTTACCGTACAGCAAAAAATGAAAAAGAAAAAAACTAAACAAACAATTCCAGCCAAACTTGCACTTAACCAAACTTGCACTTAAATGGAAATGCATTCAAACCCAGGTCTGTAATCAGGGACTGTGTGATTGCCCTTTATTTTGAGTAAAGAAGTCAAAAACATTTGTTCTAAAAATTGTCACTCCTTGAAGGGAGCGACCTGCTGCCCAGCTTAGTGGTGTAGACAGATGTCTCTGCGCAATTAGGATTTACAACAATGGAAGGAAGTTCCTGCCTTTGTCTCCAGTTTACGAAGACGCCTTATTGTGACCCAAAGATTTCATGCATGGAAACAGACAGGATCTGCTGGACCATCACGGAATGGAGAGTCATCTGTAACCCACTTGCTGTGACCTTGGGCTTATTTCTGGAATGTTCACGCCGTCGAGCAAACGGATTGGTCTAGTCTGAACTACCCCAGTTGAGGGTGCTATGAGAAGAGCAAGGGTGAGAGATGTGTGACGTGGCACCATGATGGGATGGTACTGGGCGGTCATGGAATCGCTGGGGTGATGGTATGTACCGCACAGAGGGGGAGGACTCACCTGCCACAGAGTTGGGCCGAGGCATAAGGTAGAGGGGGATGGACTGGACGGAGTGGGACGAGATGGTCTCCAGGTTCCTCTCTGGGATCTTGTTGAGGCTGTAGGTAGATGCCGTCATGTTCTCATCCACGCGGTACAGGCACGAGTCCATGCCGGACTTCTGCGACTGCCACAGCTTCAGGTTCCCCCGTGAGCCTCTCTCCATATTCTCTGAGTAACTTGTCAGAGTGGCTGCGGCAGACATGGGGGGGGGGGGTTGTTATGTGGTGCCCATGAATCACAATACAGCATGTGTTTAACATCAGCCCTGTCAGTTCTGCTGAAATGCATGGGGAAGGGGGGGCTGCTGGTGGCTAGCAATGACATCATGCATTTGGCAGGACACTTTAATTAATTATCCTCAAGCACAATGACTCTGTGTAACTGTCTTTATTTCATTATTGTGCAGACATTGGCTGTTTCACTCCACATCAAACCTAAAGGTAGTCCATTATAAAAGTACATTAAAGTGGACTGACTTTTCATAAACTACAATAAAGTATGCATATTTCTACATATAGAAACAAAATATCTATAATAAGATAAGGGCATGGGGAAATTATTTTGCTTTATATTCCATAAGTTAATGTGGTAATTAATAATGTGGTCATTTAATAACAACAAAAACATTATTGTGCTTTTGATATGTCTGTTGAGTCAAATTTGACCCTCATTTGGGGGCAGCGTGTGGCTCAGTGGGCTAAGCCTGTGTGCGTGTAATGAAAAGGTTGCCAGTTCAAACCCAGTCTCGGTACGTCTGCGGGTTCTTCAACAAGGCCCTTAACCCCCAGCTCTCTGGGGGCCTCAACAGGTGGCTGCCCTTCGTGGACAACTTACTCTACAAAGAGCAATTTGGGGGAGGCGCAAAGACAATTTCCCCATGGGGATCAATAAAGTGTTAATTATTATTATTATTATTTAAAAGAGTTTAAGCCCAGTTTTGTGATTCGACAACACTAGCACCTCCTACAGGTCTGTTGGAGACCTGCAGGTTTATATCTACCACTAGTAAAAGGATATGTAGCATACAGAAAAAGCTGTAAGGTTGGCAGTGTGACGTAGGGGAGGAATGCAGTCTGCTTCTGAAGCAGTGGGTAGTTAAGGTCAGTTACAGAATGATGATGAATAGGTGACACTCACCGATGATGCCGCTATCCCTGCTCTCAAGGGTGGAGGTGGGGCTGGTGACGGAGCCGTAGGCACAGTCCTTATTGCCGGGGTTGCCGGGGGTGGCGGAGGGCAGGGTGGAGCAGGGGCTGCCTGCTGGCGGGGAGGCAGTGCTGCTGGTCAGAGTGGAGCAGGGGCTGATCCGCTGGGTCGCTGACAGACCCTGCAATGACCATGGGGGGGTCGGTGGTTAGGGCTGATCTCGGCCACGTTGGGGAGATCTGGAACAAGTGCGTGACTGCAAAAACACCACCATCTGCACTTCTGCTGGGAAAGCTCCTCAACGCCAGGCCAGCCACACATCATACTCCAAAAAGAAAGAAAAATACAGGTATGGCAGGGTTTTGGTGAAGGAACATCAGCTGATCTGACAGAGTGCTTCCTGGACGCCGCCTTTCGGCTGCTCAGAACCGCAGCCAGGCCCTAATAATAGAAACGGCAAAGCCATGAGGGAAGACGTTAACTCCAATGCTACACACCTCCACCGCTGTATGCTCCCAATAATACTGATATTATCATTCGGAATATCCAGCGTGGACATACGCTCCGAACTCCAGAAACCGGTGCAGAACAGATGCTACCATAAAGAACTACAGCACAAAATGGACACCTGGAGCAGAACTACATTTCCCATCTGAGATGTGAAGCTGTAATGTCAGTCAACTGATTGAGGGGAAGCTGGAAAAAAAAGATAAAGCAGGATGTATCTCCTCATCCCCCTCAAGTGTCCTGGTGGTAAGGCAGAAGATCACGCACGAGCCTCCTGCAAAGAGCATCTTCTTGTTTGACTGGAAAGTGAAATGTTTAGTTAGGCCTTCAGAAATGTTAGACTACAACACCCCTTGCCTTGTGCTTTGGATTTTTAGTGCAAAATACAGATGATACATCATACCTCACACTACACTCTATTCCAGCCTCTGCCCTTTTCACGCACAGACGCCGCCTGGTTGCTCTGAGACGCTGACACAGCAGCACAGCCCTTTTGAATTCCACCGCGTTCGCCTCCTTCCCCAGTAGCGCGTATCGACGAGAGCGGCTCAGACAAATGAGGCGGCAGTGATTTCATGGCGCCCGACGTCGTGTCATCTGTGCGATTCACTCGGGCGGTACGGGGCGTGAGGAGAGACAGCCACAGAGAAGGAAGCAGGAACGGGTGTTTCTGCTATCACACGCAGGCCGCCTCTGCCTGACAGAAGAAGCTAAAATCTACATTGATGGCTGTTAGAAGTCGTTCAATTTGCTCTTTGACTCAGGCAGATGGGGAGACAGCCCAGAATGCAGAAGCAGCCTTTGAACAGCTCCCCCCCCCGGCACCTGGTGGTGACCCTGCCTTGTGTTAGCTCTGTTCTGGATAAATGTCAGCCTATAGCTCTCACAGAAATACAAACGTGTAAAGTCTGCCAGCTCTGTCTCCTCAATTCCTCAGGACTTACATAACTTACAAATCACATAATTGAGCTCATTAAAAAGTTAATTTAATATAAGATTCTCCTACTGTGGGACTGCCATTGAATCACACAGCCCACACGTTAGGGAGCGGCCGACCCCCCACCCTCACTTGGTACAGCGGCTGGGCTGAGGTTCCACACTCCGCCTCTGCTCTCCCTTGCCACCCCTCACCCACGCTTCATACTGAGCCCCAGGTGTTCCTGAGCTCGGCGAGTGCCAGACAGAGACAGCTAAGGACCAGGAGATTCCCCCCCCCCACCCCATCAATTCCTGAGTCAGAGTGAAGCCTTCTGGGAAATGCACCAAGAACGGTCTGTATGTCCACTGCTGTCTGTGAGTGAGAGACCGGCAAACGGGCCCGCTTATAAAACACTACAAGGACAACAGGCAAAGACTTCATGCTCTCAGCAAACCCAGTGCCACTGACAATCCACGTTCTCATCGGCTCTAGAAGTCAAGCAGCCTATGGGGGCAGAGGCGGACATTTCAGGTGCAGAAAGTAAAAATCCAGACCAGGATTTTGTTTAAACCAACCAGTTTAGTACTATGTGACTGAGACTCTTTATGCTCAACTGGTTGGTTGAAACAAAATCCTGGTCTGGATTTTTACTTTCTGCACCGGAACTGTCGACCTCTGTGTGGAGGTTTGCATTAGCCTCATAGGGTTAAATGCTAACTGCTAACCCAGCCAGTGAATGTTGAGCCGGCTGTCGGGACCCGGGTCCTGCCCCATTCCCTGCTAATGGGACCTCACTGTTTTTCGTTCCAGCTGAATCCTTAATTAACAGAGCTTGACTGAGCAGCTGACTGAAAGAAACACATTTAAAAACATTTTTTTGATAGATTTTAATTGAAATTTCATTAAACCGAATGCATTAGTTAAAGATTTGATGTTCCTTCCCAGCTGTGTTAACCTAAATTGTTGTTAGGAATAATTTTAATGGTAAAAAAGTGACTGGATGTCATCCATTAAAATTAATTATACACTGTTTATTATTACTTTTTAATGAGTCAATGATTATTCATTTATACTCTTTGAAAAATTAACAAAATGATGAATTTCTGTAAATTACATACCAAATATCAAAGGGATGCACTTACAAATTTTAAGATAAAAAGTGAGTGAGTCTCATTGACATTCTGTCACATAATGATAATAATTTGAATCATACAACAAATATTTCAAGTAAAAAAATTTAAATAAGTGAAGCGAAGAATTTTTTTTTTAATTTAAGCTTGTAGTTAGACTGAGAATAGTGTATAAATAAACACTCACTACAAAAATTAAGAGTGGCAATGCATTTTTTTAAAGAAAGTGTTACAGAAGCATTTGTAGCACCAAAGAATGCAAACTGTACTGAGTTCACATACTCTTGTTCGGTTGTAACCTTCAAATGGAAATGAAAAATAATTGGGAAAATGTCAAGAAATGTCACCCAGCAGCTAAAACTGATTTATGACACAGCTGGACTGAAAGCAACAAGCCCCCCAAATGGAGACCAAAACTACAGGGTCACAGTTAACAGATTCTTTCCTAAAGCTTGTATCAGAGATCTACCTTTGCTCAACCCTTGTCCTTTATCTCAATCACTATTGATGTTCTGTCCTCTCTCACCCCCGGAAAATATGCCCCGACTCCAGGACTGTAACGTTACATATCATTGTCGTGTGTCGTTCAGTTACATCATACAATGAAACCAATGAATGTATTTCTTGACAAAGACAGAACCTAACTTCACAAGTAGGTGTTCAACATTGAAAACATTATATTAATTGTGGCTGTGTGTGGCGGTTATGACTTTTATGCAGGTTACATTCAAGGTTACATCCAAGCCGCCTTACGTCCACATCGTACCTTGCTGGAGCGCAACACCACCTCATTCAATGTTAACTTTGTAAATATTCATAGCAAATGGTTAAATAAAATGCCAGTTTTGTCCAAAAAATCATGTTTTTTCCACATGGTTTAACGTTAATTTTCATTAATAACTCTAACTAAACATATAATTCTTCAGTGGATGAGATACTCCTACATGATGCCTTGAATTTGCTCCAGTTTTCGTATTTAGACTCATTTTTCTTACTGTACCGCTGCCAAAACTTCACTTACTAGCTAGACTTTGCTGTAAGACGCGTGTAAGGAACAATCCGTGAATAACTTGATATTTTAATGCATTTTCACAGAGACATTAGCAATGAATAAGCAAGAATATAACTTTGGTGCATTTTTAAGTTTCATTTACATGCTATGGTTCAAAAACATCAAAAGCTATTTAACTGCATGATATGTACAATATCCATATCAAATAATAATAACTTTTTGATCACATTTTACTTCATTTTGTATCGCTTTACAGTGGTAACACAACGCACTGACAAATGCACATATTGCATTTAAGACTGTGATCATAAATACATATATTAACAAACTAACATAGAGAATGGCTTATTCAGGAACCCCCTCCCCCCAACTCCCCCTCCCCCTTGATTCTGACGTAAACCCTGTTTAGTCAGTTATAATCAGCAGTTTGGGAACATTCTGGTTTCCCAATAAATTATACCAACATCGAACAGGGAGAGTTGTTGATAAGACCAAGACTATTGGCTACCGACTCAGATATGTTGCTGGAAACATCCACCACTCTAACTCGTTTGAGACAATGTCATCCGAGCGCGTGTTCGCTGGAGCAAGCCAGAAACAGCCTCTATGTGGCATCTAATGCGGCCATACTTTGTAGTAGACGGGATTTAGACAGGATTTGGTTCATTATGACAGTTATGATGAAGTCTTATTGTTATTATCAATTTCTATTTATTGTACATATACATTTTTGAAATGTGCAAATAAGATTCTTTTTGGTTTTGTTATTCAGACATGCTGACAGACACACTGCTTTTGGCTTATAACTGTTGGTAACTGAGTGTCTGTTTGCAGTTTTACTAATAAATAAAATTCTGTCTTCCCTGTTGTACCAAAATCGCACCAAATCATGAACCCAAAACTGAGGTTTGTATTGAACCATGAATTTCGTGAAGCGTTACATTTCTACCAGGCCCAGTTCCGGCATCTATTTTTTTTCTTGTGTGTTTTTCTCCGGGGTGACGATGGAGCGTCTGTCTTTCATTTTGCCCCCCCTCCCCCGTCCTCAGTCACATGGCTCTGTTTGCAGTCTCGCCTGCAGCGAAGCCCGACATACAAACAGCGAACAGGCATCTTTAAATACAAAGGGCTGCATACACACATGCATGACTGGCCAGTTCCTTGATGACACACTGTCACCAGGCATGGTGACAAGCTGTGCCGTGCGGGACCACCGTGGGATCCACTCATTCCTACCCCTGTGGGTACAGAATGCAGCCTTTCCACATCAGAGGCTCATTCTAGCTTCTCATCTCCAGGACAGAGACACGGAAATGATATTAGCAGCATGAGGACTTTATCAGGAGAGCTGCTATCCATCCGTCAAGCTGCTGAGTGAAGACAAAGCTCTCTCTCACGTAAAAGGCAATCAGTCGTCCCTCGCCGCCATGCCTGCACTGTCCACGCCATGCTTTCTGAACCCACTGAACCACCGATTTTATTTTATTTTTTAAAAATCAAGGCGTGTGGCCCCTTGCCGATGGCGAGCCATGTCGTCTTTGTCAGACATGTTAGACGCTCAGTGTAATACCCGCTTAACGCAGCATGGGAACCATCTCAAGAACATTTATGGTGTAAATTTCCATCTTTAACTCGAACTGTCATCTTGAGTCATATTAGCGCCCATTCCATAATAGAAAAACTATTGCTGAAGAATGCAGGCTGCATCTGGGCCACGAGATGCCTTTGTGCGATATTTTCCGGCTGTGTTTGGGTAAATATAGCGCTTTATGTCAAGACTTTCGCATAGCCGGAAAATTTAGCATAGCTAAGGCAAAACGCTGGAGCGGCCATCCTGTGACGACAGCACACGGCGACTTTGAGTTCAGGAAGCGCGGAGGCTCCGTGAGTCATCATGTGAAACACGAAGCGCTGGCAGTCTCTACACACCTGACACCCCGGCTGCTCGGGGCGCCGCTGATCTGCTCCAGCCCTCCAACCCCTGCCTCTTCCTCGTCAAGATTTTAGCCAGAGCGGAGGCGTTGATGAAGCGCCCCCCCGAAAATGGAGTACAGGATGAATGCTAGTGGTGACTCGAGGCCCGGTTTTCAGGGGGAGAATAACGGGGGGAAAAAAACAATCCGCAGCACAAGCGAAAAGCACTTACCCAGGCCGTGAGATGGGATTAATGACACGTAAAAGTAACTGGAGAGTTTTGCCTAACGATCGGTCAGAGAGGCCTACTCACTGGCAGGGTACTGAATCGTGCTTTTTCACTGCAGAGGGGAAGACTGGGGAGAGGACTCTCAGTAAACAGCCCATATAGCTTATCTTCTACGCCGGTGTTTCAACACGGCCTACTGCGATGACGTAACTCAACAAATCAATTGGCTCGATTGGCTGACCCTAGATAAGTAACGGTTGAGCACTTATTGAAGTCTCTTATCATCAGTCGTTGTCGTCCCCCCCCCCCCCACCTCCAACGCACACACATTCAAGTTATTCCAGTGTCAGAGCCCCATTCCCAACCCCCATTTATCAGTGGTTTGAGTGGAAAAACTGGGGGAAACGCATTCCTGTATCGGGCCGCTGCAGTGCTGGATGGATTTCGAAATAATGGCCATCAGTCATAAATGTATTTGGTTGGTATCACTCCTCTGGTACAAGCCGGGCCTCAATCTGGGGTGGTTACTTGCTTAATTTCCACAAATTCCGCTCTCAGATTCCACGGACGCCTCTGAAAACTTCACAAACATCTCAACTGGGATTCTTTCAGCTCCCACCCATCCAGCCGCCCACCGCCCTGACCACGGTCTTGTTGACAGAAAGAAGCGGCGAAACCCCTGATCGGGCAAGCCATGTGCAATGCTAACGCCAACGTTCATCTGCGGCAGATGGGGCATCATCGGACTGCAGAACCATGCCATTCAGGTATTCCTCAGCCTGGCCCTTTCCAATCTCAATGCAATAACAAGGCCATACCACTGGTCACAAAAAGTTGAGGCTCCTTCCCCAAGACTCCTGAAGATTTGACTCCTTCCACAGAGCCACAGAAAGCGTTCTACAGTAATCACGAGGGCCCAAAGATCCGACGCCCTCACTGAACCCACAATGAACCCCTCGGCACCATAAACAGTGAGCTTTCCTAGCAAAAAAACAAGCATAGTGCTGGGAAGCATTACTGTCCTCTTAACATGCAAACACAATTCATGCAGTTTGCTATAGAGGTAACTGACAATAGAAACTAATGCATTATTCATAAGTCAGAAACCTATTATCATGGTTTGGTTTTGTTACAGACAGAGTTAAGGGGTCTGCTATTAGTAGAGCCCATTTTCATTACAGAAATGTGACTAGTATGTTAAAGTAACCTTTGATCTATGCACATGAAGTGCATTTAAATTTTAATAAAGTTTTTTTTTTTAAACAGAAGGTGAGCTGCCCTTATTAGCTGTCAGAAAGGCTGGCAAGGACGAGGCACGGGGTCTTTTTCAGGAGTAAAGTAGTTCAGTAACACTTTACTTGGCGGCCGACACAAATACTTAGTAATAACTCAGTTACTACTGCAGCAAAAATCATGAATGAATCCTGAACAAATATATTTGCTACTTGTGGCATGATTCATTAACGATGAATAAACATGAGATCAGTATTTCTCATTTCTCTTGTCAGTAGTCCCTTAGTAGTTCACAAAGGTTTATAGAATTAACAGATATAGTAACAAATATGGTAACTGCTTGAGATAATCAATGATGAATTAACAGTATATCACTATGTTACTAAGACTTAATTTGTGCTTAATTAATACATAAGTAATAGTATAACTATATTATTTGCGCCTCGACAAGTAGAGTGTTACCAGCGGTTCTTCAAAAATAAAAGTGACTCGGTTTCAAAAAAATAATTACTGCTTTCGTGCTGCCGAAGAGGAATTTCAAGGTTGCTTCTGAATTTAAAATCTGTTATTTAGTTTTAAAACATCTCAGCTGAAATGCTGTTGACAGCACAAACACGTCAAAAGTACCGTAATTCCACACTTGTCGTTTCAAACGCATTTTACTTATTCATAAACATATGGGTTTCTGATCAGTACAAGGTAGATTCCAAGAGTCATATCACTGGGACCCAAAAACAATCCCCAAAAATGTATGTCAACGGCTTTCGGAATTGATCACTGATGGGATTAAGCCAGAGCTTCAGCATTAATATGCAAAAGACCCATTTAAGTGCAAATAAAAGGATTCAAAGTGCCACTATTGGTTCTGCAGCTGCCGTTTTGAGGTGCACAGGGCAGACGCAGACGGAGGGTCCCGGGGGGATGTACCTGGTTGTCATCTTGGTCCTCCATGCCGTACTGCGGTGCGGCCTGCCCCTCGCTCACTTTCTCTCCCAGCAGGAACCCCAGCCGTGTCATCAGGGTGTTGGCTGCCTCATCCACTGAAGGGGGAGGCCCCAGCTCCTGGTTCGACTCCCCTGAGAAGAGAGAGAGGGGCACAGACGGTCATCTAAAGGGTTTGGGGGGCCTGGTGACAGCAAGAAGCTCTTGAGCTCTGACCCACACGTGACCATCCGACTGCGGGGAGGCGTGAAAAAGCAAACAAACACACACACACACACACACACACACACACACAATGTAAATGCACAGAAAAACACACACAGAACAGAAACAATTCAAAACTCCAGAAACCACGCACAGTTCGGGCAGAAAACACACTAATATTAGCCTGCTAACCATCGCACTGTATAAACATCCGTCACACTGCAGCCAGTGACTCGTTAAGTCTACAGAGGACTGTGGAGATGCTGGATAAACTCGTTCCAGAACAAGCTGCATTTTAGCAGGTGAGTCAGCTGAGCTAACCGGCATGCTTATCAGAAGCGCTACAAGAAGCAAAAGTGTGTGACTTTCAGCGCGAGAGTAGCGAGATACCACCTGAATTCTTGCTTGAGTGGGGGCCAATTCTCTGAGCCGAGCGCCCCCTGGTTCCTCCGTCTCCCCAGCGGTCTACTCCAGTGAACATCCCAGCAGGTTTTAAGCCAAAAAAAGGCCGGCGGGCCGGGGATTAAGAGTCACACCCTCGGCTGAATTCGAAAGCGCATGTGTGTGTGTGTGTACCTGTGTGTACCTGTGTGGGCGTGAGCCCAGCCTGCGTCAGACACGCCCACTTTTAAAGGTAGCAAGCGTTACAGGCGTCGCTGGTCCCCTCCTCACCATGTGATTAAACACCAGCTCCTGTAAGTACAGTAAATGACCCAGAAGGGGTGACTTTAGCTGCGGCTGGCAGTGCAGATATCTTTTGATGTTGTTACTTCCAGGCTGAAATGAGAGGGCCAGACCTGGAGGCTTCCGAGCCCGAGAAAGCTGGTGCTGAACAGCCCAAAAGGCCTCTTTATTACGCACCATGCCGACCCATATGTGCTGGGTATGAAGGAGGGGGGGGTGATGAACGCGCATGCATTCCACTTTGATTACCTATGCACGACGTCATCTTAAATCACTTAATAAGAAGCATAACAGAAACCACGGTCACGGTTTCACATCAGCCCCCGCAGAGAGATCACAAACACGGCGGGATCACATGACGGAGCTGTGAGCTTAGAGCCCCTTCAGCTCTGAAGTCGCTTTTCTGATGAGGAACAGCCTGAACACTCTTTGAAATCACCAGGTGGGAGCTGTTTGGCATTCCTGAGGCTCTCCGTGTAGGATCTACTCAATACAGCCACTTAAACATGAAGATAAGGCTTCCTGAGATGGCGGAAAGATAGGCAGGCTGGGACAGCTGTTTGGACAACAGAGCGGCGAGAGGGCAGCAGGTCCGACCGGCCAGGCGAGTAACGGCTCCCGCAGGTACATCTCTGTGAAAACAGCGGCCATCGCACTCTTCAGTGCCACACCCCTGACCCCTAAGCTTTCTGACCTCAGACCTACGACCCCCCCCATCCTAATGACACTGCCTGCAGCTGGTCGCAGACGTCACATAACCAAAAAAAAAAATAATGCCAATTCCCCTCAGCATAGACATATGGTGTTAAGGGTACCATCCCCTGCTCAGTCTGCACCACATCTGCCCTTAAGAAACACTGCAGTTCAGCCTGTGCAGGGATGTACTCTATGTACAGAAAGAGACATATTTCTGCGTGCGGCCTGGGCGGAGCCGGGCTGAGCTCACTGGCCAGGGACAGCTGGGACAGTATGAGGGAGGTCTCCCCCCACGACACAGTGCCGCCCCTCAGGCCACTACTTAGCATCTGAATCACAGGTAGACCTGGTGGGAGGAGGTGCCGTTCAAAGGACGCGCTGGCTGGAGACTGTGGGCCGTGGCCCGCAGTGCCGGCGATAAACCGCATTACCTGCCCTGTGCTCCAACCGCGAGCTCAGCGTCACTGTGCAGCCCAGTAAATTCTCTGTATTTTCCAGGGTGCAGATACCAGCCATCCAGCAGACTGTCGCTGCTGTAATGCCGTTCCTCCACAGCCTGATGCACAGGACCCGCCCTGTCAGTACCTAAGTACAGACGACCCTTTCGGATCCAGCCCCCATCTTGGACACCCATCACAATACAATGCGTCCATATTCTGGGCACAAATACAGCCTAAAATTGCACGTACTGTATTTTTTAGAGGAAGCCAACCCAAAGACCTGCTCTCATTGATTGATTCCAGCCCGTTCAGTACGTCACACGCGGAGTTGGGATCGGTGCCCAAGTAAACAAATACCCATTATGCTTCTCGTTAGCATCTCCGCTCGCATTATATAACGGTACGTAACGAAGGACAGAGCGCAAGGCTTACTCTTCACCCCATTCTCTCCTTCACGGATTCCTGCACAGTGCGAGAGGAAGACAGATGGTTGTCATGGCAACTATCGGTGCGCCAAGGAATGCGTTCCCGCTCGGCGCATCTGTCTCTCCGTCTGTAGACCTGCCCGACCGCCCTGCACCACCAGGAGAGGGGCGGCCCAGCTCGTGGTTGTGGTGGTGATGGTGGGGGGGGGGGGGGCATTCGAGATTTAACTGCAGATTAATACAGATACAGCGAAATGATGGGGGGGGGGGGGGGTACGGTCACAGAGACCCCATGATGTCTGCTGACAGCACTGCATTCAGGAGACTTGGTGTCTTTTTTGCCTGCAAATTGAAAATGCGGTTCGCCTGAAAGCTGAGGCTAACGCTGAGCCAAGAGCAAAGTTAAACAGAGGGATTGCCATGCAACAGCTGAGAGTCTGTTTGTTTAGCAAAGGTTGATCTTCCGTCTGCACAGGCCCCGGGGAAATGCTTTGTCATTAGTCAGTCATTAGGGCACAGCCCCCACCTCCTATCGCAGACACCTCAAAGGAAGGCACTTCACTCCGCCCCCCCGGGAGAGCAAGAGGGCGACGGGAGGTCAGGAACCGGCCCGGAGAAGGGCGGAGCACGGATCTGCCCCCTGTGGTACCACCACACGAGGAGAAGTCCACCGCACATCCAGACTGCCACGCGCATTCCTGCCTGATGACTCAGCCGCTCGGCAGAGTGCGGCTGACTGCTAACCCCACGCAGATCCCTCCACCCCCCAGGTCGCGGGATGAGCGAGTGCGGGCAGGTCCTGCCGGGATGGAGGTGAGGGGTAGGTGAGGCAGGGAGAGGAGATTCACAGCATCGAGGGGGCCGTGTGGACAGGTCTGGCTTCTGGGGTACAGGCAGGATGCCCCGGGACCCCAGACTCCCAGAGTAGGGGTGCAGTAAAGCCAGCACCCAATCGCAGGAAGCAGAGGGCATGAGTCAGGGCTGCCAGAACATGGCAGGATGGACACACACACACACACACACACACACACACACACACACAATTCACCTACCTACATGAATTCAGTGAAAACCTGGAGCATCACGTGCTAAAAGTTCACGCCGATGGCTCATCTGATACGTCCCTGAACTGCCTAAGGTCTTCCATGGGACTCTCCACCTCAGCTGCCTCTCATCCCCCCAAAATGCAGGATTTACTCCTTCACAGGGGCAATTATACCATGTGGTGCCGCATGTTCATGTATGTCGGCTGCAGGAATAAAGGGGAGCGACTCATTCTGAGAGGAACGTCGGGCCGTGGGCCACAGGCCGGGATAAAGATGCATTCATGAGCAATGGACACCTATTGGTTTGTGTAAATAAGAGCAGATTACCGCCCCAAACACACAAACACGAAAGGAGGATCATGTCTCCAGTATCTGCATTAATATGCCTGCCCCAGAGTTATCAGCAACCTCAAAAACTACTCAGTTCCTTGTACATTTCTCCTAAACATCCACGATGGCGATGGGGGGGGGTCCCATTGCATGCTGTACTGCGGTTTCTACTTCAGTAACATATCCTTCCTTTAGCACTATTGCCAGAGGGAGTTTTGCCAGAAAATCAAGGAGGTATGATGACTCCGCCCCCTTTCCGTGCATTCTTATGTCAGCAATTAACAACAGGCACAATTACAAAGCAGTGATGCAGCCCAGACCTGCCCACTGAAATTACACGCACACGAGAATTACACACTGATCGGACGGCGAGCAACGCGCAAGTAACAGCTGCAGAATAACTGACTTCGAAAGTTTAATGTGCCGTAAAGCAGGAGGCTAAGACTGCGCCTCCCTCCTACCAGGAAGGAAAACTGAGTTTAGATGCGAGAGGAGACGCAGGAAATGTGGAAGCAGAGCGAAATACGAAAAGGTGACATGGGGTCGGCTTATAAAACTACGCGGGAGTCCGAGAAGAGAGCAGATGTTGCAGAGGTGAGACGGACAGACAGACGGGGGGGCGACGGCTAGAGCGGGCGCTCAGATGGGGCGTGGGGGGGGTCACAATAAAAAAGACCGAAATAAATCAGAGAAAGAACAAAATAAACGATGCCCAGTGGCGGCCACGTCCGCCAAGAGGCCCGGCGCTCGGAGTGCGGTTTCCCTCCCCTCAACTCCCCCCCCCCCCCCCCACCACATGCTGACTCGGCACTTCTGCTGCGTTTCGAGATCCTCCCCACCCCCCTGCCCCCCCCCCCCCCCCCCCCCGCTGCCAAGGCTAATCAGGCAAAATCTCTCCCCCCCTGCTGGTGTTATCAGCATGCAGCCAATCAACCCCCCCTCCCCCCACTCACACATTCAACTTCGGGGGGGGGGGGGGGAATGCTCAGGCGGACTTTCAGATGCATTGATTGAGGGTGGGTTCCAGTGTGTAAACAGAAGTACATTGTGTGTCTGAGGCGAAGCTGGACGTAGGAATGCTCAGGAGGACTGTCATTGTCCTGCCCATGACAGGCAACGGCAAACAAAGGGACTCGTTAAAATGGGGAAATGAGAATTTCAGCTGCTATCATCTGGATCCAGCATTCAGAAATAATGTGACAACTAATCCGAAAAAGAGGCGATGCTCCCCCCCCCCCCCCCACCAGTCCTCTGAGCCCCAGTAAAAATGTGTCTCCTCTGATGCCGACAGCATGGACATGACAAAGCAGCATTTAGCCATGACTCTCTTCTCCCGTCCGAGCAGGACCCCTGGCGAGAGCAGCAGAGCTCTGGAACGCCACGGAGATAATGAGGAGATGCTGAGAGACAGACTGGGGGGCCACTGACACAAACCGCGAGCTCCCATCCACTCTGCGGGAATCCCGGCAAAATATCCCTCACTCTCCTCTCGCAGTTAAAGCCCCATTCCTGCCCCCGCGTCCCCGTCCCCCCCCCCCGGCCTGCAGAGACCCCGAGAGGGAGGCACGCATCATGCACGCCCCTGGTAGCCCAGTCTACGTACTTGAGACACACATGGAAGAGCAGAAGTCCACCAGCTGCTTGAAGAAGGAGAACGTGTGGAGCACTCGAGCCGTCATCTCTGCGGCAGCCCGGAATATTCTCCCTCTCGGCCACGCGCGGCTCCCTTCCCTGGGGAGGTGCGGTCCATGCAGGGGAGTCACTGCGCACCTCTGTGCTCTGCGGCGCGGCTCTGCTCACTCTGCCCGCAGTAAACGCAGCCGTACGAGGACAGCGGAGGCACTAAAAGCCCCCGGTAAAGCAGCCAGCTCTGCTCTCCTGCTCAGCTGAACTTGTTGGTTTGTCCCAGATTGAACTGATTCCTTTTTTTTCCCCTTGCAGTGGTTAGAAGGGAGGGGGGCAGGAGGGGCTAAGGGGGAGGTGGTGTGTGCACTGGATGTTCTGCAGGATTTCAGAGGAGCTGCCGACTACGATTTCAGCAGAAACTGGAGGAAATCTGAGAGCAGTGGAGTGTAAGGGCCGGAGAGGAGGAGGAGAAAGACAGGGGGGGAGCGACTGTGGAGGAGAGGGAGGTGTGAGCAGGAAACCATTGAGCGACTCCCCCAGTGCTGGACATCAGCAGCTCGGGGCTCGGGGAAAATACTCCTTAGGAAAGAACAAGCAACGTGTGCCCACTAAACAAACACACGGGGGGCGTGGGGGGGACGGGGGGAGGTGGGGGGGAGGCTCAGCAGGACAGCGCACATCCAGGCTGGGATTCCTGGCACGGGAGGAGATATGAGTAGCCTGGAATGTGAGGGCTCTCTACAAACTCTGCCATCCTCGGGGGGGGGCTGGGAGCAGAGTGCAGGCACACACAAACACACACACACACACACACACAAGCACGCACACACACACAAACACACACACACACACACACACAAGCACGCACACACACACACAAACACACAAACACACACACACACAAGCACGCACACACACACACAAACACACACACAAGCACGCACACACACACACAAACACACACACACACACAAGCACGCACACACGCACACAAACACACACACACACACACACAAGCACGCACACACACACAAACACACACACACGCACACACATGTAGGGTAAACATATCCTTATGGGGACTGCTCATTCATTTCAATGGGAAAAATGCTAACGCTAACTATGACAACCTTAACCACCACCCTGCCCTAACCATAACCATAAGTAACCTAACAAAATACAAGAGTTTTTGCATTTTTAGTTTTTTCATAGCAGTCACCAATTTTTATAAAATAGAGTTTTCCCTTATGGGGACCAGGAAACCGGTCCCCATAAGGGAAAAAAAACAGATATTTATCACATTATGGGGACATTATGTCCGCATAAGGGTAGGTAAACCTGTTCGCTCATACACACACAAACACAAACACACACACAAACACACACACACACACACACACAAGCACGCTCAAACACACACAAACACACACACACACACAGACACACACACACAGACCGGTACTCATATTTATGGGGACATCCTATTAATTTGTATGGAAATAACTCTAATCCCAGCTATGATAAGCTTAACCCCTGCCCAGCTCTCACCTTAACCATAAATAACCATATAAAATACAACACTATTTGCATTTTTAGTTTTTTGATTGCAGTCACAGATCTTTATAAAATTTAAGTTATCCTTGTGGGGACATTTTTTCAGTAAGGTAAAAAGGTAAGAAGCTACAGATTTTTATCACATTGTGGGGAAACTGGTCACCAGAATGTAATAATTACAAAAACACACACACACAAATGCATGGGGAGACGGGGAATAACAATGGTGCAGAGAAAGAGAGACTCAGGAGACAGCAGGAGAATGCGGTGGGGGGCGGGGGCAGGGTCATCAGCAAGGGTAGGATCCACTACACAGATGGAAATGCTTATCCACAGTGTGTGTGTGTGTGTGTGTGAGGGGGGGGGGTCATATCATACTCTTCTCAGCGTGCAGTGGGATGGAGAGAAGGCCAGGATCAAACCCACGAGCCGGTACAGCTACACACCAAACTTAACACCGCAAGAGGTCAGATCAAAGCCCAGCGAAGGACAGCCACGTTTCACCATGCTCACCCTGAGCCTAAGCACCACTTACGATATAAGCGAGGGTAGGTGGACACAACATCACATTGAGTACTCAAGGAAAGACAGTGCAGCTTAAGTACAGTTGTAAGGGAGAGAAGCTTCATCATCAGCATCCATGTAAGAGAATAAAGCTTCACAAGTATTCATGTACAATGACTACGATAGTTCAAATTCAAAATGAGTACCGATAAAAGGAAGTACAGTTTTACAATGAGTACTCATGTAAAGGAGCAGAACTTTACAATGAGTACTCATATAAAAAGAGTACATATTCACAATGAGCATCCATGTAAGAGAATACACCTTCCAAACAAGTATTCATATAAGAAAATGCAGTTTCTCAATGAGTAGTCATGTAATGCTAATTCAGCTTCACAATGAGTGGGAACTAATAAAATGATTTGTATTGAAAAAATAATAATAATGAAATTTAAATATCAAATGATCAAATATATAAACTAAGCAAAATTCATAAAGGTAAAGAAAGAAAACATAAAAGATAATTGATGAAGGCAAGAGTACTGCATTATAACACTAATCTCATCAAAACTAACCACAGTTTAGTACAGTACTTGCACTTAATAGGATTTTTATTATTCTTAATGAATTTAACCCATTCATACCACATCAGGAACATCAAGCTCAAGGATATAACAGCAACGCTGCCCCTATTGAAATAGCTGTAGGAACAGGCATGGATTTAAAGGCACATGCCCCTATAAATGTCGCAGAAGTAATTATACAGCCAGTCAGAGACACAGAGCAGCATTCTGATTGGGTCATTGTGACAGGTGAGGGGGGGCTTCCCCACCACAGGCTGGACCCCCATGAAGGTACCACAGTGAGTGGAGCTGCGAAGAGAGGCAGTGCCTGCACACATCGTCAGGCCACGCCTCCTCATTATGTCATTATTACTCGGGTCGGCAGAGGAGCCACGCCACGCCGCTGCCATGGCCGTCAGCGAGAGAGACGGTGCAGTGAGTGAGTGCAAGCGGGGGTGGGGGGCTGCGCTGGCGAAGAAAGGCAAGGGAGCCAAGCGGCACGTAGCCTTGAAGGCCGGCGGTCAGCGGGGAGCCCCCACCACACCGCCGTCAGGGTCCACTGCACTTGTTAAGGGATAAACGCTTCCCCGTCATACCTCAGGAACACGCATCGGCACCGTCAGCCGCATCCCCCGTGGCCGCCGAATGTCACTCATCCTTCTCCTCCCCTCTCCTGCCCGTCGCTTAGCGGTGCGACAGCATCCGTGTAGCATCGTCACCCTGTGACCCCCACCACGGATACAGACACTGCACTGAAGCTCTGCCACCCCGAGGTTTTTCCTGCTGAGCTAATCTCGGAGTTCTTTCCCGCCGTCGGCTACTCTGAGGAAGCTCCACCCTGCCCGGGAGGGCTGACAGGCACCAGGGGGTAGGGGGCGCTGTGGGTGCTGTGTAGTGCACCATTCAATTGCCGTTTAGCGGTAAATTTAGCTTGGAATGCTATTGGGGCAGCAGTGTGCGGCTCAGTGGGTTACGCCTCTGTGACTGTGATTGCCAGTTATAGCCCTGGCCTCCGCAGAATAGTCACGTGTCCTGGGGCCCTTGAGCAAGGCTGTTAACCCCCCAAAAAAACTCCACGGGGAGCCTGAAAATGGCCTAATCCTGCTCTCAGGTCCCAAACTTTGCTCTCAGGTGAGGGTGTGTGTGTGTGTGTGTGTGTGTCTCAAAAAAAAGCAAGATATGGGAAAACTAAAGAATTCCAATGTGCTTCTGAAAATGGAAAACAAAGCATCATTTCACTCATCCAGCACCCCCTACATCAAAGCTGGGCCCCCAGGCCCTTATTTGATTGCTCCATGTCCCGGTCACTAAATTTATTTTTCCCGCAGACAAAATTAAAAAGCTTTCTCTGTTAAATGAAGGATGCTTTAGGACGCTCTAAGTGTCTTATACAATAGGGTAATTATTCACCATATGGGGGTGCTAAATTATCACAGACTTCTGGAGAGTGCAAGGCATGAAGAGGCTGTTTGTTCCAGTGAAAGTGAAAAAAAACACCCCCACTGACACGCACCCTCCCCCACTGCAATACAAGGGGCTAATGAATTTGCAGGGAATGCTGCATGTCGGGTCGTCTCCCTGGCAGTGTCTCACACGCTTTCGGGGGGGGGGGTGGGGGGAGGGGGTTGTGGTGGGGTGGTGAGTAAGCTGACCCACCAGCTGTTCCTCCAAACGCGACGGCCCCAAATCCACATCCGCTGCACAGACGGCCCATGTGTGAATGGCGACTCTGTCCTGCCCCCCCCCCCGCTCGAGATGGGGTGGGGGACAGGCTGCCAACTGAGGACACGACACCTCTGTCTCCCACTGGAACATCTGTCTCCCAATGTCCGTCTCTGAACAACGGGACTGCCCCCGAGAACAAGGCCAGTCCTGTTTGAGATGGAGGGGTACATCCGGGCAGTGCCGGGGGGATGGGGTGTCTGGCGCAGGGGGGCTGGGCTGATAGAGACGGATCTGACAGAGACAGGGCAGATGCCTTCCTGGGGTTAAGGAGCATTGCATTGAGGTGCAGTGTGGCCTCAGACAGAGCAGCCGATTCTGGGTCTCTAATTACCGGCGGAACGGCTCCACCAAATCATTTTATTTACCTCAACGGCCCTCGCTGACTTGAAAAGCAGCATTTTCTGAATAAAACATCATCCACAGCTAGGCTGCCCTCTTGGCATACCCATGAGCTGAAGTCCTTTACGGGAATGACTCCAATTAGGCAGTCTTCAGCAATCTTAAAGCTGAAATCACTTATGAACACTCTGTCGAGGGATGACTGGGAAAAAGCTGAAATTCCATAAGTGTAGCCAGTCAGAGCACCCCCCAGCGTTCGGAAAATCGCCGACGCGAGCGCGATAGAGGTGCCCGCCGACGCTGGACTGAACCACTCAGAATGCAAAAACTATCCTCCCCAGGGCAGTATTATGATGGACAAACTAGAGAACGGCGCTCCCAGCATGCCCCACTGGAGGGCAGCACGGAGCAGCGGCCGGGCAGATCAGCGGCCCTCGCCTTCCGGCTGCTCAGTCTGCCATGCAGCTCTACGTCTTTCATCATTTATTTTTTTCTTATGCTGCGGTGACTCTCCCCTCCTGCTTTTCACACATCTTCACACATAACAACATATATTCCAGCCCCGTCATTCTCTGTCTCTCTGCCTCCTTCGCTTCTCAGACACAGAAGCCATGCTGCTGCTGATCATGGTTAGCCTGTCTGTATCATGTAAAGACCAGGAAACACTGGCTTAGCTCAGTTTAGAAGGCGAGGGGGTTCACGCGTTTAAAATGGAGCCAACCTCATGGACAGAACACGGCGAAATTAGAATCAGAGTCAGAATCTGAATCAAACTGGTTTAAACCAGGCAGGAAAAAAAACTACTATGGAGACTAGGCTGGTCCTACAGCAAGGCACCTGCTCAGCTACCAGAAACTGGAGCATGAAGCTGTTACAGAGGGGATGTGCACTGGTGCAAAGTCACAGACACGCGACGTCAGACACAGGAGCATGTGCTAAAGACGCAAAGGTCTGCAAGGCTGCATTCAGAAACGTATCCCAAAGAGGTGCTGATGGGAAACAGGCATGGACACGGCAGGTCTCCTTCAGCAGCAACGTGACCCCGCTACCACTGCTCTCTGCTCCAGCAGACGACGACGGATTATTCCAGTACGAGCCAGCTGCCATTGCGGTGAAGGGGGAGAACTCACAGAAGGAGAGGGGAGGGAAGGGAGCAGAGGCAGGGACCCCGGTGATGGAGGGGAGCAGAGGCAGGGACCCCGGTGAGGGAGGGGAGCAGACGCAGGGACCCTGGTGATGGAGGGGAGCAGAGGCAGGGACCCCGGTGATGGAGGGGAGCAGAGGCAGGGACCCCGGTGAGGGAGGGGAGCAGAGGCAGGGACCCCGGTGATGGAGGGGAGCAGAGGCAGGGACCCCGGTGAGGGAGGGGAGCAGAGGCAGGGACCCCGGTGAGGGAGGGGAGCAGAGGCAGGGACCCCGGTGAGGGAGGGGAGCAGAGGCAGGGACCCCGGTGAGGGAGGGGAGCAGAGGCAGGGACCCCGGTGAGGGAGGGGAGCAGAGGCAGGGACCCCGGTGAGGGAGGGGAGACAAGCCCATTAGGCAAGCACTGGCTGTCCAACGCTGAAGGTTTCAGAAGGCAAGCAAAGGCTTTTATTCTGCCCCCAAACATTGCATACTCTCAGTTCACTCGGCATTAGCTTATATGAAGAGGCTGGATAATTGGTGTCTGGAAGACATGGTGGCTCAGTGGGCAACACTGCAGCCTGAAGCCTTCAGAGAGGGGGGGTTAAATCTGTGTGTGTGTGTGTGGTGTTCACATATTCTCCATCTCGCATATTTTCCACACTGGTTTCATCCCACAGACTGTGATGTCCTGGCATCCCATCCAGGGTGTTCCCCTGCATTGTACCCTATGCTCCCTGTGATAGGCGTGGGGTGCTGGATAAATGGTTATGGAAGAACAACAGATGGATGAATGCAGCAGAAAATTTGCACTGATATTCATTCTACCCCAACCTCTGTTTTTCTTTCTCTATTAGGAATTGAGGATGCAATGTCAATGGGACTTCTATTATGAAGGGGAATGCTCCGGTAAGCCAGCGATCTGAAGAGCCGGCCGGAAATTCAGCACAGCAGCTCAGACTCGGAGTGCATGTGGACTGGGACAGGTGCGTTCTGCGTATGCCGCAGAGAGGAAATGGAACAGATAACTGACACATGGCGTCGAAATCCCAGAGCAAGCAGGAGGCTGTCAGCGAGACGGACGGCGGGGGGGGGGGGGGTCATTCACTTAAGGAGATTATAAATTTATACCCACGTAGAACTATGTCAGGGAAGTGCTGAAATGCAGGCTTGCTGAGGAGCATGCACTCTCTCTTCTGACAACAAAGGTAAAAAAAATACAATATTACAAAGTTGGCTCATTGTATTAACAAATTCTCTTTTATATTTTGAATAAGTGACTGGTCAGTTTCCTTTTAAAGCCAAGGTACCGATTGCATCATATAAAGTTATGCGATGGGGCCTGTGACAACAATCAAACAGCGTCCCTTCCAGGTACTCCGTCACCGAACGCGAGGACAAATGAGTGGTACGAGAGAGAGCATCAGGCGCTCCGTTACCGCGGTGACGTTGAGGATATACCGACTCAGAGAGCCTTGACTCCTTTTTGCCGAGGGTCCTGCCGCTACTCGCCTTTTCACGTCCTGCCTCAGACTGAGAATGAGGCGCTGATCTCCAGGAGGCTGACGACATGGCGCGTTACTATCGCCCGAGGACGGCGAGTGTGTGGCAGGAGCGCTCTGTGCTCACTGCAGTGCCAGACGCCGGGACACAGCCCCATTATCACCAACCAGGGGCAGTGGTGGATGGAGCAATACAGACGGGCCAATCACAAGCAGGAGATGCACCAATCTCTATGGCCGTGTAGCGGTAAATTTTGCCCAATGAGTGCCTCAGTGTTTTGTAACTGATATGGGAAGGTTATCGATTTCAGCCCCAGCCTTGGCAGTATAGTCACATCTCTGTTGGGCCCTTGAGCAAGGCCCTTAACACCTAGAAATGCTCTACAGGCGACAGATAAATGACTGACCCTGCAGTTGGACCCCAGGCTTCACTCTCAGCTGTATATATGCGTGTATGTGTGTGTGTCTCAAACAAGAGCAAGATGGGATGTGTTACAAGAAGCATTTCAGTGCACCTGTACTTCTGCAAATGGAAAATAAAGTATCATTTCAGTTACTGCATGAGACACACCAAGTCGCAGCCATGACAACTTCTGATGCTTCCATTCCGTTTCCACTTCCTGTACGGTGACCGTGCTATTGAGTGTATCCATGATGAGCAGCAAGGCATTGGCCTGTTATTCCATGACTCCTCCTTCCTTCCTTTGACCTCAGTCTGCTTTAACCCCCCCAAGTCTAGGAGATCACAGGATCCTCCCAAGTCATCCTGCAGATCCACAGCTCGGTTTACACCTGCGTGTGGCACCGTTAAGTAATTGAAGCAGACTTCATCTGCCGGGTCTGCTCCTGTCTGAAGGCACACCGATAGTCGGAACAGCCATTTATAGAGTTGGCACCGAAAGCCACACCAAATCTTCTGACATCACAAACCATGGCTGCTTTGGTCTCGTTCTTGTGTTCTTAAGATGTTACCAGTGCGTACGCAGACACCCGAAAGAGCAGAAAATGTCCACCCACCAAGGAAAAAACTGGAGCGCATAGTTTCAGCGTCAATTATGAGACACAATGCAGAGGCAGGTAGTCTAAATATACTGCCTGTTTCCTCGCAGGAAAAGGCCTGATCTGGGAAACAAACCCCCACTGAACCTCGCTCCCCCACAGGACTTGGCTGAGATAACCATGCGATCGTGGCGGTGCACCAGGTAGCTGGGTGCCCAGCTAAAGGGCAGAGCGATTGAGATGGGGAGATGAACAGGTTGACCAGCCACCGTCCGGCGAAGTACTGGATAGAGTCGCCATAGCAATGCTGGAGATGGATGATATCGCATCCACCTTTTCAGTTTGCTCTGGTCAAAGTAAAGACGATGCAAATGCAGACATGATACCAGGCAGGTTCATGATGCTCAGATGCAATCATGTCCTCACAAACGCCGGCAAACATGTTCCAGCACCACCAAAGCCACACGGCTCCCGCCCAATGCCGCTCCTCTGATCCAGCCACATGTTCCCATGCAAGCCCTGGATGCGCCCAAGTTGCCACAGCCTCGCAGTAGACCTCCGGGGGGGCGTCTCTCCAGCCTGATAGTTGCATCAGAACTGTCAAACGTATTGACCAGCAACCCCGAGGCAGGTTGGGGTGGGGCAGTGTGGTGACATATCAGTGGTGTGTTAGCTCATGACAACATGTCTTCGGAATGCCACATCAGTGATATATTTGAGCTAAACCTTGGTCAGGTGGGCCACATATTTCACAACCACAAACCCACACTGCTTACAGCCATACAACTACGAAATCTCAGACAGTCATGGTATGACAGGAAAGAAGTGCCAACATAGGGTTTTCCAGTGGCTTTGGGTAAGCCCTGCAAGGAGGGGGCTGTGTGGGCTTCCTGCAAGCACACAGCCTTGTATTCCCAGAAAGTCTGAGCACACAAGTCACGTCGAGGAAGATGCAAATGGGCGGCCGCAACTCAAGTGAAAGTTTTCAAGATCTGTCCACACTGGAGCCTCGTTTGCTCTGGGAGAGCCTGGAATTCACCTGCGATGCTCCAAGATGGACTACCTGCGTGACTGACAGCCCAACTATCACCATACACTCCCCCACCCCAACATGACAAGCGTCTTGACCCCTAACCCTACAGCTAATGGGAATGCCTTGAACCACCCCATCTGTGCAAAAATGACACCTCATCAATGAAGTCTGTGACAACCACCCCCTCCACCAATCTGTTTTTCAGAAGATGTGAGAAGAACACTGACCTCCACAACCAGACACTTCATTTCCACTCATCGATACAGCCCTGGAGGATAATCCAGTGCAGAGTAAGAGCAGAGGTTTCCTGCTCCGGTCCTGGGGAGCTACTGTCCAGTAGGTTTTCTATCCTACCTGACTTCTGATGAACTACATCTGTTTTGAGGTAAATACCAGGAACAGGTGTGGCTCATCAGAAGCCAGGTAGGACAGCAACCTACTAGATAGTAGCTCTCCAGGACTGGAGTTGGAGAGCCCTGGTAAGAGAAAAATACTCTCTCTGGGCAAACGTCCTTCAGTTCCCTTCCAACAGTTGCCCAGCACTGAGCAACGTAAACAAACAAATGCATGAGCCCATTAAAAAGCGATTACTCGTGTTCGTCCACATGCGCCGAAGAGTGATTACATGTAAAGGTGCTGCAGGTCGAGACCTGGTTCTATGTACAATGTAATTCATCTGGCTTGTTGACTCTGGCGCGCCGCCGTCTTGTGCAGCGGACTGTGTAGCTTCCATTAGCCTGGAATGTCAAAGCGTGCCGTGCCGCACGGCACAGACACGCGGAGACTAGCTCATACATGCTCGCGCGGTTAGCACTGGAAGGGTCATTCAAAGGGCCTTCGGCGGGGGTACAGCTCGTGCTGATCGCAGCACCGCCTTTTGTAAGCATATCATTACAGAGGATATTAATAGTGCACACCGCAGACTGCCCCCCCCCCCCCATGCACTTTCCTAAAATGGCCTATTCCACAGCAGCGGATAACCGGTGTACCTACAAAAGACTGCGGGAATAAAGCACAGAGGTATCAAATTGTTATGCCCCCCAGCTTCCGATCAGCCATCCCCCCAGCTTCCGATCAGCCATCCCCCCAGCCCCCTCTGACTCATGCATTCTGCTGTCCGCTAGAAGGCATTTTCAGAGACCTGAGGCCTGTACTCCTGGGAAATCCCGCCTGCTCCATCTTCCCCAAAGTGGATTATGCGCATCAGTACTGACTAACTGTACTAAAACAAATTTCCCAGAAGGCTATGCTTAAGGGAGGGTTGTCAGATATTTTAAAATATATAAGTATTATTTAGTACTGACAGGTGTTCTATGAGCTTATGTTATCTTAGTTATTAAACCAAAATATAATTTTAAAAAGCAGACCCAGAGATATTTCATTCTTATTATTTCCCTTTCATTTTCATAGTTTTTTTTTTGTTATCTTGCCAGACTAAAGTAGTGTTTGGTAATTTATGGAGAGACCTTTGAAATTTAATTTAAAGGAACTTTTTTTATATAGCAATATCTCTTTATTTCACTCCATTAACCATTCCATAATCTTAACTTGATACCATTTTGCATGTGAATTCATTAAAATAATGTCAACTTGAAGGCTAACTTGATTAGGACAAGAACAGTGACTCCGCTACTTTTAAAATTAAAAGCCAAGTTTGATTTCTATACATTCATCTGGGTCCAAGATGTTCTCAGGGGAAAAAGAAACTTTTAAACTAAACAGACTTTAGCATAAGAGTTACTCTTTTCAGAAACTTCTTTTCTTTCAGTTACTTCTTTTCTTATCAGTTTCAGCAACAAGTTGTATAAAAGATTACTGTAACAGAAACAAAATGTAATTGCTTATTTAAAATACATCAGTAAGAGTAACGCCATTTATAAGAATTACAGATTATTTAAAAAAACACAGCAACTGACCGTATAAAGTATGCATGAGTAACAAACTATTTAAAAAGCCGAAACTTAAAACCAAAGTAAGTGACTAATTAAAAGATGCTTGTAGAAGTAACATTGTTTAAAAGAAAAAAAAGTCTGATGCTCTGGTACATTTCAGGCATGAAATATCAGTTTTTCAATCTAATCTGGTTTGTCAACTGATGCATTAATAGGACAACACAAAGTTTTTTTGGATAATGAACCAGGCAGTGATCCAAACACACCCCTTGCATCAAAGGAAACAGAGGAGCATTTGCAGCAAACTCAATGGACAGCAAGAGGTCTGTCATCACATGACTTGTTATGGTTGTTCAGACACAGTGTAGCTTCAGTGATTATCTAAACCAGTGTTTCCCAATCCGGTCCTTGGGGACCCACAGCCGGTCCATGTTTTTGCTCCCTCTGAGCTCCCTGCCAGACAGTCCACATTTTTACTTCCTACCGTGAGCTGGGAGGGAGCGAAAATGTGTACTGTCTGTGGGTCCCCAAGGACCAGATTGGAAAACACCAGTCTAAACCCTACATCCACAGGGCATCCGGAGGGTTGGCAGCCCACAGAGACCACTGTCGATCTGTAACGACTCACTTTGACGCACAGAGAGTGACAGCTGGAGACGTGAATCACCAAGCCACCATGCCAGTCCCAGTGCCACCGTGACATTTTCCCATTTATTATTTTTTCTTCCAGCTAGTCTTTTTTGCCCAGCACCTTTCACATAACCGCTTCCTTAGTCCTGGAGCGTTCCGTTCTTTCTGAAAAATCTCTCCTCTCAGGGAAAGAAAACAGGGTGGCGGGGAGGCGTGAAAATTAAGACTTGAATCCCCCGGGACTCTGCTATGCTGTTCTACACGGAGACCGACCCAGAACTGGGGGGCGGGGGGTAGCAGATTCCCACGTTTATGACGTGCTTAATTACTTATGGGAAAAAACTTACACCAGACAGGAACTCACATACATATACACACAGGTACACACACACCTGTACTCATATCTTTGTAGGGACCATCCTTTCATTTCTATGGGCAAAACCTTAATCCCAACAATGACGACTTTAACCCCTACCCAGCCCTAACCTTAACCATAAGTAACCAAATGACTTTTGGCTATAATCGTTTTTTGATTGCATTCACAGATTTTTATTAAACTTGGACCTGATAAACATCCCCACAAGCTAAAAAGTACAAGATATTTGGTAGAACAGCCACCCCCCCCCACCACTACACACACATAAACACACACCGAAAGAATCACAGCAAGACAATATGCAGTCAAAAATCAAAAAATTAAAGTAATTAAAATTGAGTGCACATCAGCATATATGTGACGATTCTGGGCTGCCTCAGCTCACATTGCAGTGAGCCTTGCACTATTACCCAGCACAGTCCGCCATCAGCCCTCTGTAAGCCAGGCCGCGAGCGCACCGCTCAGCCGCTCATATCGCTACAAGCCCCTGCCCCACCCCACCCCCCAGTGCCCACAGGCACATCTATCTCTGGGGTCATGTGACTAGGTACTGACCCACCTGGTGCCCATAGCCGACTGTCAATGCCCCCACACCCACGGCACCCTAGGCAGAGACAACAAGGCACATAAGAAGCTATACGGACGACAAGGAAACATTAGAGATGGCGGGGAGGGGAGGGAAGGGCTCACCGTTCTCAAACCAGATTCCGCATCCTGTCAAGCTCGGGTAGGGCACCAGCTCTTCCCCTTCAGTGTCCAGCGACACAACCAGCCCTTCCTCTGCAAGCGACGACCAGTTCATCAAAATATATATATATAAGATTAAAATCCCACTGGCAGGAAAGAACCCAGGTAAAAAAACAAAATCAACCTGAAAGATTTTCTTCGAGGACAAAACGGTACATGTTATGGACGGAGCAGGCGACTCCCACTAGGACAGCCGAGGCTTTAACGATGCAAAGAGAGCAGGAGGACGCGGCGGTGGAGAAGAGGACGGCCAGCGGGCGGCTATCCGTCTATCCTCCGCTGCCTTCACATCTCTCCGACCTCCAGCCGACCAGGAAGAAGTTAAAAAAAAAAAAAAAGGTACAGCGGAGGACAGAATGTGAACGATTCACCGGGTTTCTTCTCCCTTTCCCTCTCTCTCTCCCTTGCTCTCTCTCCCTCGCTCTCCCCCTCACGAGCGCGTGCCCGTATGTGTGTGGATGTGTGCGAGCAGCCCTACAGAAGGAGCGGCGGTAAGAGCCGGAGCCCAGGTCTAGAGCGGATGAATGGCGCAGTGCTGCTGTTGTCATGGCAACCACGAAGGAAGGGAGGGGGAAGGAGAGATAGCGGTGTGCATGGGTAGCAGTGGCAGTGTTGGGTGGGGGGGGCATTAAAGGAGTTATTAAAGCAACACTGTTGCAAATTTCGGTGACAGCTCTGAATGTGGGGGGGGGGGGCGGGGGGTTGAGGAACACTCTGTACGTGTACAACAGCTCCGTACAGACACATCCACTGCATGCCGGCTCGCATGAAGGCGCAACAGCCTTGTACAGACACATCCACACTGCATGCCAGTTTGCATCAGGGTTCAATGGCTCCGTACAGACACGTCCACCTGCATCGAAGCGCAGTGGTACTGTATGGGCATATCCACCACATGCCGACCTGCAATGAGGCGCAACGGCACTGTATGGGCATACTCACTGCATGCGACCTGAATCGAGGCGCAACGGCAACTTTATGAGCATATCCACCACATGATGACCTGCATCGAGGCGCTATGGCACTGTATGGGAATATCCACCGCATGCTGACCTGCACTGAGGCGCAATGGCACTGTATGGGCATATCCACTGCATGGCGACCTGCATCAAGGCGCAGTGGCACTGTATGGGCATATCCACTGCATGCTGACCTACATCGAGGCGCAATGGCACTGTATGGGCATATCCACTGCATGCCGACCTGCATCAAGGCGCAGTGGCACTGTATGGGCATATCCACTGCATGCCGACCTGCATCGAGGCACAATGGCACTGTATGGGCATATCCACCACATGATGACCTGCATCAAGGCGCAGTGGCACTGTATGGGCATATCCACCGCATGCTGACCTACATCGAGGCGCAATGGCACTGTATGGGCATATCCACCGCATGCCGACCTGCATCGAGGCACAATGGCACTGTATGGGCATATCCACTGCATGGCGACCTGCATCAAGGCGCAGTGGCACTGTATGGGCATATCCACCGCATGCTGACCTACATCGAGGCGCAATGGCACTGTATGGGCATATCCGCCGGATGCCAGCCTGCACTGGGGCACAATTACACTGTATGGGCATATCCACTGCAGGCCGGCCTCCGTTGAGGCACAGTGGCACTTTATGGGCATATTCGCTGCATGCAGGCCTGCAGTGAGGCACAGTGGCACTGTATGAGCATATCTACCACATGCTGGCCTGCATCAAGGCACAGTGGCACTGTATGAGCATATCCACCGCATGCTGGCCTGCATCGACTGCATATTAGTCTGCCGTAGTGTGTGTCAGCGCTGTACAGACACATCCATATTGACTACCCTGGTCTGTCAGCCATGTACAGTGGTCCTTCTCCAAAATCAGGCCCCAAACACAGAGATGTCATGACAAATGTGGTGTTTAAGTGGCAAGGAACTGAGACTTATAACAACCACTCCCCATGCCAAACATGGTCCCTAATTTGTTCAGTATTTCCGCACATTACTACATGACAACTGTATGTCCATCTTTCACAGTCACATACCCAGTACAGGATTCCAGTAAGCCCGCAGCCTATCCCAGTAAGCATGGGATACAAGGCAGGGAAGATCCTAATGAAGATGCCAGTCCATCACGGGACACACACCATGGGCAATTAAGAGTTACCAATTCACCAAGCTGCATGCTTTCAGACTATGTGAGGAACCCTGAGTACCAAAAATGCAAACTTCAGACCCTCAGAGCCACACCCTGAAGGTGTGGAGCTGCAACATCACCTACTGAGCCACCAGGTCACACAATTACAACCTTATTAATTGAGCAGGGAGTCATGCACTGAAATTATCAGTGCTAAGTCACAGTTCACATACTACATGTTAAGCGATTAGCTCTCTTTACACGCTAAACACAAGCGCGCATGCGAGAGCTCAGCTTGGATAACAGCAATCAAAGCTCCAACCAGAACCTTTTTTAACTTCAACTAAAGGAGTTTCTGACTTGCTGAACTTGTCCAATGGTGATTTGTGTGACGTTACAAACCAAACTACACTGCTACAGAAATCCATTATTTACATTCAGTCACAGTATATATTACATTCATCATTTTCTTATACAGTCCCATTTGTTTCTTTCCTCCTTTGTATGACCTTCCGCCAATGAACAGATACATACTGGCAGCCTAAATTGTGACAATGGCATAGTACAGAACATATTTCACCCAGCTGGCTGAGGCAAACCAGGGTGTCTTTATGGAGGTGGACAGCTCAGCGATCTGCCAATGCAGGCAAGGTAGGTGCTTCTCCAGTCTGCCTGTATGCTGGGCAGGTCTGCTCTATGCTCGGATCAGACATGCCCGGAGGTACCAGGTGATTCAAAAAACATAATAAACAAAATCCATCCATCCATCCATCCATCCACCTATCCATCTTCTGCAGCTGCTTATCATATTCAGAGTCACGGGGGGGGGGGGGGGGGGGGGCTTGGGTCGGGAGCCCATCCTGAAGGCTATGGGTGCTACTAAGCAAAATGTAATATTTTTCGGAACGAACCTTCATGTTCCAGGACATTCCAGAACACCACTGCTCACCTCCCGGAAGTGATCTGGGACTCTGCTGACTGGCGAGGCTGCTAGCTTAGCAGCTTGTCACATGTCCCATCATTTCTGTCACCTTATCCTTTGACCTCCCCCCCCCACCGAAACATGGCGATATCACTGTTCTGTGCAAAATGTCACATTTCCATTCTGTGAGACAAATTACTGCGCAAGTCATGAGATGACAGCAAACTCACAGCGTAACTGGGCTGCAATCATTCTCTGGGGACAAAGGCCAGGTCAGTGAAACAGAAGGCAGGATACGCTTCTGAACAAATGCCACATTCATTACTATGACTGTTATTATTATTATGAGTATTAGTGACAAGCACTGAACGTGACTGGCAGATCCGACCTGCTGTTTGCTCACCTGTTATGCCAGCCAATAGGAAGAAAGAAACACAGACCAATAATGGGGGGTGTATATCTGGTGCACCCCCCCCCCCCCATTTACACAGAAACCAGCATGGGGAAAAAAATTAAACACCATCTTTACAATTTAACTCACTGGGTTGACGACCGCAATGACGTCAATCTTTGTCACGGGCAAAGAAGAATGGCTGTCAGAGTGGAGTCAAAGTACTCCCGTTCACCTCTGTTTGATGCTCTAGAAATATCAATCCAGTCAAAGAAAATAAGAAGTAAAAATGAAAACAAAGCCGAAGACTCTGAGCTAAACTGTTAAACCCTAGTGTGACCCGCTGACACTTGCGGTTCATTACTATACTTTACCAGTGCGTTAGGGAATAGGCGACACCCCCTGTCAGACCCTCATTAACTGGAGGATTCAATCAGAAAGACATTGATTTGCTGAAAAGGTCACTTTCATACTTTCATGCTTTCATATTGCTACCATTTCTGTGGAGCTGGAAGAGCAGGATAAGCTCTGGGGCCACACCCATTGCATGCAAGGGCCCCAGTGCCACTAGACTGGATGGGAATGGCCTAAGCCAGCAGCAGACACTGTGGCCCCTGTGCTCCGGGGCTCTGTGGGGTCTTACACAGGCAACGCCCTGCGCTCCGGGCAGAGTCCTGCACCGGGTCGGGTACCCGCAGATAGTTGCTGAAACGGACGGATTTTAATGTTCTGGAATTTTACGGGCGGGTAATTCATTACACACGGGCGGGTAGCAGGTCAATCAAAACAGTATTGTAGCCTGCAAAAATAACATAAGCAAAAATATCTATGTATTAGACTATCATGTACAAATTCTCATCATCACAGTGTGTTCAGTATATCGGGAGTACCTTATGGTGCTTTCGATTATTTCTCTGCAAGTCGGCACTCGAATGAAAACGTCACGAAAAACGTCACTTCCCGTCGGAAATACGCCTCTTTTATGACGTTGATGTCGGACAAGATTTTGTTGTCCGAGTTGCCCCTGTGACGCAATTTCAACATGGCGGCTTACACACTCAACAGTAATCCTATCCCATTTTATAAATCTTTAAAAATGTTTATTTTGTTAAATGTATTAATAGTTATAAATGTAATTGCACGTGTTTGATTTAGAGAATACCATATCATGGCCATAAACAGTATCCTATCATGCAATATCAGATTTTTACCAGACTTGTTAGTGTCTTTGGTTTGTTTGTAGTTTGTTTGCCTCTCGAAAAAAGAATATTGCTATGAATGTGCTAAAATATTTTATAAAGCTTTTAATGTGGTTTGACTAGTTCGTGTTTCATTTTTGTTTGTCTCTCGGAAAAAATAATCTCACTCCAAATCTGCTAAAACATCAAGCAACAACACACAGCAGAGTGTTCATGGAGGCAGCCATGTTTGTTCCGAGATATGGTAGCTCGAACGGGAGATTGTCGGACGTGATGTCACTCAACTCGGAATTTCCGAGTTCCAAGAGAAAAACGAACGCACCATTAGATAACCGCCTCGACAAACATTCACATACACGTCTGAATCCTTGCTGAAGCGTGTCGTCGTGTTCTCTCTTTCACGCTCGTCACAGTATGGATAGCTTAGATCTATCTGATTTGATTTTGTGTTAAACGGACTTTTTCGTTTCAATTCAAAATCCATGTAGGCCTAGCGCTTGTCACGTTGAGAGGTGCATAGAAAAAATAATTGTGTGTAATTTATCATGAGTACGGGCGGGTAACAGGTGGAATGTTAACGGGCCCGGGCGGGTGCGGATTTAACTTTGAAATAATCACGGTGCACGGGTGGGTGTGGTGCTGTACTGTGCAGGTGCGAGCGGGTGCGGGTCTCCAAAAGTGGACCCGTGCAGGACTCTGGCTCCGTGGTTCTGTGTGGTCTTACACAGGCCTCACCCTGCTCTCTGGGGCTCTATGTTCTTGAACGTAGATGACAAAAGTCCCAATAGTTTTACTACCAGAGAGTGTATCCCAAAGTGCCGTTAGCCTTGAGTGACATCAATGTCTGGATGTTCATAAACCAAGACTGTGAGATACGGTCCTTAAAAGGCAATGGGCGAAGTGATGAGCAGCGTGAAGCAGCCTGGCCTCGGAGGATGCCCTGCTTCCCTAAACAAGTCGCTACTTTCAATTACAAGGCCTGATAAAATCGCTGCAACTTTACAAATGCTGATTAAATGATTCATTATAATTAATCTCCAGGGTAGATACGAAATAATCACAATCACCATGTTGTTATATAACCATATAGGGTCAGTTGGTGTAACAAAAGCTCAAGATGCTGGATTTTGCAAAACTCTCTCAGAATCTGGACACAGGATTCTGCAAAAGCCATTATAGATATATAATCACTGTCAAGATTATTGGCTTTTTTTCATTTCCCTGGGTATAGTAGCATGAGTTTGGCTGGGCTGGGGGTTGCATACATTTCTAGGCTTTTAATTTATTCTGATGAACAATTGTTTGGAAAATGCTTCCATACATACCCCCCCAACTGTAAAAAAAATAAAAAATAAAACAAAAAACGCAGAATCGTGTTCATCTGTGATCACCCACACGGCCGGCAGCACAAAGACACAGTGAGAAAGGTGGAGGGGGGAGGAAAGAGGAACACGGTGAGGAGTCAGACGGAGAGGAGCTGGGGGGGGGGGGCACTCCTCCTCTCGACATTTATATAACTGAGAGAGGGAGAGAGGTGGGTGGGGAGATGGCAACCTGCACTGGGAGCCTCCTGAAAAGAGGAGGAGAGGGAGAGGCAGAGGAAGAAAGGGTGGGAGTGGAGAGATGAAAGAGAGAGAGAGAGAGAGAGAGAGAGAGAGAAGAGGTTGTAGAGCAGCTTCATGCTGCAGAAGGCAGAGAGTGGGAGAAGGAGAGAGGTCATGGGGGCAGTTATGGATGAAGAAAGTCAGGTTGGGGATGCAGGGGAGGGAGGGAGGGAGGGGCACGGCAGGCGGGTGCTGCTGAAGAAGCCTCACAGTGACAGGGATGTATCACAAACAGAATCTCACAGGGTGACAGTGACGATTCATCACTGTTACATGACTGTGTGTGGGGAGTGGGGGGGGGGCTATGGGGGCTGGCGACAAAGCCGGATAGTTCCAGAAAGAGGAAATGGCACCCATGGGCTGGTGCAGAGCCACTCAGGGTGAAGGGTGCCTGGCATCATGGAAAGACACTCCTGGCTGGGCTGAGATGCCGGTTGGCACACGGCTGCTGTGCCAGTCTCACTACGAGACGACACTGAGAACAGGAAACGGAGACCTGACAGACACTCGTCCCAGGTAACACAACCACACTCTGAAGATCAGAACCTCAACGTACAACTTCCTGTTTTCAGAGCCGCTTCCAGTTCAAAGGTCATCGCTTCACAAGTGTCCGCCAGCCACCTGCACCCACAAACCAACCTCCTGTGTATTGCCCACACCCATAGACCGACCTCCCACGCCATCTACACCCACAGACCAACCTCCCGCACTGCCCACACTCAGAGACCAACCCCCTACACCACTCGCACCCATAGACCGACTCCATGTATCAACCGTACCCACAGGCTGACCCCCACAGACCATCCACGTGCCGCCCGCACCCACAGAATGACCCCCACAGACTGATCCTGCATGCCAGCAGCACCCATAGACTAACCCCCACAGACCATCCGCGTGCCGCCCGCACCCACAGACTGACCCCCAAATTTCGACCCCGCAAGCCAGCCGACCCACCGATCAATCCCCTCAGACTGACCCTGCACCGCCCACACCCATAGACCAACCCCATGCACCGGCCACACCGACAGACCAACCTCCACAGGCCTCCACAGACCCCGCATGCTGCAGCCTGAAGGATGTCAATCATCATTCACAACCTCATTCAGAAGAGCACTTCTCCATATTAACAAACCAGCTCAATTACACTCAACACATTCTTGACTTCAAATAAACTAATAAAGTCTTGACATGAAGGCTGTCAGCATTGTTGACGAGGAAGCAGCTTGCTTGGATAAGATAAGCTCCCCGTTGAAATAATTTTCTGCCCTTAATACTAGCTGCACTCCTAACATTTGCCACACAAACAAGAAAACAGAAAGCATTTGTCCAGCACCAGCTCTCCTTGTGAAACTGACAAGACTTTTAAAAGGCACAATTACGACAGTTTAAATTATGACACAGCATTACATAAAGGCGCTCCAAGGCATGGATGCTGAAATACAGGGGAGGTCAAGGAAAGAGGTTTAAAAAAAATACAAAGTCGAATAATGGCGCAGCCATGTGGTGGCATGTGGGATTACACATTAAGATCCCACTGAATGTGCGGATGAGCAAAATTCATACTGTACTAAGTGACCCATTGCTCACCGTACCCTTTGCCATGCGCTGTATCATCTTTGTTTGGAAAGTCAGTACCTTACTTAAAAAACTCTTTCTGAATGACCTAACATGTGACTGATCTCATCTAAGCTGTTCACCTTTTATTAGAGCGATTTCCCTTGCTGACATACTGTGCTTCCCATGATTATTAGCAGTGAGAAATAACAGTATAGTATTAAGATCTGTCCTGCATTTAGCAAACATCTGCATGGAAAATCTCGTATCTCTGCATATTCTAAGGTCTGACCACACGAGCATAGAACTTCAGAATGACACAGCTTCAGCTACGAGCTGCATAGAAATAGGTGCACTATTCAGTTTAATGCTCTCTGCTGTCACACCAACAGTTCCAAAATCCTGCAAGCAGCCTTCATCAAAGCGTGTGAATTAATCTTGAATACCAAAGAGTCACACAAGCAGCCGATCTCCCCAGAAACATCAGGGGGTACATTACATTCCCAATACTGTGTAGTTCAGCTATAAGCACATTTAATAGGCTCTGGGGGGTGATGCACACAACCTATGAGGTTTTTTAATCCGTTATGGAGGGCGGAGCCTATTATGCACATAACCTATGAGGTTTTTAATCTGCTACGTAGGGCAGAGCCTATTAGGCACACAACCCATAATGTTTTTTATCCACTACAGAGGGCGGAGCCTATTAGGCGCACAACCTATGAGGTTATTACCCAGCTACGGAGGGCGGAGCTAATTAGGCGCACAACCTATGAGGTTATTAACCAGCTACGGAGGGCGGAGCTTTGAGATTCTTAATCCTCGGCAGGGGGCAGGGTCTGTCATGCAGTACCTGTGAGCTTCTTGATGGGCTGCAGCCGCACGCTGATGGTCTGGTGTGTGAGCAGCGGAGAGGACGGCAGCGAGCGAGACACTCCCTCCATGATGCGGATGTGCTGCATGCCTTCTGTCACCGGCAGCGGGGGCACAGCGTAGTCTCCTTCGAAGGCACAGTCGCTGTCTGTGGAGCTGCCTCCTGCAGGACGGGAGGACACACAACAGGTCATAAAACGCCATTCAGACTGCTGCCCCCCTTGGAACGCTGCAACATGGCAGGGCCCACAAAATGAGGCATTTGCTATCAAGTAAAGACTATTAGTGAGCACAATAAGATTAGCCTTCTGTTCACCAATACGATCAACCACTGTAAAATGGGGCAGAAGAAGGGGCTGTATAAACTGTGATGGGACATCAAGTGACCCAATAAAGGCACCTGTGCTACTTTCTATAAGATAACGCATTCCAGTAATTTATATGGACACAAAAACCACAACATGTAATGAAACGGGATGGCAATACAGGATGGGAATACGGGATGGGAATGCGGGATGGGAATACGGGATGGGAATGCGGGATGGAAATACAGGATGGGAATACGGGATGGGAATGCGGGATGGTGCGCCTTGGTACATACATCCTTATATGCTGGAGCACAGAGCAGCACCTGCAGGTTTACGCATCACTGAATGGGATGAAGGACAGCTCAGGCACACGGGCAATGGAGGAGCGCACGCATCTGCCCATTAACACGCTTCTAATGAAGCAACCTTCCAATGCAATTCCAATGTTCCCGTGCACCGTACTATAGAAAGAGGCCAGGCTGCGCAGAGATGTCTGAGGCTGGCTTTCTGTGGTAGAACCTGAAACCTGTAGGCCTGAAAGCTCGCAAGCTTGCATGTATCCCACTCACAACGGTGGTATCTTAAATCCAGAAAACAAAGGAGAGGCATTAATTCTCACTGAAGAAAAGGGTAGAAGAAAAGCCACAGTGCAACTCTCATGCTATGATCTAGAGGAGGCAATATCTACGTTCTGTGCAGCGTAACAGTGACACCTACAGGAAGGTTGGGGGAAAAAATCAGCCCAAGAGTTAGACCTGTACCTAAGGGCCCATGTACCCAGGGTGATGTGAGGCCTCCTGCACACCCCCGCAGCTTAAAGAAGCTTGTGTCCGCCCTGCTGATCAACCAGACATAGGGGGCACCTCTCCCCACACACCAGTCTTCTCTGTTAGCATTGATTTAAGAAGGAGGGAGATGCAACGAGCAGCCCACCACTCCCAGCACAGAATTCCCCACAACATGAACACATCACAAAGGCAGAAGTTCACTGGTCAAACATCCGGCAGCGGGCATACAAAGCCAGGCCGGGTGCTGTGACAGCGACAGGCCCAGCCTCCATCGTGGATACAAAAGGTTACCTACAGCGCCCCCCCACTGGAAGCATTAATGAGCCAGACAGAGGTCTGCAGCCTACAACTGCTTAAATATCCATGCAGGTCTCTGTGCCACGTGGCTCTAAGCAGTTGCTAAAAAATTCCCAGAGCTCCCAGTCTCAGGTTAAGTGCATAGAATTGCCATTGCACAAGGAATGACTTGCTACTGCAGAACCAGCGACATTCCTGTATAGAAACTGTATAGTACGGCATACTTTAAAGATGGCCACCAACATCAGGAAAAGTGTTGCCAGACGAGGGGAGCACAGCCACCCCCCCGGGGGTCTACACAGACCAGCATACGCTTGCTGGAGGACACGAGTGAGGCCATGAGGCAGGGAGGAAAGGCCAGGATGTAAGGAAATCCAGGTCACAGAGGCTCCATGAGCCATTTTCAGCACCTTGGCTGCGGCATCGGCGGACATGGACCTCATATTTTTTTTTTGCCATATTTGGGAGGACAGATCAATCAGATATGAAGCACCGGGACCACCTGCCTCTAATACCCTGCAATAATGTGGTGTTAGACATGAATCAATGCTGGTTCGCATAAAATTCCCCCAATCCCATGTGATGACAGGTCAAAGGTCAATGTGACAGACCCCCACTCATTTACGACCATTATGACGTGTCATCATGGCAATCATACAGACACCATTGCTTAAAAACCTTCTTCTGTACAGGTATTCAGATGTTCAATGTTGTGATGATTGAGTCTATCCATCTTTTTGATGGTCGTTCTAATCCTCTAATACCTAAAAGGAGAATTATAGCCTGTTCATGTCTGTATTTATCACTGAGGACACCAAGGTTATGTATTTTTTTCAACATTTTTTTACTAGGGTATTTCATTGAGTGATGCGCGGAGAACAAGGCTGGGAGTGATCAGATGTCAGTGTAATTAAATTGAATCGAGCTATAAACGCGAGTTAAAAATTCATAATTTACACTGTAGTCTTCCCACTAATTTACACTGTAGTTTTCCATGGGATTACACCCCCGAGCCCCCCAGCCCCCTAGGAAGGGCTAACGCTGCTGACCTTGGTGTTTTAAAATCCCCGGGTCTGTTCCAGCGTACTGGGTCTTCTCATAGTATTCTAAAAGCAAGACAACTTCATTCAAGCCATTTGTCCCTAAAGTGAAAGTTCAGGCTTTATTTGATCAAGAATCCACTTGTTGTCCTTGCAGTCCACAGGAAAAGGCATCAATACTTTCTCCCCAACTTCTTCACTGTCCAGCTTTCACGTTCATAACGTCACAGAAAATACCATATTTTGATCAATTATGATCTTTCTTCACAAAGACATGTCAGCACCCTTGAAGACTTTCTTCCTCTATTGCAGCTCGGCTAAGAGTCTGTTGGATCCTTTGTTGATGGTGATTGTTCCAAGGAGGTAAAAGTGCCCTGTTACATCTTCACCAGCAGCACTAAAGCTAGCTGTCAAACCTGTGGTCATAACCTTTGGTGACTGCGCCTTCAGCCGCAATCATCCTTTCACTCTGTTCTTTTACTTTTTTATAACTGTCTTCACACCTTCTTCATTTCATGCCATAAGTGTACTGCCTCCAAGCTTTATGATGTTTCTTCCACTAGTCCACGGTTATCTACTTTCAGTCCAGCTTCTTCATTCATTACATGTTCTGCCTACAAGTGTTGGCATGGTGATAAGATGCAACCGAACTCATTCACCAATCTGGAAGCAGTTCTCCCTGAGTACTGTGGAGACAACAAAGACGACGTGGTGCTCTGCTAGACTCATTTTAGTGAGATCACTTCATATTTTGACATGACCAACACAAATGAAGCCTTTGTTATGATCAATAAAGCACACACTGACCTCCATGTGGTATTGTGCTTCTGGTATTCCCTGGCTTTTCAATGATCTTTTGTCTATTGGCAATGTCTCCAGTTCCACTGAGTCTCCTCAATCTAGCTTTCACATCTGTCAATATTCCTTCTATGTAGGGCTCCTTCTACACCTTGAATGACCTAACCTTACTGGCATTTGAAACGAGGTCTCCTTTCCTTGCTACTGGGATATGAACCGATCTCTTCCATTCTTTAGACCACAGAGCTGCTTTACTAACTTGCTGGCATAATCGCAGCAGTTTCATTGATCCTTATTCTGTTGCTTGTAATATTTATAATGGAACGTCCCATCCATCTCCACGGCCTTCCATTTCAGCAGGAACTTCAGTGCTAATCTTCTCATCCATTATTGAAGGTTTTTCCATGTATCTTACCTCAATCAATATAACTTTGCATTTTACATATTTGTATTCTGCGTACTCCCCCCCCCCCCCTGCTTGATTTTTGTTCTGTAAATTATTTGCCTTTTTCATGCTCTTCAGCTTATCCACTTGAAATCTCACAGATTTTCTGAGATACATTACTTTTCCATGTATTGATCTTTGTCTTGTATTGATCTTTATCTGAAGTTTGCCAATTCAGTATCTTTAAGAAATATTTAACTTTCCTAATTTTGTCTTTACTTTTCTTCTTTATAATGTCCACTCTGCTATCTGCCACATAGTACATTTTTTTAATCTTTATTTTGAACAGATTTCCTTCAGGTTTATACTGAATGTCTCCTCAGGTTCTCTGTCAAACATCAAATTAGTTTTTAACGTTTCCTTGACGGCGATGGGTAATTCCAGGTCATTCCCTGGAATCTTTTGCCTTCACGCAGAGCTTGAACATAAGCAGTTCATGATGTCTTTGATATTTGAGTTGTGCTCTTCCATAAACTGGCACTGTGAATGTGGTCTATTCTGTGAGCTGATGTAAATGCAACAATCGCATTGGCAATGTCAGCGTCATTGAATTTGCAGGAGCTAATTAGTCGTCTGCAGCTCCAGTCCATCCTGACTCTGAAACTAGTTCTGTGTTGGAAATACGGACATAGACCGTGGAAGTCTTAGGCATAACTTAAACCGGTGTCTTTCAATCCGGTCTTTGGGGACTAGCTTCTGATTTTCTTTTCTGGAATTGTATCCTCAAAAGATTTTGATCCATCTGCTTCAGAAGCATCAGTCAAACTCTAAAGAAGCTTTAGCTCTTCTTCAATATCACACTGAGGTCATTCCAACCTGACAGACCCATCTACCAGCTCACTTCTAGTGCTGATCCCATCCAAAAAATAACACCTTAAAAAGGTGACAGAGCTGAGCCTGAAGGGCACAAAAGGGCAGAGACAGAGCATCACGGAGCCTGGCACACAAAGAGGATGCCAGCCATCAGCCGGGACAGCAGGAACATGGTGAACAGGAGCGGCGCTGAAGGAGTCACCACAGCCTGCACCGGATAACAGACTGCGGGGAACGTCACTCCGTCTCCACCACAGCCTGCACCGGATAACAGACTGCGGGGAACGTCACTCCGTCTCCACCACAGCCTGCACCGGATAACAGACTGCGGGGAACGTCACTCCGTCTCCACCACAGCCTGCACCGGATAACAGACTGCGGGGAACGTCACTCCGTCTCCACCACAGCCTGCACCGGGTAACAGACTGCGGGGAACGTCACTCCGTCTCCACCACAGCCTGCACCGGATAACAGACTGCGGGGAACGTCACTCCGTCTCCACCACAGCCTGCACCGGGTAACAGACTGCGGGGAACGTCACTCCGTCTCCACCACAGCCTGCACCGGATAACAGACTGCGGGGAACGTCACTCCGTCTCCACCACAGCCTGCACCGGATAACAGACTGCGGGGAACGTCACTCCGTCTCCACCACAGCCTGCACCGGATAACAGACTGCGGGGAACGTCACTCCGTCTCCACCACAGCCTGCACCGGATAACAGACTGCGGGGAACGTCACTCCGTCTCCACCACAGCCTGCACCGGATAACAGACTGCGGGGAACGTCACTCCGTCTCCACCACAGCCTGCACCGGATAACAGACTGCGGGGAACGTCACTCCGTCTCCACCACAGCCTGCACCGGATAACAGACTGCGGGGAACGTCACTCCGTCTCCACCACAGCCTGCACCGGATAACAGACTGCGGGGAACGTCACTCCGTCTCCACCACAGCCTGCACCGGATAACAGACTGCGGGGAACGTCACTCCGTCTCTACCACAGCCTGCACCGGATAACAGACTGCGGGGAACGTCATTCCGTCTCCACCACAGCCTGCACCAGATAACAGAGTGAAGTTCCCCGCAGTCTGTCTCCACCACAGCCTGCACCGGATAACAGACTGCGGGGAACGTCACTCCGTCTCCACCACAGCCTGCACCGGATAACAGACTGCGGGGAACGTCACTCCGTCTCCACCACAGCCTGCACCGGATAACAGACTGCGGGGAACGTCACTCCGTCTCTACCACAGCCTGCACCGGATAACAGACTGCGGGGAACGTCATTCCGTCTCCACCACAGCCTGCACCAGATAACAGAGTGAAGTTCCCCGCAATCTGTCTCCACCACAGCCTGCACCGGATAACAGACTGCGGGGAACGTCACTCCGTCTCCACCACAGCCTGCACCGGATAACAGACTGCGGGGAACGTCACTCCGTCTCCACCACAGCCTGCACCGGATAACAGACTGCGGGGAACGTCACTCCGTCTCCACCACAGCCTGCACCGGATAACAGACTGCGGGGAACGTCACTCCGTCTCCACCACAGCCTGCAACGGATAACAGACTGCGGGGAACGTCACTCCGTCTCCACCACAGCCTGCACCGGATAACAGACTGCGGGGAACGTCACTCCGTCTCCACCACAGCCTGCACCGGATAACAGACTGCGGGGAACGTCACTCCGTCTCCACCACAGCCTGCACCGGATAACAGACTGCGGGGAACGTCACTCCGTCTCCACCACAGCCTGCACCGGATAACAGACTGCGGGGAACGTCACTCCGTCTCCACCACAGCCTGCACCGGATAACAGACTGCGGGGAACGTCACTCCGTCTCCACCACAGCCTGCACCGGATAACAGACTGCGGGGAACGTCACTCCGTCTCTACCACAGCCTGCACCGGATAACAGACTGCGGGGAACGTCATTCCGTCTCCACCACAGCCTGCACCAGATAACAGAGTGAAGTTCCCCGCAGTCTGTCTCCACCACAGCCTGCACCGGATAACAGACTGCGGGGAACGTCACTCCGTCTCCACCACAGCCTGCACCGGATAACAGACTGCGGGGAACGTCACTCCGTCTCCACCACAGCCTGCACCGGATAACAGACTGCGGGGAACGTCACTCCGTCTCTACCACAGCCTGCACCGGATAACAGACTGCGGGGAACGTCATTCCGTCTCCACCACAGCCTGCACCAGATAACAGAGTGAAGTTCCCCGCAATCTGTCTCCACCACAGCCTGCACCGGATAACAGACTGCGGGGAACGTCACTCCGTCTCCACCACAGCCTGCACCGGATAACAGACTGCGGGGAACGTCACTCCGTCTCCACCACAGCCTGCACCGGATAACAGACTGCGGGGAACGTCACTCCGTCTCCACCACAGCCTGCACCAGATAACAGAGTGAAGTTCCCCGCAGTCTGTCTCCACCACAGCCTGCACCGGATAACAGACTGCGGGGAACGTCACTCTGTCTCCACCACTTTCAGCATAATCAGGCTTTCAAAAGCACTTCCACAAAATACATGTCATGTCCAACGGTAACATCTCCATATGCATAATAACTGAACATACTTTAGGATCTAAAATGTCAGGTAAAGCAAAAGCATCTTCCTGAGGGTCGGCGGCTGCTGGTCGGATTTAGGCGTATTGGCCACACCGGCAGAATCAGACTGAGATGAAGCAGCTGTTCAGGATGACCTCAGCTTCCCTCCCCAGAATTTTCCCTGCCCCTCATCGATCTTCCGTGGCTCAGGAACACAAAGCCCCCCACTCACAGAGTGCAGTCGGACTGTGGGATGATCAGTGCCCTCAGAGGTTGATTGTGAGTCAGTCATTGCCCCTCCCACCCCAAGCACTCCACATAGAATCAGCTGAATCAGACCAGGAGCACCAGACGCTCGTACTACCCTGGGGGGGGGGGGGGGGGGGGGGGTGCCCTCGATCAGACCTCAATGCCCCAGGGAAGACGATGATGATCAGTTTCCTATGACAGTGATGCAGCAGGGACCATGTGAGTGCAGCGCTGAACGTCTCATTGGCCATCTGCCACACGCCCACCTGCGTCTAGCCCCAGATAAACCAATGGATGCGGCATCAGCTCTTCCAGCCATAATCACTGCCATCGCACCTTCCTCAGCCGTCTTTAGATCGCCGTTAAACCCACATTCTCCAGAAGGCCCGCAAATCACTGCCACACACCCCCCGGTTCAGCAGCACAGTCTGTGCAGCAGAGGTCTACAGAAGGGGGCGGGGTGTAATTGCATTGGTCAAGCTGACCTGGTGAGCAAAACTTTCATTCGCAGGGATATCTAACAAGTCGGCACGGAGACCGACTTGTGAGATATCCCACACACACACACCCACACCACACACACAAATACACACACTAGCTGCCGCAATGACGGGTAGCCAATGCCTCATTTTTCAAAGTGCTGATTCCTTCTGACCCCCCACAGGGCTGAGAGCTCCTCTTCCATATAAGGCCAGAAGTGCTTCACCCCCCCGCCCCCCCCCGGCTATACACGGCTGCCCGATACAGATGAAGTTATTTGGCCACAAAACATGGTGAATTCAATCAAGTCATGTCAATGCCTATACCTGAAAGATTTAGTTATGGTTTAAAAATGTTGTCACACGGAGTCTTATGACTGGGTATTTGAACCAGAGATTGCCACACGATGACTGTGATGTCACACCTACTAATTTGACTGCATTGTATTTTGCATCATCACTGGCCCTAAGCACGTGACAAAGACACATTAACGCACATTCATAACTACTGTTCTTCAAAAGCAACCATGGAGAGGAAGTCTTGTAAAAGCTGGGAAAAACGTCACATTTTCCTGTCAGTCAGATATTAAAAGGCTAAATCAGCGGTTTTTACCAGTGCGGAGGAAAAACATTTGTCTTCGAAGGCATCACAGGCAGGTTTTTAATGACGCCAGAAACCGTGAGCTGACAGCAAGCACATCTGCAGCTGGGACGCAGCGGTTGTCGAGCAAGCGGACACACGTGAATATTCCTATCATTTAAAAACGAATGGCCACGCCCCTTCGTGTCAAGACAGCGAAAGGTGATATTCCAGGGAGCAAGTGAAGGATAAAAGTGAATAAAGGAGTTATTAGCCAGGCTTTGACAATACAGAGCCTGTCCTGTGGCAGCTGGGCTCTAAGAGAGGCGAAACACACAAACAAGAGGCATTATAAGAGAATAAAGAGACAGTTACAGCTTAAACTCGGCAGAAAGATTCCCTCCCGCAAAGAAACCCGCTTCTGTAACTCCTCATCCAAGCCAGTGATAATGCCACTTGAAACCGGTGGGGGTGGTAGAAGCATCGGGACGCCATGGCAACATAACAAAGTTGCAGGAACACCGGGGGGGCTCACACACCAGCCGCAGAGCAGTTATCGGTGGCGGGGGGTGGCTGGTATCCCTGGGTAACCATCTTACCTGGCGAGCGGGTAAATCGCGGTACTTGTGGGCTTGTGCTTCACTCATCTCCGGCTTACTGAAACCAAGCAGGACCAGAACCATAAGATCTCCCCATAAGACTTCAAGGCTAAGGCTAGGAAGTCAGAACCAAACACTCAGACATGCTCCTTACATGTGAACCACTGACACTGCAGGAGATGCAGCACTGACACCGGGGAAGCATAGTGCCCCCTGCAGGACTAACATATTAAGTGTCCGCTAAATTACGGCCCTCCCACCTCACACAAAGCTCCGCCCCCACACCATATGCCCCTCCTCCTTCTGCCTCAGGAAAGCTGAGGCACCGACTTCCCACTAGGGATGGGAATTGGTAAGAATTTATTGATACCAGTGCCATTATCGATTCTGCTTATCGATCTGGTTCTTTATCGATTACCTTATTGATTTATGACCCAATTTTCTATGATATAATAAGTACACCTAGACAGGTTTTCAGCATCAATACAACTGCTTTATTATCTGAAATCCCAAACAGAATACTGCCTACAGGTCAATGACTTCAGTGCAGTAAGACCAGCAGCTACACAACTGTGACCAGCACGTCTGAGCCTGTCTATTGCTCCATCACTGTGTATTAAATTATAATGCACCTTTTCTAATTTAATCAATATGCACCTGCCGGCATCGATAAAGGATAAGCTCAGAGGCATACGATTCCAATGCTTTGGAAAATTTGGAACCGGCCCTCATGTGACACTGGTTCTCAATTTCCATCCCTACTTCCCACCGATGTGACTGGGGGTCAGTCGTCCTACCATGCACCCTAGAAGACATTCCCCAGCATTGCACGCCAAGGCCACAGCCACCCCCACCCCTCTCTACGCCAAGGAAATGCAAAGGTGCCCAAACAAACACACAAGTATCACCGAACCAAGCAGGTATCACCAGAAATGTCCCAGTTGGACATTCTGAGTCAAAACATTTTGCCGAGGATTGACTGAGATCTATGGGCAACACAGCACCTGTCTCTCCATCCACCAATGACCATTGGGTGACCTTCAGTTTTGAAAGTCACTGGTGGTGAAAGGGTGGTAGCGGTTCTGAGACATAACACATCGTGAAGATGCACCATGAGAAGTAAATATGTGTGAATTCCCAAAAGAAAAGAAAAGAAAACATCAAAACGATTCCATAAGTAGAAACCCCTGCAGCCACTCTGGCTCACATAAATAAAGTTAGTGGCAGAGGGAACCCCCCCCCCCCCCCCGCCAGTAAAGGCCCAGCTGAGAGGCCAGTGCTCTGTCAGCCACAGGAAGAATCCAACTAAAGCAGCAAAAGGGAAGACAACAGTGCACTTCACACCTGCCAAGAACACTCAAGTTTTATGTGCTATAAACCCACAGACAAGAAGCCCCTTTGAGGTATTCAAAGCCTTGTTGGTCGGAAGAGGGGGCTGCGTTTTAATTACACTGTGGGAGCACACTGGTCCGCTGTCACCACAGCACCGCCTGGCACACATGACAGGAAGTGCCAGTTTGAATGATTCACCATTCCGGTAAATCGGGCCATGGTGCAGTAATGGTCTGCACATTAGCACTGAGCTAACAGTGATGGCCCAAGCATTAGCGTCATGCTAACAGTGACAGCCAGCACGTTAGAGATGTGCTAAAAGTGACAGCCTGCACATTATCATCATGCTAACAGTGATGGCATGCATGTTAGCGTCATGCTAACTGTGTCGGTCCGCACATCAGTGTTGTGCTAACAGTGATGGCACGCATGTTAGCGTCATGCTAACTGTGTCGGTCCGCACATCAGTGTTGTGCTAACAGTGATGGCATGCATGTTAGAGTCATGCTAACTGTGTCGGTCCGCACATCAGTGTTGTGCTAACAGTGATGGCATGCATGTTAGCGTCATGCTAACTGTGTAGGTCCGCACATCAGTGTTGTGCTAACAGTGATGGCACTTGGAGCTGTCGCTAGGTAATAAAGTGCCTCAACCCAAAGGCTGCTCACTCAGTTAATGCTGAAAGATTTGACTGAGAGCTTGTAATGGTCTGCTCCTTTTAGATGGAAGGTCAGTCTTGCTAGCACTCAGACTCAAAGAATGACTAAACCGATCAGAGTCCCGCCTGGGAGTCTCTAATCCCTGTCACTGACACCCATCCATCGCCACCCCCCCAGACCAAGATCAGGCCACCAGCCCATAATGCCTCCATCTCTTGTGCTATACATTCTGGTCATGGTGGGTGGGTGATTTACCCAATTGTGGGGCCCTCCCAACCTCAAAGGATGGGTTGCACTGATGCATCGCACAGTGACAACAATGGGAGTAGAAGACGGTCGACTGCTTGGGAAGCCACGCCCCTTCAGGGTCCCGGCAGCCGCTGGGACACATCAGGAACAGACAACCAGGTATCATGCTGTCTGTCTCAAGGACATGGCAGATGTACAAATTCGGAATCCGAGGGGTTAATCAAAAACCCTGCTGACACTCAGCGAAAAAAAAAAACACTTTCAGAAATTACATAAAGGCAACAAACAGCTGAAAGCTTTGGGCACAAGCGTACTTTCCAAATGCAGCAGGCTGGGTGACAGTGAGGCGCGGCGGACAGCGCCGGCCGCTCAGTGTGGGCGGCGTGAGAGCCACTCAAAGGGCACAAACACAGGGGTGTGTAACCGAGGGCAGGACGGCGGGAAGGGCGTTGGCGGGGAACGGCGTTGGCGGGAAGGGCGTTGGCGGGGAACGGCAGCGGAGTGCCCTGCCCATCTGGCGGCCATGCTGGAACGGTAATCAAGCCTGGCTGGATAGCGGCTGGAAACAGAGCCGGGGGTCAGCACCCACCTTTAGAGCGCACTTCTATTTGGGGGGGGGATTATAATTAATCTGACACCTAGAGGGAGACCTGAGTATCTGCGGGGGCTCTCCACCCACATTAGTGCACTGGACAATGGGGGGGGGGGGGGGGGGGGGCAGGGAGAGAGGTGGGAGAGAGAGAAAGATGGGGGAGACGGAGTGATGGTGGGTGACTGGTGCGAGGGGGGGAATTGAAGGGAGCAGAGTCACATGGGTGGTGCCCCCCCCCCCAAATGATGAGGTGGAGCCACCTGTACTGCTCCCCCATGTACTCGTGATGGCCCATGGAGTAAGAGACAGTGCTGTTCGGGGGGGGGGGGGGGAGGCTAATGGGGCCTGGGGGCGTGTGGGGGTGTGGTGGAGGCGGCATGGAGGGTGATGGACCGAACTCGCATGAGCCGCATGGTGAAATCCACGGGCCCGCCTTCTGACTGGGAGCTGGGGGGCCGCCGATCAGGTCGCGCTGAGTAACCGGGGGACAACAAGCATGACGGGGGCATGGAGAGGACGCTGCTGTGTGCAAAGTTACCTTCAGGAAGGCAGACGCATCATTCCCAGAGGACACCAGGAATAGGCGAGAAATCCCACGTGGGGGTGGCATGGTGTACGGGTTTGGGGGGGGGCACACAGACACACGCTGAAAAGCCCAGTTACGGGAAAAAGAGAGTAGGCGTAGGCGACCCGCAGGGGTCAGCAGCAGCAGCGCATGAGGATGAATGTTCCGGAAAGTTCTGGGGGGGGGGTCGATGATGTCATCAGTGCTGCGTCACCGTGGTGAAAAAACAGCGGCAGTGTGGGCAGGAGGCTGACTGGCTGGGCGAGCAGCTCCCTGTGCGTCCGCGTGCGTCTGCAAGCGCCTGCGTGCGTCCGCGTGCGTCTGCAAGCGCCTGTGTGCGTCTGCAAGTTTCACCGTCTTCCGGGGGACGCAGCTACGTAAAAGGACCCATGTGGCGGAATAGGAAAAGAGCAATAAACACTCCAACAATTAAAGACTTCCCTCCTTTTTAATATTCTGCTCCATTAGTAACCTGGAGTTCTGAATTTTAATTAAGAAAACATTACATCGGATGAACACAGTGACACGAACACACAAAGAAGAAACAAGAGCGACGATTAGGACGAGAGGACAGCACGGAACAGAACAAAAAAAAAAAACGAATCTGATTTTAAAATAAAACCTCACTTCTGAATAAAACATGAAACTCTCAGTGATGTATTTACACAGTCTTCTGAATGAAGCAGAAACACCTTCCAAAATGCAAGTGGAACGTTCTGGAAACAGGAGGCCACACGCAAGCAAGGTTCCCGTGTCCCTCCAGTCAGTGACTCCGAAAGTCGAAGCACTTAGTCATCGGGGAGTGCGGCTGTCAGCAAACCTCGCTTACACACCGCAAATGGTACTGAGGACTCAGCAGAACACTCAATATCTCACCCGACCTCTGCGATTACGGCTGGAGCGGAGGCTGCATAGACTTCCTGTTCTGGGCTGTTCCACTGGCTCGCATTCGTTGCAGCGGCCAGCAGGTGGAGCAGCAGCTAAAGATGAACATTGATCCCGTAAGAGACCAGAGTGAGTCATAAAACACCCAGATGCACAAACGAGTAGAAACGACGGCTTTTGAGGCGAGAGTGTCAGCAGCTTAAATGAGCCGAGCATCTCAGAAGCGGCGCGGTCTTCAGAAGCCGCCCTCTCCAGCCGTCCTTAAGCACTTGGGGGTGTCTCATGCATAAGAGACTGGGAAGTCCACAGTGACCGCAGACAGCCAGATATGCAATCAGCAGAGAGAGCCTGGCAGTCAGCAACCCCTCAGTGCGGGCACCCTGCTAAATTAGGGCCCCCATCGGCAAGATTGCCCTCGAGTTGTGAGCCGGATGATTTTCTGGTTGATTCCGAGGGGGAGAGGAGTGGTCTTGGGTCCTTGGGATGAAAAACTTGGAAGACAGAAATCAGGATCTTTCAACACCAAGAACAGGCAGGGTCAAGAGGTGAGACTGGTGCCCGGGGCGCCCTGAATCTCGGCACACGCCAAACGCCGCGAGGGTGAAGCGGGCTCATCACAGCAGCTCAGAACCCCACGCCAGCCGCAGCCCAAACATGGCAGGAAAACTTGGGAAGCCGTTGGGCCACCACTGTCACAGGTGGGGAGACAAATGGAGCCCCCTACAGACTGTCCACAGAATGACATGGACAGTGCCCAGCATGGACAGTGCCCACCAGCATCTCTCTCAATGGTGTGAGGTTGTTAGACGCCACCTAATTGGCTGGACCCGATCACAAGGCTTGACGGGCCTGAGTCTGGCAGTGATGGGAAAGGAACCGGGCCGTGGGTCGCCCATGAAGGAGGGAAGGAAAGGAAATAAATTACCACTGAAGAAACAGTCTATTGAGACTTTAATGTCGTGATTTGCATCGCATCTGAACACTTTCATGTCACCACAGGTCCATGGTTTTTAACTAGCTAAGGGAACTGCATTTTTGCACATTAAATTTAAGACAACAGCCATGTGGTGCATTATAAAACAACACAAGCCGACAGACTGGTGTCGCTCGCTGCCTGGCTGGATTCGGGCCGATGTGGACCAGCGCCAATCCACCAAGCCCTACATGGTGAGTCCCCAGTCACCAACCGAAACTGGCGATACCCCAGCACCCCCTGCCCCCGCCGGGATAAAGATTCCCCATGTATTTAGAAACACAAGTGCAAAAAAACGAAGCCCCAGTGCTGTCAGAGGGCGGGGGGGGGGGGGGGCGCTGAGATGGCGGGGGGGGCTGAGATGGCATGGGCATGAGCATCAGCGGGATGGAGGTGTCGGTGGGACAGGAAGAGAGAATGCAGCACAGACTCCCCGACCCCCACCCACAGTAGGACAGCTGAGAAGCACTGTGCTCCCCCCACCCCATGTGGGCAGAGGGGCCGTGCTCCCCACTGGGAAGCTCTCTAAAATGCTGTCTCTCACACACACACACACACACAGTCGTGTAATCATATCTTTTTGGGGACCGCTCATTCATTTCTATGGGAAAAATGCTAACGCTAACTATGACAACCTTAACCCCTACCCAGCCCTAACCATAACCATAAGCAACCAAGCAAAATACAAGAGTATTTGCATTTTTGTTTTTTTCATGGCAGTCATGGATTTTTATAAAATAGAGTTTTCCCATATGAAACTGGTCAGCAAAAGGTAAAAAAAAAATGTGTATTCATCACGCTGTGGGGACATTTGGTCCCCACAAGGTAAGGTATACCTGGACTACACACACACACACACACACACACACACACACGCACGCAAGCATATATAAACACACACACACACACGTATATATAAATACAGACACACACACACACATGCACTCGCTGACAGGCTGCAAGAGATTTATCAAACCAAACTGCCTTATGTCTGAAGTACCTCATGGACCAGAGAGCCTCAGAGGACTGGCACTGCATACTGCGGCCTAAACAGGACCGGTCCCTTGTTTCAGCAGTTCTGCTGGACTTAAGGTCCAAATGAGTAAGTCATACTGGACTCGCCTCTCCTCAGCCCGCGAAAGTCAGCAGCCAGCAACACGAAAGTCACCAAGCGGCAGGGATGAGGGAAAATGCTACAAAAGAGCGCCGCCCTGGAGGCCGACTCGATCCAACACTTCAGGGATCCAGCTCAGGGAGGCACCATCCAGCTATTGCGATGATGTGAGCTTCCAGAAGTCCCTCTGCTCCACCTTCCAGCCCCACACGTCATCCTCCACCTCTGAAGACACAGGTTCGGCACGTCCCTCTCCGTGGAACCCGCATGTTCTTCGCGGGCCTCTCTCTCCACGGGCTGGGCCACCTCCCGCGTACGCACACACCCACTGAAAGCGGCGGCACGCGGTGAGGGGCTCCGGATCCTCGCCGACCTTACCTGGCTAAATAAAGGATGCCTTTGAAAGGACACCGAACCAGGCCAGGCTTCTGGATCGGGAGCTCGGGCCGACACCAGAGCCAGCGGGCCCCCGATCCGATGCCTCCTGATTAATTATTCAGGTCTGCAGCCTGACTGATGGTGGAAGAGAGCCAGATGGACCCAGGTCGACCCGAGGAACTCTCGCTTACTTAATCTCCACGTCCCCCCAGACGGGTAGATAATGCTCATTAGGTGAACTACTGTTTTTTTTAAATCACAGAACTGGATCACAGGAGCCAGACGCATAACACACATAAATCAGGATAAACAATAGGGACACTGTAACACAGATGCTAATGGTCAACAGAATCATTTACAATGTTACCGATTGCTCCTGACCCATTATCAGTCTCCACATTCATTTCAAACAGAAGTGCAAGAATACCGACCTCTTCCACCTGTTTGTAGTGTCAAAAACAAGTCCTCTGCTCTGTATTCATATCCCGTGTGACCGGCAGTAACACGCAGAAATTTCTGAGTTGTTCAGCCACCTTCAGCTGCTGGTGAATAACAGCAGCCCAGCCCTGACCTATCTTTTACTGTCCATCCATCTTCCAACAGCTTACCCTGGTCAGGGTCACTGGGGGGGGGGGGGGGGGGGGGGGCTGGAGTCTATTCCAGGAAGCATGAAGAGCAGGGCTGGTGTGCACCCTGGGCAGGACGCCAGCCCTTCGCAGGGCACGCACATACACACGCATGCACACACACGCACACACACACGAACGCACGCAAGCACACACGCACAAAATCACACTTGATGAGCAATTCAGAGACACCACTAATCCTCACAGCGTGTCTTTGGCCTGTGAGAGGCAGCGAAGGCAGTTGGAGGAAACCCACGCAGCCCGGGAGAGAACAGACACACACACACAGACACACAGACACACAGACACACACACACAAGGTGGACGCAGCATCCCAGTGATCAAACTGTAGTGTAAAGTGACAGTGCTCTTTCCCCCCCATAACTAGTTTAACCAGTTAAATGATCACTGTAGAGGATCCCTGGGTTATTCCTGGGTTATTCCTGGGTTATTCCCTGCCTTGCACCTGTAGCTTCTGCATAGGACAAGAAAGTACAAAAAATGAATGAATGGATGGATGGATGGATGGATGGGTGCAGGGGATCCTTTTCTTTGTCATTGCCTGGGACTGGCATAACATTACAGAAAATTGCAGCTTCCTTTCAAACAGCAAGTCATGGGAAAGCAACCCTGATTCTCATCAACGAGGGGCAGATCCCCACCCCCCCCGGGCAGATCACCACCACCCCCCAACCCCCCCCCCCGCCCCCAAGCATGGGCAGGATGTGAGCCTTCTGCCCAATGACCCATTTCTGTAGCATAAGTGAGGAGGAGGGCTCCGAACAGAGCAAGCAGACCCGTTACAGTCAAAAACAAGCTAGCTGTGAAGCCACAGGTGGTACATAAGGCAGCACCAGCGCGTGATGTCACTCTGCAATCGCCTTAGAGGGTCTGACGTTTCTCTGCCTGTCACTCCTGTAACGCCGTGCAGAGATCCAGGTTGCCGCGGGCCCAGACTAAAAGAGGCAGACAGAGCATATTCAAAGCTCGGATTACAAACCTCAAAGGCAGAAGCTGCCGAAAAGCGTCTCCATAGCGACGCCCGCATTCAACGACAGCACATACACTCTGTCATGTCTGAGGAACACGCGTCACGGATGGGAGACCGACTAAAATGAAAATGACAAGCTAGGGACGGTCACGCGTGATGGGAAGCCAGTCCTGAAATACTGGTATCAAGGAATTCGGGGCTGCAGAAATATTCATAACCACCAAATTGATAAAAAACCGTAAGACATAACCAGCCCTGCACCAGAACAGCCCCATGGTTTAAGGCCGATCGATAGCACAGCGACTAGGAGTCGTCTTCACTTAACGATCTCAGGAACATCGTCACCGCAGCAGATCTCCAGCAGGGGGTCCGGTGAGGTGCTGCTCTGTGATCTGACCACCTGAGTCATGGTCGCCCACACTGCTTCTCACTTAAAGGGTACAAATTGGAAAGAACCAAATCTGCATTCCGTCTGTTTGCCTCCAGACAACCTCCAAGGTACAAAAAAAATCACAGACATGACATTCAAGATAGGAGGTCGGCACAGAGACAGGTCCGAGGATAGCCCATCAGACAGAGCCCCCGCTCCCCCCCCCCCCCCCACCGCAGGGCCAGAAGCGACGCAGCCGTAACACCTCCACGTCGACTCTGGAGGCATGATTAATTAATGGCAGCCAAGATGTCGTCGAGAAGATCCAGAGGTCATCGTGTAATATCACACTAAAATCAATTAATCCAGTTGTGCTCACTGTGGCGCCCTCACTGGCGGGATTCATGAGACCAGCAAGCCAAGTCATAAAGAAATACGGCTGAAAATGTATTAAGGGCCACAGCCACGGCTGATGGCACACCGGCACATCCAGGCAGCCGCACGCAGCAAGCAGACACGACAGACAGAGCAGCTCCTCAGAAGGAAGGAGGCCGCTTACAAAGAATGCTTTGTCGTTAAAAAAGGAGAAGAGGAGGACATCCCTGGTGAGCGGAATGAGATCCGACAGCATGGAACCTTCTGGGGTTTCCTGCAGCCCTCTGTCTGAAGCCAAGGGGCTGCGAGGGGATACTGCTGGGGGGGCTGGGGGGGGGGGGGGGGGGGCACATGTGGATTCTGTAGACCTGGACGGGTGGGCAGACACACAGCGACAAACACACACACACACACACACACACACACACACACACACACACACACACGTACGCATGTGTAGGGTAAACATATCCTTATGGGGACCGCTCATTCATTTCAATGGGAAAAATGCTAACGCTAACTATGACAACCTTAACCCCTACCCTGCCCTAACCATAACCCTAAGTAACCTAACAAAATACAAGAGTTTTTGCATTTTTAGTTTTTTCATAGCAGTCACTGATTTTTATAAAATAGAGTTTATTTATCACGTTATGGGGACATTATGTCCCCATAAGGATAGGTAAACCTGCTCGCACGCACGCACACACACACACACACACACACACACACACACACACAGTTCCTTCCCTTTTGTTCTGTGACTAGAGTGGCGTGGGTGGGCGAGTGTGACCGAGTGGATGCTGACGATAAACACAAGGCGTGATGGGGGGGGGGGGCTAATGAAACAGGGAGGAAGGAGGTGGGGTGTCTTGCTAATGGGCCCCGCGACGGGTCCCCGCAATCCCTGCCTCACCTGCCCTGCCGTGCGGGGCAGGGGGGTTACTGACAGATGGGTGTTGGGGGGAGAGCTAGGTGACACGGCGTGGCGAGGGAGAAGACAGAGAGACACACACAGGGAGCGAGACTCCAGCCTGACTGGCAGCCATCAGGAAACCGGGGATGAGGGAGCAGGTGGCCAGCGGCGGGGGGGGGGGGGGTTACAGCGATGCCACGGGCACATGGAGGCACAGACGGGCACATGGAGGCACAGACGGGCACAGACAGGTACATGGGCACACAGGGGCATGAACACATACACATACACACATACATACACAGGGCACAGCATCCATCACAACAAGCCGTCTCGCCTTCTCACAGCGCAGTGATCGGACACAGAGGTAATCTACCTTTACTTCCCTGTTAACCCCCCCCCAAGCCCCCCAACCCAGCGCTCCCCCCCCCCCCCCCCCCAACCCAGCTCACCTCAGTCTGCTGAACGTCTCTGACTCCCCGGCTGAAAAGATCTCGGACCATGGTAGGAAAGTTCACAAGTTGGGTGGGGGGGGGCGAGAGAGAAAAATGGAGATGACGATGGGGTGGGGGGGGGGGGGGGGTCAGGCAAGGGGGGGGGGGGAGAACAAACAAAAAGGGAGCAGAGAGAGGGATGAAAGGAGGCAGAGAGAGAGATGGAGCAGCACGGACAGAGGGAGAGCTCTGTGCAGTGTGGTGAGTGCGGACGGCGAGCGCCAGGTGTCGGCGTGCACACACACGCACAGACTCGCACAGACTCGCACACACACGCACACACACGCACAGACGCGCACACTCATGCGGGCGGCGCTACGACTCACACTCTCTCACTCTCTCTCTCTCTCTCGGCCCTCTCTTAACTCCTTCATGGCCAGAACCCCACAGATAAACAGAGCCTGTGGCCGGGGGAACCCACTCAGCACCATCCCCGCGGCATCCACCCCACCCAGCAAACATCCACCTCTGCCTAACACCTCACCTATTAATAATCACTATACAGCTCTGAGAACAATGATGTTAAGTAGGACAAACTCCTACTGACCCACAAAGAAATGAACAACTCTTCATGCACCAAGGTTATAAGTTATAAAAAAGCTCCACAAACAGAACAAAGCATACGGGCTCCTTGTCCTTCTCAGGGCAGTGATGTTCCTCAGCATACCAAAGGGGGATCTCACTTCTCCGGAGAGGCAGCAGAGGGCCAGAGCAGTGTGTCTGCGTTCTGACTCTCTGCTGTCAGCTCTGTCTGCGTTCCTCCCAACTCAGGGCTGAGGAAAACGGTCAGAAACAGGCAGAAATCCAGCCCTCTGCCGGGTGACTGCAAGGCCTTTGTCTACCCGCCAGTGCTTATAACACAGGAGGTTAGTGCAGATGGGAGGATGTGCTCTCTGTCCCACAACAGTCACTGTCAATTAAGAGATGCAGCGAACACACCAAGCCCTCCTCAAAAACAGAGGACACTCATCTTCACGCGGCAACCCACACAGGAGCATTCCGGAGCATTCCGGAGCTCCCACTCAAAGGAGGATGTGCGCGCTCGCACGAGTTCTCCAGGGTGTCAACAAAACAGTTCCCACTTCCCAAAAATAACGTCCGACGTGACGCAAAGTGTGCCGGGCTCAAGGAACGGGAACGGCGAATGCGGGAGCTGCGAATGCGGGAGCTGCGAATGCGGGAGCTGCGAATGTGGGAGCTGCGAATGCGGGAGCTGCGAATGCGGGAGCTGCGAACGTGGAAGCGGCGAATGCGGGAGCGGCGACTGCGGGAGTGGCGAATGCGGGAGTGGCGAATGCGGGAGCGGCGAATGCGGGAGCTGCGAATGCGGGAGCGGCAACTGCGGGAGTGGCGCACGGCCTTCTTGCAGCTGAGCGAAGACACAGACTGCATCGATACGGTGATTAACAGAAAGGGCCCGAAGCTACAGACAGAGAGAGAGACAAACGAAAGAGGAATAGAGTGAAAACACACAGATTTGCTGTGATGAGGAAAGAGAGGTGAAGGTTGTCAGATTCACCGATCTCAAACCTACAACATCTACACACACCAGACCTCCATCCTGACCTGCCCGTTTGCCGTCTGGTCCTGGGACCGGGTCTTGGTGAAAATTTAACACGAGAGCAGTATCCAGAAACAAGCCCAAGTACCGTGAGGAGGTTCACAAAGACTACCACCAGGACAAACCACTTGTTAAGCTGCTCAGAAGTTAATGCAGCTTTGAAAAAACCTGCACTTCTTGAGATTAATGTGTCTGTCCTCCCAGTTCTCCCAGTAAAACCAGGCTTTTCAGCCCCTGTCCTTGTCGCTGAAGGTCAGGCAGCTAAGGACCAGAGGATGTTGCAGCCCTTCTGTCCAGCCCTGCTTGATTTCACACTGCCAGTCATCCTGACCGCACTTCACAGCCAGTGGGAGTGATGACACAGATAAACAATCTCTCTCTCTCTCTCTCTCTCTCTCCTTGGTTTCAGACTAAATCTAAATCTGGACAGAAGCTGTAGCTTCCGCCACCAGCCATCAAGTTACGTATCATTTAATGGGAGCCAAGAATGGCTGATAACAACATTGGATCCCTGGTGAGGTGCTGCAGTTCGATTTGCAATCAGCACCTTTAAGAGCCAAAAAGGGTCTTAAAAGCGACCAGGAGTCTGCAACAGGGCATGTCCAACAATGGCCCGGCGAGAGACAAAGACGTTGGGTTGTGGCCAATAAGGGTTAAATACGCCTCTTTGAAAATACGCCTCTCAAATCTTTTCAGACAGAAACTACCACTGATGACAATGTGCTTGGTTTAGTTCTCTGCCCAAATGATTCCTTGACCCAAGTCTTTATGGGGTTGGAGATCTGCTGAAAGACACTTCAGGCATATCAGGATAAAGCATGAGCTCACCACCATTAGAGAACCTGGGGAGAGAGTTTCTTCTCGACGCAGCATGCTTTCAATCAGACCAAGTAATGGCTTTTAAGTTCCCATTATGCAGGCGGTGCTGTGGGCAACCCAAGCATCCTGTAATTGACGTTATAAAGTGCACATTACCATCACAGTGAGCGTCTCCGTAGCCACAACAATATTGTCATGGCATCCAAGTGTACAACCAGAGATGTAGTGCAATCCGTCCATTTGTACTGTGAACTCCAAGCAGCCAGAAGGTCCTCAAAGTTCTCCCTTATTTTAACTGCTGTTGTGCTCAGGAACATCGTTGCAGGCCATCCTTGGAGATCCCAGCTTAGAGCACATGTTGGTAAAATGATTAGTACAATAAGCAGCCTGGGAAGCAATGAAAGAAAGAAGGTCTTATATAATCATTACATTAAACGAGAGTTGTGACGGCACCAGCAGGGCTGAGTGCACACAGTTCCATCGTTACAGGTGCACTGGAGACTGGGAGTCGATGGAGGAGGTCCTCGGCATGCTCAGCTGTGGGGCAGGAAGGCAGCGTAGGGGCTTTGTCTGGCCCAGAGCAGATCCACCCCCCTGGTCCGGCTCCAGAGCTCTCTGCAGCCAGAGTGACTCGGCATAGCGACGGGAAATAGCTTCCATTCCCGCAGATTAATGGATTCTGTCTGTCTGGCTTCTGGCTCAGCTCAGACCAGCCACACCTGTCCTCCCAGGCCCCGCCCACAAGCCCTACTATCCACCCCCCCCCCCCAGCCCCCCAGCCCATCCCCTTGCTGTCGACGCCATATGCAATGAGACTGAGCCAGATGGATGGGGCTACGAGCAAGGGATCGGAGAGAGTCTGAGCACCAAGGAGATCGGAGCAGACCTTTTGGAAGGAACCTTCTGGATGGTAAGTGATCACATGCATGCATCATAGCAGAATAGGCTCCCAATAAACACTCAGTTTACCGGGTGAGCTGCAGACATCTTGGTGAAAGTAAATTTGTCAGAAACATAAGTGGTTGTTGTTTGTCTGCTCCTATACTCTCAAATTATGAGAAGGGGAAATTTGCCCAGTGTGAGACATAGCAATTTCCCGCATCATTTCCTACGGCAAGTTCTACCATAACACCTGGCTATAGGCTGACACTGTTCAGGAGTCACCGAAGCGCTAACTGGTTTCCAGCTCTGTGAAGGACAAGGGGCAGCCAGCCCAGGGGCTCAGACAGGTTGGCTGAGAGTTGGCCGTGCCGGCAGTAGCGTGTGGGGGATGAAGGAGATAAATGGCATGAGTGAACGTGTCTTGGAGCTGCACCATCTTCAGAAACCAGACAGTGACTCAACACCACAGCACTGGCCTTAAACTGTGCCACAGCATGACCCCAGATAGCTGTGTCTCCATGACACGGGTGTCCCGTCAGGAGACAGCCGTCGCTGACGCTGCTTATCTTACCGCGGTCTCCTTGGCCAGGCGGCCGGGGCATGCAGCGTGTTCGCTGCAGCCAGCTCCAGTGCATTAATCTCCAAGCACATTTGCGACAGGGGAGTAGGTCGCAGGCAAGGATAAAGAGAATGAAGAGACTCATGTAAAGCACTCTAAGCAGGGCAGCCCAGCAGGAAGACCTCGCCGCTGGACTTCATTACACGCAGGTCGATGTTCCTTAACCTCAGAGATGTACCATTTATTATGTCACTGTGTTCTTCGCTGCTTTTCAAAGCAGTTTAATCTTGTACCCCGGGATTGGCGAACAAAACAAAAAACCCATTTCATTTGCCAATGGAATTATGTCACGGCTCAGTACCTACACTGAATAACAAAGATATTAGCAATAGTCATACTGCCTTTTGAAAAAACTTTGTGCTATGTGTGTGTATGTGTGTTTGAGGTGCGCGGGTGTGGGGGATTATGTTTAATTGCAGGGGACCAAATTGTGGGGACCAAATGTCTCCAACAACGTAATAAAGACCAGTAATTTTGACGTTGTGGGGACCATTTTTCAGGTCTGTGATCTTTGAATGCAATCAAAATAGTAAAAATGCCAAAAATCTTATATTTTGTTTGGTCACTTATCGTTAAGGTTAAGGCTAGGCCTGGGTAGGGGTTAAGGTCATCATGTTGTGATTAGAGTTTTCCCCATAGAAATGAATGGAGAGTCCCCACAAAGATATAATTACAAACCTCTGTGTGTGTGTGTGTGTGTGTGTGTGTGTGTGTGTGTGTGTCGGTACAGGAATCAGAGCACAAAACTGTACCACAGTACAGGCAGGGACAGCTTGACTGGTACCTTATAGTCACAGCCGACGCTCCCCCCAGTCACGTTTTCAGATGAGTTGCCACGATTTCCGTTTGGCACGTGGTACTGGTTGCCAAAGCTGGAATTTAAGGCTTCAGAACCACCTCTTCTGTCCTCCTTTGATCAGCGTACGGAAGGCTCATTACCTCAAGGGTGACCCACCAGGCACATGCAGGCCAGATCTAACCCTGATCATCAGCACTGGGATTCTTTCCTTCCAAAGATCTTCTCTTCTACAGTGCTGAGTGGAGCTCAGCTCAGGAGAATCAGTCTGCCTCTTCATGATACAATAACAGGAAACCAGTCTCCCAATGAGCAGGGAGCCGTACCCATCTCATTTATCCAACTGCAAGCTTATCTACTTTAATATAACCATTTTTTTCCTTTGTTTTCCTACAGGGCAAGAAGACTCATTGGAATACTGAGGGTTGCTGGTATGCTTGTGTGTGTGTGTGTGTGTGTGTGTGTGGAGTGTCTGTGCAACATTATCATCAAACTGCATGAATAATGCATTAAATCATGATGCTCACGGTGGCCTGAAAGGTCCAAGAGTGGAAAAAGAAAAATCTTCTGACTACACATTATAAAATCCAAACACACGTCAGCTGTAGCATTAAAACAGGAGAAAGTGCTGTTTGTTGTAGTGCTTTATCGCTAGCCTCTTCAGACGTTTATCAAAATTTACCAAAGTACACACCATTCTCTGTTCAAATTTTTTTTTGCCTATGGACTTAGTTAATTAAGGAAGGTCAATCAAGATAAGATCACAGCCGGCTGCACCACGGAACAGAGTCACATACTCACAGACCATTCGTCATCCAACAAATCCAAACTGATAAATATCATGATAGAGAAAAAAACAGCTAGGAGCTAGGACAGGATCTGTAAACTACCATTTCAATTAAAAGGACCTGGGTTTCACTTAAACACTTGCTGTATGGTAATTGGTCAGCCTCCTATAATCATGCAGGTGCCACTAAGGTTCATGTGAAACAGCAGAATGAATCTTTCAATCATGGAAACAATCCAGTCAAAGCACAAGAAGAACTGAACTCTTTAGCTAAGCACAGGAGCCTTTCAGTTTCAGAGTAGTTTGTAAAATCTGAAGTAGCTCAAAATGTCTTTCCTGACATGCCTCCCTGCAAAATTCCCCATCTGCGTTGATTAATCTCATGCATAATTCCAGCAAAGTCTGAGTCGTGGTGGTTTGGAGGTTCTGTCTGAGTCCTGAATCCTCACTGCATTACGTTACCACTGCAGAAAGCAAAAAGCCAATATGGAGGGGAGGAAACCTTCCTGACCAATCGGGCACACCGCCACGCATCCTGGCTGCCCAATCAGAACAGGAGCTCCTGGAGAATGTGTTCAGGACATGAGGTTGAGGGGAAGGTCCCGCCGGGGTTGTCAGGGGGTACAGGAAGTTCAACAGGATGGAGGTTGTTGGCTGTGCAGGTCACCTTTTGATACAAGCACGTAACAAAATCACACATGTCTGACTCATACCCAGATTAGCCATTTGAAGCCTGAACATCAATTATAGGACTGCCAATTCCCTGAGATGTCGGATTTCATCACACTCACGAGGGCAGAACATGGAGGAAAACCATCAATCACACAACAATGCACTGTGACAGACACCCAGTGAAATCACCGATCGCACTTTGTGTTCTCTGCACCATGATGACTGGTTTTATTTTAACTTACCCCAGAAGCATGAAGCAAGGGCCACAAACTTGCGCAGAAGTCATAAATAAAGACGCACCGACTCAAAGCTGGACCAAATTAAACGGAATCAAAAACAGAGCGAGGGAAAATTTCCTTGCGAGTCGACGCTATTGTCACGGGGGACAACAAAACAAAAAAAGTGAAAATCTACTAATATATCCTGAAGCATCTCTCACAGTTTAGACTACAGCTGTCTGCACTTTCACGCTGAGGCTATTCCAGTCAGTGACAAGACATTTTCTATCTGGTACCTCCAGCTTCGTATCGAATCTGCCCAGAAATGAGTTGACTGGAGAAGACAAAAAAGTGACACCCAGCGCGGAGATGTGAGAGCAGCAGCAGTCGCCTTGCGGTGCTCACTATGCTATCATACCTCTGATCTCTCTGTGCTGGTTTCCTCTCCATACGCTGCCTCCTCACTGCACACTACCAGGGGGAGGTGACCCTCTCAACGTGTGTCAGGTACATTTAATTCTAAATTAGGTGTATAAAACAACACACCTATGAACACCAATCCCGCATTGGTACCGAGATCCCCATGCCCACTGATACCAAGATGGTTCCCCATGACACTGGTACCACGACGGTCCCCCATACCCACTGATACCAAGATGGTTCCCCATGCCCATTGGTACCAAGATGGTCCCTCATTCCCACTGATACCAAGACGGTCCCCCATGTCCATTGATACCAAGATGGTCCCCAATGCCCACAGATACCATGATGGTTCCCCATGCCCACTGGTACCAAGACGGTTCTCCATGCCCACTAGGACCAAGATGGTCCCTTCATTCCCACTGATACCAAGACGGTCCACCATGTCCATTGATACCAAGATGGTTCTTCTTGTCCACTGGTACCAAGATGGTCCCTAATGCCCACAGATACCAAGATGGTTCCCCATGCCCACTGGGACCAAAATGGTTCCCCATGCCCACTGGAACCAAAATGGTTCCCCATGCCCACTGGAACCAAGACAGTTCCCCATGCCCACTGGAACCAAGACAGTTCCCCATGCCCACTAGGACCAAAATGGTTCCCCATGCCCACTGGTACCAAGACGGTCCCCCATGCCCACTGGTACCAAGACGGTCCCCCATGCCCACTGATACCAAGACGATTCCCCATGCCCACTGGTACCAAGACGGTCCCCCATGCTCACTGGTACCAAGACGGTCCCCCATGCCCACTGGTACCAAGACGGTCCCCCATGCCCACTGGTACCAAGACGGTCCCCCATGCCCACTGGTACCAAGACGGTCCCCCATGCCCACTAGCACTGAGACCGCTGGCCATGCTATCTGGTACTACCACCATCCCCTAAGACCACTGGTAATAAGACCCCAAAATGTCCACTAGACCTTAAGCTTTTAGACAAGATCACACTCATGTCCAGTGAGACCCCCCCCACATTCCGCCCCCTCCCTCTCCCCTAGGATGCAAGCCAGCCAATAATTACAAACAGCACAACTGGAGTTTGACCTCCAGAGCAGAGACACTCAATTTGCTCAATAAAACCTAATTGCCATGTCAGGCTGGCAGCTTCGCGGCTGGGCCCACTCTCCACCACTCCGCCTACCACTCTCACCCATCACTGAGTGTGACTGGCAGCCAGCGGCACGTGGCCTCCCCTTGTCATCACAATTAACCCTGAAGGACACGCTGCAGAGCCCACATGGATCAATGAGCAAGAACCGAGATGGCACTCTTTTGATAAGTAAGGAATTCCGGAACTATCCCAGAATTATTATGATTACTGGGATGTCTGGATGGTGCTTCCATCCAAAGGCAAGCTATTTATTAATCTCTAGTGCCGGATCACATTTAAGGAACCGTGTCATGAAACTGACTGGCAACCACCATGAGCAAAAGGTCTACAGGCAAAAGAGGGAATTATCTTCTCGGAAGAGATAATGCGCCGCGACGAGTCTGGCTCATCTTCTCTGCTCAATTTCTTCCAAAGTAAACATTCCCTTTTATAAAAGGATGGACGGGAAGGTTGGTAATGACTTGCATCTCTGTGGGAGCAGGAAGGCTGCAGGCGACAGGCCCCTTATCAGCCTCCTTCATGCATCGCTTTGAGGGCTTCACCCTCCAACACACCCTGCCTCCACAGCCCTTATCTGCAGCCTCAGCGCCAGCCGCGCCCCACTCCTCTCCACCTGCAGCCTTAAACTGTAATTGGTCTAAATGACTAATTACCTCCGGTCAGTCGACATGATTAGAGTCTCTCTGTTCTACTAGAAGCCCAGGGGTCATCGTTGGATCTCCTCCGGAGTTCGCGCCTCTCACTCCATTTCCTGTTGTTGACCGTGTCCAGCTTCCACCAGTCTTGGTGGATCACAAGTCGCTGGGTTCAAAGGCTCGACCTTCTCCAGGGAGGGAATGTCATTCCCCGAGTGACTCCCTTAGACCAGAAGTCTCCAACCAGCAGACCACAGCTACTCGGTGATGAGGAGACAGCAGCACAGAGCAGGCCTGCATCACTCCTAAGGTACCGTCACTGAATCCCCACACAGCACAGGCCGGTTGCAGGAGGCTCCGGTCCAGCCAGGTCATCCCTGAGAGCTCTGTAAGACTCATGCGCAGCCTCATTTCTCCACAGTCAGCTGTCCTACCAAGGAGAAGGACGACGAGAGCCAGCCTGCCGGTGCAGCCACGCGGACTGTGCGTCCGTCGAGGGGGAGGTTCATATTTCCAGTGCTATGCATTTATAATTTGTACGCGTGTCCATATTGAGGCATCCCAGCCGGAAGTCCCACGCAGACAGGTATCTCTCCCCCTCAGGATGCCACGTCTCCCCCTCAATGTGCTACAAAGCAAACACCTGCAGCTGGAGGCTGAATAAAATGAAAGTAGCCATAGCGGCAGCAGGCAGTGGGCTGCCTCCCTGCACTGTAGGAGCCCCAACCCCTACATCGCAGCACCAGCCCCTACATCGCAGCCTCAGCCCCTTCATCTCAGCCTCTCCATCGCAGCCTCAGCCCCTACATCACAGCCTCAGCCCCTTCATCTCAGCCTCAGCCCCTACATCGCAGCCTCAGCCCCTACATCGCAGCCTCAGCCCCTACATCGCAGCCTCAGCCCCTACATCGCAGCCTCAGCCCCTACATCGCAGCCTCAGCCTCTACATCGCAGCCTCAGCCCCTACATCGCAGCCCCAGCTCCTACATCGCAGCCTCAGCCCCTACATCACAGCCTCAGCCCCTACATCACAGCCCCAACCCCTACATCGCAGCACCAGCCCCTACATCGCAGCCTCAGCCCCTTCATCTCAGCCTCTCCATCGCAGCCTCAGCCCCTACATCACAGCCTCAGCCCCTACATCGCAGCCTCAGCCCCTACATCGCAGCCCCAGCCCCTACATCGCAGCCCCAGCCTCTCCATCGCAGCCCCAGCCTCTCCATCGCAGCCCCAGCCTCTGCATCGCAGCCCCAGCCTCTGCATCGCAGCCCCAGCCTCTGCATCGCAGCCCCAGCCTCTCCATCGCAGCCCCAGCCTCTGCATCGCAGCCCCAGCCTCTGCATCGCAGCCCCAGCCTCTGCATCGCAGCCCCAGCCTCTGCATCGCAGCCCCAGCCTCTGCATCGCAGCACCAGCCTCTGCATCGCAGCCCCAGCCTCTGCATCGCAGCCCCAGCCTCTGCATCGCAGCCCCAGCCTCTCCATCGCAGCCCCAGCCTCTGCATCGCAGCCCCAGCCTCTGCATCGCAGCCCCAGCCTCTGCATCGCAGCACCAGCCTCTGCATCGCAGCCCCAGCCTCTGCATCGCAGCACCAGCCTCTGCATCGCAGCCCCAGCCTCTGCATCGCAGCCCCAGCCTCTGCATCGCAGCCCCAGCCTCTCCATCGCAGCCCCAGCCTCTGCATCGCAGCCCCAGCCTCTGCATCGCAGCCCCAGCCTCTGCATCGCAGCCCCAGCCTCTGCATCGCAGCCCCAGCCTCTGCATCGCAGCCCCAGCCTCTCCATCGCAGCCCCAGCCTCTGCATCGCAGCCCCAGCCTCTGCATCGCAGCCCCAGCCTCTGCATCGCAGCACCAGCCTCTGCATCGCAGCCCCAGCCTCTGCATCGCAGCCCCAGCCTCTGCATCGCAGCACCAGCCTCTGCATCGCAGCCCCAGCCTCTGCATCGCAGCCCCAGCCTCTGCATCGCAGCCCCAGCCTCTCCATCGCAGCCCCAGCCTCTGCATCGCAGCCCCAGCCTCTGCATCGCAGCCCCAGCCTCTGCATCGCAGCACCAGCCTCTGCATCGCAGCCCCAGCCTCTGCATCGCAGCACCAGCCTCTGCATCGCAGCCCCAGCCTCTGCATCGCAGCCCCAGCCTCTGCATCGCAGCCCCAGCCTCTCCATCGCAGCCCCAGCCTCTGCATCGCAGCCCCAGCCTCTGCATCGCAGCCCCAGCCTCTGCATCGCAGCACCAGCCTCTGCATCGCAGCCCCAGCCTCTGCATCGCAGCCCCAGCCTCTGCATCGCAGCACCAGCCTCTGCATCGCAGCACCAGCCTCTGCATCGCAGCCCCAGCCTCTGCATCGCAGCCCCAGCCTCTGCATCGCAGCCCCAGCCTCTGCATCGCAGCACCAGCCTCTGCATCGCAGCCCCAGCCTCTGCATCGCAGCACCAGCCTCTGCATCGCAGCACCAGCCTCTGCATCGCAGCCCCAGCCTCTGCATCGCAGCCCCAGCCTCTGCATCGCAGCCCCAGCCTCTGCATCGCAGCCCCAGCCTCTGCATCGCAGCACCAGCCCCCCCTCCATCCATATGACGCACGGAGGTAGCAGCACAAAGCCTCCAACCGCCGCCAATGGTCAAGGCGGGGGAGGAAAGCGTCCCCTCTCCCTCCGGTCTGGCTCCTCTCCTCCTACGCCGGCTGGCACACCGGTGAGCAGTGACGCTACCTGCTAGCGCTGCAACCTCAGCAACGGCGAGGATCCCAGCCTGCCCCCCCACCCCAGTCTGACATAGGACAAGGTGGGGGGGGGGGGGACCAGCTGAGAAATCTCAGATGATGGTTTGTGTGTGTTTCTGAGACCCAAATAGAACTGGAGAGTCAGAATCATGCCAAACAGGGAGCGTGGCAGGTGACCCTGAAACATTTGGAGCAACAGCTGTGATCCACGAGGAACATTCCAGAGCCGTCTGTCAGCTCACTGGCCAGTTCAGCTGCATTCAGCTCACAGCAAGGACACGTTTCACAGACGTCTGGTCACATGTGGGCAGAACAGGGACGCCGCACTCATCCTGTGAACGATGCTTGATGACACTTGATGTTGATGCTTGATGTTTTTTACCAACTGATCTAACAATCTTTCTTTTTTAATAATCTTTCATTACTGTCTGATTATTTATTTATTGATTATTAATTATTCACAATGTAATATTATTAGCTTGCTGTCCCCAATGAAGGGACTGAGAAGGGAAGTGTTAACACGCACAAGCCACAAAGACTGAGAATTTCACAAAGGGACAAACAGAGTCCCATCAAAACAAGGTCAGTCATAAAAACGAGGCCAGAGATGTGGGGCGGGGCAGCACACGCACAGCGACACACGCTCCGGCCGGCCCACACAGCAGCAGTCAGCTTCCTGCCGTAACACCGGTCCAGCCACTGCACACTGCACACTGCACGCCAAACCACCTTTACAGCCCAGCATCCTAAATGGATTGTAGAAGGGAGCAGAAATCCGCGAATGGCAAATTCACATGGCCTGTCAGCATGGACTCAGCAGTGAGTGACAGAGAGGCTCCATAAGGATCGATAACATGGTCCACTAGCTTGGTGGTGATTCCCAGACTTCCAGTCACACCTGAGGGACTCCACAGCACCCCCTAGAGGAATGTGAATACGTGCACCTTCACCCACCAGCCCACATAAGGCTTCGGGAAGGAAACAGGGGAAGCAGGCACTCAGCTGTGAACATCGCACAGGACTTGACTCTCGCCATGTGCGCAGTTGCGACTCCGCGGCAGAACTGTAGTAGCCTGGCGGCTGGACCGGATCGGACCGACTCGGTCCGAGGAGAAGGTCACTCACCACTGTTGCGGTTCTTGCGGTTGGATTTCCCGCCGCTAAGCAGCATCTTCAAGCTGTTCTTGAACATGATGCCGTAGGACCAGAGGGGCTATGCAGGAATCTGTAGGGGCGGGGGGACAAAGACGGTGTGAGCAGTAACATAAACAAATAGCCCCAACAGCGACCCAAAACTTTGAATTTTTGTTGTCGTTAAGAGATTACCGACACACATAAACAAGCAAACAGCTGCCAGAAACAAACCTCCCGTGTGCACCTCCCGTGGTCCCTCCCTAAATGCTAGCCTGCACCATTAAACCACCCACTGTCCCCCCTGAAGAGAAACCAGTACTCATCCCTCAGGTAATGAGGTACCTGTTATTACTGGCACACCGCATTACCCAGGGGTATGTGTTGAAGACAACTCAGAATGCCGATTGGTCAGTGAGTGTGCGAAGGGAAGCCAGGCCAGCCAATAGGAAGGCTCACGAAAAGTTCACATAAGAAGCAGTATAGTGGAAACCAATCCCAGGCCAGGATGCAGAGACCGATGAACATTCTCAGAATTCTGATGCGCTCTGCCTCAACAAGGCTGTCGACAAGGACACTGACGAGGCGCTGAGGAGGCTATAGAGAAACCATCCCCACCAACAAATAAGAACTTCTTCAGACAAAGAACAAAAACAGCCCACTGTTTCTACATTCAAAGTAACCATAACAAATCCTGACAGATGGTTGGCATGGTGCATGCCTGCTCTAAAACAGATTTATGTTAGGCCTCGCGTTAAACCTCGTAGAAAATGTAATGCTACATCAAGTAAATAAAGCGGGCTTTCGAAACTTCAGCCGCTACGTTAAAACACAACTTTCGGTCCCAACAAAGCATGAGACGTCCTGGTACAACAATCAAAGCAACAGCTAGTTATTCTGTCAAATAACTTTGCCGTCCTGTGCCTGCAGTACTTTAAACACTTACTCTTAAGAAATTCCCAGTCATTATTTTATGGTCTGATCGATGCTGGTTGGATCCAGGCAGTTTAAAGCAACAAAAAAAGGAAAGAAACAAGCTGCAGGGAACCAACCTTAAACATCTGGTTTAGGCATCTGAGTGCAGCCGACTGCAGCAAAGCTGTTAAACATGAGCAGCGCAAAGCCAGGGGGGCAGAGAGCGGGCTGTAAATTAGAGACAGTGAAGAGAGGGAGGGCGCTAGCGGCAGCAGGCCAGCCGGAGACCAGTACAACAGGCTAACTGGGTACCGGAACTGGAGTTTATCCCAGAAAGTGGTTTAGGAATGTAACTGGAGACCCGTAAGAGAGATTAACTAGAGAACAAGTAAAAGAGGCTAATCAGGGGCCAGTAGGGAGGTTATTGAAGGGGCCGGTTACAGGAAGCGTAACTGGGCAGACATGTGGGAGGCTGGCCAGGTCCTCAGAGTGTCACAGCGGAGCCGCAGTGGGGGCAACCGGGGCAGCAGCAGCGACCATTCAAATTACTGCACATGGCAAATTACTGCACGGGACAGCACAGCCCCCGGGACGACACCTGCGGCGCCCCGTGCTCAAATAGCTTATAGTGGAGGAGCCCGTAAACCCGGCCAGGAAGACAGCACCCCCACATGGGGGCGGGGGTAATGGGACAGTACTACACCTAATGACTCCCAGGCTATCCCATCCGACCCCTCCTCTGCTGTCCTGAGGCTGCTCCCACCCCTCCTCTTAATGCCTCTGGCCCCACACATCCCCCCACACCCCCCACCCAGATTGCCAAGATGCACGGGGCTGCGCTTATAATTGCCGTGGGGAGGAACAGATGTTGCCGGTTACGTGCGGATGACTCAGCAGCTCACAGGCAGGAATCAGGCGGGGGGGTGCTGAGCGTCCATTTCGGACTCCGACGAACACAGAGAAGAGAGCGACAGGAAAGCCCCCTGACCCCGAACTCCGACCCCCAAACGCAGAAAAGCCTGTGTGCCCCTCTGCAGTCACGTTATAAGGCAGAACAGGAACCGTCTGCACCATGTCCCCAGCACCTCTGTGCTGCAATTGTGACAACGTCTAAAGGATCAGCGGGACACTCTCCACCTGACCCCCCCAGCCCCCCCCCAGAGGACGCTCCATGCTCGTAATTGCAGAGGGGGGCACCAGCGGAGGCCCACTCCTGTAGGAGCTGGGATGTTGTGGCAACATGTATGCATGTGAGCCCCCACCTCCCCCGATATAGCCGAAGGTCGGGGGGGGGGGGGAGGGGGGGGGGTCCACATCACCCTGCATACGCAATAAAACACCCACTGGGGAAACAATCATAAAACCACTGCAGCAGGAGGAAACAAACAATGTGCAGATATTACAGAGTCTCAGCGAAGAGTCATGAAACCAAAAAGAGGCAAGCAGGCTGGTCAACGGGCCGGGAAAATGCCGGAAGCAGGAGGTGGGCTGATGAGGAGAACAGGACAGGAGGAGAACATTCCGGGAGCAGAGGAGGTGCTGCAGGGCTCCTGAAGGGTGTGGCTTCAACTCCCTGTGAACCTGTGAGCCAAAGAATCAGAGCCTTGGATGTAACCTATAGGTGGAGAAGACGTTTAACACGGCGCCCTCTCAAACCGCAGCACTGTGGCCGACGTTCGGGGACTGAGCCACTGCAGTGTAACCCAACCCCTGGGAAGCAGCTACGCAGTAAAGATCCGCTTGGCTGTAACTGGCCCAGAGGTCACCGGCGAGCACAGGAATGCCGTGAGAGAGGATGGAGGATGTCGATAGGGGGGCATCGTGTGGCGGCGGCCGGGGAGGTCTGCCCCACGTGGATAAAGGCTGTAGCCTTGGTCACCGGTAACCAGCTAAACACAGTACTGTGTCCAGGGAACTCCCATTAACAGCACATCTGGCGTGACGCTCACGCTTTCAGGCTCTCACGCTCACGCAAGAAATCTTACGGCAAATCTATATTATTACATTATAAGCCTAAAATTAGTTATATCAAAAGCGTTGGGGTAGTATGCAAACCCTACAAACTATTTACAAGGTAATAAAACAGTTACATACATGTACATGCGCGTGTGCGTGTGTGTGCAGACTCTCACTCCAGCCAGCTCACCAGCCCTGCATTTACCTTCTGAAATGACCTTTGCAGAAATGGGTGACAGAACAACTGAGCATTAACCTCACTGTGAGTCGTGCGAGGTACAGAAGGGGTAGAACATCGTACATGCAAAGGTTACATAGAATTTGGAGTTTAGCAGGAAAAGCCCTCTCCCTAATTAAGAGTTGTCCTTACAGATTTCGGCCAGATGCTGCAGTCCAATCACCATTTCTGCATTTTACATGAACGTTGCACTTTGTGCAGCTTGCTCTTAGGGAGCATAAACATCCCCACCAAGCTGCATGATTGCTGTGGTTTTCATTAACATGATAAATATGATAGCTGGGATTAATTTGCTTGCATTCATGTTTTGATTTTTCGATTGCTTTGTTCCTCGCATTATTAAAGTTCACTGTTGACTTGAAAACGTTCTTGTTGCCCGTGTTCCAATAAATGTTCCGAGAGCGGCTAGGAAGAGGATTTGTAGTTATCGCCATGAAATGGCAGCGTAGCAGCTACGGCAGAGGACTCTTGAGCTGAAGGTCACCCCTCTGATCCCATGAGAGCTTCTGCTTCGGCACCTCAGCCAAGGCACTCAACCCGAGACAAACACAGCGGAACAAACACGCATCATACATGTCAATGTATTATATCTCATCTGAGAATCGCAAGAAATTCCTCATAACTCAGCTGATCCATGATTTATGTTGCCTTACGCTGCAGGGAGGCCATTTCAAGTGATCTTATAAATAATTACACATCTTTTATCATTCAGACAATAGGGCTGCTTTGGATGTTATCTTTATGCTAAATTGCTATTAACCGTTACAGCTGGAGAGCATAAACCAGGCATATAAAGACCAGGGCCGCCATGTTCGGATCCTGGCATCCAATTATGTGACCCGTTTCAGGGAGGATGTGGGGGGGCTTCATACACAAGCCCTTGACGTGACCTCTACCATTCAGGCGTTCACCTTGCCTATCGGAGAGCCGGGATGTATGACGAAGTCACGCCAAGGGGGCTGGGGGAGAGGCAGCGTAAGCTGAGACGGCACACTGGTGATGTCAGCCTCTTGGCCCAGCTAATCAGCGAGCACATGGAGCCCATCTGGCCAGAAGCAGTGGCTTCAATAATTCAGGCCCGTGTCTCTGCTTTTGTAAGCCAGTGTCCCCCCAGGACGCCTCTGACACGCAGGCCGGGGGGGGTAATACAGCAGCCTTCCCCACCAAGGAGCGTGCGTGTGCGTGTGCGTGTGCGTGTGCCCTGCGCTGTGGTCCAGGCGCTTGCTCGACCTCCCTGTGCCGTGCCGCCTAGATGCCAGGCCTATATTCCGGACAGTTTAACTACGTTCATATGCTATATAGCCTGGTCATGGCCACACCCAGCAGGGCAGTCTGACAGCGGATTGCCCGCTTCGGTAAAAGCTCTTCATCAGCATGCACAGATGCCAGGACATACTGCTCATTAACCTTCATTTTTTTAAAAATATCAGTCGCTGGATGTTGTCAGGTGGATCTACATGGGATAATGAACAAAGAACAAAATAATTTCAGCCAGAAGGACCAGCAGGGAAGGGCATGAGGAATAAATTAGTGGGTTTTTGAGGGAGTTGGGGGGGGGGGGGTGGTGTATTAAATAAGACATTCAGATAAATCAGGCATGGGAAGGGGACACGCGAGGCCACCTTCCAAGCCTCCGTGGGGGGGTCCCGCCCCGCCCTCCGCACGTTCTCCATATCAGAGCCCAGCCCTTCTGGGAGCTGCTCTCAGCCTGTAATAAAGCATGAGGACGCACACAGAATGCGCAGTCGGAGAGCTTCTCTCATGGTTAAACCTACTGCCTGCCATCTCCAGGGTTGTGGGTTCGAGTCTCTCCTCCGCAGCGTGTGAGAAGCTCGCCCGTCTTCCCACCGGTCCAAGGCCTTCTTCCTCCCAATGGTGGACAGACAAATATGAGAACTGCTGTCTCTACAAAGTACACGGGCAGCTGTGAGCCCTGTGATGCACTGCTACCCAACCCAGGCCGTCTTCTGCCTCACGCCCTGCAATGACAGGGAGAAGCTCCAGCCTCACCAAGGCCCTCTACTGGATAATTGGTCGGATGATGGATGGAAATGTTTGTAATAAGCCCCCTACTGACACAGCGAGGATTCCTAACACCCACGTTTAGCCCTTCCCGTGTGAAACGCAGCCAGACGCGGCCGGTTAATAGCCCAACCCCTGGAAAGGGTAAACAGGGAAATGATGCTAATAAGGAAGCTGTGTGCAGCATGTGCGGAAACTACCCACAGGGGGAGGATCGGCACGCAGCTGAATGGTCTGCGGAGGTCTGCAGTGCGGGGAGCACGTGAGGAGCCAGCAGATGGAGCGCTTGGTGCTGGTCGCCGCCTTCCCGTCTCCAGCTCGCAGGAGACTTTCAGTGCGGGTCCAAGCTGAAGGAACGCGGCGCCAGAGCAGGGACGGGACGCCGTCTCCAATGCTAGGCAGTGGCCATCTTTGTTATGGGTCATGTGACCCGAGGTCACACTCCCTGAAGGAACTAGAGACACCGCAGGATGTCCTTAATAGAGGAACAGGGACCTGGAAGTGTATGTGGAAACGCTGAACGAGGCCTGGTTTCTGGCAGCATTAGCGAATAACCAGGCGAACAAAATGCTTTGGATTAAGACATCTGGAACTATAAATATCATGGTGTAACAGTATTTTCTGGTTCTTTCTAATGTACCATAGCGGCCGCAGACATATGAGAGGACAGGGTGAAGCAGCCGACGGACACATACCATCTGCTCCGTTTGGGGCAGAGAAGCAGCCTCTCTTCAGCTAGACGAGTCCGGCAAAGGCCTCTCATCGCAACCTGACTGAATGACCCAGAGAAGCCTCTCTCAGGTCTCCATGACGATCACTGTCATTGTGGAGGCACATCCCAGGTGCTCCATCTCTGGGACCCCCCCCCCCCCCCCATTGAGTGCAGTGAGGAGCCCGCTCACTCTCCCTCGGCCGAGGTGAAAACGCTCAGCACCCAACACCAGTGCCAGGTGATGGATGCCAAATGGATGTCAGACCAGAACCCAGCGTGTGTAAAACAGCAGGACTGACTGCATGTAGAACAGGTTCAATGCTGCATTCCATTCTGACCCATCCTAAAACCCAAGTGACCCATGCACCATCTTCTATAGCGCGTATCCACAGTTATTCATCATCTATACATACCTACACAATGCAACCTTCTGTTAATAATCAGATCTGTTATCATCACCTTGACCAGAGGGGACAAGACTCAGACGCTCCTTCTAAGGAAAGGGGGTCAAAACAGGACCCCCCTGCTTCTGCATGGAGTGGTACATCCCTGCCAGAAGACCCCCCCCCCCCCAGATCAGTTAGTGGTGCCGGCACTGGAAGCAGCCAAGACTCACGCACTATGAGTGCTTGGCATAGCTTCCCCCCACCGAAAAGGAGAAAGTTGGCTCAGCCGTAAGGTGACCACACCTGTGAGGGGTCACAAAGCCTACAGACGACCTCTGGCCGCTCCAGTGAGGGGGGATCACATGGGCATAACCCTCCCCTAAAGTCTGCTCTCGCGTTCCTCAGTCTCAGCCGGGCACCCTTAAAATGACGCCCGCCTTTGCATCGTCATAGCAACAGCTCTCACTCGAAATAGAGAGTGCCACGAGGTGAGATCACAGTCGTCAGCGGAAGCGCGGAGGGGATCCGTCTGCGGCGTGTCTGAGCGTCCTCGTCTTCGCTCTCCGTCACTCGCCCTACTTCCTGCGTGCAAGATGAAGGCTTCTACCTGCCTCCCCCGATTCGCAACGTCGCACGTCCTCCGTCTCCCCTTAAGGGAGGAGCTCAGCTAGCCAGGAATGTCAGGAGACGGATAAGACAGGAGGGACGGATCGCTCACAGCCATCTGCCTGAATCGCTTTCCCTCTAGCCAACATGCGACGCCTCTCAATGAGGATAAAGAGACACGACAAAACGCTCACAATACACGATAGACACAGGTCACAGAGGAAAATAACTAAGATACTAGAAAAAAACAGCTTAAAACAAGGAAGCTATGGTTGTACACCTGTCTGAAATGATCATCCTGAACCGTCAGGAAGCCTAACAGGCAGATAAAAAGTCACCTATTTTATTTTGGAACCACACCAGACTTTCTAAGTGCACCCCAAATGGGGAACCCGCAAGGTTCTGGATGTTAACGGAAGCCATCAGGCAAAGGAGCAAACCTGAGGACGGAAGTGTATGAAATGTAGGCAATTTGTCCAAAATAATTGTTTGTCATCAACCAGCCATGTCTGTGTATTATTCAGGATTATTCCAGAATTAATTCATGATTAAACATTCACAGACAGACAAATCTGTGTTTTTCACTCGTTGAATTGTCTATGTTATTAGATATTATAAAGGAGACAGATTCATCATATTTTAGGTCATGATAAGGCAGGAACAGAGCAAATGGAAAATTCCGCTCCAGCACCGCGTCACTGTCACACATTGATGTGACAGTACAGCCCCCCCACAGGTAAAATGAAAAGTATGCAGTAGGACACAGGATTCTGGATGCCGTCCCTGAAGCAGGCCGCCTCCATCTGCCACCTCACAGCGACGTAATTACTCAACAATTAATGACACTTCACCCGTTTCCTGTCCATGCTTATGGTTCTGAATCACCCCTAAAAATGATTTTAAGCACGAGCGTGACCGTGAAAAGACGAATTTATTCTAACGCCATTTGGTTGCTGGCTGGGACGGCATGGAGCAGATCTTTGACCACAAAGGAGAAGCTGAAGATGAGCCTGCCTGAGATGACAGCGCTTGGAGAAATGGCAGCTTGTCAGCGTGAAAGAACCTCCGGGCGAGATGAAGACAGCGAGGTGAAGGAGGCACCTCACGGACGTGTGACCAGGACCCAAATAACCCAACTCACAGCAGTGGGCCTGTATGAGGCTGTAGACCAACTGAGTAGTGAAGCCTCATGAACCATTTGCTGTATTTTTTTTAACCGCACATAAACAATAAGACAACTAAAAAGGTGCATTTTTGTGATAATGTTCCCTGGGTAACACAGGTTTTATCCCTAAAAGAGAGCAAAACGCGTCCATACAGACAGACGGAGAGAGAGACAGGCACAGAGCTCCATCACTGAGTCACGCACATGTCCCGGCATGGCCCCTAAAGTCCAGACAGACATAGTCAGGTTTACAAGAAATATGGCTATAACTGCAGCCACACACTCATCATTGGCTAATCTGCTTTCTCACAGAAGCATCATCATTATTCCCGCATTGCTCCATGTGTTTCTGCAAAACATCTTACAAAATGGAGGACTAGGGAAACACACAAAATATGGCCAGGCCAAGACGCAAGGGATCAGCTGGTCCCCTCACAGGGAGGAGACGACCACAATCTGAAGCAGAAGCTTGAGGAAACGGATTCACCCTTCAGTGTTACTGCACATATAAGGCACAGCGTGATGCAGGTTCTATGCTGCTGAGCCACACAAGCCTGGTCTGTTGGTGTGGTTTGTTCCCTGTAAAATACAGGCCTCCTCCTCCTCACTCTGCTTCCTCCTCCTTCACTGCTCTCTTACTCTCTAATACAGGCCTCCTCCTCATTCTGCTTCCTCCTCCTTCACTGCTCTCTCATTCTCTAATACAGGCCTCCTCCTCCTCACTCTGCTTCCTCCTCCTTCACTGCTCTCTTACTCTCTAATACAGGCCTCCTCCTCATTCTGCTTCCTCCTCCTTCACTGCTCTCTCACTCTCTAATACAGGCTCTTCCACTTCACTCTGCTTCCTCCTCCTTCACTGCTCTCTTACTCTCTAATACAGGCCTCCTCCTCCTTCACTGCTCTCTTACTCTCTAATACAGGCCTCCTCCTCATTCTGCTTCCTCCTCCTTCACTGCTCTCTTACTCTCTAATACAGGCTCTTCCACTTCACTCTGCTTCCTCCTTCACTGCTCTCCACTCTCTAAAACAGGCCTCCTCCTCCTCATTCTGCTTCCTCCTCCTTCACTGCTCTCCACTCTCTAATACAGGCTCTTCCACTTCACTCTGCTTCCTCCTCCTTCACTGCTCTCCACTCTCTAATACAGGCCTCCTCCTCCTCATTCTGCTTCCTCCTCCTTCACTGCTCTCCACTCTCTAATACAGGCTCTTCCACTTCACTCTGCTTCCTCCTCCTTCACTGCTCTCCACTCTCTAATACAGGCTCTTCCACTTCACTCTGCTTCCTCCTCCTTCACTGCTCTCCACTCTCTAATACAGGCTCTTCCACTTCACTCTGCTTCCTCCTCCTTCACTGCTCTCCACTCTCTAAAACAGGTCTCCTCTTTCTCACTCTGCTTCATCTTCTTTCACTGCACTCTGATCCTGATGCAGGCCTTCTCCTCCTCACTCTGCTTCCTCCTCCTTCACTGCTCTCTCTCTCTCTTTAAAAAAGGCTTCCTCCACCTCACGCACATCACTCTGCTGTCTTCCCCGTCTCTCTTTCTCTCTCTCTGACACACACTCTCTCTTCCAGGTGGGCTGTTCTCCATACACCAGCAGAAACACAGGCCCTTATAAAGGAAACATGAAGTGGAGTCTCTTTCTGCAGGATGCTGAATGGCTGTGATCTAGACTGGCTAGGCACACTGGGGCCCCCAGCCCTCACCGAGAGCCGGGAAGCTGAGACCTGCAGGCTCACACGTGTATCAGTACAGAAACAGAAAATAACAAAGTCATTTTCATCTCTCACCAGCCAGGTAACAGAATCCAGAGGTGTGTAACTCTACTAGGCAATGGTGTATATTAATGATAAATAGCATTACACAAGTCCATTTCAAAACAAGAAGGTTCTCTCATGAACTACAGCCCCACTGTAAGTGGTGGTAGATTATTCAAAGGTCCAAGATGGCAGCGATGATCGATTCCCTTCCACCATTTGATCAGTCGGGGGTCTCAAACAAGCCAATAAACATTTGCAAATCCTTCTGCCCACGTCCTAACAGTATTGATCTAAGGGGGTGGGGGGTCAGAGGTCGGGATAGGCCAATGCCATTAGTGTTCACTTAGGCTGCAGCTGGGGACGATCATCTTTAAAATGTGCCTAACAGTCGTGAGCAGGGCGCAGCCTGCGATGGGCAGCCATCGCATTTAAGTGTGGAAGGGGCCGTTTGTGTCAAAGGCTGTTGTGAGTGAGACAGTGAGGAAATGGGAAGGGGGACATGCAGAGGATCCAGAAGGGATCTACAAGCACGAGGGGCGTGGAGAGTCCACATTCCAGGCACAATCCACATGCCGATCACCCATCTGCTGTGCCAGATACCAGGTGCATATTTCATGCCGGGGGAGGCTCCCTATTTCCCAGCAACGGCCAAATCTAACCCCGAGTTAAGCACTGAACTGCAATGCAATCACTGAACCCGTGTCTGATATGGCGGGAGACGGCAAGAGTGGGCAGCATAACGCAAGGCGTGCGTGTTTAAAGCTGCCCCCCGGTGAGCAAATGCAAGGCCGGTAAGTGTGATTACATGGGGGGCACGCCTGCAGGTGTGGGTGTGCCTGGATTACGGGTAATTACCCTCGCTGTCACCTCCGGGAAAGCACACGCTCTTACAGCACATACAGCGTTCCACACGCACACGCTCGCCACACAAAGCAACTCCCTACTGTACACAAGTCTGGCAACTACAGCCCCAGAACTCAGTCTGTCGCTGCGTAAATGCAGTGCAGGATTCTTTGAAATCCTTTCATCTCTCACACAAATTTGCAGATCGGTTCTTTGGGGCCATTTGTTAGAGTTTGTAGGGGGAAGATTGGGAGAGCTTAAGGCGCACAGAAGGAATGGAGTGATGGCACGGCGACATCAAACAGCCACGGCACGGCTAACCGGCAGGCAAACGGTGATGACGAGGCGGAGGGTGCAGAGCGGGCAGGAGGGGACGCTACCCTGCAGCACCAGCGTGCCCCCTCCAGGTGGGTATGAGTGAAACAGGGTCGCTCCTCATTAAACAGATAATCTGCCGCCCTTCCCCCCATCTGCAGAATCCCACCCCCCACTGGATAAATCTCATCCATCTTAGGGTTAGGAAGCACCAGTCAGATGTGGCCCCATAAATCATAGTAATATCAATAATGGCAAGTGCTATGGGGGGTGGGGGGGGTGGAATCATTGGTGTGGGGGCCGCATTTAAACCATTTATGGTGACCGGTAACAAAGTTTCACTGCTGACGACTCTTCAATCACTAATTAATCAAGAGGGATTCCGGGCCGCCTGCCAGCCCATCTGTGTGGGCCGGGAGAGCAGAACACAAACAGCATCACCACCATCACACGGGAAAGAGGTGGAGGTGTCTCAGCGAGCCACATGGGCAGCACACGGGCCCGCCGCTCTATCCGGACCGGCGCCGTGGACCCACAGACAAGCCGTGATCAAAGCGCGCCAGAGCACCCCCCGTCTGCGGAACGTCACCGGCACACTTCAAAGGCTTTTGTTCACATGATCAGGACACGCGCCTCCTGCCTTCGCCTCCCTGCTCTTCCCCCCTCCTCCCCGGGGCCTCCTTTCCAGCAGGGCCGCCTCTTTTCTTCCATCTGAAGAGTAATTGCCAGCTTTAACACAACCGCCTCATACGGGACGACCCAGGCTCTCCAAGTGAGACAGAAAGGTAAACTACATCATTGATGATGTTTTTCCTAGGCTGGACGAAGACAGCTGCGTCGGCTTCTGAAGGTTAGATCGCCTGATCTCACGCATCGTCTCCAAAACAAACCTCCCCCCTATTTACATTCCTCTCACCGCCCTACAGGCCGGCAGCATCTCATCTGATCGTTATGTAGATCTGACACGGGGGGGCCGAGCCAACGCGGACACACGCGCGACATTGTGGGCTGGTGCGTCGCTACCTAGAAAGCTGAAGCTCCGCAGTAGGGAGGGAGGGGGGGAGACAGGAGGGAGAGACTTGCGGGGGCAGCGTGGAGATGGTGCCGGTCAGGGCTGCTCCACGCTGCAGGCCAGCTAACACAGCCCCCCCCCCCCCCCCGGCCAAGCTCCGCTTACCGGTCCCTCACTGGGGGGGTTCACTGATCCTCCCCACGCTCAGACTCGGATTCCAGTACATTATTATGGTATGTGTCTGGGTACTGGACAGCAGGATGTCATACAGTTATGGTACACACCAGTAACAACTGACAGCCCTCAAACACACACACACAGGTTTGTAATTATATCTTTGTGGGGACTCTCCATTAATTTCTATGAAGATCTTAACCCCTACCCAGCCCTAACCTTAACAATAAGTAACCAAACAAAATACGAGACTTTTGGCATTTTTAGTTTTTTTGATTGCCTTCACAGATTTTTATAAAAATAAATTTCCCCTCGTGGGGAATGAAAAGGAGGTCCATACAATGTCAAAAAACAGGTTTTTATCACATTGTGGGGGACATTTGTATATAATATATACATGTATATAATATAAACATAATCCCTCCCCCCCACACACACAAACATAAACACACACACACATAAACACACACATACACATACACACACACACACACACACACATACACACACACACACACATACACACACACATACACATACACACACACACACACACACACATACACACACACACACATACACACACGCACACACACCAATCAGATGTATGAACACAGACAACAGGCATGCAACACTCAGGCAGGGTGACTCACAGACAGGACAGCTGGGTTAAGATACCACATAGGCGGATGCTGGGTCACACGGCCCCATCACACGTGATGTTAAAGATGCGTTAGGGACACCGGACGGACGGACGGAGGGGGGGGGGGGGTGCATGGTCTTAGTGATGACAATCACAGGGCAGGACACTGCAGGAGAGCCAGGGACGGAGAAAGGAGCATGATACAGACGCAGCACTGGCCTGTCACTGATCGGTGACATGTGTGATCGGAGCATGTACACACGCGCACACACAGATACAGAAACACACATGCATACATACACACAGAGATACATATAAACATACAGACATAAACACATAAAGACATGAGAAGAAACAGACGCCCACATACATGAATATGCAAACAGATACACAAACACCAGAGAAGCAAGCACAAAAACAGCTCTGCATACAAAAAAGTAAGCATAAAAACAGATATGGAAGCAGGGTAAGAGACTAATAGGCAGGCAAACAGCCTCACACATTGAAACACACACAGTCTCACACACTGAGACAAGAACAGCCTCACACAGAGACCCACACACAAACAGCCTCACACACTGAGACACAAACACACACAGCCTCACGCACTGAGACACAAACACACACAGCCTCACACACTGAGACACAAACAGCTATACGCACTGAGACACAAACACACACAGCCTCACGCACTGAGACACAAACACACACAGCCTCACACACTGAGACACAAACACAAACAGTCTCACGCACTGAGACACAAACACACACAGCCTCACACACTGAGACACAAACACACACAGCCTCACGCACTGAGACACACACACAAACAGTCTCACGCACTGAGACACAAACACACACAGCCTCACGCACTGAGACACAAACACACACAGCCTCACGCACTGAGACACAAACACACACAGCCCCACGCACTGAGACACAAACACACACAGCCTCACGCACTGAGACACAAACACACACAGCCTCACGCACTGAGACACAAACACACACAGCCTCACGCACTGAGACACAAACACACACAGCCTCACGCACTGAGACACAAACACACACAGCCTCACGCACTGAGACACAAACACACACAGCCTCACACACTGAGACACAAACACACACAGCCTCACGCACTGAGACACAAACACACACAGCCTCACGCACTGAGACACAAACACACACAGCCTCACGCACTGAGACACAAACACACACAGCCTCACGCACTGAGACACAAACACACACAGCCTCACGCACTGAGACACAAACACACACAGCCTCACGCACTGAGACACACACACAAACAGTCTCACGCACTGAGACACAAACACACACAGCCTCACGCACTGAGACACAAACACACACAGCCTCACGCACTGAGACACAAACACACACAGCCTCACGCACTGAGACACAAACACACACAGCCTCACGCACTGAGACACAAACACACACAGCCTCACGCACTGAGACACAAACACACACAGCCTCACGCACTGAGACACAAACACACACAGCCTCACGCACTGAGACACAAACACACACAGCCTCACGCACTGAGACACAAACACAGGCATCAAAAGGCAGGAGCTGAGCATGTATCCGTACCACATGGAGAAAGCTAATTAATCTCAGTACTGCGGGTAACACCTCTCCCTTCCTCCTCTCTCCTCTCTCCATTTCTCCATTTCTCTCCTCCCTCTCTCCTTCCCTCCCTCCCACAGCTCTCCTTCTACCTCTCTATCTCTTGCTGTGATTTTCTAACACACACTCTGCAGGTGGCCTCTGGCGCCCCATGTGGCTGATGATGAAGCCGCAGCTCCCAGACACACACGCACACACACACACACACACACGCGCACACACACACACGCGCACACACACACACGCGCACACACACACACGCGCACACACACACACACACACGTGCACACACACGCGCACACACACACACACATGAAGAGCATGTAGCCAATGTCCATGGCAGCACACAGTCACTCGTGCTTAACATCTCAGAGCCACATAAGAACTGGTCTGGAGTTGGCGTGAACCACTAATACACTCTGAAGATTAAAAAAATTATTATTAAAAACGGAGGTGGAAACAGTAAGGAGTAATGGATTAGATTGTGGCTTTTTTACTGTGCTAATGGCACAGACTGGGGGGGGGGGAGGCACTGGGGGTCAGACCGTTAATGCTGAGCTGATCAGGTGTATTTGCCTCTTATGTCCCTCCCCCTCTATTCCTCCTCCTCCTCTTCTCCATTCCTTTCCTCCCCTGGTTACGCTGTAGAAAGGCTGTGAATAAGACCCTCACCTTTTCTGCCCCCCCCCCTTTCAGAACTTTGCATGTAACTAGATATGAAGGTGGTATGGGATGGTTAGCACCGCAAGTCTGCAAATACGGGCTTATGCAGTGATACCAAGTCCTTGGGGACAAGCACTCAATACCCAATAAATGAAGACAGGTCGACAGGAGGGGGGAGGGACGAGCACAGCCCAGACCCCACCACCCCGACCCTCACCCCCCTGTCAGCGGTTTGGGGAAAGTGAGCAGGCCACAACCACTATTCAACCTTCATGGCGGCGAGCAGAGCGGGTATGAAGATGCTGAGTGTGTGATACATGCAGAGAGGAGAGCAGCGGGGGTGGTCTGCCGGGGGTGGTCTGCGTTACAGGTCACTGTCCCATCCCCAGAGCCCCTGGTAACGGCCCAGTGCTGAAGCTACCATTACAAACAGCCAGGCTCCAACGCTCTCCCAAACACAGACCCAGAGGCACACATATATACATAAATACATACACCTCACGCACACACACGCACAGGCACATACATACACATAATTACATACATACACACACAGGCACATACATACACATAAATACATACATACACACACAGGCACATACATACACATAAATACATACATACACACAGGCACATACATACACATAAATACATACATACACACACAGGCACATACATACACATAAATACATACATACACACACAGGCACATACACACACATAAATACATACATACACACACAGGCACATACATACACATAAATACATACATACACACACAGGCACATACATACACATAAATACATACATACACACACAGGCACATACATACACATAAATACATACATACACACACAGGCACATACATACACATAAATACATACATACACACACAGGCACATACATACACATAAATACATACATACACACACAGGCACATACATACACATAAATACATACATACACACACAGGCACATACATACACATAAATACATACATACACACACAGGCACATACATACACATAAATACATACATACACACACAGGCACATACATACACATAAATACATACATACACACACAGGCACATACACACACATAAATACATACATACACACACAGGCACATAAATACATACATACACACACAGGCACATACACACACATAAATACATACATACACACACAGGCACATACACACACATAAATACATACATACACACACAGGCACATACACACACATAAATACATACATACATACACACACAGGCACATACATACACATAAATACATACATACACACACAGGCACATACATACACATAAATACATACATACACACACAGGCACATACATACACATAAATACATACATACACACACAGGCACATACATACACATAAATACATACATACACACACAGGCACATACATACACATAAATACATACATACACACACAGGCACATACATACACATAAATACATACATACACACACAGGCACATACATACACATAAATACATACATACACACACAGGCACATACATACACATAAATACATACATACACACACAGGCACATACATACACATAAATACATACATACACACACAGGCACATACATACACATAAATACATACATACACACACAGGCACATACACACACATAAATACATACATACACACACAGGCACATACACACACATAAATACATACATACACACACAGGCACATACATACACATAAATACATACATACACACACAGGCACATACACACACATAAATACATACATACACACACAGGCACATACACACACATAAATACATACATACACACACAGGCACATACACACACATAAATACATACATACACACACACGCACATACATACACATAAATACATACATACACACACAGGCACATACATACACATAAATACATACATACACACACAGGCACATACATACACATAAATACATACATACACACAGGCACATACATACACATAAATACATACATACACACAAACAAACACTTTTGCTAACGCGCCTGGTGCCCGATTCCAACACCATCATTTTCACGCTGCCAAGGAAACCTGGCATCCACGTTCCTGATGGCACTGAGGAAGTGATACCTCACCAAACACAGATACGTACCTTAAGCCCCTCCCACCCAATGGGGGATGGGGGGGAGATAATGCTGTTTTCAAGACGGGGGAGATATTGAAACTTGATATGCTGAGTTCACTTAGTGCCCAGTTCGTTGTTTGAGGGGGGGGGGGGGCTATCTAATTTGGATTGTTCTGCCGACTGAAATCCAGCCGAGTTGCTAATTAACCCGTCCCGCTGTTTCCGCCGATTTCCTTAAAGAGACTGTTAAGAATTCCGGCTTCGCACTAGAGGGCGTAAGAAAAACCTGCAAAGGATCCTACTTGATGCTGATAGCCCCGTTTGTGCACGTGCTAATAGACGCTGGGAGGCGATGGACACACAATAATGTTAAGTCAATTAGACAGCTAATTGTCCAGCTAACAGCCTCAGTAATAATGTGCTGGCAGTGCTGGTCTTAGAGTACAGCAACTCTAAGGGCACCTGACACCTGCTGGTGAGAAACCAGCACTGACTGCAGGTCATCAAGGGTCTGGTGTTAAGGGCCTTGCACATCCACCAGTAAGACACCGGCATTAAGGAGAGCCAACATCTACCAACAATAACCACAAAAACCCAAAATCAAGGGCTAGTGACTCGAAACTCAGCATCTTCTCGTCACCTTATGGGTATTGAAGAAGACAACAGGGAGAGAAATGGAGTTAAGCTCATTCAGTCTTTTGGAAAAAAGAGGAGAAAAGAAAAACACCTTGGAAACAAAGACAACATAATGAGATGTCTGCAGATCCAGTCGTTCGCTATGGCTAATGGTAAAGACACTGTGTAGCAGGAGCTACCATTTACTTATTACTGGGCCACCGGAGCAGAATGATGAAAAAAGGATGCAGAAAAAACACAGAAGCCGGTTCATGACTAAGAGCGCTGGTGCTTCGGTAATTTCCATTTCAGCTGTTCCGTGATGCTGTGCCGGGGGGGCTGCCTGTACGCTCCTTTGTATGAACATTACGGGGGGGCGCTTGCTGGCTGAGACAGTATTGCTGACCTCACTAAGGACACCAGCATTCAACTCTGTCTGATACAGCATCAGTGCACAGAGACTACACACAAAAACACAGCCTTTCATGAGAATGCCTGTAAACCGGGCCGAGTTTAGACCTCTGTTACTTCTAGGAGACAAAAGGGCACTTTGCCTAAACTCAGGCCTTGACGAAGCCCCTGTTGTCCAACATGGTGTCTCCTGCAAGGCACACAGGGCTTGCAAAGAGAGCATAAGGCGTAAGGCTCAGCGATGGCCCAGCCTGCCCGCTCGCTCAGAGTAAGGCTCAGCGATGGCCCAGCCTGCCCGCTCGCTCAGAGTAAGGCTCAGCGATGGCCCAGCCAGCCCGCTCGCTCAGAGTAAGGCTCAGCGATGGCCCAGCCTGCCCGCTCGCTCAGAGTAAGGCTCAGCGATGGCACAGCCTGCCCGCTCGCTCAGAGTAAGGCTCAGCGATGGCCCAGCCTGCCCGCTCGCTCAGACAGCAGGACACCCAGCAGGTACAGTCACACCTGGGTCTGACTCCACACACCTGCACCTGCCAAGAGACGGACCCCTCTTCTGCTATAATAAGCTCAGTGTCTCTTATGAGTGTGTGTGTGTATGTGGTCCAAGTATACCTTACCTTGTGGGGACCACAAAGTAAGGTATGAACTGAACTAGCTAACCGACCCAGTCGCCTAGGCCAGCAATCTAACCAGCCCACTCTTGTAACAAGAGCAGTTATCCAGCCCAGCTGTCTAGCCCAGCCCCTTACCCACCCTGCTTTGTGACCCATGCATCCACAGAAATGCTCGGACCATGCTTTAATCGGTGTGCCCCCGGGCCCACACACATGCTCTCTTCAACTGGAAACCCGCAAACTTCCAGTGTAAAAGAAGAACATTTAAATTGCAGGTTGTCACCGTCTGCACGGACTGATATGCCCCACAGCGCAAAAAACCTCTATTACTTATTTAACTTACATTACTCAAGTTTCTGACATAATACTCACCCTCTTTTTAAAACTACAGCTAACTTCACAAAAGCCTGCGTTACACAGCACTGTGTGTCTGTGTCTTTGACACCTTTACTGATAAATGGCAGTTTGCTCCATTTCACATTCAGTGGACAGATGTGGTCTCTCAGAAGAATGTGGACTGCAACAACCAAAAAAAACACTGGCACTCTTCTTAATCATACCCTGCTCCTACCTGCAAGGCCCCCCCTGAAACAAAACAGCACCTCCCTTTAATCGGGCTGCTGCCGACTCTTTCGAAGTGCCCGGGTTCAGATTAAGTAACACAATTTAGATCATGAGACACACAGCTACAGACCCTGTCTCACACCTCACATTTCTTTCTAAAGGATTGCAGGCTCCCAACCGAAAACATAGTTAGTAACCCATAATACGCCTGAAATATTCCACCCTGGCTTCGGTCCTCACCGCAGGAGCTGCATTAGGCATAAATGGTGCACTGTTACCCTCTGATGCTGGAAACACAACAACATGCTCATAGAGCTCAGTGCTGCTTTCCATAATGCTGATCAGTCACTTCTGTTACACAGGCCCTGAGCTGCACACTGGCCCCTCACAAACTGTCCTTCAGTGGTTTTCCTGCTCTTTTTCCAATTATGCAAAAAAAAATCAAATAGCTACATGAAGATGTCATCTGGAGTCATATATGGCGTCCCAAAGGCACTGGGATCTGTGTTGTGACATCATTGTGTTTATGGCACTCCTTGAGAAGAATAGAAAAAGGGGGCACAACTGAATTGATTTGCCTTTCAAATGCAGAGTGTCTGACCTGATGAAACTGTCTTCAGCTATCATAGCCAGCATTCAGTGGGATGAAAATGCTCATGGGAATGTTACTTACACAAAAATGTCCTAAGGGCAGAACAAAAAAATGATTGGTTCAGAGAGATAACCAATCAGATTGCAGAGGAGGTGGGTCCAAACAACTAGAGGAGGTGGGAGAAACCAATCAGATATCTTGGTCCCGCTTCCTCTAGTTGCTTGGACCCACCTCTTCTGCAATCTGATTGGTTATCCTGTAAACCAATCATTTTTCGTTCTGCCTCAGAACAATTTTGTGTTAGTTAAAACTCCCACGAGCCATTAAAACAGAGAAGAGTGGAAATGATCTCTAAACAGTTCTGTTCCTCAGAGGTAACAATGTGAATAAAATGCAGGGTGTTCAGCTCTGATGCCTGAGAGCATGAACGCTTGTTCTGATGCATCTGTTCAAATCTCATCTCCCATTTCAGACAGAGATCTCTCTGTTACTTCTGATGTTAGCTCATTATCCAGTTCATGTTTTCTACAGCTTAAGAATGCTGTAAAATGAAGGTGAATCTGCACACGCGTTTGTCTGGAGCAGATCAGACCGCTGCGGTGTCTGAGTACAAACTGCACACTCTCTGCCCTGCAGCCGAATCGCAACGCTGCAGCAGGAACCAGAATTAGAAAGTATCATCACTTTACGGCACATTTCTCTCAACTCTCCTCTGGCTTCCCGTTAAGATCATAAAAAGCTTCTAGATTTGTCTCCGTAATTATCAGCCATCGGCTAACTAACTGAACTACATTGCTCGACCGCAGGATACAAGCCTTCTTGTAATTCCTCAATGAAATAAAAGAACTGCTGGCAGTAAAGCCGTCTAGCTACAAGGCTCCTGCTCTGTGGAACCATCTGGCTGTGAACGCGAGGGACGCTCCCCCAGCCGTCAGGATTTAATGCTGCTGTCATGTCTGTCTGCAGTGTGACTCTTCATTCAAGATCTTTCTTAAGCTCCATGGGACAACTATGTCAGGAAAAGCATTATATGAATATAAACGCCCCTAAATTTTAATATTTTTGCTTTCTACGTGTCTTGGGCACATTGCACAGAAAGTGACGTCTATCTAAATAAGAAAGTGCAATGTTGACAAGACTCAGAAACACCATCCATCTATCTAATTATTCAGTACAGGGATTCGACAAGCTGGGATCCTGTTGCAGGGAGCACATGACTCAAGTCAAGGAAACAACCTGGATGAGATGCTATCGACTCAGAAAGATCCATCCATCCATCCATACATCCATCTTCCAGCCGCTGATCCTGAGCAGGGTCGCGAGGGTCCTGGCGCTCATCCCAGGAAGCCCAGTGTACAGGGCCGGGGGACAACCGAACAGGATGCCCCTCAAAAACATGCCCTCGGAAACAAACAGCTGCCACTAAATTAAGGTCTTCCCAGCATCGGTGAAAATATGACCTGCATGACGCGTTGGTGTAATTTGCCACGGTCACTATGCCACCTTAAATGTAAGAAACATCAGCCCAGTTTGGCCTGTCGGCTACATATCAGGATGTTTGACGCTGAATACATCTTGAGTCTATGTTCCCACTTTAATAAAAAAAAAAAAAGTTTTATAACCTTTGACTGAAGGAGCGTATAGAATTAATATTAATATAATGCATAATATATTAACATTGTGCATATTTTAATTTTTATGAATGTCCTTAGGCTAAAACACCTCAGACTAGCTTTGCTGCTGTAGGAATGATATCTCAGCTTGACCATGCCCCGTTAGCTTGACCACGCCCCTTTAGTTTGACCACGCCCTGTTGGCTTGACCACGCCCCTTTAGTTTGACCACGCCCCTTTAGCTTGACCACTCACCCTTAACTTGACCACCCACCGTTAAGATCACCGTAAAATTGTCTCCCACCAAACTCTGACGGGGGAACTACTCTCCACGCAGTCAGGCAGGAGAGAGCGGGACGGCGTGGGTTTCAGTCCTACAGGATGGTCGCTCAGCCAGGTCACTGTCCCACAACAGAAGCGGTTTGCCACTGACAGTGTAGAAGACGTGGCTTCGGGCCTTTAGGTAACAGACACTCCCGTTGCAGTATCACCCCCACCCCAAAAACATTTTTAAATGATCAGCACACCATCTATTCACTTCCTGGTCAGGAAAATGAGGAACAAGCTTGTGTTTCATACTCATAACCACATTCCCTGGAAGTCGTCCAGAGCACGAGCACCGCATGACGCAACATACCCACATCCCAAAGTAGAAAAGCCTGAGATTCCATCCAGGAGCTCGTTTGCACGCCTCCTCTCTGCATTTAAAATAAAACCGTTTGCGGACGGGGAGGCAGGAGGGGCGAGCAGAGTCTTCACTTACTTTTCCTGCAGTGGGCCATTATTTCGGAGCACCGGGCTGAGACTGAGCCCTGCCAAGAGTGTTTTAAAAGGCGGCCCGTCTGGATGGCCCGAGAGGGGGGTGAGATCCTCAGACGGCTGTTGAGCCCGGCGGAGTCTAAACATTCTGCAGGCAGGCATCGGGAGAGGCGGGCAGCATCGGACCATGATATCAGCTCATCTTGCAGGTGGCGTCTCTCCGCGGCACCTGGGCGTTTCAGGCCAAAGACGTCCCACCTTGTCACAGGGCTTGGAACTCTCCAGCCCCAAGAAACTGGAGATACCGGTGGGGCTTGGGTGGGGGGGCACAGAAGCGGCAGTCTGGAGGGTCCTGCATGGTCTTTTGCTTGTGTTGGTGTTGGGTGAAGCAGAGCAGGAACAAATGTTGGGTGAAGCAGAGCAGGAACGGCTCCCAGCACTCAGTCGCCCCAAGGCCTGATCTATCAAGCATTCAAGGTATAGAATTTAAGTCCAGAAAGATTGGGGGGGGGGCAATCGATATAGTAATAAAGCTGCAGGGAAACACAGGAAAGACAAAGATGGTTGAATAGACAGTGATGTGATGGCTTGGTTAGTGAGAGCCGGGCTGGAGCAGGTCAGGCGTGGAGGGCGAATGGCAGGAAGACGCCATTAGTACCTGCAGCGTTAATGAGGCCGCCTGGTGCTGCTCTGAGTGCATTACATCTGCACTGAGCATCGCTGCCGCGTCAGACCCACTTACACGTCTACCTGAACTGCGGATGGAGCACGGAGGAGGAGCACGGAGGAGGAGCACAGAGAAGGAGCACGGAGGAGGAGCACGGAGGAGGAGCACGGAGAAGGAGCACGGAGGAGGAGCACGGAGAAGGAGCAGAACGGGTCCGACACAGAGACGAATTATACAGGAGCTGCTGCTTTCCCCAGATTTGCTCTCCGAGAAGCAGCCTCAGCACAGCCATTCGACAGCAGCCATCTGCCCCCCGCTTATCCATAATCTCTTCTGGGGGAGAAAGTTTCCTGCCTCTCTTTCAGCAGCTTATTAGCGCGCTACAATGCTAAGCCCTGCGTCGCCAGGCACTGACGACTGCGGCTTGAAAAATCACGCTGATAACCGATAAGCTCCTTATTGCCGCCGCCTCCCCCACGTCAAGTTTCTTGCTGAATACTTCACTGCTTTTTTGTTAAACTAAGAGGAAGCACCTAGGCAGGTATGACAGTAACCACAGGGAGTGGGGGGGGGGGGGGGGGGGGGTTGATCCATCACCCACAGAAAGTCAAACATGCATATATAGAACAACTCCACCCATTCATGTAAGATATAAAGTATCAAGGCATAAAAGTCAATGTCTTTGCGATTCATAAATGCATTAGCTTTAGCATTCATTACATTAGCATGCGTAAGAAACGGTGAACATCACAGCTGCAGCTAGATTGCTGAATGTATCTTTCCGGTCCTTTTAAAATCAATACACATATTGCAGAGTCTCTCTCAGGACTGGGCAGTACTACGGAGTGGCTGCAGCCCCCCTCCCCTGGGGTTCTGGGGTCCTTCCATGGCTCTGGGTGTTTGTTGGATCTGCACGCCTCCCCCGTCCACATGCAAATGCGCTTTCAGTAAACTGCTAACTCTTCATTGGCTGTTGTGTGTCACTGTGCAAGAGTGTGTGCATTTCTGTAATTATTTCATTGTGGGGGCCAGATTTCCTCACAATGCGATGTATTTTGTTTGGTTACTTATGGTTAAGGTTAGGACTGGATCGGGGTTAAGGTTGTCATTGTTGGGATTAGGGATATGCCCATAGAAATGAACGAAGAGTCCCCATGAAGATATGGATACATGAACCGTGTGTGTGTGTGTGTGTGTGTGTGTGTGTGTTCAGTGAGGGCCTGGCATCCCATTCAGGGTGTGTGTTCCCAAGCCTCGTGCCCTGTGCTTCCTGAGATAGGCTGGCTTACCGTCACCCTGCACAGGATAAGCAATTATGGAAACAGGATGGACAGTGTAAAGACGGCGTTCCGATTGTTAACATTAAAAATAGCATGAGCTGATACAGTTACTATTCATTACCTTAATCAACAGTGAGACTGTTACAGTGCAGTAATATTTTCCTAAAAACTGCATATATAAAACTTTTTCACTCTTTCCTTTATATTCCATATGATATATACAAAAAATGCATCCAAATACCCTTTCATGGTTGCGATTTATGCTTTTATGATTCATGCTTAAATCCAGTATCTTGATACGTTTCAGATATTGCCAAGTCTCCCACCTCTGAAATGCATTAATAAATGTGCTGGAAATATTAAGTGAGAATGTCATCAGTAACTGCGATGCTTCCGTTTTAATGAGCTCTCCTCCACATCGCTTAACGGTGTGAGCATGCGACAGAACGCAATGATGCACGAGCGGGGCCCAGCAAGGACGGGATTCATCCCCATAATAGAGGAGGCCTTATTTCCCCCCCCCCCCGAAGGTCATCTGGAGGTAATGATGACTCCACAGCTGCAAACTGGCTTAATCTTCCGCTTGGGGAATTGATTTCATTTATATAAAGAGCCTGGCAAAGCCTGTTTAGGATCAATCACAGGAAACTCCAAATGTGCACTGGGTCTTGCACCCTTTCGGAATCGATGTTGACACATTGGAGCATTTTAAGTTCCACACAGGACATTTACCATTACTTTCAGCACCTGTGTCAAGTTCCTTCAATAGCATGGATATGAATTTAATTAAAACCTCCGCAGTCGTGTTGGACACGACAACTTCCTTTATGTTACCTGTGGTCAAATAAATGACTGTGTTCATGTAGGTTTTCTGTGCACTCGGCCTTAAGCCACATAGCTGCATTTGGATCATTTTCTTAAAAAGATTTCCTTCCAGTGATCGCAAACAGGATATTCCTCAGAAAACGGTGCTGCTGAAACACAAACGTGGATGAGATGTACCATACCGATCTGGCGCACAGCCTTTTCCATCGCGGACACATCCTGTTTGCCACAGAGCTCCTGGGGTGACTTGGAGCCTGGGCCAGCATGGCTGTATGCGATCAAATTACTCGTGGATGTGACCCAGCGCTGCGTTACATGTGTAAAGCTGAACTGTGGGAGCACCTTCGTATAGTAACACAAGAAGCAAACAGAAAAGCAGAGGGCTGCAAACAGAGTCACTCTGAGCTGCTTCACCAAACTCAGTTTAATCAATGGACCTTTCTAAACCATAATGGCGAATCATCATGGGTAAACGACTTAGGTCTTTAAACAACAGTTCTCACCTGTTTTTTCATCCAAGGGCCACCTGTGTCCAGATAAACATGTTTCGGCCCGCTATACATGACATTGTTTGTCATATGCGTTCTGCAATGATGACAAAAACTGCCAATGATTATTAATATAAACATATTTTAATTTGGTTACCCTGCCAAAAAATGCAATATCTTTTGAACATGACTCAAACAAGGTTTTTTCTCAGTTTATGATATTGCTCTCAAAACAGAAGATGAATGATTATGAACAAAAAAAAAACATCTAAATCTAAAACCTATTTGGCAAACGACTCTAAAATCAGAAGCCCGACAACCATTAAACGTGCACTTGAAAACGTGAAAAGACCATTCTAGGGTATTAGCCATATTAGCACAATAAAACACACGCTACAAATTTCAATATTTTTAACAATGTTTTAAAGCAGGATGAGCCCAAGTATCGATGATTCCTCGCCTTGCCCCCCCTATCAGCCTCCCCGAGAGGCACCGCGAACCAAATAGTTTGATTTTGGCTGTGAATTCTGGGATTCTGTGCGACGCCACGACCAAAACTCCAGTGCTGTTTACAACCACGAAGAAACAATATTGGTTTCTATTAAAAAAATCTTTAATAAAGCCCTATGTGCAAGGCACGATTGAAGTATATTGACATAAACAGTATTGTCATCCTATATCTTGTTTTCAAAAAACATAGATATACTGTAAAAATTCGATACAGGATAGGGTCCAGCTCTAGCCTTGGTGATGTATGTTTTTTCTACACTTTCAAATAAATTGCGTGGCTCCCCTTGGCCCCCGCTTGAAGACAGCGGTTGTAAGAGAGTCGAGCCAAAGTAATTACTGTCAGCATGGTCTAGGGCAGGACTATTCAAATCACGGTCCTCAAGGGCCGACCACTGCTGGTTTTCCAGCCTTCCTTTACCTGAGAGCCAGTTGTGAAGCCTCTGACCAATCAGAATCAGTAATTATTGAGCTAACTACCTGGGAGACTTGAAAACAAGGCCTGGATTTGGAATCGAGGGCCAGGGGGAAACAGACACACGCCTTTGATTTTTTCACCATTTCCACACCTTAGTCAGCCTGACGGCCGTCACTCTATTCAGACGGTCTGTCGCGTTCATCCTGAGCTCGACGGCTTTGCCGACAGGCGTGCTCTAAACCTGAACGCAGACGCGCCCCAGGATAACAGCACAGGTGACAAATCGTGCTGATGCGCTGTCACTGTGCTCCTCTTAATCCCTTTAATAACCTCCAGTGCAGTACCAAACATACGGTCGAGGTATTCAATTAAAAACTTTGAGATTTACCTTAAAGTGATGCTGTTTTTCTGTGTTTACATCACTGGTGATTAAAAAGTTTGACTTTTCCAACAAAAAAAAAAAAAAGACACTGGGAATGTACCAATTGCAGTGAGAAATTGAGAATGTGCAAAGAGAAGCACAAAATGTGGAGGACTTGAGGCTCATTCCCAGAATGCAATTTGATGGTCAAATTCATCAAGTCAAATGCCAGCAGCCTCGGCTCGCCATCCTTTCCTGTAGTAGGCAATTCATATGCTGTAAGACGGCACATCTGTAAGACGGCACATCTGTGACACTCTTGGACTGCGGTCTGGCCGCATGCTGGAATGCCAGGAGGTGCACATGTCACTGCCCTCAATACCAGAACAGCAAACTAGGAGCCCAGGGCAGGACTGGCCCGTCTGCTGAACTGACACCTACCATATGTGCATGGAGATCATGTCTGACTGGGTCACAATCGTGAACTAATAAGCCCATCACCATAAAAGTCTCTGACAGTGTAGTCCACGCCCTCCCACCCCAGTTAAACAGCTCACTGAGCACCATCCCACACATCAAGCCAGACAGATCGCCCCCCCCCACCACCACCACCTGTATCCCCCATCAAATGCACGCCAACGCACATGCACATTTGCATCCAGGAAGCAGAATGTAAAAGCACCGTGGATATGACATGTCTGCAGCATACAGAAGAGCAGCACTGGAGGTCTCTGCAGGCTTAGCTTCTGCGCCCCAGCGCAGACAGACAAGTCACAGCGCAGTGAAGGAAACCACTGCTCTCAGTCAAATGGTACGTTGGGGCAAAAACAAGACCAAAACCTAGCCCATTATTTGTTAAAACCTAAGACTCCATAGCTACAACTCATCGAATTCAAAGATAAGATAAATATTAAATAAATCAAGGTACGATATACTTCACTGATCCCAAGGGGGAAATAATTTCGCATTTAGCCATAAATGCTGAATACTTCTCAGAAAACCTTTTTCCCCTAGAGTACACCAATATAAACAATAGAGCAGAAAATAGAAATATTTGAATAGAAGACAGTTCCAGGTCACACCTGATCAAAGCTTTCCACACTGTGACACAGCTCCATCTTTCCTCCCAGTGACCCCATGCAGAGGACGCCCTGTGGTTCCATGTGCCACACTCTGGCCTCACACCTCCAGCACTGGGCATCATACATTCTCCTGCTTTGTCCAGACAGGTCTCCTCCGATGCGCCTGCTTTCTCCCAAAGTCCCAGGATGTATGGATCGGAGCCTGTGTTCCCTGTGCATCCTGGGATCGGAGCCTGTGTTCCCTGTGCATCCTGGGATCGGAGCCTGTGTTCCCTGTGCATCCTGGGATAGGCTCCGGCCTCATCGTGAGATTTCACACAATAACTGGTTATGGGAAAACACATGAATTGTCTAGCCTCGTCTGGCCTCCATTTTAATGGTCGGGTTATATATTCATGTCACAGAAAGAAGTTGCCTTCCTTTCCTGAAGGTACTCTCAACTCCAGCCTGTCAGATACAGCAAATAGCAGCAGCTAATTTCCAATCCTTGACACATCCTTAGGTCTCCCGGAAGGCATACACCTGCAATGCGGTTACAGCGCGATGCACTTCCTGTACAGCAGTTACAGCGCGATGCATTTCCTGTACAGCAGTTACAAACGCGATGCACTTCCTGTACAGCAGTTACAAGCGCGATGCACTTCCTGTACAGCAGTTACAAGCGCGACGCACTTCCTGTACAGCAGTTACAAGCGCGACGCACTTCCTGTACAGCAGTTACAAGCGCGACGCAGTTCCTGTACAGCAGTTACAAGCGCGACGCACTTCCTGTACAGCAGTTACAAGCGCGACGCACTTCCTGTACAGCAGTTACAAGCGCGATGCACTTCCTGTACAGCAGTTACAAGCGCGACGCACTTCCTGTACAGCAGTTACAAGCGCGATGCACTTCCTGTACAGCAGTTACAAGCGCGATGCACTTCCTGTACAGCAGTTACAAGCGCGATGCACTTCCTGTACAGCAGTTACAAGCGCGATGCACTTCCTGTACAGCAGTTACAGCGCAATGCTCTTCCTCTTCCTGACCATACACTTCACAGCACTTGTTAATCCTGAGTTTATGGCTCTTCCGCGCTACAGCTGTCGAAACACCATCCCACTGCGGTGCTCTATTTCTGCCATTCTTTTGCGGCCCCTGTGGCGCATGTTAAATGGCACCACAGACAAAAGTCTCACAGCAAAGTGCGGCATTAACCCCCCCCCCCCCCACCACCAGCCCTTTTCCATACAAGCTCATTATTGCTCACTGAGACAAACCTTCCCAGGAGATAAAAGTTTCCCCTGCCACCGCAGCCCCCAGCCCATCACCAGGCGCTCTATCTGCTCTGCAATTAGCAAGGGGCTGCTCTGACTGCGGCACACGTGGGCCATGAAGGCCTCACCACAAAAAGCAATTATTCAGACCCCCCCCCCCCCCCTTCATGTCAGTAAAGTGAGTGCATCCGTCATGGCGGCCAGGCTCCGCTCATCCGTTTGTTTGCATTTGAAGATAAAGTCGGGACTGAGCCAGGATGGCATTCAGGGCTTGGTGTACAGAGGACACCAGGGCTTGGGGCTGAGCCTGCAGACCTGGAGACACCAAAGACTCCCCAGAAGCTTGGAGGAGAAACCCAATTTCCATAGCCTCAGTTTCCCTCAACACACAAAGAGCCTCATATCTCCACACCTGTGTTTGGAGAGCACAGAATTAAATTCCACTGTCATCATCCTCATCATTACCATCATCACCAACAAGACGTTGCGAGCTAGCGGGTGTCCTGATCTCCAGGGCACCTCTTATAATAAAGTCTTGCATATATAAATAGGCCAATTCATTATAAATGTTAAACAAAAGGCGACACACCTGGGAGAGGAGCTGCTCAGTCATTAGCAGGAGCCCGGCTGACGTGTTAATCCTGCAGAAGCAGCGGTCACGGCGTGGCACCCCCCCGGCGAAGGCGCGGAAGGAGCCAGCGGGAGGGAACAGCGAGCCTGGGAAAGGCTGCTGTGCATCCAGCTGCCGCTCCCTGAAAGTCCATCGCACATCTGTAGCAGAGCGGTTAGCCAGCGTAGCATGCGGTCCACATGCCCCCGTCCTCCGTGACGCACAGTGGATTTATCAAGGATCAAGGAAGATCAACGGCATGAAGGGGGTTATTCTGCCAGTATTTACTACCACACAGCTGGTGGGGGGGGCTTCTCAGTGCCAAAGAGCTTTGGCCTTCCAGAAGCTGAACAAATGTGACTGTCAGAATGGACCGATCAATCCTTCCCCTCAACTGGCCTCTGTAGACTATCCATCCATTCATCCATCCATCTTAATTCTGCCTCTCCTGGTGGTGGCCGCAGTGGAATCTCCTCAGATCAGACCTCCTCATAAGGCCATGGACCCCAGCTCCTTCTGGAGGGTCCCCAAGAAGATCCCAAGCCAGTTGAGAGATTTGACACCTCCACAGATTCCTTAGTCCAAGTAACCCAGCAAAGATTAGCCCAAAACGGGTACTGGGAGTGATTTTGTGGGCCCACCACCCACATGATGAAAGGTGGGGGTTAGGGACAATGGCAGTGGGTAGTGAACAGGAAGGAGCCAGACCAATCAGACCATAATCATCAGAAAATTAAAAATCACAAAGAAAACAACACAGCCTAGATGCTGAGAAGACGGCACCGGCAGCATTTTTCAAAATAGTTCCCCAAACCCTCAAACCGTCCAAAGACTATTCACTGCTCCTTCTTATCACCGTCTTTGTCCGCTTACATGGACTGGAGCTAATTGCCTGTTTTACATAATGGCTGCTAGACAATAACACCACTAACTTTGCTTTTAAATCCTTTCCTTTCGAAAGCAGGAGCTGGCAGAGTGGGAATGAGCTAAGGTTGAGACACGATGACAGGGCCTGTTTGCGAAACTCACAGTTACCTGTAAGCCTCATTATACACTGAAGTCGACTAATTTCCCATCTAACAGGAGAGGAGGAGGAGGACAGAGGAAACACTTGGACATGACTGATGACGAATGACCAAGAGTCTTACGAACCCATAGAGCGTAAACCAATAAATCTCTGCAATGCTAAAAAGTCAAACATTTCAATGCGCAACATTACCTGAGAATATTTCCAAACTATGTTGTAATTACCCACAAAATCATGAAACGATTGTTATCTAATTCTTCATGGTCCATATCAACGCTGGCTCATGGCAAGGTTGGAGTCCGTCCCTGGCACAAGAGCCGTGGCAGAACTGCCCCTAAATCAGGATGCCAGGCCACAAGCGCAATCACACACTAAGGGCATCCTCAACCTTTGGACTGCAGGAGGAAGCGAGAGCAACCGGCCAGAGAAAAGAAGATGCAGATTCCACACCGAAGCAGGAACCGAAAGAGGAGTGAGGTCAGAGTGCTGCTTAGTGAGGCGGCACACAGCACACTCAAATAGTGGTGAGTGTCGCTATTCAGAGTGCTGCTTAGTGAGGCGGCGCACAGCACACTCAAATAGTGGTGAGTGTCGCTATTCAGAGTGCTGCTTAGTGAGGCGGCGCTCAGCACACTCAAATAGTGGTGAGTGTCGCTATTCAGAGTGCTGCTTAGTGAGGCGGCGCACAGCACACTCAAATAGTGGTGAGTGTCGCTATTCAGAGTGCTGCTTAGTGAGGCGGCGCACAGCACACTCAAATAGTGGTGAGTGTCGCTATTCAGAGTGCTGCTTAGTGAGGCGGCGCACAGCACACTCAAATAGTGGTGAGTGTCGCTATTCAGAGTGCTGCTTAGTGAGGCGGCGCACAGCACACTCAAATAGTGGTGAGTGTCGCTATTCAGAGTGCTGCTTAGTGAGGCGGCGCTCAGCACACTCAAATAGTGGTGAGTGTCGCTATTCAGAGTGCTGCTTAGTGAGGCGGCGCACAGCACACTCAAATAGTGGTGAGTGTCGCTATTCAGAGTGCTGCTTAGTGAGGCGGCGCACAGCACACTCAAATAGTGGTGAGTGTCGCTATTCAGAGTGCTGCTTAGTGAGGCGGCGCTCAGCACACTCAAATAGTGGTGAGTGTCGCTATTCAGAGTGCTGCTTAGTGAGGCGGCGCACAGCACACTCAAATAGTGGTGAGTGTCGCTATTCAGAGTGCTGCTTAGTGAGGCGGCGCACAGCACACTCAAACAGTGGTGAGTGTCGCTATTCAGAGTGCTGCTTAGTGAGGCGGCGCACAGCACACTCAAATAGTGGTGAGTGTCGCTATTCAGAGTGCTGCTTAGTGAGGCGGCGCACAGCACACTCAAATAGTGGTGAGTGTCGTTATTCAGAGTGCTGCTTAGTGAGGCGGCGCACAGCACATTCAAATAGTGGTGAGTGTCGCTATTCAAAGGGGCTTGTTTGCAGGACCAGACAAAGGTACATTCACTTAATGTTACTTCCTGATACACACTGTGCAGAAACACAGATAACCAGAAATTTCCATCCGTTTTCTGTACCCACTTCTCCTGCTCAGGGTTGGGGGGGGGGGGGGGGGGGGGCTTCCCAGAGCCTATCCCAGAGCCTATCCCAGAGGCTACGGGAGCACATGCCTACGGAATCTTACAAAAAATAAGCTTTATATCACACCGTAAAAAAACTACCCTATTAAAATCAACATGGTTGCAGTTGGTCTCCAAACTCATACCCCATTGAAAATCTGCAAAGTTTGAACTGAAGGCAACTGTCACGAACTGAAAAGTATCTTTAAAGATCCTGCATGGAGGAATGGTATAAGATCCCTCCCACAGAGACTCCTGATCCTATTAAACATCAAGTCTCACTACTGTTAACCTTGCAAGGAGACAATTATTTTGGGGAATAAATTTATAATTCCACAATTGTGGTTCATTCAACTGAATAATTAAGTTTAAAGTTTAAATATTACATAGCTGTGAGCCATTTGTTTCATTCATTTCCTGCTCTGGGTGCCAAAATTTTTTTGGAGGTGACTGGAAAACTAAGACTACAAACTTGTACAGATAAATTATTAATTTTTGCTATATACAGCTTTATGCATGTTGATAAATATATATGTGTAGAGAGTCAAAGGATTCAAACTGCAAGCTCAGCTGGCTTAATATGCAGATTCAGAGAACACAAGATGAAACGCATAAGCAGTTTAATTCGATGATATTTTGCCTACAAATTTCAGAGCAAGATGAAGTACCACCCGCAGCTAAAAGCGCATTACCAAGGTTTCGCTCTACATTCGGTTACCCCAGATGATCCTGCACCTCTGATTTACTGTGTGTATAAACTCTAACCTTGCAGCAGTAGATGATGCCAAAACACTCACTGATGTCCACTCAGTCTCAGCTGGGCCTCCAGTGCTGCTTTAGCCTGAACGCACCAGGAGGTTCTCCCAAAGACTGAAGCTACAACATGAGTTCTCAGGAGCGACCCGGAAAAGCCACCTTCTCCTCGTGATTAATTCTCCCGGTGCAAATTATTCTCTCTTGAGAAGCTCGACTGAGCCACATCCAGCGTATGAAAGATTAAGCTTTTCTCCACCCCCCACCTCCACCAAACGCTTTAACAAGCTGCGTTAAACTTGGAGGAACTTCGCGCTTTCGTTTCGGCGGCTGTCTGAGATGGATGAGTGGGGAGGACACGCTTCCTCCCCCGGCGGTGCAAGGAGGCTGCAGATTCTCCAGCTCAGCTCGTTACGCCACTCGACTCGCCCTGCCCCGCAAGGAGCCCCAGCGCCAGAGCCCTCCCTAACGGGGCCGGCCCACATACTCTCAGACAGGGCAGCCCCTCCTGCAGCAGACGCTGCAAACAGAAAAATGATTAAAAACAGGAAGGAAAATGCATTTCGGTCTTCAGCAGTTAAGATTAAACTTCACAGCATCTCTGCCGTGTCTCCGACTGCAAAGGTGAGTCTCATGCTGTCTATATTTCAACAGACAAACCCCGCATCGTTTTCACACTCTCTAGATGAGCATCACTGTATGACACAGCAAAACGGGACAGAGTCTGCTCTGTGGTCAGCAGGAATCAGCGCGAGTTTAGCGCAGCCTTTGTGACAGTGCTATGACTTAAGCTGACAGTGTGCATATACAAACAGCCGCCTCATGTTCACATGAATGCGTTTTCTGCATTTAGTACAATAACATGGCATGAACCCTAGTGCTGCATCATACCGTCTCGGTTTCTTGGCTACATAAAGGTGCCCAATGCTTGTTATTTTGTTTGATGACATATGAGACAGAGTTTCTGTCTGTGCAACATCTGACAACACACGGCATCTACTGCATGACGACACAGTCACAGGCCCCCGAATATGCAGGAGGACCTTCGGGCACCACTGGGGCCCCACTGGGGCGTCACTTGTTCCAATGAAATCAATAGGAATCCCCATGGCAACGCACAAAAAAACGCCAGATGACAGAAGGAGGTCAGCTCCAGATCAATTCAGCCGCAAGCTGGAGGACATGCCACACAAATGCAACGATATTACAGGAGACACTACAGAGCTTTCATCCACTTGCAATACAACGTTGTGGGTGTTTATGATACGGCCCAGATCTTCGTTAATGCTATCCAAGCAAAATCAATGACGTTGCTGCAGTTTACCACGCGAAACCATTTTCTGAGGTTTATTTATGCTCTGCCTCCCTCGCCAACATGCAGGAATCCAAAGTTAACATGTTGAATTATAAAATAATTGCTATATAATAAAATAACTATCGCGCCAAAGATGATACAGACCCACTCATTGTCATGATGTTCAGTGGGGGAGGAAAAAAGAATCGTTTTTCAGCAGTTTATCTAAGCAAGGTGCGATCAGAGGATGTAACGATCTGGGCTGGAACACCACCTCGCATTTTGTTTTATCTCATCTTTGACTGGGTGTAATTATCTGGGTACGGCTCGCCATGGAAACGGACTTCACCCGAAAGGTTGCCTACATCCACACTATTTAGTGAAATGAACATTGACAGTACCTCGGGGATTCTATGCGAAATGTTATTACACGGATACTACAATACACATAATAACACTATAGAGCGGTGTTTCTCAATCCGGTCCCTTGGGGACCAACAGACAGTCCACATTTTCACTCCCTCCCAGTTCCCTGCCAGACTGTCCATATTTTTGCTCCCTACTGGGAGCTGGAAGGGAGCAAAAATGTGGACTGTCTGTGGGTCCCCAATGACCGACTCGGGAAGCACTGCTATAGATCCATAAGGGCTTATACGACCTAGGCTTCGGTGAGCCTGAGCCCTATCCTGGAGAGCAGAGGGCAGGGAACACCCCAAACCAGGCCAGTAGACAGAAATTAATTTCATGGGGGGGGCCAGCAGGTCTTCGGATGGTGGAATGCCAGTCCATCACAGGGGGCACAATACAGAAAACTCAGACATCCCAGTTCACCCAAGCTGATGTTTTTTTTGGTGGTAGAGAGGATGAGGCCCTCTTAGATAAAGGAAGAATAGGCAAACTCCATAAACACAGAGGCAGGATGGGACTCCAGCTCCCCTGGAGACGTGATGCTGCAAGTGCTTCCCAGTAAGGCACCGCACTGCTCTGGAAAACAACACCAAACTGTGGGATAGGTCTCTGCGGCTGAGACTGGAAGGTTGCCAATTCAAATCCCATCCCTGGCAGAAAAGTCACGTCTCTGTTGGGCCCTTGACTAGGACCCCAGCCCCCCTCAAAATGCCCCAGGGTTGCCAGATAAATGTCTGTCCCTGTTCTTGGACCCCAGGCTTCGCTCTCACCTGTATGTCTGCATTTGTCTCCAAAGAGACAGCAGGACAGGAAATGCAAAAAGAAGCATGATTTCACGTTAAAAACAAAGGCCTTTTTAAGGCAGAACCAGCAGCTGTGTCCTGCTTTCCACTTCACACATTTGCCTTGTGTGTCTCACACACACAATTATGTATAATAAAGGCTGAGACTTTCCTCACTTGAAAACGTCTGATGGCCTTTATGCTAACATTGAATCAAAGGAAACAGGCTGAAAGCAGCCAGGCAGCAGGTGAGAGAGCGCCGTTACATCACAGGCGAGAGAGCGCCGTTGCATCACAGGCGAGAGAGCGCCGTTGCATCACAGACGAGAGAGCGCCGTTACATCACAGGCGAGAGAGCGCCGTTACATCACAGGCGAGAGAGCGCCGTTACATCACAGACGAGAGAGCGCCGTTGCATCACAGGTGAGAGAGCGCCGTTGCATCACAGGCGAGAGAGCGCCGTTACATCACAGGCGAGAGCTCCGTTACATTACAGGCGAGAGGGCGGCAAGCATCACAGGCGAGAGAGCGCCGTTACATCACAGGCGAGAGCTCCGTTACATTACAGGCGAGAGGGCGGCAAGCATCACAGGCGAGAGAGCGCCGTTACATCACAGGCGAGAGCTCCGTTACATTACAGGCGAGAGGGCGGCAAGCATCACAGGCGAGAGCGCTGTTACATCACAGGCCGGTGTGTCCTCCGCAGTCTGGGCTTCCTGTTTGCTGAAGTCCTCCCCGGCAGTGTGAATTTGGAGGTGCAGCTGTGCGGTGAAGCCAGATCCACTGCATGGTCCTCCTTAAGATTACCGTGGCAGCTGACAGTGGCCATCACCATCATCTTCTAGGCAGTGCTCGCAAAGGTAATCAATTACAGACAGAGGTGGAAAGTTCACATGCATAAAGTACAAATCCAGACCAAGGTATTGTTTCAACCAACTAGTTGAGTATAAAGTCACAATCACAGAGTACTCAACTGGTTGGTTGAAACAAACCCTTGGTCTGGATTTGTACTTTCTGGACCTCAACTTTCCACCTCTGTGGCTCAGAGAGCTGCTCCAGCAGCCACTTAAGCAAAACCTTATTGGGAATCGCCAAAGCTCTTCATTGGAGATCTTCATTGGTCGCATTAAAATGGATCTTCACTAAAGCCTCTTGCATATTGCTCTCCATACTTCACTTAATGGAGCTCTTCCCTTTAGTTCAGCTCTTCACTGAAGCCCCGGGACGTTTCACTGCAGCGCATTGCTGGAGATCATCTGAGCTCTTCACTGGAGGCCTTCACCAAAGACTTTTCAAGCAGCTATCCATCTGAGCTCTTCTCTTGAATGAGAACCATCTACACACCTATACTCAGCTATACAGACTAATAGACCCCTAATTCTCAGAGGGAAGCAGAGCATCAACACATTTTAGTGGACACCGCCAACAAGATTACACTTTTGCTCTTGTACACTGACGTTAAAATGTGTTGATGCAGTGCACTCATTATTTTGTCCAAAGCAATTTGTGCAAACCATGTTGAAGCTGTACAGCTCACGTTTCTAGGCATGGCTGTGCATTTATAAGAACACTGCCTGAAAGCCATCTTTACTGCAGGATAAATCACACTAGCCTTCACTGTGTTCAGTGTGACCTTCAGCGTGGTATCTGCAGCCTCCTCTGCATCCTTTAAGAGACCCATCCTGCTGGGCCCTAACATGCAAATATTTTTCATTGGAACAGGCGATATGGTAGAGAGAACTGGGGTGTAAAGTTGGGCCAATGCTGTCGGGCAGTGTTTGGCCCAAAAACGAGAAAACAATAACAAACCAATTGACCAACATGCTGATGTTCGTAAAAAGCGAACGTGCGAGAATTTCCAGGAACACGTGTGTAATTCTCGCAAGCACCAGGAAAGTGTGCAAAAGCACTTGGAGACATGGTGTTAAATTAACTCTGAGAGAAGCTGGTTTATTACCAAAAATGTGGATGTTGTCTGCGGAGACATACAGAGATACCCTGAGGACAAACACGGATCCAACGGAGGAGTGTAGAGGTTAATGGTGGTGGTGGTGGGGGGGGGCGGGGGTATCCCTGTAGACTTTTCCCTTCACCAATTCCCCTTAGCCCCCCCCCAGCAATTCTATAACTGATGAAGCAATCTGATGGGTCTATGCCAAGTGGGGAACACAGAACCGCTGAAAGATCCCCCCTCTTGAGATTTGCTATATGCCACAGGGGGGCCCAGGGATCTGCGTATGTACGTGTGTGTGCCCGCATTCGCCCGCATTTGCACATTGGCGTCTGTGCGTTGGGTGCATCAATGAGGCCCTTTCAGCACCGACATGTGTGCCGCGGTATCCACGAGAACAGAACCACCTATTCAAACACGACCGTCGCTGATCAAAATTCCAGTCTCGTAATTTGACAAAAGATTACAGTCTGTAATCTCAGATGAGCTCTGGCCGTTAGCCAGCGTTCTGCACCCGCCCCCCACCCCCCCAAAACGGCTTACGCCTGGGGGCTGCACAAAATGCATCTGTTGCCGATGTTTCCAAATGCCCCAGCCTGACCATAAAGATGACATGGCATGTAATTACAGCCCTCTCTCCCCCTCCCTCCATCTCCGCTGTGCGGCCCATTCTGTAATTCCTGAATCTCGAAGGAGGAACGCAGGCTGGTGTCACAGGGTCACATGGCAATTCATCCAGAAGACATTGGAGTCGGCTCTTTTTGCACGCGTGCAGACGATGGCGAGGTTTAACAGACAGCAGCTTCCAGACCGGACAGAGGAAACAGAAGCATGCATGAAAACAATAAGATCATCAAGGTAATCAAGACCATTTAAAAAACAAGGTCATAATCAGCCAGCAGAGTGGTGATTACTTGAGGCTTGGAAGATGGGCTGCACACACAGGTCTACTGATACTACTGCTCTTAATGACATGGTAAAGTGCGCAGAGCCCCCAGCCACTCCAGATGGGAACATCGTATCCGCCGGACAGCAGAAGCAGTTTCCCGGTGCTTAAGTGCTTCCACAGGCTCCAGTGAGGAGGGTATGGAGAACTGGAGTTTTACTGGCTCCCTAAGGGTTAAACTGGTCAGGCTGCATCCAGCCACTGAGTGCTGCCTGAATGGACACATTATATAAGTGCTTGCACAGCCTACTGGTCTCCCACTTCAATAAAAGTCAAAAAACACTCAAGAGCAGAATAAATGTTAAAACAATTTGACCAGAGCGGAACCTTCAATGGCCACCAATGAAACAAAATATTAAAAATTCACCTAAATATTTTGGGTAGGGCTCAGCTGTGACCGTGTCAACCTGCAAAATACTGAGTGTGTGCTTTAAAAAAAATAAAAGATTGACATCTGTGATTCCTGTGTGAGTCCTAAGCTTCCGCAGGCCTGTACTGGATAGATGCTTTTACAAGAGAGATGGGTATATGTTACAATATACAGAGCATTTACATCCATTCATAGAAATACACACTCCTTTTGAACTGGTTCTGATGTCATGTCCTGATTCCATGTACATTCTGTGGGAAACACACACAGGCACGTTTGTAGAGACTCAGGCCAGCCATGCTGACCGTCACCCCCACCTCCTGAGCCACCCTCGCAGTATAGCAGGGGTGCAACCTGGATGGGGTGCACGTTCATCGCAGGGCATATACACTTCAGGAAACGTAGAGGCACAAAACTGCACAACTTTGGGCTGATGAATGAAACTGGAGTAACCACAGGAAACTCGCTTAACGCATACGACGATAAGCGAGGATTCGAACCCATAACCCTGGAGGCATGCGGCAGCAGTGCTAGCCGCTGCACCACTATATTAGCATTCGACGTCGGTAGCTCTACTTTTACTGAGGCAGCAAGAAAACCAAAACCCCAGCATTAAAAACCCAAAGAAAATACATTAAACCAGAAATAAAGAAAAATGGAAAGCAGTTAAATATATTTCATAGGGCTTGACATTTTACACAGCCCATAAATCACCTGGATGAAAAAGGAGATGTGAGTATCCTAATATACACAAAACGGAAAATACAGATTAATCTGATGTAGACATTCTCCATCATAACGCTTAATGCACACTGTAAATGCTTTCCTAGAAATTAATGGATTACTAACAATGTGTAATTTCAATCAATGACATCATGACTTCAAAAGGCAACATATGCATCATCACTACTGGGCAGACAATCAGTCTCTAGTCTGCTGCGCACACAGATATATTATTGATCTGCAGATCATTAGAAGGACGTTGCAATGCTGGTAGCAGTCAGTAAGCTGGGGTTGGGGGTGGGGAACAGGATAATTATCCTTTTAATGCACTGATACAGCAGGACAAGCTGGGGGTTGGTGTTACAAATATCCAAATTAAAAAAAACAGCAGGTGGGGGCTTTGGGCGGGGCCTCATTGGCCCTCAGGGCTGTCACGCTGCCAAGGGCCGGAAGACACAGAAGCCGAAGCCAACGGGCTGCCGATGTGACACGTGAGTCTCACACAAATTCAGAAACACTCAATCAGGAAGCAATCAAATTGGAAGCATCTGTGAAATACGTGCAAAACAACAAACATGCAAGGCATTCGGATTTACTCTGGGTCTAGGTCACATCAAGACAGTACTGAATAGACATACAAGACCTGGTTTAAGCCCACTAAGAAATACTGACACCAATGCAGGAGAAAGCATGGTTATGGGCAGTGGAGAACTTCTACAACTCTCATCCATCCATTATTATTAAGCAGCTCACCGGTCAAGGCAAAACCGTATGTGCTTAGGTTATCAGCAGGGTACAGATTGGGCAGGACCCTTAGACAGCCCACACAGTCCATGTCAGAGCATATTCTTACTGACCCACCCACTGTAATGTGCCCTGTAAGGGAGACGGGGTACCCAGAGGCAGTCCACATGAACATGGGGAGAACATGCTTACGGACAGGCGACCAATGCCATCTAACAGGCACGGGGGCTTGGAGAGAGCTTTCCACACATACACACACAAACACACAGGAGGCATGAAGCAACAGTGTCCACTAATCCACCACGCCGCCCAACTACAACCTTAACACAAAATATTTAAAAAGCAAGTGAAGGAGAGTCAGAGGAATCTGTACCATGCTGCACAAACTGCCTGCCCCAAACCCAGGCGGGAAGGTCTTTTTTGCCAGCTTTTCCGGCTGACTTAACAACAAGAAAAGCGTAATATGTAGGAGTCAGGCTTTGTGGAAGTGGGAACAAAAGTCAGTCAGATGTGAAAGGGAATTGACTCGGGGTTCAAAGCTAAATGAAGCTTTGCTGTGACTCACTGGCAGGACTCGCTGCACTTAAAAAGGATGAATTCTATTCAGACTCCTCAGCGAGTCTAGCAGAGAGAGAGAAAAGGAGAATGACAGAGGGAAAAAAGGAGAGCATGAGAGAGAGAGAGAGGGAAGACAACAGGAAAGATGAGATAGCATTGTGAAATTGACAAACTCTTATCACAGTGTTTTTCAGAATGTATCTAATTTTAGCAACCTGCCTCACAAGGTGGAAATTACAGCGTAAGTGGTGAAACGCTACAACGATCGCCACAAAGCTATTTACCTCACCTCTAAACTCCGTGTCAAAGCACTGTTACATTTCCATTACTTCGTTATTCGCTTTATTAAAACACCAAATCAAAATACACAACCCCCAGGCAACAACACAAAATTCACATTTACACAAGGGCATCTTCAATAACTTAGTCTCATGTGGCCTGACACAACCAGGTCAGATCAGGGATAGTTTTTATCATATTGTGGGGGGTGGCTTTGTCTCTTGTAAATCAAATCCGATGATCTGCTAATCGCCACTGCTGTGATCATTGTCGTTGCCATGGCGCGTTCATTGGAAGGTTCCTGGCTCCCACCTGGTCTGATATGGGCGTCCTGTAGACACACAATATCTGACCTCTGACGATCGCAGAGTAATTTCAGAACCCACAGATGCTCACTCTCCTTTCAGGACCAGAACCCTTCAAGCCCTGTTCCGACTAGCTCATATGAACTTGGCAGCAATTCAAGGATCCAGTCCATCTGATCAGGCAGCATTGATACCTGAGGTCAGACCTCCTTTCCACATATATCTTCTGCAACTTGAGGAGTTTTAATGAAGTCATGTATAGTTCAGCATTATCGGTATCTCCTACCCACCCAATATGAAGGAAGCCATCAATCAAGTACAAAGCTCAGAGTATCTGTCCGAAGGCCTTTGACGGACCAAATGGCACGTGTTTCCCCTGCAGCTGAGCACGAGCCCCCACACTGACAGTCACTGGTTGGTCTATATCAGGAGCCCCGAGAGTAAAGGTCAGGCCAGGGTCTCAATCCCTGTCCCACAGGGCCTTGCGGCCCAGTCAACGCAACCATAATACCCAACTGTCAGCAAATACCCAAGGTTCCCAGAAGAGCGAGTCTGCATGGATGAGCTTAACTACTCCTATCTAGGGGGTCCCACAGGTTTTATTGATGTAAAACCCAACTTAAAACAAATGGAGAGAGACAGAGAGGGAGCCGGCTCTGAACAAAAGCCATTTAGATGAGGAAGGAAGGGTACCCACAGCAGTGACTACTGTCCCGTGAAGAGTGTGAGGGGCAAGGTAAAAGTCTGCAAACAAACTGGTATAATCTGAACCACCATCCAGCGTGGTTCATCCACACACCACAACCGATTCACCAACAAAGACCCCACTGACCAACCACATCTGCAAGGCCATAATTCAAGAGCTCCCCATGCGCCATGTGAAAGTATGACCTATCGGCATTCTGCCTGCCTCAGTCCTGAGGCGCAGCAGGAGGAAAGACTCACCTTCGGTGGGCAATGGCACGTGGTCCTCACGGGCACAGGCACTGCTGCTGGAGCAGAGTGTGGCGTTCCTCTCTGGTGGGCCACAGGCCCGGTCCCATCCCGATCCCAAAGGGAGCCTCTGCAAAAGGGGAAATGGGCAGGATTGACACACATGGTCCTGAGCAAGTGGCAAACTCATGGGAGTAAGGATGCCATCCAGGGCTGGGTTCAGCGAAAAGGCAGGGCTACAAAAATATCAAATGGGAGCCATCTGCTGATATCGTCCTCACTTATCATTGCCAAGGGTGCAGCTTGACCCGAGCCACATCGAGTTGCCTGCCAGGTAGTTCCGTGTGCGGCTGAGTCATGGGGGAGCGAGAAACCCCGCTGTCAAAAAACGACCAATCGGTACCCTCCAGGGAAAGGGAACCTCCTTCTCACTTTGGGCTGTGCGGGATTAATGTATCACCAAAACACCAGGTGTCACCGAAGTCGAGCCGAAGGTGAGTTGTAAATGATGGCAGACTTAATTTTGCTGCAAGGACGGAGATCACACCATCTGCACTGTTGCCGAATTGAGCGGTACTTTTTACGAAGTATCACAGCTTCATCTCCAGGGCACTGAATGAGCAACAGCTAAAAGACTGACGGGAAATTGGCTGCTCGCTCACAGAGTTTGTTTGCGGCTCATCTGTAGCGCTTAGAAGATGCAGACACCAGATAAGCCGTGGACAAAAGGAGCCGAAGGACGCACGAGAGATTTAAGGCACCGCCAGGAAGTCTGGCCCTGCAGCTTTTGCAGCTATAAACACATCAAATTCTCCCATTGAGACTACTTAAAAGGCAAAGGGGTGGACAGGACAGGGTTAACGGTCTACTTTAGAGGAAAACTTCGGGTTTCTAAGTCGTGCAAGAGTCCCCCAGCTCTCTCTACTGTGTCTTTGATGGAAGGTGGAAAAACTGAGTTATCCTTGTCATTGCAGCCGTAAAAGAACACACATAGGCAGCCAGGGACTATGGGTATCTGAGTTGAAAAAATAATAATAATAAAAAAAAACCCCAAAAACTAAGATTCTTGTGAAAATTAGTATTAGAGAGAAATTAATCTGAGCTGCACAAGACCAGCATATTTGAGAGGTAGGTAGCATCAATATGACATTTACACAGTCTGCTGGAAAGGTTCAGGGGTGAGACCCACCGATATCAGGTGCAGTCTCATGTCGTCACGGTTACAGCGAATATTTTTCCACCAATGTGACAGACTGCACCCTCACCGCTGCAGCATAGTGGGCTTGCATTAATGAAGTCACCCTACAGGCGAAGCACCAAATGCACTGGCTCTAGAAAGTCCCAGGGAAACTGAGGTGTAACTGAGCCCCGCATTAGGGTGCGCCAACCTCCATGACGTCGTATGCTATCGCTCTGTCAAATGTCAATGATACCCGCTTATGGATTTGTGGGGTCTGAGATGCTACATGATCTGGCTGCCACTTCATTTGAAAAGCTGCGCCTATTTCTCTTACACTTCATTTAAGGGAAGAGGACCAAGAGAAGACCAAAGCACAGTCATACCTGTCATTCAGGATCCAGGAGCATCACTGCCTATGCTAGGTAGAGATACCACGGCCAATGAGCATCTATGCGATGCGTGCAAGACAGTTCAGGTGCTACTCTCCTGTTCTCTGTACACAGGTGTTTTGAGGTGTTTACAACCACAGCAGGTCAGAACCACTGCTGTCAATTCAGTAGGTTCAACTAAGATAACAGAAAATGATGAATGATCATGATCTGAAAATGAGGTGGAAGGTTTTCACCTGTAATCTGGGGCTAGGAGCCGCTCCAGAGGCAATTTCAGCACTGTTTGAGTAACAGTGAAACCAAATACGGCTGTTAAACAAGCACACAGCCTTAGGGCCAAATGTCATTAACGGATGTGTCTACATGAGATCTCCTGCTCATCAAAAAACGGAGGTCGGTTAGAAGAGACACTTCATTTGCACAGCGGGTGAAACTCCAGTCCAACATGGCTGTTCAGCACTACATTGCTTCAATTCCGATCAAAGGTCCCTGGCCACTAACAAAGCTCTAAAGGTCTGCTGGTGATCTTAGGCGGCCTTCACACATGCGTATGTGTGTGACTGGAGTTCATGTGGCTCCTCTCCACTTCTACCTTCCAGTAGTTATTCTGCTAAAAAGAAAACAGCAGGGCTCAACCCCTTGAAGCCCTTATTCTGCTCTGTTTGAACTGCATCAAAATAATAACCACACCATAGAAATTATAGCATGGCTATATCGGAAGGCGACTGCCATGACATGGGCTTTACCACACATCTCAGAAGGTGTCCACACGGCCAACAGGGTGAGAAAGCTGCTCCCTCAACTTTCTTCCATGAGAAGGCAAAGGTATAATAAAATGATCACATAAACAAAAACAGGCACTCTGGACAGTCTGGACAACATGGAGATTTTCTCACAATCCGACAAACAACCTGCCACTAGCAGCAGCCAATCAAATTGAAGACAGCCAACTGAAAGCGAGGCTCTCAATCAAGGGGGCCGTCCACTCCTCCTCACATTGCCTGGGAGAAACTGTTCATCAGCCAGAGAGCGACGTGACACATGCAAATCTGCACATTAAAGTCGCTCGGCACTCCAAACAGGCCAGCTTTTATACCCGGGGAGTTTCATAAGAGTCCTGACAGCACGGACAGCCAGCGCCCTGGGGGCAAAAACAAAAGGGGGACATTGTCTGCCGAGAGGCTCCGTCCTGGTCACCGCCGGCCAGACTTCCTCCTCTCTCCTAACAGCTGCGTCGCTGACGTCATCGGCAGGCTTTGTGGAGGAACTAGATTACCTTTCAGAACGTGTCTCGTGAACACCAGCGCATTTCCCAGCGAGCGCCTGATGCTTTTTGGCAAGCAACCTTCTGCCGAAACCAATACTGGATCACAAAAAGCAGGAAGGAGTGAAAACACATGCTGCACATCAAAAAAAATCAAGCATGGCGATTTCAAAACTGATGGACACGGGCATCTATCAGCACACCCCCCCCCCCCCCAGCCAAAGACAGAGGAGCACAGGCAAAACCACAACCAGAACCAGCACCAGACACCTGGCGGCAGTGCCCACTAAACCAGCCAACGAGAACTTGCAGGCCAGTGGTCCGCGACAGATGCCTGCATGGCTCCTGCCTCCTTACGTGGGGATTAGGGATGGGAGAGCAGGGATGGGAGAGCAGGGATGGGAGAGCAGGGATGGGAGAGCAGGGATGGGAGAGCAGGGATGGGAGAGCAGGGATGGGAGAGCAGGGATGGGAGAGCAGGGATGGGAGAGCAGGGATGGGAGAGCAGGGATGTGAGAGCAGGGATGTGAGAGCAGGGATGGGAGAGCAGGGATGGGAGAGCAGGGATGGGAGAGCAGGGATGGGAGAGCAGGGATGGGAGAGCAGGGATTTCCACGCTAACAAGCCCACAGGAGTTTGTCCCCCCTGCACCCCTCCCACTCAGGCTACCACGTGCTGGAATTTCATTACAATGGAACAAGGTGCCACCTGGGGCTTCCTTAATTCCCCTCGATGAGGCTTAGGCCAGACCCTCCGCCAGGCCTGATTCCCTGGTCTCCGAGCCAGACGCCCCGAGATCCTCTTCAGTCCACCGCCACGTTCGTTTGCCTTCGTTCCGTTCAGTGTTGTATGGCGTGGCTGCTCACGTGGGCTGCGAGCCTCGGGGACTCAGCCACAAAGCAAAACCCCAGAACAGATCTGCTGCTGCGAAACGAGTCAAGAGCATTCGGTTATTCCCGGGGGCCAAACGGAGACATCCACAAAACAGCCAGCGGGCAGCAGCTGGGCGTTTAGCCGTTTAGCTATACGGCACAAAGCCTCGCGTTTGCCGGCACCTGTTAACAGCAGCGTGCAAGACAGAAGCTGAATCTCAAAATGCCGCTGAAAAGAGTTTAGAAGGAGTGTGACTTAGTTAAAGACAAAGACCCGAGGATGTCTCATCATCTTTCTGGTACCTCTAAAAGAGGCTCTCTCCAGCGACATCAGTTTTCTGATACCTCTAAAAGAGGCTCTCTCCAGCGACATCAGTTTTCTGATACCTCTAAAAGAGGCTCTCTCCAGTGACACCAGCTTTCTGATACCTCTAAAAGAGGCGCTCCAGTGACATCAGCTTTCTGATACCTCTAAAAGAGGCTCCCTCCAGTGACACCAGCTTTCTGATACCTCTAAAAGAGGCTCTCTCCAGTGACACCAGCTTTCTGATACCTCTAAAAGAGGCTCTCTCCAGCGACATCAGTTTTCTGATACCTCTAAAAGAGGCTCTCTCCAGTGACACCAGCTTTCTGATACCTCTAAAAGAGGCTCTCTCCAGCGACATCAGTTTTCTGATACCTCTAAAAGAGGCTCTCTCCAGTGACACCAGCTTTCTGATACCTCTAAAAGAGGCGCTCCAGTGACATCAGCTTTCTGATACCTCTAAAAGAGGCTCCCTCCAGTGACACCAGCTTTCTGATACCTCTAAAAGAGGCTCTCTCCAGTGACACCAGCTTTCTGATACCTCTAAAAGAGGCTCTCTCCAGTGACACCAGCTTTCTGATACCTCTAAAAGAGGCTCTCTCCAATGACACCAGCTTTCTGATACCTCTAAAAGAGGCGCTCCAGTGACATCAGCTTTCTGATACCTCTAAAAGAGGCTCCCTCCAGTGACACCAGCTTTCTGATACCTCTAAAAGAGGCTCTCTCCAGTGACACCAGCTTTCTGATACCTCTAAAAGAGGCTCTCTCCAGTGACACCAGCTTTCTGATACCTCTAAAAGAGGCTCTCTCCAATGACACCAGTTTTCTGATACCTCTAAAAGAGGCTCTTTCCAGTGACACCAGCTTTCTGATACCTCTAAAAGAGGCTCTCTCCAGTGACACCAGCTTTCTGATACCTCTAAAAGAGGCTCTCTCCAGTGACACCAGCTTTCTGATACCTCTAAAAGAGGCTCTCTCCAGTGACACCAGCTTTCTGATACCTCTAAAAGAGGCTCTCTCCAGTGACACCAGCTTTCTGATACCTCTAAAAGAGGCTCTCTCCAATGACACCAGCTTTCTGATACCTCTAAAAGAGGCTCTCTCCAGTGACACCAGCTTTCTGATACCTCTAAAAGAGGCTCTCTCCAGTGACACCAGCTTTCTGATACCTCTAAAAGAGGCTCTCTCCAGTGACACCAGCTTTCTGATACCTCTAAAAGAGGCTCTCTCCAGTGACACCAGCTTTCTGATACCTCTAAAAGAGGCTCTCTCCAGTGACACCAGCTTTCTGATACCTCTAAAAGAGGCTCTCTCCAGTGTCTGATGTGGGGGGTAAAAACAAAGGGATGGATGTGAGGTTACACCAAGGACACGCAAGCGCTGCTCTTGTCAGTGTTCCTGTAAAATGGCATGCGCCTTTGTGGGGCAGTGTGCGTGTCTGACAGCAGTGTATTACCGCAGAAAGAGTCCTAATGCCAAGTTCAGACAGTTTGGGGGGGGGGAAACGGGGGGGGGGGGGTTCTGCACCCAGCTCGCACCTCCCCCACCCTCCCTGCTATTGTGGTACTCGATCTCAGACAAATTTAATTTAGCCGCGCCGCGTATTCCCCAGTGAGGGCCTTGGGAGTGGGGGGGGGGGGGGATCTGCATCTCAGCTCCACACTGAGGGACACTCTCAGACTGTCACTGAGGGGGGAGGATCTGCAGACTGCAGCCTCAAGGCACCAGACACCACTTAACATTAGCAAATATGGACAGCGTGAGAGTAATCTGTGCCTGGCGACTATGCACCCCACCAAATGCCAGTCAAGCCGCCACGGGGGTGGGGGAGGGGGAGTGAGATCGGGTTTGAGCCACGATGGGGCTTCTGATTGGGTCTGAAGCCTCGGGACACGCCAGGTTTGGGCCACATTCTCACCCCGTCACTTGAAATCGCTTGCATACTTTGAATGTGTTTCCATCAAGGCCCCGTTCCTACTACAGTGCCAGCCATTCCTCAGCATCTCCTACCAACAGCACACACTTTGCAGCACGCGCTGGAATTTGAATTTGAGGATAGAGAAATTTAAATGGCAAATCGCTTTAACAATTCCCATTGTTCTTAACCACCTGCTCGAATACATATCTTTAATAATTCATTTAAAGAAATTCAAACCCTTGCCTGGTTTCCCAGGTGCACAGCAGTTTTTTTGAAGAGTAACACGGCAAAGAAACGGCGTCATTGCCACGATCATCAGAAGTCGCTCAGGAGCTCGGATGTGCTCCTGCCCTGATAATCCCCACAAAACACATGGTGCACAATACAGGAGGCCCCCCAGACAAGAAAGAGGACACCAGCGCATCCTTCTTTACATTTTTTTTCTTTTAAGAACAGCTGCCTGATTTCAGCGATAACATCTCACAGCTGAAAGGAGATAACTGAAAGCAGCAGGCTGGAAAAGAGGAAAACAGCTGTAAGGAGCGGCCATCTTTGTTAGGAGCGTGACGGAGACAGAGCCAGAGCGCATGGCAGTGATGCTGCACGCTGCAAACCCGCAGCAGCGAAGGAGGCATGCGGCGTAAAGGGGGACTGGGGTGCAGCCGTGTCTTGGGACTGTTTCAGAAATCCAGAAATTCTGAAATCCTACCTGGAAAATGAACTTTAAATCATCTTAAAGTGTGCTGGGAAAATGAACAACTGGGGGGGGGGGGTGCTCAGAGATGCACAGACACCATCAGCATGTCTGAATGCACCCCCTCCATGCGGTTTACAGAAGTGGGGCCAGGTGTGTGGGGTCAGGTGACCCGCATGGGAAAACTCCTTCACGCTCCATCAATAAATGACATGCAGGGGATGGCAAATCCCCCCCCTTCTTATCATGAGTCAAACACGTCCGTTGCGATCTGTAAACACTGCATTAATGCTCCGGGGCCAGAGCTGTTTAGACAGGCTGCAGCGAACCCAAGGCACAACAATAATGCAAAATCAGACTGCAAAAGAAATCGACAGAGCCATTCCTGTAAAAAGACAACTAAAGGCGGTGTGTGTGTGTGTGTGTGTGTGTGTGTGTGTGTGTGTGTGTGTGTGACATGACATTCTCTCCCTACCTACATTATTACTAATGCAGAGGGAATTTGAGAGATCCAGAAGCCAGGAAGCAGCAATAAGCCAAACAAGTCAGGGACAATGAGATTAAGGTCTTCCCCAGGAGGGTGGGCGTGCAGCCCTGTTTAAAATTAGCCTCTCCCAAATTCCCTCTCATTATATCAATTACACAGCGGGGCAGGCCGGGGGAAAAATTGGAATTTCACAGGCAGCCCCTGGGAACAGCAGCCAGGCGCGCGTGCAGCCCCAGGTCAGAGGTCAAGGGCTCTGGAGGTGGCAACACGTCTCTCAGAGCCCAGCGGGGGTACAGCAGCCCGACCCGGGAGGAGATCCATCTGAAAATCAGTCTGCAGGGAGACATCCGACATTCAGGCAGGATAATGGTCGACAAGGTGGCGTCTCCGTTCCTGCTGGAGCACACAGCTGTAGTGACACCACCCGACTGTCTGAGAAACATGTCTGGAAAAATGCAAAAAAAAAAAAAAAAAAAAAAGTGCCAGAGCAGTGCTTAGTAACACAAAGACGATAAACCTTGTGACTAAGGCGCAGTGAAGGCTGCTTCTGTGCTCTGTAATCTACATGTATTATTTCAGAACACCCTGTACATCTGTTCTGGGGGATCCACACGTTTATTCCGTGCCCGGCTAAAAAAAAAACAAAAAACGTCCACTTGGGATAAAAATGAACCTTCCCGTTAAATTCATTCACTGAACTGGAAACTCAGAGGTCAAGGAAAATCCCATTAAAGCTACCTGTAATTTTTAAAAATGACAGGCCCACCCAAAAGAGCAGCCATTTTCTGGCCTAATAAGCATAATCCAATAATGCATTGTCTGAACACAGCTTTAACACACACTTACGTGCATTAACCTATGTCTGTTTATGTTGAACAAAATCCAGTTTCATTCAAAGGAGAAAAAAATACTGAAAAACAACAATTATTTGGAGGTTATGCATTTTCCCAAAACGCTTATCCACTACAGGGTCTGGGTCAGTATGGTGTCCATGGCAGTCAGCACCACGTACCATGTAGGGGACACCCAGGCCAGGATGCAAACATGTCCAACAGAACTGGGGGGGCAAGTACCACCCATGAGCCACCATGGCACCTTTGTACTTCCTCTTTTGAAGCCATAAACCAACAAAGCTAAGAGGAAGTACGGCAAAACGTACTGTTTCACGCTACATTAACGGAGGTCAAGCCAACTCCCCATGAGGCTGGGGGGGGGCAGACAGGAGCGCGTGTTTTGTCCGGCTCCTCAGAGAGCCCCAAACTCCTTTATCACCACCCTGGCACAGAGCCAAGGCCAGGACGCGTGACAGGGAGGGAGACCGTGTTCCACCCGCAGCGATTTACAAACAATCACTGCAACCCCCACCGGGACAAACATGAAAAACTGACCGGGCTTTTCGGGAACGCAAAGTGAAGGGCGGCGCAGGAATCATGAGCGTCGCAACATGGACGCGCTGCAGGATCTTGGGTTCCTAACTCGGGCCCGAATCACTCGAGAAGCTCCAGCACGAGCTGGAACGGAGACTCCTTATTGGCTGGGCTGGCCAATCACAGCAGGCGGCAGGAGAGGGGCACGGAGCTGGGACGCCACCCACATGCCTTGACTCTCCACACCTGTTCTGACTCATAGATTCCAAAAAAGCCAACAAAATGAGTCCCAGTCACTGACACTCAGGTAAAAATGGATGCGAGGAAGATGTAAAGATGACCCAGCATGTATCCCCACCGCCTTGCACCCTTCAGGCAAACACCCCCTTCGCCATGGAAGAGCTATGCGAAAAATCTGCCCGTTCAGGGTACAGAGCCCCACACGCGGCATCACACCAGAGCAGGAAATGCAAGGCCACTTCTGCTTCAGCCAACAACTCAAAAGCCCCCCCTCGTTTTCCGGAACAGATAATGTGGGGGGGGGGGGGGGGGGACTGAGCGGCTGTACGAAGCTGTACATGTCGGACCTGCAACGAATAGGTTTTGATAAAACTGCATGAGGACGAGATGCACCAAGAACATCTGCTGCTGTCAGACTGCGGCTCAGCACGAATCCAGCTGGAGAATCATTTAACACGGAGATTAATGTCCACACCGGACACCAGGCTACAAAGTGGGCACCCGAAATAAACAGCGCCCCCCATGTGGCTGGATACCTACACACTGCATGCTATCCCTGGATCTGCATGAGGGAGGGGGAGTTCCCACACTCTCCGTGACCAGGACCAAGAAATCTCGATCTCACTGGGACAGATGATGGAGGTCATTTGGGACAAATGATGAAGGTGATTTCCCTGGGAGTCAGTGAGAGACACCGGGGATGGCTTGGGGGGTGGGGGGCCGGGGGGGTCCACTGGATTTCAATTAGGAGCTCATTAGGTATGCATGAAGGACTGACCCTCCCATGGCCTCTCCTGGGGTGTGGTCAAGTGACCCTGACCTTGAAAGAGTGCTCCCCCACCAAACAGCCCTGAAAACAAATCTCACTGCTTCCCTCTCACTGAAAGGGGGGGGGGCTGCTCTCTTCCTGTCTCATTGTTCTGATTGCCCTGAAGCTAAACTGGAAGATTAGGGCCCGCGAAGCCTGACAATAAAGGGGACGGGGCCTGGACCGGTCAGCATCCAACACTAAAGACAGCCGGAGCCATCCATTCCCTCACCAGCATTAAAAATCACAAGGATTATGCAGTTGCTGACGCAAAATGTTATTATTAAACTCGCAAGCCAGGCTCAACTTTCACGTTACTTAAAAACTATAAAAACTAAAGGGGAGTTTTCGGTAAACATTATGACCCTCTGCTGTCCCACAGCACAACATCTGTATCGATATTAGGCAGATGTAAACACACACAGATACATTACAGTATGTACGGTATACACAGCCATATAGCCCATACACAGCCATATAGCCCATACACAGCCATACAGCCCATACACAGCCATATAGCCCATACACAGCCATATAGCCCATACACAGCCATATAGCCCACACACAGCCATATAGCCCATACACAGCCATATAGCCCATACACAGCCATACCGCCCATACACAGCCATACAGCCCATACACAGCCATACAGCCCATACACAGCCATATAGCCCATACACAGCCATATAGCCCATACACAGCCATATAGCCCATACACAGCCATATAGCCCATACACAGCCATACAGCAGTAGCACAATGAAGCCTTTCTGCAGCCCGACTCTCATGCTAGTGTTAGGAGGCTGGCCCTGCTCCATGTACCCATTTCAGGCAGCCTGTGGGACAGACACTTCACTTACCAAGAGTAAACATTCAGTTCTGCGGAATCTGACTCCTTTAACATTCTCTTATATAAGATGCTCTTGTACTTTATGTTCCATGAAAAACTGTTACGGCACCTATTTTATAACACGCTGTCATCCCAGGGAGGTAAACAAGGTGCCGAGATGCAGGCCGCAAACAGAAAACTTTTCTGTATTACTTAACACTACAGGTCCCATCTGACAAGCCAAAAAGACAAAAACGCAAAAATAAAATTAAAATTAAAAAACGTGGTAACCGCCTTTTATTCTTCCTTTACACTTTGACAGTGTAAAGCGCAGCAATGCAGGTTCAGCAGCCTCACACCTTCAGGGCTGAGGGTTCGATTAATGCTCCAGGCTCTGTGTCAAGTTTTTATATGCGATCCTTGTATTCATACAGGATTCCTCATGCAGTCAAAAAAAAAAAAACCTTCACGATTTAGATGACATGGTACCTCTAAATCGCCTGTAGCGTGTGATTCCGTGTCTGTATGCACGTGTGGCTTCCCGTCCAGGGTGCCTCCTGCCTTGCGTTTCCTGATGACAGGATTCCCGTCACCCTGCCGATGACGGACGGATCAAATGTGCACATCCTCAGAGGAAGCATTTCCACACAGCTCGAAAATAAAGCATTTAACCAATCAGGGGCTGCCACATCAGAATGGCATGTTCGAACATGATCTGTGGCCCGGGAGTGAGCTGAAAGCTGGAAGTCTCAGGTCGGGCCAAGGATGACAACAGCATGTCCCGGTACACCATGAAAAGATCTCATTACAACAAATATAGACTAAAGCATGCAGAATCGCAATGGATAAATGCGGAAGTGGGAAACAGGTCCCTCCCACTCCCCAAGTCCGGCATCCATCTCTGCTTTCGGGTGATATTTTTTTTAAAAAAAACACACCGTCGTGGGGGTTAAGTGTGAACGAGGATGAAACCCAGGAGTCAGGAGTGAGGCCCGGCGTGCCCCCATCACTCGGACACACCAGACAGAGGCGACCCAATCAGAGTGGGCCGGCGGCTGCGTCACTCCCCCATGGGTGTGGACAAAGAGGAGAGGGCAAAACAGCAAACAGAAACTGCTCCTGCTCTTCCTCGCATAAACATTTAATCACAAAGACATTTCCCTCTGCCTTTCATCCCATCTTCATTTCATTTGAACCCCATTCATTTAATCCTAATAACCATCTTGTGTTCCCCAAGCAGAACTAGGACAGAGATTCAAATTGCACTGAAGGTCTGTGGTATTTCTGCGACATCCTTCTCAGATCCCACACGTTCGGAACGCCACTGGGATCCGCCGGACTCCGGGCCAAGCATAGGGATGGGCGTGTGTCTGAGAGCCGACGCCCCCTGGTGTCCCTCTAGTCCAGGGAACGGCATCCGAAAACAGAGCTCTTAAGAAGCACGTGGCTTTGGGAGTGTCCGCGACCTTAGCGCTTTAGTCAGGGTCAGGAATGTGGAGAAGCTGGGGTCGGCATGACCCCCCACCCCCCCTCAGCCGGGATTCTGCTGAGGCCCACCTGCCTGCTGCAGTCAAACCCGGGGCGAGGTCACCGTTGACACCTCTTCCCCCGCACCCATCCCTGGTCAGCAAAGACCTCCAAACAAAAACAAAACCTCAGAAACAGACGTATAATGTGACAGAGGAGAAGCCATTGTTCTCCCCCGGATCTGCATCACTAGAATTGCAAATCATGGGTGGTGGGGGGGTGGGGGGGGGGGTTAATTACCCCAGACGATTGTTAAATGCATGCTAATGTCAGCACGAGATGCTCACTGCCGAAGCTCGAGCTCCTCTCCCAGCCCCACCCCCCTCCCCTTCGCCCCCCCCTCCCCACCACTGATGTGGGAGTCAGATCTGGGAGGCCGATCGCCATCCACTGAACAAAAGCTCTTTCACAAAGCCTTGGAGCCGTTACATCTGTTTATCCTTATTCCAGAAAATATCGGGCGGGGGGGGGGGGGGGGGGTGAAACATATCACAGAGCAGTCAAAAACACTGAGGACGGGTGTGTGGGGGGGCAGCCACAGGAGCTGCCATGGATGAGGACAGTGGATGAGGACAGTGGATGAGGACAGGAGGCTCTGCCAGTATCTGAAGGCCGGTAAATAAGGGGCACATTCATCGGCGGAGCTGCAGCACTCAGTGCCGCTTTCTCTCTCTCCTGCAGTGTGACCACCGCAAACCACAGCATCCAAGGTTACGGTACCGGGAGGCCTGGGAAGATGGGTCCTTTCATTTCTCCACATCTCTGTCAACGAAATCTACCTCCTTGAGAAGACGAGGATGGGTAGGCACAGAGAGCGACCCCGAGTAAAAGGGGAAAAAGACAGCCGTCCCAGCATGCCTCTGCAAGGCACGGACCCCCGCAACACGCTCCAAAGGGGGCCGGAGGAGCAGGCGGCGAAAGCATCAGCAGGTGGGCCGCCAGCCGGCTCCACAGAGGGAACCGAGCACTTTCACACACCCCAGAGACTCGGATGAGAGCCAGCGCTGGCATTGGGCCCATGTCCTCATGCCCCTCCATGTCTCCTTAACCCGCAATGGTAGCAACCCGTCTGATCAGTGGAAAGGAAGGCTGGTCGGGATGACATCACAGCATGAGTTCACCGTGGATTACAGTACAAAATATTACCTTCATGGCATAATAAAGACAGCCCAGCTTCAGGGGCGATTAACATACAGACAGGAGGCTGACTGGTCAGCTTCTGGGGCAATTAACATACAGACAGGAGGCCGACTGCCCAGCTTCAGGGGCGATTAACATACAGACAGGAGGCTGACTGGTCAGCTTCAGGGGCAATTAACATACAGACAGGAGGCTGACTGGTCAGCTTCAGGGGCAATTAACATACAGACAGGAGGCCGACTGCCCAGCTTCAGGGGCGATTAACATACAGACAGGAGGCCGACTGGTCAGCTTCAGGGGCAATTAACATACAGACAGGAGGCCGACTGCCCAGCTTCAGGGGCAATTAACATACAGACAGGAGGCCTACTGCCCAGCTTCAGGGGCGATTAACATACAGACAGGAGGACTACTGCCCAGCTTCAGGGGCAATTAACACACAAACAGGAGGCCAAATGCCCAGCTTTAGGGGCAATTAACATACAGACAGGAGGCCTACTGCCCAGCTTCAGGGTGATTAACACACAGACAGGAGGACTACTGCCCAGCTTCAGGGGCAATTAACACACAAACAGGAGGCCTACTGCCCAGCTTCAGGGGCAATTAACAAACAGATAGGAGGCCGACTGCCCAGCTTCAAGGTGATTAATACACAGACAGGAGGCCGACTGCCCAGCTTCAGGGGCAATTAACATACAGACAGGAGGCTGACTGCCCAGCTTCAGGGGCAATTAACATACAAACAGGAGGCCGACTGCCCAGCTTCAGGGGCAATTAACATACAAACAGGAGGCCGACTGCCCAGCTTCAGGGCAATTAACATACAGCTACATGTTTCATTAAGATGAGCGAGATATGTGGCTTTTTAATTGTACGTTTGTTCGAGCCTAGCAGGATATCGACATCTGTGGCCCTTGAGCGAGCTCTTTAACCCCCAGCTCCATGGGCGCCGCTGCAGGTGGCTGCCCTTCACAGCCAAGTTTGCCCTCATCTACATATGTGTCTGTGTGTCATGAAGAGCAGGATGGGGTAGGCGAAAAGAGAATTTACCCACAGGAAAATCATTATTACTACTTTTGGCAAAGAAATACTTAGAATTCCCCTGTCCAGATACCAATAACAAGTTAAGCAGGTAGGCTGCTCATAAACACGACAACAACTTCTCAAGCTTTCCTTCGACCTGCCGTCTGGTCAGAATGTCCCTCCAATTTAAGACCCTTGGAGAGGGGAGTACCTGAGAAACTGGATCATGGCTCAGAGCTTCCCGTCATTCATCCTAATACTAGATATACTTCTGACAAATGAAAAGGGAGAAGCGAAACATGTTTGAGAAGAGCGCAGGTGCCTTTATCCTGAAGCGGGAGGCAGCCATGCCAAAACATCAGCGTGAAAAGCAGTACAAAAACACCACAATCTCTACGCCATTTCCCTTTTAGCAGGTAGGATCTAAAAGGTACAGAACAAGATAGGAAAACAGGAAACAAACACAGCCATTTGTGCAAGAGACTCTGGCTGACAGAGGCGGCCAATTCTGAGAGAGGATTTGAAATTTGTACAGTGAAGTACTTAAACTGCGCAGCCCTTCCCCCCCACCATTGCTGCCAGAATGCTGCTGTCCCTCAGTCTCATGCAGGTTGGGGCAGGCTGCTCCTATACCGTGCACAGACGCATCCCCGTCACGGTCCCCTCCTCCCCACCCTGCCAGCACCGGGTGACACGCCGGCACCACCAACGAACAGTGTAGGATCAGACTTGCCTACAGAGCCTCAAGAAAAGCAGGAAGTGGCCATCGTCAGTCGATGGGAGCCAATACACTCGGCTGGATATCTCACCCTCCAGACCCCAATGTGCAGGACTCTTTCCCCCTCTGGTACCCCGTGAGCGGGTCTCTCTCCCCCTCTACGGCCCCCGTGTGTGGGTCTCTCCACCCCTCTACGGCCCCGTGTGCGGGTCTCTCTCTCTACCTCTCTGGGTCCCCGTGTGCGGGTCTCTCTCTCTACCTCTCTGGGTCCCCGTGTGCGGGTCTCTCTCTCTCCCTCCCTGGGTCCCCGTGAGCGGGTCTCTCTCCCTCCCTCCCTGGGTCCCCGTGTGCGGGTCTCTCTCCCTCCCTCCCTGGGTCCCCGTGTGCGGGTCTCTCTCCCTCCCTCCCTGGGTCCCCGTGTGCGGGTCTCTCTCCCTCCCTCCCTGGGTCCCCGTGTGCGGGTCTCTCTCCCTCCCTCCCTGGGTCCCCGTGTGCGGGTCTCTCTCTCTCCCTCCCTGGGTCCCCGTGTGCGGGTCTCTCTCCCCTTCTGGGGCTCCATGTGCGGGTTTCTCTCTTGTTCCATGTGTGTCCACAGAAACACCCAGATTACACTGCTCTCCCAGAGGTTCTCTCTTGTGTGAAGACCCCCCACCCTCCCCAAAAACAAATCTGATGCTTCATCTTATTGCTCATGACCAACACACTTCATTCCAGGCCACATAGTATGCAGCTATTTGCCACCTCCCCATCTGATGTCATTGGGTAAAAATACACAGACACAGGCCCAAAGTGATGGCAAAAACCTATAAAATGTCATGCAAATATATGCCTGGAGATTCCGGAACCTGCACAGCACGACTGTGCCGTGTGAAAACGGGCGGTTGCCAGGGCTGGAAGGGCAGATACAGTCCCCAGTGACGTTCCCCGCAGGAAGAGCCTAAGCAGACACGGTTATCTGCTGAGAAAGCACAGATGTTAGGTGACTGGTAAGAAAGACTCTTAAAACAAAGGTAAATAACTCCCTGACTATATCATGAATGTTTCATTTTTCCCTCTCAGAGAACAAATTGCAGACTAACAGGTATGTGTATAGAAGCACATAAAACAGCAAGTACCTCCAAGCATACCAGGTCCCCCCCTGACCAACACGTGATTTATTCAGTGAAATAACATCAAGTGACATTTCTGAACTCCTTGTCAGCTGGGGGAGGGGGGGGTTAATTGTCAGACAGACCAGCTAGAAAAAAATCAGCTTGGACCACTGGGAGGAATTAAGGCTTAAACTGGGAGCCCTTGGAGGACATCTGGTCAGTGTCACCCCGGTGACAAAGAGTACATGCACGCACGCGCACACACACACACACGCACGCACGCACACACACACACACACGCGCACACACGCACGCACGCGCGCGCACACACGCACGCACGCACACACACGCACGCACGCACACACACACACACGCACGCACGCACACACACACGCACGCACGCACGCACACACACACACACGCACACGCACAGGAGGTTACAAGACTGTCACCTCGAAGACCACAAAGGGAAGCAAATTATTTAAACGTCATCCTGCACATATCTAATCCTTGAAGCCTGTTGCAAGTGACCCCCCCCCCCCAGTTGGTGATCCAACAGAGCATGTAGCCATATTGAAGATTAGGGCGTGACAGTTCACCCCATAAGCAGCCAGAGATCTTTAACGATAAAAATTAGCAGGAAGCCAAAACGACTGATACAGCTCTGCCGATGACAGGTGGTCCTTGTCAGACCAGCGTCACAGCGACAACATAGCTAACATTGCCAGGAGGAAAAGACCCAAAATGAAGCGGATTACCTAGATATAGTGCATTGCTAAGCTAACAAAACTGAATTAAAAGAGAGCTGAGCGTGACAGCGAGCACGGGAGCTGGAAATCGGTGAGGAAAACGATGGATGATTCCGATCCACTGCCTGGCACCAGAAACTCTCGAGATGAGTTCAATATGACGACACTGGAGCGGAATTCCTGGGGAAAATGCCAACGTTGTGCTTAAAATTCATGTAGAAATCATGAAAAGTTTGGGAGAATATAGGCTGTAAGGGTGGAGCTTAGGGGGTCCACACCGGGCCAGGTCGGGCAAGCAGGAAAGCAGATCAGCCCAGGCCTCTCCATCTAGCCTTCCATGCATCCAACCATCATCCACAGCTACTTATTCAGTACCTGCAGCCTATCCCTGGAAGCACTGAGTACAAGGCAGTCGACATCCTGGACAGGATGCCAATCTCCCCATCCACCCTGAACAGGAAAGGTCACGTCCTCCACGTTCACTGCTCCGTTTCCGCCTCGCTCTCCAAGAACCAGGGGAGCGCTCAAAACAGAATACCGGAGCAGCTTTTTCTCAGAATCAGCCATCGAGCAGGAGGGCTGGCCATCTTTCCGAAGGCGCTGATCATTTTCACAGCCCTGCGAGATGTGAAGCTACGGTGTACAGTCGGAAAAGTTCCGTTTACGCGTTTGGGAAAATCCTTCTTTGAATACCACGAAAACCTGCACCGTGCCAAGGATGCCCCGCCCAGGCAGCCCTTTGCTGATAAGCACACCCTCCTCGGCTCTCCTGGGTCACCACTCGTGTCCAGACGGCAATGGGAAGATCCCTTCCTGCCACCCCTCAGGAGCACCAATCAGAGAACGGCATTATTTTTGCAGAGAAAACTCGTGCTTTTTCGGGACAGATGAGATTCAGCAGAGGTCACCTACAGCTCTGAAGCAGCTGGATGTTAACGACGACACAGAGGACCAAATGGCCATTTTGTGGCCCGTTTGTTTTAAGCACCGGGGCGGGACAATGGCTCTGTATCACACTGATACTCCACACACTCACGCCCGCATCCACGCCTGGGCAAGTCACATGACGCGGGTGGGCCGCGCAGAATGCGAGAACTCACGCCACGGTCACACCCAGACCATAATGATCCCACTGTTCTGCCTCGCTGCATGCCTCACCCTCGGGTACTGCAGCAAGCACACTGCAGCGGGCAGTCAGGCATTGAGGCCTAAATGCCGGCGAACTCTTCAGCTAATGGAATAAAGCTGTAAAATGCTCAATATATGGTGTATGTCTAGAAAACAGAACAGAATGTATTATATGTCGGGTTAAAACATAAACCCAGAGAGTTCTATACTGCAGAAAGCAGGACTTGGAAAATGGCGGATAGAGACGAACAGGAAAGGATGTGTGTAGCATAGCACTACAGGAATTACTACCTCAGGGAGAGGGTCAGGAGGGAAGGACCTTCACGAGCTATCAGCGCTTGTGTTACTTCATTTATTTCTCCATTTTGCTGCTACTTTTCTTTTAAAACCAGGCTGTTATTGCAGCCGATAGCCTGAAATTGTCTGCTTCTGAATGCCTATCCAAAAGACCCAGCACCTCACCTCCACCAAAACCCACTTAAGCGAATAAACAAGCAGAGTCCATCCAGCGGGATTTTCTAAAAGCCGTTTCTGTGCAAATCTGTCTCTTTTACAAGCTTGACAAACTCGTCCCAAGAATAAAACGCGCTGCACTTATTGATCACTGCTACCTCGTTGTTTCGAGTCCCTCCCAGTCTGTCTGGACAGATACATTTTCTAAATATATTCAATTTGCTAACGCACCAATTGAAGACCACAGATCCAGAGTGGGAGCCCTGGGATGGGTATAACAAGCAGTCAGTCTCGCTCTTTTAACTCTCCTACCTGTACAGCCTACTGAGGTCACGTTAGTGCTGCTGAACGACGATGCGTGACGGCACACCTAGGTAATCCTCTGTCAGGAGCGTCAAGCAGACGTCCGCTAGGAGGAAGAATGAAGTCACTTTTGGCCAGGAGCCACAGGACAAGTGAAAACAGCGACTTTCCCAAAGAGCTCCGGCGATTACGGGCAGCTCCTGCCCACAGAGGATAGGCGGTGAGCCCGGCAGGTCTGAGGAGCCAGCCTTAGAACCGGATCATCTCAGACAAACGCGGTTAGCGACGGTGTCCCAGCCAACCGCGGCACACACTGGCTACGTCACCAGAGCGCTGCCCTGGGGGCCAAATGCAGAGGGGGGGGGGTCACAATGTGAGCGTCACAGGAGATAAGGCGGGCCCAAATCGTGATCTAGTACAGGGACACCAATGCTTCACACCTGGGGGCTCAGCATGATCCGCCCAGCACCGCTTGATAAGGGCCAGAGGGTGCGCTGTGACCCGCCCCCTCCCGGCATACACACCAATCAGAAACGAGATACTGGGACCATAAAAAAAGCTGGTCTGCCTTGAACCGGCACCGGTGCTCATAACGAACCCAGAACCAGCGGCAAAGGGTTCTGAGGCTGAGTGGCCTCCACGTACTACTGGTGACAGCACTGCATGATAAGCCGAGGACAGGAAACACGTCACCAGCACGTGGGTTGGAGGGGGGGGGGGATCTCCAAGTAGGGGGAGGGGGGGGGGAAAGTAAACAGATGGTCACTTCTGTCTCAGACAGAAAAAATGCAAGCACACCAGATTTGAGAGATAAGTGCTTTTTATCCATGGGGGTAATATTTAAAGTCCAGTATGGCAAGCCGCTGAAAGCGGGTAATATGGCGGAGGGGAGATCCGGTCATTTAAGGAAGCCTGGCGGGGGAGGGCTGCTAAGCTGCCCGGGGCGGGGTGGGGGGGTTAGTGGCTCCCCCGGCATACGGTTATGGCCCACATGTCTGCGGATAACATGCCACGCTCAGCTCAACTTGCATATGACAAAGGTGACCTGATGCTAAACTACTGTCAGGAGAGGGGTGGGGGTGAGGGGTGGGGGGATAATCCCTCTCTCCTTCTAACGAAGGAGTAGGACATGCAGGACAAACGCGAGGGGCAACTCCTGTCCATGGAAGTGCTGTGCCCTCCACAAGGCAACACAGGTAAACCGCAAACCTCCAAAAGGAGAAAACACCTCCCAGTGTGGGGGTGGTGAGCGGGCAGGGGGGTGATTACTCACATATTACTATAACCAAGTCAGCCGGGTACATGTGGGAAGCCGTCGGCTGACTTCTCTCATCACAGCCCCCAAGAATTCCTCCCTACCCATAATCCCCTGCAGCTGCAGGAAAAAAAAACAACAAAAACCTATTAATTACAGGGCGCTTCGCAGGAAAGGCACTGTTAAAAAAGCAGGTTGCAGCCGAAGCCTCACATGGAGACCAAATGTAGCAAATAAGAAACACATTCCAACAGGCTCATTAATACAAGCCCACTTTCATGCTGTTGAGCGCGGCCACATCCAATCAGCACGGCCGCCCTCCCTGTGGCCCGCAGCGTCGACGCTAAAGCGCGTGAATCGCGTCCTTCTAGCCTTTATATGAGCACTTTAATGAGAGACTACTGGCAGCTATCGCTGGCGGCACTGCAACACACAAGCTAATGTAGCATTTTCATGCTCCTTAGTGTAAAATGTTACAAAAATGACCAAGAAAGTTACAGGCAGGATCCAGGTCGTACCGGAGGAGAGAGAAAGTCACATGGGCCCCTGTGCCTGGATCGCCAGACACGCAAAAAGCCCAGGGCTCACAGAGCGCCGAGCTGTGCCGTCACATTCCATATATAGACAGTCAGCGCACACGCAGCCAGGTGAAGGTGAGACGCGTCGACTTTCCAACGGGCAAAACCGGTTGGGGTGAACTTTATATCTCTACCAGCTAGCAATTCGGTGAGGAATATTACCTTAGAGCAAAACTGTAAGAAGACTCAAGTTTCAAAATTCCATATCCGACACGTCTGGAGAGGGCACAGCTCGAAGGCACGCAGCGTAAACATGTCTAGGAAGCCTGACAGCACTGATTCTGTTAGGGAGTCCCTCGGATGTCTTAAGACGACACGCAGACAGGGGTCAGTGCCCCCCCCCCCCCCCCCCCCCCGCGGAGCTGGCTGCCACGTAACACCACCTCCTCAGACACCGTCAAACAGGTGTGAACGAACATGTTACACGAGTCACGACGCACAGATCAGGTCCTACTATGCTCCGAGGATTCTTCACCACCCATCTCGGCCAGCCAGCCGTGACAAAAACTCTACACGGCCCCTGACCAGCCAACACAAGCGAACAGGCTGCTGTCAAGCAGGATTACTATGTGGATATATATCACCAACCTACTATAGTTATAACAGACAGTCTTCATCACCTTTGCTCCCATGGCTGGGAGTGGCGTCTGTAAACAGCTGTGGGCCACCTTTGGTCGGGCGTAGGTCGAGAAAAAAAAAATGAGCGTGGCTTTTGATAAATGGCTTCAGTCTTCTTCAGGAGCACAAGAGACCCTCCCAGAGCAATGCTGTCGAAAATAACGGTCCTCCAAGCCCATAACACGATAAGCATGAGAGCAAATTGTGGTTAGGATCCGGAAGCAATCATGGTTCATGGTTCATGGTCCTGAAGCTCTCTGCCCCTGCTTCCAGGAGTGGACTGTCAGAATTTGTAGTTGAGATGCACTGATTTGATTTGCCAATAAAAGAAAGGTTCACCATGAAAGAGTGTAAGATTCTGCAGTTTAATGTAACATTGGCAGTAATCGGCCCAGCCGATACAGCAGCATCACGGCAAGCTGTGTTCATTCTGAATAGGCAACGTGGACAGAGCTGATGATGGTTCAGGAGCAGTTCTCCCCCGATGAACAGGTTCCCTAAAAGGTTCCATCCCATAGTCCAAATGCATGCAGTTAGTCGAAGCGGCATCTCTATATTGCCCTTAGCATGTGTCCACGTGTGTGAACGTGTGATTGCTTATGGACGGGTATCATAAGCAGGGTGTCGCCGACCTCATGCCCGTGCTTCCCCAGACAGCTGCTGGCTCTCTGTGACCCTACACTGCACACGAAGCCATGAAAGATGGGAGGACATGGCTGATCTGGAGTTAAAGGCTTCTTCAATGACCACTGTAATGAGCCAGACTCGTGATTAACAACCACTGTGTTTATCTCTATGCCGATACCCTGTGAACACACACTACGCATTTCAATAAACCTGCTTTTATTATCTAAAGGCTGGTTCATACTCTTCCGCACGCGTACTAGCGAACGTGTCCGCTCAAACGTTTATGACGCGTTTGACATCGTTGTGCACCTCCGCTGACGGACGCCTGCCACACTCCAAATTTGTGTCCGTGCAGCTCTGGACACACTGAGCATGGCTGATTCGCTGGCGTCCACTTTAAACACCAACATGGATACTTCTGACTAGTGTTGGGGTAGTTTGCAAACCCTACAGACTATTTACATGCTAATACAATTGTTACATACATGTAAATGTGTGTGTACGTGTGTGCAAACTTGTCTCGATTGAAAATTTCACGCCAGCCAGCTGACCAAAGTGGGCAACCGTATGAGCTGGCTCTCTGAATGTGCAAAACATAAAGAAATGGACACAAACATCACTGCCATGGAATATCGGAATTAACCATTAAAACCGCCATTCAGTACTCAAAGCAAGTTATCTAGCTGTTCAAGGGCTGAGCGTTAGGAACCCTCACCTGCAGCATAGCTTACTAAGCCAGCCTTCCAGGCTTTTCTCTGCATACCCAGCCGTGATACCCTCAGGCCATGAAGAAGGTGACCTTCTGCCGTGGCTGTAGAGCATTCCCATCTCAGCAAACTGACCACACCGAATGGGCCCAACAGGAAGGCAATGTCAAGAGCCATGCAAGTCTGCACAATACCGACTCTGAGAGAGAAATCATGATAGGGTTACACACGCTGGTTACACACCTACTTGTAATACAATAACAGGGAAAGCCAGTCACGCAACAGAGACGGCGCCTCCCGGAGGACGGGGGGAGAGCAGGCGCAGGAGCCACGGGGGTCTTCAGAAAGCACGTGTGCTGAGGCAGCACGGCTGACTGACCCCCCCTCCCCTCCTCTCCCCTCCCACTGCAGCTATGCTGCAATAACCCTACCCTGTAATTGATGGGACACCACTGCACACAAACTACAGCCCAGGTATCACCGCTCAGCCTATTCGCACCGGCTGTCCGTCCAAACCCTATGAAAAAGACGTAAAACTGGAGAGCACAGCACTCATAAAAAAAGAAAAACACCAGAGGCATTGGCAAGAAGGCACTATATTTATATATGTATTGCCTTTGGACCCCCCCCGTAATAGTATGTCAGCTGCATTTTAACCACAAAATCGGTCGACATTTGGGAAACAGCAGACGTGCTGCCGCATCCACTGCAAGCTGCAGTCAGTAATACTAATTAGATCATAAATGTTACGGTCGGTGACAAGCCATGGATCAGGCGCTTTCTTCCCTAGAATATCCCCTCTAATACCCGTAACATACTGTTTACCTGGTTCCATTTTCTACGGCCCTTCCTACATATGCCTTAATGCGTCGATTACTCCCCAACAGTATTCACGACTTGTTCACAATTCACCGTGCATCGACTGTAATCCCCCAAACACCTTGCGTGCATTATTTCGACTTCAATCAATACGGCTTTCCAACATACTGTCGTAGTGAAATAATGCAGGAATAAATTGACTGACACCGCGTGTTGCGAAAGGCGTCAACTCCGGCATCATCCAGACAACGACCTTCAATGGCCGGAGCGATGGGCTGCCGAGGGCGCCACGCACCGGTCCCGGTGCCTCCTTGGGCACGGGAGGCGGTGAATTATGCAATGCACCGTATCATTTCCTTTTAAAGGGAAAATTACTGCACCCCTCACTTGATCCAGTCAGCGTACTACCCAAAGGGCGCCCCGTAAACATTTAGTGCATGGCATCCACATATACACGTCTTACTGTACTACAGAATTAGTAGGACGCAGCCTTTAAAATCACCCGAAACGCTTCACACGTTCCCGCAACTATTTAAATACCCGCTTAATAGGGCCGGACGCGAGTGCCCGTTTGTCATCAGGTAGCCGGTATTATAATGAATATTTAATCCGATTGTCTTTTATCGGCGCGGTTAGCCGTGCATTTGCCATATGGTTACCGTATGGTGGAAAGGGGGCACAGCACACCTCCTGTAATGTGATGTTTACAGGCTGTGATCACCATACCCACACTGTAACCTGAACTGAATGCCGTTAAGTTTATTCTTATTACAAATCATAGGCATCTTAAGCAACGTTACACACCGGATTGAAAAAGGCGCGTGAACTGATAGCCGTGATACTGAATAATTCGCAATACCTGCAGTCCGACATTTATTAGGGTTACATGGGTATTAGGACGGACATGCAATTCACCGTGATGGCCACCTGAAGCCCGACTACAGAATGAATAAAATCATAATGCAAACAATAATGTCAGTGCCGTGCTTGACGGTGACTTCATAGCGCACATTTGAAGAGCAATCTAATTAATCAAGCGATAGAAGAAAAAAAAATACACCATGTCCGTAAGGAAAAAAAAAACAATGTCAGTAAGAAATGCCTAGCTAGTCACAGAAATAATGTCTCTTAAAAGTAGGCCAACATGTTTCATGGGTTTCGTTGAGCAAGCGATGGAAATGAAGCCTGATAAGAGCCTTTGAGGTTTCGGAGGTGTTTATGGCATTTGTGTAAATAAAGGCTAGGAAACGCTAAGCTCTGTGTATCCACGTATTTTTGGTAAACCCTACCTCTTCCTTGCTTGTGCCCCGTTCAGCCAATGCAGGAGCGGTCTTCTACCGTATTCTGCGCGATCGATCTTGACTTTTCGCTTCTTCTCAGCTGTAATTATATCACAAGAGCGCCCAACTATCTCCCCTCTTTCCCCGTGTCTCTCTCTCCCTCCCTCTCTCTCTCTCCTCGTCCTCTATCAGCCCAGCCAGCGGTCTTTGTTTGCGGCGTGTGACAACATATGCGAGGTGGGTTTTTTTGTTAAACAGATGCCGCGCGTTGTAAGGTGAGCCGGGCCCCGTCTACAGCGCCATTCCCGTCCCCGGATTCCCGGACGTGCAGGACGGACAGTGTGCGCCGATTCATAACAAAAAGCAGGGTGCTCTGCCAGTGAGACGCCGTCCGCAGCCCGAGCACGCCTATCGCCACCTCCGCTACCCCCGCCAGCCAGCGGAGCTCGGCTCGTCGCTGCTCAATTATTCATGAGGGTGGGTGTATGCGCCGGTCGGCGCCGCGCACTGCGTGAAATTATTCAACAGGGGGCAGAGTCCGAGCGGCTTACGGTAATGCTGCGATTTTTAAGCAGACAGGATGAAGGGGGCATAAGGGTGGTGTACTGGCCTCACCTGTTACATGCTTCGGTCAGCCCCGTGATTCATTACCATTTACTGATGTCGGGTTTCCAACTCAGATTCCATATACATATAAACACAATATAGCGCAGCATGTAATGTGAACATCTTATTACCACACATTGGGAATTTGTAGTCTTCCCAGTACAGGTCAGGTCAGTACAGTAGTTTTGTAATTCTCCGATTAGTTATATCTAATTCTAGAAGCTCCTCTACTCAAAAAGTAAACACTGTGTTTTATTCACTCAATATTGGTCATACATTTGTACGAAAATATTTGTTATAGCCTATTTTTTCGGAGTTCGGCATATAAAGTAATTATTAATAGGCATTCATTCCTGGATAATTCTAAAAACATTTAAAAACCAGAATTAAGATATAAGTAAAATTATATTTAATGTAATTTAATACTGAGGGTAGCCTACTTTCAAAACAGCCAAGCGTTTTGTAATTTTTATGCTAGTTTATATCTGCATGGTAAAGTCAATTTCCTTATCTTGCATTCTCGCTGGGGAGCTAATATGCCAAACAAATTCATAAGGGTGGACAAAAGTCATAGCAATCAAAGCAATCAAAAAGGGAAAATTTAATTCTGTGCCTCGACACCAACTAGCTTTCAAACTAATTTGCAACTGGAGTTTTTTTCTAAATGGAAAACAGTTCACTCATTTCTATAAGTGATATTTATCTTCATGTTTCAAATTCTGGCGCATGGATGGTATGCGGAGCCCGTTCCAGCGAATGTGTTCTTTCGGGTTTAGGACTGACCTCAGCTATTTTATGAAAAATGGGGTTGCTCACATGACAGGGCTGGAAAGAATAGCTACATGTACAGATCTAGTAGCAGACATTCAGCTTGCAGAACAAAGAGGGGTCGTTTTTAAAATGCTTTAAATATTGTATTACAATGGTGCAGAAAAAACAGGACTTTAGCGCAGAAATCACCTGATATTAATTTACACTCCTTCGTCGTTGACGCTTAATTTAACACAATCAAATGCTGCCGCCCGATGACTAACTTGGTTGAATTTGCTAGTATAAAATTATCAGCAGCATTTATAAAACAGCAGCGTCAGGTGGTGCGACACTAACTGAATGTACAAACACGCTGTTGGAGGAACTGACGCGTTTCGAATCTTCTCTCGAAATAATTGTTTAATTGAAGATTACATGAATATTTCAGGGTTCAACCACATTTTACTTTTCTCGGGTTTCATGTAAGACACCAAAATCAGTAAGGCATGATTCGTTCAATTACTGACAGTAGTTAGTACACTGTGAGCAACTACTCCATGAATCTTAACCAGGAGTTTTCTGTTATAAAATCGACACGTTCCCAATAAAAATGATTCTGGCCTCCAGTAGACTGCAGTGTGTCTGATTTGCATACTGATGAAACGCTGATGTTTCACTACCGATCCTGAGGAAGGCAATGGCCATTCGTTCATTTTAAACTGTGCATCTCCAGGACAGGGACAGAGTAATAGTGTAGCCATTGCAATACATTTATTTAAATTAGCAGATAGCATTAGCACCCGGCTACATATTCAATCTGAGTTCAGAAAGTTATCAGCTTATAGCAATTTCTGATACTATGTGTTTTACCCAAGGCTTGTCAAACAATAACATTATAAGCTTCCATTTTTACTGATAATCAGAAGGATATGTGATTTCCAGCATCATTTCTCCTTGTCCATTTCTTAAAGGTGAACATCAGCTATAGCAGCAGAAATCTCATAAACAGATTACTTTTATAATGCCTCGTGAATAAAAAGACAGCAAATAAAGGCTGTGTGTTTGGTTCTGAATGGATGTGGCTGGCTTTCTTCGTGGCTCTGTGGTCCTAGCTGACCTTGAAGCGGCTTTCTGGAACTTCAGACCAGGTCTCTGGGGGCATCCAATGCCTGGGACCCAAAATGTCACATTAAATAACAACTAGGAAAAACAGAATGCATCACTGTGCTTCTGGACGTTCTGAATCTACACTCTCACACTGTTACCAGCTCCACCGCTCCCCTACACTGCTTATGTTGTGCACATTCATATTTAAGATGAGTCAGTTAGCTTGCTGCCCTTTTTTCATCTTCACTTGTCAAACAAGACATGAAGCCTTCTATGCGTAATGTGTGGGCAGGAGTCTCAAAGTCATTATACTTATGTTTTAATTGTACAATCCTTAATCATCTGTCCGTATTCCAAATGCTTATTCGGTACAAGGTAACAGAGAAGCTGGAGCTAATCGCAGGAATCTCAGGGCCTGGGAGCCAGTTGTAGGAAGCTCAGGGAGCCAATCGTAGGAAGTTCAGGGCCTGGGAACCAATTGTAGGAAGCTCAGGGCCCGGGAGCCAATCGCAGGAAGCTCAGGGAGCCAATCATAGGAAGCTCAGGGCCCGGGAACCAATCATAGGAAGCTCAGGACCCGGGAGCCAATCGTAGGAAGCTCAGGGCACGGGAGCCAATCGTAGGAAGCTCAGGGCCCGGGAACCAATCGTAGGAAGCTCAGGGCCCGGGAGCCAATCGTAGGAAGCTCAGGGCCTGGGAGCCAGTTGTAGCAAGCTCAGGGCCCAGGAGCCAATCGTAGGAAGCTCAGGGAGCCAATCATAGGAAGCTCAGGGCCTGGGAACCAATTGTAGGAAGCTCAGGGCCCGGGAGCCAATCATAGAAAGCTCAGGGCCCGGGAACCAATCATAGGAAGCTCAGGGCCCGGGAGCCAATCGTAGGAAGCTCAGGGCACAGGAAACCTTGGATGGGATGCAAAAAATAGGAAATTTCACTACACCAGTTCACCTACATTTATGTTTTTGGGCTGTGGACAGAAAACTTGTACAACACAAGTAGGACACACAAACTCTAAACACACATAGCAGGGGCAGTGTTTAAACCCAGAGCCCTGGGGGGGTGAAACTGTAGCGCTACCCATTGCCCCCGCCCCCACCAGAGTGCACCTAAATATAAAATCCAAAATTCATTTGTTGTACAAGGTGCAATTCACGTTAACCTGTTGTATATGGTTATGGATGTCAAAGCTGAACTTTAGGCAGTAGTGTATTTTTCCAAGTATCTATATATGATTGGCTATAGGTCAAACTTGTGCCTATGACTCCCATCCCCAAGTGCTCAGTCCTGCCCCAGACCAGACCAAACCAGAACTGCAATACCTTTGTATACCGGTCTTCAGGGCAAACTGGGAAAATTGGTCCTAACAGAGCGGCAACAATCAGACCCAGAGATCAGGAAAATGATAAGCCAGCTGTCAAAACAGGCAATCAAAAAGTTTATTTTACGCTAGAAAAAAACATCAGCGGACTTGGCGGCACCAGAATCGCTGCTCCTGAACTAGAAGACGCTTATCTTACGTAGTCGTCAGCTTGGAATGTGCCACTTCTACAAAGCTGAAGTGATGACTGCTAATATTAAACCGATATTGCGGTGCACTGGCTCAGCTGACTGCAGCATTAAACATAGTAAGGTTTAGAGGGCAGCTAGCAGCCTGAGTGATGCATGGCTCCTAGATCCTCTATAAAGCCAACATAACTCTGGCAACCCACTGCCAAGCATTGTCAATCTGCCCCCTCAGTACACCTACTGCACTGGCAGCCTTTATGCTTCACGCTGCTCTCAGATATTCTTCTGGAAATGTGAGAGGAAATAAGATTGGGGGGGGTCCAGTTTTCCTGAGTGGCACCGGCTCATCTCTCGCATTTATAAGCCGACATTCATATCAAGCTGTATTATTTTGTATTGCTTGTCTCTCATATCACTGACTACTTTATTCCCCTGAAAGCCTGACTGTGTCCACTTTAATTTTCAAGCGATGATGCCAATACTGACGGTGCTGATGGTTTCGAGCGGATCAGGCTCATTCTATGTAGGTTTTAATTATTTTCCATAATAGTCAATCTGTATGGTGATGAATGAAGCAGTAGCAGAGGTGGGAAGCAGTGTGAGGACTAGGCCCTGTGTATTTTTTCTTCCTGACTGTGATTGGCTCAGCCGTAGCAACCATATAAGGAAATCTACTCTGTCAGATTGAAGAGGATGCTGTATTGTGGATGAGCAAGATAGCAGAGTAATCTCCTGCCAAAATGTGGAGCTCGCCTACCCGACCCAAGCTAGTGGTAATCAACACCCAAACCTACGGACATCTCCACACTCTCTTTATGAGCCAAGCTAAATGTGAACGGACAAGCTGGAGGGAAGAGATACACATTTAGCTATTTTTGTAAAAGCTCAAAATGGGAAAAGCATCTTTAAATGCCAAATCTGACACTGTCATTCCTCCGGAAGCTGAAGACTAATATCCAATTATTCTGAACATGGATCCCTCTTTAAAGTGTGTGTAATGTTTTAGGGTTATTTCTTATTTTTCTGCAAGCGGTTTGAAAGGTCAAAGCTTTTTGACACTTCATTCTCCCTGATAAGGCGCACGGTGAGAAAGGGTCGATTTGTTATGAATCTCACACACACATCGCATGGCAACAGTGGCAGCATAGCAACCAGTTGCTAGGGAGAAGGAAAAGAAAGGCCCCCATAGAGCCGACATGCTTATTTGGCAAGTGAACAGCAAAGAGGAAGGAATTCCCCGGTGACTAGTACCACTGCCTGGTTTCCATAGTGACCATATGGAGGTGAGGGAACGGAAAATGTTGGGGCGCTGGCTTCACCATGTGCTTCTTCACAAGGTGAGATGCCAGTGGACTCAACTTCAGAAAATAGAGCTGATGCTCACCCAGTGCATTAATGCAAATATAGGCACGACAACCAACCCACTCCTATGTACAGTATATATGTGGAGTTGCCCTGCTACCGTTCCATATTCTGGACTAGCATTCCGGGGAATAGGCACTTCTCCTAAAGACAGACACAGCTGCAAAGTAAACATCCACCCAAAGGCATGAACTAGCAAATATCTGCATAGTAACTGTCGGCACTCTGTCCTGACCCCTAATGCTCGCAGTGGAGTTGTAAAGATTCTATGCGTCCATGTGAGAATTGCGTTGTTCATTTTGGTTAGGAAAAGGAAAATGAATGATTTCAAGACTATCACAGAATTGCATTCAGAGTCAGGGGCACCGTAAAGGGGGGGAGAGTTAGGACAATTCCAAGGGCCGCTGAGTGACCGCGGCGCTAAAACATCTGGAACATAATCTGGCTGATCTGGGCTGGGGGCCCAACATAATATGCTTTCATGGGGCCCAAAATCTTTAACGGCACCCCCTGTTCAGAGTTCTGATATTTGTATTATGTAGGTATTTTTTTAACTGTGATAATATATGTACATTACTGGGAGGTTCTTTTTTTGTCCAATTTAGCAACTGTTACATCAGATATGAAATTATTATAAACACATGTAAACAGGCAACACGCCTCAATATTAAAAGTGAAAATAGGAATCTTTTTATTGTGTACTTAATCTGATCGGATTAGCAGACCTTTGCCTTTGTCAACTGTGGAAAACTGGTCAAGTCATGGATTAGAGCATTTCAGAAGTCTTACAAAACAACTGGCTTTATGAGAAAAAGATTTTCTATGTAAAACACTCATAGAAAGCGACATGCCTGACATCAACATTTGTTGACATACTCATTGCTCTTTGCTCAGTCCTGTACGTGGCTGAGGGTTAAAATGTATACCATCAGTTACAATTAATAGTGCTCCTCCATCTCACTTCGCGATAAGACTCAAACGCAGTGCAGAAACGGGTGAGGGAAAAGTATCGCTGAATGTATCCAATTGACAGTCTTGCTGTTCATTAAGATAAGACCTCCACTGCACACTCATGTACATTTGCTCTCCAGAGTTTGATGAGGCCAGGAGACGCTTAATCATCCGGTAAGCCAAGGACAAGGAAGGTCCTGCATCTCAGTATAAGATTTTCCTGAAACACATTTGATTTATTTTTCCAATTCGTAACTACTCCCTAGCTGGAAAAAAAAATACATTCGATTTGCGATATTTTACTGTGCAGAAGTCTCAACTGTAAATGGCAAGAAATGTCAAACGTCAACATTAATGATTGAAGTTCATAGCAGGCAATAAAAATGCTGTTAGTTTATAGAGACCGTGGCTTATGAAATATAGAATCCTAAAAAGGTATTACTTTTCTTGATAGGTAATTAAAGTTTGATTTTAAAATATTATAGCAAAAATATTTGCCACATAAAATAATAGGATTTCTTTTGACCCTGGCCAAGATAAGCATTTAGAAGACGGGCAATTTCGATTTATGATGAATAATATTTCAGTATTTCACATCTAATTAATTATTGGATACTCTATAATGGTAAATATTCTTGATAATTATTTGTGCCCAATAGACACTGCATTTAAAGGAAATTTCCTAAACCTTGAACATTCACTATACAATATCTGGGTTGAAATATGACTATTTGTAGGTTATTTTTTATGTTTCTACAAAAACAACAAAAATGGAGATGTTGTGTCATGTCTCTGGAGTTGCAGTTTGCAGTCTCGCCCCCACTCTGCACGTGCTAAGTGCATGTCGCCATGGGTTTCCTCCCGTATCAATCAGAGGATCCCACTCCCAGTTTATCAACACACAATTCCACTATCCATCAACAGTCCCAGTCAGAAGAAAAAAACTAAAAAATATATATAGCTATTTGTTTTTTATGAATATACTATTCGGTGTAGTTGAACTGTGGCTGTTCTCTAACTGTAAGCAGACCCTGCTCACAAATTGTAACTAAATTTATTTTTTCAATACACAGACATGAGTGGCTCAGTGGGTAGCACTTTTCCTTCACAGCTCTAGGGTTGGAGGTTTGAATACTGCTCCCTGCTCTGTATGTGTGGAGCCTGCATGTTCTCTGTGTCTATATGGGTTTCTGCTGGGTACTTTGATTTCCTCCTTCAAAAAAAAACATGCAGTTAGGCCAGTGTTTCTCGAAGCAGTCCTTAGGGACCCCCAGAGAGTCCACATTCTTGCTCCCTCCCAGTTCCCAGCCCACCTGTACTGGGTACTTGGTGTTCTTGACTGTTTGGTTCACATGTGCTGAGAGATGGGAGAAATCAAATTTGTGGTCTGTCTGGGGATCCCCAAGGACTGGGTTGAGAAACACTTACTAGCTATTCGGAATCACGAAATTGTCTGTAGTATGTGAGAGTGTGTGCATGTGCCCTGCACTGGATGAGTGTTTACAGAAAACCAACTGATAAACAAAAATGTGTCTAGATGTTTATTGGTAAATGTTAATCACTCATTCTCAATAGAAGTAACCTAAACAAAGAGCATAAGCACCGTGTAACATTAGTGTTTCTTAAAGATGGTCACTTAATACTGCTGAATAACAGGAAGTATTTAAGATTGGGGAAGGGTCGGAATGGTTTGGAGTAGGGCAAACACAGAGGATGAGCCTTTTCATTCATTTGAAGCCACTTGCCGAAGATATAAAACAGTGTTCTTTCTCTCTCTACCCTGACAGACCAGATCACACCAGTTTTGATTTCCGTTTCCCCTATTCCTAAAGCCAAAGCAACGTTCCTTTGTGTTCTTTCCTCTTCCTCAGTTTGTTGAACTCCCAACATCCTAATAAAGTCCTTGTCCCCTCCTACCGTTTTTGTGTCACTTAGATTAGTTTGCTGTCCAGCCCCATGAAAATCGTATGCAGAGCTGAGCAGCAGACAGCTGTATGACTGCAGCAGGCACACAGGAGGTCGGAAAAAGGTTAGACATGAAATATCTGCTATTCTACCATAATACTTCAAAGGCTCTTGATTACAAGGCCAAAGGTGTTCTGGAGAGATACTGCTGAATTTATCCAGGACCACGTTCAGCTCTTTTCATAACAGATTCTTTTTCCAATACTGATCTCAGTTGCTCGCAGCTGCCAGTCCAACCCGGCAGGAAATACTGCCATACATTGTTAATCTGTACCAAACTTGTGCTTATTCCAGCTGGGCACTTGAATAGAAGAAGCCTGGGCTGAGGTGAGTGTACCAGGCAGATCACTGCTGCTATGATGGAGAACTGACTTTTGAGGCATGACAAGATTCCAGGAGTTCAGATCAGGACCCGAGCTGCTTGCAAATTCCGCTGACTAAACCAGGCTTAGTGGTGTGTCATCCTTCTTTTGAAGCATCCTGTCAAGTGCTCCGTGAGGATCTGGGCTTTCAAAATCCCGGCCTCACCAGACTCTGGCCCCTCCCTCTCCTTGTCAGATGTAGCAAACCGGGTTTCATGTACACGGCTGCTGCGGTTCAAGTCTTAACATCGCAAATGAACGCCAGCGACGCTTAATGATCCCCCTTTCCCCCCGAAAGCTGCCCGTATTCTGTGCATGTATTATGGGAAAGTTCTTGAAGACGTACTAACATCTTAAAAGTACTTGTTTGAAGTAACCCAGCTTCGCGGTTCATTGACTTCTCTGTGGGCGATGCTTCATTTGAGCCCAGCAGACCTGCAGACACAGGCTGAGGTGACGGTGCTGTTGTTGCGACAGCTTGAAGTAACAGACATGAGTAGGAGAGGGCAGGGGTAGGGGCACGGCAGGAAATACACTGACGACAAGAACACACTCCTCCATCCGCTCTGAAACAGCAGGGGACAAAAAAAACACTGGCAATAGCACAAAGAGATAGAAGGTTGATCCTATAGAATAGACTCTGTAAACAGAGCAATTTGAGTGCATTATTTGTAGGGTTTAGGCTGGGCGAGCCCAACCTGTTCCTGTGTGTAGATAGTTAAGCTCCTTTTTCGTATTTTGTCCCACTCATGTTTAAATCCAGAGTAAACATTCACCATTTGCCCACTGACAGTACACCTCCTGTCCATTCTTATCCTCCGTTCCCAAATCTATACTCCCATAACCTTGGACACCTCTGTGTATCAAAATAGTTCCAGAACATGACACTTGTCAAATTAAAGTTCAGCTCTCTTCTTTGGTGGAGTTCAGACAGGCCCACGGGAACTGGCTGTCACTTCAAAGCATTTGAGATCACAATGCACTTTAACAAACCTCGGTAAGCTTTCCAGAACGCTCTCTCTAAACTTGAGGCATCTTTCTACCATCTGCAGCAGGTTATTATTCTATATGTCTACATGCTTGTCAACCTCTCACGTGCTTCAGTCTTTCTCACACACTATTTTAATCGCTACCCCTTATATGACGATTCTTTTCACTGATCTTTTCACCCCTATACCTTCACCGTAGTTCTGAAGTTTCTTGTTCCTGAACTACAGAATGAAGAATAGGTCCAGTTTATGGTGTGCCCATTTATGACTTTCCTTCAGTGTATTCTGCCTGTGATTTTTGGGCTACCCTTCATTGTCCTTTTTCAGCCAAATTGATCTTTCCATGATTACTGACTTTGAACAGTGAATTTGTGTTTTGGATGGAGGAAAATAAACTTTGCCCCTGGATCCTGACTCATGGAAATCTGCTGTTACAATGCTGGAATTCTTGTTTGACAGATTAATGTCCAGCTTCATACAAGTAACAATGAAAGCTAATGATACAGAATGATAATACGGAAGTACTGATATAGCTTTGACCTCCAGTAACAGAACACGAGGACAGCCTGCAGCTTGCCTACCAGACACACACAGGTGTGGATGATGCTCTGATCCAATTCCTTCACAGAGCCTACTCCCAATAACACATGGCTGGCATCACAGTCAGGGTCATGTTCCCTGACTTCTCCAGTGCCTTTAACACCATCCAGCCTCTCTGATTGGAGAACAAGCTCAGGACAAGGCAGTTTTATACCCCACAGTCTCCTAGATTATGGCCACAGTCTACATACCTGACTAATAGACTGCAGTTTGTGAAGCTCCAGGACGTTGGAGATGGTGGTGAGCAACACTGGGGCACCTCAGGGAACAGTTCTGCCCCCTTCCTGTTTACCTTCTACATCTCGGACTTCCAGTACAGCACCAGCTGTTGCCATTTACAGAAGTTCTCTGATGACTCCTTTATTGTAGGATGCATCAGCAATGGAGCTGAGTCAGAGTTCAAGTAGAGGACTTTGCCTTGTGGTGCAGGGAGAACAACCTGCAGCTCAACATCAGCAAGACAAAGGAGCTGGTGGTGCACTTCTGGCATAGCAGGGAGCCCCTAAGACCAGTCACAATCAAGGGGGAGGAAGTAGAGGTGCAGCGGTCTTACAAGTACCAGGGGACCCAGATGAACAGCAGATTATACTGGGTGAATAACACAGGGGTAACTGTACAAGAAAGGCCAGAGCAGGAGGCTCGAGTCTCCTGATGTATGTGGCAAGCTGCTAAGGATGCTTTACCAGTGTGTGGTGGCCAGCGAGCTTTTCTCCGCTGGGACCTGCTGGGGAAGCAGCATCAGTTCAGGGGATGTTACACACCTGAACAAACTCATCAGGAAGGTCAGCTCACAGAACCGACCCTGGAACCACTGGAGGCAGAAGCAGAAAAGAGGATATTGGAGAAGTTGAACAATATAATAAACAAATCTGCCCATCTGCTTCGGAGGGCGTTATCCTAGGGCAGATTTGGCAACCAGCTCATTCCACCACGGTGCGCTAAAAAACGCTACTGGGGGCCACTCCTGCCTGCGCCCCCCCCCCCCCCGACGTGCTATTTCCCACCCCAGCCATAACACACCAGGAAGCAGCCCATCGTTGTAATAATACAAATCTGGTGCTATCTGCTACTGTATATGTTTTACATCAGTAATTTTGAATGATTATCTAAGTATTTATTTATATATTACACTTTAATATTCTGTTTTCAGGATTCTATTTGTGTACTGTGTACCTTTTAAATTTGTTTATGCCACATTTACTTGTTTGTATTATATGCACCGTTTTTTGCACATCTGTTTTGCACTATACGTATGTTCACTGGTGCACTATGTTCTTGCTGCTGCATGCACTGGAGTTACCCCCTTGGAACTATAAAATTAATCTTAATGTTAAATACTGCTTTGGGTTGGCACCCTGTCTTGGGTTGTTCTCTGCCTTGTGCCCGTAGCTCCTGGGACAAACTTTGGACCCCTGTAACCCTGCTTAGGACAAGCGGATATAGAAAATGGATGGATGCTCCTTGGATCTACAACGGGGCTCCTCTGTCTGCACCAGCTCTAATGTACAGTACCAGTTCCATAGCCTCAGAATCCACCACAATGTTTCTTGACAAACTTCCACAGTCCTTCAACCTTATATCTGAAGTGAAAATGAACTTGACCAGGTAACTGTGAACGTGGAGCAATTGATTCACAGCATTCTTGACCTTGAAGCTCCACTTAAGAAGACAAAGCTTAGAAATAAGTAACCTGCCCTCTGTACAATGATCAAACATGTGAACTTAAACAGGCTTCCAGCCAAAGCACAAATGGTGCTCAACTGAACTAGAAGTTTTCAGACCCGCCTGGAAAGAGAGGCTCTCTAAGTATAGACAAGCACTAATGACCGCTAGATCTGTGTATCTCTCCAGACTAACAGAAGAGTACAAAAAATCCTAAATTACACCTGTTCTCAAGAAACCAAATATCACCATTAGTGTTTTAGAAAATTATATCAAATATATGGAGAGATACTGCTGAATTTATCCAGGACCACGTTCAGCTCTTTTCATAACAGATTCTTTTTCCAATACTGATCTCAATATATCAAATCTATATCAAATCTTCCTTTCATTTCAAAGATTCTGGAGAAAGTTATTATTCATCAGCTGTCTTCCTTCCTACAGAAAAATAGGTAACACTTAACAGGGCACAAAGAATGTAGTATTAAACTATTATTTATGTATTAATTAATTGCAGACTAAGTTAATACTGATCTCATGTTAATGCATCATCAATGAACCATGATGCATATTTTATCCCCAGCAGGTACTACACTCCTTAAAAAAATTAAAGGAACACTTTTTAATCAGAGTATAGCATCAACTCAATGAAACTTCTAGGATATCAACGTGGTCAGTTAAGTAGCAGAGGGGGTTGTTAATCAGTTTCAGCTGCTTTGGTGTTAATGAAATTAACAACAGGTGCACTAGACGGCCAACAATGAGACGACCCCCAAAACAGGAATAGTTTAACAGGTAGAGGATGACTGACATTTTTCCCTCCTTTTCTGACTGTTTTTTCACTAGTTTTGCATTTGGCTACAGTCAGTGTCACTACTGGTAGCATGAGGTGATACCTGCACCCTACAGAGGTTGCAACTCCTCTAGAATGGCGCATCAATACATGCCAATTGCCAGAAGGTTTGCTGTGTCTCCCAGCACAGTCTCAAGAGCATGGAGGTGATTCCAGGAGACAGGCAGTTACTCTAGGAGAGCTGGACGGGGCCATAGAAGGTCCTTAACCCATCATCAGGGCCAGTATCTGCTCCTTTGTGCAAGGAGGAACAGGAGGAGCACTGCCAGAGCCCTACAAAATGACCTCCAGCAGGTCACTGGTGCGAATGTCTCTGACCAAACAATCAGAAACAGACTTCATGAGGGTGACTTGAGGGCCCGACGTCCTCTAGTGGGCCCTGTGTTCACTGCCCGGCACTGTGGACCTCGATTGGCATTTGCTGTAGAATACCAGAATTGGCAGATCCGCCATTGGCACCCTGTGCTTTTCACAGATGAGAGCAGGTTCACACTGAGAACATGTGACAGATGTGAAAGGGTCTGAAAAGTCATGGAGAACGTTATGCTGCATGTAACATTGTTCTCATTAGGAGGATGCCACGAAATTGTCAGGCATGCATACAAGCACGTGGGTGCCATACAAACTACTGAGTACGATTTTGAGTTGCTGCAATGAAATTTCGGCAAAATAGACTAGTCTGCCACATCATTTTTTTCACTTTGATTTTTGGGGTGTCCTTCAGTTCAGCCCTTTGTAGGTTGATAATTTTCATTTCCATCAAACAATGTGGCATCCTTTCGTTCCTAACACATTACCTAGTCCATATCAGTATAGATATCCAGCATGATTTTTTTCCCATTGAGATCTGATGTGTTTTCAAAGTGTTCCTTGAGCAGTGTATATTTGTTACTTCAGTTAATTCTGTAAACTTTTCTGAATTCTGAAGGAACTACTGAAGGAACAAGTCATGAATAACAAAGTTAAAGTTAAAGACTGATCTCATATTTGTTTATCATTAATAAATCATGATGCATCTCTTATCTCAAGTAGCGACTATCATTGTTCAGGATTTGTTCATGGTTAGTAGTAACCAAATTATTACTAAGTATTTCTAAGTATTTGTGCCCCGTCAAGTAAAGTGTTACTGAAACATAGTACTAATTAACTATTTCTGTCTGGTTTCAGACCTAACCATAACACAGAAACAGCCATAGTAAAAGTAATGAATGATTTGCTTATGGTTTCCTATCATAGGTGTATCTTTGTTGGTGGTACTAGATCTAACAACAGCATTTGATTCTGTGGACCATGATATTCTCTTGGACTGGCTAGAATCTGTGGTTGGCATTATTAGAAATCATGATGCTGTGTTCCATTGTTATGCTGATGATATACAGTTACATATATCTTTCAAACCAGATGATGCCGCCTAGCTCTCTGGGTTAGAAGACTGTCTGCTAGACATCCGGTGTTGGATAGCTAAAAATTAGGTCTATGTTTCGATACTCATATAAGAAGTATTGCTAGAACTGTTCTACCATCTATGGAACATAGCCAAGCTTTGGATGATGCTCTCCTTCCATGACGCAGAAAAACAAATACATGCCTTTATAACTTCCAAGCTGGATTACTGTATTGCCCTCCTTTCTTATTGTCCATCTGGATCTTTAAATAAACTTCAGCTGGTACAAAATGCAGCAGCCAGAGTTCTTACAAAAACAAAAAATATGATCATATTAGCCCTGTTTTATATGCTATTCACTGGTTTCCAGTTAAATCTGATTGATTACAAGATATTGCTATTAACTTTTAAAGCACTGAATGGGCTTGCACCAGAATATCTTGAAGATCTACTGGTCTCTTATATCCCTCCTCGCCTGCTTTATACTTAAAGAGCAGTATATCCATAAGTACTTAGAGTAGAAATAACTATGGTAGACTGTAGAGTGTTCTCCTATAGAGCTCAGTAGCTGTGGAATAGTCTTCCCGTGATGTGCGACATTCAAGCTCACTCTCAATATTCAAGTCTAGACTAAAAACACACCTGTTTAGTCTAGCTTTTAGGGACTCTACTTCTAGCTCTAAGCCTCAGTTAGGCCTTCAGTGTGAGGTGCAGAGTTGGGTGGGGATCAGAGCCATTAGAGTTGGATGAACTGTATTGTAAATGCTATTGTAAATCTCTCTAACTTTACACCCTTTTTGTGGAATTAAAGTGCTGACATTCAGGCGTTCCCACTCGCCTCTCCCTCCTGTTGATGCTGCCATAGCCATACCTGCTGAAGCTTGCATATTATGTTCCCCTGTTCGCAGGGTTGGGGCCATTCTGGAAAGCATTCATAAGTTCCAGTGCATTTACTGATTTTAACTGGAATTGACGAATGCATTCCAGAATGGCCCCAACCTTGCCTGTTCGTACCACCTCTAGTCTCCCCTACTTTGGCTAATGCATTTTTTTTATCCCCCACACCCCTCCTGGGATGTGCTTGGAGACCCAAAAATCAAGATATTCTCCCTACCTTGTTGTTTGTGGCACCCCTATTACCTGTGATGTCCTTCCAGCCTGCCCCCCTTGTCCCTCTCACGTCTCTCCTGCTTGCCCTGCTGCTGTATCACTGTTCATCCTAACGTCAAAAGCAGCAAAAGCACCTGCCTGCCCTCCGCATTTAGACTCAAATCTTAATCTACAGTTTAAATTAGGATTTTGTTATTTTGTTCATTTGACTTCCTCTGTTGGCCTCTGGAGAACGGGCTCCCCCTTTGAGTCTGGTTCCTCCCAAGGCTTCTTCCTTCTAGGGAATTTGTCACTGTAAATTTTGGCTTGCTCTCTGGGGGCTTTGGGCAGGTATATTGTAAAGCACGTTGAGGCAATGTAATGTTGTGAAATGTGCTATACAAATAAAATTGAATGAATGGATGTATTTGGAAAAAAAAATGTTCTAAACAAGGCATGGACAGAACACCACATCAATGGGCTGCAGTGTGACCTCAGACAACTGGCGTTGTAGCCTTGATTCCAGCCTCTTGTCTTGTGTGTCTTGAGTTTGCATGTTCTTCTCACATTCATCTAAGTTTCCTCTAGGTAACTCCTACAGTTCAAAGATATGATTAAGGAGGAAGGGTGTTTCTGGTGTGTTGGTTCTATGATGGAATGTCATCTTGCGTAGGCCTTGCACCGTACGTTTTCAGCTCCAGGCTTGCTGTAATGAATAACTTATGAAAGATGGATGATACATGTTAAGATATTTCATGGTGAAAGTAATTGGTTGATTGATGTTTCATGTAAGACTAAATTAAAATGTATGTATGACATGCATGTCTCGTGCTTTTGAATGGAAAAATATTCTGCCCTTCACACCACAGACTGAAACAACAGAATACATGAGAGCTTGTCGGTTGATATCATGTGGTGTTTTATTCCGTGGACACAGTACAGAAAACTAATAGAAATGTGACATGAAGGAAGAGCCCAGAACAAAAATCCTCTTTGAAAGGCAGAATTTACTGCTAATACCTGAACAACAAACATCTGTATGTCTGTCCGTCCATCCATCCATTTCTGTACCTGCTTGTCCTAATCAGGGTTGCGCAGGTCTGGAGACTATCCCGGAAGCTACTGGTGCAAGGAAATCTGTACAGTGTTTGGACAATGGTTGTGTTCCACTTTCCCTGTTATGACCAAGCTAAGCTCTTATGTTTTGGTCCCTCATTGGCTCATTGTGGGATCAATGGCACTGTTCCACTTGCATACAGGAACCAGGTCATATCCAATCCATACTGAAAAGAGATGCTAGTTACAGGGCAGTTATAGCACAGGTCCAGCTTGATTCGATTTTCTGACACAGAAGGGTTAGCTTCTTAAAGGCGTTGCCGGGTTTAGAGAGCTGCAGTGATGTAAAACCTAAGACACACTTGTTTACTGTTCACACGATGTACGTGATGATTTACTCTGTGCTAATTTCTGCTAACATGTCTGTGAGAATCCCCATCTTATGTTGGCGTCAAACACTTGTGGAATTAACTTTAGCTTGCGTAAATTTGCATTACGAATCCATTCCGCTCAGCCATTCTAACATACTTGGTTGGAAATTTTTAAGTACCAAGTTATCGTGAATGCATCCTTATTTCCTTCATGTATATAGATGCAATATCAGGTTTCCTTCTTGTGTCCATGCATTTCAACCAGCCAGGTGGTGTTGATGTGGTGATGCAACGAGCTTGGTATAGTCACAGTTCTTGCGAACAACATTTCAAAGTGGGTACAGCTCGGGTATGGCTCACATACTTTACAATGGAAAACCATCTCTTTGTTGTTCGGTTCAGGTACAGATCAGTTCTTGGTGGCAGTGGAAAAGCTCCAAAACAGACTCCGAAAGCGAGTCTCTACTCAAGTTAAATGCAGACACTTTCCAAAACTGGTGTATGTTGATATGTGTCAGCGATCCCAGTAGGAATCTCCGCCCGGAAGGGAGTGGACGGCGCACCTGTGGGTAGAAGCTGGTTTCCAGTACCTGATTAGTAGACATCGTAATGACAACACTGGTAGTTTTTCATGATATTATTAAAGAACTGGTGCAGCTTCAGGTGGACAACATTTAAGCAGAGAGAGGTACAGTGTGACTAAGGGCAAAATGACCACCCATGAATCCTTGGGCAGGATTGTGAAACGATTGTGGTTTTGGGAAACAAGTGTCACCTTTAGGCCTCAACATATTTTAATAAAGCTGAAACAAGAATTTGGTTTACATCATATATATCTTGCGCAGAAAATTAAAGACACAAGACTAACCATTAAATCTGAGTTTCAACATGTTATTCAAAGTCACATTGTTACTGGATTTAAAACAATTATCCTGCTTACTATAAATAAAAAATCCTGATTACCCAGTAGCCGTTTGAGTGTACTTGGGTGCTATTATTGAAAAGAAAAATATATATATATATATTATATATAAATAAAAATCTAACTCTCACTATGCTTGCAGCTTGCTGAAAGAGACTTGCATTGAGCCTGCTGAAATGGAGCCTATGTACCCAAGAACTCAGTGCTACCAGTGCCAGTGCTCTGCAGTACATGACCCCCTGAAGAAGCAGATCCTGACTAAAACTCAGGCAGATTGGTGGGGATCCCCTGCTAAGATACAAATGCCAGCCAGTGCATTAAATATGCAGAAGGTCTCACTTCACATGTTTACTTCGCAACCCTTTAATCCTTGAGAATTTTATCCTAGATTACTGGAAGGAGATTCTCTTCTGAGATTTGCAATTTACTTATACTCCATGAAGTCAATGGAGGGTTAATTGGGGTTGCAGGATTAACATTGAGCACCACTTGTGTTGCATGACTAACAGCTGTTATGAACATTTTGAAACTGCCGTTGCTTTCAATAATTTTGGCATTAGATAGCATAATAGCTGTTTGAAAACTAGTTCCACGTGTGGAATCCTAAAATAAGCTTAACTGTCCGGAATGTACTCCCTGAAAGCCAGCCTACTGCATGTACTTACAGGCTAAAAACTGTCAGATTCTAAATGTTTTCAGCAATGCAAGAAAACCCTTACTGTACATTTTCAGGGCTTTGAGGCAGAAGAGAATTTCTACCAAAGCCATCAGACATGAATAGGAGACAATATGTAGGCCCATCCCTAAACCGTTTCATTTTTGGCCTGATGCATACTGCTGTAGCTGGAATTGACAGGCTTACTTGTCTGATGTTGTCTGAGCTTCTTCATGTGACAGAGCCTTGTACTTTCAATGGCAATACTACCTGTGCTAAAACATCCCAGGCTTGGAGTCTGGAAGAAGAAGTCTGCCAAAATGTTGCAAAGGCTCTACAGCTATTGAACGATTTTCTTTCATTAATATGCCATCTCCCAAAGGATATAACTCATGGCACTTATCCATTGTATGGCACGGGAATGTGGGAAACTACGTCATGTACAGCTGATGTAATGCCAGGTGTTCTTTACCTTGTCTCACAATTGTTATGATGTGATGACAATATAAAATATGTACACAGCCGGGATTTATCAGAAGAGCCTCAGGTAACTCCTGAGAAGGTAATAATTTCATTCATAGATTGGTTAAATACAACTACACTTAGAACACAGAAATGTATGTATTATATTTGTGGATGTGCAGAAACTAATCATGATTTGGAAAAGGCAAGGACTGATGCAAGAAAATCCTCCTGGTTAGTTCACGTCTAATGATGGCAGGTAGCATAACTAAAACTAATTAATGGTCAGTGAAATTTTCAGGGATCATGACATATTCAACTGCAGGTACTTCTGAACAAACAGCCTACATCACAAACAATAACACTACTAGAGATTGATTAAGTAGGGGGCACCACATTTTCAGGATGCTGCTGGTGGAGGCATGGTTGATAAGTTAATTATGACTGTAATAATAAATATGAATTTATTATGGGGTACCACCAACACGACACTCCTTAAATCATGCTGTAAGAGTAACAAGTTGACAACTAGCGATTTCATGATAAAGTGTATTTCTAATTTTAGGAAACATCTTTTCTGTCTCCCTAAGATATTGGATGGATCCATTACCGTAACCAGGGGCACAGTGATACTGGTACACAGGGCACAGTGTGGGGACACCCGGCCATGCCAGTCCATTGCAAACCACACATTCACACGTTTCAGCATGGAATCTGGAGCATCCAGAGGAACCCCACACAACACAGAAAGAACATGCTCCATAGAGATACAAATAACTGTGGTGGGAACTGCACCAAAAACGCAGGAGCTGAGAGTGCATACTACTACCTGCTGAGGTCCCAGGCAGCACAGGGCACAATACAGGAGAAACCCTGGATGGAGTCCCAGTGCACTGCAGTATGACCACTGAGCTCCATCAATTTACAGTGCAGATGTATTACAATTGCAAATACACATATAGGGGCTAGACATTAGCAGTATAGTTTCAGAACATCATTATGTATGTGTGGAGTTTGCATGTTCTCCTCATTTTGTGCAGGTTTCTTCTGGGTTTTCTTGTTCCTTCCATAGTCCAAAAACAAGCGAGGAGGAAAACTGGCATCTCTGAACTACCCATAATATGTGATTGTGAGGATGTGCACTATGATGGACTGCCGTTCAATCCCAGGTGACTCCTGCACTGAGCCATGTATTCCTTGAGATACACTTCAGGTTTTCCACAATGCTGTACTAAATAAAAGGGAGGAAAATTTGAAGGATAGATATTACATATTCAAATGAGTGTCAGCTTATTTCAGATGTAACACCGAATGCATGTCAAATTGATGTAGTTAAGACAAAGTTCCCATATTCCATCCACCTCTCATCAAACCACTTATCCTGATCAGGGTCACAGGAGGGCCTAGAGCGTATCCCCGTCAGCATAGTGCACAAAGCACAGGAACACCATGAATAGGATGCCAGTCCATCACTGGACACACACATCTTACAAATGTCTTAACGTATCGGCACATTCTACGGTTACAGCTAATATTAACTGCAAGAGAATATACCAGAACATTATTTTAAACATGGCACAACATACTGGTAGACACAGGGGTGCTGCTAGAGATTTTGGGTTCCATGAAAGGATATATTGGGCCCCCAAACCAAACAAATCCAATGCCACTCAGGGGCCCTTGGAATTGTCCTAATTTCCCCCCCTCCCCCTTACAGCGCCTCTGGATAAGCCCACTATTCTTGCAGCGGATAAAATTCATTTATTGGCTTACTGAAGATACTCTGATAATGTAAGATTTGATCATTTATCTTAAAGGCCTTTAAGGGGTCAGAATTTCCATCCATCTTCTGCCACTTATCCGGGGTCAGGTTGCGAGGGCAGCAATCTCAGCAGGGATGCCCAGATCTCCCTCTCACAAGCTACCTCCTCCAGCTCCTCTGGGGGAATACAAAGGTGTTCCAAGGCCAACCAAGAGATATAATCTCTCCAGCGTGTTCTGGGTCTGCCCCCGGGCCTCCTCCCTTTGGACATGCCCGAAACACCTCCCCAGGGAACAGTCCAGGAAATATTCTATAGATGCCCAAATCACCTCAACTGGCACCTTTCAATGTGGAGGAGCAACGGCTCTCCTTTGAGCCCCTCCCGAATGTCCGAGCTCCTCACCCTGTCTCTAAGGCTGAGCCCAGACACTCACGAAGGAGCCAAGAACCAAGAACTCATAACCATAGGTGAGCGTAGGAACGTAGATCGACTGGTTCGCCTTCCAGCTCAGCTCCCTCGACACAATGATCTACCTTTTTCTGGTTGAGAACCATGGCCTCAGATTTGGAGGTGCTAATCCGCATCCCGGCAGCTTCACGCTCAGCTACAAACCCCCAAACCGAACCCCCTCCATCCCTTGGCTACGCTTAGAAATTCTGTCCATAAAAGTTATGAACAGAATCGGTGACAAAGGGCAGCCCTGATGGATTCCACCACTCACCAGGAACGAGTCTGACTTACTGCTGGCAATGCAAACCAAACTACTGCTCCGTTTGTACAGGGACCTGATGGTCCGCAACAACAGACCCTGCATCCCATACTCCGGAAGCACCCCCCATAGGACCCCCTGATTGTATGCCTTTTCCAAGTCCAGAAAACACAAGTAGACACGTGATCAAACTCCCATGAACCATCCAGTATCTGTGTGAAGGTGAAGAGCTGATCCAGTGTTCCATGGCCAGTATGGAATCCCTTACTGAATGCGATCCCTTTATTTCTTAGGGAATGTTAGGACTTGGGATGCTCACTTAATTCTGTAAAAATGTAGCAAATTTATTGGTTTCATAACAAAAGTCCACTGACAAGCAATGTTTAACATATCTGCACAGACATTTTCTTTTTATTAAGTGTCATAATTAGTTTAACTGACTCATTCAGTTCTGTTCTTGCCATTAATTGCAATTGTAGTCATTGGATACTAAACACAAATGTTTGGCATATTGTTATTGCAAAGGTGTTACCAACTGAAAAGCACCCAATGATACTGATTGTCAATGAAGTTTTTAATTCAGAACAGCTCCTTTAGAACTATAATTTGGGTTTCAATTTACTACTACTTGAAATTGATGTTTTACTGGTTGTTTCTAAAATGATGCATTTTGTGTAAACAAATGAATAAACCAATGATTTTTCTAATAAAACCAATACATTTGCAATATGTTTACTGAATTTAGCAAGTGTTCCAAGACTTTTTGTGTGTAATGTATTTGCACATTTAAGCAGGCTGACATGATGAAAATTACACATACATGGAAAACAATACTACTCCTGCTGCCTGTATACTTGGTTTCTGCATTGAAAAATATTAACTACAACATTTCGCAGCTTACCAGTCTCACTGTGGTATCAAACATGGCCAACCAATGCACACACCTGAGAAACATCCTGACTGTCACATTTCCCATGTTCTCTCACACATCATAGAGACAGTTTTTAAAGACAAAATGTTAAGCAAAAGTAAGGAATCTATAATATTTAAATTAATACCATGTGGTTTTAGTCAATTTCAGGTCTTTATTTCCAAAAATGAATGATGGTATTGAAGATTACATTTGAATACTTTAACAAAACAAAATTACAGCTATTCTTTCTTAATGTTTTGAGATTTAAGGGTGATGCAAACCAGTCAAAAAACAAACAAAGAAAAGCTGGGTCATTACTGATAATGTTTACTTGTCTTATTAAAAACTATTAATATACAAAAATTATTAAACAATAAAACAAAATTTGTAATTTTACCTTGAAGCACCAGGAGCACATTTAGATTTCTGTGGAGTTTCATTGTTTACAATGTGCCGTAAGATTATATGTGTGAAGTCCATAATACTCCGTGCAGAAATTCCTGTTATATGACAGAGTTCTTCCACTACCTAAGATGCAACAATTACAAACATCTGAAACAGGCTACCCAGCATTTTCCAATTAAATTTACAGTGAGAGAAAAGAAATTTGCCAGAAATGTCCTGCTTTACTACTAGTATATTAAAAAATGACCAATAAAAATAAACTTTAGGGTTCTTCTTTGGCCTAGGAAAAATGGCATAAACAGGCAAGCTTCCCACTCTGAGCTCTTTGCCAGTTCTTTGGTATTTATGTGTAGAGTATTAACAAGCAAATTATTTGCCCAAACTCTAATTAGGGAAGTGATCTGAAGGTCAGAAAGCACTGATTAAATGTTTAAATGAGAGTAGTACAAAGTTTCAAGTTGGACAAACCAAATATTAAATACACACACACAAAGATGTGTGAATGTGTTTATAGATGGACAGATAGAGATGAAACATAAAAAGGGTTGAGTGAAACAGAAGACAAGCAGGCGGTTACCTCTGTCCAAATGGCAAAGTTAAGGATGAAAGCACCTGTGGCAATGACCCCCACGCCTAAGAGCATATAGTCTTCCTTCACGGAAACAAATTTCACTCTGCATATCCAGAGAAAACCAGGGGAGGGAGAGATATCAAGTCCATTAAAGAAGAATACAATTCAGTATGCATCAGACATAACAGTTTATACTCTCAGAGGAGTGTTTAGTTTACCTCTGCTCTTGGCATGGACTGGGACACCCAGTGGTGGCCACCAACAAGGAGTGATAAATGGGGCTTCTTTGCAAGTAGACAAACTGCAGCACCCGCTTGCATAGAGTGTACAGGTTTGGGATGGACAACATTGTGGCATTGTAATCTTGTGCAGAAAAACAAAAGTAAAAATCAAGGTTTATTTTTGGCATAGACCTGCTACACTGTCTTTTATCAGTGTTGGGAAGGTTACTTTTGAAATGGAATAGGATACACATTACTACTGACCCTGTTTAAAAAGTATTAAGTAATATAATTATTTTAATTACTTCATCTAAGTAATGTAACTTGTTATATTTGATTACTTTTTGAATACATTTCTAACAAATGTTTTAAACTTGACAATAAATTTCAAAAGTCCCAATGGTTTTGCTGAGAGTGTTGTTTGGAAATATGCCAAACGAAGGCATTTCAGCCAGTGCAAAAAATGCAAAGCAACAAAATAAATGTTATACTATACAAGCTTTTTACTGAAAAGAATATATTCGAATATAACCCCATTGTGATTAACATTTTGATTAGGAACTGGAATAATTACATTTTTGTCCTCAGTAATTGTAACGGATTACAATTACATTTGTTTTGCGATTTAATTACAGTACGTAACACCCTTAGAGGTAATTAGTTACTCCCAAACACTGGTCATTACCTAAACCAGAGCTTTCAAATCCATAGAAAGCATCTCTGGCCTAATTGGCCAATTAGTGCCTAATCACAAACAATAGTAAAAATGCATTTATGCAAAATTACTGAAGGAAATAAACTTAAGCATCATGAAGATCCGCAAAAACTGCAGAGAAATTAACAGTTGTTGTTGAATCAAAGACCTTGATACAGCACACTAAAGTGTCTAAAGCACTGCGATATGTGAACAGTTTTGCTAAGTACAGTGCATATATTCAGTGACAAAAAATGTGTCTTTTGGGTCCATTAACCACAAAGTTTAGAGCTCTATATAATTTGATAATTTATCATTCCCTTCTGAATCCACAGAAGGACAGTGGGTTGCAAAATTTAATCAATTTTCCCAGAACTACTATTTGGGTTATTTCATAATGCCTCAGTCAATTTCAAGTATGAGCACAACAGAAAAAACTAATCCAGATTAAGAGAACTTACTCAGCGCTTCTAGCAGTGTCTCGACATATGTAAGAGGATTAGGAACATTGATGCAGAATTCCAGGGTTCCTAAGATGAGAAGCTCGAACTCAAGAAGTGTCTTTTTAGAACAGGAGAAGCCCATGGAGTGCAAGAAATTCACTGCCGTGCTGCTGTCAATCACCTAAAATAAAGCCCTGTGTCATCTGCTTTTCCAAAGCTGAACTGTTTTCTAAACATCTCAACATACTATAAATTTCAGACCGCACTGAATAATGAAGGCCGTATACATACACAGAGATGCTGCGCCATCTTGCTCGCCAGCTGAACACAGGTGAACACCAACACATTTATTTTGTCTTTCAGCTTGTAAAAAACCGCGTTTTCAGCCGTGCCCCTAACACATCCCAGGCCGTGAAACATGTCTTGAACATGTTTGACCATGAACCTTATGAAGATGGAAAAGGCACAGCGTAACGTGAAGTGCACGGTACCATTCTACGATGCATTATGAATAAGAAAAAACTGAAATCAAGGCTGCGGCATGTAGTCTAACTTCGGGGCAACCAAATTCAGTACCTCTCCAGTATCTCGACGGCTTGATATCCAACAAACGGATCCAGCTTCAACTCCTCACATATAAGGAAAACACACTCTAAAAAGTAAAACGTGGCGATTATAAAAGATGTGAAAACTGTGTTTTGTTTGTTTAAAATGTAATATAAATTACATTAATTTCAAATTACTATGTTAAAGAGCTACACCACTCAGCACCTATTAAGTTAGCTAGGGTAACTTTCACTTGTCACTTAATACCCGTGGAAGCCGCTTACCCACTATGCTGCTCTCTTTAAAACTACCGCACTCCTCTGAAACATTTTTTAAGTTCTCTCTGTTTTTGTTGTTAAGATCATTGAGCGAATCCAGGAGAATATCGAACGGGGTCTGACCAAACTGCAAGCTGAAATAGTCGTCGAGTAACGACTTTGGCGGAATAGCTTGGTTAAGAGAATGGGTAACGACGTGCTTCGTATCCATAGCAAACGACAAGTTATAAACTATAACCTAAAGTAAAAGTACAAAAAGACCCGCGACAAAATTTAAACAGGAGTACAAGGTGTGTGAATAACACATACGCGAGCCAGTCGCGTGACGGTCGCAAACCCCGCGCTATTTGGCAAAAAGCGCCAGCAGGCGGCGGTGTCGCCATGGCGACGCGGGTGGGGGGAAAAAACACGGAACCGTCAGGCAGCCGTGTGATTCAGCGCTCCATCCTGACAGGAGGGAACCTTTTATCTGACGTACCCACTTCCGGCGAATTCGGTCAGTCTCAGAAATGAGTTTTGAGTGGCCTTGGCAGTATAATTTTCCTCCCTTTTTTACGTGAGTGCCATTTTTTTTTTTATCTTTGCGTTTTTGGGTTGTGGGGTTGCATAAATGCTGTAGTTTTTTTGCTGCCTGTTACCTGGAGAGTTGTCTTTTAAACTCTGTAGCTAGCCGGCTAGGGAAGTAGCTTAATCGCTAAAAAGGGGGGATCGGTACTACTATTATAATATGTTTTGTACCAACATCATAATTTTTAATAACCATATGACACTGCTAACCATTGCAACTGAGCTTTATTCGTAAGGGTAAGCACTTTCAAGGGAAAGTTGTCTGGCCGTTTAGTTTGTCAGCGACAAGTAAATACAGTAGGAGTAAATCTTTCAATGAGCTGCTGTTGTAGTTACAATGCTACAGTGACATGCGGGTGATTATATTAATACGTATCAGTAGATGATGAGGCTGTGGGGGTTAATTTTCCTGACATAGCTCAATGACAGGTGATCAGTTTTGTTGTATGCATGAGAGTGTTCAGTGTGGTATATATAAAATGCTACTGAATCGGATTATTGACAGGTTACAGCCAAATGTGGACACGAGACAGAAACAGCTGGCGGCGTGGTGCTCGCTGGTGTTGTCTTACTGTCGACATCGTAAACTCTACACCTTGGATGTTATGGAGGCTCAAGAAAGCCCCGTTTTCAACAACAAGAAAATATCAAGTATCCTTCCTGTTGTCTGTGTTGCTGTAATATGTTCACCGGTTACTGTTAGACATACATGCAGATGTATACAACATTACCATGCGTGAAATTAAGTCTTCCTGGAAAATTTTTGGAACAGTGACAATTTTTTTTGAGAAAGATCTCAAAGTTTTAAACAAATGACACAGTAACTCTGGTTGTGAGGAATCTCTTATTTGTGTTACGAATGACCAAGGATGCGAAATATAGTATGAAGTATAATTTAGTATAAAAGTATGCGTTCTTCACAATCTTAGAAGACTGAATGTCTACCCAATTAATTACACTCTATACCTGTTTTAAGTATATTGTCGTTGTCCAATGAAAAATAGGTATCGCCAAAAATTCATTATTTATAAGTAATGCTCCCCCCCCCCCCAGAAACTAACTGGCAAGATAAACCTAAAAATATAATGAGACACCTTTGAACCACAAATAGAAACCTATCTTCACACAAGCATCAGTGAATGGCTTAATGTTTTAAAGGAATTTATGTGGATTGTTGTCAGCGAGGTGAATGTCAGCGTCAACAAGATACAAACTATAATCTTGTTTTATATTCAGTCAAAAGTGTTAGTTAACTAGCTATCTAGCTGTGTAAGTCATTAAAATTAGCAATATGAAGTCCAACTAGTACGAACATGACTACTAGCTAAATAGATGACTTCATAAAACATCTTTTTAGTTAATTAGATGTCAAACGCTATCAGTAGAGTTTTCATTGGGCAGAGATGACATACATTTTTAAAATTTACATTCCTTAATGTTACACACAGGAAAGCTCTCAGTAGAGGCCATCCAGGTTGTCTTTGAAGAATTAAGGAAAAAAGGTGGGGTTGGAAAAGAATGACTTTTATCTGGAAAAGCATGCTTTTGAATTGATTATTCAGCTTGACTGTTAACTTGAAAATGTGCCATCTGAGCATAAGTTTTCCATATTAACATTTGGAACTGTTGCTGTTAATTTTTGCTAATCTGCTCGCCTTCCTGTAGTACTAATAGAAAACCAAAATGTGTCTGAAATGTCAGGGAACCTGGAGTGGATGGACAAGAACAAAACACGCTGCCTGATAATGTGGAGGCGGCCTGAGGAATGGGGAAAGCTCATATACCAGTGGGTGAGCTGCTGCCTTGGCTCTCTGTGGGTCTCTATTACTGGGGGGGGTGGTGAAGGTTAATTAATACCAGATGACAAATTAGCCTTAGAAATCATACATTGTCACCCCTTAGAGGGGATTTAATATATAGAAGCTGAAGAACAGGACGTTGTAACAGGCTCTGAGGTCATTCTTTACTGACTTGGAGACTCAAATTCCACAATTGTGTGTGTTTACTTGGATTGAAGTGGCCTTTAGGGCAAGTGCCTCACACAGAGTAATGTCCTTACTCTTACCTGGCTATTTTGGCTGCAGTTCTTTTACTACTATTGCATACTAGTCAGTTTTTAAAGTTCATTTTTACTACTGTAACAATAAGGTAAATAAGTCCTTATGATGAAAATACCATGTGTAAATAGCTGAAATGTTTTGTTCCCATATCGCGTTACTTAGGAAACATTCAGAGCAATGCAAAACAGTTTAGCTACTTTCCATCGTGACTGAGGAAGCTCGATTCAATTAAATACAGTGTTGCCTTTCTGTTTCTGAGCATTACTTTTTAATGTTTAAAGTGATGCAACCCAAATAATTGCCACCAGATATATTAAAAAAAAACAATTAAAATCCTGTTTCACTAAATCAGACCACAGCATACTGTGTTCCTCACTGGCTGTAGCGCTTCCACCCACTTCAACTCTAGAGCTCATTGGTCATTGCCTTGCTTCCAAACAAGTCACACAGTGCAACCACACAAATGTTCATCTGGTATAATTGGCAGCGGGGAGATGCTTAATGGGAACTGAACCAGCCCTATATGTCGAATGGCTTTTAGTTGCCATAATACTGCACAAACCCTAAGCTTAATTACTTCCATATGGCGAGATAGGAGCTTTGGCAGTGAAGCATGCTTTTCCCCAAAGTGTAGTGATTAACGTAATAAACATAATCATCGCGTTCAGCATCTTGAGATCTCTAAAATGGACACATGACTTTGAGAGAAAAATGTCATGAGTCATAGACCTTCTTTTGTTTACTGAGGCAGCTTTGGATATTTAAAATTGTGGTTATTATGCAGATAAAAGTAAGGTACATTATGGCTGAGTGTTTTCCCAGATGGGTTGGATATCCTAAAGGGTTTGAGCAAAGCACGATGTAGACCCCTTTGAAATGTAGTTGAACTGTCTGATTGTCCTTCCGGATCAGCCTTTGGTCTTGGTCGTCATGGGGCTATAGTGCAGGAAACTGGAATTTCTCCTGGGTGTTTTCTCTGTTGAGCTCAGTAGGCCTAAGTGACAGAGCAGTCTTTTCTCCTCCTGGGTCACTGTTCTGTGGGGAAAAAAAGATGACGGCTTGCAGTAGATCAACACAGTATGATATGTAAGAATGATGATTTTCCATGAGTGAGGTCAGGGGACATGGTTTGTAATCAGGCAGCATTGTGGAATAGTTTTTTAATTTTTATTTCTACTTAATTCAATAGGTATCCAGAAATGGGATGAACAATTCAGTGTTTACACTCTACGAGCTCTCTAATGGGGATGACACAGAAAGTGAAGGTATTGAGTCTGCAGTACTGTGAGGGGAACCATTCCCATGTAACATGTTAATCATTATATCTAAATAATATGGATCTTAGTTATAAAACTGTCTTCATTCATAAAACTGTTGAAATGATTTACTTACACTGAAATCCTGTCTATCCTGTGCTGAAGTCTAGGGACACCTCTGTTGATAAGCACTTTACATCAGTAACCCATTCACTATTTTCCTTTTTGCTCGCAGAATTCCATGGGTTGGAAGAGTGGATGCTGCTTCGTTCTTTGCAGGCTCTACAGGCGGAGGGCAAGGCAGAGATCATCACCATGGATGATGGGAAGGGTGTCAAGTTTTTCTGAACCCGGGAAAGAGGGGTGCATCCCGGTGCTGTGGGGGACTGTGTAGATTGTTCTCTGCTAGGAGGACCCTAGGAAAAAGGTGTGTCTTCCACTGAAAAAAGTAGGATATGGGCCTCTTTGTCTCTTCCATCGGTCACACTGACCACTGAGGGTGTTTCAGGAAAGCTGTTCTATTTGTCCGTCACTTTGATTTTCTTAAGGACATTTGTTTTATGTTCTGGAGGTCTTTTCTATATAGTTTAGGCATAGACTATTTTCTTTGTCATATCAAACATCATATAGGCAGAAATGCTTCTGGTTACTGCCGCAATTAACGGATCCCAGAGGCAGCCTCTGAAATGTCTGAGATTGGGGTCATTTCCTATCAGAGACAGCATAAGGAGGGCCTCCTGAGCCGGAGTAACAGCCAGGGGGCATCCTGTTTCTGCATACTGATGAAACCATTTACTCTTCTGTACTGATTTCTGCATTTTTTTTGTTCTCCTTTTATATCAACGTCATGCTGTAAAATAAAAAGGAAGTGAAATGAGGTGTGTTTCAGCACTACTTCACTATGTGGCGTTATTTATTATTAGGGAATGAACTAAACCTGGGCAAGGCTGACAACCAGCTGTTAAACTGTATTTCAACGTGCAGTGACACTCAAGGCAGTGATAAAGGAAGCTAATGGTCACTTATAGGTTCATTTATTTTCAGTAAAATTGCATGATTTTTATTGAGCAAATTTTATCTTAATATCACTAAAAAATGACTTGTTAATTGTTTGCAGAATGGTCCAGTTACACATACAGGTTCTGAAAAATATGTTAACACACTGGAAGTCAGACAAGCAGGGCAGTGACTCTGTGTATATTAGAAGCGTCAAACTGCAGACCTGGGGGGGCCGGAGCCCAGTGTAGCTTAGTTCTTTCCCTGTTCCACCACAAATGATTCAGCTCAAGAGCTGTGTGGTAATTAGCACAAGGAGCTGAATCAGGTGTGTTAAATGAGGGGAAACCCAAAACCTGTGCAGGGCTCCGGCCCTCGAGGACTGGAGTTTGACACCCCTGGTGTAAATAGTATTCAAAACTTGTCAAGTTAAACCAATGGTAATGCATGTGGTTCTCCCTGCATCCTTAAGGTGCTCACTGGATGTCATGAACTGGAGTGCAGTATTCATTACATATGGGCTTGTATGGACATTACATATGGGTTTACATAAGTTTACAATGTGGATTACCTCCTTGCTGTTTTAGTGTTAGTTGTTCTTTACCACTAGGTGGCAGAATTACTGTAATTTATTCTCAAAGGCTTATCTGTTCCTACTATATAGTTAATCCTGAGCCAAAACTCATTGTACATCTGTGTGCACAGTACCTGCATTCTTGTATTATTTTGTTTGTAAAGTTATTTGATCTTTTTGAAACTATTCACAGATGTCTTCCTGAGACAATTGGTTGCATTTTTGACCAACTGGAATCCAGTTGCTTAGGAAAAAATGATCAATGCTTTTGGTATATAACTACAGAACAAAAATGCACACTTGCTGCCTCTTTAGTAATTGAACTCCAAACCTATATGTTTTCCTAGATTGTTTTTTTCCAGGATAAATGCTTCAAATAACTTGTAGGAATATATTTAGAAGTTGTTCCTTATTCACATTGTTGCCATTTTAGCTATATTTCTAGCTAGAGGAATGTTTTACTTTGCTGTGCCTCATTAAATTCCAACAAACACTGACCCAAAGCTAAATTTAGGCTAAATGTCATTGACTTCATTTTTAGAAGTATGACACAATGGGGATGCTACAGGTTTAATTAAAATGTTTATGAAACATGTGACACATTGAAAGTGCTGAAGCATGATTTATATGATTATATATATTATATGACTGTGGTCAAGCTTAGTAATAAATTCCTGTTTTCATTGATTAAGCAAAACAGAGTAATAAAACTTCAGTTTATTAATTTCCCTGTTCTCTTGACAGCCTTTTGCTGCATAACATTTGTAAGACGGGAACAGCAGTATCGTTCCAATAAGTAGAACATGTTGCCACGAAGACATCAATTAGTCGTGCTGGTTGTGCTGTTGACAGACAATCATGAAAGAAATTAGGGTAAACACCATAAAGCCAATACAAAAAGCTGTAAAGAACTCGGAGCTGGATATTATTGATGTGACCTAGATACGGAGTTCTGTGGAAGAGGGTGTTGACATGCTGAAGGCTTCCTAATCGAGTGGCACATCTATTGGGGCCTGGGGCAGCTGTGAGAGTTGTATGTTTTTTGCAGATAACCCCTTGTGTACTAACATGACTGGTTGGTTTTCCTTGTGGCCCTAGATGATAACAGGGCTTTAATGCAGTTTCAACTCATTGGGCTGGAACCTGCTGTATCGTAACTCAAATACCTTCTTTTTCGTCATCTTGGGAGGGTGCCATAAGATAGCCAGCCTTTTTGGACAATCCTTTAACCTATCTGGACCAAACTGATTTTAACCAGTTCTACCTGGTACTGGGCTGCTGGTGACTGAAGTGACCGCTGACCCCCCCCCCCCCCCCAACCTGTGTGTGTGTACCTACATCTCCCATCAAATGTTACTGGCATCCTAGAATTAAAATAATTGTCCAGAAAGTTTTCATTTTCCCACACCTGTTTTATAACATGCCATGGATTTGGATTAAAGTAGACAATGAAGTATGACACAACAGGTTAAATTAAAATGTTTATGAAACGTATAATATGTTGAAAGTGCTCAAGTGTGATTTATATGATTGCAAATGTTAAATGATTGTGGTTGACCATAGCAACAACCACGACAACTTAGTTTAGATACATTTTTTTAGATACCTTTCTTTCAAACCTATTTTGAAGTACAAAAAAATAATAATCAAAAAAGGCACAAGTTTGCATATGGGGAGAGTATCACCACATCCTTTGCTCGATGAGGATAAATCTGTGTTTGGTAACAAAACACCCACAATGCAGTGCAAGTGTGCCAGATGTGGGTAAGACAGCCAGGCTGACAGCTGGCAGTAAAATGAGGGACATACCAGGGTAACCTGTACTCACTCGGGTGCCTAGCTGAGCTCTTCCTGCTTTCACGTGTCAAGACCACAGATATTAAGTTGCTTCTGGAATCCCGGCGTGCCTGGGGGGAAAGTGGGGACATTCCGAAAATTACATTCTTTGGTTCTGTTCAGGGGGTTTATCTCATGCTGGGGGTCGTAGCTCACTGAAGGCTCCATTTTGCTACAGCTTGCTTGGGTGACCTTGGGTCATTTCTCTCTCCAGTGTCCTCTCCTGATGCACTGTCATTCATTGGGCTTGGTTCTAGTTCATTGTGAGGAATTTGTATTTATTTATTTATTTATTTATATATTTATTTAGCAGATTCTAACAACACTGTGAAAGAAACATAGCATTTCATACTTATTATAATAACAAATTTCATTTGTAATGTGCATTTGTCATACCCAGTGCACTACACAGTAAAATAAAAACAGCTAGAATGAGACAGCAGAAGTAAAATAGCCAAAAGATTATGCAGGCAGTAAAACAATACAGAAACCGCTGAGGGAACAAGATAGAGGTTAATAGCATTAGAGGGAAAAAGGCATAATTAAATAATAATAATAAATGCTGCCAATTAATCCCCATATATTTCAGTTGCTTTTTCCAAGCTTGCTTCAGTTGCGCTTGATCATTCTTGAAACTGCAAGTCTGCAATTTCCTGTTACATTGCACCGATTTTAGTCTTGTGCAAATTATACAAGCGTTGTGTGAAAGCTTACCCTCACATAAATGGGGTGTATGCAATAGTTTCAGCTGCTGATACTTTGAATTATTTATGTTTAAGCCCAACGTGGAACTTCTTTTTTCAACACATTGCTTGTTAGGTAGTTAAGGCAACACAAGTAGTTAATAATTTATTTAGAACACTCAAAAGGATAGAACCCTCAAATGGATAGAACATGCAAAAGGACAGAACACTCAATTTGTTGATCTTCAAGAAAAAGGTGATGTATTTGCTTAGGACACAATTTGAAATGGGTCTAAATCTATGTTTTTTGCGTATCTAATCTGCATTGCTATATCCATGTTCAAATTGAAAACAAATTTCAAAGCCTGTAAGTAAACAAATTAAATATAATGAATGAAGTCTAGGCTATTTCATTGGATTCACGTTTGATTTTTCAGAAATTTTCCTTCTAATGTTGAAACGAATGCTGCACATTTTCAAGAATTCTCTTCAACTTCTTAAATTATCATTAGAAATTATGATTATGGTATATTTCAGATAGAGGTAGTCTGCATTATCCACCAGTAACGCAGAACTGGTGCATTGATAGGAACTGTTCTGTATTAGTTACATTACCAATATAGCCTACACTGTTTGGTAATGAGTGATCCAGACCAATGCAGCGGTCGTTTTTGAACCGGTTGTTCTGGTCAGCTGGTTTCCACTGAAATAGTACTCGGGTCAGTTAGTTTTATCTTTGTGTTGTTTATTTTATTTTCAGTCCAGAAAAAAAAACAAGTATCTATTCAATATCCTTGCGAGGCGTTTTTACAACCAGAACACACACAGTTTACCTGCGTCAGACTGTAAATTGTAATAATCTGGTGCAACTGAAATATTAAATGCAGTAGGAAAATATTCGCGGTTGACTCTCACGTGTTTTTAATTATATATGTCCGATGTGGAACATCAGCGCGGTGGCCCGTAGCTGCATGAACGTGAGCTCCGTGACAGTAATTGGCATTGGATTCAGGTAGGAGGAGGAGCCGCGTGCTGGAGAACATAGGCTGCTGACACCGGAGCGGCGTCAATATGCCTGCAGAGGCTACGCGTTTAGGACGCTTCACTTTGGAAATTCACCGATCAGCCCTGGCGTCGACATTGCTGTGTTTTATAAGTAAAGATCATCTACTTTCGGCTGTTTAAAGTGTCTCTGCAACAAGTAGCCCGTCGAGCGCGACCTTCATGTATCCGCTCTGTGAGTACAGTGTAGGTGAAATGTAAAGTAGATTCGCTTTGGGACGTCGCTATTTCCCGGCGATATTTATGTGCTTTTATTTTTTAATAGGCAACGGTAAAGCCAATAACTGCGCTACTAAGCTTAAGTTACGTCTTTGGTCGCTTAAGGTTATAAATAACGCGCAGACCCACGGCTCGAGGAAGGACAAAAAAACTATTCTTGTCCTACTGAACCATTTATAGCTCATGTAAACCTTTTTATAGGCTGCTAATTATTTATTTAGTCGCAGTTGCTTACGAAATACGAGAGATATTTAGGGGTGGCCATGTCAAGGTCCGAAAAGTAAGAACTTATCTGAAATTCTTTTTTTTTTAAAGGAAAACTGCGAATAATTAAATAAGTAAATATTATCAAATATATTGGGGTATATTCAGAATGTCTCATGCAGAAGTTGACTTGGGAGGGCGCGGATTTCCAAATTTAACAGCGGGGCTGGATGACAGCCTGTCTGGCCAAATCGAGCCGCTGCTTCGGAGACACTCGATAAGCGCGCGCAGGAACTCCTACATCCTGCACAGGCTCAGCCCGGAGCCCAAGCTGTACGACGGGACGCTGCCCTGGTCCTCCAGCAGCATTTTCCCCGAAAGCAGTAAGGAAGATGGAAACATGGGCTCCCTGCCTCCCGCATCTCCCAGCAGCCCCCCCAGCGCAGAAACCACGGAGCCCGTCTCATCCCATGATAAGTGGGGCGTCAGGGTCCCCGGTACCAGCACCCTGGATACCAGTACGGATTCCGAAGACGAACTCGCCTCCACTAAAAACCAGAAAGTTGTTCTGTCGAGCGCACCATTTGAAAGTAAATGGGAGCAAGAGGAAAAAGAGGAGATTGAAACGAAAGCCGTTGCCACTTCGCCCGACGGCAGGTATCTGAAATTCAACATAGAAATCGGAAGGGGTTCCTTCAAGACCGTCTATAAAGGTCTGGACACGGAGACTACAGTGGAGGTGGCATGGTGCGAGTTGCAGGTAACTAGCTATTTATCAGTATGCATGCAAAGAAGTTTATTTAGCAGTAGGTTATAAAATGACACAAAATAGAAACTGTAGGTGAAGGCTTTCGTTTATATCTCAAAATGTAAAGGATAACTGAACAATACAAGAAGTTAAGAATGAAGTTAATCTGTGAGCCTTTGAATGAATAAAATTGTTTTGGCACTTCAACAAGATGGGAAACTGGACAAATATGGTAGGCATATGTATTGAACACTGCTGTTTTAAGCAGCACGTGTGTTCTTGCTTCCAGAACACATTAGTGTATCGTTTTTAGGTCATTACAATGTAAACTTAGACCTGCTCATCCACTTGTCACTTTAGCTGAATCTACGTGTAGTCTATTTGTTGGTATACCTTTAAATATAGAAGTGTGGCGCTGTGCTTGGAGCTTAATTAGCACACAGTCGATGGTCTGCTTTTCAATATGTTTCTGCTCCTGTTTTGCATGCACAGTAATATTCACATACTTAAAGAGCAATCTTCTGATCAATTGTGTAAGAGAGAGCTTGATAATGAGGTGGGGGACACAGCTTAATAATTTATATACAAAGATTTGTTTATTGGGAGGGATGAATGAAGGCAAATTAAATATTGGGGGGGGACACATTCCACTGTCCTCCAGGTTCCTATGACATTGCTTCTGATAACCACATACTTTTTATCCAAAGACGCTTTTATCTAACAGTAAGTTAAGATATCCGGAACATTCTTTGGGTCGTCCTTGTGAATCCCAAACTGATTGGTGCTGGTATCCTAGCAGCCGCGACTGGAGGCGGGGACACGGGTGGGTGGAGATGTGGGAGGGGTTGGAGCAGAACTAAAGAAGTTTTTAATTTAAGGTGCGTTACAGTTGGTAAATGAGCAGCAGACAGCACAGAAGCAGCGCAAAACTGAATGGCATCCAGGACTCGATGTCTGGTTCATTGTTCATTTGTTCTAAATACTGTTTTTGTGCATTGATTACTTGTTGGCTTGTTGGACAGCTCACTGAGCACTGAATGGCTTCAACCCAGATTTGGTGCAGAACGGCTTGTGTTTATACAACTTGCTTGTGTTTGTTTCTGATATAAATGCTGCAAAGAATGCCACATCTACTAGGAAGGACGATTCTGAGACTAATGCACACCACAGCTGGATTTGAAGCAGGCTGTCAGAACAGCAAGTGCTACAGCTGGAGTACTGAGGCAGAACGGTCACACACACAAATCTGGCTTAATCTCTGTTTTCATTAAGAACCGATGGCAGCAGCACTCATTTCCTCACGTTAGGCCAGAACCAACATAGTACCGCTCGTTTTGAGAGGCTTCGACTTGCATCATTTCTCGACACAGTGGGTTTTCCAAGGAAAACGTTAACTTCTTATTTTCTAGCGATTAGGCCTGCATCCTCAGAGCTTCAGTGAGGTGCCACGGTTGTTACGGGCATCACACGGCCTTCTGTTAGTAGAGGGGAAGTGAATCTGTTGAAGCTTCTGTCATGATGGTAGTCTGAGGGTTACTGGTTACAGGTAAATCAGCTTAGTCTTCTTCCTTTTGTTATTCCCCAGGAGGACCGCAGCTAACCGGGTGCTTAGTGTGCTTATACTGCTGCCTGTTTGTGTAACAACAACCTTTATTCATTTTAAATTTGGATGTTGGAGCAAAACGAGAATATGGAGGAGAATATGGAGGTGTCACCCCGCCCCACCCCCACCCCCCAGCAGGGTGTTACACTTTGATCGTATACTTTGTCCTCACGTTTACTCCAGATACTAGCAGCCCAGGACTAAATCCACATCTGCAGTAGACAGGAAGTCTTATGACCACTATCAAGCCACAGCCCAAACCCCCAAAAGATGTGTCAGTTCAGAAATGAAACAGAGGTCCAGTATATATTGATGGTTTTAACCTGCAGTTGAGCCCCAGTGATGTGGGCTTCTTAAACACTGTGTGTTTTATAGATGCTGCCTCTCTGGGTGATTTCTTAGTATGCATGCCTGCCATCCAAAGTTATCCTATGGTACAATTCCATAGGGAGGATAAGAGAGCAAGATCTGGTTCTGGACGCTCCAGTGTGCTGAATGTCTATAAACTTTAGAGGATATCCAGCTGTCTTTCATGAGAATATCCATAGTGAGTGTAGAGCAAGGTATAGTCATGCAGCCCAAACTGTATTCTCCACAGCAATGTTTCCCATTCTGGTCCTCAGGGACCAGCAACAATGTGGACTGTCTGGCAGGGAGCTTGGAGGGAGCAAAAATATGGACCCCAGGAATCGGATTGGGAAACACTGTTCAACAGTTAGGCAGCACTTTTTAGTACTGTGGAGAACCACTTTGAGTTCCTATAGGGCTACTCTCTATCATAGTGTGGGTTCATGACATTATTGCGCGTCTACTAGGGATGGTAAGATTCACCGATTCGCATCAGTGCACCAGCATAAAAGTTCATGATGCGACTGCCCCGATTTTAAAAAGTGTGTGCCAGATACAATTTGGGATGAACTCGGGATGCATCGTTTCCAACATCTTTGCATCGGTAAAATCCTATTGTTATTTAGAATAGTGAGTTAAATCATTTTGCTTTATTAATTTCATATTATTTATTTAGCTCACAACGGGGGTCTTCATGCTTCCAAGCCAGGAGAAGGGCATGCCTTTTATTGCAAACTTGCTTGCATTTGTCATTTGTTTTGTGCAAAAACAAGTTTTCTTTTTTTCCTGTGTTTGTGAAGGTAAGATATGACTTCTGGCTCATTCAATTTTCAAGTCAGTAACTGCTTAATTTTTTTTTGTATAATTTTGTTGTATTTGCCCATCTTTTATGTACATTGAAGTTTAATTTGTGAATGTAAGCTGTTGCTTGCAAAAGCAAGCTTGCTTTCGTGTCTGTGAAGTGGAGAAGAATCGTCAACTCATTATGTTTATGGGAAAGTGAGGAAGAATCTGACGTGCAAAGTTAGTTTTTTTGTTTGCTTTGTTGCTTCATATGTATCGGATTCATTAATGTATCAGATTTTTGGCAGTACATCGAGATGTGTATCGCATCGCCTCAGTGATGGAGATGCACATCCCTAGCATCTGCGTAAATATTTAAATATTGCCTAGATCAGAAACAGTAACTGATTGTTATTGGTGTTTGCCAGTATCCAGCAAGGTAGACCAGTCTTCTACAAACAAGTCCTCTAATGGTTTATGCTTACTTTTGTTCTGTGAATAACATACTTACGTGATGATGGCTTTTTCCATTTTTCCACTCTCATGGACTAATCCTCACTCCTTCAGTATTTACCCACAATGCCTAGTTTAATAAGCCTGACAAATCACCTGCGGGCTGAGCTTGTGTGTGGTTTTCTGGCGGTTTGGCTTAATTGCTGTGTATCGGAAACCAATGCCGCTCAGCACTCAGCCCTAATCATCGCTAATGAGACTGAGGACGATGCTAGTAGCTGCTGCTTAAGCCACCGTTCAGGAGAGCACTGCTGAAACCTCATGTCTTACTGAGCATGTAGAAGTGGAAGGCAGGCCGGATCTTCCTTATTCTGTTCATCCCCAGCTTTGGCCAGGTTTGCCTCAGTGTGCCCGCTGATGAACATTAATCTATTGCTAAGTGTTAGCTCAATACTTGGTGTCACTTGGGTATTATTTAAACAACAGGAAGCTACCAGACCTGATCGAATGTGGCGCCCACTTGGCAAAAGGAGCTAATTGTGTAATAGGCATGTTTATAAAAGAACTTAATCAGACCTAATGCTGCTATGTACCAAATGAAACATATGTCCAAGAATATGACATTCAGGCGTGACCTGCTGCCATTGTGGGCCCAGTTCTTTGTGAGCTGTAATTCGGCCTGCCCTGCCGTAACTCTGCTGTTCTCGCCATATGAACTTCAGTGTTTACTCGAACACCACATGATCACAGACCGATGACGCAGTTACAAATCTCAGTTCTAATGATGCGGATCCTTGGCTGGTGACAGCTGGTTTTCCGGCGCTCATAGAAATTGGTATCTGACGTTAGCTCATCTCTTGTCTTTGATCATTAGCTTCTGCACAGAATCCCGGCTCTATGAAGCAGGTGAAGCACGTAACACTTTGGGTAAAAGCATATGATGATCTGCAGAGTAATGCAATACTGAAACCTGAAGAGGAGGTGGTGTTTGTGGTTGCTGTCCAAGCTTTGAGCTCAGAGACTGGATTAAGATAGAGAGGCGATAGTTGGAGGTCATCTCTAAGTCATTGGGTCTGTTAAGCTCATATTGTAATGTTAGGGTCAAGTTTTTGGGAAACAATGATGACCCTTCATCAATATTCAGCCCCATAAAGCCTCTTCCCAATGGACTCCTTTGATTAACTGACTCCATAATAGAGACACTAATGAGAATTTGGAAGTCTTAGCTGTTAACATGAGCTTATTGTGTGACTGATGACTTTCGTTTAATGACATTTTATTTTATCTACTAAGACAAAAGCCCCCTTTTCACTTGTCTCCTTCTAGCCAAATGGCATTAATCCAGTAAAGTGTCCATAATTCAGCAAGTTCCCCCCCAGCACCCTAGCTGTCTCTCTCAGGGTTTCTGTTATGTCAGACTGTGCGACTTCTTTTTATAATACACTCTCCTCCTGTGGAATTTTTTGTCACTTAAAATGCCAGCACCTCGGTGGGCAAATGTGCACTCTAATGCCCTGTCCTTTCACACCTTTAAACCCTCTTTCCCTATTGAGGACTATATTGTTTATTGGGACTTCAACACTGACGCTCAAAACAAAGACTGACTCCAAAGGTCCTTTTCTGCATCTCATTAACAGCCTGTTTGTTGCACCAATGGGCTTGCAAATCAGGGGATTTTAGGCTGTTTGTTGCACTCTGGCTTCTAAGGACCCACATAAATGGAGACTTACTTAATTATAGATTAATGAAAAGACTGAGGACCCTCTCTGGAACGCTGTCCCCCTGCATTTTTAAAACTTTGTTCAGGATTAATGTAGCACCTGCCTAGTCATTACATAACAAAACTGGCTTAGAAAATGTTTAATACTCAGTACACCGACCTGTAACCACTTTTGCTTTATAACGGGTTTGGAACGCAGAGGTGACAAGACACCTGTAAAGGTATTCAGCGGACCTGGTGTTCTGCGAAGCACTACATTTTAATTTTCTACCCAGCATTCACAGTAGTTTTACTAAACAGAAATAGACAGGCATATAGCTATCAATATAATGTGCAGTTCTAAAATAGGTTTTGATATTTAGGTTTCTGTATTTTGGTATTTTACGTACTTTATTTAATGTTTAGTGTTATTTAGAGAGATTCAAGGACTCAAAGGATTCAAAAGGTTTATTGTCATTTGTACTAGTACAAGTACTGAGTACAGTAAGATATGCTTACTCGCGTGTTTCCTACAGACTGGTTAATTTAACACTGGGTAACATTGGGCAACAAGACATAGGACAGACACTTAGTAACAGGACAATGGACAACACTTAGGTAGCATATTTAGGTAAGTGTGTTTTACTGTAAGTAGATGTCAGCCAAAAAAGCCACCAAGGCTTTTACAAGAAGACCAGCACCCTTAGTCCTGTGTGTTGTTAGGGTTGGTGTCCTCACCTCATAGACATAGTTAGTGTTTACTCTCTTCCTACACATAAAGCTTCATTGAAGTGTATGGCTGCTTTTTGCAAACTTCTGCCTTTAAATGCAAAGCAGGTCTGTCTCTTGCCAGTCTGCCTTTTGCTTACAACCAGCCATGCATGGCTGAAGTAGGGTAAGAATTACAAATTGAAAAATGTATAACTTATTAGGAGCATTTATGAAAGGATGAATCTTTTCTGCCCTGTTTTGTATCTTGTTGCCTGTTTATGCTTGTTCCGGGTGGCTGCAGTAGTATTTCCAGTTTTCATTGCTTTCAGAGTGAATTTTTATTGATGAATGACTTGTTTTCAGTGTCCCAGAGCTCAGAATTTACTGAAATATATTACAGGCACTGGGAGCCTGCTTTTGAAATGGCTGCTTTTTGCATTTGACCCTTTGTCCTTGCATCTTCAGTACACAATGCTGTGTGTTTCACAGGCAAAGGTGATTCTACAAGAAACTGTGTCTGCTGCACATTCCGATAAGGGTGGAGTAAGCAATAAAGGATATTGTATAGTAAATTAGCCATTAAATCTATTATGCTGGTATTTCTTTTATGTTGACAGTTGCCTATATGCTGTTTTGTAGGTGATTTCAAGAAATCTTTATCTTTAGCCTTTTTCTTTTCAGATGTTCTTGCAGGAATAAATTTTTTTTTAAGTCCCAGACTCTGACTGGTAATATAAAACACACGGTCACTGTGAGTCTTACCATAGAACATCCTCCATCTGTGGTTGGCGTGTGCGTATGTGTTTGCATTGCCATGGTTTCAGTGCCTTTCCTCTGGGGCCAAGGTATATATGATGAAAAGGCTCTTATCTGACTTGAGCATTAGCATAATGCTATGGATCTTGTAATATGTCGGTGCTCTTCCAGCAAGCAGTGCCATGTTGAAGTGTAAATATTAGCTACCTTTATTTATAGCCAGAATGGCTTAAATGGAACAACGGATTGGCTGAACAGATGTAGCTACAGTGAACATATTCTCACAAACAGATCTCCAACTGCTGGTTCTGCGCCCATCTCTACCTGTGGAGATGTTTGCAGACTCCTGCTTTTCGAAGCCTTGCTTGCTCCTTGCTCACTTGGCACTGGTAGGCGTATATTGACACCACTCTCAGTGGAATCACATTTTCAAGTTTGGCCATGGACTTTCAGGAAGATGCACAGTGGGTCTGTTGGGTCTCATGGCTAAGCTTTCCATTATAGGAAGCTAAACCTAGACGTCCAATCAGAACTGCGCAGTTTGGTGTAACAGCCTTGAAAGGTACCTCAGTAACATCTGCAGACCTGCAAACAGCTGCACTTGGCACGTCCCCGGTTGGCAGTAGTTTGTGCTGTCCTGCCCTCCTGCTGTCCTGCCCTCCTGCTGTCCCTACCTCTCCTGCATGATACTAGCTGAGCTGTACTGCCAGTTTTGGAGGGGGGGGCTGTTGACAAGAAATGAATCTGAATACCGCATAGCTTTCAAGGTTATTTTATTAGAATTTAATAGGACGTCTCGATTGTTTTTCTTACGACTCCCCCAGTGCTTTGTAGCATGGAGGTCTGGGAAGCCTGAAAATTCCACTGGCACGCAGAAAAGCTTTTGGTTAGCGTGTGGAACTGAGCTAACTGCTAAAGTTGTGAAGTGGAATGCATGGAATATGCACTTTATGCTTTTCTCAAACGAGTTTTAAGCAGCTGTTTGGAAGTAGCAGCTCCTGCATCTACATCACATTTACTTTATTCCAAGCAACATACCATTGAGAAGGCGTTGAGACTTAGAACTCATTCTGCTGACCCTGGGATTTGAACTGGCAACCTCACAATCAAAGGCACAGTATCTTAACCCACTTAGCCACACACTGCCACCCCCTGATGTCTGTTAGATTTTTCTATGAAAGAAACTTTAATTCCTTTATGGGTAACAAAGTATTCTCAGGAAACACCCATTTATCCCAAACAGTTATCACCCAAATAGTGCATGTGTTTCAGCCTGACAGCAAAAAACTTTAATGAATGGAAATGACTTAACATATGGGTGAAAGATAAAGCATAGAGACCAGTCATTGGTCGGCGACCTACATGGCAATGGGTGTCATAGGCTGTGAGTCTTACAGCACTATCACAACAGCACTGACTGACTACATGTTGTGTCTGTCAGCCTAGGTCACTAGAAGCTTGACAGAATCTGCCACACTGCTTCAAGGATTTTATTATTGAATTCTTTGTTGTTCTTGATAAGCTGTTGGCAATACATACTGCTCACTGATAAAAACAGCAATCAGAATCATACTGTGGCTACTTTTCCCAGTTATTTTAGCTCACTTCTACTGTAAATATGTATTAAACCATTGGTCTGCGCTCTCTGTGGTTGCTTCAGGGCTTCCCACCTGTGAATAAACAGAGGTACAGATAACATTGTCACTGCTTGTTCAGCTGCCACTTAGGTCCCGGTAAGCTATTGAAAACCATAGGCATAGTTCTTGTCGGTACAGGTTCCTCACCAAAGCCCCTCCCACAGAGGATAATTACCCGTCACATGTTATCTTCGCAGAAAAGCCATACTTACTGGACTTACACTAGAAATTTGAGTGACTGCAGAAAATCTGTTGTTTTTTTTTTTTTGGTGTTGTGATTTTGTAATAAGCATATTAGTCATGGGGATTGTAGACATTCTCCACTGTAATGAAACCACATTGGCACTTATGAAAAAAGTCATCTCGCTTACATCTGAAATTTGTCGCTGACTCATCACTTCTGCTTGAAGCAATGTCTGTTTTTTGTAAAGGCTGATGCGTTCTCAACGTGGGCGGGACAAAGAGGAAAAGAAAAACCTCGAGGCAGAACAGCTAAGGGATCACCAGATCTATTGTGTACAGTCCCTAAAATATGCTTTTGAAAAATTGGGTCACCACATGGTTCTTCACACCTCATAAATATGTCTCATCTACGTACATAACTAAGATTAGGTCAGTTTCATGAGGGAGATGGAATTCAGATTAAGCCGAGTCATTTGACTGGTGTCCATCGGAACCCGTTCTATAACTTCCAGGTCTTCATTCCTCAAGATCATCTCCACCTCCATATTAAAACAATTCACTTAAACATCTGGCAGAGAGCATTCATCTGGAGGACTCCCATGCAGATGGTTCATAGCGCCCCTTTCGGGGGGGCACTTTGCTTAAGCCTTGGACATATGTGACTGAAGTATGTCTTGGTCCTTTTGCTGATATGCCTCCATAAGAAGTGATACGTAAAAACAGTCATTGGCTCACTGGAGTGTAAGTTACGTAGAAGTAAAAATGGCTTGTTGCTGTTATCAGTGCTACAAGCCATGTACCGGGGAAAAGATACAAGAGAATGAACAAAATTTGGCCTTGAACTTCTAAATTGGGCAATGACATAAATATTACTTTTCTTTTATGCTTCAAAAATTATAATTATTATAATATTATTAACTGATATAAATGATTGCTCTGTTTCCTGTAATAATATTGTCAACCGTTCAAGTAATATCAAGCTTAGATACCAAATTCTAGGTTTACAGTAGTAGCAAAATGACATGGCCCATTGTACTGTACCTGCTTTATGTGTAAATGTTGTCAATACAGTCATCCATTCAGTCTCATCCAATGAAACTTTAGCTCTCTTACATCGTTTTGCTAATGAATGCAGGAGCTGATAGGGCACGACTTTATAAACAAAGGACAGCAGTTGTTGTCAATAGAATTAGCTTTGTCTAAGAGAACATAATAATTTGTTCTGCATGTGTTCAACTAGAGGTGCAGTGTTGTTAATAAATGTCTAGAAGATGAGGGGAGGGTGTGGATTTTTCAGGGAAGGGACGAGGTTGGTGGATAAGTAGCTGAACTATGGTAATCTGTTGGCAGTTGTGTAAAGTAGGTTTTAATTTGAGGTGATGTAGACCTGGTTTTTGGTTACTGATGAGCAAAATTGTTATTTTGTAGTCAATTTCTTTGCTCACCTATTCCATCTTCCAGAACTCATGTGTCCTGTAGATGCGTTCTCTGCTGGATCTGCTGGTCAGAGTAATCACCAGTCTGGAAATTCACCCCCATTTCCCTCTTTATGTGGAAGTGTGTTCTTTTCTTCCACATATAGCAAAACATGTTGCCAATAAAGAGATGTCCTTCTGTAGCTCAAGGAAGTATTATATGCTCTCACATTTAAACAGGCACGTTCAAAGGTTGAGAAATGTGAAATGTGCTAATGGACACTGGGTGTTTGTATACCACCATGTGGGGAAAAAAAACAGGAGAGTGGTCCTTAGCCCACAGGCACCTAAGTACCCCCTTTAATAAATCCGACCCTCTCTCTAGGAACTCAGAGTTGGCAGCTGAGGAGGAAGCCTGAAGCGGTAGTGCCCTCTCCTTTAACTGCCTTGTGAAGCTGATAAGAGGGCCTTCTGTTGCAGAGGCATGTTTGAGGGGCTCTGTGGCTGTATCTGTGGTCCTGTGAGTTCCTCACAGTTAAGTGGTCAACCGGCACCCCTGCCGATCATGGAAAGGCGCTGAGGTCAGGCTGAGGCCACATAGGAAATCGCACGTGAACAGGGTTGCCAATTCTCACACATCTGGTGTGATACTCACGCTTTCAGCCTTAATTTCACGCTCTCAAATCTGAAATCTGATGTCAAATCTGTAGTGTTCCATTATAAACTTAAAATTAACCACATCAAAAGTGTTGGGGTAGTTTGCTCCTGTTTATGTGCATTTCCATGTGAGACTTGTCTCAAATGGTAAATTTCACTCCAGCCAGCTGACCAAAGCAAGAGCACCAGTCTGGCTGTTTACCCACGTAATAGTGGAAAGGTGGTTTGCGTGTTTTTCAGTGTGTCCATAGGGGACTCGTGCGGAGGGATCATACCCGCAAAGATCAGAATTCCCAGAAATGATGAGAGACAGCAAAAACTTTGCTTTTTTTAGTGCCAGGGCATTTTGTTTGTTACCAATTTGAGTGTTTTGTTGGGTTGGGAATCAATAACTGAACTGCAGTGAAAACCAATGAAACGTATTCAGATATGCTGAAGTTCGTAAATCTGTGATTGAATCATGCATCAATCACAGATATACAAACTTCAGCATATCTGAGCGTCCCTTCGGGATTCTGGTGTTATGAAAGTGGTCATGAGGAGAGATGGGACATACAGTACATGCTTTTCTCCTTTCCAGGAATGACATAAGAGATGATCAGCTGCTGGAGACAAACACATATTTCAGTGGGATCTGCGGGGAGAGACTTACTGTTTGGATAGTGTCTCGCTCAGACTGCAGATGCGGATGGTCTTTATTCAATGGCTGGTTTAATCAGTGCTTTTGATAAGCCTTAAGCATACAGATCATTTTCTGTCAAGAAAGAAAATAGCCATTAGTTGTCCTTTTCCAAGAAGAAATAGTCTATTTGCAATAAAACACTTATTTTTTTAATTCAAGTATTTGCATCACTAGAGTTCAAAACACAAACATCCATTGAAATCTGTAATATATATATGAAGTACATAAATCATATTGATCATAACAAAGCTCTATTACCCTGCTTTGCACCCTGGTCTGCACGTTTTATTGAGCTTGTTAGGATATTTTTTAGGCCTGGTTTAATATGCTAAAACTTCTAGCATTAAAGTAAATCTGCACTGCTGTAGAACTGGCAGGGGAAGGCAGTGATGTCATGCTAATGGCTAACGCTAAGCACTCTACTCCCTATTATTATTGAAAACGATGTGTAGCTCAGTGGGGTAGGGTGTGTCCGCAGGGTCATGGGGTCAAACCCTATGCTAATCATGTCACATTTGGGCCTTTGAACAAGGCCATTAAGCCCATCTGCTAGCTGACCCTGTGCCCTAACCCTGAAGTTGTACTTATCTGTGTTTGCATTGCTCTCAGAAAGTCTTGGTACGCTTGCTTAATTCAGTAAAAATGCAGTGTATTGGTTTTAGAACAAACATCATTACTTTATTCATTTGTTTGCAAAAAAATATATACCACATTAGAAACAACCAGTAGTTTTAAGTAAAACATGCATTTCAAGGAGTAATAAATTGAACACAAATTATAGTTCTAAAGGAGCTGTTCTGAGTTAAAACGTTCATTGACAGGCCTCATTGGGAGCTTTTTAATTACTAACACCTTTGCAGCAACATAAAACACAAAACATTTGTGTTTAGTATCCCTTTGGGAGCCAATGACTGCAGTTGCAATTAATAATAAAATGGCAAGAACAGAACTGAATGAGTCAGTCAAAAAATTATGACACTTAATAAAAAGAATATGCCTGTGCAGGAGGTGTGTGCAGATATGTTAAACTTTGCTTGTCAATGGATTTTTGTTATGAAACCAATACATTTGCAACATTTTTACAGAATTAAGCAAGTGTCCCAAGACTTTCTCTCAGCGCTGTACATGCGTGTCTGTGAATCTTATGGAGAGAAGGATACAATATGTGAAAATTACCAAATTTACTGAGACGGATGAATAAAGTACCACTATTCTATTCTATGCAATGGGACAGTCCGTTGCATCTTGGGCCAGTTCTATTGCAGGTCGTGGTGTTGAGTGATTATGATTCACCAGGAATTGGTCTGATGTCTCCCAGCAGCTCCAGAGTATCTGAATGGAGCCTGAGAAGCCAGTGTTGTGGTCCTGAACCTTTATCGCAAGTTGAATGCCACTTGTATCTGTCACTTGCATTCATGATAATGACGGTTATGTAGACGTCAAGTGGAGCAAGGCCTGTAGAGTGTTCTACATTCCATTCAAGCTCCTGACACATGTGCTAGTCTAGGTTCCATTTGTCCCAACGCTGATCATTTCCTTTGGCCCATTTGCTGATTCTTGGCTTTGCAGTGACCAGGCAAATGGCGCAATACGGTGCAATTTAAGGCCTTAATGGAAGTGTGTCAGATGGGGTTTGCCAGTATTGTCATCAACTGTTTAATTAAGTATGTGGAAGCTGTAAGGCTGCGTTCCATTTACCTTGGAGGTCGGAAGTTGGAGCTGGGAATGACGTCACACGCGAGTTAACAACAGCGTTGGAATACAAGAAGTCAAAAAGCCATTGAGCAATACAGTTCTAGCCACATTCATTGTTAGCTGTTGTTAGCAATACCAGTTGACGATAACGCATTATGTTGTATTTTGTGCATACAAACCCTGTAGCAACATGTCCATGAATTCTGAGGTTGGGGTTGTAGAGGTTCCTCTGACTTTCTGAGACAAAACTCCGACTTCAGGGGGTGTTCCATCTGAAATTTCTGACTAGGAACTTTGCAATTGTGACTTCCTCGCTTAAAGAACGCAGCGTGACATCCTACAGAGTAGCTCAGTATCAGCTGTACTGTATGTGAAAATGTGTCGGGAAGGAGCACGGTGCGCTGACCCGAAACGGTGCCGAGATCTGAAGAAGGTTCCATTGCCAGTATTGAAGTCAAACACACTGACTTTCCTTTATGGAAAGAATATTTTAGACAGGTAGCCATAGGCAGGAAATAGCAGTTTGTGGGTAGTATTAGAAATGTAATAAAAAACACTGAGCCGCAGATCTCCCGTGTTTAAGAAATGGGGAAAAAAATCAATTTCAAAGTGTTATTTGAATTTTTCTAAAGCTCGAATAACTGAATTGGGAAGATCAAAACTATTATGCTGACATCATCATTGTGGACATTGTTTACTTAATTTGTGCTTAATACTGTATTTTGGTGGTGTTTTGTCTGATTCTTTTGTGGGGGGTTTGGTATAGGGAGTGTAAATCAGCATCATCACGTGTAGGACACAGACTAACTAGACAGACCGTATGTAAATATGGAACCTGTGAAAGGAGTGTGGTCTCATTCTTCTTTAATCGGGCCACGTCATCATGTTATTACCCTTGCAGGACTCATTGAGCCAGAATAAATGGGCTAATTTAGCCCAGTCTGTCTGTGGTTGGTTCCATCTCTCTCCAGCTGGTGTGCTGGTGGCAGGTGATGCTTCGCAGTTCTACACTGGACTCTGTTACCATGGCGAGGTATGATCGTCACGGCAATGCGCCCCCGCACAGCGCAGCCGACGGCCTTGGAGCGACCTGCAGGGGCAGCTTGAGTATTTGGCCTCATGCCCGTTCTGTTCGTGTTCCTTAACAGCCTGGAGCTTCATGACTTGCTGCTGTTCACGCTGTCATTGTGGGACACGATTGAGAGCGCCCCCGAGTTCCCCTTCAGCTCACAAATTACATTCAAAAGTTCTGCTCCTTGTCAGCTTTTAATTTTTTATTTTGAAATTTTAAGAACCCCAGGCTTCTGTAAAAATAATTAATTGAACCAGACGAAGGCAATTTTAAAATGACTGTAACCGATAATAATGAACATAAGGTGACAGGAAGAGGGCAGTCTGTTTTTAATTGTATTTAATAATTTAATTTTATTTAATTTCTTGACCTCTTCGCATCTGTTTGGATGATGTATTGAGCCCGTCTAACACCTGAGAGCACTTAGCTAACCTGTAACCACAGCCTGAAGTTTCATTAGAGACAATCAGTCTGGTTTCTTCATGTGCCAGAATGGTCACCACATCCTGGAGGTGAGGTGAAGCACATCAGGAGCGAAGGAGATAGAAACAATGAAAAAGAAAATGGTAACAGATTGACTTCCTTGAGCAAGTTATTGGTGTTTCTTGTTAAGGAGATACAAATTCATTGAGGTCATTGTATACACTCCTAGCAGAGTGTTCACTAATCAAGTATTTAGCAGGTTGAGTCAGAGGAACAGCATTTTTTGGCACTGATGCTCAGTGAGAAGGGATGTGGGTAGGATATGGAAGTATTAATGTAAAAGGCTTATCAATACTACAAGGAACTAAATAATAATAATAAAACATTCAAGGCTGAAGATCTGTTTATTGTCAATACAACATTATATACAGTATATAGTGTATTGAAATGTCGTTCCTCACAGTTCCCCCATGGTGCGTTATAAAGATAAAATAAAATAATAAATAAAAAATAATAAAATAAAACAGAAATTTCACATAAATAATAAATTCTAACTAAACTTTTCTGAATAGAATACAAAGTGGTCATGTGCAATTACAGTGCAAATGAAAAAGACGTGCCAGTTATAACAAGTGCAAAATTTGACATGAGGTCGACATGTTTCGCAGATATTCAATTGAGGTGTGCAAATAAGCATGTGTGAAAGTCCAGTTTGTAGTGTTTCTGTGTTGTGGGTTTAACATTCCTTTGGTGGCAGTGAGTTGAGAGCTCTGACTGCTTGAGGAAAGAAGCTTTTGCAGTGTCTGGCAGTTACATCTAACTTGATGTTAACTATTAACACTAACTTGATGTATGGTAGATCAAGGCTGTTTGGTCACATACATTGGTCTATGATGACAGCAGGTAGCTGAGAAAATGGGGTGGTAAATCTTGGGGGGGGGGTGCAGAGACGCAGACATGGGTGATGCGTGTGTTGGGCTCTGTGAAGTCCGAGGGGCTGCACTGGGGCCAGAGCCTCAGCTGCTTATTTAATTACTACTGACCTTTTCTAAGCTGAGGGGCACTTTTTTCCTGTTCTCTGAGTCGCGTTATTCCGTTTGACACAGCCTCAGGTGAGGCTGTGCGGTTGTCATGCCAGAATTTTCCCATTGATTTCTGGCTGAGGACCAGAAATGTGTTAAGTGGCTGAGCAATTGAAGTCTGATCTTGTTTTACGGTTCCAACCCCTTTTACAAAGTGGCTTGGTAGAGCCATGCATTGTGAAGGTTTCTCAAAGGGCATTGGGAGCTGAATCAGTGTGCAGACTGGGTGGCATCAACCTTCTCTGATTTATTTATACGCACCTTGTGACTGCAAATAGTGTCCATGTCAGCTCCTGTGTTGGCTTTGTTTTCTTGACCAGGCAGTTGACTTTGTTCTGAATGTAAAAAGAATCTAAGCAGCCAGTATGTCGCAACAACCCCCAAAGGAATTCCGTATAGTATATGGAATATTAACGCCATTGTCCTGATAACATGCCTTCACGTCCTGTTCTGAAGATGAATGTCAGAAATGTGGTCACGCTTCCGGTCATGCGTGTAGGCTCCAGACCTCATCAGAACGTGCAGACCAAGGTAGGCCTGAGACTCAGTAAAGCTAAGTTAAAGTGGACAATAGATCTCATGTGCCATCCTCTTGGAGAGAGCGCTCTGGCTTATGTTAATGAAGGGATCCCCTTTTCTGCTGCTATAATGGTTTCGGATGCTGGTGAAAACCTGCAGCAGACCTTTCTCACCATGCCCGTTCGCTTCCTAGTGGAGGGAGCCGCTGTCTCTAATTATTTAATGGACTGCATCTGCTGTACATCTGCTGCAAGCAGCATGGTGCCTCCCAGGGGCTGCCCAGCAGCTTTGAATCAGACCACACCAACATTGTTGAAAATTGAAATATTTTGAAACAAAAATCCACTGTGAAATAGTTCCTCCAATCATTACATTTTTTAAAAAATTAATGGATTTTTTATTTTGCGCGAATTGGAGTTGGTGTCCTGCTGTAGTTTGATATGTAGACTTGCTGATGTTCTAGTACTCGCACATTTTTTTTTTTATGTATGGGACCCACATCCCTGAATGTGCATCAGTTCGTGATGATGTCACACAGCATTAGGTGCATCATAAAACATGACGTGACCCTATATTTCAGAAACCAGTAGTTCTGTCCATGCAAATGTCAGAGGAACATTTCTGCTTCAGTTAAGAAGTACAGATGGATAGTTCATGGCCAGAAAATAAAAATTCAGACCAAGATTTTGTTTCAACTGACCAGGCTCAGTTACAGAGTACTCAATTGGTTGGACTTGAACTCTCCACTTCTGTTTAAGAGAATGTCCCAGACCAGCTCCTCTGACTGTGCTAGGTATCTCAGGATTTAATCTGGTCCTTTAACCATCTTTTTGTGACTTTGTGTCACGCCCCCCGACGGCATCAACTACCAGCACATCCAATAACAATTCAGTTCACACCTACACTTGCACATACAAGAATGGGCAGATATGAGGTTGTGCGATCAATATCATTATTATTATTACTTTTTAGAGTAATTTATAGATATAAGGGGGGGGGGGGGGGTGGTGGTAGGCAGAAAAAAAGGAAGAAAGGGAACAAAGAGGAGGTACTGGAGCAATCTGATTGGCCCAGCTGCCCTGTGCGATGTGCTGTTAGCAAAGCAGGACCCGGGCAGCATCTCGGAGCGTTGCCAGGCAGCCATGATGCTGTCAGATAGAGAGAGGTGTTCTAGATGCGGAGGCGTCTGTGGTCCCTCTGCTGTCCTTCTGACAGAGCCGGGAGCCCTCAGAGCTGACATGTGGCGCCTCCCGCTCACTGTAAGGGCCGATTACGCAAGTCTGGGCATGAGGCTACTGGTCTGAGTATTTCCAGCCCCGTTGTCCGTCCCAGTCCCAGGCCTGGCTGCTTCTAGGAGCCCATGGCTAAGAATAAATCGTCAAATGTTATAGAGGGAAAATGCAGTGTCCTGTTATTCAGGGGAGGCAAGCACGTGATGCCAGGACACATTACCAAATGCTAATTTTAAACTCTCACAAGGTGTCCGTGACGTGTGACCGATGTTGTGAATATGCAGCGATTGCAGCCTCCACTGTTCCACCCTGCAGGGAGAACTAGGAAGGAGTCCTTGGACAGCAATACTAGCTTTAACAATGGCATTAATTAAGATGCAAGGGATGGACGGATGGATGATAATGTAAATGTTTGTTGTGATAACACATTCTCATGCATTGAGTCTTGGAGAGCCCACCGATACAGAGTTAAGTTTGAGAAAAAGGAGAAGAATTCAGGGTCATCTGGATTGTCTTCTGTTTCGTGCCCATTTCAATAGTCTGTGGTCCTGGATTTGCAATGGGACAATTTATTTGCAAATCAGAACTAAATTACAAGGAGCTGTAGTATTGATATGCTTTAGTAACGTGGTTGCCTTTATTTCCTCTACCTTATTATGTTTCCATAGTTAGACCTACTTCCATGTAGGAAGTGTCCTAATTTAGCCAATACGTGCTCCAGCAGTACAGTCTATCACACGGCAGTATGGAACTGAACCATCTTGACTGTAGCTAGTCTTTATGCCTGTTACGATTGTCTGTGTCGAGGATCTATGTCCAGCATCCTTATTCATGCCTGTAAAAAATAAAGTTAAACTTTAGCTGAAGTCAGCATGGAAAAAAGTTTTTATATGTGTATGATCTTCTCTTTTTGTTTAAAACCTGCTAGGAACAAGGGCAAGCCTGAGCATTATAGCCAAGGATTATGGGAGCTTACCTTGCTGAGAAATGTCATAGGGCATTTAGGGGATTTGGCCTGTTGTGTTTTTCCACTTACTTTCAAAATGGCCTCGGGGGTCACTGTACGCCGCACCGCGGGGAAAACGTGACATGATAGAAGCGGAACAATAAGCAGCTATGGAAACGCGAGCTCGCCGCTGCCCCCCTGTCAGGGCTGGGGGGAAGTGCTTCCCAAGCTCCGCTTTCAAAGAGCCCCGAGTCCACGTTTCTGTTTCCTGTATTGCCACACTTGCTGGCTCTTATGGGGCTAGTGCCCACAACCTAGTTCTTTCCAAGAAGGCCTCAGCATTTTCCAAAAACTTCCTGCCATTTTTGTGCAGGAAAAAAAAAATACACAAGCTTTGCTGCACCGCAGTACAGTAATTTTCTTGTTCTAGGACTTGCAAGCAAGTACTTTTTGTACAGGAGTCAACATGCCTACCCCATGTATGTTACAAGTATAGCACAATGTCACTCCCTACATTGGAGACGTTAATTTTCCCAGAGACATCTGAAACAGATGTTTCTATGTAGTTCTGTATAAGTCATTTTTAAGGTTGTAACTTGTCTTTCCTAAATCCTAAACAACCCATTAAATTATTTGATGTCAGCTCTCTCTTGCTTCATAATAAATGGTTTGTTTTTTTATGCGTTAATGGTTCTAATGACAAATGATCAGTTGTGCTTTGTTCAACGAGGAAAAACACATTATACTATTCCAGATTGTAAAGTAGTAAAAATCATCTTTATATGTTTTTAAAATACATGCAGGCTGCGATTTGTTTTTACAAAACAGGTTTTTAATGGATTTGGGTGGAGTACTCATTTACCACACTGTGAAAAGGCTTCAGAAACAATGTCACAAGTCATGACTGCTCAATGGCTGGAGTCGTTCCTCAAAAAAGTTTTGAGCTAGCATACTGCAGTCCTTTTTAGTTGGGACAGATATACTGTAGAACCACACTGCTTGGTATACTTGATGTTGTTCAATGGTGAAACCTGCCCAGGCCTTGTGATCTTCAGGATACAAAGAGAGACGGAATTGAATTTTTGTTACAGAAGCACCACTGTGCTTGATGTGCATGTCATTTAGTTAAACAGATATGCATTCCTCACCTTAAATGGATTGTGACCTGCAAGCCAGGAGGTCTTAGATGTTCAAAAATTATTAACCGAGGAATTCAGCATCTCTTGTCCATTTGGTCGCAGTATTTCATAGTGTTTTTATTGTGTTTAGGTCATTGATGTCAACTTTTGCTGCTTATATGACACCCCTAAAGGAACTTTTGACTTATTTTGAAGCTATGATGAGAATGGTTTCTATTTTGTTTTTGTTTTGCCAAACACAGGATATTGCTGTGTTTGCGGCGTTTGCTCGCCTGCCCTGAAATTATTTTTCTCATTGGAGCAACAATGAGCCTCAGGGGCAGCATTGTACAAACCCATGGGTCCCTAAATGTGAGATGCTCGGAGTGCTTCTGATCTCGTCATTAGGCAGGAATGTGGTAGGAGATCAAACCATCCCGTGCTTATGGAGAACCTCTGCATTTGTTGAGCGGCCTGCAGCACATGCCGGTCCATTCTGCACAAACACAGGTAGTTAGATACACAGCGTCAGGCTCCTCTGAGCCTTCCAGGCCTGCCTGCATGCCCTAAATAGTGTCATTCATGTTGCATACTTCATGAAAGTCACCAGTCTTTTGACAGGTTACTGATGAGTAGTTAAATTTCTCAGAATTTCTAGAAGCGAAAACATACACAGTCTGCCTGTGTTTTCCACACATGTAACAGTGTTTTCTCTGGATTTTTAAAGTACGGGGAATGCTTATTTAGAGGTGTGTATGTTCTCCATGTTGAATGAAGTTTGAAGGATTTTTATGCTGCTTAAAGTGAAGTTAAATTTATGGCTGTTACTCATTCACTTGCTCCAGACGCGGAAGCTGACGAAGGCCGAGAGGCAGAGGTTCAGCGAGGAGGTGGAGATGCTAAAAGGTCTGCAGCATCCCAACATTGTGCGCTTCTACGACTCCTGGAAGTCCACCATGAAGGGCCACAAGTGCATCATCCTGGTCACAGAGCTGATGACATCAGGGACTCTCAAGACGTGAGTGCCCCCCACCGACTCCCCACCACTGAAGCAGGCAGCCTCTCTGAATGCCGTGACCCCCCCCCCCCCCAGCCATAGGGTTTGCATTCCTGGGCACCACTGTGGCTGGCAAACCCGCAGCTGGCTGCGTGCGGTTCTAACAGGAAACCCTCCAGTGGGTATGTGCAGCTGCTTGTCTCCAAAACACAACTCTGTGGTCTGTGCATTCAATAAACTAATAAAATACATGATATGGTAAAATAACTAGAACAATAAAAACTAATCAAGTCGCTCCACACTCTCCGTGCCATGCAATTATTTACTTGGTCCAGCCCCAGGCCGCTTAATTGTGATTGGATGACCTCGCCATAAAAACCCATGAGTTCCAAGCACCTGACAAATGGGGCGACTTGTCTGTTCACAGCTCAGATACTCTGCCAATTTTAGCCTTGCCATTCCTGGCAGAACAGTGCCAGGGCTTGTAGGTCACAGTCGGTGATTGACCCATTCCAGATTTGAACCATGAGTAAGGGTCCAATCTAAACCAACAGACCCATGTGAAAGAGTCCATTGCTTGTACTAAAAATGGGCACCTCAGAGTCTCTCTGTACTACTTCTCATGTGACTGAATATATACCCATAATTAGCATAATAAACACAATTTGGGTGCTTTTTGAGTGTTTTTTTTTTCAAGAAATGGTGGGATTTTGTAACCTGGGAAAAACAACCAGAGGTTGAAAGAGTCTGTTTTTAAAGGCAATGACAGATATGATTGTAGGCATTCAGTACTAGGATGCTGTTTCAAAAGTCAGATGCCTTTATCACGGAAGTGTCAAGTACTATCACCTGGAACAGCTATAATCCCAAGATAATCCATAACACATGCAGTCTGCCTTTAGAAGAATGGATTTTCTCTACTATATTGGACACTAGTCCTCTCTCTGTTCACACCATTGATATGTAAGTCTAAGCCATACATGCTTTCAAGATAAACCTTTTTTTAGTTGAGGGATGGTCTCGAAGCTTTTCCCAGAATGGACGACTACAGCAGGCTGCATAGTACTCAGTTATATATCATGTCATATGAAGGTAAATCGAATAGGAAATTCTGGGTCCTTGAATCTAACCCCTCCCATTGAGTGGGAAGGATGGATGAATGTTCAGCTCATGTTCTCCCTACAGGTACCTTAAAAGGTTCAAGGAAATGAAGCTGAAGCTGCTTCAGAGGTGGAGTCATCAGATCCTGAAGGGCCTGCACTTCCTGCATACGCGCACCCCACCCATCATTCACCGCGACCTGAAGTGCGATAACATCTTCATCACAGGGCCCACAGGTTCCGTTAAGATCGGTGACCTGGGGCTGGCCACTCTGAAGAGTGCCTCTTTCGCTAAGAGCGTCATTGGTGAGTGCTCTGATACCCTCATCCTTCTCTTTCACTGTGGTTTCAACAGGAATTCCTGTTGGTTCAATAGACCCACGGTCTGCTGGTTCAATAGACCCACGGACTGCAAATGGACAGAATCTTTTAGTTATACATTTCTCTCTCACTGCTGGCACATTGCTTTTCAACCTTAAAGATGAAGTCATGGGCACGTCTCTAATGTCAGAACATCCGTCATGGGTCTTAATTGACTGCCTTATTTATTTATTCGTCCTTCTTGGACACATGCAAGCAATTTGTCTCTGACGTCAGTAACTCTGGGTCCCCTTATCTGTGTTTGCACGGCACATGGCTGCATTGTGGGAAGTGAATCTGTGCGGGTCGTCCTGCGTGTACCATTACAGGGACGCCGGAGTTTATGGCTCCGGAGATGTACGAGGAGAAGTATGACGAGGCGGTGGACGTCTACGCCTTCGGGATGTGCATCCTGGAGATGACCACGTCCGAATACCCCTACTCAGAGTGCCAAAATGCAGCCCAGATCTACCGCAAAGTCACTAGCGTGAGTGATCATTTCAACTAAGGATGCAGTCAACACATGTGTTTCATTCTTATTAATACCTACTGACCCACATCTCCACCAACACTCAAGGTAGATGTTTACAGTTTAACCTCCAGCAACAGGAATGGCTGGATCCCAGGTTCTACCACGTGAATGTCTTGCTTGATGACATTAAACTTGGGCTCTTAACTTGATTAAATGTGCATGACTGTTTACTCTTTTTAGGTGCTTTATTTGCCATTTAGCAGTAATTCAATGTAGCTTTTTAAACTTGGGCATTTCACATATCTGGTTTAGCAAAGAAAGTATACTAGTCTTTGGATCTCGTAATATCATGGTGATCGGCTGTGTGTATCGAATCCTCGGTGCTCTGAAACTGATCGTTTTTTCCACTGCTGGTTTAATCCTGACCAGCAGGGTTTAAGAGGTTATGAATGATTCTTTCAGACTGTGTAAATTATACATAGGCGTGTCTGACAGCAAGGAAAAAGCAAGCTTGTTGTTTAAAACTGATGATTCTGTTTAGAATGTCATTAAAATTAGTTAATATTTTTTCTTTCTAATTTTATTTAAATGGATTTTTACAGCCATTACAGCTGATTCTTACAGAGTAACATTGTAGGTTTAAAAAATATGACTAAAATTTGATTAATCGGGAGTTGGATTTTAACTTTATTACAGTAGCTAAATTGTAACATTTTCCAAAGAATGAAATATTTAAAATTGGACTACCTCTCTCCAGTGGACACCATGAGTTGCTACATACAACAGAGCAGTGTTGTGTAAAGTGAAATTAAAGTGGTGTCCTGTTGAGGCTCCGTTCAAGTAATGGTAGAAATCTGCTTTTGGAAATGATGTCTGCCTGCCATCTGAGAGCTGTATAAACGCCGCTCATTCTGTATGCAACAATAAAAACCTGAGCTTGAGAGTAAAATGACGAGTGCCAGCTGAAGGGACCACGAGCTTAAATGACTCATAGAAAATCCCTCTGGTAGTCGTGCAGAGAACGTTCTAAAAAGAGATGGCGACACTGAGCGCTGTTTATGGCAAGAATGTCGTGTGTCACCTTAACACAAATAACTACTTCAGTCAAAGGCTGTAAGAGGAGGCCAGCCGGCTGGCTGTGGCAGCGCAGGACACGTGGCAGGGTAGGCTGGACGTCTGTATTATTATTTGATGTTCTGATAACAAATCATTTCCCTTCCCTGTGATGCATATAGCAATAGAGGCAATAGAGAAATTTGAGTCGTACAATTCGAAATATTTAATCGAATTTAATCTTTTTGTTAGGTTATTTATCATAACCAAGTAATCTAAAGTTGATTAACTGCATATATTCATATGTGAATTTGTGGAATGTGGCTATTTGCAAGCTGAAAAAATGTGCAAACTGTGATTTGGGTACGATTCCTGTAAACACTTAAGCTACCTACATTCTCCAGCTTTATTGCATATTTTAATATGCAGTTCACTTTTTATGTACTAAGTTTAATGCTTGTTTTGGATTCATTTTTTAAAGACTTGTTTTTTTCTTATAAACACTTGAGGAAAATTATGTGTAGTAGTCATTTCATGATTGTGGTTGACGAATTGCGTTTTGGGACTGCTGCGTCTGAATAAGCCTTGTTCTAAGCTTAAATCTGGTAAGTGAAATTAAAGTGCTTTTCCAAGGCATATAACATAAGCTCATCATTTCTGGATATTAGAGGTTTGTGTAAGTGACATTTATTAGAGTGTAGTGGGGGAGTTCCTTAATCAGATATCTTCATATTGATGCTAATGAGCATTAGCGGGCTACATTGGGCACTCTGTACTTGCTCACTTAGCTCTGTGCTGACTTTATGACTCAGCTCCCACTGGCGAATTGTAATAAACGACACTACCAGCCAGAATCATTTAGCGTAAACACTTCTTTATTGCCCCATGGTCCTGACAAAGATAAGCGGTTAGAAATACATGGACTTCATTACACAATTTACTGAGCCTTATATCATTTTACAGATTGCAGCTTTTTTTCTGATACTGTTGATCTGCTTCCATTGAAGTGGGCATTGTTTAAACAGCCTGCCATTTGCGTATAGTAATTACAAGCATTTTGCATTGTTAGTGATATTGTACACACTTCCAGTACTCTTGGCTTTGAGGTACTAGTTTAGCAGCTCATACAAAAACATTATCGTAATTATTTCTAAAATACAGTAAAAACTGTAAAATCCCCCCCCCCAAAGTTATATAGAGAAGCACTTTTAATAATGCATGAACATTGATGATGTCTTCTGAGGCTACTCACAAAGCAGTAGGATACATGCTCAATTTGTTGGCCTTTTTCGAACCATTCAATGGGGGCCAGTACTAAAAAGTGACTGGTGCTACATGTCAGGTTTCGTCTGTTATCTGGCTGTTCTGCATCATTGTTTTCCTTTACTTAGCTGATGTCTTTATCCAGGATATCTCTCGCTTTCAGCAGACAGAAAATGGGAGTCTAATCACAGGCAATTTAACCAATGCAGATAATAAACATGATATTACAGTCCACCGCAATAATATAAAGGACCAAAAGACTGCCCTGATTAATAAACCAGGTTGTTTTCGATCTTCTTGTGGATTTCTGTCATCGTTGCTGGTCACAAGCCAGATGTATAATTCAGATGAGCCTGAGTGCACCATCAGTGTGATAGCTGGCTCCCTGTGACTTTTACGGCAATTTGAGAGTGCTTTGTTGTTGCTATTATGTCCTGGTTTTGGCCGCTTTATCGGCATCTTTGGGGCAGGCCTGTCGTAATGACTTATGAGTGTTTTGTTTACCAGGCAGCCCGCTTACAGTAAATGAGCTGCAATACGTGACTCCTGGTGTTACTATGCCCCACACACGTCCTTCGCTGCTTGTCCTTTCCTTCCGTTAAATGGCTACGACATGAAGATGGGGGAAGGCTGTCGATGAGAAGCAGTGGAAATGCAGACCTTTATGAATCCACCTTAACCTATTGTCATTTATGGTTGACACATTTCGCAGTCTCTTTTGTCCAAAGCGACGTTCAAGTGACGCAGATAGCACATTGCATGCAGGCTGCGAAGGAGTCCTCTGGGCATAAGGAGTCCTCTGGGCATAAGGAGTCCTCTGCAGCTAGGCTGAGCTTCCAGGGAAAGCCCAGGTACAAGCGTAAGCAGGAATGGAGTAGGAGATACAGAATAACTTCTAACAAAGCAAGAACCTAATAAACATAAGAATATTTATGGAAGGTAAAGAGTCATCAGGCTGGAGAGTGTACTCTTCTACTAGTATACTCTCAAGGCTAGTATAGCCTCAAGGTTAGTATGTTTTCAAGGCTAGTATAGCCTCAAGGATAGTATACTCTCAAGGCTAGTATAGCCTCAAGTAAATGAATGTAAGGCCACAAGCCTTATACCCACTGCATTCTTGGGGTCCTACTTATTTTAGCTACTGTCCATGTGAATCCCTGGGGGGAGGTAATGACACGACTGCAACCGAAGTTAACTTTCCTCCCTCAATCTTAAAAACGTGATTAGCTTGCTGGTCAAAGTGCCTTCTGGGCGCTGGACAGCTGTGGGTCAGCGGATAAGCCGACCTTGTTTTCTGAACGTGAGGGGATGGCTCTTCCTGTCCTGTTATCTGCGTATCCAAAGGAGAGGAGTTTGACTCTTGCGGCAGATAGTCTGTTTTTGTGAGCACTGGCACGTTTGTCCCTTGCATGACTGCTGAGCCCGTCACCACGGGCAACAAAGGATAGTAACACAGCTGTGTTCTCAAGACATTTTACCCAATAAAACTTTGCAAGAAGCCGCTGTGAGCTTGCCCTGAGGAAGCTTTATTTATTATAAAGCTGTCTCTGCATTCCTCGTAGAGGTTAAGAGCTCAGACCGTGTGTGTGCCTTAACATCGCCATTGCATATTTCAAAAGCCTCACAGTTGCCAGGGCAGTGTGCAGTTTTGGTGCCGGCCTCTGATCTGAGAAGCGCAGTAACGTGAAAGCGTGCGTGTGAACAACAGTGTGATACTTCCTGCCAAGGACTGTCATCACAGCGCAATCTGGTCCTGCTTCTCAGGTGTTGCAAGCATAATGCCAATGGCATGTGGCCCAACTCATTGTGAGCCCCAAGCATTGTGTAGGGGAGTTATGAATGAAGAAGCCTTGAGCTTCAGTTGTTCGTCTATTGAGAGCTGAATGAGTGGCGAAAGCAGAGCATTCCACCATCACCACTCAGGCCTGTGCTGGCACCATTTCACTGCCCTAGCTGAAAGGCGATGTTTCTGTATCTGTGATCAACATGCTATAATTAGCAATTAGTAACGCTGAAGAGAACGTAACTCTGGGCCTCCCTTATCAGCACAGGGCACATTGAAATGAAACTGGGAAACGTGGGTGTGTAGCGTGCATTAGTGCATCGGAATTGCATGTTGTTTTTGACGTTAGCCGCTTGAAACAAAATATGTCTCGCGCTTGCTTGGATTATGTATTCTACAATATGTAATATGATTCAGTCTATTGTTCAGTCATGAAAGTAAACAGGATTATGCTGGTTTTAAGACCTTTTTTGTTCTTTTATTGAATTCAACTCCAGGCCAATTTTCAAGTGAGACATTTGTACATGATGTGTTGCATAGAAGTACAAATTCTCTGTGCAGTTTGCTTAACACCCAGTCTCATTGCATGAGGTCTTAGGTTGTTTTTTATGGGGGAATTTCATCCCAGTTAAGTTTTCAGAACCAGTTCTGCATTAGATTTGATTTCACATTGTGCCTTTTTATCCCATGGATTCTTCAGAGGCAGGCTATTTGCCAGTATCCTAGCTTGATTTTTTTTCCCCTTGCCCACTACTGGTCACATGACACTGTAAGAGAGCCAACTTTAATGCAGTCAGGACTGAGGGCAGTTCATTTGTACTTTGGTGGACTCAATCCTTCTTGCCCTGTGGTAGAACAGTGATGGCTGTGTTCATTCACTGTAGAACTGCTGATCACAATTAGCAGATACAGTGTCTGAACGTCAAACTGTGGACTGTGCCTGTCTGACAGGTCGTGTTCCACAAAGACGCCTTTGCTAGCCGACCTGCTCTGCTGGCCTTCTGTTTGTTTATTGGAAAACGTAATCACCTAGATTTTTGGCAGAAAAGGAATTGTTCATTACTTAATTCCTTTACTGTGCATTAATGAAATTAGGAGAACTCAAACAATGCAACAGGATCCAGGAATTAAGAGAGGATGAAACATGTTACACGTTTGTGATCAAGTGTAATTTTTCCTTCACAGAATTATGTGAATTGTTTATCTGACTGAATGAATTCCAGAGAACTGCAAATGAATGCTTTACTCTGGGTGCTGGATTTGCATTCACTCAGATTATGATCTGGTGCTGTGAAAAAGTCCTAAAATTAATACCAGTGCTGCTGTACTGAAATTATTTTCGGCATGACAGACACATCTGGCAATACTGGTGGAGATTTTGTGCTGCTGCTTTATGGTGAGGTGCCAGCATATGTTTCCACTGATAGACTGTGGCTTAGCTATAATAGACGATCGGCCTTGGTGTTCCCCTTTGGACAGCAGGCTGCTTCATGTATGCAGAAGGCCTTTGGGACAGTATAGCTGTCTCACTTCTTGTCCTGTTCGTTCTAAGAGTGAGTTTGGCTTCCTAAGAGGCTGGTAGGAGCTTCATCTGAATCCGGGCTGAGAAGCGCTTTATAGCTTTTTCGTTTTTCAGGTCATTGTCGTTGGCTCTCTGTACCTTTTCACTGTCACGTTTTCAGCAAGAGCTATGGAATCAGGTAAACTTACAGCTTATGCTGCCAGTCCTGTGGAAGCCAACTTCCTCAGCCTTGCCTTAAATGTGCCTTCTGAGAAACGGGGGAAGTGCTTCACTAGCGTCATGCTAATGTTGACTTGTGCATTTGACATTTATTTGAGCTATTATTATAAGCCTGAAGAAAAGTGTGACCAAAATGCTTGCTTTTCTCTTGGTCGCATTATGCAGACATGTTTAAAACATAAATATGCCAGCACGTGTTATAACAAGACCCGTATATTCCTACTTGTTCTTTTATTTCTTATTTTTACCGCATTTTGTAAGTAAATGGGTCCTTTGTACTTCCCGTGAATGTTCCACAGGAGTTACGTCACGTCCTCGTGTGCCAGTTTCCACACTAGATCGCTTCTCTTGCTAGCAGTCAGATGTTATTTTCTGTAATCCTGCACTCCCCATTTACTGAATTTGGTTTTTCTGTTGTTTATTTTCTCATGCATGAAACAAATCCTGATCACATTTTGCATGTAATATTTTGAGCTTTTGTTCTTCTTTACCTACCTGGTTGATGCTGGTCCCACAACCCACCCTCCCCACAACCATTATCTCTAAACAGTGACCCAGATCCTGGGACTGCGCGTCTTTGTCATGCATCGCTTGGCATCGCCACCTTTCCTTCGTTAGCGTAACACTTACAGCCACAGGGAGAAGCAAACGCCTACTTAAGTGATGTTCTCTGTCATGTCATTTGCAAGATATCCCAATATAAAAGTTAAATAATTCTGCTAATATAATCCATCCATACATTTCCATAACCACTTTTTCCAGTTGAGATATTTGGTATTAATTACAGGCATAATTAATGTCAAAAATAAAAATGTCAACCATGCATCACTGCATACGCTACCAGCTACCTAACCTTAACCAAATATACAGCAAAATAATTCATGCAACACAGTATAGTTATTGAAAGGCAGCCTAAAGACAAACCAGGACGTCTTTGCCTTCCTTTCTGCCCTGTAAGACTCTGCCTGACAAGGTGTTTTGTGCATGAATTTATAAAGTGTGATTGCCTGGACAGTGTGAAGGCAGCTAACCAGCTTCTCATCCAAAGCTACATCACAAGAGGAAAACATGGAAACTCCACACACAGGGTGTCGGGTTCAAATTAGAACCACAACCCCGGAGATCTGAGACAGGTGTTAGGCACCAAGCACAACATTGCCTGAGCGGCGTGAGCGCAGTTCCTCAACGGAAGTTTACAGACGCAAGACCTTGCTTCTGCCACTCATTAAAATGACATCTTCTGTCATCTCTGTTTTTTTCCCTCGTGTTTTTTACTTTTTTGTGTCTGTAATTTTTTCTCTTTCTTTCTCTTTCTTGTTTGCAGGGAATTAAGCCAGACAGCTTCTTCAAAGTACAAGTCCCTGAGCTCAAAGAAATTATTGAGGGATGCATTCGCATGAACAAAGATGAAAGGTAACTGTGAAGCACATTCGACTGTCTAACTGATGATTAAGTAAATACACTATGTTTTATTTGTGCACTGGTAAACGTAATGTTCCTGTTATAAATAAATAGGCATTGAACAATGGGTTTACCAATTTACAGTTATTTCTTGCTAAGATTAGGCCATATATACTGTGTATACTATACTATATTTACTATGTGTATTATATTATAAATAATATGCACTGTATCAGCTGTGACTATGGCCCACTGATAAATGTTTGTCATGTGTGCGGTTGTGGGGAAATTAGGTTTGCAATGGTGTCCCACTCTGTTTGGAGAGGAAACAAGACTGCATTATCATTTAGTGCTGATATTAATGCAGCATTATTATTCAAGGCATAGTCACTAGCAAGTAAGTCCTAGGTAACTGTCAGAAGATTGGGTCGAAAGAAAATGCTGCAATTAATTTTAAAATTCACTTTGTTTGAGAAATTATGTAGTGGCTCTGAATAATTGACTGCATTCCTGAGTTAAAATCCGTAACTTACACCTCAAACAACGTGTCAGCAAAATGCCTATATGTGGGTACAGTATCTTTTCATTTGACAAGCGTAGAGTAAGAACATAATTACATTAACCTGGTGTTTTCAGGCATGCTTCCATCATGGACACTTGTATAAAATTTTCAGTGGCCTTCTCTGTGTTTGTCGCACAGGTACACCATCCAGGACCTTCTGGAGCACACCTTCTTCCAGGAGGACAATGGTGTCCATGTAGAGCTGGCCGAGGAGGATGACATGGTTAAGTCAGGTCTCAAGTTATGGCTGCGTATGGATGACACTAAGAAGCTGCATGGCAAGTACAAGGACAACGATGCCATTGAGTTCCTTTTCGAGCTCTACAAGGACGTGCCGGAGGAGGTGGCACAAGAAATGGTAGGCATCACCCTCTCAACGCAATGGGTTTAGGTCCCAATCTGAACTACCATTGGTCCTTCTTGTTATAGGCTGCCATTTTAACCAATTAGTTTGTTTGTTATTAAATTACAACAGTTTCGAACACAGCCAATTTTCTCTGGCTGTGTTCGAAATGTACTTTTGCCCACTGTATAGTCCACTATATAATGAATTGGCCATTTTTTAGTGTTGCTTAAATTCTCAAATGTAAATTTCATCCACTAAATAGTGCACTACAAATCAGCATGAGGCACACAAAAATGTAGTGCACAGAAGCCGTACCCTACATCTGTCGACTTAGACCATCATGCATTGCGGCCTGTCATGTGAGTGTCGGAACCATGTTATAGAGACTTTGCTCAGGCTGAACTGTAACTGTTAAGTGTTGTCAATAAGCTGGCTTATGGGATACGTGGATGTCAGCTGTAACAACAGCACCAGGGCTACTGCAGCTAAAAACAAAAGGTTATTTTACAGCATTTGATTGCTTTACATGGGTTACATTAATACACAGTTTATACAGAGTATTGAAGATTAGTTTAAAATACCATAGTTACAGCTGCAGTCCCATCATGCCTGCGTAGGTATATACAGTACAGTCAAATTTGTTATAAAAAAAGTTAAGTGTAAAGTTTTTTTAATTACAGTAATGAACAAGTCCTAACATTAACACAAAATATGAAAAAAAGTCAATTTTTCAACATTATGGTTTATCTATGGATGGGATGTTCTGGTGTTTGTTTATGCGACAAATAATTGCAAATATCTGGCACATAATTATGTATCAGCTCAGCATCTGCCTGGTGTCTGAAATGTATCAGCCGCTGTCTGTCCTCATCCCCTAGGGAGTGCTCTATGTAGCCAACACTATATAGTGAGTGAGTGAATGGCTGAGTGAGTGAGTGAAGGAGTGGACATTTCAAACACGACTTTTGGGGGGAAAATCGAAACGAAAGGGAGCTAGCAGACAGATGTCAACATTGTGAAATTTCCTACGCGTGCTGGCCTTCTTGGAGTGTTTACCCCACTGAGAGCCGTTTTATTTTTAACGTGTCCAAAGTCAGGAGAAGGTTTACAGCCGTTACTGTGGTTACACTACTGTTGAAAATAAAATAAAATAAAAAAACGAGCTACAGACAAAATGTGGTTATAGTGCCACACTTTTTGTTGGATGAGAACTACTTTTGTGAGTTACAATGAGGTTGGAATACACTCAGGGCTGCCAAATTGACCGCAGAGGACATCGCATTAAAATAAATGAAAAGACTGAAGCAATAAGGTCCCTAGAGCTTTGCAACGTTTACTGAGCTGGGCGTTCTGCTGTGCGGGTAACTCACTGCACACATCGCTAAATCATTCGCTGTCATATTTATGGGAGTTAAGGAGCCAGCTTTTGGGAAACAATGGTCTTTTAACTAGATTTATTATGGTGTCATTTACGGTTAAAAACAATACACAGATAATGCAAAAGAAAACATAATAACGTAAGAACAATAACAGATACATTATATTGACAAATTAAATTGTTAAAATAAAACTACGGTGGGAAAGAACAGCATTTAAGTATAATTTGCCTGTATGACTATGGTTGTAGTTTCACTGTGACCTGGGGTCAAGGTTATACCTTCTGTGTGCAGCTGGTAGAGGGGAATTTGAGAGCTTAGGAAGCGAAGATCAGCCTCTGCGTTTATATAATGGCACCGAGACTAATTACAGAACAGTACTCATGCCCTTCAGTTTAATTCAAGGCCACTTTTAATGAGAATTCCACAATGATTCTCTTTATACTTCCCCTTTTTTCCTTAAGAAGAACATATTTAATACCTGGCTGTTTTTATTTGTGACCTGAAAGTGAGAATGGATCTGGAGGCAGGCAGACAGACACACTGACAGCTGTTATCTGTCCATCTCATAGTTATTCTGAAAAGTAAATGAATAGTGTGAGGAACGTTGTTGATAGCCCTCGCAGTAAGCCACATCTCTGTTTTGTTGATAGCCCTCACAGAAAGCCACACCTCTGTTAGTTTGGGTCATCTTTACTTTGACATGACTGTGGACTCAGATGTCAGTGTCCTGTTTATGAAGTGTGATATGGGTATTTTATTGAGTATTTTATTATCTGGGCATTATCATTTAAATAATTTTTCATGAATTAACCCTGTCATATCTGAGAAGGCATGTTCTCTCCATGGAATGCTTATCACAAAAAACAGGAAGTCCCATGAAAGTGTGGCACCACTTGCACGGCTTTGCCATGGCAACCGTGCACCGGTGACCCAGCGCATGCGTGTGCTGATGCGTGCAGCGTGCCTTTTCTGACACCACACGCGCCCTTCCAGGTGGTGCTGGGTTTCGTGTGCGAGGCCGATTACAAGCCCGTGGCCAAAGCCATCCGTGACCGTGTGACGGCCATCAAGCGCCAGCGTGAGAAGCACCGGCGGCAGACGGAGGAGTTGAGGAAGAAGAAGCAGGAGGAAGTGGAAGAGGAGGAGATCGACCCGGGGCCACCTTCCCCGGTGCTGAACCAGCAGGCCGCGCAGAGATCTGCAGCTCAGACTCCGCCTACCACCACCTCTCCATGCCCCGCCCCTTCCCCAGTGAATGGCTCGGTGGACTCTGGCATCAACGCCAGCTTCACGGCTGAGCCCGATGAACCAGAGGCAGACCAGCACCAGCACTACCACATCCGACATACCAGCTGCTCTTCTGCCACCTGTGAGCCCCCACATGCACCGTGAGACACACTGTCCAGAGCAGCCTTTTGTGGTTCAACAATATCCTGGGGAAATGATACTGCTTTAATGCAGCGATTCCCAATCCGGTCCTTGGGGACCCACAGCCAGTCCACTTTTTTGCTCCCTCCCAGGGGCTGAGTGGGAGCAAAATGTGGACTGACTGGCAGGGAGCTCAGAGGGAACAAAAACATGGACCGGCTGTGGGTCCTAGAGGACCGGATTGGGAATCACTGCTCTAATGAAAGATCATATACTAACTAATGATGCTATACAAAAGGGCTTATTTACTCGTTTGATGGAGCATTTCTGCTGAATGGAAACAGTAGTGATGAACTGAATTATTCATTCATGGCTGTGTCCCAGGCTTTTGCCTGTAACTCAGGGGTGGCCAAACTGCAGGTTTTCACTGCAACTCCCTAATTAGATTACTAATTAGAGGACTGATTGGCTGAAGAGTCCTCACACCTGGGTTTGAACTGCTGACCTACAGGTTATCCCAAAAACCTGCATACACAGCGGTCCTTTGCGGATAAGTTTGGCCGCCCCTGGTCTATCTGTATCTGAGGATGAATAAAATAAAACCATGCAGTGCCAAGGGGCTGTAACTTTATCCGTTGGCCCCAAACTCATCACCCTGAGTTCATGCTGTGTAATATATTTGATTCTGTTTCTCTTCACTCGCTCTGGCTGTTTTGCTGTGGTTTTTCCGGGCTGATGCTAATCCACACCAAAGCACTGGCTGTCCGCTGTCTCCCACCCCCACAACTGTGTGCTAATGGCAGTGTCTCTTGCCACGTTGTCATGGCAGCTGACTGCGAGACGGATGGATACTTAAGCTCATCCGGCCTGCAGGAAACTCCGGAAGGTGTAACCCCAGTGGTCAGCATGCCGTCATCGCCCGCGGCAACGGCCGCCATCGAGATTCCCGGCCATAATCCGATGCCGGCCCTCAGATTCCCCTCGGTGAGTCGATGATGTATGAGGCCAAGCTAAGAGAACATCCAACAGCCCATGTCTAGTTGGTCTTCATGTAAGTTTATGCTAACATAACCCACTGTGCCACTCACGTTGCTAAGCCTCTGTGCTTGTGATCAGAAGGTTGTTGGTCCTCTTCATTATAAATGATTAAGCAAAAGTGACGTTTTTATGGGGCCCTTGAGCAAGGCCCTTTACTACCCATAGTGCTCCAGGAGTAGCAGAGAAGTGATCTGACCTTGCACTCGGACCCCAAGCATTGCTCTCAACTGCGTGTGTGTCTCAAAGAAGAGCTAGATGGGACAAGAGAAGCATTCTAATGTGCCTGTGCAAATGGCTTTTTGGTTTTATGCCATATGGAAAGAAATGAAAGTTACTCACAAATAATGGCAAACACATTTAGTTTCCCAATACCGTGATCAGTACTTCTGAGAGCTTTGTGCTGAGGTGATGATGCTCCATCAGGCCCGTTTCATTGGTGTCCTCCTCTTTGCAGAGCATCGCCGTGTCCCCTAACAGTGGCCAGTCCGGTCCTGCCAGCGGCTTCTCCTCTCCTGTTGACAGGTGATCATTCAGCATTTAATTATTTCCGTGCAACACAGCACTACAGTGTCAATATCCAGCCCCATTATCCGCCTTCATGTGATATCTGCAACATCGTATTACAGTATATGTTTTCACTTAATTATGTCAGTTGACCTTATAGGTTTAATTCCTAAGGAATTATATAAATTCTCTGCTTGGGGGCAACCATCTGTCCCACCACTCCAAAACGAGATTTCTGTCTTTGCTAGAGCTCAAACCATTAAATTCAGGAAGATGATTCCCATTCCTTTATTTGGAATCCCTCTTAATGCTTAATGGAATTTCATCAGCCAGATTTTCCCTGGGGAGAGTGCAGCTTAAGATCCAGTAATCAGGTTGCTTTCTCTCAAGCAGGGCCCATGTAAATACCCAAGGGGCCCTGGGACATGAGCTGGTGGGGGAGCACAATGCAGGCCACAGCTATTAAAGAGCAATGGCAGGACTGCATACAAAACAACAGCCCTGTACACAACTAGCATGGCGCTGGGGTTTTAGAGGGGAAGGAAAAGAACTGACTGTGATATAAAGGGACAGCTGACTAGTTTATGATCAGTGTTTTAATGATGGATAACAGAACATGATTTATGGCTCTTTGAAGTACGTTTGCGTTTTAATAGTTTGTGTTCGTTACACAAACTGATCGTATGTACTTACTGATAGCTGACGGCCTGACAATGCCCCATCCAAGTGTTTTATAGCCTGTAAAGGATAACTAAAGTTAGATTATAAATGAAAGATTTATAGATTTATTTATATCTCAGGATGCTACATATATAGAGCATTCCATAATATAGACTCTGCAGAACGAAATTCAAATCAATATATCAGTATGATTTAAAATGATGTCAAATATTTAGCTGATGTAGTCCTCAGCAAATGTCTAAACTACAGTAGTGATGACTGCTGTAATCAAGTGACAGGGATGCCAGTAAAATCCTCCAGTTAAGAGCCAGCCCACTTACAGTTCCTCTAAAATAAAACTTTCTAAAAATTTCTGTGCTGGTTGTCACTTGATTTTATTCTAAGAGGCTGTGACTCCTGCTGATACCCAAAAGACCTGAATACCATTTTAAAGTATTTTATTTAAAAATATGTATAATTATTTTTGAAATCTATAAAACGATAAGCCTGCGATGGCCTGGCGTGCTTTTGCCCTGTGCATTCTGGGATTGGCTCCAGGCGCTTCTCCCTACCCTGACCAGGATAAGGGGTTAAAAGATGGCTAGATACATAAATACATAAAATTCCTTCATGAATACAACATGCAGCTTACAGTAAATACTGAAACAAAAGCAAGTATGATGGCATGATGGAACACCAATGGAGTATTATGTTACTTTTAAATTTAATTGATTATCTGAAGCTTTTATCAGGGTATTCACTTTAAATGCTCTGCTCACGGGCCCTTCCTGGGATTTCTCCAAATTCACATTTCATTTTATTTTGTTTGCCTATTGATTTAGCCTCAAACCATTCCTTCCATGATAGGCTGCAGACCCCCGCTACACCGTATAGGCCAAGCGGGTATAGAAAATGGATGGATGGACTATTTTAAGATTTGTTAATTTTATTGACTTACCACATGGAAGCAGAAGCATACAGCATAATATCAGAGATAAAGTAATGGTTGTAATGAAGCGGGAAGGTGCGGTCGCGGAGGGTGCCGTGTGAGCCGTTAGCCGTGCTGGGGACTGGCGGGTGGGTGAAGGTGTACTGGTTAAGGCTAGGCTAATCGTAGCCATTATAACTCCCTGCAGCTACGCCTCCGACGTAACATCAGGCCTGAGCGATGGGTACGAGGGCCTGTCTGAGAAGAGCGCCAAGTCCCCCGTCAAGCGCAGCTCTGGGAAGCTGTTCCGGAGGAGGGCGCGCTCCCGCCTGCGCATTACGGGGGTACGCGCTCGCCGCTCGGAAGAGCGTTCCTCCAGTTTGTCTGCTCATCAGACGTCTCGTTCTTCTCCTGACTGATGATTTGTATTACTTGAATTTTGCAACTTTCGCACATCGCCTACTCCGGATATGTATTTAATCACCTCCTCCTTGTTAGCAACTCACCACCTCTGTGTTAGTAACTCACCACCTCTGTGTTAGTAACTCACCACCTCTGTGTTAGTAACTCACCGACTCCTTGTTAGTGATTCGCTTCCTCAATGTTAGTAACTCACCTCCTCCTGGTCTATAGTGGTGTCTCCTACACGGTTGTGTTGCTTTTCGTCCCTGGCGCTTCATGACTGGTTGCTACAGTAACTCTCGATGCAGTCAAACACAGACGTATGGAAATGAAATGATGCGTTGCGTTCCAGGCACCGGCTCAAAATAAATTTGGGTCACTGTGCTAGGAACACGCCAGCTAGAATTATACAAACAACATCCCTCCCATTCAGGACGGCTGCTGGAGACGGGCAGACAGCCTCCTGTAAACTGTTCTACTTCGTTTACACACTGACTGCAAACAGTGCTGTCTGCACCCGCAGCTCTCCGACAAGGTGGACAGAGTGGTGGAGTGTCAGCTTCAGACGCACAACAACAAGATGGTGACCTTTAAGTTTGACCTGGACGGGGACAATCCAGAGGACATCGCAGCGGTCATGGTGAGACACGCCCCCACCACCCACCCAGGGGGCGGAGCTAAGGGGAGGCCAAGGGTGGCAACTTTTACCCCACATGCTGCTTAGCAGATTATTAACGTTACATTTTTTAAATTCTCTCTTGCCGCCCTTTCAACTATGGAGCCCCACAAACCACAAACCCACCCCTGGCCACCAACATAGACCAATCGGGCCCCCGATGGCCACCCCAGTCAGCATTTTCTGCAGATGCCACTACCCCCACCAAAAAGACTCTGGATCGGATTTTAGCTGCCAAGAATATTAGAGAACATAAATGCTAATACGTAACTCTATTAATGTGTATATATGTACATGACATACACTGCTTACTAACATTTCCACATACTGCTGGGGAGGGGGGGTCTGTACTGATTAACCCAGAAATGGCACCTAATCCTAATGTCACATGCTGCTGTCTCACAGTTCAGTATAAGCATTTTGTCCTCGTCTTGTTGTAGCAACTAGCTAATCCTTCACTGTAGATGGAAGAGGAATCAGGGATCATAAATACTATTTAATCCTGGGATTTTTACGTGCGGTAAGCGTGCGGCTCCCTCTGCGCTGCGCAGCATGCGGCCTGAGAGCAGCAGCGGCATGCGGGAGGCGCAGCCTTGGCGACGGCGCGCCCCACCCTCCCTCCTCGACGTGTGATTGGGCCAGAGCGGCTCCCGCTGCCCCGCCGCGTGTCACAGTCAGCCGTTGTTTATCCTGAGGCTGCTTGGCAGAGTGGCACGAGGCCTCGTAAGCGGCTGCCTTTATTAGCCAGGGATATGAACTGAATTAAAACATGCTGACAGGAGCCATTAACCACGCCTAGCCACTCGCGGCACATGGGCGCAGAGCCCAGCCGGGACTCGCTCCGCACACGTGCCGGCGTCCGTGGGTGGTGTCAGCGCCAGGGTTCGCATAACGCGACTCGTCTCCATGCTGTCTGCAGGTACTCAAGGAGTTCATCCTCCCCTCAGAGAAGGAGGGCTTCATCCACCGCATGCGTGACATCATCAAGCGGGCGGAGTCGTTGATGGCCAAGGAGCCCGCGGAGGCCACAGGGGGGCCTCGGCCACCCTGTCTTGGGGGGGCCAGCTCGCTATTTGCGTCACAGGTCGGTGCCAAACCTTCCATGCATGGACACTCCCTCAAGGGCATCTTGGTGTGTTCAGGGATGCATGATACAACTCAGCCCTTTGCTCAACTCTCACGTTTTGACAGAACATGGCACAAGCCCTTTCTATCACTACATAAAACACTTGGCTAGAGAACACGTCCATATTGTTTATGTAATTATTTGCCGCTGGCCTGTACTTCATTATTTCAGGGAGGATTTGTCTTCCTCCAGTGTAATTGGGTAGATAAGTTGGGCCATGTGTGCCTTCCTGCGCGGCAGTGAGGTAATGGGTGTGTCCTTATTCTCGTACTTCCTACGGCACCCGTTGCCTTCAGCTCTTGAAAAGATTACACAAGCTCTCTGTCACATGGCGTAACACAATGCCAGCTTCAAGTTAGATGTTAATCATGTAAAGGTATAAACCATGTTTATCTGAACCCCGTGCTTTCAGGCTAGAAGGACATTCATTTGAAGAGTTCATTTTTTTCCACAGTAGATTACTTTGGTCATATTTGGAGTTTATATTCACGTACATGTTTAAGGTTAAGATAAATGAAGTTTTATAGCAACACTTGGATAGAGGGGATAGCTGCTCAAAGTGACTGCAAATGCAAGAATGGAAGAGGTATTGAAAAGTGACTTTCTATGTGGAATAGTTCTTTCCGGTATCTGTTTAGCGTAGCAGTTTCCTCTTGCCTTAACTTCGCGTACATTAGCCACAGTGTGCCTGGACCATCTGACTGGCCAGTAAGGCTCAGGAATCGTTTCCACCACGCCGCCATGTCTGTCATCTGTATTACAGAGATCACAGTTTTCCTTTGCTCTTTGGTAGAGGGCTTAGCTGTTGATGAGTACCAGAGTGCAGAACAATGAGTGGCTTCATGCAGGACGGTAAAGCCATATCCTGACTCCAGAAGCGCTTCCCAGTCACTCCTGGCCGTAGGGGACATCTCTTTCCTGGCACCCTCCCAGGACCTGATTGAAACCAGGCTCTCCAGCACATCCTGGAGACCCCCCCGGCCTCCCGGGTGCCTGAACGGCCTGTCCTGGCCAGCTTGCCGCTGTAGACTAGCCGTATTCTTCAGTGCATTGTGGGTAGGATTGAGAGATAGGCAAGCAGGTGAAGAAGATGCTCCAGATCTGTGGATCACATATCTTTTTAAACAGTGTTTTTGAATGACTTCAGGACATGTTTGGTGTTGTCTCTGCTGGTTGATTCACCATCATAGAAACCTTGAAGCTGCTGAATTTGGTTTCAAGTACCCTCAAGATCAGACATCTCTGTCCAGTTCTGGGTCTTTGTGAGAAGATTAAGCAATCATAAGCATAACATAGTTGGATGTATGTGATCCCTGATTTTGTGATCCCTGGGGATCTGTTTATCATTTTATTTGTGTTTTGTGAAGCAATAACATGCACCAGCAATGCCTAATATCTCTCTTCATTGGGAAAATCATGCTCTGTCAAGAGTAAAGAAACTAAAATCTAAAAAAGGAATTCAAATTGAATAGTTTGTTAGAAGATATAAAATTTTTACTAATTATAGAGTATGTCATCACATTAATTAAATCTGGAGTTATCTCTAATTTTTATTTTTGTTTTATCTTCCAGCCGAATTTGCACGCGCACAGCCTGGCTCGAACCAGCTCGTCCTCATCGTTGCCTGGTAGGACTCTTGTTAGCACATTAAAACCAAGACAAAGCCTCCTGTCTGAGCCGCAGTCGGTACAGCCAGCTTGACTGTGTGTCTTACAGGCTGGTGCTGGCAGCTTCTGTCTGTGGTTTTGTTACATTTGCATTTTACGGCACAGTATGTTTACCGAGCCGGTACACCGAGCTCAGGAGCCTGAGCCGCCATAGGCTATCCAAACATGCTGCGTGATGCCCGTGTCGGTAGCCTGTCCCGGTGCCCGACTGATGCCAGGGCTGTGTGTGCGTGTCCCAGCAGACTTCAACATGTCCAGCCCCAGCCACGTGAGCCGAGGCTTGGTGTCGGCTTCGGACTCCGTCTTCGATCCAGACGTTACCTCACCGGGACGCCATATCTCGCGCTCGCGCTCCTTTAACAACGCTCCAGGTAGCGCATGCCCCCCCCCCCCCACCCCCGTGCGTCTCGCGTGTTGACACCTCTGAGTGATGACTCTCCCTAGCGACTGACCAAGGTGAAGGACCCAACGCTGTTCCCGTCTGACGCTAGTTCTCAGGGATGTTGTCCCTAGTGGCCGGTGCAGCGCCGGCCACTTTAATAGCACCTCAAAGCCGGGGTCTGTATTGGCCCCGCTGCAGGGCCTCTTGGGTAATTACCTCACCTGAAGGGTGCTTTTCAACCTTGAATGGTATCACTGTTGAGTGTGAGCCATGTATGAACTGCTTCCACTCTGTGTGCAGCATTTGCCAGCTGTCAGGCCCACCTTATTCCAGCAGAACAGAGAGGGAAGCAGGGAGGACACCGGCGCCGGCCGCTCAACAGCCCTCTTCACTGAGGCCCGTTATTTGTGCAGAACAGTGTACATTTTGTGAGGATCCCGGTGTGCTCAGCACTCATCTGTGCGTGACGTTTGCACAGCGCCTGGCAGAGGGAGCGTTACTGTCTGAGGCAGCAGAGCTGCCAATCTGATCCACCGGTTGGAGGGGTGTCATTGAAATGCAGTTGGTGAAACAAGCATGTGACTGATAAATAGCCTATAGCCTAAGGTGCTGCAAAAAAAGGGTTTAATTCTTGTTTTGAAATTGTCCTATAACTGGAACCACTTGCACTATCACCGTTCATTGTGTGTTCTTGGCTGAGGCTTGGTTTGCCACTATTGGTTAGTCATGTAATGACATCATACATAATTTTCTGCTTTTATAAACCGCAGTAATGTTACAGAAGACAAAAAGTCACTGTTTGCCATGGAAACCAGCTTGTATTCAGTTTTAGGGATTTTAGTCTTAATAATCTCATGGCACTGGCAGCGGGGCACTCAATGACAGAATGTTGTCACCCATGAAGGCAGGGTGACAGGGACATTATTTCCTTCCTGTGGGTTCTTTGGTGAGTGAAAGCAAAGGTGTCCACAGATGTATGATGATGATGTCAGTGCGTCATTTCTAACGATGGTTCTAGGTATGATTGCATTCTGTGTTACCATCAGTATTTGTAGAGAATTAATTCAGTTGACAGATCCTTTGATGTCAGTTGTACAGATATCCCAGTTTTAATGAATGTGATACCAACTATGATATATTTATATATTTTAAATTAATTAGCTGATCTAGGACAATTTTAATTTCAGCATGTGAAAATCCGTCCTGAGCACTCTTCCGTGTTTAAGATCAAATGGTCTTAGTTTCCTAGGTAACTGACTTGTATAAAAGCTACTCTTTCATGAGCAGCCCGCTCTGCAGTGGAATGCAGTGTCCGGCGTGTGTCAGTGTGAGTGACTCTGCGCTCTCCTCTGTCTCTCAGCCTCTCCGCAGCAGTACCAGCCCCCAAACCTGTGGTATTCCCCTGTCTCCACGCCAGACCTCGGCCTGTCGCACCCTGCCCTGGCACACCTGCAGCAGTACCCCGGGTCTCCCTACGTGACCACGAGCCGCTTCCCCTTCCCGTACCCGGTGACCCCCGGCGCTCCCAAGTCGCCTCTGGCCCACCAGCCTGTCACCCGCACCTCGAGCAGTCCCAGCTTCTCGTCCTCCTCCGTGGGCGGCGATGGCGCCCCCTTGCCCCCGCTGACCCCGCACCCCGGTGTTTGGCAGGCCCAGAACCAGCCCCTCATCTCCCTAGCCAACATGCTTTCCATGGCCATGAGCATGGCACACTTCATGCCACCACCTCCCTACCCTCCTCAGATGCCCCCCCACGTGGCACCCCAGGCCACTTACCCTGCCTTCAGCCCCCACTACCAGACAATGCCTGGGGATTCCTCCTACCACCAGGGGGCAGCGGCAGGTCATCCAGACTATTATCAGAACCTCGAGGCCTACTCTCGCCCACTGGAGGGTGATGTGCCCCTCCAGCCAGGACTCCCCAATGCCTCACATGTGAGCTCAGCCTGGCCTCCCACCCCGACTGAGTCTTTTAATCAGCCAACTCAGCAATCTGGTTCTTCACCCTTTTGCACGCCGCAGCGCGACCCAGCCTTCGGAACGCTGTCTCAGGACCAGCCCGGTCGCTTGGCCTCTTCCTTGTCTTCCTCTTCGTCCTCATCACGCTCAGACAGTCCTCAGAGCACGGTGAGTGGCAGATAGCGATCTCTCACGCCCAGCGGTCTCCCGGTGTTATGGTAACATTCTCAGCTGTGCAAATATTACTCATCTGTTTAGTGTCAGCAGGACGCCGTTGTGTAGCCCGATGCTAAATGGTCCCGCTTTTAGATGGTCCTGTGTGGCACCAGTGGGAACGAAGAAACTAGATGTAGGAATAATATGTAATGCATTATTTTTCCTTCTGAAGGTGTCATCGCCCAGCACAGGGTCGTTGTCTCCGCCACTGAAAAAGCACACCGCTGGGGGTGCCACAGAGGTCCGACACTCCCCCATTTACAATGGTAAGACCCAGTGCTGCTCAGCTCTACTCACTAACTCGCTTCTCTGTGGCTTACAAACACAACCCGCCTGACTGAAACCTTTGTATCCCAAAGCCTTGCGTTTAGATTTCCTGTCCTGTTCTCATATCAGTAGAATGCTTTGCTTAGTGTGTAGTGACTACAGCATTCGGCACTGCTGCTTGTTTTTGTGTAATCCTGTACGAACTCCACACTCAGAAGTCACTCCTCGAAAATAATGTAACTCTATTCAAACAGAACTGTCTGCCATCTAGTGGCAGAATGTAGCACTGCAGATGAGGTGAACTATTACTACTGTAACTGATTCAGTTGTGGTGGTGGTGATAACTACAACAATTAATAATAGTACTAAGGTATTTAATATAGGGTGATGCAGTGGTTAGCACTGTTGCCTCGCCTCTGTGACTAGGGTTCCGGTCTCCGCCCCTGCTCCTTGTAGGCAGAGTTTGCATGTTCTCATGGGGTTACCTTTAGGTTCTCCAATTTCCCCTCACAGTCCAAACACATGTTAAGGTGAACTGACATTGTCAAATTGCCCGTCAATTAATGAGTCTGCCTTGTGACGGATTGGTGACCCATCCTGAGTTATTCCCTGCCTTGTGACGGGTTTGTGACCCATCCCGAGTTATTCCCTGCCTTGTGACGGGTTTGTGACCCATCCCGAGTTATTCCCTGCCTTGTGACGGGTTTGTGACCCATCCCGAGTTATTCCCTGCCTTGTGACGGGTTGGTGACCCATCCTGAGTTATTCCCTGCCTTGTGACGGGTTTGTGACCCATCCTGAGTTATTCCCTGCCTTGTGACGGGTTTGTGACCCATCCTGAGTTATTCCCTGCCTTGTGACGGGTTGGTGACCCATCCTGAGTTATTCCCTGCCTTGTGACGGGTTTGTGACCCATCCTGAGTTATTCCCTGCCTTGTGACGGGTTGGTGACCCATCCCGAGTTATTCCCTGCCTTGCACTCTGGAACCTAGTTGACCCTGTGCTGCCAATAAGCTTTTTATTAAAAATGTTTAGTTGCATCTGTCTTTTTATATATCATTGACCGTCAGGGATATTAAATGATCTTTCTGTTGTTTCAGTGGGCCGTTTCCACGTGACACCCAGTAAGGACCCCCCCATGGCTGGCTCCCCCCCTGTCACTCCTGCCCCGTCCCCCACTGCCGCATGCCACCCCAGGAGCGGCACGGGCAGCAGCACAGAGGAGCAGGCTGTGTCTGAGGCCAGCCTCAGCACCTCGCTCACAGCCACCCCACCGCAGAACACCACAGGGGTGGAGGGGGGAGCGAAAGGTGGCGAGGCGAAAGGGGAGGAGGCGGAGCAGCACACTGAGCACAAGAAGAGCACCCTGGAGCGCTGCCTCAGTTTCCCAGGCACCGCGGTGATCAGCAACCTGTCGGTGACGCCCCAGGAGCCGGATGGGCGGCATTGGGAGGGGGCAGCAGGAACGCAGCACCTCTGGGTGGGTTGCAACCGCAGCTCCTCCTACCTGAGCAGCGATGACACAGAGAGCGAGGACGAGAACATGTGGGAGGAGCTGCAGGAGCTCCGTGAGAAGTGAGGGTCTCGCCTCTTTCTCGTTTGTCTGCTTTCCGTTCACCCTGTTCAGCCACAAGTAGCACAAGCAGAATAATATGCTAAATTATTTCATATATTAGAGGCTACATATTATTTGAAAAAGTTAAATCATTCATTTTTATGTACCAATAAAATAGTCAGATTTTATTCTTTTTTCCCCCCTTCTCACCCCCTTCTCCTCCCCTTTTCTACCCCTTTGGTGCCCCCTTTAGACACCTGTCGGAAGTGCAGGCCCTACAGGCTGCTCAGAAACGGGAGATCGAAGAGTTATACGAGAAGATGGGCAAGATGCCCCCTGCCGGCATTGTCTCTCCAGCCGCCATGCTGTCCAGCCGCCAGAGGCGCCTATCCAAAAGCGGGGCATGCCCACCATCCCGAAGGAACAGCCTACAGAGGCTTGAAATCCTGCCCCCTGCAGGTAACCGAACAACATACCCCTCCCCCATATTCCATGCAAAACAGAAATGAGCCTAGAGGGGGGCAGCACAGGCCTACAGGTTAACAGCCTTACCTTGAAACAACTGACCAATCATAGTGCACCACAAAAACCGACCAATGATAAAGCCATTCGTAGGTGGGATGCGGCTCCTTTGACCACACCCTATGGTCCTTAAGGCCTGCTGGTGAATGACTCCCTCCTGGCCCCTCGCTGCTCACTGGCCATCACTTGAAAGTCTATGGAATAAGAATTGCTAAGCTGTTATGTTCTGCTTCCTGGTTGGTGGAACAATGAAAAAGTCTTGGAAAAGGGAGGAATAGAAGTGAATAGAAGCTAAGGGGACTGCAATGTACATGATGTATCGCCTAAGCTAAGGTCTGGGTTTACAGTCTAGTTCATATATATGCAGCAAATCACGACTTCTAAAAAGCAGCAGTGAACACAGGTGTAGATGTTAATCAGTGATCCCGTGCAAGTGCTCAGAAAGCTTGACAAGAAACCAAACACGAATAATAAATGCTGCCCTTATATAATGCCCTGACGATGTTGCTGATCCCCAAAGGAATCATGAGGAAGAGTTCATTCAGCGGGAGCAGCAGCGGCTCCCAGGACAGGTCGAGCAAAGGCGTGACCTTCGCTACAGACTATACGCGAATGGTGAGCGTCCTGTCCTCTGCAATGGGCAAATCTACCTGCAATGCTGCACATACAGCACATGTACTACCAGGCAGGAAATGCAGCAAAAGCTGTTCGTTAGACATCCAGCCTAATGTCCGCACTGTGTTCCTTCCCAGTGATGAGCCTCTGCAGTGGGACCTTTCAGGACTACCTCAGCTGCAGTGTGGCTCGTTCTTCAAGGATGTAGCGACCCACAGTCTGAAAAGACGAGGGTCGTAGGACTCTGTGGGAATCGCGTCCAACTCGGCAGAGTTCTCTTAAACGTGCTGTGCTTTCTAGTCCGGTCTGCCTGGCTAATGCAGCCTTCGACATGACCAGGCAATTACTATTTGGAGGAGATACTGTAACGGCAATAATTCAGACGCTCCATTATAGCTGGAAATGGCTTGATCTTGCTTACGGGAGAGGGTGTTATCTCAGCCCTCCTTAGAAGAAGTCCGCTTGCCCGTTCCAGGTATAAAGTGGAACGCTCTTTTCCAGACATGATGTGTGAGGCAGCCGGCACGGAGCCTTGTGAGAGACACACTGTACTGCTCTGTGTAACACTGCATCTGCAGTCAGTCCTCTGCTACTCTCTCCCTTATGATTTTGCACTTTAAAGCCACAACAGACCAGATGTAGCCACAGCACCCCCTGGCTGCGGGAGCAGGCACGCGCACTGGGCTGTGCCGTTTCATATGCTTTCTGCTGTAAGAAAAAGTAATATTACTGCTGAGTATGTTTCCGGCCTTTTTCTGCGTCGTGATTCACTCCTTTTGGACAGGTGGACTGTTTCCAAATTTTTGCCTGTCTGTTTTCTCACAATGCACTCGTACACAACACTTTCAGCTCAAATTGTTAATTGTCACTGATAGTGGTCAGACTTTTGATGGCAAACTAAAGCTCTTCATTTATGTCCTGTTTCATCTTTGGCGAAACCTCCAGATCAAGGATAGTGAGAGATTATTACTGGTTTTTAAACTGTTTCATTAATTCTGAAGATGATTGTACGGTATTCCTGAACATAACTGACTGATCTCAGCTAAATCATGGAGTTTGAGAGTTTAGTTGAAATAATGTTAGCAATGACAGAGTACATGGGAAATATAGATTCCAAAATCTGCGTGTTTAACTCTGGGGGGCAAAATACATTTTTGAAGACTGGCTCTTAATACTTGGTATGTTTACCTAAAAAGTCCAATGATGTATCCATAACATCAGCATTTCTCTGAAAGCCCTGTTTGTTCAGGCTGCACCAGGATTCTCATCCCCATTACTACACAGCATGCAGGGTTTCCGGGTCTGTAGGCCACTGAGACAGAAAACTAAACAGGCACAATTAGGTCAGTAATTACTGAAGCTGATCGCCACTTGCTCACATAGATTGAATGGGATACATTCTGCAGAGACCAAGGCTTATGGATGCAGATGGATGGCCACCCTGTCCCCAGAATCATGAAAACTTCAAGTTAAATCCAACCTTAGATTTTCCCAGTTAATCATAAACAATGCGGAAGAAATCTTAAAAACAAACAAAAATAGGAGTAATTCACAGCCCTGCGTAATATTTCCATGTTCATGCAGCAAGAGTAAACATTAAAAAATGCCTCTGAATTGTGGGATGATTTAGTCCAGTGAAAATCAGTGAAAATTAGCTAAGATGACAGACACCTCCACCCTCTAGACTGGGGATGTTCACAGTGTACAGTAACAGACTGGCATTGTGAGCAGCCTCTTCTAAAGACACCAGCCTGCATGTTTTGTTTAGCACTGTATATTTTTTTAAAAAATATATATATATATTGTATTTTAAACTGTGAATTTTAAACTAATGCCTTACATTATGAACATTGAGAAATCATGTACAGGTATTACAGATCAAGTGAATTTTTATTCATTTATTGGTATGAAAAAATAGTCCGGGCCAGAGTTATCAAATACGATCCTGGAAGTAAGCATCTGTTTATTCTCCTTTTCTGGATGCTTCCATTCACAGATTATTACAATTTGTGACTTTTCTTTTTTCTGGACTAGTGCTATAAACTACAGCATTTCTTGAAAAACTCCTTCCTAGGAATTTAGTCTTACACACCATATTCAATATGTTGTGAAATATTTGCCAATAGTGTTGGTAACACAATGTTGTACTGCCATGCTGAATCTGTGCCTTTTGTCTTTCTTTTCCATGTTGTCCCTTAAGTTTAGTATATTTTTCCTTAAATCATTTGTAAAAATGGATTAAAAATATTTTTTCTTAGCCTGTTCTCTTGTCACATTTATTTGAGTCATTTCAGTAAATTCACAACCAGAAGATATTTCAAATGTTTAAAACAAAATGGTGATGTCAAATTCCAGAGTGAGGACAGTTAGGCTTTACTCACCAATCATTTTAGAGAGAGAGTGCTGGTAGTTTCTTGTGGGTTAGTATTCCTTGGGTTTTGAGCCCCATTTTCCTGATCACTTAAAAATTACAGAAACATCCTTTTACAAATACTGAAGTTCAGTTTTGGTTATTGTGCTAAACTTTTGTAGTAATGGTATACTAACTTCACTCATACAGTGGCTAAGGATCAGAAGAATGTAACGATGCATTCTGTAATAAAATGTTACAAATATATAGACTACATTATAATTTTATATTACAACTTTACCCAATTATCATCATTCAATTTGTTACATTATGACAAGTTGTGACATTATTACATAATGTGTTGTCGAATTGTCAAATGCAAGTGACAAAAATAAGGTATCTCCTACCAGACTGATTCTCCATGATGTCAAGTTCAGAAATCTGGAGGGACTTCAAAAAGGAACCAGTGCTCCTTTAGATGGAGAAGGGTTAGCCAAGGTGGTTCAGGATAAGGACATAAGGCTGCGACCTGGATGGCTCTCGAAAGAGCTGCTCTGGGACCATTTATCCCAGTTGCTTTGGGAATGTCAAAGAAAAATGACTGTTTCATATTCACATTCTGGCCATGGAACAATATCTGGTCTGACTTGCTGCTACCATTACCCTCATCAGGAAAAGAGGTGTGAAAATGAGTTAGGAGATTATTTTTACCCAATTTATTGAACCTCAAAAAGCAAGAGGAAAAATATTTCTCAGCGCAGTAGTTTAAATAAACACACTGAAGAGCCTCTCAATATCCACACAAAGTACATCAGACCTTCACACTTGATGCATGAAAAATATCATGGAAATCAAAGAAGTATAAGTTTGACTTGAAAGTACATCCCTTGAATTTATGCAATCACAATGTGTCAGACATGTATTTAAATTTGGACAAACAGCACTCTGATGAAATCAGAAAAAGCTATACATGTATAAAGAAATTGTCAATTTAAGGGCACAACACATAACATCCCGTTAAGCAGCATCTCCTGGCCATAGTAACACATGGGAAAGACCCCAGTGGAAACAGGACAATGCTTGGCCGGCCAGCATCAATCTGTACAAGCTGCGCCAGGGGAAACAGTCCACGTGAAGATCCACGTTAGTTGGATGCAGTCTTCTCCCTATTCATCTGGGCAACGCTGGCCTCCTTGTCAATTTCATCCATGATCCTCTCCTGTGACACCGAATAAAACGTGTAGCTATCTGAATTTAGGAGACAGTTAAGGAACCCCTCTTTAAATATTTATACAGTTAATAAATCGGGATTCTTTAAGTTTCTTCGCTACATGCAGCGAGTCGGTGAGGGTGCACTGAAAGGCAATCACACGCTTCAAATCAAGAATATCAAGGTTACATGAGACGATCAATAACTATCTACAATCTAGTGATTGTTTATAACCATTAACTAAAATTCCACAACATTTATTTTACACGGAAACACAGACCGCATTATTATGAACGCCTTGCCTTTTATTTTCATATACGTCACAAAACACGGTGAACCGAATAAGGATACAGATGCCAATCACCATGGCTCCAATTGCTAGGCCAGTTAATATGTTCCGGCCCCGAAGTTTCTGCATGTTCTTCTTCCACTGCTCCATTTCCACCCTCTGGATAAACTGCTTCTGCTCCGGAGTCAAATGTTCTTTCTTGGGATCGATCCTCTTGGCGAAGGCTGCTTCAGACTCCCCTTTAGCCCCCTTGTCGGCCATCTTTACAATGTGAGAGTGCAAAAGGGGCGGAACGGACGATGACAGTGATAAACTTTCAACTTCGACCTGGTCGCCAAGCAACCGTCTTGACGTTATACGCCTGACGTATTAGAGCTTATACGCATGCGCAACAGACCAACGCTACAGAATAACCCGGAAGTCTTTGTATCTATGTATATGTCGTGGTTAACAGCCAATGCACTGAAATTATATTTATAACTTTTACAACACGTAAGAAAAATGTCGATACCTGGTCGTGACGTGTATTTCGTAACGCGTTTTGCAAACAGTCCGCATTAACTTATCGAACACTTCCTCTAGCATTATTTTAAGCACTGCTTCTAAATGAAAATAAACAACCGTAGTTTTCATACATTTCCATCTATATGTAGAAATCACCTTAATATACAGCAGTAGTCACTGAGGCTGTGTCCGAATTCAGAGACTGCATCCTTCGAAGGATGCGGTATACGAAGGTGTAGCGTTTGTAGGCTGCGTTCCTCGAAGGTCAAACAGAAAGCGTTGACAAATGGGACTGTCTGGCCTACGGATAATTTCCTATTTGCATCACCAGGTGTTCCCGCCCTTACCCTTGATTCATGAAGCGCCGCTCCTATTGCCTAGCCGGGACACACCCACTTTACGTCTGCGCAGTGAATCGTGGGATATGTCGGGTGCTCCGTCCTTTCTTGACCGCATTTGAAGGGGGCTGCGAAATGGGGCAGCCTTATTACACCGCTGTGATGCATTCGACCTTCGAACGCAGCCGAAAGGATGCAGCCCCTGAGACAGCCTGTGTGTAGCCATGGCTGAGTACATCTCTGAATATGGTGCCAGCTCTGCGTAAACTGTGACGTAAGAGCTACTGCAGTCCGCCCCATTACAGTTTCGGTAAGGAAAACAGTGCAGTTTCGGTTTTAATGCCATCCGGCATTTAAAATTGTACTGAATGTCAACAAAGAACGTGGCGTCGGTAACGAGAAATAAGTTATCGTATATTTCGTCCTAGCAGCACGTTAAAGTGAAATTTGTATGGATGGCAGATGATTCTGCTAACAAACTGGGCACCTGCTTAAAACTTGCTAAGATATTGCAGTTGCAAATGATAGTAATTTAAAGTTTTTATTACACACACGTACACAAGAATTGTTTTCTTCCTATTGTCACTTAGCGTAGTAAATTGACCAACGGGTTCATTCTACACTCACCTAAAAGATTATTAGGAACACCTGTTCAATTTCTCATTAATGCAATTATCTAATCAACCAATCACATGGCAGTTGCTTCAATGCATTTAGGGGTGTGGTCCTGGTCAAGACAATCTCCTGAACTCCAAACTGAATGTCAGAATGGGAAAGAAAGGTGATTTAAGCAATTTTGAGCGTGGCATGGTTGTTGGTGCCAGACGGGCCGGTCTGAGTATTTCACAATCTGCTCAGTTACTGGGATTTTCACGCACAACCATTTCTAGGGTTTACAAAGAATGGTGTGCAAAGGGAAAAACATCCAGTATGTGGCAGTCCTGTGGGCGAAAATGCCTTTTTGATGCTTGAGGTCAGAGGAGAATGGGCCGACTGATTCAAGCTGATAGAAGAGCAACTTTGACTGAAATAACCACTCGTTACAACCGAGGTATGCAGCAAAGCATTTGTGAAGCCACAACACGCACAACCTTGAGGCGGATGGGCTACAACAGCAGAAGACCCCACCGGGTACCACTCATCTCCACTACAAATAAGAAAAAGAGGCTACAGTTTGCACGAGCTCACCAAAATTGGACAGTTGAAGACTGGAAATATGTTGCTTGGTCTGATGAGTCTCGATTTCTGTTGAGACATTCAAATGGTAGAGTCAGAATTTGGCGTAAACAGAATGAGAACATGGATCCATCATGCCTTGTTACCACTGTGCAGGCTGGTGGTGGTGGTGTAATGGTGTGGGGGATGTTTTCTTGGCACACTTTAGGCCCCTTAGTGCCAATTGGGCATCGTTTAAATGCCACGGCCTACCTGAGCATTGTTTCTGACCATGTCCATCCCTTTATGACCACCATGTACCCATCCTCTGATGGCTACTTCCAGCAGGATAATGCACCATGTCACAAAGCTCGAATCATTTCAAATTGGTTTCTTGAACATGACAATGAGTTCACTGTACTAAAATGGCCCCCATAGTCACCAGATCTCAACCCAATAGAGCATCTTTGGGATGTGGTGGAATGGGAGCTTCGTGCCCTGGATGTGCATCCCACAAATCTCCATCAACTGCAAGATGCTATCCTATCAATATGGGCCAACATTTCTAAAGAATGCTTTCAGCACCTTGTTGAATCAATGCCACGTAGAATTAAGGCAGTTCTGAAGGTGAAAGGGGGTCAAACACCGTATTAGTATGGTGTTCCTAATAATCCTTTAGGTGAGTGTATATTCCAAAACAAGACTACAGTCCTTGAGCCAAATTTGGGATGTGAAAAGCTGTAGTCTACTGATGCTAAAGTTGACAGGATTGCCAACGCTCACGCATGGGTGTGACATTCAGGCTTGTTGACTGCCATGCTCAAGCAAGAAATCTTACGCCAAATCTATATTATTGTATTATAAACCTAAAACTAACTACAACAAAAGCATTGGGGCAGTTTGCAAACCCTCCAGACTACTTACAAGGTACCAAAACACTTGCATACATGTAAATGTTTGTGCAGACTTGTCACGAATTGAAAATTTCACGCCAGCCAGCGACCAAAGTTGGCACCACTGAGCTAGTAATGCAGAGTGCTTTCTTGCAGGCAGAGTGCCCTGCAAAGCCTCTGCACCCCACTGAGCAGAAGCATGCACCTTGCCCTACATCATTGCCTGTGGCAGTCATTGACTAGGCCTTCATAATTCCCCCTCTTCTGCTTGAGGGCTTCCTCATATTTATTTTTTATTTTATTTTGCAGACACAGCTGAGACACATACATCACAAACATTGAGCTGTCAAGGAATCAATTAGGCATAAGTGTAGCTAAACTGATCTTTCAGTGAATGTCTTGAAACAAGTGTATTATTAGAGCAAGAACTATACAATTCATTCAATTGCATTCTGGGAACACAAGAGACCAGCAAAAGGAACATAAAGTAGTTTATGCTAGTAGAGGTGTTCACAGTACTGATGATTCTTGAGGCATTTCTTGAAGGTTGAGAAGGAATCTGATGACCAGTTGTAGTTTGACAGCTTATTCCATCATTGGGGAACCACATATGAGAACACCTTGAGTCTAGATGGAACTTTGATTTGTCTCATTTGTTTAATTTAAATTGATGGCAGAAGCGGCCTGACGACTTTGTCCTTTTGTCTATGACTAGGGTAAAGTTAAGGCTTAGATTTCTATATCAAAGGTTATTGTAAGGAGACATGAATAGTAATAGAATGGAACGACTGTTTCTTATTTAAGTAATAAGACGTTTAATCATGAATGACAGCTGTTCTGTGTTTTTCTTGGTAAATGACTAAGAGTGAACAAAAGTAAATGCTCCTTAATTCCTTCTTATGTCTTCTGTTATTACTTCATCTTCTTCAGTGGTTCTTAAACCATTGCATTCCACTCCAGAAAATATTACGTTCTCTGCCTACCAGCAGCAAAGCTGTCGACTGGGGTAGGAGCAGCAGACGGTCACTTAAAACCACACCCTTTGCCGCGTACCACCGTTATGACTGTCGCTTAATTAAACGCACCGATACCTTCGCATATCACTAGAGGGAGCCCACTTACCATAGTTTGAGATCCACTGATCTCACTAATCACGTGGCCTAGTTAAATTATGATTATCACTGATAGATTTATAATAATTAACGTTTTTCTAAAAATTTTAAGTGCAGCAATTATTTCCCGAATATTGTGAAAATTTAATTTTATATAGTACCAGTCAAAAGTTGGAGCACACCTGCTTTTAATGAATGAAACTTGCTCTGTTACTTTATAGTAAAAGGAAAATCAAGTAACGCCGGCGGGGTGCATGTCCCAGCATGCCCCGCATGCAACTATAAATAGCCCGTGTGTAATTGTATATAACCCTTGTTGTTGGTGTTAATGTTAATGGTTTCATTTCCCTATAGTCGCGCGTGTGTTTGCCCGTGTCTTGCGTGTACCCTGTCCGTTGTTAGCTTGTCCTTAGCCTCTGTAATTCTCCCATCGTGTGTACGATTTACAGGTCGGCGTCTGACCACCTTGTGTTTCCGCTGTGTATTTGGTTCGGTGCTCGTTGGGTGTGTGTTCTAATCCTGTTCAGGACTGTGATTAAAGAGCGTGTTTTCCTCGACAAGCGAGTCTTTTTGTCTTTTTCTCCTCGGTCCGCACGGCGCTATAATATCAAATATTACAACAACCAACAGAAGCAAATATTAGACTCCTCAAAATAGCCCTTGCACTAAATTTATGGATGTAAATATTAATGGATCATCCTCCATAACTTTTACTACGTTACTGTACATCTCATCTAGTATTTACTCTGCTAAATGGTGCACATTTTCACTCTAGCAAATACAGTACTGGCAATGTAGTGTGTAAGCTCTGATTAGACCATTAAACTGTGACAAGCAGAGGATATTATGAAAAAGACACACAAACCAGATTAATCTGAAGTAAGAAAAATAAATTTTCTTTCTCCCCTCCTCCTGGGTGGGGTGGCCAGGATAGAATGATGCCAATAGGTATATAGAAGGGAAAGCAGTATGGGAATGTGAAATGTGATGTAGAAAAGGAACCAAAGAATTGAAACATTTGATATTCATTATAGGGTCATTTTTAATTAAAAAGACAAAACATACATTACAGTTCTTATACAAAGTAAATATTTATTTACAATGATTCCATCCTTGTAACATTAACTAGCCTTTAACTTGCACCGATTTTGACTCTTCAAAACTTCCATAACATTAATGCTAGCAAACTGTACATCTATATTCTGCTCTTCGTTCACAATTAATATATTATTTAAATATTACAAACAAGATTGTGGTCATTAACAGCATAAACACTGCTTTAAAATTTAATTAGGCACAACTGTACAGCCGCCTGTTTACATAAAAAAAAATGATAAAAATGTAATTTACACAATCCTTTCTATACTGTGGTGGAAAATAAAATGAATTCTTTAATGTAGTTACAATATAGATAAAACTACACAAAAACTGTTCAATAGCTTGTACTGAATGTCTGTTTTAGCATGTTCCTAAAAACCTCAGCATTTTAAGAAATGGCGCTTCCTGCATAATGATCTGAAATATCACAGCATCTTCAGCTGGTGGAGACTCACCAGCAAGAAATGGGCTAAAGATGACAGCTGAAAGTATACAACTCATTCAAAAACAAAATCCATGCAGTTAATAGCATATGAACTGACAGTGAGGTAGGGAGGAAGGGACTGCTACCGCTTGATGTAGTTTGTCACAGAAAGTTCTGGCTCAAAACCAAATATATAAAGGTGAAGATAAGATTACAGGACCAAGTGCTGGAATCACAGTGCTGTTGCACAGCGCCTGACCTCCTCAATACAGACCCCCCAGCCTCTGCAGTCTCTAAACAAGCTTCCAATCGTTGTCTTGGCGACCCTTATTAACATCATCAAAGTTGCTGAAGTTGAGGGGAGGAAGGAATTCCGTGTGCTTAAAAGATATTGTTGTACTCGTTCAAGATAAGTTCCACAATCTGGTTCTGGAATACCATGTACATCGTGATGTTGGCAGACTCCGTCTCAGGTTTCAGCAACGTGGGTCCGAAGACGATGGCCACGTTCTGAACTGACATGCGGTTCGCCTCCCCAAAGTCAATAACTCTGAGGAAAAAATGCAGAAGTATCAGAGCACAAGTCACACGTGCTGGTGGGAGAAGCCAACATTAATTATCTTGCAGCTTTATGATGAAATACCAAATTATTGGAAATGTACTGTTCCTTTGCACAACAGTCATTAAGTAACAGCATTGAACTTATCATTACAAAATGCTAATGCAAGTGAAGCAGAAACTGCTTACCTGCGTAAATGACTAAAGAGAAGCTCCATTGTGTCATGGTTGGGTGCAGGGAGAGACTTCACTAGCTTAGACATGTAGGCCACCTTCTCGTTGTAATCAGAAATTTCTGGGAAGGCAGGTAGAAATGGTGTTTAAATTCATAATTATATTACAAACTGCTAGTCGACAGTTTTTGAATCTTTGGTGATTCTTATATTTCATTAGTTTAGGCACATATACCGTGCTGCTTAATTAGGAAACCCTAAGTAATGAACATCACCTATGTAATAATAAATAGTTTAATTCTTGGGCTTCTCAAAAATAGCTAAATTTTATTATTATTACAACTGAACAAATCCCAGACATTTTATTAAAGACTAAAGGTATTTTAATGAAAGTTCACTGCAACAATGCTGGAGAAGTGGCCACATATGTCTGCATTAGCTGACCAGTCTAGTCTTGACCTTTTTTCTGCATTTCATCCCAGATCAGCGGGGTTAAGGTCAGCTGATTCTGCAGGTCACCTGATCAACTTTCCTTCCACTTCCTACTTCATCAAATAGTTCTGACAGGATCTATGCAACGCTAGAAGTTTTACCAAAAATGATAATATGTAGCATGTTGAAGAACAGTTATTCATAGTGTGCTGCCTGTGAAACTAATTCTGCTGAGGGTAATTCAAAAATGTTCTGCAAAATTATTATAGGAAGTGAAGAGTTCCTCTTGGTGCGACCTCTTCCTCTTGGTGGCACTGTGAAGATGGCCAAACTTACTGATGGCTGCGATGAAGTTGTTAAAATGACTGTAAGGGAAGAGCGGCTCAGGCAGCTCTCGGAAGAAGAGCTTCAGAGCGCCAGTGATGACATGAACGTCTTCCCACTGCCCATCCTCCAGGTCCAGTTCGTCTGGGAGGGGAAAAAAACTCAAGTCTTGTAACAACAATAGAGACACCTTTGCATACAGTAAGACACCAAACCATTAACATGCTGCATGCAAGCAACGAGACAATGAAACGTTCCATTGCATCTCTTGGGTGAGACTTTCAAAGAGTCGTGATTGCTGGGGTCCATTTGGCAACAGTTCAGCAACTAAGACAAATGATCCACATGCTACTGCTTTTAAGGCAAAAGTCAATTAGTGAAATCACCCGCAAAAGGCCAGCAGTGAATAGACGCATCATGGTATTTTGGCATTAATTAGGAATCCACAAACTATATGACCTTGTTGTTACACGTGACTTTCTAAATAACAGTTTCACCTCATTAAGCATTTCAAATGCGAAGCTGGGCATTTCAGGGGATTTTTCAAGTAATGTTACCGTGATCTGCCTTGTGTCGCAGCTTCTGAATGACAGCGAGGTTCCCGCTAACTCGATAAATTCCATCAATGTCCAAACCTACATAAGCGAAAATTTAGTGATTATGTAGTCATTTATGAGCCTGCTGGAAATGGTTCTATTTATAAAGGTTTTTTACCCAAAAAATAACTCTAGGTAAGGATAATAATGTTACTTGGTATTACTCTCCAGCATTTTCTTTAACTGAGTAGAAGGGGCACTCATTCTTAACAATTGTACTGTTAGCCATTGTTGTCATAGTTAAAAAAAAAAAAAACATAAAGTGCTCATTAACATCTGTTCAGCTATTGTAAAATGAAAGCCAGTGCCACGCACCTCTTTTTTCCACCGCATTGATGCACTTTTCTACAAATCTGGGTATAGTGGTTCTCTCCTGGGCACACAGTGTTACCAAAGGGCATCCAAACACATTATCTTTATAAAAAAAAAGAAAAGAAAAAAAAGGAAAATGAAGCAGGCAACACAGAATGAAGACCTTGATAGATCTTACGGCACAAAAGCGATGCCCAGTGTTATATACACAGGTAATAGACTGATGCTAGTTCAAGGCCATAGTCATGGAGTCAACATTGGCAACGTGGGCCATGGCCGTAATTATAACATATATTATAATGCATATTGGGTGGACATTGTGAGCACATCTGAATATTGGGGGGATGCCCCCCCAAGTATATATTACAATTACAGCCTTGTGCTACTTTTACCTTTGATGTAGCCCTTTTCCTTGACGGACTGCAGCGTGGGTCGTTTCTGCAAGAATTTGAGGAGTTTTGTGCGCACTTTCTTCTGCTCTGGGTCTGTGACCAGAGCACCTGGCTTGTTGGCTGGAGGTGAAGGAACAGAGCGACTAGCACAAAAGGAAAGCCAGGGAGCTGGCAGAAAAGGCTGCAGATGCCGATCCCATCAGGATGGCAACATCATCGCGTTAACCACAGATGCAGTGATGGCAAATATTATCATATAAAAATATATTAACATGATTACTTACTAGACTTTCTCAAGCTATCCCCGTCCTCTTCTTCACAGGAGTGCAGCTCCTTTTTACAAAATTACAGAGCAAAACAGCAAACTGTTAGCCAGCTGAGTGAGGCTACTAATTAAGATTCATTCCATAACCAAAGAAAATGAGTGAAGCTGTTAGAAGGAAGAACAAGTCTAATGTCAAACTTTTGTAACTTACACAATTACACAATAATATTACCAACAAAACTTAGCAGCCAAACAACCAATTCATGTTGCTAACCTATTCAGTTAGCAATTAATCAGTGTTGATATTTTCCTATCTGGTTTTCATCTTCATAATACGTCACTCAGGTCAAAATAGTTCTAAAGGCAGGACTCACCAGCTGTTGAATTGTTTCTGTGATTGCCCTATGCCAGTCGCTTATGGTGCTTTCGGTGTCATACTGCATCAGAAACTCAGCCCCCGTCCGTGTTTTCAGCTGAAAGCAGTCAAGATAGTCACAGTGTTAAAGGAAGACCTGGGGTCCAAAATACGCAAAGGACCAGCATATTGAATAACAAAGATATTTTTCCAACATAACCATACAAATGCACAAAAACGTTTTCTTAAATATAATGTTTACAGAAACATGAATTGATTTATATCTATGGTCAGGATTATGTTCTCCAAGCTACACTGAATGGAGGAAACTATTGTACCTCCAGGACATTTTTCTTGCTGGATTTGTCTCTTGAAGCCCAGGTTATCGTCGCCCCTCGTAGCTCCACGGTGAACTCTGGGGCTATTTGATTTATCTTGTTCTGCGTACATGAAGACATTTGCTACAAAGTTGTGGAGCCCTGACAGTTTGTTCTCAACAATCAGACTTATCTCATGATGCACATGATACAACCTGCAATAATCATAAACGACTGGTCATAACATCACCACTGAATGATTATTTCCTTAAAATAAATTCATTCATTGAAATTGGTGGAATTTTTTAGATAATGTCAAACTGTGTTAGACCATCTTATCCGCAAAGGGTCGGTGTGTATGCAGGTTTTTGGGATAACTTTTAGGTCAGCTGTTCAAACCCAAGTAATTTAATTACCAGTAATTTCATTTATTTATTTATTTTTGTATTTTGTTTCATGTTTTATGTTGTGCTTCCCTCTCCATTTGTCTCCTAGGTCGTATTTCCATGCTTGTCCAGCACTTTGGTCAGCTGTTATTGTTGTTTTTAAAGTGCTTTATAAATAAACTTGAACTTGAACTTGAAGTGTGAGGACTCTTCAGCCAATCAGTCCTCTAATCAGTAATCTAGCTGCGGCAAAACCTGCAAAAACAATGGCCCTTCTGGATAAGATTAGTCACCCCTGCATTAGGCAAAGTAACATGTGCCTTTCTTCAGGAATACTAAAATTCATCATGAGATTTGGTATAATTCAGTGCTTGAGAAATGTTTGTGAGCAACAGAATCCCCAAGATGAAAACTACAGAGTCATTCATTGACAGGATTTGGGTGGTCAAGGGTGATTCTTACCGAGGATCCTGCTGGGACAGATTTGGGGTCTTTGTGAAAAGTCAGAATTCCCCCATGGAGTACAGTCCAAGACTGAGTCCAGTTTTTCCTGCAAAAATCATACTAACTGAAGAGACACTACAGACAAGCGTTGTTTGGACTCATAAAAAGTGAAAAAGATGGACCACTTGGATTTGCCACTCTCATTACATTAAAAGTGCACTTCAGTCGCCCTCATTCTAAAGGTGCCAGTTGCTTTAGACCTTTATGTTTGCCACACAATTTCATCAAAATCTAAACAAGTCTAAACTTACCGTAACTTTTTCCCATTCTCAGAGACCTTGGTTTTGTTGAGAATTCCAGCCTTTTCTAAAATCTGAAAGACAAATGAAGTATTGAGGGTATTGCTTCAACTCCAGGTAAAACATGGTGAAATCTTCATTTAGCATGCACTCCCCCCCCAAGCACCAAAAAGCATTTCCCTGTTAGTGTGACCCTCTTAACAGGAAAAAGGCTAATTAGAGACAACAAACAACTCCAAGAGTGATCAAGATCGATCAAGCTCAGAAAATGTAGTTGGCATCTGATGATGCAAACCTTGTTAGCAAACAGACAGAAATATATTGTAACTGTGAACTATGCCTGTTCAGGACAACAGATTCAAAATGCCAAGATATACTATAAGACCAGAGGTTAGTTTCACTATATAAATGAAATTATTTGCTATTTGCATAATGGTGAAGGAATTTTTAATATAAAATACATTTGGAAATGAAAATAACACCAAGCGGACAGTATGGTGTAAATTTCATTTGACTCCAGCCACAAATAATATAAAAAAATCTCAAAGTGTGAATCTCATTTGTTTCATCATCAGATATTGGTTGATGTATGCAAAGGAAAAGCTCTATTCAAGGCACTGTATACTGCACCTTGAATCATAGTGATATGGTAAAGGCAACATGGTAGATATGTACTAATTGACAACTGTATGCTACCAACTCTTAAGGAGTGACTGTAAGCCACGACCCTGAAAGCCAGAAAAAAATAATTGATTTAAATATTTCTGAAAACCAAATAAGCCCTTGGTTTCCTACTACAGAACATGATTTGATGAGGCATAAAATTCTGTTTGGGTTTCCACCATCTTAGATTTTATTAATGTGCTTGAAAGCATCAGCTCTTGAAATGTGATGAACAGGGATGTAAAACTGCGGTCGGGAGGGTGGGCGGTGAATGTGCAAGAATTGTCCTTCCTCCCACCCAGGTGTTATCCATGTGTGACACTTTTTGCTGTTGAGTGCCATGTTTGTTTGTTATTTCTTTTTCCCTGTTGCACAGGGCATTGATATTTCTCACTTGTGGGAGTGTGCTGTGTTTACACCTCAGCCTGTTGCTCTAACAATGCTGTCACACATAAAAAAATAAAATAAATAAAAACACTGGGCTGCACTGCATGCAACTGAATGTTTATGCAAGGAGAAACTGACAGAGCAAATTGATCATTTGAATATCCTGAACAGAACGTAGTACGAGGCTTAGTCGCCAGCTGAAACAGAAAGACGCAGATGATAGCAATGTCTCGGAAGCTCCCATTATGAAGAACGACAATGCGTGAAGCACTGCTTCCCTTATTTGCTAGCTGTGTTAGTAAGGAGTCATGCGGTCTTCACTGCTTCATCGGTTGTTACACCCTGAGCAGAAAGCCCAAGCTCTCAGAGTGAACCATGCAACTTCCCAGGTCAGGGTAGTCATGAAAACCCACATTGTGCTGCTGAAGCTCATAGCTCTGAACGGAGGGATTCCTCCGATGCCTGAACCTATACGGCTTCGAGGGGAATGGGGGGAGAAAAGACACACAGGACATGGTTTTGATGAGGGCAAAATTTGACTTGGGGTACTCAGATGCTGAGTTGCATGTAGGACTCCCATCGTCAGGCTTAATCTTCATCTCCAGACAGCCGGATAAGAGAAATGCTCTTACATGATGCTGCAGCTCGGGGGAATTTCCTGAGCTGGACACATCGCTGCCATGATCAGAGACGTTCCTCTTGTGAGTTGGGAAGAACTTCTGCTGAAGATGAGGAGAGGAATAACATGTTGTTGCTTCTTTAGTCAGTAACCTGGGAAGGCTGTGAACGGGGGACCCATAGCCCGTCGTCAGATGTTGCAGAAAAGGGACGGGCGAGGGTGATTCATTTTCGGTTTTGCATTTGTTACCTAGGAGGCAATTTGCATGTGTGCCTTCACAAAAAACAGCCCGACCCAGGTGTTTCCTCATGTTCAGGAACTGGCATCACAAAAGCAAGGGGGAGACGAAGTGAAGGACGCAGGATCAGGCTTTGTCAAGGTCTGACGCTTCCCTTAGTCTAGGTGCACATGACTGCACTGCTGTGAGAGCTGTGCTGAGGAAGCCAAAAGCCTAGTGCCCCTTTCTGTGCTTTGTGACCCCTCCTTCCTGGCTTGCTTGGAGACCCACCAGCCTTCACTGACACGTACCAAGTCGTCATGCGGTGAGCTGAACTGGGATGGGCTCATGGTGTGCCTCCAGTTCTTGAACATTGACGCACCCTCCTGGTTCACGCCATTCCCCATCCTGGGCTGGCTGGTCACCGAAATCTGCAGGACAGTGGAAATCAATAAAGGAATTTAGTACCATATACCAGAATAACACATCACTTATGCTTCTTTTCAGGAAGAGCCTAAAACTGATTACTCATCCAGGACGAGACGGTTTACTGACAGCCTACAGCTAATTTTAACATTGAAAATGGCATGCAAAGTAACATGGTGAATTTGACTACAGAGACAACTGTTCCCCAAAATGTCCTTTAACAACATAAATGGTGTATTTAATGCACCACATTACCTCTGGCAAGTTCCATTGAGATTTGGATCCATCCCTTAGGTAGTAGTAGGTCTGTCCCCTGTCATCCACAGACTTGATCCACTGTAAGCACAAAAAAAAAGCTACGCTAAATTCTGTAGAAATGGATGTTTTCAAATCTACCTCTACATTTACATCTGAGCTATTGTCTTACAATATGAAGCTTTATCATGCAGTCAAAATATTATTTACAAATGTATACAGACGGATAACACTACTACAAAAGAGTCACTCTGGGGAAAAGATGAAAATAAAGGGAAAAAGAAACTAGAGAGACTGCAGTATTTGGCTGATAGAAGAATTATTCTGTTCCTGCACAGAATGGTAGTTAGGATGGCATTACGCCAAATTGCGAGATCTCAGAGGTGAAGGAAGAAGAGATGCCAAGCAGGGACATGTACTATGTACTATGTACTATGTACTATGTGCTATGTACTATGTGCTATGTACTATGTACTATGTACTATGTACTATGTGCTATGTACTATGTGCTATGTACTATGCGATGAGCTGCTCCAACAAGCATGTGGTGGCAAAATGATTTGCATGCTATTAAAACATCATCATTAATTATAGAAACAGTGTAACTTTCATAATGCAGCGTTCAACTGTCATATCTAGCATACTTCCCATATTGAGCTTATTCAGACTTAGAATTAATTGTGGAATTCCTACCACAATATGCATCATGTATCACCCAGTCTTTGGTTCCATGGGAATTGCTCCCTTTCGCTGTCAAGTTCATGTTCTAACCACTTCATAATAACACAAGTGGCACGATAACATGTATCTCATATACAGACACTCCTGGGGTTATGATGGTTCGCGTTACGATATTTCAACTTTGCAACGGGTATTATTCAATAAATTACATGAGATATTCAACATTTTATTATAAAACAGGCTTTGTGCTAATGACTTTGCCCAGCTGTAGGCTAATGTAAGTGTTCTAAGCATGTTTAAGGTAGGCCAAGTTAGGCTATAATGTTTGTTGGGTTAGGTGTACTGTATTAAAATGCATTTTCGCCTTACGATATTTTTCACTTACAATAGGATTATCAGAACGTCACCCCATTGTAACCGCCTGTATTCTGATGTAAATCCTTATATAAACAGATGAGTCACGTTGCCCACTCCCCACCCCCCACCTCCTCATTTACCTGTTCCTGCGTGATATCGCTGGTGAAGACCAGCAGGCCGTCTGGGTCCATAGACTGCGTCCAGCCCGGAGGAGTGCCAGGGTCCAAGCTGGCTCGTGGGATGACAGTCCGGGTGAAATGGCTTTCTTTAGCAAAGGTCAACATCAGCTCAGTCTCCTGGGGACTGTCAAGATAATCCTCCTCAGGTAGCGGGGGCTGCACACGGAATATAGGGAGAATGACTGTGGCTTTCAACAGATGGTGAGTGGCTCCCATTTCACTTTAAAAAAGTGAACTGTGAAACCTGAGTTTTGTCTTTCCACTGTTTCCATATAATGACAAGACACGGCCACTTTTCACCCTCACCCCTTCTAGCATATAGTACAAAAACAGCAGCACTGCAACCACAGAGATCAGGAACCGTTTCTACCTACAGGACAAAAGGTTATAAGTGCACTGCAGAGTAATCTGGTCATTTGCACACATTATCTATCATCAAAATTCACAGTATGATTTTTCTGTTGTTTTGTGTGATTTATCGTTCATAGTGTCTTTGTCTGCATTGCATCAATAAATCAATCAATCAGTTTTACTTGTATAATGCTTTTTCACAACAACACATTGCCTCAAAGCGCTTTACATTATCCTCACCCAAAGCCCCCAGTGAGCAAGCCAGAGGCAACAGTGACAAGGAAAAACCCCCTAGAAGGAAGAAACCTTGGGAGGAACCAGACTCAAAGGGGGGGCCAACTATTTAAGGCCACAAAGGAAGCCAAATGAACAGGATGGCAAAGTCCTAATTTACACCGTTCACATTTTAAGACATACAGTTCCTTCTCACTCTTTATGAAACACGCGAGTAAGAATCTCTCTTCCGTGGAACTATAGGACTGTTATCCAGAGTTGCTGGATTTACTCACTGAACATCCAAACCTGCAGTGAGACATTGTAAGGACACTCTTCCTTGAGTCCCTAACAAAGATCACTCTTTTGTGAACTGCCTGAAAGTTTTTCAGCCAGTGGACATGCATCCTTATTACAGCTGACACTTAACTAACACTAGGTTACTATCGGCACCCACAGTTCATCGTCCCATAAATAATTTGAGGATATTTAAGGATGGGTGTGTTTATTAGAATCACTTGCACCAAACAACAAGCTTCTTATCCAAAATTCATCCATATATATCTATTTTTTTGTTAGGCTCAGTTTAGGTTGTGAACCATGTGACATCCTGTTTATGAGTAAAACTTCATACTTTCTATGAAAGGTCTGACAGAAGACATTCATAACACTAACTATGCCAAACTATGCATCACACCTACAAAACGTTCCACAAAAACAATAACACCGCCTGCGTGAGCGACCTTTGACCTTCGACCTTTCATTGCTCGATATCCCTTAAATACGCAAGGCTGAGCACCTGACCTTCAGGCACACTTGGGCCTTCAGTGTCACGTCAACATTTGCAGACACTGCACAGACGACGGAGGTGCCATGAAGACTCCTCATGAGGGACCGTTTACCTGACAAGCAGTCAGGTAAAATATAGTAAACAAGTGAGATGCGCTTACGGGCCCATCCAGCCTGAACGCTTGTGTATCCAGAGGCTCCATGGGAGGAGAAGGAAGCTCTTCTGGGGGATCCCAAGACGTCTCCTTAGTCACGTGGTTGTAGAAATAGTGGCAACCACTGCTCTCATCAAATAACTTCTCCCAGTCGGAGTCCACCAAATCGGCTGAGGGAGGGGAGTAGGTCGGCGAGGGCGGGGGAAGATCCTCCTGAGAGAACTCGGGGTCCGTGTGAGGGGCAAAGGGATTTTCCCAGGTGGTCTGTCTAGTTACAGGGTTGTAATAATATTCTTGTCCGCTCTCCTGGTCAGTGTGTACCTCCCATTCCTGGGAGTCCAGGGACCGGTGTCGAGACACGGCGATTGCGGGCGGCGATTGGTGGATGTTCTTCCGGAGCGCCTCTATGTTGACGTAAACTGCAGTCTCTGAGCACTCGGCATTAGCCTGAGGGAGAATCCAGAGAATCAAGGGTCAGTGATGGCAGCACCAAGTGTTCAGAAATCTGGACCAAAGCTCACAGTTGTTAATGTTTTTTGTTTATTAGGATATAAACTGGCTTTACACATCACCATGTAGTTTTCCTCTGTGCAGCAAAACCTAGTCTAGTTCAAAGTGGCTGCTTCTCTGTCAGCCCTTTAACTTTGTTCATCTCCTTGGGTAGTCAAGGTCTGAGCAAAATCAGCAGCTAAAATATACAGTATTGTGCACAAGTCTTAGGCAGTGTAAGAAAATTATGCTTATATGATCTTCCTGTTGATGTAAAAATATGACATTAAGTCAGTCAGAGTGTCAGCTTGGTTATTTAGAAACCTCTCCTAAAATCACCACAGTATTTCCTGCCATCATTCAATACATCCACATATCTCTTGACTCAACCACTGGCACACCTCATTTCGCTAATCAGTACTTCATTTACTTTTTCAATTAATCAAATAAAGTACTTAAGTGAGCTGGTGGTGAAATTTAGCAAGCATATGAAATGGCTGAGGTGCCCCTGAGGAGAGGTTTGGGGACTGAAGCGGCGTTCATCTCGCCATCCAACTAGATATCAGAGACTTTTTGGAGAACAGTTCTTACTGGTTTTGGTTGTTTCTTTTTGTTCGGATATGTTCTAATGCTAAACTGTGTTTTTGTTCTGAGCACATACACACCTACTACCCAGATTAACAGCTTTAAACGTTTCCCTTGGCTACCTAAGACTTTTGCACAGTGCTGTAAATTTGCAATTTATTTATTTAGCTTACACTTTTATCAACAGTGAGATGCATTTTTTAAAAAAGCAGGGTCAGACGGTCTCTGGAACTACCGGAGGCTAAGGGCCTCGCTAAAGGGCCCAATGGTAAAAGTGCTCTGCATGCCCTGAGATTAGAGCCACCTCATCCCCTCCATGTCTGTGAGTCAACAGAACCATTGTTGAACAGTAAGTTGTCACTCTGAGTAAACTTTTATTGTTGTATTGACTAAAGGACTTAAACAGCAGGCCTTTCACTGAAAACCAAACTGCATAAAATCGGGCTAGTCTTCAGAAGCTTAACAAATTTCCAAGTGAGGAATTTACTCGTGAATTATTCCTAGTATCCTTTTGTAAAAATCCTATATGATAGAAGGAAACTAATACAATGTTAATGAGACCCTGCTTAAGTGATTATAGAAGATAGACGAGCGTATATCTGTACGATTGCGCAAATACAGCATCATACCCACATCCACCTTTAATGAGCTGCTGAAGCAGCGGTGCACTGAGCATGTTACAAACTCACGCGTGTTCATAAACATAAAAGGGATATTTTTAGGGTGACTGTCACCCACTGGCCAAGTCTTGAAGTTAAGAGCTTAAAAAAGGACCGCTGTGAGATGCTGAGAGGAGCGACCGCCTGCCCATTCGTGTCTCTGGGGAAGCATTTATAGACACGTCTCTCCGCCAGAGCTTCCGGTGCAGTGCCAGTTCAGGAAATGAAGAGAGAGACAGACAGACAGACACAGAGAAACATCAGGACGCCCAGAGCGCAGTCAGAGACCCCTGCCTCTCCTTCATTTTGCTCGTCCGCCACGCATATCTCTCCCAGCAGTGACTCCATGGACGCACAGCAAATGACGGCAAATGACGGCAATGCAAATCATACAGAAGTGCCAAACGTGCACGATAAACCCACCACCACCTTTGACACCGTGAATTGGTATTAAAAACAGCGGAACGCAGAGGGTAGCCCTCTTTAAACTTCATCCAAAAATAACAAAGTTCAACCACAAATAAAGAAAAAAATAAATGCCACAAATGTCAAGTCAAAGAAAACCTAAATAATAATAATAATAATAAATAGTTGAACCTTTATTGTCCCTCATGGGGAAATTCTTTTTATGCCTCCATCAACTTGCTCTTTGTAGAACAAGCTGTCTGTGAAGGGCAGCCACCTGTTGGGGCACCCAGGGAGTGGGGGTTAAGGGCCTTGCTCAAGGACCTGCAGACATGCTGAGGCTGGGTTTGGACTGGCGACCTTGTGATTAAAAGCACACAGGCTTAGCCCACTGAGCCACACACTGCCCCCAATTACATATTGCCCCCAATTACATATTGCCCCCAATTACATATTGCCCCCAATACAATTGGCAGGGAAATTGTGGATGAAATAGAAGGTCTCAAATAAATAAATAGATGGACAGACAGACAGATAAACAGGTACACTCTCAGAAAGAAGCGTAAAAAATTGTATCTTTGCTTGTCAATAGGGCTATACCCTCAAGGATTTGCTCCTTGTACCCTTAGTTGTAGGTAATTGTACCTTTTAAGGTACAGAAATGCACCCAGTGACAAGCAAAGGTAAGAATTTTTACCATTTTCTCTGAGTGTAGAAGGATGTAAAATGATAACAAGGGTTACTTAAGTTAATGGATGGTTATCAAGCAATTTCACAAGGCACATGAAAATAAAGTTGAAACCAGATGAGTTATAGGCTGTAGCTCTAATGCTATTTTAAGAACTACCCCTCTTCCTCCACTTCCCTCTAGAAGCACCAGACAGTGAAAAGGTTAGCAAAGATCAAGCCCAGTTCCCATAGTACAGGGTCTTTCAAATTTATTTTTATTTTTCTGATGTCAGTATCATGCTGATCAAACCTTTTGTTTGGCAACCAAAAACAATTACGGTCAGATGAGGAAGGTGGACTCACTGACAGCTGAAGCTAACATTTACCCGCGGCTTCTCCATTTACCGTTAACGCAATGCGATGTTTTTGAAGCGGCACTGAAACATGTGAGGCCTGTGCAGGTGGAAGCACCGTGCAAAGGAAAGTCCCCGAAATATTGTTAAAAAACGTTCAGAAAGGAATGCCCCCCCCCCTCCCCCTCTGCCTCCCCCCAGTGGCTGAATCTCCCCTATTCTGCTCTCATCTGTTTGTTTCACCTGGCTTCAGTACCGGCGTTCAACTGGTTCAGCTGCGTTGAGCATTTTGCGCCTTTAATTATGACTGTGATCTTCTATGGTCTAGCTGCTGCTCTGGGGATGAGGGATGAGAGGAGGCACGGCAGGCAATGCGGGAGACAAAATGCAGATAATAGGCTGCGGCGCTTATTCTTTAGTGATTTACCAGGGTAATGAGCTACTGTATACAGACCAGGCATTTTTAAAGTACTGGAAATTTTTACAACATGTGTAGTTGTTGGTTAATCATTAATTAATCATTAATGCTCTTATGCTCTTTAACTCACTAGGACGGTCATCATAAGTCATACCTGGACCTCAACAGACAGTTCCAAAGGTGTAATCAACTTACACAGACCTGCAACTAATATGTAAAAATAACAACACTAATTAGGCACCCCCCCTCCCACCATGGAGGGCTGAGTGCAACTATAAATGTTATAAACGGATGTGCCGTCGAGCTGTTTCATACGACAAACTGAGATGTGACAATGTTCTGCTGATCCCTCTATAGCTCGTTTATTACTACGAAACACCACAAGCTTCAGAGCCTGAAAGATGTCACAGGTTTTGAGTCATCACATTCCTCCGTGCTCTTTAGCACAGAGGAAGGAAACTGCGAAAACAGGCAACATGCAGCCTTCACGTATGAAGTGCATGTGAACCATAAATAAGTTGCAGGACGATCACACCCGCCATCACATGCAAGTGACATATCACGACATGTATTTTGCACATTAATAGGCGTTTATTGGTCCAGCTGATACACCAGGAAGTGAAGTTTCCGAAATCACAAGAGAAAACCCATTCACAACACGGCTAACTGAAAAGCACTGCACCTCGGAGCCAACCTACACAAGAACCTGCAGTTTTGAAAGAGAGAGACAGGACTGAACATACCTGGTTACTCACAGGAAGGGTCATGGCTCTGGGCCTGAAACCACCATGATCCCCAAACATCACGTCGACCATGCTGTCCTGGAGAGACAGCCGACCGCGAACAAAAGTAACCCCACTGAGCCCTCGCCACCTCGCACAGACACAGCCTCACACAGTCAGCAGCGTCCTCAGCTCCCAGCCAATAGTGGCATCCGCTGGTATAAACAGAAAAAAGAGAACTGCCTCCTTGGTTAGATCACAAACAAGCGTAAGAGGGAGTGACACGGCAAGAGAAAGAGAGGACAGGTCATCTATATTTCCTGCAAGCTGTGCAAAAGGAAGTGCTGATATTGAAACTAACCTTTTAGGATGTTATTTACCTAAATGACAAATTAATTAGTGTTTGCTGCAGAATTGGAGGAAAAAGCTTTTTGTTTACTTTGTTTTATTTATAATTTGCCAAAACTAATGTGCAGAAATCACCTTTCATTTAACCAGCCTGAAAACTCTTTGGTGCCTAGACTTCTTTCATAACCCATCTGAATGTACATGAAGGTGTTAAGTCTCAGTAATGCCAAACTCTCAGATTAAAATACTGGTATTAAAGATGATGGCTGATTTTACTATTCAGGTTGTGGAGTATAGATACTACAAACTAGCACAAAACATACATTCTTCCATTAGGCTCTTATCGGTTGCATACAGGAAAAATGTCTAAAACCTGAGATGTAGCCAGGGTAAGATTTTGGAATTCAGGTTTGTCAGTACCGGAAGCGTTCGGTGGGTGGAGCATGTGTTTCTCAATTGAAACTTCTCATCTGTCTCAAGAAGGAGGACCAACCTAACAGTACAGTCTGACTGGAGTTACAAAGATGGCTGCAAAATTCTCCGGTTATCACGCTGACACACCCACACAAACCAGGAAGTGCCACTTCTGAGGACGCAGCTTTAATCACCAACAGGGGGCGGCAGATAGATGTTGCTGCTGCTGTGATGCAGACGTTATGCTTTACCGAACTATTCGTGGCCAGGTCATTAAGACCCTGCAGCAAGCTGCTCCGAGTGGTTCCGTTAGACCTCCTGTAAGTGTCACCAGGCTGGCAGACATCATGCCGTAAGTTGCACGGCATTACCAGTCTAGCCGGTCCTGTCCAATGAACAGGATGCCAGAATTGTACCACAAGCCACCACACACACACACACACACACACACACACGCACACACACACACACATAGTTTTGCAACATACCTCACACATATATATTTCACCACCATTCTATACAGATGATTTCATTCACTAAAGCAGCATTTGGCTAAGCTTCTAACTGACTTACATGCCTGTTTAAGTTAAGTTTGCATGGACAGGTAATGTTCTTTACTAAAATTTCTTTTCACGATTTTGTCTCTACTAGTGTGTCCTGGTTGAACAAACTGAAGATGGGGGCATATTAAGGGACTCCGTGCTGATTCTGGCCTTTTGGACAGACCCTCCCTCTGTCTGTTTTAATTATTGCACCACACGCTCAGAGAGAGAACCACCTCTGTTAGAGGTCCAAGCAGCCTCTCTTTGTTTTATGTAGGCTAGATCATTGTCAGTATGGTCAGAGTGTTTTGTTTTGTTCATTTGCGGTTGTTATGCCAGATATATAGGAAATTGTGTGTTTTTGTTTGACCTGGATTACATGTTTAACAGCCCTCATGCATTATTTTTACGTTTACAGCCCAGTAACCCTAGATATACATTAGCCGTAGCACAGCCCTACCCATGAACTAATTTAATTCCCCTTCGGGTGTATTTTGCATTTTTGACCGTTTATGTCTGAATTTTACTTCTCCCTCTGGTGAAGAACCAACAAAAAAGAAAAAGTTCTAAGAGCAAAGAAGTCTGGGAACCACCATTTCTCTGATAATGAAAGTGCAGGGTCCACTTCCCCCCCCCCCCTCCTTTTCTCTGTGAACAACAGCTGTGCTTAAATGGGAGAGCCACAAGAGAGTGGTGAGGCATGCGTGAGGAGCATAGCAAGGCAGCGCGGGGGTACCCAGATGTTAACCCCCTCCTGCCCCGAGCCTCGGCGGGTGTGGGACCGGAGAGGAGACAGAGTGCGAGCAGCCTGGGCCCTCGATGCTGGCACCAGGGTCTCGGACCAGCCGCGTGCTTTGTTACATAACCGCATTCACCACCACCCAGCAAACAAGTGAGCTAAATGGGGCCAGAATCACGCCATGGAGCAGACAGTCGGCTCTTTGACCAGCTCTGAATCTCCCCGCTATGACATCATCCCCGTGGCTTTGAATTCCCAAGTATCTGATGGGTCGGCATTGCTGAGGATGCCTGCAGTTCCCATGTGTCCGGCCGTCTTGTCCAGGGGCCAGTGATGGCTCTGCCGGTCAGCTGACTAGCCGCCAGCTTCCTGCAAGTCGCCGCCTGATAGGTGCGAAAGCGAAGCTGCACTAAGTCTTTGCTTGCAGGCTCAGAACATGTGTGCTTCCTGAATTTTGCATTTCAGTCGTTCCACTTTAATTTTATGTTTCTACATCAACAAAATTTGTCTGATCAGCGCAGCCAGTTTGCTCATGTGCCTGCAGTTACATTTTAATTGATGATTTGCACCGGAACAGTCTACTAAGTCCACAAAAAAAAACCAAAAACTTGAGTACAGTTTACATGAAACAAAATTCCAGATATCATTGTATCCCAGCTGTTAGAACACGACATAGAACAGAATGCTTATACAAAAAAGACAACCTGTTCCTTAAAAAAGAAGATTCGTATGACATCACCTCCTTGTATTATGCCCTTTTTTGACATGCACAGTAAAAAAACATGCTGTTAAATGCCAATAATAAAAGAACATGCATCAAACTAGGGACTGTTCTTGTCAATCATCAACAAAACTTAAAAGATGTGACAGGCTGATTGCAGTATCTTTTATTTGAAGAGTCTGAACCTCATCAGAGACGTCTTTCGCTAGACTGAATATATTCAATAGAATCTTTGGGGCAGATAATAAGCCGCAGATGCAGAATAAGCAACCTTTCACTATTCTCTGTTTAAATGGTCTTATCTAAATGCAAATTAATGTCTACAGATGCACGCCTGATTCACAGATCCAGGACTGGTCTTCCTAGTGATGATGTACATAACAGGTCACTTTATTTATCTGCCAAGGAGATAAATATATTTATTTGCAGCCTGTTATTGAGTAGTGAAAGTGTTTCTGCACATTCACCACTACATCGATGTAGTTCCATGAAGGTTTTTTGCTAACCAAATTGCGGTTTGGCGTTCTCCTTCACAGCACTTCACAAAGGTCTTCCTCCTGACTACGCAACCAGAAGGATAAGAATAGTGGCCTTGCTTCTATAAAAGCACTAACACCAAACAAAGACTCCACACCCACTGAGCCGCGTCTAGACCAACCTCCGAATTGCCAAATCAGCTTCGACCAGCCTCTTTGAACCAAAATGCTAATGATTTCTAAAAGAATGTGTATGCGGTACATAGTACACTAGAAAACACTAAGCGGGTCAACTAATGTCATAAATTCCTCAATGCAACAGCTAATTAAAAATAAACAAATTGTTGTTGGACTGGTATGGGCTGTATGCTGTCGTGGAAGGGAGCACACATGCCAGAGTGGAAACGCAGTGTGACGCATCACCCGGTGGCTCCACCTGACATCAGCAGGTTCCCAGGGCACGCCCTCCCCGGAGCAGGAACAGAGGAGTGATGTGAATGGCCCGCACTACCAGTCAGGGCAGTTCTCTGGTATTTTGTTTGTTCTGCGGTGTCGGAAAAGGAGCGAAGCTCTTGGACTCCTGGGAGAAGTCGGCCAGCCGGCGGGGCCGGAGGTCGATCCCTGCTCCTAGATAAATCAGTGCTGTGACTGTGACGCAGGCAAAACATGGACTGCCCATCTTCTCCACCCACTTAGGCTGTGGGGCAGCCTCTGGCTATCACAGGCCATGTCCAAACAAAACGGAGGTGTCTGTCATGATAATGTGGGCGTAATTATTTGAACGGAGCCATTACTGAAAGTGGTACTCGAAATAAAACTAATAATTATATCTACGGTATATGGCAGCAATATGAAAACACACCTATATCAGCAAGGACGCAGAGCAGAAATCCTGGATGTGTCACTTCCTGTCGGCACACAAAAGACAGGTCGTTCGGAGTATAGTCAACAGCAACTAAAGATGGGGGGCTGGCAGCATATGAACGATGGTGGATGTTCCCCGCAGGATGGCTGTCTTCCGCCGCCTCCTGTGGGTCACCAAACTACCACTAAGACAGAATGACTGTACACGTCTGGTTCATGGTACTGAATGTGTGTACAGGTTTCATATGAATATCGAAGATGTGCTGGCTGCCTCACCCACATATATGTAACTTAATAGGCTCTCAGTATTCATGGGGACTTGTCACTCCTCACTATCACCCCCCCCCCCCCTTCCAAAAAAATCTATGCCTAAGGTAGTAAATTTCACTCACCCATACACCACATCTAATGAAACATTCCAAACTAATCCATAAACAGTAATTCAGCAGTGACATTCTTTTACACTGACATAATGGCAATTATTTAACGTGCAAAACTGATATGATTTATGTTTAAAGATGTGCCTAAAATCATTTTCATAATTTACATATTAATTTACATCACTGATCCTCACCTTCAACGTTAAAGCTATATATATATATATATATATATATATATATAATATATATATATTTATTATATATATATTATATATATATTATTATATATATATTATTATATATATATATATATATATAATATATATATAATGCATTTAAGAACCTACTCTGATCTCTAATATGGTATTACATTAAATGGACTGTCCTTTACATTGGGCTGTGTGGATATTGAAAGTAAATTTAAATAGAAATGGAACAGAAATCGGTGAAGTATAATTAAAAACGCAAATTTACTTTAAGACAATCCTAAGTTTTGTTTCACATTCTTTAACGCGTCCCCAGTGATTTGGCCGGAAGACTAGAGTAGGTATAAATGAATCCCCTTAAACAGTAAAACAAATCAAAACAACGCATTTCAAAGTTACCTAAAGTTACGGCGTTCCGATACTGGTGTATTACACAAGTAGAGTAACTGCAACAGGTGTCATTTCTACGCACGATTATGTCCTTCTGTGCCTTTCTTTACATTCTGATTTATGAGAAGTTGAAGCGGTGTCCTACCTTTTGGGATAAGTACAGTTGTGCTTCTCTGAATGCTAGCAGTGTCCATCTGAGTCCAAGTCCGGCTGCAGTCGCGATCAAACTTGCTGGGACCAAGGACCCAAAAAGGAAACCGATACTGCGCCGGACTTATTCCCTACGCCGCGTCTTGCTCACCAGGTACTTGGTGTATGTGAACCTTTTGGGAGTGGTTATGCGCTTCGCGGCCGCGTTAACTCATTACCTCCCTGGTGCTCGTCGTCCAACAACACAGTTCTGCCTGTGTTTGTCACACTTAACATACAATTCATCATTTGTAATTAATATTTGCCCTTTTTAAGGAAGAGGGAAACCTGAATGCGCAATTATGCTAGACGCCCAGTGTAATGTACACCCAACGATGTCACTGGTATGGTGAGTATTCTTAAAATGGGACACCTGGCAAAATGGGACAGTTAACCTTTGCAGTTAGCCTACTGTATGTGTTTAGTAATGCTTTATTTTCTCTTCTATATAGTTTTCAAGGAGCGTTAATGTATTTCTAATGCTATCGAGTTGGGATCCAAGACAGAAGATTCCGCAAATTTTTCCATAAAACATTTTTTTAAGAAAGTATCCCATTTTAATAACGATTCACGAGAAAAGCAACAAAAAAATGGGGGGGGGGGGGTCCAAGCCCTGTTGTAAAGGGCTCTGAACATCGCGGAATAATTCAGAACATTATTTGCTTTACTATTTTCCAATTAAGGAAATGCAGAAATTTATTTAGACTACTGCTATAACCTCATGTAGATGCCATACACACTTGTTGGTCGACAGGAATAACTTGACACACAAAGGCGTTCTTATACAGTATCTAACCATAAACATATAACAAATGAAGAACAATAAATGTAACTGTACATAACAATAACAAGTGGCACATTTTGTAAACACTGAAGGTCTTCATCTCAGGGTGACTGAAATAAGGAAGTTATCAGTTCAAAATATATAGGCGGATTTCACTATTTTACGGTAATGAAACATACACGAGGAACAGAAAGGGCTTTGTGGGGATACTTCTTGACTTGTGTTTAAAATTTAACTACATTTTACATTTTAAATTAGAGAAAGGTCAAAGGTCTAACACTCGTTTGGTAGTGCAGTCACACTACGCCTTTTCACAGGAAAAGTTTGGCAGGAAGTCATTAAAATATCTATGGCAGAACCGCACTATACTTTCAGACAGCCCAAGGAGACCATGAAGGACAGTCTGCAGTTATGCAGTCACCAGAAAGAGCCTTTAGAAACACTAGACAAAGTGTGACAAAAACACAACTCATACAGGCTTAGCACTTAAAAGAGACTTCTTAGAAATTACATTTGTACATTATGCCAGGTCAGTGAGGAAATGTAGCTTCCTCTCATTACAAACAATATAATGAGTATGGTTTTATTATGTTCAGTGCATCCTTAGACATAATCCATTACTAACCCTTTGTAGATTATACATTCACAAGCATTGAAAATGGTGTCTGAAGAGGATACAGTTCAGACAGGAGTTGTCCATTGCATATTTAAACCAGGATTTGCTTAATACACTGCATTGCTGAAGGAGTATTTTATGCACTCCTGTAATATATCACCAAAACACATTTTGCTTGTCATTTCATATCCACTAGGAGCTACTTGTTGATACATTCATTTGAAGGGAGGCCTCCCAGAAGGCTGATATTCACAATCATCCGGATTGTGCATTAGGACTGTCAGTGGACAATAAATTCTATGCAACAACGTCCCGGGCTAATATTTGGTGTCAGCAATTGCATTGTTTCACTGATCCTGATACACAAACCTCATGGCTTCATTCTCGATTGTGAACTCAAGGCCCGTAGACCTTTGTGAGGCTGGTTACCCTGAGCTTGTCCTTGCACAGAGCATGCCTGTGCTTATTTATTCATGTATTTGAATTTTTATCATTATCAACAGTAATCAGAAAATAAGATTTTAATGGGAATGGGATTTAATTTTCTGTATTTATTGTCTATTTTGTCTGTATATACTTTAGTTCTCCTCTTACTGATCTGGTGGTGTAATACAATACCCCTGGAATCCATACTGGCCTACGAAAAACACAAAAAATGCCTCCACTTAAGAATGCAGTTGAATGTATTATAAGGACCTGTCAGTTACAATCATGAGAGGAGATTCAGTTGTTCTACCTCACTAGATTCCTGTTCCAGGAGAGGTGTGCAGTCAACGGGATACAATGCAAGATCAGAAGACTCACCCTGAATCATTCCTTAGCGATGACCACGGCCCAGGCACAAGCAGAATTAATAAAATCCATGGACTGCATATTATCAATAAGACACAGATTATCCATGTCACTTCTCAGCGTCTCTATAACTTCAGCACAAGAGAGCCAGGGACAATTTGGTGACCAATTAAAGCTTTGCCTGGTTTTCCTTCCTGTCTTCCTGGACCGTCTAGCATATTAGAGTGTTCTCTCTGAGACAAGAACCTGCCAGTAAACATTTTAATTGAGCCTTGACTTGTTTCCCCTGCAGCCCGGACCCCTTCAGATCCATCTCAAGGATAAGAGCCCTGTAGAGACATTGGACTGTGATATAAACCCGCCCCTAAACAGGAACATTCAGTAGATGTTTGTTTAGAAGGGTTTTGGTTGTAGGAGAAAAAGAACTGCTTCTTTTAAGTAAATAGTATCTGACTGCTCATTTTCTGAATTGCCATGGTTATCTCTGAAGTGTCTGCATGATGTTCAGGCACGCTGCAAGAACAGGACCACCGTTTCTTGTGACTCCTCCTTGACCCAAAGGAAGCAAGAGGGTTGATTTGCTTTAAGTATAAAACTATTTGACTAAAGTGATTCATACAAACTGGCAGAGCTCTAGTTGCAGCCAGAATGAAAATTGTGGCCAGTGTAGCAGTGGACAGGTACCCCTCTAGAAGACTTACTGTTTTGTCTGCCACATAATAATAATAATAATAATAATAATAATATGAACTATTTATTTCTGCATTTGTTTGTTTGTTTATTTATTTGGCAGTGCCAAGGTGCCTACGAAGGAGTGATAGAGTGACATCACATGACGTGGTCACAGTAGAAGTGGTTTTGGAGGAGTTTGACCAGACACTGAAAGAAAAGCGGCCAATGAGTGCTCAGCATGTGCGGGAACTCCTTCAGGACCACTGGGAAAGCATCCCAGGAGGCCACCTCATGGAACCGGCGTAGGGGAGACAATAGGGTCAGCCAGTCCCTGGAGTAATTGGGGTTAAGGGCCTTGCTCAAGGGCACAGTCGTGAAATCACTCTGCCGACCCAGGGATTTGAACCAGCAACCTTCTCAGTCCCATCTCACAGAGCTGCCCCCACCTCCCCTAACAAATATATTTTTGGTCAATACATAATTCCATATATGATATTTTATATATTTTGATGTCTTTAAAATTATTCTAAAATGTAGAGAATAGTACAAATAAACATTTCTATGGGTAGGTGTGTCCACACTTTTAATTGGTATTGTATATTACCAGTCCCAGTGAACCTCTCCTAGGAAACAGGGCAGGTACCCAGGGGTTTGGGGTCTATTTGGTCCCTACCAATGTTGCAACCAAACCTATGCCTTTGCTCACCCCTATCTATTCATCTAATCAAATTTTCTGCCTAACAGGAAAATTATAAAGACTGCTTCCTAACCACACAAGTAATTTCAGCAGAGAACTGAAGGTTTCAAATGGAGATTAAAAGTACATACACCATACATCAGCCATATCATTAAAACCCCCTGCATAATATTGTGTAGGCCCCTCTTGTGCTGCCAAAACAGCTCTGATCTGTCAAGGCATGGACTCCACAAGACCTCTGAAGGTGTCCTGTGGTGTTTGGCACCAAGATGCTAACAGCAGATCCTGCTGAAGGTCGCAAGGACTTGTTAGTCCAGCACATCCCACAGATGCTCGATCAAACCATTCATGAACATTGTTGACATTATCCTGCTAAAAAAGGGTCCTGCTGTCGAGGGATATTGTTGCCATGAAGAGGCGCACTTGGTCTGCAACAATGTTTAGGTAGGTGATACATGCCAAAGTGACATCCACATGAATGCCAGAAACCAAGGTTTCTCAGCAGAACATTGCCCAGAGCATCACACTGCCCCTGCCAGCCTGCCATCTTCCCATAATCTATCCTGGTGCCACCTCCTCCCCAGGTAAACGACGTACACACACCTGGTCATCCACATTATATAACATAAAATGTCATTCATAAGACCAGGCCACCTTCTCCCATTGCTCCATGGTCCAGTTCTGATGGTCACATGCCCATTGTTGGCACTTTTGGTGGAGGACAGGGGTCAGCATGGACCCTCTGACCAGTCTGCAGCTACGCAGCCTCATACACAGCAAGCTGCAATGCATTGTGTGCTCTGACACCTTTATATTGTAGTCAGTATTAACTTCTTCAGCAATTTGTGCTACAGTAGCTCTCCTGTGGTATCGGACCAGACAGGCGAGCCCTCACTCCCCAGATGCATCAATGAACCTTGGACCACTTCTGGTAGGTACTGACCACTGCATACTGGAAACACCCCACAATACCTGCCGTTTTGGAGATATTCTGACCCAGTCATCTAGCCATCACAATTTGGCCCTTGTCAGAGTCGCTTAGATCCTTACATTTGACTATTTTTCTTGCTTTCAACACATCAACTTCAAGTACTGCCTGTTCCCTTACTTTATGACACCTTGACAGGTGCCATTGTAACAAGCTAATCAAATGTTATTAACTTCATCTGTCCATGGTTTTGATGTTATGGCTGAACAGTGTATGCATTTTGCATGCATTTTGCAATCCATCAGATGCATCTCTGCAGATGTAAAACAATTGCATGCTAGTTGTCAATAACTGTTACTGTACACCCTTGTGCAAATTAATTGAAAAAAGTAGTCATTTTTTTAGAATCTGATTTTCAGTTTCATTGCGGAAAGCCAACAATATCCTTTCATTAGTCACGTTTTCAATGGGCTGTAGTTACATCACCATATATGTATGAAATTTCATCGTTACATTTCCTGACGGGGCAGCCATCTTTCAGCATGATGTAGCCTGTGCCTTATGTCAAAAATGGAGAGATAATTAAGGTACCTGACTCTAGAATGGTCCAGACCTATATACTAAAGATGTATCAGTTCAGAAACCGAGTTCAAAGACCACGATATAAACGTTTACCATCTCATATAGTGGTTCGAGAAGACGCATGCGCAATACCCCCCAACCCAATCCCAAGTGTGCATCCTGGTGAGCTCCCATTATTTCCCATTTTCATTTCACAATTAACACTATAACACATGTAAGTCACGAAATTATTATTCTATTTAAAGTTCGGGGAAGCTGTATATTTTGTAAATATTACACATTACATCGATCTGGCCACGGTGGGTCTGGCCCACCCAATAATAAGGCTGGCTAACGGGGGAAGAGAAAGAAAATGTATTATTATTATGTGAAAATGCTTTGTTTTTGCGGTTCTATGTGACTTCGGACTTGTTTTATGTACAGTCGATTACAAATATTTGTACACGGAAAAAAATGTTAAAATATTTACATTTATCGATTACACAAAATACTTTTTTACCCCAATGTAAATAATTTATTCAGTTTAACCTGTAAAAAAGGTTCAACGATAAACATAAATAAGAGAGTTACATTTAAACTAATAATTTTAAACTATTGGAATGAGACGAAACACTTTGAACAAACAACAGTTTTTATGGTTTTTCAGTGTAGTCGCTTGTTTCTAACTTGTTCCTGTTCTCTCTCTTGTCTGTCTCCACACTACACCTGTTTAATAAAGCGATACGGTCGAGTTTGCCCTGTTTCAGGATCCCGTTCATTTAATTTTTTCACTGTTGTTTTCTCATTCACCCACCCCACCTCACCCCCAAAAAGACAAAAAAATGAGGTATGAACCGAACCGTGGATTTGGAGAATCGTCGCACCCATGCTATGTATACAAATGCGAGCATGATGTGCATATAATTATTGCTGTAATGACTGTGGGCAGGCCTGATTGATTATAAGCAGTTAGTATATATTAATATAATAATTCAGTTCATGATATATCTCACCTTAATCCAAACTCACTCATACCACACCGTGTATGCCGCTGCCTAGATGTTTATATTTCTATTTACTTATCACGCATGTATATATTGTACAGCAGTTTATAGGAATTTTGCACTATTTTACACTTTCGGATTGCATGCCAAACTCCATTTCGTTCTCGAAGTACTTGGCGCAATGACAACTAAACTGAATGTGATCTAAGATAATCGCTAATCTTCCGTTAAGGAAGTACACTTTTCTAAAAAAAAGGCAAACAGCGCCCTCCTGTGTACAACAGAAGAACATTCAAGTGTAATTGAATGACTCTTATGTCTGTTTTAAACCTGCAGTAATTTTGTTACATGTCTACATACACACGCTGTGATCCATCTATACATCCATCTTCCAACCTGACAGGGTCGGGGGGGGGGGGGGGGGATGGGGGGTTGGGGGCGGGGCTGGGGTACACCCCCCGGGACGATGACACATTGTTATACCCTCTTAAACTTCGCCTGTTATTAGAAGTTAATGATTTACTGTTTATTGCAGTGTTTCCCAAGCCGGTATTCAGGGACCCACAGACAGTCCACTTTTTTGCTCCTACTGGAACCTGGGAGGGAGCAAATATGTGGACCATCTGTGGGTCCTTAAGGACCGGATTGGGAAAGACTGGTATATATAAAGAAATTATGAGGTGAGAATGAAACCAGTTAACACAAGCAAGGCTCAGCACCATGGTGAATTTTGATAGACATTCTAAGCAAAATATATATTTTTCCATAAGCATTGTATTTAAAAATGTAGCCTATTTAGTTTTTTTTCCTAGATCAAAACATTTTGTCACAGAAAAGTCTTGCCATTGACACGTTTGTCTGTATATCAGCAGGTATACAAGCTCTCAGCCTTATTTTTGAACCGGTAGATATGCTGCAAATGTTGTCCTGCCTGAACCCCCAAGGTCACTGTTTGGTCTGCTTCTTCTCTGGTGCCTTAGCATTGTGACAAACATGGTAGCCTGTCTCACAGATACAACGGGTTGTTTTTCTCCTAAGGAAATGTTTCTATACCTATATTGAGTGAACTTTTGCTGTTCGCTAACTGGGCTAGCTCATGGGCGTAAATTATTGGGGGGATGGGGGGGGGGGGGGGGTTGTAGCCCCCCCAATAAATCAAAACCAGCTAATACAGCCCCCCCAATAATCATGTTTCCCCCGTAATGGGTGGAGACCTCAACCCCCACAATGTTCCAGCCAAAGTTACGCCCTTGGGCTAGCTAACTGGACCGGTTCAGTAAAAAAATGCAGTCTGTCGTGCAATTTTTTACTAGCCAGCAGGCTAATATTCTCATTTCTGTACTTGCACTTTGACTGAATGACAGCCCTGCCTGTACCTGTTAATAGCAGACACTCTGTGGCAAACAGAAAGATGCATGTGTTTTTTACACTTATTAGGCAAGCAGCTGGTGAAAACAGATCGATGGGCTTTACCTGTGCAAAAGCAGGGCCTGGAACTTGTAAGAGAGCTGAAACGGGAGCAGAAACTGGAATCAAAGCTGGAATGGAAACTGGATCAGACGCTGGGCTGGGAGTTGCAGGAGGGTCCTTTTCAGTCTGCTTTGGGGTCTTTAATTCAGGGCCCACAGAGTCCATTATTGATTCATAAACATTCTCAGTGTTCTGCCATAAATCAGACCGTTGGCTGTCCTCTGCTGGCGATTCTGTCTGCTTCTCATGTCCTTTCTGCTCAGCATCTTTACAAATGGTTGGATCTGGCAGATTTGCCTGTATGAATCTTACAACTGGGTCTGCTGGGTTGAAACTGGGCACCCGGGGCTTTAGGGGAAGATTCCGACAGTCATCTGCCGCTGGCTGGGAGCCGGGTAAAACATCCAGGGTGAAACTATGTCTCTTCGTGTGCTGCAGACTGTCTTTAGAGGAGATTGCGGCTCCTCTCTCACTGACCCTGGGGTCTTTAAGACTGCGTGCTAAGTCATGGATATCTTGGGGGATGCCAAACGTTGACATGCGTATCTCGGGTTTCACGCCGGAGTCTGTAGACGGGTGTACTCGCATACTGACGTCATTAAGCTTCCACTCAAGCCCATCCGCATGCATCTTCTTTTCCTCCTGGGTTACCCGGCCAGCAAAGGGGGTACTGTCCAGTGGTGATGGAAGGCTGGAGGGGATCTCCTTGACATACTGGGCTGGGACATAGAAGGGTTTGGTGTTCTTGTCCTTGCAAACCTGCCACCAGTGGTTGCTGGTTTTGCAAAGTAAGATGTATCGCTCGTTTGGCCTGATGGATACTACCGTGCCATCTCTGGCTGTATATTCATACTCATATTCCACCAGCACCAGTTCCTGGCTGGATGTAGTGGACATTTTGCCCACTATGATATTGCCTTGAAACAATCACGGCTTCAGACACGTCATAGCTGTAAATTAAAGAGGAAAAACAACGTGAGAAGCTGCCCTGTGCCAAAAAATAGCTATGTTCCTTCCCTAATCACACTTTAAATGCTGTGTTTATAACGTTAGAATCCACTCAACCGGCTAAAGAAAATAACTTGCAGTGACCCTATATGGCAGATAGATGGCCCTGTTTAGCTTGGAATTTCTGACTTATGGCAATTTGTCATCCATGAGCCCAGTAAAATGACTGTCCTGTACTGCTGGTGACTTCTGCACCTTCTCCTTTATGCCTGATTAATTTGTTACATTGTCATTACTGAGTATCATGAAATGCTTGTTGACAGGGTTACAGTGACATAATATTATTAAAATGATTAATGAGCAAACCAATCAAGCTCTTCCATTCCTCGGCAATTCCATGTCAACTCTGTAAAACCACCAATGAATCTCAATACCGAGAACTGAATTAACTCAACATCTGTTGAAATGCGTAGTTAGTAAGATGCATCTATTCAGACGTGCTTCAGAGTTATGCAGTATGTCAAGACCACCTATGATCTACTTAACTGGCACTTGCGCCATTTCAGTGATTCCCCAGAACTGATTTGTGTGTTTCTCAGCTAAGTCTGGCCTTCTTATGTCTGGGTCGGTTTTATGTGTGTGTATGTCGGCTGTGGCAGGAAGCAACACAGCCTCATAGGCCACTGCACAAGCAAGCGCGGAAAAGACGGGAGGCTCAAAAAATAAAGAAAAACCCAGGGCACAGGAAGCCCCTGTCAATTCTGAGGTGAACATCGCTTCTGTCTCACCCTGTAATCTCAGTTCTCCATATATGGCCTTCTGCAAGAGAAGAACATGGCAGATAGACATCTCAGCCAATAGGCAAGGCTCTGTTATGATTTTGCAACAAACCTTCACCAAGAGCATAATATTAGCATAACGCTAGCGCGGTGTAAGCTTATATTACGAACATTTGGGTTTTGACTTTGAGACTAAACTGGGCCCCTTTCGTCATGGATTTCATGCCATGCCATATGGTTATGTTTCAATGGATGAACATTGATTTTAAAAATGAAAATGCCGTTACACATATAAATGTGCTATATGTACATATCTCATCCTCTTTTCCATCATTTATTGTTTTTCTCCTCCTGCCAAAACAGCCTGTGAACGACTGATTTCAGTAAAGACCGGGGAGCTCATCGCATTAAGGATAATAAAAGATGGAACTGTTTGATTCTGTTCGAAGAAGAGCAGCTGGAAATGTAAAACTGTGGTGAAGGGGCCATGCTGAGCTGATACGTCTGCTGCAGTTTGTCAGTTAAAGATGATATCAAGGGAACTTTCCTCAGGTACCAATGCAATGAACATAGTCAAAATAGACCCAGGTCTTTTTCCCACAGCTGGACAAAACTGTACTTCTCATGCGATGAAACATCAGTATTCAAATATCATTCCAATATAACCCTTCCAGAAAATGCCACACCTGCTACAAGCTTAAATAGGTCTCATTTAAGTCAGTTTTAGTTTTTTTAACTCCAAGTTGAAAATCAGCAAAGTGAGGGCCATGATTCGTCTCACACTATTTGGATATAGAAAACACTTTTCCCTCCTCTTTTGAACTTTTAATCTTTGCTGTCTGTTTTCCTGACAGGACATCCGTGATTAGAAACGGGTTGTGATTGCACTCTAAGGCTTCCATCTGTCGAAGCCTTGAAAAAGCACTCTGAACAAATCGTACCACAGCAAGGGAAACTGAGTTTTCTTTTAACACTGAACATCAGTTTAGTCCCTGTGAAATCAGTAACCCAGCTGCAAGAAATCAGATGTCTGATTAAGCAGAGTATACTTTTGTATTTTTAAATTTAAATTCTTACAATTCAATCAGAATGTGAGCAAGACAACCCATTTTAATGGAAACATAACAATTTAATAATTATCTGAAACTGAATTACAGAATAGTGTCAACATATAATAGGTCCACAATTTGTTCTCTTTTCATGACTTCTCTTTTTTCCCCTCTAATTTATACCCACAGTCTTTCAGTCATTCCATTTTTTTAATCATGGCATCCTTCTGGTCTGACAAAATACAGGGTGGTTTGACAGACATCAAGAGGCCTGGTCACTGCTTTTCTGTATCTGTCAAAGAATCTGTCCTAAACCTCAATATAACTGACAGTACCAGTTTCACAAGGCTTGCCACAGATGGTAGATGAGAACAGTGGTGTGTTATGGAGCTAAATGTCTGCCTTTCAAATCCAGCAGAGGGACCATAGTCACAGAATGTCAACAGCAACGCTGCAGATCACATCCATCACAGCTGCGCTCCTTCTGAAAAGCCCCCCCATAATCACTCTTTAGTATATCGCTTGTCTGTTTGGGACAATAGTGCTGTCAATTGAACCTTTGCTATACTGCAAGGAATGCGTGTAATTATAAACATAACATATTCAGCAAATCCAACAGACAACAAATGTGAGAGAAAGAGTAAAGTAAATAGCTACCTGGAGAACAGAGGAGGTAAATAGGAGGTACATGGAGCAACCGGAGTAGTGTGTCTGGAATCTTGAGCGAGGTGACTGCTCTATCATTGCAGTGTAGGGTCTCTTGCCAGTTTTGTAATAGAATCCCAGAGTACTGCCACTGGTTCCTCTCTCTCTCTCTCTCTCTCTCTCTTCTCTCTCTCTCAGTACCTTCTCCCTTGACTAACTACATTCCTGTTTCCTTGATTCTTTCTCTTCTTCTTTATTTCCTTTCTTTATCTCCCCCCCCCCCATCCACCCAAACTCACTGATCTGCCGTGGTGACTCTTTCAGGGCCCGTGTGCTGATGTACACGGTTGTTTTCTTGCCGGTGTCTGGTGTGAGCGCACGTTTGAGCCTGCCTGCCTGACACTGCGCTCATTTCCTGTTCTCATGTGTGGAGAGAGGCTTCAGACCACAGCAACGGCAGGGCAAAGAGACACACATGGGACTTAGGAGGGAACGGAAGGTGACTACAGCCCAAGCAGGTTCTATCCGCTTGCGTTTCCCAGTCTTTCCTATTGACTAATTCTTAAACGGCATAATTGGTAACCAGAGCAATTATTTCAATATTATAAAATACGGTGAGGGGATCTGTGACAGTGTTAGTAAGTAATGGAGAGCCTCCGTGCGTCTATTTTTATATGTTACTAGTGTTCTGGAAGGACTTTACAAGCCTTTCATGGAATCCAGTAAACAGTTAAAGTGAAGGATGTCCTCAAGTCAAAGAGCAATTTTAAATGGTGACTGACTTATTAAAAATGCATCCCATTTCCACAGAAACATGTCATATACGACAAAAGCAACAGCCCCGTTTTCCATGCGAATGGTTTCTTCCCATTCTGATGTAGGCTTACGCCACAGGTCCATTCCCTGAACTGCACAGAGAGACCAACAGACAGTGTAAAACATTACATTTGACTCACAGTTTCAGCACGATTGAAAAAAATAAACCTACCATAAAGAGCAAGGAACTGGAAAAAACAGTCAAGCACTCACTATGGATTTATCTACCCGCGTTGCGACACTTGAGAGATACTGCTGATGTGACTTGGTTTCAGACAACACAATACATTAAGCCTCAAACCAGAAGGGTTTTAAGTATTACAACATATTAAAAATATAGTGATATAGGAGTCATGCAAATAGATCTTCAAATGTTGATTGGTTTGCCAGACGCTTAGTGGGATTCCTGTTACAAAATATTACCAGTTGCCATGGGTGAGGGATCTAAAATCTATTATTAACTCATACTCCAACATACTCATAGTCAGGCTCAGAGTCGCTCACCAGTCAGGAGTGCCGGACTGAGGACCTCGTTCCACTCACACACAGCAAGACAGATGTGCAAAACACAACTATTCCTAAATTTGAACTGATGCACAAAATAATGTGGGGCCAAGTCTGGCTGGAAGTTTGTCCCAAAGGGAGTCATGTGATAACACGTACATCAGGTGTGAAACATCAGGAAGATAATGAGGAGTGTCATTGTGCCATTCTACACTGGGAGGGTCAGCTTTGTAGTCACCTTTTCCCCTCTTAATTTCATGCTTTTTAGGAGAAAAGGAGTACATTTTGTACATATATTTGTAAGCAGGAAGTTGGAATGTGTCAGACTGGGGCAGAGGTAGCCTCTTTCTGTAATATTCTTTAAAAGTGTGACCCATGGCCCTGAACTTGATATGCTGTTGTAAATCGGATTGTGGATTTTCTAATATCCCATAAAGAATGTAATTATACAGTTCACGCGGGACACAAGACACGGTGAGGTGAACACAACATGCCTGCCCATTCATAATATGACAGTAAATTCTCACAGATGTGGCATTGTGGCTGTGAAGTGCTGCTGTCACTGTGACCCCTTAAGATGCAACATTCTTTTTTTCTTGCATCCTGTAAGGACCAGGTAAGTCAAACCAGAACATAATTTGAAAAACGATGGAGAAGAAGACGGAGGAAATTGTCTGTTTTGTGCTGACGTTGAGAAATTCTGCCTTTAGGTCTTCTCTTACCAGGTCACCAGTAATTTCATTTTAGGTTGTGAATTTAGTACATTTTGGTTTTTAACCCAAGTTTTAACAGCATATATCAATATTATACTAAACACACACACACAAACACACATAGACCTGTACTCATATCTTTTTTGGGACCGCCCATTCATTTCTGTGAACATTACCCTAATCCGAACAATGACGACCTTAACCCCTACCCAGCCCTAACCTTAACCATAAATAACCAAATACAAGACTTTTGACATTAGTAATTTTTGATTGCATTCACAGATTTTTATAAAATTGAGGTTATCCTTGTGGAGACTGAAAAATGTCCACATGTCATCAGAATAACAGGGTTGTCATTATGTAGTGGACACACATACATACACTGACCTAAAGGATTATTAGGAACACCATACTAATATGGTGTTTGACCCCCTTTCGCCTTCAGAACTGCTTTAATTCTACGTGGCATTGATTCAACAAGGTGCTGAAATCATTCTTTAGAAATGTTGGCCCATATTGATAGGATAGCATGTTGCAGTTGATGGAGATTTGTGGGATGCACATCCAGGGCACGAAGCTCCCGTTCCACCACATCCCGAAGATGCTCTATTGGGTTGAGATCTGGTGACTGTTGGGGCCATTGTAGTACAGTGAACTCATTGTCATGTTCAAGAAACCAATTTGAAATGATTCGAGCTTTGTGACATGGTGCATTATCCTGCTGGAAGTAGCCATCAGAGGATGGGTACATGGTGGTCATAAAGGGATGGACATGGTCAGAAACAATGCTCAGGTAGGCCGTGGCATTTAAACGATGCCCAATTGGCACTAAGGGGCCTAAAGTGTGACAAGAAAACATCCCCCACACCATTACACCACCACCACCAGCCTGCACAGTGGTAACAAGGCATGATGGATCCATGTTGTCATTCTGTTTACACCAAATTCTGACTCTACCATTTGAATGTCTCAACAGAAATCGAGACTCATCAGACCAGGCAACATTTTTCCAGTCTTCAACTGTCCAATTTTGGTGAGCTTGTGCAAATTGTAGCCTCTTTTTCCTATTTGTAGTGGAGATGAGTGGTACCCGGTGGGGTCTTCTGCTGTTGTAGCCCATCCGCCTCAAGGTTGTGCGTGTTGTGGCTTCACAAATGCTTTGCTGCATACCTCGGTTGTAACGAGTGGTTATTTCAGCCAAAGTTGCTCTTCTATCAGCTTGAATCAGTCGGACCATTCTCCTCTGACCTCTAGCATCAACAAGGCATTTTCGCCCACAGGACTGCCACATACTGGATGTTTTTCCCTTTGTACACCATTCTTTGTAAACCCTAGAAATGGTTGTGCGTGAAAATCCCAGTAACTGAGCAGATTGTGAAATACTCAGACCGGCCCGTCTGGCACCAACAACCATGCCACGCTCAAAATTGCTTAAATCACCTTTCTTTCCCATTCTGACATACAGTTTGGAGTTCAGGAGATTGTCTTGACCAGGACCACACCCCTAAATGCATTGAAGCAACTGCCATGTGATTGGTTGATTAGATAATTGCATTAATGAGAAATTGAACAGGTGTTCCTAATAATCCTTTAGGTGAGTGTATATACACACATATACACACACACATATACACACACATACACACACACACACACATACACACACACACAGCCGTGGAAAAAATTAAGAGACCACAGTAATGTTTTGTTTCACTCATTTCTCTATGTATGGATGTGTCTATCAAGCTGATAGAAGAGCAACTTTGACTGAAATAACCACTCGTTACAACCGAAGTATGCAGCAAAGCATTTGTGAAGCCACAACACGCACAACCTTGAGGCGGATGGGCTACAACAGCAGAAGACCCCACCGGGTACCACTCATCTCCACTACAAATAGGAAAAAGAGGCTACAATTTGCACAAGCTCACCAAAATTGGACAGTTGAAGACTGGAAAAATGTTGCCTGGTCTGATGAGTCTCGATTTCTGTTGAGACATTCAAATGGTAGAGTCAGAATTTGGTGTAAACAGAATGACAACATGGATCCATCATGCCTTGTTACCACTGTGCAGGCTGGTGGTGGTGGTGTAATGGTGTGGGGGATGTTTTCTTGTCACACTTTAGGCCCCTTAGTGCCAATTGGGCATCGTTTAAATGCCACGGCCTACCTGAGCATTGTTTCTGACCATGTCCATCCCTTTATGACCACCATGTACCCATCCTCTGATGGCTACTTCCAGCAGGATAATGCACCATGTCACAAAGCTCGAATCATTTCAAATTGGTTTCTTGAACATGACAATGAGTTCACTGTACTAAAATGGCCCCCACAGTCACCAGATCTCAACCCAATAGAGCATCTTTGGGATGTGGTGGAACGGGAGCTTCGTGCCCTGGATGTGCATCCCATAAATCTCCATCAACTGCAAGATGCTATCCTATCAATATGGGCCAACATTTCTAAAGAATGCTTTCAGCACCTTGTTGAATCAATGCCACGTAGAATTTAGGCAGTTCTGAAGGCGAAAGGGGGTCAAACACCATATTAGTATGGTGTTCCTAATAATCCTTTAGGTGAGTGTATACATTAGAAATAGTACAGTATACCTTTGTTCTTAACTGCCACACAGACACACAGAGAGCCGACACTGGTCTTTACCACCACGCAAACCACACGATTTTTTGAGTGGGGGCCCAGAAACAAGTCACCCCTGCACAAACCAAAGGACATTAAATCTTCTTGCATACCACGAGTGCAAACCTTTCCATCCGTGCTACAGGAAATATGCACCTTCGTACACAATGCACTTCACCCCCTCATGCTAATTGATGCCAGAGTTCAGCATATGCATAGTATACTGCTGGAACAAGTGCATCATGAATCAGCTGACTTGTTTTCTGACCTTCCTGTGGATGCTAGTCTCAGCCTCTTATGTAGGTTGCCAGTTTTGGCAGCCGCAGCCCAGAGATGCTCCCCCGTCTGTGATTGAGTGCTAGGTGAGAGTCCCACAGTTACTGCCAGGATTCGAAGCAGATGCAGGTGCTTCTTTCACTCTCTCACTCTGGAGGAGGAGGAGGAACAGGAGGAAACACAGCATTTCCTCCAGCTGCACCTCACTTCCGGTGTGTTCTCTCACCCCTCAGCTTGCCAGCCGTCACACTACCTTGCTGGATGGAGTCTGGGTCCCCCTGCTCGAAGTCAACCGAATGTACGTTGGGCAGCCAGACACGCGGTTGCTAGAACCATCTTTCAAGAGGATTTATCACTGTTAAACTATCAATAGATAATACTAACACATGAGGAACAGCCTAAATTAAAACTTTGCAGGATTACCGGGGTTAGAGGCATATCCAGTTCACCTTAGCATGTGTTTGGGCTGTGGGGAGGAAACCCCATGATGACACGAGGGGAACATACAACCTCCACACCCATAAAAACCAGGCCAGGGCTCAAGGTGTGGTAAGAGTGCTAACCAGTGTGTCACTGTGTCACCCTCAGCACCACATTTCCTTATGTCAAAAAAAAAAAACTTGTCATAAGAACATTTTTGAAACACTTTTGCCATGACCCTGCTCAGGGCAAGAGGTTAAATGATTGAAGGATGGTAGGTGGAACATAAGCTGCAGGCAAACAGTGTCATGTTCCATCATAGTCATAATACAGGCCAGAGGAGGCACGATGATAGGGGAGTCTGATGGTTCGAGCCACAGTAAGAATTAGCCAAACTTCCATATTTCCAGGGACCGCAACTTTCTGTTCCTCGTTTGCCGCACTTCTGACTCAAACAGAACCATTAGAACTGAGACAGGATGGGTGGACAGAACCTGACCAGAAGCACTGGGTGAAAGTCCGAGTCAGAGAATGCGTTCTGTTGTGTATGTGGTGTGGAAGTGAATGAAGAGCGGAACCACAAAGGTAATACATATTTCAAGATTTTAATAGCAATATAAAACTCTTTACAAAATTAATTTCCCAAAGCAGTCAAATTGCACACTTGCAACAGTACAGTCAGACTCCTTTCACGGCCCCGCCCACAATCAGACTTTTTCGTTCTTGCAGACAGAGACCAGTTTCCGTTCGGTCTAAAGCACACATAGTGCAACCAACCACAGCCAAACCTCCTCTGCCATCCAGCCCAAACCAGAACAGGCTGGAGCTCGAAGTTCATTCTCTGCTCACACAAGGCTGCAAGAAACGCTACACAAGGGAGTGCTGCCCCCTACTGGGCTTTGAGAAGAAAAAATTTTGAGGTCGATTAAAATAGAAAAATAACATGATTATGCTGCAGAAACGGTAAAATAGAAAAAGGATGAATAAAACTCCTACATCTTTATATTCATATTTAAAATGGAATTAACCACTTTACTAAAAAAGAGGCAAAATATATATTAAAAAATGTAATCAGTGCTCATACAAACCTTTGCTATGCTGTTACCTCATTCATACAAGCATGACACAAGTTCTTCCAACAGGCAATAGGAGTTTATACACAGATTCACTTCCTTCCATAGCCTAAAGCAAGCCAGGTCTGCCCTTTAAACATATTTTGGTCCAGGAATAAGACCACGTGTGCGCTTCATTTATACCCTGTGTATCTGTCCTTTCTGGCTCGTCGAGAATCTTTGGTGTTTCTGTTATGGGAAGGGCAGGAGTCCCTTGGCAGCTAGGCCTTCTGCAGGGATATGGGTCTGTAGGTCACACAGTCAGGCATACTGGTATCACCAATACATTAAAAGCTTCAACTCCAATTCTTCATCAAGTTTCCACCAAGGACTGAATGGTCTAGAAGAGTGTTTTTCAATCCGGGCGGGGGAGCAAAAATCTGGACTATGTGGTAGGAAACTCAGAGAGAGCGAAAACATGGACAGACAGGCTGCCCCCAAGGACCGGATGGGGAAACACTGATCTAGAACAATGCCTGCTAACCATATTCACTCAAAGGTTATTTAACCCATTGCAAAGGTGCGTTGATCTACTGCATTCTCTAACAGAGCACTTCACCAAGCTAATTAAGGTTTTGCAGACCCCTTTAAGTACACATGCTGCAGCTTTCTGGACAGGAAGTTCATTTTTGATAACTGTGAAAACAGAGTTCCATTTGCCCATTTAGTCTTGTCTCCAAAACTTATTTTGACGCAGAACCTGTAATCCTGAATGCACTTCAAGTCAAAAGAAACACGTCTGACAATGGAAGCATGCTTTCACAATGAACAAAACTGAAGTTCAAACTGCGTTTTAAGTAATTGTTTTAGTCTGGATGGTAGTTGCTGTCCAAAACAGACTCAGAAACATAACTGAATAAGAAGATGACAGAACAGTGGCAAACCAGAATGACATCCTTCTCCGCTTAGAAGATGGATGAAGCCCTTTCAAAATAATACATTTTACCTAAGTGGAATAAAAATAATTATTCAAAGGTTTCATACTGGTTTATATACAAGTAAGCAACAAAATTACTTAAGACAAATGCAAAATAAAAATACAAATGTGGTTTTCTTCTGAGCAATATGAACATTCACCACAAAGTGTGCACACATACACACCTGCACAATTGAAGTTTCAAATATCCTGTTTTTACCCTTTTTTGGCACAATGTAAATTTAAGTAAAATTGCATGCTGAACAGCACCACATTCAATGTGCATCATGTTAGAATAAAGTGACAAATGTAAAACAATCAAGGTTCAAAGGCACAGTCTTCAACTGTTGACATTATGCATGGGTTTGAATAGATTAAGTGCTGGCCCTTCTAATTAAAGGTGTTTAATCCCAATGAAACCTTGGTGAACATCTATGAGAAACAGGTGAGAAAAATTGTTAAAAACAGGACACGGCAATAAATAAAAACAACACGAGAAACTGAGATTAACACTTTGCTAAAAATAAAAAGCCTAACATCACCCTTCTGTAAACTAGAAAACCTTCAATAACATAACATTTACTCCACCTTTCAACAGATGGAGGAGACTTTACACAGACTTTACGGGGCAGCCTGAGTGATTCTGCCTCACCGACAAGTTGCGAAGTATGAATGAAGTACAAAAGGACACGCAGAGACAAAACGCGCCGAGGAAGTCAGCGCTGCATGGGATGCTTTGCTACCCTAAGACAGTCTTCATATGTCCAAGACAGAAGTTGCATAATGTTTGCAAGTTTTAATTAAGATCCCTGGTTTTTGCTTTCATACGGATAAAGCAGATGAAAAACCATATAAGCTTTAAACGCTGTGCCCATTTCCTATGCGCTAAAGTGTCAGTGAGTTGAAGGCCAGACCCATCACATGATGAAGGTGTAGTGTGAGGACAGGTTCCCTCCTGAGAGTCTCCTAAACTCCCAAAAGCCCCTTTTAGCATCTGACTACTCAAGAGGTAACGTGCAGTTAGAGCATGAAACTCTCCCGTAGGAGGGGCACTCTGGGGGGTCTGATTTCTCCTCCTGTCCCTTCCTCCATGCAGATGGCAGCTTGGAGCTTCTGGAGATAAGGCTTGGCTGGCCACGTTCACCCCGGGGCGCACAGCCGAAATGTACACTACGGCACTTCCGGAGGCTGACTGAGGGGGGCGCCGTGTAGCCAGGGGGCCTGTCAGTCCTCCATCTCACGTTCCAGGTACTTCTGCAAGCGCAGGCAGCGGGGGCAGGAAGGTGACTGGGTCTTACATGCTGTGTGGGACACAGTCTTACATACTTTGCACCTGTGGGGGTTAGGGGACAGGAGTAAGGATGCTTCCAGGCCAGAACAGAATTATGAATAAGACGGCTTATATTACTGTAGGAGACTACAATTCCTTTCATCACAGCTTTTCACTGGATCCCCGGGTTAAATAAAAATGATAAAATCACAGCTAGCTAGCTTTATTCCACATGGCCTTCGCTCGACACACTCGAATCGCAGACTGTATCAGCACCTTTGCACTGTCAGAAAAAAGGGTACCAATTTGTACCTTTGCTTGTAATGGGGCTGTACCCTCAAGGGTCCGCCAAATGTACCCTAGCTGTAGGTAAATGTACCTTTTAAGGTATAGAAATGGACTCTGAGGAAAATCCCCAAGGTACAAGCATCATTATGTACCCTCAAGGGTACAAAAATGTTCCTCATAGTCCATTTCTGTATCTTAAAAGGTACATTCACCCTTGAGGGCACAGACTCAGTGATCCAAAGGTACAAACTGGTACCTTTTTTCTGACAGTGTGCAGGAGCCAGAGCGGCAGTGTACCCATATCTCTAAAGGCCCATGGACGGCAGAGACCCAACCGGTGGGGTGTACCTGGTGGTCGTCTCGAACTCAAACGGGAAAATGATACCGCCGGCATTGCAGATCTGGCAGATGAAGCCCTTCTGCGTGCAGAGGTCACACTGGTAGATGTGGCTGGAGGCAAACTGAACCAGGTTCTGCAGGAAGGCCTCGTACTGCCCATCTGCAATCTACATGTGCCCACAAAGTGGACGCGGGCAAGAAACAAATGGAGCAGTGCCACAGAAACACACGTTAAAAGGTATTACACAAGCCATAAGCGTGAAAGTGCCAGCTACAAATGTAGCACCATGTTACATATAGAGCGTATATAAGACAACATGGCAATATATTCAGTTTGGCTGCTTTCACCCAAAGAAACCTTAACTTCTTTACCCTCTTAGAGAAATGAACACTAACTGCAGTGTTTGAGGAACCTGAAACTCCAGACGTCCAGCTGACGCCACAACCCGACAACTTCAAGGCACATTATTAGGTGGCATCTTGGCAACATTTTTGGGGCATTTCAGTGGCATTTAAGACCCAGCCTGGACACAGCCAATGGACCCAGGCTTCATGTCTGTAGAGCTTACATGTCACTTACCTGCCATAGGTCGGTCACACTGTACAGCTGTGAGGTCTCAAGGAGGTAGTTCCTTTCCTCTAGTCTACAGATTAAAAAAAAAAAACACACAGTTCTCACATGAAGATGAATGAATAGTACACACCATTATAGAGTAACAGTACATCCAAACATCACACATGAACCTTCTGAGTACTGCTGGATTGTACACACCATTATAGAGTAACAGTACATCCAAACATTACGCATGAACCTTCTGAGTACTGCTGGATTGTACACACCATTATAGAGTAACAGTACATCCAAACATTACGCATGAACCTTCTGAGTACTGCTGGATTGTACAAACCATTATAGAGTAACAGTACATCCAAACATCACGCGTGAACCTTCTGAGTTTTGACTTCTGAGGCTCCTGCACTGCTGGATTGTACACACTTGCTCTTCAAAATCGCAAACAGTATAATGGTGTCACCACACTCTTCCAACACATCGGCCAGTATGTAGCCTGCACCTTCAGAGTCTTAAGCAGAGGTGTACAGGCATCCCAGTTTACCCAGCCAGTTTGACTTGTACAACATCGTGTTAGGTAGGTAAGTTCGGGGGTAAAAATGCAGGAGGGTGGGTGGGGGGGTGCTCACTTTGGGCAGATCCGCTTGATGGCGTCGCTGCGGCAGGTGAGCAGGTAGTCCCCCAGCAGTCGCAGCCGCTGCCGGAGGCTGTGCGCTCGTGCCATGGGCTCCGCATGTAGGTATAGACCCGGGTTCAGCACATCTAGGTCCAGCAGGGGCTCCAGGGACACTGTGGCCAGCAGCTTCAGGGCTGGGCATGAGACCTGCCAGCAGAGACCCCCGCGGAAGGTCAGTGACCACGGCAGACAGTGGGGGTCTGCCTGACTTACTGAAGCATCACCCCCCCATTCAACCCAAGTTTAAGGTTAGTCTGCAGTAGCACTGTTGTTGTTACAGATGTTTCTTTTCGGAAAAAAAAAAATACTTATATCAAAACTAAATCAAGTTAAATAAAAAGCAGTTCTGGCACCAAAAGAATAACTCTTTTATTCTCTTTTTTCCCCTTCTTTTTTGGTGTAAATGGGAGAGTACACTTTGGGAGTGTTCTGTGTAACTGTATACAGTTAAAGCTCAGATCAAGTTTCCTGCTGAAGCACTGAAATGGAAGACGCATTGTTACAGTGTAAAGACTACCATGACAAGCACATGGAACGCTGAAACAACAAGCAATGGGTACAGAACAGAGGGAAAAAAATGAAATGACACCTGCAAAGATGAACCTTAAAAAAAATTAAATAGAAAATGAAAGCAGAAGACAGAAACAAAAAAAGGAACGGGAATAACCTCGACTGCCTGCTACAGTGTTACAACATGCACATCACAAATAAGACAGATGATGAATAGTAAAAACATGGGACACAAGACAAACAAGTGGATTCTTCATCATACAAGGCCAGAATTTCCCTCTGAAGCAGAAATGTCAAGCAATCATATTTAGGGCAATTATTAGAAGACCAAGTACACTGAAAATGACCATAGTGCTTGGAAAATGATGGCAAGAGGAAGAGGATGACCAGCAACAAGGCAGAAGGACTTCATCATTATGAGAATGAACATGTCAGCGGGAAGCTAAAGACCCAGACAGAAGACATTTCTAGGGAAACAGCGTTTGTATGGTTCTCCAGGAGTCAAAATGCATTTGACGGCACCTAATAATAAACTCAGATCATAGCAAAAAAGCTAAAAAAGCTGAAGAGTCTTGGTGGACGCTAAGCAGCTTGTATTCTACACTCTGTCATGGATCAAGAAACATTTATGCTACAGAAACATTTTACATAAGTGTGGCAATCCTGATTCACGCCATTAACGTTACCACACAGACCAGTGTTTCCCCTACCATTATGTTAGGGGGGTGCCCCGTCCCCCCAACAGCACCCCCCTACCATTATGTTAGGGGGGCGCCCCGTCCCCCCAGTGGCACCTCCCGCCCCCCCCTTGAAGGTCAAGTTAATTTCATTCACTTTCATTTTCTATATAGCGCCAGATCACAACAGAAGTCATTTAAGGTTACCTTTCCTATAGAACAGGTCTATACATTGTCCTTTTATTAAACAAACTAAATAGCCTTATGTTATTTATCTTATTTACAGCTTGTCATTTTTGTCTCTACACGGTCGCGCGTTTACAATTCTCCTCTGCTCTCTGTATCGCGCGTGGCGGAGTTCCACCCCAATGAGCACGCACAGGCACGAGTGAGCACACTCCCACCAGCGGACAGAGAGCACGCGTTGGAAAATATGTCGCGTCAACCACCTGAAAAAAGCAGACATAAATATCTGAGTGTCATTAAAAGAAACACATGGTGTCCGTTTGCCCCCCCCCCCCAAAGTTGTAAACCTGGGGGAAACACTGCAGACCTATTTATCTACTGTGGCTCACACTGTACCACCATCACTCATAGCTCAGTGAGCAGTCACTGTCAAAGGCTCCACTGGGGAAACGACTTAACAACCTAAAGGTTCCTTGCCCAGTGTACTGGTAAATCTTTCCAGTAGAGATATGACACACAATCACACAAATACAAGGGAGTCTAGTGGTGGAATGGAGCTGGAATATAAATACCACCATCAGAGCACTTTATTCCACTAATCATTCAGCCGTTTGATGATGACAGCTGACTCAAACATGCTGGTAGAGGAACAGCTAGAGTTACACGCGGATGGACTGGAGAACCACCGTCTTGGGCTATATGTGTTTCCAAACATCTTGGAAATGGCAAATAATGGAGAAAATTTGAACACTAAAATTTGAGTGGACAGGACATGGCTAAATATAGATAACTGTATGCGTCCGTGATCACATCTGCCTGCAATGGTCACTGAAAGAGAAAAGCAGTGACAGCTGGCCAACCCTGGCAAACAGGATCCCGGGAGGGTCAGGGGGCACGGTGCTGACAGACCCCACAGGGGCACGCGGAGAAAGGGCCTCACCTCTCGCACCATGAGGTCCCAGTTGTGCACCATGCGGGAGGGGATGACGACAGCATCACCGTGGTGGCAGGACTCGCAGTAGTACTGGCCCGAGAATTCACACAGCCTGGCCTTCCCAAACGAGAAGCCTATTTGTCGGGAGCAACCTGCGCAGGCAAACTCACATGGGTTTGGCATTCTGGGAATTTCAAACAGCTAATTCTTGCGCATGTGATGTTAGGGCGTGCTGATTTGAAGACATATTGACTCTTCAAAACTACCAAATTCATTAGCTTACTGCTGCAGAAATGGCTTATAACAGCAGGGTCCCCTGTTCTCAGCACTGGTACTTGTAAACATACTATGTTAAGATTATGCAGAGACAGTAATACAAGTTTCAAAACACATGTGAACTGCTCCCCAGTCATTCAAAGAAGGCTAAGGTATTTAATGCGCTCAGGACGTGGGACACCCGATCGGCAGTCTGTCGCCATGGTCAGTGCTGCCCTCCCCCCGTGGGAGATCCAAAAGGGCCTTTAGCCACCAGCTGATCCCAACACAATGAGACCAGAAGTGCTACTGGAGCTCCTTCCTCCCAGCTGCCATCTGATCATGTAATATCTACCTCATTTCCTTCCAACTCTATGTCAGTGTCACATGATCGATTTCCAGGCCAAGTTAAACCAGGCACACAACAATCTGCAGTCCTAGCCATTCATATTTAGTTATTGACTTTATACTCATGCACTTCGATGTACTCTACGTACTGCTGTGGCAACCAAAATGTTCTACTTATACTTAATAAAGTCTATTCAGTGTCTAAATATACTACATTGAAATCAAAGTACCATGCATACAGAGATTTGTTTTGGCAGCAAAACGCAACATCTAAATAAGAAAACACATTTGGCACAAGAAGACCCAACTGTCTTCTTAAAGTTTGAATAGGGTCAGCTGGGAGTTTTGTTGCTAGGAGATTGTCTGCACTGGTTGGGTTCAAAAGAGTCATTTTGTGTCATGTCTTTTCATTGCCTCTAAATAAATGTGTCTGTTTTATGTTGTTTGTAAGAACATTAATGCAAAAAATTCCCTACCCTGCAAATAAAAGATAAAAGCAGATAATATAGAGCCAATGTGGGTCTTTGCCATGTTCTTAGGACAGAATTACTCATTTGACCTGCAAATCGAATGCTTTACATGCCTGATGAAGTATGAAGTGCTGTGCTAGTTCATGTGATATCTGAACCACACAACCAGGCCAATCAGAATCTCTGTTTTTCCTTGTCTTTGTCCCACTGTTTGTTTGGTCTCTATGGATGAGGTGACCGACGTAGCTATAAAAAATGTAACTCGTGCCCATTGCATTTTTGGAATACAGCAAACCACTTGAACTCACCTGCACACCTGAAGTTCTGAGCGTCCAGCCCTTTCTCGGTGGGCACGCTGTAGAGGTGGGCCAGCAGCCCCCCGTCCTCCCTGAGGCTGTGCTCCACCAGCCTGTGCGCATTACCGCTCCCCGTGGGGGCGCTGGCGGCTGTGCTGCCGTCACAGGTTTCCAGGTAGGAGTTCAGGGCCACCCGGATGAGTCCCCTCCAGGAGTGAGCTTCTTCCTCGCTCTCGGCCCGCAGCTTGAGGGTGTTCCGGGCCGTGAGCACCCGAAAGAAGGCGGGGCTGCCCAGAGAAGTGTCCGGCACCACATCCCGAATGGACTCAATGGCATGGGTGAAGCGCAGGGCCTTGCGGCCCTCCTGCACCTGGAAGACTTTCAGCGCCTCCAAGGAGAGGGAGAAGATAAAGGGCATCCAGGACCGGTCATCCTGGGACAGGTACAACACTGCCTCCTTGATGGCTTCCGGCTCCAGCTCCGTGGGCCGCATCCAGTCAAGCTCGGGTTCTTCAGGGGAGGCGTCATTGAGGATGGGTGGCGAGGAGACGGGGGCTTCGGTGTCCTGCGGCGAGATGGCCTCTGGCGACTGCTGCTGCTCATCACGGCGGGACGGCCGGCATTTGGCCACGGCCTCCACGATGCGGTCCACCCAGTCCTCGGCCTCGTCGTGGGAGGGCGCCCGCAGGAGAAGCCGCTTGCCGGGGAAGGCCAGCTCGAAGCGGCCATCTGCGGTGGCCACACACACGTCCTCGCAGCGAAGCAGGGAACAGTTGTCATAGCAGGAACGCTCCTCGGCATCCAGGTAGAAGCGCAGCTCAAAGGGTGACAGCTCGCAGTAGTAAGTCCTCCAGAGGCCCACGGTGCCACGTCTCTCCAGGTGGCCCAGCTTCAACAGCCCACGGAAGGGATTGGACAGGCCTGCAGGGGGCGGGGCGGGGTGGGGCGGGGCAGGGGATGGGGGGATAACCGGAATACACCTCAGCTTTCAGGAGAAGCTTGATTGCTACTTGGTACAGCACTGTGCCGTCAACTGACCGAAGTCCAATATGGACAGGAAAGAGCAAAAAGTGAGATGAACACTTTCCACCCTCGAATGCTCATACAAAGCTGCATGCTTCATCCGAAGACTCTGTTTCGCTCACAAAATAAGTGGACAACTAGATTGCCTACTAAGTGCTGTCCAACCTTCAAAACCCCACAGCAGAAAAACAAAACTGTCACTGTAAGTGATCACAGATGTACCGAACCCACAGATACCTCTACACAACATGTGTCTCTTTTGGTTTCCTGTGGACACAGACTATGAGGTCAGACATGTTTGTAAGTTCGTTCACCAATAAAAAGTATTCGATAGGGAAACTGCTTCCTGGCAGTACAATTGCAATTCCTTTACGTAGCAGATACTTTTACCCAATGCAATGTACAACTGAAAGTGGGGTCAAAAACTCCCCGGGGTGACTGGGGGGAGAAAGGCCACGCTCACGTCGCTCAGGGGCCCAACACTGAAATGATTGTGTTGACCCTAGGATTCAAGCTGGTGCTCTACTGATCGTAGACATGCTGAGCTACACACTACCCCCAATTACACACAGTTTGTTGCCAAGATGCCTCTTATCCAATGAAAACGATATATGCTCCTACCCATTTACAAGGCTAGATGAATGGACACATTTTATTACTTTCCTCAGACATACAAAGGCATGGACACTCCTAAGCCTCCAGGTTACGGTCTGTCTTTGACTGTCAACAGAATGGCTTAGTAAGCTTGTATCTCCATGTGATATGTATAGGTATGTAAAGGTGTGTATGCATGTATGTATGTGAGCATCCATCCATCCACTGAGTACAGAGTCACAAGTGTCAGGAAGGAGACACCCTGATCAGGATGTATATATATATATATCAGAAGGTGAACTAAAAATGGGTTTGAGTAGACTGTATGTTGCTCCTACTTAATCTTTTACTCATGCTAATCTTAACAGGGCAAAGAGAAAAAAATGCCAGACTGTGTCAAAGGGAGTCAGACCTGCACAAGGAAAACTTCCATTTCCATCTGGATTCATCAATTATGAATCATGAGACAAGCCTGCGGCCTCATGACCTCAAACAAAAATCCACGTCTGTACGAACCGCAGCTTTAAGGCTACGGACAGAGCTCTGTGTCGCCTAAACACCAGCTGATACCAACAGGTTGCACACATGAGGAAGAACTCCCCATGAAAGAACAACCAAAGGCTGGGGAGGGCAGAAAAGACAAAAAAAAAAAAAAAACAGGATGAGATAAGAGGAAGATACATTTCGCTGGGAAACAAAGGCAAACTGAGAAAAGAGGCCTGTGGGAACGAAACAATAATTATGTCAGTTATCAAAAGACACATGAATGCTTTGCCTTTGACATCAGTGGAAGACTTGCTGAGCGGCAGCGAGTTGCAAATGAAAGTACTTTAAGGAGTTGTTTCAAATGGACGGGAGAATGTTAAGATCGCAGGAAAAGTATTAGAAAAACATCAAACTAGTGGCAAGCAAGACAGAAGGAGAAGAATGAGGAAAGAAAACCTTTCTGGTAAAGCATGACAAAGGCTACGTAGACTTCATTTCATTCACCCGTTCATTAACCCTCCTACCACTTATCTGGTACAGGATCAAAGCGAACCTGGAAAGCAGAAGGGTGCGGAGCACAAAGGCCCACGGCAGAGGGCAGCCTGGAAGGACGCACACACATATAATGGCATGCGACAGCCTGCTATACTCTATTGTTATTCCTCGAGGCTCAAATTCCACCAGAGACACAAAGCCAAGACCGATGGGGTGAAAGAACAAGTCATCGTCTATAAATTTGAGGTGGGGGGAGGGGGTCGGCGAATTGTGTTTCACTCCTGATGCGAACCAGAGGTCCACTGTGGGCAATTTAGGGAGGAGAAAACGGAGTATTAGAAAGAAACAGAAAAGCACAAGGAGAACATAGAGACTCAGGATAGGGATGGGATTCAAAGCCTAAGCCTGGGGATATTTATGAAGCTGCATAGCTACCTACTAAGACTCCGTTTACAGTCTTTCAGTGATACACCATTCATTTTCTCTCATTTCTCTCAAAAGGGGCAAAATAACAGAGGAGTAATGAAAGGTGGTAAACACAACGGCTGCGCAGTGAAAGGCAGAAGAATGGTGGACTGATATTCAGGGTCCTGCACAAACACACTGTAAACACGAGCTGTAAGGAGGAAGCTGAAGAAGTACCACAGAGGGGTGAGGTGTCGGCATCACCAGGCGAGCTCCGGGGGGGGGGGGTGGGCTTGCACACGGGCTCTCACCACCCCTTCTCCTCTCCATTTTTTGTGAGAAGTGGATCAACCAATAATGAAGGCAACTGGAAAGGAAGTTGCTCCATAGCCGTGAAGCATGAGTTGCTTCCCACGGGACAAAAACTGTCTGCTGTAAACACACCAAACGCATCCCGTGTGGTGACAAAGACAGCAGCCAGCTGCCTTTACTGACCAAAGTTAACAGAATCCCACAGCCTTGTTGTTTGGCTTTGACTATGTAATATTCCAATCTGCAGTAAAAATGGCAAGCAAATAAACATCAATCTGTTATCTCTCTTCCCTGGTAATGCGTTTGTATTGCACTGTATTTTTCTCATGGATTGGAATTATGCAAAGCAGAAACCAGCTGCTCACACAGACCATACGGCAGCAGGCATGGACGTGGCTGGCAGACCAGCTGATGGGAGAGGAGAAATGTTCAAAGTGAGAGGAGATGGGTACACAAAGCACGGGTGTCCTCACCGATCTGCCTGCGGTGCACCACGCTGGGGGGGGACTGAGTCGGCTCAGCCTCCACGGGTGTGGGGGGCATGAGCGTTCCGTTTGGTAGGTCCGTGTCGGTATGCGGCGCCCCATCGGACTCTATCTCATCCTGAGGGCAAGGCTTGTAGAAGTCATCCTCAGAGATCCAGGACCATTTCTGAGAAGCAACATGGCGGACATGTCAGGCAGATTGTTGATTAGAAGGCTCACGGTTTTGAGGCGGGGTTTAGGAGCCTGGCACCGAATGCCACACACAGGGAGCAATCGTAGCTCTGCGTTCCATTTAAACTCGCAGCTCGGAAATTCTGAGTTCCTAGTCGGAAATTTCAACTGGAGCACCCCCTGAAGTCTGAATTCTGAATTCCGACTCGTTAACTCGGTGGAATCTCTGCAACCCCGAGCTCAGAATCCAAGATGGCTGCAGCCTTTGTCAACAGAAGTTAAAGCTGAAGTTTTACACTGTTTATTAGCACTTATGTTTTATTTGTCTCACTAAATCGGTCGTACACACAGTACTGTCTGACCGCTATCTGTGGACGTGTTGCTACAGTTTTTATACGCCTGTGCTATTGCTAAATGGTTTTCCAAATTGCTGTATTGGAACGCATCATTCCTAGTTCGGAGTTCCGATCTCCAAGGTAAATGGAACGCAGAATTAGACCACCATGAGCCAGGATGACGTACGTGGAGAAGACAAGGCATTGCAAAGCAACGACTGAGTGCTAGGCCAGGCATGGCTGCACTTCCATGCTTCATAACCACGCTTACAATGACATTATGGTTGCTATGCTACAACAGAGAACAGTAGGTGCAAGTGTGGAGCAAAAACTTTTCATTGGGCAGAACTGTTGCTATCCATCCATTTATTTGGCGATAAACATCTATCTACCCGTCGTCTGACCAGTGGTCAGGGGGTTGGAAGCAGAGAGAACATGTCAGTAGGCCATCACAGGGCACAAATGCACACAACCAGACACACAACGGGCAAATCAGAGACATTAATTAGCCAAAATATTTGTTCTTGGGATGCAGGAGGAAACCAGAAAAACATACAAACTTCACACACATGGACACAGGACAACAGCTCTATCACTGAGCAGTGAAAAAACAATCAGGGAAAAGCTAATCTAATAAATCAGGGAGGTGCAGTGGAGCCAGGGGGGGACTCACAGGCTGGCCAGTGGTTGGGGAGTGGAGCGAGGCCACAGACGCCTTCCTGCTGAGGTCCTCCCTGGCATGGCTGGGTCCCACAGGCTCCGGGGTGGGATCTGGAGATACCTCAGTGACGAGTGGGGGAGCTAGTTCTTCAGTGTCTGGGGGGTCACTTGGCACAGCGGGGGCAGCAGCGGACGTCTCCTCCTCAGGCGCTTCCTCATCCTGGGCGAGCATGGAGGGTTCGGGGGTAGACGGTGCCGCAATGGGCATCTCGACATCCGAACCACTGGACGTCGCAGCCTCCGACAAGTGGTCTGGGGCCAGGCTGGACAGACAGGAGTCCTCTTGCGTGGAGTCCTGACTGGAGCGCACGCCGTCCTCATATTCCACCAGAGACATCCTGCAAATGGACAGACTGCATGCTACATCACCCACATAATACACGACTACCACTAATACCAACGGCAAGGAAATCTAGGCATGTACTATATATGTGTATTGTCGTGCTGTTAGTAAGACCAAGACTGTCTGTCAGCTCTGTTATACCAAACTCAGATATGCTGCTAGCAACACAACCAATGTGCTAACTCATTCGAGACGACATCATGCGAGCGTGTGCACGACCGGAGCAGAAACTGCCTCTGCAAGTTAGTCTCCCTGTGACATCGAAGGCACTTTTGGTAGGAAATTCAGATCAGGGCTAAAAAAATAACTATGGCTAAAGGGGTATTTATCACTACAGATATGGATCCAGACTCAACAGTAGAAAACACGGGATTTAGACGAGTTTAAGTTCATTATCACTGTTATGGTAGTCTTATTTTAGAATTTCTTTGTTTTATATGTTTTTTACAATGTGCAAATAAGCATCTCTTACCTTTTGTAATTCGAATACGTTGACACTGCCTTAGTCGTGTTTGTCTTTTAATAATAAATAATTTCAAGAATAATTCAGGATTCCTTCACGTACCAAAAATTGTTTCAATCCGCGAACCCAAGACCGAGGTTTGTACCCAACCCTGAATTTTGTGTACCGTCACACCCCTAATGAGTATTACACACAATGACATACTAGTAACCGAAAAATGCCAGCGGTTTTTGTAATGTTGTTCCTATAACTGGACTGTGACCTGTAAATAATCAGAGTGTAAGCTCAGACCCCCCCCCTCACGGCTGCTTTTCAGCCAGCTGGACTCACGGCTGCTGGTCCTTCCCGTGCTCCTCTCCAGCAGCCGTCCTCCCCAGATCTGTGGGCCATCCTTCCTTGCTTGGGCTCTTGTGGCCATTGCCCTGCAGCAGGCTGTCAGAGCTCAGGCTGGAAGAGAGCTGCGAGGACCCCATGGTGTCCAGACTGAGGCTGGAGGACGTCAGCTGGCCCCTGCTTCCCGCGCCCCTCCTGTGCCCCAACCCCTGCTGCACCTCCACAGCGTCCGAGCCTCCGGAGGACTGCGACGCCGTGTCCCAGGACTCCTTGCGCACCTGTGTCTGCGGGGGGGCAACCCCAGTGGACGGGGGCGGCTGCGGAGCGTCCTGGGGGTCACTGATGGCGGGGCAGAGGCCAGCCAGTACCAGCGGTGTGACGGTCCACTCGTTGAGCACGGCGCTCTTATAGGACAGCTGGAAGGAAAGCGAGGTCAGGCCCTGCAGATAACTGAGCAGCACCTCCCGTTCCTCAGCATCCAGCATCAGGGCACCGGGCTGGTAGTAGCTGGTCAGCTTGGAGTCCTCCCGCAGCAGAGAGGCCAGGTAGCACTCCAGCAGGCCGTCATTAAGCGCCAGACGCACCCAGGCCCGGCAGCGGCCGACATCGCTGTTGATGAAGCTCAGCTGTTCCAGCTCCAGGATCACATCCCTCAGGGAGAAAAGGCGACGTGGGTCTTAGACGGTGACACAGCACACAAGCACAATGAAGTAAGGGCCAAAAAAAGACATACAGGCCACTAGGAAAAGAGAGAGTGACCACAGCACATGCAAATGTGAACTATAGTGAATGAACTGCCGGCCACATGAAAGACTTAAAAAATAACACACACTGCTACTTACTCTAGAGCAGTGTTTCTCAACCCAGTCCTCAGCGAACCCCAGCCGGTCCACGTTTTTGCTTCCTCTCAGCTCCCAGCGCACCTGTACCAGCTATTCGGTGTTCCTGATTGGCTGGGAGCTGGGAGGGAGCAAAAACGTGGACTGGCTGGGGTTCGCTGAGGACTGGGTTGAGAAACACTGCTCTAGAACATCTGAATGTTGTTTATAAAGCGTCAATAGCTCATCCAAATAACTGAGATGCTAGTCAGGAAACACGTTTCAGAACATGGATGAGAGGATGGATTAGTTACAAATGTATTTTAAATCTGATTTATAGTCTGTAACCTAATATTATATATATACTTATATATAACCATCATAATTAAATAATAAGCTGCACTCAATTTCAGGACTGTCAAAGACTATAGTGCTAATGCAATTCCTTAGTATTATGGTTGCGTAGATGTTAATTATAACAATCAGATTTCCACCATGCGTGCATGACAATAAAACCAACTAAAACTTCTATGACTTACAGTACTTATCTACAACTCTGCCTCTGGAAACACAAATCCACGACAAACAGAGGATGACGGAAAAACATTTAGTGAAACGTCTGCCTTGAGCTCACCGATGAGTGATAGTCTTCAGCAGGGTCCAAAATACTGGCTGGGGGAGGGGCCCCCGGCCACTGGGCTTGCGGCCACGCCCGCTGCCCTCAGCTCGGATGTACTTGCTCTTAATGCCATGGACAAACACTGCCTCCAGGGCACAGCACAACAAATTGGCATCGGCATCCTCGCTGGTCACCACGGTGTCTGTCGTAACGCAGCGTTTCTGCAGGGCTTTGAGTGACAGTGCTATCTTGCTTGTTATCCACTACGGAGGCAGAGAAGAGGATTAAAGGGTTAAATCAGCTGATAAGTGTGGTGGAGGGATAAAGCTACAGCTACAGGACTCGTGACATTTTGGTGGCTTGAGGCAGCCACTTCCTGAAACATATTGTAAATAGTCAAGTGACAGAGTACTTACTTCCACACCCTTTCCCCCCCACCTTCTCTGCTTTTGTCTCTCATCCTGATTTTCTACAACACACATTGTTTTTCCCTAGTTGCATGCTGCAGACTAACACTGAAGTATCATTTTCTCAAAAGGTCAAGACACATAATTGCTGACTTGCACATTGTAGTGATGTACTTACAATGACCTGAATCTCTGCACATTTTTACCAGTAAACAAAACTTGATACATTTCAATTTCAAATATTAACTAACTTATGTTTCTATTCCAGTCTCCCCTCAAACAACTAGGTGCTATAATAGTAGCTATACGCACCTGACTAAAGACAAACACTTTTTGGAACTATAGTCTGCTTTATAAACTATTTATTAAATTACAGTTCTCCTTTAAAAAGTTGCCCATCACAGAAAAGAATATTCCCATTTATGTGGACAAGCCTAACAGGAAATAATGTATGAGATTAAAGATAAAACTTGTTACAGTAGTCTGTCAGTTCCAGTTAATTGTGTTCCACTGTTTGCCTCATTTGTCCATGAAGATCAGAAATCTTCCTGTTTTCAGCAGCAGCTAAAATTATGTCCCTTCTGAGTTTGGACAAAGCTGTTTAAGAGACAGGTGCCCAAACTTGTACCTGTTTCACTTCTTTCGGTTCAGGCCAGTTCTCTGGTGAGTGAGTCGAAAGCATTGCACTATTGCAGGTGGTTCACTCAAGCATGTCACTGAAACACAAAAACACAACTCATCCTCAGCTGACAATGTGAGGCAGGGGAAAAAAGACACAGACACGTAAGAATTCAGTAGTGCAGAAATAACACATTAAGCTCCAATCCCAAGTGTCCCAAAATGCCAACTAGAACATTCCGTGACACTTGAGCAGTTAAGCGAGTAATATTGGATGCTCCCACCCATTCAAACCCGAGTTCAACGAATTATGGAATAACAAAAAAAATCTGGAATAACAGAGTCCCATAGAAAATATCCGAGAAACACAGTATAGATATTAATATAAATGACAAACAAATGCGGTACTGTCGGTGATAATCAAACATAAGGCAGAACACAAATTTAATGACATACCTCTTACTTGGCCACGAGACGGTATTTAGACCGCTGTGTTAACAGCATAACCATAAATCCACGTCTCACAATCCTAACGATCAGCACTGAACATTGCCTGATCAATAGCCTACACGTCAAACAACAATTTGTTGCCTTTTTCCCAACCTGTTTCTATTACGTGGCTAAGCGCGTAAATTAACTCGTGAACCCTAGTCATCCAAACAAGTTTGTCATCCGGTTAGTGACATTAATGTATTAGGTAGAAGCTACCAATATCACCCGACAATATAAAATACCGGGCGTGTACTGATCATGCAGTCACGTGCAAATATGCAGCCATGCACAAAAACAGCACACGTGATTTACGTGAGACCCCCAAGTACGTGGTCGTTTTTCCTCACTGGCAACAGGGATGCATGGTCACCGTATTGAGCCAAGCGAAGTTTTACTGGTGACTCCAAGCATGCAACATATAACTAGATAAAACGAAACCAACGGCGCCGTACTGGTCTCGGTGCGCGGAGCCGACTGTCAGTGTGTCTTCTCCCGCATAACCGGAAGCTGTCTCCTTACCGTACAAACGCTCTTTGTTTCTGTAGACTTCAGCTTTAACTCCCCAGCACAGCAGCTCCCTTAATTACTTCCCCATTTCTTGTCGCTGTGGTACAGTGTTTCGCGGTGCACTTCTTCGTATTTCACTGCGATTTTAACCCGCTGAGAATCAGCATGGGTTGTATAAAATAAACGTTACTGCCAAAACACCAATGACAACCGCCTGAACTAGAGCATGGACCCGCACACTGGGACCTTGTTTACAGTTTCCTCATCAGCTGTTTCCGCCAAAGTGACGCTAGCTTACGGAAGACCCTGGACTTGACCGTACTTGTGTTCTCGAGTACCCGTTTTACGTCATCTTCCATTGCCGAAGACCAGTTCCAATGGTAACGCTCGCCGAACGAGACCAATCCCATGATTCACTGCGCCCCAAGTTCCTTCTAGGAAGGCAAGTTAGCGCAACCGGTCTTGCTAAGAGCGCAAGTACGGTCTTTGCGTTCTTGGTATTGAGATTCACTTCTTGTCGGACATGCGGCTTGTTAACCGTTAGCTAATCTGACAGTGGGAGCATGCACGATTGGTCACTGCATACCTCGGGATTTCTTTATCACAGACTAGATCTCCGGCAGTTGGCTGTGTCTTAAACATGTGATATTGCTATGTCAGTATTTATGATTTCTTCCCCTGTAGTGAAATTGTCATTTTCTTCCGTTACAGAGGGGAAGAGGATGGTTCTTGCCACTATCCGATTTGCAACTTGCGGCTCTGATGTGCAATATTTTCACGCATACGAACACTATACGTAATATTTTACGACGCTGTACGCTTTCTACCGTGCTTGTGTTTCCGTGAATTAGTTGTTTTACGTTCTTTGAGTGTCTTATGCGACCTCTTTCGAATTTGTCTTAACATTATTACTGAAATACGCGAAGTTTCTATCTTCTGTTTTTTGATAATGGCAATTGGCATTGGCCAGCCCTGCTCTAGGGACTCTGAGCTACAGGGAACAGGTGAATATCACTAACAAGCACCAGGTAGAGACCTGCGCGGGACGGATTTTTCAGTCCTGCTCCCGCAAAATATATATATTATTTTCTCTCGCTTCCGACCGCGGTATTCAAGTTTTGTCCCGCTCCCGCCCGCAAAATCCCCCAGGTAAACATACAAGTAGTTTTATTTTTACCGCTTCTTCCCGCTACTCTGTTATTTGTTTCACTTGCTTCCCTTTTGAGTATATATAAAAAAGAAACGGAAAATAAACAAATATGTTTCGTTTTATTTGAGTTTAATTAAATGGAATGATGAACATTGACACGAACGAGGAGCTTTTCAGAACATGCCATCCCGTCCAAGCACCAGGCTGATTCTTTCTTGGGGTGTCCGGTTACGTCCCCCGGCACTCAGAGCTCGGCAATTGTAGTTTCTGTAGACGATTCGCCTGTAAATTGTTATAATTTTAATTTAGTCGTTCTTGTTGCTTTTGTGCAGTAGATAAATAATAGAGTATTTGTTTTTAATAAATTGATTTTAAGATAATTCCATTTTGCGGGAGTCCCGCGATTAATTCTATTCTCCCGAAACCCGCACGTACATGAGGACCTTACCGCCCGCACCCGCATTCACCCATCAAATCTTTTCCCGCGCCGCACTCGGTGCGTTGGGTCCCGCGGTACTCCCGCTGGAGTGCAGGTCTCTAGCAACAGGATTCAAACACTAGGAGATGCTAAGAACATTGGTGAAACAGGAATCTAAAAAATTAGATACAGGGTGGTACAAATCAAAAGATCAAAGGTACAAAACAAAGACCAAAACTGAAATACATGAGCACAAAAGCATAATTAACTTGGGGAAAACAAGAGATCACAAAATGTCCAACACCCATGATGGTTAGGAATGCGCAGTACTCAGCTGCACGCTCAGCCCATTCAGCCATGCAGTGGCTCAGGGAGCAGTTTAGCAGTGTAAAACAACAGGGACTGTGAGATGAGCTAAACCTAGGGAAACACAGAGAAAAAAATGTGATGACCAGGGACACCTGCTGGCAAAACAGGGAAACAACAGGCTTCCCTGGAAGTCCATTGTGGTGTTTGGGATGGATGAGTCAGATTATATAATCCATACACAAGTTCAATGAATTAAGATGCCTTGAGGTACGTGTAAAATCGCAGTGATCATTCAATATACGTCAATTAATTGTGTTACCAATGAAACGTAATAAGTAAATATGATTTGCCAATGTTTAATTTCTGTTCTTTGTGTATGTTGTCTTATGCTATGTTGAAAATCAAAAGATTACTTTATTCTCGAAAGCTACGTGGTTGAGACTGTGGCTGCCGCTGGTTTCATATTCAAAAAATATTCTTTGTGCTTTGGGGGACTGGACTGGAATAATTTTCTCCTTTATTTTCTCGTGAAAAGTCATGGCAATGAATAAAGGATTGTTTGTGGCTTTCATTACCGGAGTGATCGATTTTATAACAAGCTTATTGAGTAGAACCGAGAAACAAAATGTTATTGTTAGGTTTAGGGGGAAGTTTTGGGCACAACGTAGCTGTTGGGTGAGACTTACTGGGGGTCTCCCAGTTCCTCAGGTCCCCAGGTAAGCAGTTAACATGCCCCTGCAGTGTGTGGGAGTTTACATTATACACAGCTGCGTAAAAAATTAAGAGACCACAGCACAATTTTTTGTTTCACTTATTTCTCAATTTTTGAGTGTGTCTGTGAATAATATATATTTTTGTTGCAAAGTGCAGCCTGATTGTTCTGTTTCTCATTAATGAAGGGCTTCTTCCTTGCTTTATTGGATTCCAATCCTGCTTCTATGAGCCAGATACGAACTGTCCTAGCAGTGCACTTCAGACCTGCACTTAATGTTCCCCATTCCTTTCTAAGGTTGCAATTGATGTCATCCTCCTATTCATGAGAAACTGTCGGATAAGTTTACGGTCATCTTTGGCATTGGAAGGTCGTTTCCACCCTCTACCTGGCTGGTTTCTGGTCGTTTCCAGTGTCTCCTGCTTCACTTTATTCTTGTGTACTGCTGTCATAGAAAATTTGAACCTGGAAGCAACTTTTTTCTCAGTGTAGCCTTCTGCCAGCAGAACCACAATTAAATCAGTATTTAAAAATGCAGATTTATTAAAAAATATACAGTGGTCTCTTAATTATTTCCATGGCTTTGTATGTGCATGAGTGTGCATAAGCTGCTTGCTAACCCACCAGATGTGAAGATTGTAGAATGGGGAATTGTTTTTTTTTCTTTTTACTCTCCTTTGTGGTGTGCTGAGAGTGGCTTAATTCCCCGGTAATGCAGAAACTACTTTGAAGAATGTTGTACTGCAGCTCAGTGGTTTTTATTTGGAATCTACATTTTCACAGTGAGACTCAATTTTTCTGTTGTTTTTATGTCATCCAGAGTCTCATAATCATGAATGAAATTCTTTATGGATTCATGAATTGACTGAACGCCCTGCAAATCAGTCTATGCGCCTCCTGCCTTCTGCTGTCCTATGAATATGTGGTCATTAAAAAGGGACTGCACAGTGTTATGACAGGGTGTACCCTCATGTGATTTACTGTGGTTAAAAAATCATGGCCTGCCCATCATTTTGCTACTTCACTGAGAATTCTCTGTATGGGAACATAGCTGAAAACATTCAGAAGCCATGGAAGGAAACAGACTATTCTCACTTCTCCAGGCCTTGGTGATGATTACAGTTGCTGGCATGACTTTGTAGTACCTACAGACCTTCAACTCCAGATAAAATACAATTAAATGTGTAGCATACAGAATGAAGCAATAGGCTTTGCACTCATCGGACTTTTGAAATGTGACCGTAACAACAACAACAAATTTATTTTTGTATAGCGCATTATCACATTACATCGTCTCAAAGCGCTTTACAGCATCCCCGCCCAAAGCCCCCAGTGAGTAAGCCATAGGCGACAGTGGCAAGGAAAAACTCCCCAGAAGGAAGAAACCTTGGGAGGGACCAGACTCAAAGGGGGAGCCCATCCTCCAGGGGCCGGCAGGGATTATGGTAATCCTACCATAATCTTAAAAGGGCTCCCTAGCCCATTCTGCATCAGTTAGCTCGAATGCAAGAGTTTTCCCTGAGTTCTCTAGTTTCATCCCACTGAAATGCCAGTCAGGTCAAATGATTTTGTTTGAGTGCCCAGTCTAAGCCATGTGTTATTGTACTATATATATTGTACATTATATAATATATTATACTGTTCAATAACTTATTCAGCATGTATACGTAAATTATTTACACTGATTATAATTAAAATCTCTGTGCTCTCATGTGTTACAGGAAAATCCCATCAAAATTCAGTCATTTCATGTTGGTGTCGCAAACTGCAATATGAATCTATACAAAACCGCTTTTTTCATATATAGTAGAAACAGTTTTATGTGGAACTGCCTCAGTGGCATTATTAATGTGCTACGCATGTGACTGTGTATATGACTGTATGTATCACTACATATCTGCAAAGTGTATATTTGGATGCATCACACGGAATGTTACAGGTACAAATGCAACATGAAATTGTACAGATATTTGCTGAGTGAAGTAGGAAGAATATGATTTCGTAAAAGAAGGTTAAAAGTGGACTAAAATTAATAACATTAATAAACCAGATTAATTTTCTTAGATTAACTGAAATACATTTACCATTTTAGTGTCTACTGTGGAAGAAAAAATATAGATCAACCTCTCTATTTACTCGAGTTAAACCACTTAGAATGAATCTCCGGACCTCTCAGTTTGTTGAGCAAAGTTATCTCTTTTATTCAAGCAATCCAGCCAAGCGCTCTCATCACGCTCTGGCACCAGGTACCCCGAGCACAAAGAGCAACCAGTTGATAAACCATAACACCCAATTCCATAATAGGACTTCTAAGTCGTGATTGGTCACAAAACACCAACAAAGCAAGCTCAGATGTATAACAAACACAATTCTCCTGCTCTATTGGTTCACCTTCGTGGCAGGGTACATCCACCCATTTTATGCAATTTTATGCAAATTCCTCGACTGCTAGACTTATACTTGAGATGTGGATATAGATATTGATTTACTGTAAATACATGGTTAACATACAATTCATGTGACAGCTACTTATACATTTGTACTACTGCGTAACATACTGCGTATGGCCTACTGCGACTGCTTTATAACTACAGCTCTCTGTGCACCAGGTGGGGGCGCTTCCACTCCCTCCCTGCAGGTGGCTTCTCCCCCCCCCTTCTCCACTGCCCGTCTCTCTTCAGCGTCTGGGGAACTATCCGTCTCATCATGAGGCGAGGGCACACAGTATTCAAAACAATCCCTTCTTGCCCAAGACATAACAGACCCAATATGTCTTCCCACCCGGGCCGACCGATGTCCAATTTTCTTTCCAAATCTACCATGAGACTTCAGTATCACAAACTGAAAATGTTGAGAAAGTATTCAACATTTAAAAAGAAATAATGCTGTAATATAAAAATGTTGTGTGAATATCATACATTCATATGCAAGCACTATATTCAATCCTATTGACTATGCTTATTGAAAAAAATACTTTTGAAAGGCAGAACTTGCAAGATTCCCTAAGAAAAATTCCACAATAAAAAATCCAAATACACCTCTAACCCTAGAGGGGTGAGGTAACAGTAATTCCCATTGCACTGCTATGGTACTGATAAAATATTTTTCAATTCAAATTTTCTATTGCAAGAATCAGGACAGTCAGAATGTGAAATAAAGCCATGTGACATGGGGGGAGGGGGCCCAGAGCATGTGGTTCACCTTGGGAATAGGGTTAGGGGGTCACGTATGGGGTCACCCACGAAACACAAGGGTTAATACAAGAACCTAAAACAGCCACTTTGGCAAGAAGTAAATATAATGATGGGCAGGCTGTCAGGGAAAACAGATCATTATGGCGACAGACAGGCTGGGAGTCAGTGTCTCAGCAGTTAGTCAAGATACTAAAAGAGGAACAAGTGCATTGAATTAATACTCTCAGTCACCTGAGTCACGCCTCCAACCCTCCAAATGATTAGTAATGATACTGGGGCTTTTTGAAGATTTGTTTACAGTTTTAGACAATCAGGTTACTGCTTACCCATAAGAGAAGAATACACTGAATACAAGAGTATCTATTTCAGTCAAATATTCTAATGAAGCTACAGGGTTAAAACAACATGGATCTGGTATTATACCGAAAGTAATCATTTACTTACTGTCTGTCTGTCTGTCTGTCTGTCTGTCTGTCTGCCTGCCTGCCTGTCTGTCTGTCTGTCTAGTTCGTGAGTTAGTTAGTTCCTGGTCCCCTCAGCGAATAGTTACGTATTTCTCCTTGTACTGAACAGGACTTACATTCAGTACTATTATAACTTTACATTTTATGTCGCAATATACGATTTCCATTAGTCAGCCCTCAGAAATAACAGGGCGCAAGTCAGGGATCCCCAATCCCACGACTTCAATAAAAACGTCATGAGGTACGCCCATAAATCTGAGTGATACAAAGTAACAGAGAGACTGTTTCCAGCCGCACTCAGTTTCCAATCTTGAGCATACTGTAAGCAATGCGACATGGACATTGACGGTTCTCTACGGAGCATGAAGACCATATGCGTGGAACCCTTTGGAATTAAATGTATTTGTTGTGTTAACTAGCAAAAGCAAATGCAAACAAATGGAAACCCTTGCGAAGTCTGAGCTGATCATGTTATATTCTAGACCAGGGGTGGCCAAACTTATCCGTAAAGGGCCGGTGTGTATGCAGGTTTTTCGGATAACCTGCAGGTCAGCTGTTCAAACCCAGGCGTGAGGACTCTTCAGCCAATCAGTCCTCTAATTAGTAATCTAATTAGGGAGTTGCAGCGAAAACCCGTATACACACCGGCCCTTTGTGGATAAGATTGGCCACCCCTGTTCTAGACTAAGGTGCGGATCTACGGGGTGGCAGATGGGGACCTCTTCCCCTGAAGAATCCAAGAAATCATTATTATGGAATCGAAATCAATATAATTCATAACAGCTATCCTGACTTAAAGCACGTCAAATATAATCTCCCAAGCTCGAAGTACCATGTATACGCTACCCCTCCAGTACATGTTGGTTTGTTCCCCTTTCACCCAGTCTCCCCTGGCTCTCCTTCCCACGCCACGAGGCGCATAATAAGCTTTGAACTTACAGTAATACAACTGTTTGATAAAATTTTACTACTTTCTAATTATTTAAACATACTTTACACGAATCAACAACGTATGATGTCGTTTCTCTGTATCTTTGTGGTAAGCCTGGGCAATATCTAAAAAAATAATACGCGATGTTTTAATTTTAAAATATCGGGATAGACAATGATATTGAGTCGTCAGGGATTGCTGATGTTTGTTTTTTTAATAAAAGCAGCGTATGTGTTTTTGCGTTTTTGTAATTATTAAATTGTGGGGACCCATGATTTCTCAACTATGTGATTAAAAACCTGTAACCTAACATTTTTTCTATTACTTATGGTTAAGGTTAGACATGGGTAGGGGTTAAGGTTGTTACAGCTGGGTTTAGGATTATATCTCGATCACTTATATACAATAAACTGCTGATTGTTGCACTGACGCTGGACTTTGTAATCGCTGATCGTATTTGCGTTAGGCCTAAGTGTCTCATGGGCCTGCGTATATACCTGCGCATCTGAAAATGTTTCCGTGTTGCATCCCCTAATACCGCCATGCAAAATTTTCTGAATCCGCACCTGATTGTAATACATAAAATGGTGTTTGATTCACGCAGTTTTGCAATCCGGGATAAAAACAAAGAAATACAAAGACGGCTCCTAAGAGCTGTGAACAGTTAATGCACCTGAACAGCGTGGGGTGCAGGGGGACCACATTCAATGACACAGACGGGGGCCTATATGTTACTGATGTATCACTACGTAATATTTACTGGGACAAACACCGCCCACCACCACGCATGTACGTCCACAATGAACACGGACACATCAACCTACGCGTACCTACCCTCTGATCCGACGACGACGTGCAGAATATAAATATAAATGTTGGCCTACCTAATGTAGCCGGGCAAAAACCACCCCATCCATTACAGACCAGAAGGATATCCATTAATTAAAGGTCGTCCTATCGCAAGTAGTATCGTTTGCCTCCACTAAAAATATCGATTTAAAAAAATGGATATAATGTGGGCTTTTAAATTAAGTTTCTATCAGTTTGCATGGAATTCTTTGTAGGTATACAGATAATCGTGACTCGTCATCAGCAAAACTCCCCCCCCCACCCCACCCGCATTCCATGTAACAGCGAAATTTCCCAGGGAGCCAAAAAGGTTTTGAGTCAAGTAAACATATAGACATAAGCGGTCTTTGTGTCCTGTAGGATAGAGACCTATAATTAGATACGTGGTATTAGAAAGTGAAAATGGTCGATGACGAAAGAAAACATGAGGAAATACACTGATTACGTAAGGTGGTTTTAATAAAGTCTAAGGTAATGCATTCGACTCGTGATTCGTAACAATTTCGAAAATGTGGACACAGAGGACACCGAAAATATATTGATTCCCTGAGAATTGCTTCATTGACTCGCTTTAGAATGGAAATTCCGGAAAAAGAGACGACAGAAAATGATTTGGCCAAATGTGTACCAAGAACGTATGCAGGCTGAACGACTCCGCCAGACACATGCAAGCTGTATTTTGTAAGATTTTATATTTCACATAAAACGTGACTATCCAAAAGTTACAAAATCTAACTTTTTAAGCGTTGAACTGTTTTGGGGAATAAATTACTATCAATATTGAATGCGCGTTTGTTCTGTGGCCACTTTGAGGTTTAAGCATCAGTTTGTCAATAGTGTTACGTTCTAGTCCCATAACGAGCAATTGTACAGTAGCCTACCCATTATAAAGAAGGGAATATACCGTTTATGAACAATTCAAGTCATTGTGAATGAGCATTTATTTCTGACTCCTGTCCAAAACGTAACATTCTAAGAGCTTACTTGGTTGTGGTAGTGTGGGTAGGACTGTAATCATAAGTGTGCTGGTTCAAATCCCATAGCTGGCTGGTTTATGTCACCCAATGGCGTATGAGACAGTTATATGGTTTTTTTGGGGGGGGAACAATTTGATAATTTAAATCCTACGGTCTATGTATGTATTTATTGGGGGTGATGAATAAAATCCTAATAAAATACTGGGGGGAACAGCCCCCTGCCCCGATTCCTATATATACCTCACCGTTGAGTTGTACAGATTTCCAGCAAGTCCCATTAACCCGAAATTCTCCAGGGATAATTAAAAACGTCCGCTTAATGAATGTATGTAAGGTAAATATGAAACCACTGCCGGGTTTTTCATGCGCTTTCATTTTCCATGCTTACAAATTTCCGCCCATTTGTAAATTTGTAAAAACCAAAGCCTTTATAAAAAGGCAACAGCATCTGCGGCTATAATTATAGATGGTTTACTTCGTCGCATGTCCTTATTTTTAAGATCTACAATGAATCTTACAGCAGGTTTGCTTTTATATGTCTTGGTCATTTTCCCTGCAGTCCATTCAAGATGTATGGCTGGAAATGAACCGAATCACTACATCACTCGAAGTCTTCATTTCTTGAAGTCCATGGTAAGACCTTTTATTTTTACTGTTAATGTCATAATTAAAATTATTGAAAAGATAATCATATTTCACAACGTTACTAACCATTTCTGCTGTGCAAATTAACAGGGACCGAGACTGCCGTCAGAGTGCTCTGCTGAGGCGATGAGCATACGGATCAAAAAACGCCCGAAGAACGTAGACCAGGTAAGAAATAGAATAACAGTTCAATTAATTTATTACCGTGATGCGATTGCATTTTGTACGGGATTAAATTAGCACCCCACCCCCCAGTCATGTAAAATTACATTGTAATTTGGGTCCCTCGCCTTGGAGGTGATGCAGTCTTATCGCTGACTTCTTTTAATTATTTATCATAATCTAAATTATTAAGTTCAACAAAGGGATTTTAATAAACACAAGTACTTTATTTTAACTTCTGTAAAAAACAATACGCAAATAAAGCAACGCAATAAAAACATAACATTTGTGAAATAAAATAAAGAATAATGACAGAATGTAATGTAATAGAAATAAATATATTAAAATAAATAATAATTAAAAATTTTTTATGCAAAATAAAAGGTGTAAATGGTCAGAATTTTGAGGGAAATCTGCGCTGCCTGTCAGGATCAGTACCCATCCGGTCCTGTCCCGTCCGCTCCTCTCCCCGTTTGGCCAGCAGTTCTTGCAGTTCATGCCATTTGGGGTTATGTACCTAGTGCGTTTGCCAGCTCCTTGGGCTGCTGCGTGGCTCAGTGTGTGGCTAAGAAGCAGCCATCCCATCCATCGTGAACCAAACATAATGTGATAGTTTGGGTTGTTCCCCCCTGGTTTCTTATATTGAAATATAGACTTTTGCTTTTGTGTCCTTCTTAATGGTTTCCCTACCTGTGTCTTGTTCAGTTATGTTTTGTTTTACTTGTGTTCCAAGTCTCTCCTAGTGTCAGAAACCCTAGGTATTTATTAATGTTTCCAAGACTCTAGTGCCTGTTGATTGTAAATGTACCCCACCTGTTCCTTGTGGCCCTGAGTCCTCAGTGACTGGTTAATTGGTTATGGTTCTCACCTGTCCCTCATCTAGTCTTGTTATCAAGTGTATGTAAGTGCCTGACTTTGGTCTGTTCCTCAGTTGGTTATTGTGGTTGTTGCTGTGTTTGATCTGTTTGTTTGGTCGGTCTTGTGGGTTTCCAGATCCTGCTGGTACTTAGTCTTCTCTTGTGTTTAGTTTATCCTTTTCTCTGTTGTGTTTGCCGTGCCTTGTTTTTGACCCCATGTGGTTCTTTTGTTTTCTAGTCATGTTTTTCGTAAAAAACTCGCCCTTGTGGAGCTGCAGATTGGTTGTCCATCTGTTCCCATGCTCTACCATAACAGGATGACCGAATAAGGAACCGAACAATACCATATTCCATACATTGAACTTGGTTATCATCGTGGGATCTTTCTGTTCCGTTCCATTTTTGTGGTGCTGCTTACGAACTTCAGTGGTGCACTGAGAATGAGAAAGAAAACACACATGATATTTAGTTATCTAACAAGGTAGATTTAGATGGATATGCATTATAACATTTGTTAGCTGAGTCTGAATGCCATGTAAACTTAAGTTGTTAAAATAATTAGCCTATAGTGCAATGGCACTAACAGGCATAGGTAATTGTCTGTTATAAATGAACAAAACTAGTTAGCAAGATGGCTAACGTACTAAAGTTTCTTAACATCAAGTAGCCTATTTAATTGAGTGAACAATGCAGTTACCACTTTATCAAAGTTTGGCTTCCAGATATGTAAATTCTCTGTGATTTATAAAAAAAAAAATCACAATTACCATCCATCCATCTATCCATTTACCCACCCATTCATTTTCTGTACCAATTACATTTACTAATTTAGAAATGATTGTAAGGTTTGTAAGGTAAAGGACTGTTGTGAAATAATAATGATAATATAGACTTTTAGCAGCATCTTATTTAGAGAACATGTTGGCTGCCGTCTAGGCGTCAGTGGCTTTTGAGGGATTTTTAGCTTGCCTTTAATTTTTTCACCATGTCATAATTCAGACATACCATGCTTAAACATTTATTGATGCATTATGGGTATAATTCTGTTAGTAATAAATATAGTAATCAGGGGTGCAGGACAGATTTTTGAAGTGGGGGGAGGTCTCAACTTTTATGAGGCATTTGGTGTGATTTGGGCTAATGGTTTATTACAATACACAGTGATTTACACGGACCTACAGACATACAATGTTACTTTTTGTCTGGGATGGAGTTGCTAATCACCCACAAATAGCCTGTTGGACAATAGCATAAACAACAGATAGCCTTCTGTATAATGTGTTGCAAGTCACTGAACCCCAGTATACTATAATGTTACATTTTATGTGAGGACACATTCTTGATTTATTGCTTTATTCTAACAACCATAATTTCACGTTAGGTTGAACTTAGATTAAGCAGTTATCTTTATTATAGTAACATAAATTAGTCTATCAGAGATATGGAAGAGATTCTGTGAACAACTGTATCCAACACAGGCTTGGTATAGATTAAGCCTATATAAAATGTATGTGTACTTATATTGGTTGCTATTTGTAAATCCAAATCCTTTATAAAAAGGCAACAGCATCCACCGCTATAGTTATGGATGGTTTACTTAGTAGCGTATGTCCTCATTTTTAAGATCTACGATGAACACTGTGTTAGATCTTTGTGTTTTCCAGATAGTTTTTTTTCTGTATTGCATAACACTTTGGTCTGTATGACCAAAACTGCTTCGGGCACAACTTAGGCAGATCAGTTCTCAACTCGTTCAGGACCCAAAACCCGCCGCGGCGGATTACAAACAGAATGCGCAAAGTCACAAATGCGGCAAGTATAGATGGGTTTTGAATAAAATGTTTTAGAAAGTGACATCGGTGTTTGAGTTATTTATCCTTCGTTAAATCGGTAGGTCATCGTGGAAGTGGAAAATTTTAAAACCATGTATAGGTTAAAAAGAATGCGTGTTTTTTTACAATTATCTACAAACGGAGATAAAAGGAGACAATGGCAATGCATGCGTATAGGCACGCGGATGCGCCCGCATGTGAGGGGACTCCTACCTCCAGCAACCACATGCTGTCAGTAGTTTGTGATAGTGGAGACATTTTGAGGAGTTCAGGTATCACAGGATCCAACCCTATTTAGGGATGCTGCTTATCGAACTTTTGTTTTCTTTTTCTGTCAAAAGTGGGGAGACATTTGAAGGTCCCAATATAAGTGGAGGGGACGTGTTCCCCCATCCTACCCGATAGTAATAATAGAAGGGTCACAGAATGTTGATCATATTGATGATTTTTCATTTGCTGCTGCATGATCATTTGTTCCTGTTTTAGTTATTATTAACTAAAGATCCATTGGTTTCAGACATTCGAACAAGCTATCAGACTATCAAGTGAACTCTTCTCCGAAGATTTGCATTTGGTGAAATGGAAGCAGTCCAGTCTGGAAAATCTCCAGCAACTCCTTGTTCGCCAGAAAGTCAACTATTCGCGTTGTGTAAGTTTCATGAAATACATGCTTGTCACATTAACATTTGATTTGCTCACACTTTATGTTAAAAGGAAAGGCTCACAATAAAACCATAGCACTTTAAACTGTAGTGACAAATAAAATAATGATATATCTGTAATCCCGAAACAGAGGTTCAGGTATTCATACGACTGCTCTCTATTTCAGCCGAAGAACTCAACCCCCAAAAAAACAAAGACGAAGAAAATGGAAGATTACTTCAAAGACCTGAGAGACTTTTTATCAAAAGAAGTAAGAAAAGCGTTTCAGTGCATATGAGTCAGTACATACATTAATGGTAGATTTACAGTACATCTTATCCCTGCATCTGACACATAAATGTTTTATATACCTTTTATATGACTAAAATTGCAAAAGGAAACAAGAAACTGATCACACCAATAGTAATGTGGTTGTGTGTGAGGCCTGTATTTTTAATGCATCACTCTTTTGCAGAATCACAGCCTTTGTGCATGGGAAATTGTAAGAGCTGAGATGGAGAGCCTCTTTGAAACATTGAGGAATTCTCAATTTATTGTCAACATGAAGAATCGGAGAAAAGACTGAAGACAATGCTATCTATATTTAGATATTATATATCATTGAATTGTATAAATTCAGTTATAAGCTATATTATTTATTCTCGTTATTTATTAGGCCAATATCTATTTTTATTTGCACTCCTGTAATATTGTAATAATATTGTAATAAAAGCTGACATTACATCAGACAGGTCAATGAAGTTTGTCATATGGTGTTTTTTGTGTGTTTTCTTAGCCTTGAAGGGATAGCCTATGTAATGTCTATGTGGAGTCTATACTTTCAGTTAGATAAAAAGTTCTCTTTGTAATTACATAGTCAATAATTCTTTCTGAAGCAAACATTCACATTTCAGTCTAGATGCAAAAACATGGGACAATTCGAGTCCCGTTTCTATTGAAAACATACACAGCATTTTACTTTTCAACTCGGGACAATCCTGCAAAATATACGACAGGTGGTAGCTCTTAAAATCTTATTAAACAAGGTTGTCACTTTACTACCATCCATCCATCCATCTATTCATCCATCCATCTTCTATACCTGCTTGTCCTATTCGGGGTCACTGGGACCCTGTTTGTAATTATATTGATAATTATTTCAGATTTGTGTCCAGGCATCTGAATTCTCACGTGTTAAATGCATAGTCAAGCATAAACAGTTCTAAAAATATTTCATTCAAAAATGTATACATTCACAATGCAGTACAAACTTCACTTAATTATTAGTGTAACACTGCATGTAGTGCAGCGGTTGTAGGAGCCAATCCAAGGGACCTTCAGTTCTTGCTTCATTAGGGTTGAAAGCAGTGTGAGAACATACCTCCATGTCAGGAACATTGCCCCAGCCATGGCTCACAGAGAGAAAAATTTAGGGGCAATGGAGGGTTTACGCATTCAGAACCTTGCTAATTATGGAGTGAGTGATACAGAGCCAGTAAATTGTGTAGGACAGAGGTTCCCAACCTCTAACATATACACCAGGATGTGGTTTTGTGGCTGGGTTGGTTAATTAACTATGTAAGCTGTATCATTTCAAGCCACACCTTTTTTTTTAACTATCCCTTAATATTCACGTGTTCTGATTTCATCCGAAAGGTAAAATAAAGAAAAAAAAGTAGCAAGTGGCAACAGTAAAAACACCTGGGGGGGAGGACTCCAGAATTTTTGGTACTAGCCAACTAGTCTAATTCAGCAAAAATAACAAATGTAGTAAACAAATGTTTTCAAAGCCCTCAAATGTTTTCAAGCCCTCAAAGTAATTGTCAAGCATAAAGAGCCACCAAAAGCCACCACATCTTACAATAATTACCTCCTAATCTCTCTTTGAATTTCCGAAACATCAACAACTACTAGACCGTGATCTCGTCGAAACTTATTTACTTTTGATGTCAGTTATCATATTGGTTGTGAAATGCTAATGAGACTAATGGAATTTTTTGAATAGATGACAAAAAAGGCAGAGACTCATCTGTAGCGCTGACATAGAACTGTCCTTGATTTTTGTTCATTAAGATCAAATACAAATCTCAGGAAGCACAGGAGGGTAAGCAGGGGGGCACCCTGGACAGGATGCCAGTGCATCACAGGGCACAAGGCAGGGGGGCACCCTGGACAGGATGCCAGTGCATCACAGGGCACAAGGCAGGGGGGCACCCTGGACAGGATGCCAGTGCATCACAGGGCACAAGGCAGGGGGGCACCCTGGACAGGATGCCAACTGCATCACAGGGCACAGGGCAGGGGGGCACCCTGGACAGGATGCCAGTGCATCACAGGGCACAAGTCAGGGGGGCACCCTGGACAGGATGCCAGTGCATCACAGGGCACAGGGCAGGGGGGTCGCCCTGGACAGGATGCCAGTGCATCACAGGGCACAAGGCAGGGGGGCACCCTGGACAGGATGCCAGTGCATCACAGGGCACAGGGCAGGGGGGCGCCCTGGACAGGATGCCAGTGCATCACAGGGCACAGGGCAGGGGGGACCCTGGACAGGATGCCAGTGCATCACAGGGCACAGGGCAGGGGGGCACCCTGGACAGGATGCCAGTGCAACACAGGGCACAAGTCAGGGGGGCACCCTGGACAGGATGCCAGTGCATCACAGGGCACAGGGCAAGGGGGCACCCTGGACAGGATGCCAGTGCATCACAGGGCACAAGGCAGGGGGGCACCCTGGACAGGATGCCAGTGCATCACAGGGCACAAGGCAGGGGGGCACCCTGAACAGGATGCCAGTGCATCACAGGGCACAGGGCAGGGGGGCGCCCTGGACAGGATGCCAGTGCATCACAGGGCACAGGGCAAGGGGGCACCCTGGACAGGATGCCAGTGCATCACAGGGCACAAGTCAGGGGGGCACCCTGGACAGGATGCCAGTGCATCACAGGGCACAGGGCAAGGGGGCACCCTGGACAGGATGCCAGTGCATCACAGGGCACAAGGCAGGGGGGCACCCTGGACAGGATGCCAGTGCATCACAGGGCACAGGGCAGGGGGGCGCCCTGGACAGGATGCCAGTGCATCACAGGGCACAGGGCAGGGGGGCACCCTGGACAGGATGCCAGTGCATCACAGGGCACAGGGCAGGGGGGCGCCCTGGACAGGATGCCAGTGCATCACAGGGCACAGGGCAGGGGGGCACCCTGGACAGGATGCCAGTGCATCACAGGGCACAGGGCAGGGGGGCGCCCTGGACAGGATGCCAGTGCATCACAGGGCACAGGGCAGGGGGGCACCCTGGACAGGATGCCAGTGCATCGCAGGGCACAAGGCAGGGGGGCACCCTGGACAGGATGTCAGTGCATCACAGGGCACAGGGCAGGGGGGTGTCCCTGGACAGGATGCCAGTGCTTCACAGGGCACAAGGCAGGGGGGCACCCTGGACAGGATGTCAGTGCATCACAGGGCACAGGGCAGGGGGGACCCTGGACAGGATGCCAGTGCATCACAGGGCACAGGGCAGGGGGGCACCCTGGACAGGATGCCAGTGCATCACAGGGCACAGGGCAGGGGGGCACCCTGGACAGGATGCCAGTGCATCACAGGGCACAGGGCAAGGGGGCACCCTGGACAGGATGCCAGTGCATCACAGGGCACAAGGCAGGGGGGCACCCTGGACAGGATGCCAGTGCATCACAGGGCACAAGGCAGGGGGGCACCCTGAACAGGATGCCAGTGCATCACAGGGCACAGGGCAGGGGGGCGCCCTGGACAGGATGCCAGTGCATCACAGGGCACAGGGCAAGGGGGCACCCTGGACAGGATGCCAGTGCATCACAGGGCACAAGTCAGGGGGGCACCCTGGACAGGATGCCAGTGCATCACAGGGCACAGGGCAAGGGGGCACCCTGGACAGGATGCCAGTGCATCACAGGGCACAAGGCAGGGGGGCACCCTGGACAGGATGCCAGTGCATCACAGGGCACAGGGCAGGGGGGCGCCCTGGACAGGATGCCAGTGCATCACAGGGCACAGGGCAGGGGGGCACCCTGGACAGGATGCCAGTGCATCACAGGGCACAGGGCAGGGGGGCGCCCTGGACAGGATGCCAGTGCATCACAGGGCACAGGGCAGGGGGGCACCCTGGACAGGATGCCAGTGCATCACAGGGCACAGGGCAGGGGGGCGCCCTGGACAGGATGCCAGTGCATCATAGGGCACAGGGCAGGGGGGCACCCTGGACAGGATGCCAGTGCATCGCAGGGCACAAGGCAGGGGGGCACCCTGGACAGGATGTCAGTGCATCACAGGGCACAGGGCAGGGGGGTGTCCCTGGACAGGATGCCAGTGCTTCACAGGGCACAAGGCAGGGGGGCACCCTGGACAGGATGTCAGTGCATCACAGGGCACAGGGCAGGGGGGACCCTGGACAGGATGCCAGTGCATCACAGGGCACAGGGCAGGGGGGCACCCTGGACAGGATGCCAGTGCATCACAGGGCACAGGGCAGGGGGGCACCCTGGACAGGATGCCAGTGCATCACAGGGCACATCATGATGACATGCACACTTGACACCAAAAACTGAGCCAAAAATCATGAGGATGGGTGAGCCAGTAGAAAATCAGGGGGGCCGGTCCCATAACAACTCACTTGGTGACAAAATCACACAAGAAACTTTTTTGTATTAGTTTTTAAATGATCCATAGCATTACTAAGAGTGAATAAAGAGAATGAAAAATCTGTTTGCCTCTCAACGGCACTTTTCCTCCATTGATCTAACCAAGGGGATGCCCACGTAACACCTGGCTGTGGCAGATGGGTGGCCATTTCTTGAGGGTGGGACTGGACCATGTGGGGGATCGCCGGCCGGGATCCTGAGGAGTTTCGCCGTGTGGTAAGTGCGGCAACGCGCTGCATCAGCGCATACTGCCCAACCGGACCTGAGCTGAGCTGATCTAACCATGCATGCACATACCAGTCAGACAATCGTTTTATCATAGTGTATCACTCACTATGAACGCTAAATGCGTGGGCCTACAACCAGACACGCCCACCCATGCTGCCGTTGTGCCATGCCACCCATGCTGCCGTTGTGCCATGCCACCCATGCTGCCGTTGTGCCATGCCACCCATGCTGCCGTTGTGCCATGCCACCCATGTGGCGGTTTGCTATACATAGAGCCAGAGGTCATATGTAATTACATTCATGCAGCCTAATACTGCTGGTACTGTATGAAGAAGCATGAACTGGATGTTAATTAAAAGAGATTAAAAGAGGAACATAATGGTGAAGAAAATGAAAAACATTGAGAAACTTCATTTAATTAATCCGACTAGAAAATCAGATCCTAGATATAAAATAGCAACGAGAAATTTGGGACAGGCTACATAAGGGAAGACTGTGGAAAACAGCACGCATTTCTGACTGCTGTCAGTTCAAGTGGCCAGCTTTTTAGATACAATGAACTATAGACTATGGCAAACATTTGAAGAGGAAAACAATCTTGGGAGATGCATGAAATAATTTGCCTGGAAAATCCACTTTCAAAGAGAAACCAAAAAATGAAAGTCATGACTACAGGGGGAAATACAGATAAGTCAACAACACGAGAAAAAAACCAAAGGCCAAATAAATGCTCTAAAATGTATCCATGCTATTTCTCAGATAAAACTTTATTCTGAGTCGACAACGGAACAACAAAACGGGTTAGCCAGGCAATATGGCTAATTTTTTTCAACACCTTATCACCTTGTAAGGCAGGAAATGATTTACACGTAACGTGAGATCTGTAGCTTACAATAAAACCGACACTTCAGTAATTCACACAAGAATGACACAGGATCCTGCAGCAGAACAGCGATAACAGACCTTGACTATTCGTTACACATGTAAGAAGCATCAATATCACCCATAATGAGACACTATTCTACACTTCCTTAACATCCCCTGCAAACTGGCTTATTAAATACTTAAATGGAAAAAGAAGCAAAAAACAAACACCCAAATGAGGGTATCGGTAGTTTTCACTAGATTCAAACACCTGTGTAATATTCACAGAAAAACTTAATTGTCCAGTAAGGACGTAACTTTTAAGCATTCATGCTAGCGTGCCTAATAAGATGTTACATATACAACTGGACTGGCATCTCCTTTTTGTTGGCACCTTGCCTGCTCCCGATAACTCTCTTCCCTTGGGTTTGAAAGTATTTTGATTAGATTACCGTCGCTGAGGGAACGATTCGATGCATTGAAGATCTTTGATTTGAGGTAATTAATCGATTATTTGAATACTAATAAAGTAGAAAAATATAAAAACGTTAATTAATAAAAACAGTTATTATATATTAGTTATTATTAAACGGGGACAACACGCCGGTTGAAGGCGTGCTGAAGGCTAACATTACTTTTTACATAGCTACCTCAGGGTCCTGACCATTACTACGGTAGCGTAATAACGGTACAACACAGAGCTCACACTCTTTATTTGTGCGCAGGCAGCGCCACCGAACTTCCCCCGCAAATTCATCGGAAACAACGACAACACGTTACCGCCCCCTGCTGACGCGATGCGCTGTCACAGTAACAAATTACTACAGGTAGCTTGCAATGCCTTTGCTACAAAACAGAGGCGTTTCCCAAATTATTGAGGCACAAAGAGTATCTTAAGTATTAGAGAGAGCGTTCTACACTACTAACAGGGGTGAGTTTTCCAAAAGCGGGATAGAGCAAATAAACCAAGTAGCGTTTCCCTTATGAATATTACTAAATCTTCCCATGCTATCCGTTTCAGACATGGAGTGGTCTTCTCGTAGGGATGGACGATACGGCCAAACATTTTATCACAGCAATTTTCACAATATACGCTACCAGTCAAAAGTTTTTGCACGCCACAGGTTTTTACCACTTTTCCATTTATTTCATAAACTGCCGAATTTTTATTGTTGTTAAGCATTGGAAAGTTTGAGCGAACAATTATAGATGAAAATATAAGTCAAATAAAACGAGTCCTTTATAACATGGAAAGAGTATGTAACTGCATGTCTGACATCCTATTGATTGGTTGTGTGGTGATGGTATAGTCCAATTCTAGACTATCCATTAACTTTAAATGAACTAGTTAACTGTTTAATCCTATGGAACAGCAGTATTAAGTCCCTTGTAGAAAGAAGGCCTCAAATTTTCTCTCCTATTATAACTGCAGGAGGAAGTTACTTTGATGAATGAAAGATATGACATTTTCTTGCTAATGAAGGTACTCAAATGGTGAACATGCTGTAAATTTATTTAGCAAAGAATATTGAGTATATGTGTGAAGGCATAGCACATACTATTGCCATGTTTATTATGCATTATGAATGAACTATGAAGCTCTCATCTATAATGCACTATGAATACTTTCATAAAACATTATAACGGTCAAGATAAGCCATTATAATGCATTATGAAGGTATTTATAGTGTGACAAGCTGCAGAACAGCAGCTCCAAAAGATGGCAGCGGTGGGAGTCATCAAAGCGTTCGACAGCCCGTGGGCAGCTCCAACAGTCATCACCAAGAAAGACAGCTTGTGGTCTTTCTGCATCGACTATCGATGGCTGAACGTGGTGACGAGGAAGGACTCCCATCCGCTGCCACACAACTGGCGATCCTCATTGCTGAGCACCAGCGCAACTGGGACGCCCCCCTTCTCCTGGTCCTGTGGGCTAATCACACAGTGGTACAGGAGAGCACCAGCTTTACCCCCTGTGAGCCGTGAGCTGTGTGCCCTGGTAGAGCTGGTGTTCTGTGTGCCTGCTGAGCCTGAGCGGCCGGTGATATTGGGGGTGGACTATCTGTTCATGAGCTGAATGCAGGATACAGCCATGGCCAGACAGAAGATGATGTATGATATCCTCTGTCAGGCCTCCCAGCCTGGGGACTCTTTGGCTGTACAGAAGGGACAGGCACCCAAGCTAGACAGCCACTGGAGGGGCCCCATAGGGGCCAGATTTCCCAGATGAGATACAGGGTGCAGATGTCAAAGCAGTGCAGGACTGCCATCCAGTGCATTACTGTGCAGTCCAGTAATATCATGTGTCGGGTTAATTTTTGGAAACAGTGGTGTGCGTGTGCCCAGCGTGTGTGATGTGGGTAGTGGGGGCGACTCGCACAGTGGGTAGTGTTTGCGTGTTGTTAGGAGTGAATGGTACAGGTGCAGTAAATGCCACCTTGTGGCTGAGTAAACCACAGTGCTGAAGTGCTTTGAACAATTAAAACAATTAAAGCAGCATGAGCTGTATGCAGCTATTCTTGTCTACAGCATCGTCTTTGAATCAGCAACCCAAGGTAATGTTGGGGAATGGGGCATTTAATGTCTTAATCTAAGTCCGTTGTTCCTCTGTTTTTTTGGTAAGAGGATTTCTCAGTCACCCGGGCCTTGATCGTCACTTTGTAGAATTTGATGTATTATTCACACATCAATTGTTGGACCTTTTGTTGTATTACTAATTCTTGGACATTTTTTAATACGAACTTGAATGAACAGTGGGTGTGTCACTGTGGCGTAAATAAATGAATATTGATTCTGGTAAAGCATATTTCCGCTTACAGTTTGGTGTTAAATTCGACTTTCAGTGGTCTTAAAAAGGTCTTTAAAAATCTTAAATTTCACATCAGGATTTCTGCAGACACCCTGGAGAGTGAATTAAGCCGGTTAAACACGCAGAGCGCGAGGAGGAAACATATACCTAACTAAGATTGATATGCATTAGACACAATCATTTTATCATATGGATCAGTAATTTTTATATTATGTTTAGTCAGGGACGGATTATGGGTTGTGTGGGCCCCTGGGCAAAACGTTCGCGAGGGCCCCCCCCCCCACCACCAGCACCACCACCACAACCACCACAATTCAAGGGCCCTTGGCAGCCAAACGCCCTCCCTCCATGTTTCCATCAGAGGCCCTATAGGGTCAGGGGCCCTTGTAGGCAGAGGATCAAAGAATGTAGGCCCTCTAAAATAGACAAACGAAAATACATTGTTGATAAGCGTTGCAAATTGTTTTGGGCTAGGGGCCCCACGGGCCCCCTGCACCCCAAGGGCCCCTGGGCAGCGGCCCCGCTGGCCCGGTCCGTAATCTGTTCCTGTGTTTAGTTGTGAAACTGTACCCATAGCGATGCTACGTCTTACATGGCATCCTTTCACGCTGTGTTGCATGTGTGCCCATTGCGATGTTACGTCTTACATGGCATCCTTTCACGCTGTGTTACATGTGTGCCCATAGCGATGTCACCATGCCCCCTCGCCCAGCTGTTGAATTATTTGAGTACATATTGTTTTACAGCATATTGCTCATTTCACTGACGTGCAATCCGAACAGTGGGGGCCACTTGCGGTATAAGCTGACAACATTGATCAGTGACAGCAAAGAGTGGTTCAGATAAACATCACGAAAGTATCTCTTTACTTCACTATAGTGATGTTTCGGAGAACACCTCGGAACGTTAAGGTATAAAGTTAAAGTAGAACTTACGAATGACAGAGCACCCTAATTTGTTATTGGTGCTTGCTAGAATGGCACTGATTTGAGAAGAGCAACCTTCTTAAAAACATTAAAAACGTTTTTATTGATATGACCTCCTGCTGCAGCGGTAAGGGTGAACTTAAAACTTACGGGGTACCTTGAAACTGCAACATCACGATTACATCATCGGCCAAACAGCTGAACGATACGTCACAGGTTGAAGAATGTTGGCACCTCCTTGTGCACTGAACTGTGGGTGCATCTGCTTGCCAGCAGAGGGAGAAATGTGTCAATTAAGCAGCAATTTTCGTGTTAATTCCCAAGTTAAGGTTATAGGCCGCTCTGTATCTATGTGCGATGTTACTGTGAGTTGTATGTCCCACTGAAGGTTGCAAGCTCAGAGTAGAAAAATAGCTTTAATTTTATAGCCAAATGGAATAATTATTCTATGAATCTATCTAATGTTTTGTCTAATTCAATAAATAGGTTTAGAACATTGGCGCTAACAATGGCAAAATTATTTGAAAGCGCATGATCATGACCATTTAAAACGGGGAAAATTAGTATTGAACGTGTCAACATTTTTCTCAGTAAATATATTTCTAATGGGGCTATTGACATGAAATTTACACCAGATGTAGGTAACAACTCTAGTAATCCACAAATACAAAGAAATCAAAACAAATAAGTCCATAAATTAATTTATGTGTAATAAAGTGAAACGACTCAAGTATTGAACAGGCTTATTGAAATTTATTTAAAAGCCTTTGTTGGTAATGACAGCTTCAAGACACCCTCCTTAATCGATGCCTCCTCCTGCAAGTTGCATGCAGTACATTAGTTAAGCAGGACCTACCTCTCCTAAATCCATGCTGGCTATCCCTCATTTCATCTTCAGCACCCTGGTAGATGTCTCAGTACATGTCTCCATTCGTCCTTCCTTCGCTTATATGAAGTATGCCAGTACCAGTATTTCATTGGCTTGTCCAAATGTTGTGCAGCAAACCTTGAATGAGCTTCAGCATGCTTCAGCATCCTCAGCAGTGGAGTCTTGCACGGTGAGCGTGCATAGAGGCCATGGCGGTTGAGTGCATGACATTGTTTTCTTTGAAACAACTGTACCTGCTAATTCCAGGTCTTTCTGAAGTTCTCCGCGAGTGTCCCTTGGCTCTTGGACAACTCATCAGATTATTCTTTTGACTCCTCTGTCAGAAATCTTGTGAGGAGCACCTGGTCTTGGCAAGTTTATGGTGAAATGATGTTCTTTCCACTTTCGGATTATGGCCCTGACGGTGTGCTCACTGGAACATTCAGAAGTTCACAAATATGCCTGCAAGCAATGCCAAAAGTATGTTTTGCAACAATCAGGTTGAGAAGGTCTTGGGTGAGCTCTTTGCTTTCACGCATCATGAGATGCTTCTTGTGTGACACCTTGGTAATGAGAAACCTTTTTATAGGCCATCAATTAGGACTAAACCAGCTGATATTAATTTGCACTGATAGGGGACAGGATTGCGTTCTAAATGCTGACAGATTTCAGATGGTTTCCTGGCTTTCCGTGCCTTTACCTCCTTTTTCTTCATGTGTTCAATACTTATCCCCTGTGTCATTTTACTTTATTACACATAACATAATTTATGGACTTCTTTGTTCTGATTTCTTTGTATGTGTGGTTTGCATTGGGTTGTCACCGACATCTGGTGTAAATTTCATGTCAATAGCCTCATTAAAAATATATTTACTGAGAAAATTGTTGACACGTTCAATGCTTATTTTCCCCGCTGTATGACTAAAGCATAATCATCACTGATTAGTTGTATCTTTTGTTTTCCTATGTGTGCATCTTGGAGAAGTTTGCTATTGTGCTGACGTGCAGCCTGTTGCAGCAGCTCCCGTCACCGAAATTTCCCTTGGTGGGATTAATAAAGTTCACCTAATATAATGTAATCGAATTTTGCTAATATCTAAATGTCCTTTCCTATACCAATGCTGTGTCACTTCTGACTGCCAAACTGATAGAGAGCTAATGTGGCATTATTACAAGTTTATGTATGAATGTTATGAATGATTTTATGTATGTTGTGAATGATTGCATCAGTATTCGGACCTCATTGCACAAATGATGGTTCCTTCTTTATTTTCAGAAACATACTCATACCTACCTACAATAAGACACAAGAGAACCAGCACTCAGTTAACAATCTTGTGTGCGTGTGATCTGACCGACATCCCATAGCTACCCATCAGAACCCTTTACAATATAACGCCTTTCCCGAATAGTCACAATATAAACACATACTCATTATTCGAGAATTCAAGAAAATACACCTGATGGAAGGACTTTTACAGGAAAAGAGATGAATAAATTTAAATGCAGTTATCGAATCTATCGCAACGAATAAGAAGGTATTCTTGCGGTAGTGGTTGTTTGTTGTATTTGTATAAATCTGCAGTACAGCATTACGTCAAACCAATATAACAGAGACAGGATGAAGAAAGACAAATGAAACAAAGGTAGACTTAATAAAAGAGATACAAAGTAAACACGTACTTTTTTTTTTTTGAAGCAGTGCCCTTCAAAAACGGTGCTTCTTTTTTTACGCTGAGCGTTGAATATTCACGTATTTATGAATTCTACGAATCTAAGTGCTTGGTTTAGCATAGGTACAGCTGCTGAACAACAGTGCCGTGGAAGAAAACGAAACACGTTAAGAGAAACCGGCAGTAAAAATGCCGCAGGAAAATTCCAGTCTAATTAAATAAAAAACGAAACTCAGATTCCACGAGTACACATGAATTATACTTAGGTAAAATATCCAGTGTCATAAATTAATTACAATTTCACTGAACTTTCTTTTTCTTTTTAAAAAATATTTGTATGATAGACCGATCGTACAAATGAGTACAATACCAAAACTCCTAAAACAGCTAAACGTAGCCCAACTAAGCGTTTTTGTATGGAAACAATGACTGATAGACATTAGCCCACAAGCGTCTACAATCGACTGGGAAATGAAACGTGTTGTTTCGCGCATTTCGAAGTCTTTTTCAATTAAGAATTGCTTTTTACCCGGGCGGTGTGTGTTCGGGGGGAGTCAAACCCTATTGGGTGATATTATAAGCTAATATTATAATGTAAATCTTAGAATCACCCCTGATTACGCGCGCATTACATTCAAGGACTGAAGGGTTTTCGTCACATGTAAGGAATACAGTCAAACTATATAACCTGCAGTGAAATGAAATGTGGTCAACACCGCCAAAATAAAAATTATGACAACAAATAAAGACCAAAAAGAATATCATAATAAATTTGTAATTAACGTGGAACAGAACCTTATGCTCATTATGCTTGATTCTGGCTGATTTTAATATATTTTAATATAAAATATTAATAGCCTATATTGTAATATAATTAGCCTGCTCTGTAACATGTCGTTTATTTACATAACTTATTCACATAATTTATTTTTTGTTTTGCACTTTTTTGATTTATTTTTGCGAATACATTTAGATTTTTATAGTTTTTTTACTCTACGTGTTTTCCTGTCACATTATTTTGGCTTTTAACTAACTTTACAATTCATTAAAATGTAAATAATGGCATAATTATTACTGGAAATAGGCCTATCATATATTTTAGTTTATAAGATAATATATAATATATGTACTTCATCATTTTCGATTGTTGGATGAATTAACACAATGATATTTTCTATTTTTAACCTGTAATTCTTGTTTCTTCATGCTTTCTTTTTTATGACTCAACAAACCATATAACAAGTAATAAGCAGGAAACTAATTGAGATTAAATTAAAAAAGTTGCAAAGCAAAGACGTGGAATTGCTTCAAAATATCCCGAGTCATTACTGAATAAGATTTCATTGAATTTGCGCCACATAGGTTTCCATTTGTTGATATTTGTATGACATGCAAATTTGTATTAGGCCTGTACCAAAACCGCCCAAACGGATAAAGGTGTGGAAACAATGACGGTCTGCAAAAGCGTCTGCAAAAGACGTGAAAATGAAACTTAGGCTTATTTTTCCACGGATTCTTAATTCTGTCTAATAAAAAATGCATCCGTACCACCACATATAAATTACCGAAAATGCAATGATCCGTCCAGAACAGCGTAGGCCAACTGTGCGTTAAAAAGTTTGGATGCTGTTTACTTTAGAACATTATTGGCCTTTCAGTATCCAGTTTTAAAAGGACATTATTTTAATCCACAAATCATCTATAACAATGACACTTAAATCACTATATATTTCCTCTTGGGTTTTCTTTGTCTTTGGCCTTTCGCAGGTTTTGCCCATGCGCACAAAGTGCCACTTGCATGGGAAGCTGATAGAAAGGAGCCATACACTTTTGAGCAAAGCGGTGAGTTTAATGCCGTCCACTCCTGATGGGCGACCCAGCGTTGTTTGCTAACTGAGATTTGGCTTTCTGCGCGTTTTGTTTCAGGGTGGACGTTTTCCCCCAAAATGCATTGGGGAGATGGTTCAGATTCCTTTCCCAGGATCTGTTTTCAGGTCTATCAAGAACACGGAGGTAGGCCTGCCTTTTTATTTATGCAGAACACTGCAATACAGATGAACAGGTAGGATAAGTATTGTTAAAATGGGACAATTTCTGGAAAACTCATCTCAACGTCTTGAAACCCAACTTGATAGCATTCTCAATATGTTAATGTCCCTTTGAACATATATATATATATATAAAAGTATATATTAACTGCAAAGCTAAACTGTACCATTTCCCAAATATCTCATTTTCACATTTTCACCGTAGTCTTAATTTTGAAATTGTATTAATGTTTAAGGAATTTCAGTATTCAATATTTCAATGTACAATCTGATTTCTGCTTTGTGGGACCTAATTATAAATCAAGTGTAGGAATTTAATAATGAAACAATTTAATAACGTATGAAACAAATTAATAACGTATTAATAATTCTCGCCGTTTGTAGCAGGAAACAGGTGTAAAGCTGGCAATTTGTGAAACTTTGAACAACATCATTTCACTGTTTGGAAATGGGGATCTACCAGAAGAGTATGACTCGACGATGCTTGACGAATTCCAGCATATCATCTTCCGTCTAGTTAATGAGACGAGCAGATGTGTAAGTGAAATGTAACATCGAAGATGCTCACCTGAACGATGTGCAGTTTATTATGAACATAATAATAATTAAAGCGCATTTAACCGAAAATTCATGAAAATTAATTTCTTAAATTAACATGTTTTTCACTAAGTGCTTGCACTAAGTTTTTGTTACTGAATTTAATACTGTGCTGCTATGCTCATTGAAGACGATGGACATCAAGGTGAAAAGCGAGGCCAGGATCGATATCGCTGATAGAAAAAAACTGTTGAGACAATACTTCAAGAAGATGGCAGCAGTTTTACAGCAAAAGGTATGAACAAATGCAACTAATATAAAATATCAAATTAACGGAATGTAACATGCGATATTTCTTCTCCTTTAATGAAAAACGAAAGCTATTGACGATTTTTCTGCAATAGGCTATAGCATTCACTGACTGAGAAATGTGTGTGGTTTTGTTTCCCTAGAGCTTCAGTTTTTGCGCATGGGAAATCGTCAGAAAAGAGATTATTCATACGCTGCGCTTCATACTGGACCACGCTTCTGACTCGCTTTTCTGGTTAAACAGAACTTAAAGCCAGGATTTTCAGCTTAACCCGGTGAATCATCTTGTAGTATGATTTGGTTTTTCACAAAAGCTTCGTGACTGCGGTCATTAATCAAGAACTTTCGTTTTTCAAAATCTATCTATTTATATTTATCTATTTATTAATCTATTTATTTATCTATTTATTTAACTATTTATTTATTTATTTGCTCGTTTGTGTATTTATTCATTTGTTTTTTATTTATTTGTTTGTGTCCAGTTGTCTATGCAAGACCAGTTTTTGTTTTTTGAATAAACTGAAATTTATGCAATGCATAAATTGTTTTGATTACTCAAAATCGTCCATCCATCCATTAACTGCCGCTTGTCCGGGGTTCAGGTCGCGGGGGTAGCAGCTTCAGGAGAGATATCCAGACCTTCCTCTACCCAGCTACCTCTACCAGCTCCTTGGGGAGGTCAAATTATCATAATCTTTCAATGGTGTTACAATACGTACAATGTGATGAAAATAGGATCGATAATTTAGACCGTGTCTGTCAAAGTGTGTTAGCCTAATCATTTCCAAAGTTCTCTAAAATTCACTCCAGCATGTGCAGCAACCATGCAACACATCCATGTGTTTTTTGAGTCTATCACTATCACACCTTGTTTGGCTAATCAATACCTCACTGACTTTTTAAAACTTAACTAAAGTAATTAATCAAGTGAGCTGGTGGTGAAATTTAATTAATACAATTTAATGGCTAGGATGCCCCTGAGGAGAGGTTTGAGAACCAAAACAGTTCTTTTCCAGCTATTCAAAAAGATCATTTTCAGCAGAACAGAAGGAGTTCTTGCTAGCTTTTATTGCCAGTCAGCTTGCTCTATTTGGAGTCAGAACCTATCACAGAGGCTGTAGGCACAAGGTAGGGAACACCAACACACCACACTCACATCGGCACGGAACACCAACACACCACACTCACATCGGCACAGAACACCAACACACCACACTCACATCGGCACAAGGCAGGGAATGCATCACACTTCAGTCACTACTATAGGCACACCCACAGAGAGTTTGGTAACACCAGTTGACCTCTGTGTATTTTTGGACTGTGGGGGGTATCTGGAGGAAACCCCATGACGACATGGGGAGCCATGAAAACTCCACATGTATAAAACCCTGGCCGAGACTTGAACCCACGCCCCAGGAGTGGGAGGCAGCAGTGCTAACCACTGCACCATCATGCCACCCGAAGCATTTGTTGTGTTAGTCTTAATTTACATATGCTCTAATGTTAAATTGCGGTTTTTGGTCTGAGCGAAACAGAATTCCTCTTGTTGTGTAAGACTTTTGCACAGTACTGTCCCAGATAAATTCCCAGATATTGAGAGGCTGACAATAAAGATCTCTTGACTCTTGAATGAAATTATAAAGAATGGGAGCAGTACTACAGGAAATATCTTGTATACTGTATTGTGTTGTACCTAATCATTTTCAATTTCTGGATAATGTGACCCAGTTACACTTTGAACCTTTATCTTGTAATTATTGCTTCATGTTTTCTCTTTATAATTTAACAAGTCATATAACAAGCGAGAAGCAGGAAACCATCAGAGATTTAATTTTAAAAAAATGAAGCAAAGGTGTAATTTCTGTACTCACACCTTTCAGTCCCCGTGATTGACTCAATGTCAAACATTCTGCATTTATGACTGCCGCGACTCTACAGTAAGTGTCCTATCCAGTATAGCTACAGCTGCTGGACAACACAGTGCTATGTGTAAAACAAGCAAAAAACGGTGAGAGAATCATGCTTGAAATAACGTAACAGAAAAATCCCAATAAAAAAACAAAAGCCAGAATCCACCAGTACAGAGGGAAACACATATGTGTGAAACATATGAGACAAATCCACAAGCAAAAATATATTTATGCCATTAACCAAAAGAAAAAATTACTTTCAGTTATGTAATTTTTTGACTCTGCCTTTGTGTGTGTGTGTGTATATATATATATATATATATATATATATATATAGTGGATTAGGTTAACCAAATGTCCCCCACAATGTAATAAAAACCTGTTTTTTTATGCTGTGGGCACCATTTTCCAGGTCCTCACAAAGATCTGTGAATGTGTGAATGCAATCAAAAAACTAAAAATGTTTGGTTATTTATCGTTAAAGTTAGGGTGGGGTAGGGTTAAGGTCGTCATGTGGGGATTAGAGTTTTCCCCATAGAAATGAATGGAGAGTCCCCACAAAGATATAATTACAAACCTCTGTGTGTGTGTGTGTGTGTGTGTGTGTGTGTGTGTTTCTTTAAAGTTTAATTGATTAGCGTCAACTCTTGTCTAAACTTTTAATTCTGGGATAACCAACAACATAGGTGCTGAGTGTCAGGCTACAGCATTTGAAATACCTGTCCACATACAGTTCTTCTCAATTACTTTGGCACGTTTTATGAAACATGCTTGACTTTCTAACAACTATGACAGTATTTCTTAAAACGGTTTATTAATACTGCAGTTTGTTTAAGCTGCAAGAGGCCATAACTCACCCACAACAATTAGGCCAAACTCATGTCTCAAAACCAAATTATTCTGTCAATGAATTAGTCATGCAAATAAAATGAAATGCAGGCCTGCCTTCATCATCGATCTCCACAATTCTCAATGATAGTCGTTTCCCGCTTTCTCAGTTTCTCACTGATCATTTTTCTTTAGCAAACCGATTGTTATTCATGTCAAAGACACCAGTTTTAACATCACAAGGCTCCACATTAGAGTATGTAATGTTCAAAAGAAAGCACTTACATGTACTCACATAACGTCTTCATGTTTTTACTGAAATAGTCTCAAGATACGTTATACAACAGCATACAAAAAACTCATACAGCACTGTGTAAGACCAAAACAACAAAATACAACAATGATGTATCACTGCAATATATGGAATACACTTTTGAATCATACTGAAAGTTTGGTGAACTGTTTTGCATGTGGCGGTTTGCACGATGATTGCATACATATAGAGATTTGGATGTAAAATAATTTCACCAGGAATCTACATAATGCATTTTGACCAGTAATCCTGGATTACACTCATTGTTTCACAAATGTTAATTGTCATTTGAGAACCGTGCTAAAGCAATCAAGAAAAACAAAAAGAAAAGATGAAAAACAAAGTGAATTTAATAAAGAAAAAGATTTTCGTTGCAAAAATACTGAGCCAAGGGATCTTTTTGTATGGAAACAATGATGGACCAACTCAAAGGTCTGTAAACAACATAAAAATAAAACATTGATTCATGCATTCTTACTTAAAACATGTTATTCATCTGTTGCTCCACATCACATATAAATTATTGACACACGTATTAATCTGTCGAGTACAATGTACTGCATTTTAAAAAATTAGTATGTTGTTTTAGCTCACTGGTCGCTCTTTTAATATAGCGTTAGTACTTAAATCACTCTATATTTGCTCCTGGGATTCCTTCACCTCTGGGTTTTTTGCAGCTTTTGTCTGTGCCCGTGACGTGCCATCTGCATAGAAATCTCATGCGAAGGAGCCACGCACTTCAGAAGAAAATCATCAGTTAAACGTTTTCCACTCATGATGGGTTTCCTAAAATGTTTACTTTTCATGTTTCTATTCATGATTTGTACCTTTACAATATTACAAAGCAGAAAACACAAAATATCTACGCCACCGTTCAAAAGTTTGTGGTCACTTTGAAATTTCCTTGTTTCCGAAACAAAGGCAAATTTTTTGTCCATTAAAATAACATCAAGGTTAATCAAAAATACAGAGTAGACATTATTCATTTTGTGAATGATTATTGTAGCTGAAAACTCACGCAGATTTTTAATGTAATATCTATAATGGTGTGCCCACTCTCAGCAACCATCGATCCTGTGTTCCAGTGGCATGCTGTGTTTGTAAATCCAAGTTTATCATTTTAAAAGGCAAATTTGATCATTAGAAAACCCTTTTGAAATAATGTTAGCACAGTTGAAAACTGTTTTGCTGATTTAAAAAAAGCAATGAAATTGACTTTCTTTAGATTAGTTGAGTATTTGGAGCATCAGCAGTTGTGGGTTCGGTTGAAGATTCAAAATGGCCAAACTTTCTTCTTAATTTCATCAGTCTGTTCGTGTTCTGAGAAATAAAAGCTATTCCACAGGAAATTTCTAAGTGATCCCAGACTTTTGAACATTAGTGTACATATCACTATAAAGTAAAAAAAAAATGCCTACACAGTATGCATTAATAGGAAATAAACAATAGTGAGTACAGTACACCAAAGCAATATAATCACTGGATTTACTGGAAGACCATGAAGAAATATTGTATAATTACACAACTGTTTTTCCTCTTGAATGTTTGGATTAGATAACACTATGGATGGACTCTCTGTATGCTACACTCTCTGATCGGCATTCATCATTGGCAGACCATAGTTACAGTAAGTGGTCTATGGTGGTGGCCTGCTGTCACTTCCAAACCTGACCACCAGAGGAAGCCAGGGAGCAGCCTCAGATACTCTCACTCTAGTTCAAAAGCCCACTGGTGGCAAGGAATGGGCGACATGGGCAGCTGCATCTCGCTTGGGGGGGGTGGCAGCATGGGGCACCCGCTCAAAATAATAGAATCAGAGTGGTGATATCTGGCGATCGGTTTTCTACTGCTCATATGCACATCACGTCCAGGGGGGTCGGAAATAGCGGGGACTGGAGGATGCGACCCCCCTCAATATCAACAGACCCCCCCACCCCACTACACCCCAGTACATGAACAGATATCTATTTAGGGATGAACAACATTGTGAAAAAAGATCATGCTTTTGGGTTTTGCGGTCATCGCTCATAAGGTCAGATTTTGCTATTTAACTTGTTTCTGTCACAATACAGATGAAACGGCAGGGGTTAAATACATATATCAGATTGCAGTTTCATACATGATAATGTCAAGCAAGTTTGTTTTTTGTGTGCTGTAGCCTGGTATTCCTTCCAGCAGATACCATCAAGAAACTACACAAATGAGAAAGTAATGTTAGCCCCCCCCAGCCATGCCCCCACTCCCAACACATGACCTTTTTCTGTTCTCATCCCTTCCCTTCCCTGTGTTCATGCATGCAGATTAACTTGTGATGCCGGTATTTTCTCATTACAGAAGGGGAGCGAACGCATAATCAGTTGCATTTTTTTCAGAAGTGGCCGGTAATTTCAAATGCGATGTTTCGACTGAGCTCAACAAATATCACCAAATATGCAAAAGCCATTTTATGTGCAACCTGACTTGCAATCTGTCTTGCAGGCTACTGGCACAGAAACTGACACTTTGACTAGCACTTTGGCTAACTTAGCTAGAGTGACCTTAGGTCTCGCTTAGAGGCGGAGCTCGTGCGGGGGTGCGACCGCTGGCGATGACTGTCAGGAATCCCCCCCAAGGGCCCCCCAGCCCTGGTCTGTCTGCGCTTGCTGTCAGAGCCAGTAGATGATTTTAGCTCCACCACTGGTCCCGCTGTTAGTATCAGGCTACATTCACACTGCTACATTTTAAGATGCAGACATTAGTCTCAGTTTTTCCATTTCATACACGCTACCCCAGATATTTCAGCCCCCAAAAATAGAGACTTTTTAAACGCTCTGACAGTCGTATACTTCTGACAATTCTATTTTAAAGTGGATGAGTGACAACGGAGACTCTAAAAGTGCCCTAATTGATCCCTCCTCAGCACGTGGCCCATCCCTGATTTGATCCCACTATAGTTATGTCCACTTATTGTCTGATTGCTTACCTGGTTACGCTACACAGAAGTAAACAGTATTCCAAAATGGCGGAAGAGGAGAAGCTGCTTTCAAAGACACTTTCCCTGTTGCAAGCTGGCCTGTATGCAGATGACTGCTGCATATTTGCTCAAAAAGAAACTAATTTACTGATCATTGTGTCGATGTGCGCATGCCCAATGTAGACTAATAGTTCTAGTGTGTATGGAAATACTTTTGTTAACAATGTGAAAACGGCTGTGAGGATGGAGATGGTTTTTGTTTGACAACTCAAGCTTTTAAACGAAAACATAGCGGTTTGGATGTAGCCTGAGTCAATTTAGGAATCAGTTTGAGGTTAATCATTTTTCCCCGCTGCACTGCAACACAGGATCTTAGGGTTCCCCCACCCGCACCTGCCATTTCCAACTTTAACCCCCATGAAACAGATATGCTCAATTCTTATTTTTCATTATGAATCTGCTTGTTACTGAGGCCAATAGGCTCTGCATGCAGAGTGCAAGGATGAAACATATACCTCAGACTGTAGTCCTGACAAAATCATTTTATCATATGGTTATTGAGTTATGTTTAGTTGAGAAACTGCGTTAGAACAGTGTTAGTCTTGTTTTGCATGATGAAATTTTTATTTTCTTACATCGCATCCTTTCACGATGTGACTATTGCACCTTGCCCCCGGCCACAGGGGCAAATTCAGTCCCCTCCAGTGTCAAACTGCCAACGCCATTGGGCACGTATGTCACATCACTGTGTGGGGCAAGTAACCCTGTTGGAGTGCCTGCCTTGATGCTGGTTTGTGCACTAGGCAGGCTACCGCATGATGGGGGGGGGGATGACTGGAAGCCCAAGGTAGGGGGGTGACTGGGGATGTACCCTCAGGGGGCTGCCTGTTGTACCCTTAGCTGTAGGTAAATGTACCTTTGGAGGTATACAAATGGACTTTGAGGAACATTTTTGTACCATTGAGGGTACAGTAACGTTGTTTGTACCTTGGGAATGTTCCTCAGAGTCGATTTCAGTACCTCAAATTAGACTAAAAGGTATATTTACCTACAGCTAGGGTACATTTGGCAATCTCAGTGACAAGCAAAGGTACAAATTGGTGCTCTTTTTTCTGACTGGGGGGAGGGGGTGCTGAATGGGGGGGGGGGTTCCCACAGGACACCATACAAGCTGGAACCACCACTGCAGCAGCCAACTAGCAGATCAGTCAATCAATTAGTTAAAATTAGCTTCAGGAGAACTTAGTAAGCCTTCCTTTTTAAGTTTCTCCTGCTGAGCTACTGTACATGTAGCTCAGTCTTGGGGAAACCTGCCTAGTGTTTGGAACTTCTAGCTTTATTGTTGATTTACTTCTTTACTTTTCCCATCCTTTATGGATTGTGTATTTTTCTACGTATTTTGTGGATAACACCTCTGGCGAATAGTAAGTAGTGATGGTGAAACGAGGCTTTACGTAGCACTGAGGCTTTCCAGCCAGATGATTTGCCGGAAGTTTCCTGCTAGAAGTCTCATGTAACCCGGTGTGCAACAGTGACACCTAGTGGTGAATATGGCGATGGCAAAAGTGGGGCTCCTGAGAAAGAAAATTGAAACTATTGATTCAGAAAGAGTTTCAGTCTTTCAAAGTGTTCGAACATTTAGTGGCCAGATAGTGCCTCATAGATACTGTTTTGGAGAAACATGCAAATATAGAATGCGGGTGCTATTAGTAAAGGAATATTCAATAAACAATCATTTAATGCCACTGGACCAGTTATCTGCCTAGAGTGATATTAAACATTTTGCATATGTTTTTTTATTATTAACTTCTAAACTTAGCACAAAAGGTAAGGTTTGGTTGATTATTTGTTTGTTGTGACAATGCTTCTCGACAATAAATCTAATACCGTTGGAAAGGTATTATTTCCCATTTTAAATGGTGCCACATTTGTAAGGAAAATGCATTTGTGGGCTGAGCAGCAGAGTTGAGTATGTGGGTTGTGCCCATGAAAAACATGCCAAATCCTCTCTGCCAACGCCAAACAACTGATTCTGCTATTGACTCTTGTTTGGTGTCATTTAGTGGATTGGATGATTGAAGTCTGAAGAAACAAGATATTGGCAATTTAACAATTTATTCATTTAACAAGCAGGAGCCTCGGTAGCGTGTGGAAGAACCAGACACAGCCACAGCAGCCTGGCACCTCCTCCTCATGCTGGTCACCAGCTTGGCCACACTGCGTTGGGAGGGCGTCTCATTCTTCAACCAGTATTTGTCACAAGTCAGCCAATGTGGTTGTGTTGGTCACTGAGTCCATGTCTCTCAGAGGCTGCAAATGGAGCCACTGCTGATGTTGGCTGCAGAAATACAGATAGCCAGACACTGGAAACTGGTCTAACAGCAAGATCAGACTGGTGTGAGCGAAGTGCAGCACCAGCTGTATAAGGACATGTGGCTCCACAAAGGACCTGCAGTGGACCCCTGAAGCCATCTCCGCCTTCCAAAGACTAAAGGAACTGTCCTGCTCTGCTCCGGTTCTCCGCCAGCCTGACCCATTGCTCCCCTTCATCGTGGAGGTGGATGCTTCTGAGGCTGGCTTAGGCGCAGTCCTCACCCTGCGCGATCCACAGACCAGTACGTTTCACCCCTGTGCCTTTTACTAGATGAAGTTAACCCCCGAAGAGCGGAACTACAATGTCAGCAATGTCAATCAAAGCCGCTCTAGAACAGTGCCGACATTGGCTAGAAGGGGCCCAACACCCCTTCCAGGTGCTCACCGACCATGGGAATCTGGAGTACGTACGTGACACTAAATGGATGAATTCTCGCCAGACACGGTGAGCACTCTTCTTCACGTGCTTTGACTTCCATGTAAGCTGCATCCCCGGTTCCAATAATGCCAAAGCCGATGCTCTCTCCCACCTGCATGACACACCCCGTGCCTCTGATGAACTCCTCCCCATTTCTCCCCTCAGTCATGTTTTGTGGGTCTAATCACTTGTGGAGCAACTGGTGAGGCTCAACCAGCAACATTCTGATCCCACTGAGTGCCACCAGCAGGGGCGGATTAACGCACAGGCTAGATATGGCTTAAGCCTAGGGGCCCCACGTGTGCCAGCCTGCAAGGGGGCCCCCATTGGCATGGAGGGGGGTGGGGTTGGGGGAGCCCACAGACTACTGTAGCCTAGGGGCCTCTGTACACCTTAATCCGCCCCTGGCCACCAGGATGAGTGTATGTCCCATCTCAGCTCCACAACTTGGTGCTTCAGTGGGTTCATACCTCATTGGGATCAGGGCATGCTGGTGTGGCTACAACCACCGGACTGGTGTCCAGATAGAAATGGTGGCCGGGCTGGTGACAGGAGGTGGAGCAGTATGTCAGCTCCTGCCCCATGTGTGCCCTACACCTCTACCCACGCCTTGCTGGCCATAGTCCCACATCTCTCTGGACTTCCTCATGGACCTGTCACTGTCCCAATGTCACAGCTCTCTCTGACCTAAGAATGAAATTGCATCAATCAACCTTTTCAGAATCTTACTTTTCTCACTGTACTGTTGTGTTTGGCTAACTGGAGACACACCGTTGTCAATCATACTATCAGTCCTCAGATTTCCCAAAAGACTTAACTGCATTCACACGTTCTTCTTGCACAAAAAAAAAAAAATCAACATTCTTATTTTACAGCATATACCCAGGATTAGCTACAATCAACAATAACAGTATTTATAAATAAAGGCCTTGACCATAAACCAACAAGAAATATTGGCAAGAAAATTTATCTTTTCGGGTGGCTGAACTGACATTTTGAATGATTAAGTGTCAGTCATCTTTGGGTCAAGAACCCACACGAGGCCCTGCTTCACTGCTTGAGTTTAAAAATGCATCATAATCCATAACAATTCAATGAAATAGAAGTTGAATAGAAATACACTGAAGTCTATTAGCTTAGTGAAACAGAAAATGTTTTTCTTCACCGAGTTTCCTTTTATCAATCTAAGGGTGGTGCTGTTTTGCACAGTGCTTTGTCAGACATGTTTTGAACTGCTGCACATCTTTGGTTTCATATGGAAATTATCGTGATAATACATTGGCATTAAATATATTTCCATTTTTTTGGGAAAGCTTCACCTATTGTCTTAAAGAAACTTTCTGTGCTATGCATGAGGCAGAAGGCCTTATAAAACTTCCCAGATCTCCAGCTACTGTAACCGCATTAGTCCTTAATTATAATTGCTTGCTTGATACAGGTTCATAAGTGTGTCCTAGTTGTTTGGCAATAATCATTTGTCCACACAACCTATCAACCAAGTCGGTTGTGAGAAGTATAAGGAGCAGATAGTATATTAGTTTATTTAGGTTATGTAGATGGTAGATAAGTTTGCCAGTGAATTTTTGTTAAGTCTAACACCAAATTTGTCACGGACAAACCCCGGGGATCCCCGAGTGACGTCAGGGAGACCACGCCCCCGGGGAATCCCCAACCGGGCTTACCTTCTTGAATAAGGAATGTGCCTGGGTTTTTCCGGTCTTCCCGGTTCTTGTGCAGCTTTGCCTCTCAGCTGATTCAAAGCTTCTCTAATCAGTGGAGTCTATTTTAGTCAATCTGATCCTGCACTCCAATGCAAGATCTTCATGGTTTGTACTGAGTTCCAGCGTTTTTTCCTGTCTGTCTACCAGGCTTTCTTGACCCTGCTTCTGTCCCCAGATTCCGAGACCTGCCTGCCCCCCCGAACTCCGACGTACATCGCTCGACTTTTGCCTGCCCCCCCGAACTCCGACGTACATCGCTCGACTTTTGCCTGCCCCCCCCCGAACTCCGACGTACATCGCTCGACTTTTGCCTGCCCCCCCCGAACTCCGACGTACATCGCTCGACTTTTGCCTGCCCCCCCCGAACTCCGACGTACATCGCTCGACTTTTGCCTGCCCCCCCGAACTCCGACGTACATCGATTCTCCCATTTTCATTGGGCCTAGTATGACCTGGACTAAAAGCAGTAACCTTCCCGCGCAGTTCAAAGTGAATGATGGTTTAAATGGTGAGTTTATCCGTTGTAATGCATTGTGTCCTGATCTTAAATTTATTTTGGAGAAAAAGAAAAGAAAAATATATTTTAGGCATTTAACCCTGCCATATGTATGAAAATGATTTGTTCGCCATTGCTCTTGCACTGCTTCTCTGATATTTAATATTTAATAACATGTTTTAGCATTGATCTCTTCAGGATCAGTTTTATTATTAAGTATTGGTTAAATTAAAATAAACAGTTCCTGATCTAATTCAGCTCGGAGTTATGAAGTTGGAATGTTTTTGATCATGGTTGTTACTCCTGTGCTGCCTATTTAATGTATATTTTTAGATGTAGTATTTAGTTCTTAAAACAGTTATTATTAGCAATACAATACAATACAAAAAGAGCGTAAAACTGAAATCCCAGGGACAAATGAGGGTATTAGTTTTGGCCTTTTCCCTTTGATTATATGTGCAATTACAAAACAGACCACCAGGGTGTGACACAGTTAATGAAATAAAATGTATACAGTTGCATAGTGTTCCTGTATTTGTGCCGTGTGCATTTATCCTCCGAAGCATGAAGCGTAGATCGGGGGAGGGGCACCTTTACCCGGGTAACTTTTATAGCAGGGGTAGCAACCCTGATCCTGCATTGCCAGTATCCAGTCGGATTTTTATCCTCCCTGGTCTGTGATGAACCACACTTGATCCCAGGCAGAAAGTAACAGCTGTTAGGATAGAAAACCAGCTGGATACTGGGCGCAAAAAACAACATCTTGCTTACCTTTTGTGTTGATGCACACATAACATATTTCTTTGTCTATCGATAGGGTACCAACAAACCACTTATGCAAAGGTGGAAAGTTCCAGTGCAGAACATGTGTAATGCTGGTCTTGCTATCCATCCATTTTCTGGACCCACTTGTCCTGTTCTGTGTCACAGATCCGGTCCCAGAAGCTATGGGCACTAGGCAGGAAACAACCCAAGATGGGGTACCAACCTGTCACAGGGCACACTCATTCACCACTCACACCTACAGTACAGACAATTTGGCAACTACAACTATAACCTCCACGTGTTTTTGGACTGTGGGGGCAAGTCAGAGGAAAGCCCACAACAACATGCGGAGAACATGCAAGCACCACACACATGGAGTTATGCCAGAGACTCGAACCCTTTTACTAATGGTGTGCGATAGCAGTGTTAACCACTGCACCACCATGTCACCTTACTGGTCTTGGCAATTAATCGCAATTTTGACTCCGGCGATTCCTGCCTCCTCAAAACTCCATCCATGATGTAGATGCGGGGTGGTGTGTGTTTGAGTAAATAAGTGTTCTGTGGTCATACATTAATAAAATACGTCTTCTTCAGTGAATGTACCCCTCCACATTTGCCTTGAAATACTGCCACCTCCTTTGTTCAGATGCATTCCACGTGCCATGCCTTACAAAGTAGACTGTAACATGCTCTCTCCCCCTCTGGTTCAAATTTGTCGTTTATTGTACCATGCACTTTTCATCTGGTGGTTTGAAACTGTTTCAAAGCATGTTAACTTTATGTGGTGTGGCTACAAGTCTTCTCATCTGTTGCTTATACCCTCTGTTCTTATTTGCTCTGTTACCTATTTCAACTGTACTAATGAGATAAAAGTGATATAAAATTATTATATTGCCGGTCCTAACTACATTCTTTCTGACTTATTTGGAGCTTTCGTCTTCTATACTCCCACCATCTGATAGCAGACTTCATTTGAATTTATATTTTTTCTTTTTGTTCCGTACTGCATTTAATTTTAGCACTTTCACCATATGGAGACCCCATACAAAATGCTGTAATTGCCGTTTCCTTTTTTAGTTCGGTGAAGGCGTGTGGACATCTCTGAGGCAGAGTTCACGCTCAACTAACTGTGCTTGGCGAGTGGGCCAGTGAGCTCTCATGCAAATAAGCAGGAAACACATGTTTTTCTTGCAACACACAACTCCTGCCAAATGCTTTACCAGCGTCAAAATGAGAGCAGTGAAATGCATACGATGCCATGGCGATTTATGTTTCTGTACACAGACAGGCACAATGGGACAGAACGATATATAAAAAGGACAAGTGCACAAGTGGATATGTTTGAAACAGCTGCCATTGATCAGATGCTTTTTCCTTTTCTTGTTAATCACACCATTCTCTTTAGACACTATAAAATGATTTCTGAGATGATGGGACCGCGAATGCCTGGCACCACCAATCGTATGTCATCTGAATTGCATAGATCACAATTAATGCCATTTCTGATGCTTATCTGTTTGCTTTACATATTGATTTACAGCTAATTGATTTGCTTTGTGTGGGGATGAGCTGTTTGCATTAATGAGCAGCTAACTAATAAAATGGCTGGCTGAGTGTGCAGATAAAAAAAAAAACCCCACTCAGTTCTTTCCTGTCATACTGTCGTTTAGAAATATCACCATTGCAGAGACAAGTACTTCTGTGTTTGAAATACTGCACTGACACCTGTGCTGTGTGAACACAAGCGTGACATGAATAATAGCATGATGCAAGCGGTGCTTTTGTCTATACTGTCAGGCATTTCATCGTGCACAAAGTTAACCAAAGTCTTTATTATAAAAAAAAAGAAAACTGTACAATAGTTGCGAGAAAACATTTCTGAGACACAAATGGTAATTAATGAAAAATAATGTACACACTGGTAGCGGCCTGAAGCACTCTGACTGCAGTACATGCGTGTGAGATGCACGTAACACAAATAAGATATAAAAAGAATTTTTATGTTATTTTTTTTGCAAAAAAACATACAAAAAAACATTGCCAGCATTTTGGATACTGACAGATAATACAAACATTTCCCAGTGGAGTGGGATTTTTTATTCTTTCACTCTGAAGGCTTAGTCTTAGTTAAAATAGTTTAGCATATGTGTTTATAGTTACTTGTGTTTTGCTTGTATATATGCGCACGCATAGAAGCTTGGCAATGCACACGCCATGGAAAATATATGCAAGTGAACGCTATGATTGGTTGCTTTGCATCAGGGTTGCCCCAAAGGGTGGGAAAGTTAGAATCATTCTAAGGGTCCCTGAATGACAGGAGCCCTAAAAAATTTGATTGGTCTGGCTTAGGGGCCCAATTTGCTAGGCCTAACATCAGTAACAGCGCTCCTGCTTTGCATTTGCGATACTGGTTCTCTGGGTGCACAACACGGTGCGATGCACATGAGCACAACGATGCACAATGATGCCTTGTTTGGATTTCTGAGCTCTGGGGCAAAGTTCTCTTCATCCTTTTCATAATTGACGTGCTGTTATTTAAGCAGTTTGGTTTGGTGAATGGCAGTTAATATCATTGCCCCAGGGTGATGACATAGTATCTGTAATCTGCAACAATGATAAAAACAGAAAAAAGGTCTTGAAAGAATCAATTCAGTTATATTCAGTTTACAGAATAAAGCACATAATTGTTGATACATGACAGAGTGCCAGTCGACTCAGGGTGCCGTCTTCTGAGGGGGGCCCCAGCAATGAAGCTTGCCTAGAGCTCTATGTGGGGGCTTCGACTGGCAGGGATGATACATCTGCTTTTCCGCCATTTTCCAATAGCTTTTTCTGGTCAGGGTTGCAGAAGGACCAGAAGCTTATCCAAGAACCCGTACAAGGCAGGGGACACCCTGGACAGGCGGTCACACATTAGGACCAGTCCAGACACAACGATTCACCTAATCACATATTTTGGGACAATAGGAGGAAACAGGCAAACTCTATACATATGGCTGGAGGTGGTTTTCAAACCTGGGAGGTGTGCAGTTATACTGTAACCACTAAGCCATCAAACTCCCACTAATAATATACAAAATAATACAATATACCAGAGCATGTGAGCGGAGCGTGAGCGAGGAGCGGAGCGGGCGGAATTTGGTCAGAGCGCGGAGCGGGTTTTCTAATTAAGGCTGGAGCGGTCGCTTTGTCTCGCTCCAATTTCGCTCCGATACCGCTCACACTACAATTCTGAGGCGTGCCCAAATCTACCCAGAATTCATCTGTACAATTATCAAGACTGTTACACAAATTGGCCGAGATGGAATTCGCAAAGTATTTCACAAAGGAAACTGATAAATCACACAAGTGTACTATTCTTATCAAACGTATAGATGACAAGAATGTACAGCAAGAACAATTACAATGTGGTGAAACTGTTTCAGTGAGTAAAGATTCACTTTGGAATCACTTTTCTCAGAAACATGAGTGTGCTACGCGAACAAGCGGAAGCCAGAGCAAAACGCGTGCAAGTTTTATATGGTTGTAGCATATCAAGTCTATAAAGTAAATTAAAGTATAAAAGCCTATAAAGTAAATATTGGTAATCAAATAAATTCGTTTTGTCATTCAAAGTAGGTCTAATAAGATTTTTTTTTAATTTCACGTAACGTAAAATTTTATTTTAGAGACGTGCTGCATCAACAGAAAAAAATTGAGGAATTTAAAACGTGTCTGTATATTCTTTAGGCTATTAAACCCACTGATTCCTTTATTTTTAAGCCTATTTTTGTGTGGAATGCCATTTCCAAACCTGTCCGTTGTTGCCGATAGGTTGCTTAAAAATAAATATTTTCTGTTCTGACTGGCAATGTTGCCGTTGCTCATATTTCTTTATGACATAAGGCTTCGGTTTAAGGTGACATTTGTTAGGCATGCAGATTATTTGTTCCTCTTTTAAATTGGAGCGAGCGTGGAGCGATTTGACTGGAGCGGGAGGACATTTTAGTGGAGCGAGGAGCGGTGTTGAGCGGAGCGGCTTAGTGCGAATTAGAGCGGAGGAGCGGGCGGAGCCAACAGCCTCGTGAGCAAGGAGCGGAAATTCTCACCGCTCCGCTCCGCTCACATGCTCTGCAATATACACATTAATTAATATAGTATTTGAAGTATATCATCCTGCATGCATACATCCATAAGCTATTATCCAGTAAAAGGCTGTGGTAATCCTGGAACCTTCCCAAGCTCTCTATAATACATCAAGGGTACGCAGAATTCTTACTAAACACACGGTCGTTCACTACTGGCAATTTAAAGACACTAGTGCATTCAAATATATGTTTTTTGACTGAGGAGAAAACCCATGCAAACACAGAGAGAACGTGTGGACTCTATGCACATGGCAGAAATCAAACACTAATTTCTGTACAGGTATCTGCCGACATACGTCCTATCGACTAATCCTATTGACGTCCGAGGTCCATAGTGAAAAATATACACTGATGGAGAGACTCGTGAAATGGCATGTAGTTGGATATTAGCAGGTGCCAGTCATATAATGACCAACTGTCCATATCTAACTTGTAATACAGCATGCAAGCTATATTATATATTTACACACAGAGACAGCCAGACACACTACCAGTCAAAAGTTTTTGCACAAGACAGATATTTACCACTTTTCCATTTGTTTCATAAACTGCAGATTTTTTATTCTTGTTTAGCACTGGAAAGTTGAGTGAACAAACTATAAATTAAAATATGTCAAATGAAGCAAGTTTCCTTTATAACATGGATAGAGTATGTAACTGCATGTCTGACATCCTATTAACTGGGTGTGTGGTGATGACATAGTCAAATTCTAGGCTGTCCTTTAACTTTAAATGCACTAGATAACTGTTTCATCCCATGAAACACAGCAGTATTTAATGTCCCTTGTACAAAGAATGCCTCAAATTTTCTCTCCTGTTATCAACTGCTAGAGGAGGTTGCTTTGATGAATTAAAGTTATGACGTTTTCTTGCTAATAAAGGTACTCAAATGGTGAAAATGCTCTAAATTAATTTGTTAGCAAAGAATATTAAGTGTATTTTTAGTAAATGTTAAGTGAGGGACATGCAAGTGTAGAAAATCTCAGTGTGTGCAAAAATTCATAGTGTGTGTGTGTCTGTGTATGTGTGTGGGTTTGCATAGATCACATTTGAGGACCAAATTGTAGTAAAACCTGAAATTTCCCTACTTTTGGGGACATATTTTAAGGTCCCCATTTGGATAATCTCAGTTTTAGAAAAATCTGTGAATACAATTTAAAAAGTAAAAAAATCAAAAGCAAAAGTCTTGTATTTGGGTTGGTTATTTATGGTTAAGGTTAGGGATGGGTAGGGGTTAAGGATGTTGTGATTGGGATTAGGGTTTTTCCCAAAGAAATGAATGGACGGTCCCCATTTAGATAGGAAGACCAACTTGTGTGTGTGTGTGTGCATGTGTGTGTGTGTGTGTGTATGTGCGAGCGGGTTTACCTATCCTTATGGGGACACAATGTCCCCATAACGTGATAAATATCCGGTTTTTTTTCCCCTTATGGGGACCGGTTTCCTGGTCCCCATAAGGGAAAACTCTATTTTATAAAAATCGGTGACTGCTATGAGAAAACTAAAAATGCAAAAACTCTTGTTTGATTTCTTGCCTTAAATTTAAGCACAATCTCTTTTATTATGAAGTGTTGTGGTTTTATATTTACATTATTATTTACCGTAAAGTACATAAAGTGTGTACATAACAGTACTGTACTTAATGTCTTGCCTGTTCCTTATAACTATTGAGATATGCGCAAATTGCCTTACTGCTGGTGGTCTCAGTTCCAAATACAAACGCAAGTTGACGGGTACCTGTAAGTTCTAATATACAGAATATACAGGCCTCCAAATACACACAATTTTCTTTACAAGATATTGGAATAACTAGTAATTGTTGGTGAATATTTTGATGCCCTGCATTCATGCATGCATGCATACAGTTTTCTGTGACCTTCCAAAGCTTGTTTATTGAATTTCATAATTTTTCCATACCTTAGGTAGGTTGCTGCCAATTCAGCCCCTCATTCTTCACATGGGGATTCAGGGCTCTCCCACTCGGCCTCTGCTGGTTGGCTGTAAGCGGGGATGTCTTCATACAGGTCACAGTGCTCAACTGTCAATCCCTGCGCCAAATCCAGAGCAGAAGATCTTGTTACTGTACCTCTAATGTAGTCTGATATTTTTTTTCGAAATACATGGAGGAATAGAGGAAGAGTTATATAGGATTAATGTTGAATTGATAAGGTGCTTCAAAAAGACAATGTTGTACAGCCCAACGGCTTTCAATAGAATGAAACTTCGCATCACACAAGCTCTTGGCAATGATGATAAAGCAGGAAAAAAGCGAAAGAACATCAAATTCAAGGCCCATTAACTAGTATGAGACAAGAACACCCAGCAATGCAAAAAGAATGGCCAAACAAACAGGTGAGGACAGACTCAGTGGTACTGTACTCTTACTTCCTACTTTTTGTTCAGGTGTTTGAGGCCATGTGACCTGTACTGTCTGCATGGACACACCTTGTGGCTTTGTCTGCCATTTATCATATATCAAGTATAGCACTTTGGTTGATTTGGTCAATTTTTTGCTTGTATTAAATTTGTTTTGTACCTCATACAAATGGTCATCTTGAGGTTCTTCGTAAATACCGTCCTCATTTTTACCCTAAGAGCAAATGGAAATCACACGTTATTTTACAGTAGCCATTAGTGAAATGTTTGGCCTGTTTATCAAGTAATTTAATAAAAATATACATTATTAGAGTACAATAACAATAGATATTCTAATTGTGAGCCATCATTCATTAAAGACTGAAGACTAATTAATGCTTTTTCCACTAATTAATTATAATTAATTATATTAGTTATAATTAATATAAAACCACAATTTTCTCAATTCTCAACTGATACATATTGATCTACTCTATTGACCAATAGATGCCTGTCTAGGTCAAATTCAGTGATGATAACTGTAAATATCCAGAATCAGGGATTCAGCCTCACTATCAGAGGTGGACAGTTCAGGTCCAGAAAGTAAAAATCCAAACCAAGATTTTGTTTCAACCAACTAGTTGAGCTGAAAGAGTCACAGTCACAGAGTACTCAACTGGTTGGTTGAAACAAAATCCTGGTCTGGATTTTTACTGCCCACTATCCACTCACTATGCTCACTATGTTGCTGCACATTTCATTTCAAAAACACAGCAGTAATCCAGGATTGGCTGCATGCCACCTACTTTGTAGAAGTAAAGCAGCACTGGTACAGCAGCACACAACACGAGCAGCAAACCCTGGATGATAATCATGGAATCTTTCATATTGCTTCTTTTCATTGCGTCCTTGGGTCTTATATGTCCTGTGAAAGTAGAGAACAACAAACAAGAACACCAAGTGTTCTAGATAAAATTTATTCCAATTTAAAATAACAGAAAGCAATTCAAGAATGGATTGCTTTTGAGAGCTTGGTAACTCTTGTTGAAGAAGATGCTCAATAGTGAGACACTTCTGATACTTACTGACTACCTTCAGCTCTGTCCCAGGCCCTTTGATTTTGTTCCACTCGCAGTAGTAAATTCCTGAATCTTCAGGTGTCACTTTGTGGATTGAAACTGAAGCATTTCTATTAGGTCTGGCCAAATCTATCATGAAGTGACTACTTTGAGAAATTTTTTTCATCTGCTCAGACTCATAACTTGGGCTCCAGTACCAATCCGACGCGTTTAGCCCAACACAGTAGATTTCGACTGTTCTCCCAGACTTCACACTAAGGTATCGAGGCTTTTGGGAGATGTTTTGGCAATCTGTGGATGTAAGTACAGTTCCTGAATTCAGTGCTTTTGCACAATGCTAATTCTTTTTTTAAAACCAGCAAATTTGTTTGAGTGACAGTTTTTTGAAAATAACAGCCATGCATGACATTTTGGTGCAGGGTAATCACAACCAAATGTAAAATGTGTTGAAATGTTCATAATTCTGAGCTCACTTGGGATAACAATGCATGAGCACGTAAAACAAGAAACATAAGCTGGTAACTCTTAGAGATGGGTGGGATGAGAAATGTACAACTAAAATTAGTCAGAACCAACTTCCTCTTTTATGTACAGATGGACTAGAAGAAGTGTATGAAGATTCAAAACAAACACTAAATAAGAAGACAATAATAAGTAATAATTAAATATCTTTTTATATATACCTTTCTCCACAATTAATTTGTATTACCTGCAGACAATGGTATATAATACATTTAATGTGTATATGTTCCCTTTTCCTATTTCTGAACAACTCGCACATCTGCAAGCGACATAGGATACATGTCTTACCTGCAAAGTTTATCAGGACAAGCCAAGTGCTTCCAGTGAAAATGCAGGAAAGCACCAGGCGGATGGGGTTTGGCAATGCCATTGCGCTCAGCTGAAATGTCAGTGGCAGCCCGCTTCACTGGATCAGTCACACGCAGTGCTGTGCGGAGGGAGGCGACGACTTGGTGTGATATGCTCCGCTGCCATTTCCGCTGACAATACTTCTGAGGCGTAGGGAAGGGCCAGAGATGCAAAACGCACACGTTGCCGGAGGCTGACTGTTTACGACATGGCTTTGTGAACACTGCAGAAAGGCTGCCTTAAGCGACCACACGCGGTGATAAAACACTGAGCGAGCCGGTTTTGCAAGCCAAGTATACAAATACATATATTAAGACTGAAAATCCGTTTCCATAATAGGCCTTGATAGTGAATCATGCCTTAAGTGATGTGACTGATCCAATCAAACCCAGAACCCTGGAGGTGTGAGACTGAGCCCCCCCCCCGCCCCCCCTACTGTCCCTGATCACAGTTACTCATCTCTAAATAAAACTTCACATATGTTTAGTGCCCACATATTCCCATAATTTATCAAATGATTACGTTCAGTTAGACCTGTCTCTAAATGACTATTACTATATACAATATTGTAACAGGGCCGTCCGTTTTTCAAGGCTAGTTGCAAACTAGGTGTTAGCATATTTCCGTGTGCTGCACATTGCACATGATGGCCAGTATGTTCCTTGCTTCAGGCTTACCGTGCATTAGACAAGTGATTCAGCTGCTGGACACCTTAGGACTGTATCCTGTCAGGTGGCTGCTGTTCTTGTTGCTGCAGTTTATGCAGGGCCACCTATTAGGAGGCCAGAGAGGCAGAGGAGTGCAAGTCCCAGAGGTGATACCATAACTAGACCTTTATAGGTATTTCAACTCTGTACATAGCAGTATTTGTACTGGCAGCATTGCGTATTTTGCATGTGTTCATAGTTCTGGCCTTTGTAAATTCTTTGGTTGATATTATTGCCTGTGCTTAACCACATACCACTAAATTTGTTAGACTGACTTGGGGGGGAAGTGCTTTTTGGGTCTCCGCGACATTGACAGAGCCATATTCTCCTCCTGTCTTCTTCACATGCAAGGGCACGCACTCGCAGACCACGTGCAATTTAAAGAGCGCAATGCTATGAACCCCATGTCCTGTGAAGGAAACTTGTATGACAGAGAGAGAGAGAAGATGCAAACTCTCTGCCTACGATCTGGGGTTCATTCTTGGGGATATGAGACTACAGAGTATCCACTGACTCATCCTGCTATCCCTTTATGGCTGTACTGTTATGTATGATGCTTTTTTTACATTGTGACATTTTAAAATGGTGTGTGAGTGTGCCCTGCGATGGGTTGGCACCCCATCCTGGTTTATTGGCTCTTCTGGGATAGGCTCCAGACCTCCATGACCCTGCATAGGAGAAGTGGGTACAGAAGATGGAAGGATGGATGAACATTTCGACACTGGTAATTGTGAGAAAGTAAAAGGACCACTTAGTTTGTGATGTAGCTAAATTTCTTTTTTCCATTGCAAATCATAGATCAGAGCTTTGATGTAGAAAGATTTCTGTTCCTGTTAAATAGCCTATGCATTGTCATGTGATATTAAAATGTCATAATGTAGATATAACATTATGACTGAATTTTTCTTCAGATGCTTGCAGACCATGCAAATTCATTTGCCTTTTCATTTTTTCCACACATTGCTTGGAAGAAACATGGTGTTATTATACACGATGGTCAACATCAGCTTACGTTAAGTGATTAAGGATGCATTCAGAATTGGCCGGTTGGGTGTCCATAATGATGTATGGCTTCCTCCTGCTCATACTGTACAATTACACTCTTAAAACTTGGGAATATTCCAACTGTGCATCACACTGAGCAGACAAGTGAAAAAATTAATTACACACCAATTCTTTTTTCCTTCATTTTATTCATTTATTTTATTTTATTTATGATGGTTGAAATCTCTTCTCCATTCTGATTTTCTGCTGATGTTAAACAAGGATCTTGTTTGGAATCAAGGACCAGAGTCCTTCTTGGACTGATCATGTCTATCCAAGTGGGCTAAGGCAAGGTGATCTAACCACCCAAACCTGGTGTATTCTTGTTTCTGAGCTCCACCAGGACAGCAGAACACTCCTGAAACTTCAATCAGGACAATAATCACATTGAAACATTTCAACTGTCATATTTCAAGCTATGAGTCTGAGGAACAGTATACAGTACTGTACGAAAGCCTTAGGCCACCAAAGAAAACTATGTCTAAATGAATTCCGTCTTCATGTAAAACTTGATTTTGTAAAATATGATTTTATGTCTGCCAAAGAGTGCCAGCGTAGCCATTTCAAAACCTGTCCTAAAGTTACCCCATTATTACCTTAATCATCAGATACACCCATGTCTTTGTCAAGCTTCTAGCCATTTGTGGGTAATCAGTGCCACATAAAATTATTTTAAAAATCAATTAATTTTGTGAGCTGGTGGTGAAATTTAGCAAATAGATGGAATGATGGAGGTGCCCCTGAGGAGAGGTTTGGGAACCAAAGCAGTGTCCCTCTAGCCATCCAACTAGATATCAGTAACATTTTTGAGAATTTCATGTTAACCTTTGTCATTGTTAACTTGCTTACGTTCTAATACAATGTTAAATTGTGGGGTTTTTTGAGCTTACGGAGGGAGGCGACGACTTGGTGTGATATGCTCCGCTGCCATGAGCTTGAGTAATACACTTATTACCCAGATAAACAGTTATATACATTTTCTTTGCCTGCCTAAGACTTTTGCAGCATACTGTATATGAGGAAATTTACTGGTGTGCTGTTTTCAGTAACTGCACATATTGCTTCATATCGGTCAGATCAAATGACCAGTGGAGTGTCTCTGACACCCAAACACACTCTTACAAACAGAACAAGTTGGAAGATAGAATGAAATACAGTACAAACACAAAGGGTTCAAACACTGAACCTGCTCCTTACTTGTGGCCACGAACATCTTGAAGCCCAGAAAATAGAAAGCTGGGGTAAGCTGCGATGGTGATAACCTACCACTTGGGGGCACCTGGCTGTTAAGACCCAAGGCAACAGATGAATTACATGATAATCAAAAGCTAAGAAATACAGAAGAAATATAGATCATAAATAAATAGAAAATTGAGAATACAGGAACTCTAGAAACTTTGTCAACATGATCAGGACATATGATCATGAAACAGCCAGAGGTTTGATTTTAAAGCATTCTGATAACAAGAAAACAAATCAGTGTAATCAGTCATTCACACACCACCATGCACTTTTGAAATGCCACAGTTATACAAGGCAGGGAAAAACTAATTACAGTAATTATTGTTGTACAAAGGGCATATTTCAGACATATACATATATCTGCCTTGTAAGTATTCAACATAAAATGCTTCATTCTCACAACATGTTTAAATGCTACATTCTCTGAATGTTTTATATGGATATTACAAAGAGAAAAACCTTTTTAGTGCTGAGCAAAGAGTATGTACAGGCAAGGTTAATCCCACACATTTCAGGGCTTTGAAAGCAACCTTCAGTCCATTACAACTGTAAGTAACATCAAATGCTATTTATACAATGTACACGTTTGTTGCTATGTGAAAGATGGTGGCTAGAACGCGTGATCTTCAGGCTTCGATTGTCCAGGTGTACTTTAGCTGAGAAGTGTCAAGGTTGCATTCACTGTCTTTACTGGTACAACAGGCCCTCAGATTAGGACTGAATCGAACATGCATTGCAGTGTCATACTCAGCCGTGCTTAAACCTGCTTTTCTTTTTTTGGGAGTAACTTGTACTTTAACATTAAAATAAAAAGTAAGACACATTCTAGCAACAGGATAGTACAGAAAAATCTGCCAAAAGTGCTTCTTTTATTAAAGTATATATTCGTAAATGCAAAACATTCTAATGTGAGGCTTAATGCACAGCTTGAAGTGAATACAGTTTTCAAACATTTGCTGTTACTGTTTAAAAATAACGCAAATGATATTTGAACATCACCGAATGCAATGTTGAAAATACTGAGTACAAGTACAACATATTGTCAGAAATTCCAACATGGACTAAACATGGTGGACACAGTAACAGGCTGTAAACTGTATTTATAGTGAATACGACTTTTTTTCCAACAAAGAATTATCCTGTATTTTGTCACACCTGTATTGTTTACTAGTACATGTCCTGCATCTACAGGTGGACACACTGGTGGACAACACATACACACAGTCAATATAAAGAATATAAACAAAGTTTCAACCTTAAATTGGGGGTCATCACAAGGAATATATCACACAAATAAACTCGAAACAAAATAATTATTTTACTTTACCAATTAGCGAAACCTTTTTTTGGTTTAGTGCTTTCTTTTTTTGGCAGGCAAGTTTTAGATTAAAATGAACAGCTTCTACTGAGACAAAACTACTGAAAGCAGGCAAGACCCAAACAGAAAGTGTTATGAAAGTCTTTCACAGTTAAGGGGCTTTTGGGATGATGCAGTCATCTGCATGGTCAGGAAATTTCACGATATATATGGTCAAAGGATTCGAGAAGTGTATGAGCAGCCAGGCTCTGCACTGTTTTTTAGCTCATGATACGAGACGTCTCCATGGCCCACTAGCCTCATTTTACATGACTTGCTCTTTAAGGGACTTTATATTATGATGGTGTGTAGTTTCATTCATCTTACTAAATTAGACAGTAAATTGAATATTCCACTATTCCGAATAGAGCAGTAAATTAATTTTATACATACAGTGTTTATATAACACTGGCAATGCTGTACATAGACTAAAAATGAAGGTTAAATATATAATGTATATTTGTAAATATTTAACTGAATGCATGTAATGTAATGACTGTCTATAATTCCTTTTGATGAATAAGGTAATAATCTGTAATAATCTAATAATTGAAAAATTTCCCTGTAAAAAATATGTCTAAAATAATCAATGTGCTATGGGTTAAATATTGGAATAGATGATTATCAATCATTTAAAAAAGATACATAGATACATAGAGGTATTTAGTACTTACATTTCTCAGTTATAAATAGATATCAACAGGTTCATTTCACAAGAAAACTACTTTAGGTTTTAACAAATACACAACCCTTTCACGACCCTCTGTAATCAATAAATTAAAAACAATACTTTTGTAGTGTCTTCATAATGGTTGTTTGCAATTGCATATGAATCTTTATGAACTTATGTTGATTACCTTGGTGTGTGATATGAAACTGGATGCAGATGTTTCTGGGGAAGGAACAGCGATCGACTGTTAATGTTAATCTTAACTGTTAAGCAAGGGTGGCAAGGTGAGAAATATTTTGATCATTTTGGGTTTCCAATTTTTCCATTTTTTTTTGTTAGCTATTTTTAGATGTTTGCTCTAGTTATCTACATATTTGTATTCTGAAGGTGCCACTAAAATTTACATCCCACCCTGTTGTCCCTGATATATTCAAAATGATGAAGAATGAGCAATAAAATTAAATGCTATAATATGTTCTGAAAAGCACATTTAACTTAAAGACTGGACAAGGTTGGTTTATAGGAATCCTAGTAGTTGGGTTATTTATGAATAAAAAGTAAACAAAATACAGTCTGGCATGTATGACCTGCTACCCATTGATGGTTTTTGGAATCTCCTTTAGTTCAGAACTATTCAGGGAACAGTGACAATTAAGGCTCTTCAGTATATGTATAGAGGATCATTATATGTAAAAACAAGGATGGGGTATTTTACTAGAGTTACTTGGCTGTTTGGTGTCTTTGATCTCTGTGGTCTAAGAAATGAAATTGAAATTAAAAAAAATAATAATAATAATAATAAAAAAAAAAAATACAAAATTAAATGAAGAAACATTGGTGGTGTTGGACTTCACCTGGCACGAGATGTTGCCAGGGAGCAGAAGAAATCCAGCTCAAAATGCACCAAATGACCAAAATGCAAAACAAAATTCCAAAACCAGTTTATCCTGGTATTGAATTACATTACTTGTTGCACCCTGGTTGTGTTACACCATCTATGTGCAACCTCTGAAAATGACTACATTGTTAGTGTTAGTCTTTCTCCAGAGAGCTCCTGCTTGCATTAATTATCCTTTAACCTCCAAATGGGAGACAATAGTATGCTGCCAACACACAGAGGTATATGTTTGTTATAAAGCAGAACGATTGAGATTGACTGAATAGGTGAAGTTCTCTTGAGATGGTGCAGCCTGCAACACCACCTCACTAGTGACCTCTACGGCAGCTGAAAGCTCCTTTTTATCAGGGGCTGATTCTAAGGGAGGTGGCCCTCCGAACAGTGCATACATATTCCTGGCTACCATTCCAACTCTTTCTGGTGGTTCCTCACCTGCTTTCACCTTCCGTTTCTTTAATCGGGACAAGAAGGATGCTTGTTTTACATAACGCATAAATAGATGACTGCGATAGGCTTTCTGGATCACAAGAACAGCTACAGCCTCTTCCTTATGCCTTAGTGTGGTCGCGATAGGCAACCAAGTTGCTGAAGTTGGATTGTTGAGCACAAACTTAGCCTCCATGCTCATCTTCATGGCAGACATTTCTATTGTGTCACCCAACACCTCCATTGTGAGGGCAAGAAGGACATCCAAGCAATGAATTTTGTCCCCAGGGACGATTGGAAAGTCCATTGAAAGCAGTTTAATTTTGTTGGGTTGGGGAATCTTCAGAGGATCAAGCAATGTATCACAAAATTCAGAGAGCTGGCTATAGTCTATAAACTGGGTGGCCTCTAGGTCAAACTTCTCCCAAGTCTCATTGAACATGTCAAAATCATCCTCACACAGCAAATCACCACTCTCTTCTTGGGCTACATTGAAATTCTCCAAAATGATTGCAATGTACATGTTCACTACAACCAGGAAGGATATGACGATATAGCTACAGAAGAATGTTATTGCCTTCCCTGGACTGCCGCAATCCCCCTTGACATCGGTACCAGGATTTATAATTTCAGGGTCACAGTCAGGGGGGCCACTATTCAGCATGGGAAACAAGAGCCCATCCCATCCAGCTGAGGTGGTGATCTCAAACAAGCAAATCATGCTATTTGGAAATGTCTCAAAGTTAAACATATCATCAACTCCTCCCTCTTTTTTTACATAGGCAAAGTTTGACATGCCAAAGATGGAGAAGATGAACATAACCAGAAAAAGCAGAAGGCCAATGTTGAAGAGGGCAGGAAGTGACATCATTAAAGCAAACAGCAGTGTCCGGATACCCTTAGCTCCCCTAACTAGACGCAAAATTCGTCCAATTCTAGCCAGCCTGACGACACGGAAGAGGGTAGGTGAAACAAAGTACTTCTCAATTATATCTGCCACCAACATGCCTGGAAAAAAAAACAAACATAAAGCAATATGAATATTATGACTATCCTTTTTTCATAATCTTCAATGTGCCAGCTAAACTATGCTTGTGTAATTTAATATTCAGCAGGTATACATTACTTTACAGTGCTTTTCTGAACTTTGCCTAACTATTTAGAAAAAGACAACAAATGGAGAACCTACTTGCTACGGAGAAAATGACCACAATAAAGTCAAAAACATTCCATCCAATGGTAAAGAAGTATTGTCTCAGTGCAATCATCTTCAGCAAACATTCACTGCTGAAGACCACAATGAAGACTCCATTGATTTTGGCCAGCATCGCTGTCTTCTCTTGACTTTGGTCATCTTCCTCCACCATCATGGTCACCATGTTCAGGCAAATTAGTACCATGATAAAGATGTCAAAGAGCTGCTGACTGATGAAGTCATATACCAGGCCTGGTATTTTGCCCTTCACATCCAAGTTAAGCAAAGCAGTGTGAGTAACCAAAAAAAAGTACACAGAGAAAATGGTGAATGCAGAAACAGAATTCTAATTGGATTGTGTCTTTTTAACTCATTTGGCAATATTCATTATCAGTTAAACCATTTTCATTCAGCATAATTTCTTTGCAAAGTATCATGCATTAGTTTGTCAGTCAGTAGACAGTCTAATGGTATTGTTGTTTTTTCTCATCATAAGCAGAGTTTGTTATAAAGGTTCATACCGCTGGTTTTGGAATGGGCTTCGCTGGCTTCTTGTTGCCTAGTTTTTTCATAGCGTCGTAATATTTCTTCTGCTCCTCAGTCATAAAGCAAGCTCCTCCCATGTACACAACCAGAAACAATTATTCTTCACCGAATTTTAGATGGAGACTGCATCAAACAATACAGCTCTTTGACATCTTTATCATGCTACAGAACCTGGAAGGCCACAGGGGCATTAATACTTATCTTATTCTTTTGTTGATTGAAGTTGTCAATGATGACACCAATGAAGAGGTTGAGTGTAAAGAAGGACCCAAAGATGATGAAGATGACAAAGTACACATACATGTAAAGGTTGGCCTCGTATGAGGGCTGTTGACCCACCTGTAGGTGTTTGAGGAACTGAAGATTAGTTTCCCCATAAAAAGGGCTATATTATAGTGTTTAATGCAATGTATAAGACTTTTGGAATATAAAGAATCTAAAAATAAATATCTGCATATCTTGCATTTAACTAAAGTTCATTCAATATCACATGATATATTAATACTTTTTGACCTTCATTCAATGAAAAACCATATATGTTGACAGCAATAAAATTACCTTACGTGAGTCGACAGCCGCATACATAATTTCCATCCAGCCTTTGAATGTTGACTGAATAAAAAAAAAAGATATGATTATACTCTGAGCGTCTCATTTGGTCCATAATCTCTAGGCGGGGTGGTTTTCCTTCTCTATTTGTACTACCAGTATAGAGAAGGTACAAATCACCAAGAACAAAGAGATTTCAGTATCTTATGCTGACTTGAAGGAAGACTTTAGTAAGAATAAAGCCTCACTTCTTCCTACATACATTAGACTGTGTCATTCCTTGGGTATCAGAGGACATGTCAAAGGAGCTGAACTTCCAGATGAGGTAAAGCCTATTTTATATTAACCTGTTCTGTTCTTTGTCATGGAAGTTGCAGACTTTTTGACATTTGAGTGGATATGGTTTCAGACAGGGGTCCCCAGTTTACTGAGTTGGGTCAGTTTCTGCATTTTTGTGTTTATAATAGACAGTATGACTGGAGTGAATATCTGCCTTGGAATGAATATGTACAAAATTCTTTGGTTAGAGACTCGGATATCCCATTTCAATGTGTAGCTGGATTTCAATCTGCCATGTTCCTGCATGGGACCCCTTTGATTAGAATTCCAGCTGTTGATAACTGGTTTTGGTGCTCTTTGCAAGTCTGATGCCAGACTCATATGAGTTAGAAGGAAAACAAAGAGCTCCAGGCTACTAGACCCGTACTTATGTACTAAGCTGTTTACAGAGCAAAACAGTCAACATGGAGCATCTGTTTCCAGTCCCACTCTCATAAGCTGGGTCCACCATATTCACCTTGTCATCTACTGTCTCCCTTTATCAGTTCATAAGAGGGTTAACCTTTCATTCCATATATTCCTGTTGAAGGCACTAAGTACTGCACTTTTTCTAGTCCTGTCATCCATCCAGCTATCAGTCTTGGATGGGGATGCAATATGTACTGTCAAGGAGCTTCTGGACTCCCATTGTCAGTTTGTTGCCTTGAGCCAGCCCTCATTCAAAAGTTGTATCAGAAATATCTTGCACCCTGTCTCAGATGACTCCCAGAGAAGACTGTTGCATCACAGCAGTCCAGCTCTCATTGGTCCTGTCCCTTGTCTTCTGCTTCTTCTGGGTGGCACTGTCTCTCCTCATTCCTGTCTGACTTGTGGTTCTCAGTTCAAGTTGTGGTCCCACTGGCCCACCAAGTCTGGTCAGCCCTATCAACTGTCCTGTCAGTCCCAGTGTGGTTCCAAGCCCATTCCCATCTGCTACTTATTTTGTTATCCTCATCTCTGCTAGCCTTTTGGTTCCATCCCAACAGTCCCAGTCTAGGTCCCAGACTTAGGGTGTTTTCACCTACTGTATAGTCCTCTTTAAAGGAACCGAACTCAGACCTCTAGAAGTGGTCCCAAAAGTGGACCAACAGAAAGTGAACTCAGTTCTTTTTGTGTTCACAATACGAGTTCATTTGAAAGGGGACTCAGTTCTGTTTCTGGTTTACTTCAGCTCAGATGGGGCCTCAGTCCTTTTTCTGTTCATACTTATTATTTTTGCTTGTTCCCCGGGACTGTACCACGTGATCAGCCTACAGCAAAGCTAAAGGGTAAAAACTGTCAAAGCAAGCCAGGACCACTTTGTGTTCATAATGCACAAGTTAAACGAACCATGACGTGGACTAAAACCGAACCAGACTGAGACTACCTCCCGATGTGGTCTCAGTTCGGTTCGTTTCAAAGGGGTCTGAGTTCATCTGGCTTGTTCATATATACGCAAACAATGCTGACTAATCAATCTGAGTTCTCTTTAAAGGATGAAACGGACCAAGTGTGAAAACACCCTTAGAAAGTCTGATGAAGTCTGATCTCACTATTAGCTGTATCCAGGACTTCTGAGTTAGGAGGTTGCATCACATCCGATCCAAAATCCTGTGCAACTGCCACAGGTGTGGTTGTTCTCCATGGCCACACCCACTTCCAGGTGATCCTAGTATTTGGTTTATTCTACTCAGTCTTAGCATTTGGTTTATGGTTTGGTTTTCTGGATGTTTCAGTCTTTTTCTGATTTTGTAGTTCAGTCTTCTTTTTAATTTTGTCTATTTCTGCAACTTATATATATTTGATTGATTCTCGTTCAGATTTTTAGTTTTTTTTCTCTGGTTTCTGGTAGTGCTCTACATCTTGGTGCCTTTTTGGTTTATTGGCTGACCATGCTTAGTTCTATAACTGTATTTTGCCTGAGTCATAAGTACTTCATGCCTTGCATTACCAACATTTTTGAAGTAAATCAATAAAGTCCATGCATTAAATCAACATACAGTTTGCTCTTTATGTAAAATGTGCCACCTGGTCACTCACCACTTGCAACAGAGACAGGTAACCCATCCCAACGTTGTCATAGTTGACCCTGACGTTGGCCCAGCGTACCTCATTTGTGTGCATGAGGGCCATACACTCACTATAGTTGTTTACAACATCAATGGTAAACATCTCCCCAGTTGTGGTGTTGACGCAGTGGTAGAATGTCCCAGCAAACAGGTTAACCCCCATGATGCTGAAGATGAGCCAGAAGATAAGACACACCAGCATCACATTGAAGATGGCTGGGACGGCTCCCACAAGGGCGTTCACCACAACCTGCCAACCAAAAGGTCAAAGCAGAGTCAGACTACCCAGCTATTAAATCCCCTAGTTAACACTTATAATGCTTATAATTATTTTCATCTATCCAAAGTCATTTTTATATTTTAGATTCTTAATTTTTATTCTTGCATATTTTATATAATTCATTTGCATATTCATATATTTAATTCAGGTAATTTAGTCTCATCCCTTATCAAGGTTACAATAGCTGTTTTACATTTTTGCACAAATTATTTCCTAAAAGTTAGCAAAATAAAACAGCAAATTGGGAATGCTTCCATTAATGGGTACCATGCCAATAATACTCCCACGAGATTTAAATTGATGTCTTGTATTTCAGCATGGAACGGATTGTTCCCATTATGCTCGTATTGAAAACAGTGATGGGTAAAGTTTCAGGTTGTGAGAAGTGAGACGGTGGTTCTGCAGTGTGCATTTCTGATAGTGTGTGAAATGGACCTCTTGTGAATAATTAGCCAAATACAAATCACCCTGAAACACCATGTTTATTCAACTCAGAAGGCAATTGCTACATGACTTTGGAAAACATTATTTTTGTATAGCAAAACATTATGCCCCATCAGTAATATTAATTCAGTTGTTGTTGTTTTTAATATAGACTCTGCATAGAATTATTGTATATAACTATATACTAATTTGCACTGCGGCTTTGTGAATTACTTATTTTTTGACTCGCCATAAAAACCACCTCAAGCAAACTTGGAAACATCACTAACGACTACATCCATGGACATAAAGCAGCAACCTCTGACCACTTGCCTAGTAATGTATCAGGTTTCACCTGGTCATATAAACATCATGCAGTACTAAAGACAGAGGATACACTTTCATTGTGTAACCATCAAAACAGGCTAAATGTGGGAGCTCAGATGTAGACGACTCTCAGGTTTTGCCATAAGTGTTGGTGTGTGCGCGAGAGCAGGGCACTGGTTGACTCACCCGCATTCCCTCAAACCGGGACAGGGCTCTTAGAGGCCTTAGAGCCCTAAGAGTTCTCAAAGACTTGATGGGTCCTAGTTCAGAATAGCCCATTATGTTTGCTGCCAAACTGATTAAGGAAACCTAAAAAGAACATTTTAATAAATTCAATCTCATTCTATTAACATTATATTTTGTACTATACCATATTGTGTACTATAGCACAGTGGCAAAAAATGGTCCAACAAATTGTTTAGCTCTACTGAAATTCCTTGCATTCACCTCAATATTTTGTCAGTTTATCAATGTGACAATAAGTAACTATACTGTAAGACAGAGAATTAAAAAAGCTATTTCTGCTAAACAAAATGGATACTCTGCAAGTCTACACAAAAAGTCATCTTTAAAACTTACATCAACAATCAAGAAGTCCAGCCAGCACCAGGCATTGGTAAAGTATACTTTGTAACCATAAGCCACCCACTTAAGGAGCATCTCAATAACAAATATATAGCTGAAGACTATATCTGCATATTCCAGCAGGATTTTTATCGTTCTGCGTCTTTCAAGATATATGTCCTCAAAGGCCTGGAATGTAAAAAGACAGATCTGAACTTAATACTGTTAGGCAAAGGTACATTATATTTTGAGGATACATTAATATACACTATTCACATGATATTTTCCCAGCATGGGATTCTGTCCATAAAAAACACTGGGGTATAAATGCATTTGCCTTGGTTTGCAACAAGGCTCAAAATTTTGTATGCTGGTTTTATGTACAAATTTATGTAAAAATCATAAGATAATTAAGATGTAAGATCATTTTTTGACATTAACTATGTATCATTTCTGCCGCTACAGGATTCCTCAGACTTACCAAGGCACCACTGCTGAGCAGGATCATGAAGATTATGAAGCTCTCAAAGTAGTCATGCTCCACAATGGTGTAGCAGGTTCTCCTGAGGGTCCACCAGGCCTTCCCTCTGCCCTCTGAGGTGTCCAGCACCAGACAAGGACACCATCTAAGGCAGTCTGCAGAGGATACACACATATGAATGCAATATATATCTAGGTCATGAGGTGTTGATTTAAGTGCCTCTACTAGATAGGCAGCAATGGCACCAAACACCTTACTGTCAGTGTAACAGGCCTCAGGCTCCATAGGCTCCTGCTCCTCCACTTCATTTGGATCTGGCTGCGGCGGAGGAGGCACGTAGTCCAATGTGCTGCACTGAGACACGCCATCCAGGGCACTAAGCCGCTATACAGGGAGTGGGGGGATTGTCAGGGGATCAAGTGAACATTTTCCTTACTGAGCTGTACAGTGAACCATATATGCTGCACGTGCGATGAAAAAATTGGTCTGTGCAATGAGTGAATTTACCAGATTAGCACTCATATGATACCATTTTGTGGGTGAAGCAGAGTCACTTGTTTGTGTGAAATGAGGGTTTGTGTCTGAGGTGAATCGATGGCGCGTCACTATTTTACTTGGCAGTTGTAGTGTATTGTGCAATTAAAAATCATATCCCCGTCTGTGTAGAGTTCATGCATCTATGCATCCCATAATTCCTCTAGCGAAAATGAAGCGGCATTTTCAAACACTAAATCAAAACCCTAAATGAGCCCGCAAGAAAGAAACTGAAACAGAACCACTGCCAAATGAAAATAATGGATAAACAAACGAAAAAGTGTACAGATATACCACAGACTGGGATAGAAACTTCCTTTGTCTTTTTGATGCAAAACAGCAGCTCTCATTCTGTTGTTGATGCCAGGAGGCTCCAGGAAGGATTAGAGTAGAGAGTCCTTGTGTAGTGGATAACTTACATAATGTTTGTTTTTGTTCTCTTAGTAGCAATTTACACACTTTCTTCATTTAATTTAAATTGAGATTTGTGCCGCTAATTTGAAGCACAATACAGCAGCCCCATCACATTTGGAAAATTGACAATCACGCTTAAGGTTATTTGTGAGTAGGCCCTGAGCTATTAAAGAGGAATATTTTTGGAGCTTACTGAAAGATCATAGAAACTCGGAGACGCCACTGAACAAGCCAAAAACAATATTGAAAATTATTAGGATCACAAAAACATCACACAATACATAACTTTTAGTGATACATAATATTTGTTAGTGTAAGTACATGCTGTATCTTTTATATAGTAAAAGTCTTGGCCTGGGTACACCATGCATCCTTGTCTCAACCAGCAACTACCATCACTCACATGTTAGATATCTTTGTGACTGTGCAATCTTGTGTTTCTCAATGTACCATCTAAACTTTTCAATGCTGTTACTTTTTGCATTTTTAATAATAGGTTCAAAACATAGTGTTCCCTATGCATACCATTTGTATTTTACATAAAAAGGTCTAGATCGTAAATAACAAAACAATTTGACATGCATTCGTCCAGTACTGCGTGTACAGTACTGTATGTTTAGAAATTGGTAATATACAGACCTTGTATGTTATTGTTCATGCTAGCAGACTGTTATGGGTTGAGGTTAGAGTGACCACCTAATCCATTTCAGGGGGACACTTTGAAATACTTCAGGTTTTACAAACTACTCTGAAACTGAATAGTTTCTTGTGCTTTGGTTTGTTTCCGTGATTGAAAGACTCATCCAGCTGTTTCACATTAACATTAGTGACACGTGCATGATTATAGCAGACTGACCAATCAGCACACAGTAAGAACTCAGTGTTTAAGTGAAATCCAGGTCCTTTTAACTGAAATGGTAGCTTACAAATCCTGTCCTAGCTAAAAATTGTCCCCCTGACATGGAATAGGTGGTCACCCTAGTTGAGGTTAAGGGTGCACAAGTAATATTTGCAAATTTTCACATTCTTCCTTCCAGTTTCCTATCTTTGGTCCCTAATAATAGTGTAAGAATTCCACATAAGATAAACTATACAGCCAAAATTGGGAGAAGACCCGGTTGATTATAGGGATTGACTAATTAAGCCACACCCATTGCTGACACAGTTAATGCAATCTCCAGCAAAAACCACTGGCAACAGAACACATGTTCATACAGAAAAGGTTATTGATTTTCAGCTTGGCATCATCATAAGATGCCATCTTTCCAACAGCAAGTCCAGCAAGATTTCTGCCTGCTTGTGCTTCTCTCGTCAATTTCATGCGATTGTGAAGTGGAAAAGTCTTGGGCCAAGTTCAACCATAAAGTGCTAAAGTACGCAAACTCTCAGAAAGGGACCTGATCACCCAACATCAATACTCAACCTGAATAGCAACAGATCACACTAGCAATGTTCCAACAACTAATGGAAAGCCATTTTAGAAGGGAAGAGGCTATTATAAGGACAATAGACAGACTAGATTCATATTAATACACTTGGTTTCAGAATGAGATGATGAACAAGCTGGTGTTGATACACTTTTGGCCATATAGTGTATCACTACAGTCAGCTAGTTGTCTATAGGAGATGCACTGCAGCAGACATGGAAATTATAGGAAATGAATACATGGAATATGTGGTAATACATCAATTAATCTGTAGAGCAAAGTTAGAGCTGAACAGTGCAGGTCCACATAATTTGTTCTGACAATATTCATCGGTTCATATGACACAAATTCTGTCTTTCCAAACCATTGACTGCCTCTGCAGATGAAGCTAGGAGATTTTCATGTATCCTTTCTGAGCTTAGGCGGGCTGACACCAGAGCATCTAAGAATGTCTGCAGTATCAAATATGTCCTGGTAAGTTTTCTGCCTGAATATAAACTGCTTAGCACAATAGTAAACAAAAATAAAACCTTTTAGAAATTGTAATATGGCCATTTTTCAAATCAAATCAGTGTTCAGGTTAAATATACAGGTCATATAAAACACAATAAACAACTCCGTCATTGTACAATTGCACTTAAGTCCTGCTAAAAATACACATACGCAAATGTTTCTGTATATTCTTGTCTAAGTTAATTATAAATAAGTCCCTAATAGTAAAATTTGTAAAGATATATTAAATGTATTATTTTTTCCTTCAGGCAAAGGGCAAATAAAGGTCAAATGGGGGCAGTGGACACTGTGCCTATGAGCAGAAGGTTGCTAGTTCAAATCCCAGAGTCGACAGTGATGGCACTGTTTGGTCCCTGAGCAAGGCCTTTAAGCCCAAATGCTCAACAGACCTGCTGACCCTGCTATCTCAATTGTACATCGCTTTGGAATAAAGCATCTGGCAAATAAATGGAGCTTTTTACCTTTTTGGAGCCAGGATTTTCATCTTCTCCCAGTTCCTCATCTGTGCTGAAATCCTCCCCATCAGTATCAAGCATTTCTAAATCAGACTCTTCCTGGGCAATGGGTACGGTGAAGGTGAAATCAGAACTGAGGAGGAACCCACTGGGGTGGACATCATCTGCCCAGTGAGATAAACCATCCAGCACTCTGAAATCTGTCTTAGGCTCCTGTCTGTTTATGTTATTCATGTTGAAAGCCTCCTTGCTGTGGTTCTCCCCTTCGCCCTCCTCTAAAACACCGTCCTCTTTTGGCTGCTTGCCCAGGATCTTCCAGATCAGCCCTCTAATGTAGGCCTTCACCCAATCAGTGGCTCTGTTGATCCTGAGTACGGAAAGCTGCAGATTGTTCAGCTCACTGTCGTCATCTGCCACTTGCAGATTGTCCCCGCTGAATGAGCTAAGCAGCAAGGCCAGGAAAAGGTTCAGAACCTTCAAAGACAGAGTAAGAGAAGATATGAAGGAAAAAATTGACTTTACTTTGCTTGCATCTCACATCGTGCCTGTTTAAATGGCATATCTAGTCTACTGGCCTTGTATCCTCTCCTCGCTTGTCAGCTGTCTACCTAAATATTCCTAATATTATTTGTCTGTTTCTTATTCTACAAATTGAAAAACTTCAATTTACCCATTCCACTTTTCTCAAAATTAAACCATATCCGGATCTAACAGTCTGAAAAGATATTTCATTTGGATTGTCTTATCTGAAGCCACGGCCACAGTGTAATGTCAGGATATCATGCCCTATAATAAATGACAGAATCCAATAACCATTTAAACAAACATCATGTGAATCCCTCCTCATTTTTGTTGCTATGAATAATAATAATAAAAAAATTCTAATAGAAAATTATTGACGTATGCATAAATAAACAATTTGAGATCCAAAGGATGTGAAGATGAAATGGAACTACTTATATGGGGCTGGAATGAAATCCTGTAAACATTTAAATAAACTGAGGCTATTCATTTTTTTAATTACCTCTGTATAACCCTGTGTTACACACAACTGATAAATATTACACTGCCTCCCACGCTTTTGAGGGCTATTTTTAATATCAAATCTGGGTTATTTTAATGCTTTTGTTTTTTGTTCCATCCATCCATTATCTGCCGCTTATCCGGGGTTCAGGTCGCGGGGGCAGCAGCTTCAGGAGAGACACCCAGACCTCCCTCTCCCTAGCTACCTCTACCAGCTCCTCGGGGAGGACGCCGAGGCGTTCCCTGGCTAGCCGAGAGATATAATCCCTCCAGCGAGTCCTGGGTCTGCCCCGGGGCCTCCTCCCTGTAGGACATGCACGGAAAACCTCTCCGGGTAGCCGCCAAGCAGGCATCCGCACCAGATGTCTAAACCACCTCAACTGGCTCCTTTCGACGTGAAGAAGCAGCGGTTCTACTCTGAGGCCCTCCCGGATATCCGAACTTCTCACCCTATCCCTAAGGGAGAGCCCAGACACCCTGCGGAGAAACCTAATTTCGGCCGCCTGTATTTGCGATCTCATTCTTGATCTCATTGCCCATAGCTCATGACCATAGGTGAGGGTAGGGACTTTTTTGTTCCCCATGTTTAAATGGAGGTTATAAGAACTAGGGCAAGTTCATCGTTTTCTTCCTATTACAGCAAGTAAGAAGTAGCAAAGGGTGCAGAAAACAGGCAGGATAATATCAGGGGTTACGATTTTGGCTGCTGATTAATTATATATTATTCTCTAAATTACAATGACACACAAAATTAAATAACTTATCTATTTTAGCTATTGCAACAGTAAAAGACACATCTGGAGCAAATATATTTCATTTACTGGATTGCTGAGCATAGTACTGATAGGACATTTTTCACCTCCCTCTCTGTTGTTTTATAGCTTGCCATAACCCATGCAGCTCCAGTATGCTACCAGCTCATCTTGTGTGCAGGGCCTCACTTCAGATGAGTCTTAAACATACTACAAAGTCAGTACCACCATATGCTGGCTGATGTCATTAGTCTTAAATAGTCTCACTGCAGAATAAGTACCATGCTCCCCTCTTGGATAATACTTGCCTACTGGACAGAATGCACCCTCAGGGATGAGACAAAAAGCTATGTTAGTTTTGGCAAAGGGTTTGTTGCTGAGCATTTGTTAGTGCGTAAGAAGAGCCATTTCCACTTTATTCTATGAATAACACCATAAGTGATACATCTCATTACCACCAAAAATACATCTTTATATAATTAGCAGAAACCAGTGGTGTAAAGTACTTGAGTAAATGGACTTCGTTACTGTACTTAAGTATTTTTTTGGCTACTTTGTACTTGTACTGAGTATCAAAAATATAAGCAACTTTTACTCTCTACTCCACTACATTCGTGACTGAATATATGTACTCTTTACTCCACTACATTTGAACGGACGCTTACCGTTACTCGCTACATTGTGATTGCGTGCGACAAGTCAGGATCTTTATCTACCACGGCTAATTTCTTCAAGTATGTCTGGCTGCAGCCTGCAGGAGGGCGGGGTTGGACATCCAACCCCGCCCACATCCAACCCGGCCCATTCGTACTGCGAAAGCCACGCCCTTGTCCAACACGTCTTAAAGCGGAAGCCAAAGCGAACTCGCAGAACGGAATCGTTGTAGTACCTGTTATGTCATTAAGTTAAAAATCTTTAGTGTCCCAGTGTAATAACAGTGCTATCTATTATTTATTATTTTGTTTGTTAATGTTTCTGCTAGACACACTATTGACTGTCAGTTACTGCACAAAGATTTTACTGTGGGACCCGCATGGTTGTTTGTGGTTGTTTTGCTGCTGGTTAAACGTTTCCATCAGTTAGCTGACTATCTAGCCGACTCACTACCAAAACTATGGTAACTAGGTAAAGACCTTCTTGCTGATAATATAGCTTCCATGTAGTTAACAAGACTTGACACTTAAAGACTTTGTGCGTCATCAGATATTACTGTCTGCTCAAACGACTGTTCAGCTTGCTTCCTATGGGTTACTAGTTATTAGCTAGTTAGCAAAGCCACTGTGGTAGCATCCATTAAGGCTGTGCGATATAGCAAAAATATTTTTATCATGATCATATCAAACGATATTGATAATTATCATGGTGTAATTCAAGTCATTATTTTATTACTATGAGTGCTCCATTTTTGCTTGAAATGCCCTTAAGAATTGCTCTTAAGAATTGCCCTTAAAACACCATTAAAGTCAGCTCTGAATTTGTTTTTTTATTAGTTTTTTTTATTGTTTTACCTTTTTTTTGAACATTTGAGTTTGACTGAGACTGACTTTTTGTTCTATTTTCTTCTTCTGCCATTTTGAAACATTGAGGTGTTCAATTTAATGTCTATATTAGGAAATAAAGCCTCATAAATAAATAGTTCCTTGTTTTCCACATTTCTTGGTGTTCTTTGAGCCTACATTCAGTACGAGTAAAATACTTAAGTTCTTTTAAAATTGGATACTTTACGACTTTTACTCAAGTCTTATTGGAATTGGTGACTTGTAACTTGTAATGGAGTAATTTATACAGTAAGGTATCTGTACTCTTACTCAAGTATGGTTTTCAGGTACTCTTTACACCTCTGGCAGAAACTACCTCATCTGCATTCCCTTGTCCTGCAATACTAAATGCAGTGTCAGGGGCAAAGCTAAGACTGCTTTACCCCATAAGTAATGGGAATGTCAAAGGAAATAGTCAATCTCAAATTTCCTTTGCACAGAAGCTGTTGTTAAGAGAATCTCATAAGAATTATTGACATAAACCTACAAAGGTTTTCTACTAGTATAACTGCAAATAATCTCCTAACTGTGAAACTTAAATTAATTGGTTGTGATTGAAATTTATTGAAATGCTATGGATAAAAAAGAAGATAATGTAACTCACCACCAGGTTCCCGATTATCATGACCATTAAGAAGAGGACCATACACATGGTTATGTTGGCCACTTCCATGCAGTCCCACATGGTCTCAATCCACTCTCCACAGAGGATGCGGAACACGATGAGGAAAGAGTGGAAGAAGTCATGCATGTGCCATCGGGGCAGTTCACAATCCTCAGAGATCTTGCAGACGCAGTCCTTGTAGTTTTTGGAAAACAGTTGCATTCCAACCACAGCGAAGATGAAAACGATGATGGCCAGCACCACAGTGAGGTTCCCCAGAGCACCCACCGAGTTTCCGATGATTCTTAGCAGCATGTTGAGGGTAGGCCATGATTTGGCAAGCTTGAAGACACGTAGCTGTCTCCAACACATAAGAAAGTCAGCATGTCCCTCCTCAGATCTACTTGCGCATGGCAATATTCTTACTGCACATCATAGTACACTCATAAAATTTCTCCATAAATGGTACATGACAATGCTGCAGTTCTATGCAGTTCACATACGATTGCATATTAGGCCGCTTTTCCACTTATAAAATACTGTACAGTACTTTCCCTCTTCCATCGATTTTCAGTCCATTATCGGTACCAAAACCACCAAACCAGCTGGAGTACTTGTTTGGTATTTCAGTATTTTGGGGTGGGATTTGCAAACATGTCTATTGTTGATTGATCATGCAAATAACCTGCCTCACAAACACAAAATACAACTGCCATCTTGAAAAAGTGTCTTAGAAAATTACTATAAACAAATTTTTAAAAAGTAATAATAATGGATGTGTGGACAGATGGAGACCCAGACTTCAATTTCAATTTGGTTGGAAGAACAAATTCCACAACATCTGGATAGCATGACAGGAAATACATTGGAAAAATGTAAAAAAATTGTGATGTGAGTTCAAAATAAACTGTAGCCAAACAAAATGTCTTATCTATCAACAAAGGCCTTTGGTGAATAGTTCTTCTTCACTTTCCTCCTCCCCACTCATTTTGTTAAACCTCTCGCAAACACATATATGTGTGATTTAAACAGCTGACAGCACATGCAGAGGTCATACCAAAGCAGCGGAGGCAAACTTTATACTGATTTTTTACATATAGTAGATTATCTTGAAAAGGAACGATCATTAAAGTTGCAAAGCTTGCCATGCTTTGTTTCCTATTACTGAGTAAAAATGTTTTAGCATAACTTGCGGTATAATGTCAAGACAGTATGAAGGCATGAAAAACTCTGATCTCAGTCAAGCTGCCTATTGTTGTCCTCGTGATGTGAATTGCACGTGAATAACATGCAATGTCAAAAGTAATATCACACATACACTATATTGCCAAAAGTATTGGAACACCTAGCTTTACACATACATGAATATGATATTCCATTCTTAATACATAGACTTTAATATGAAGTTGGGCCACCCTTTGCAGCTATAACAGCTTCAACTGTTCTGGGAAGGCTGTCCACAAGGTTTAGGAGTATATTTATGGGAATTTTTGACCATTCTTCCAGGGGAGCATTTGTGAGGTCAGGCACTGATGTTGGACGAGAAGGCCTGGCTCACAGTCTCTGCTCCAATTCATACTAAAGGTGATCTAATGGGGTTGAGGTCAGGGCTCTGTGCAGGCCAGTCAAGTTCCTCCACACCAGACTCATCCTTATGGACCTTGCTTTGTGCACTGGTGCGCAGTCATGTTGGAACAGGACTGTTCCCACAAATTTGGAACCATGAAATTGTCCAAAATGGCTTCAAATACTGCAGCATCAAGAGTTCCTTTCACTGGAACTAAGGGGCCAAGCCCAACCCCTGAAAAACAACCCCACACCATTATCCCTCCTCCACCAAACTTTACACTTGGCATAATGCAGCCAGGCAAGTACTGTTCTCCTGGCAACCACCAAACCCAGACTCATCCATCGGATTGCCAGACAGAGAAGCGCGATTCGTCACTCCAGAGAATTCGTCTCCACTGCTCTAGAGTCCAGTGGCAGCATGCTTTACATCACTGCATCTGACGCTTTGCATTGCACTTGGTGATGTAAGGCTTGGATGCAGCTGCTTGGCCATGGAAACCCATTCCATGAAGTTCTCTACCCACTGTTCTTGAGCTAATCTGAAGGCCAGATGAAGCTTGGAGGTCTGTAGCTATTGACTCTGCAGACAGTTGGCGACTTCTGCACACTGTGCGCCTCAGCATACGTTGTCCCCGCTCTGTGAATTTATGTGGCCTTCGACTTAGTGACTGAGTTGCTGTTGTTCATAGTTGCTTCCACTTTGTTATAATACCACTAACAGTTGACCGTGGAGTATTTAGTAGCAAGGACATCTCACAAATGGACTTACTACACAGGTGGCACCCTATCACGGTACCACACTTGAATTCACTGAGCTCCTGAGAGTGACCCATTCTTTCTAAAATGTTTGTAGAAGCAGTCTGCATGGCTTGTGCTTACTTTTATACACCCGTGGCTATGGAAATGATTGGAACACCTGAATTCAATGATTTGGAGGGGTGTCCCAATACTTTTGGCAATATAGTGTACATCACCCAGCTGTACAATATAGTAAAAATGCCATGTTTGGAATCAGCACATACCCATAGTACTTTTTTACAGTAGGCCAACCAAAATTACAGTACCTGGTGCAATGGAAAAGCATCCTTAAAGTATTGTTCTCCTGGTATTATTTACCTGGGCAGTTGGAAATTCCTTACTGTGACCTATACACATTGCAGGGGGGTAATATAAAAATAGCTCTTGAGCTGAGCTTACCAAACGAAAGGACCGTAGAACCGACAGACCCTCAACATCAGCGAGTAACATCTCCACCATACTCATGACAACAATGATGCTGTCAAACACATTCCATCCAACCTGGAAGTAGTAGTAGGGGTCCATAGCAATAATTTTGAGGACCATTTCACCAGCAAATATCCCTGAGAAAACCTATACAAAGAAAAGTGATACTGTCAAATCTTTCAAATCCATACATAAATTTCTTGCTCCTTCAAACAGTCTAGCACAACCATGCACTGTTTCTCACAGCTAACCAACCAGCCATCCATCTTTTATACTGATAAATCAGACCCTGATTGTGGTGGCTGTTTCTCACACAATTTACTATTTTGGTTCATTAATGTGCCTAGATATGCGATATGCAAATCATTTCTTTTACTTTTCGCATACAAAGAAATTAGGCTTTATTTTCTGTACTGAATCTAAAATGATTACAGTTAAGTACATTACCAGGTTTCCCATGGTGAGTACGTGCTCAAAATTTGGACTCATAGGATAGTGTTCCATTGCCATAAATAGGGTGTTCAGGACAATACAGATGGTAATGCCCAGGTCCACAAATGGGTCCGTCACTATTATGTTCATCCACGTCTTAAAGATCACCCACGGTTTACAGCAGTTCCATTTCAGGAAAATGTCAGCGAACTTGTACCATCTTGGCGGACAAGGTCGCTCAGCTTCTTCAAGTTCTGTCAAAACGACAAAGGTGGTAAGTGAAGTAAATCAAAGAAGCGCCTAACTAGTCAATTAAGGAGCATTAATTACAGTAAAGTGATAAGTGAAAGAAGCACCTAACTAGTCAATTAAGGAGCATTAATTACAGTAAAGTGATAAGTGAAAGAAGCACCTAACTAGTCAAATAGAGTTACAGTATAAACACTGATAGTTTTGTCTTTACAGGGAAATGGGTTGGTTTAAGGGCGTGTTCACACTTGGCTGGATTCAGCCAATTTTCTAATTACCAACGTTGACATGTTCTGAGTTTGGCTCGTTTCGAGTCCATTTGGCAGGTTCGTTTCCTGACAATATGTAGGGTGGCCAACTCTCATGCATCTGGTTAGACAGTCACACAAGAAATCTTCTGGCAAATCTATATTATTCAATTATAATCCTATAATTAGCTACCTCTAGTCTTGGGTAGCTTGCAAACATTATTATGGCAAGCTGTTTTCATTAATTCATTTCTAGAGGATCACAAATTCAGTTTTAACTAGTTAGAATGCAAAATCTTGATATCAGAAATTCAATTTTAACTAGTTAAAATGCCAATTCTTGATATCAAAAATTCTATTTTACCTAGTGAGATTCAAAATGTTTTTCTCATTTATTCCAATGGGAGTTTGAATTTGAACAAGTTAAAATGTCAATTTATGATATCAGGATATGCATAGCTATTGGGATTACCCCGACCTGCAGAACTGTCCTAAACGTGGAAATGAGTTGCGTTGTGAACCTGTGGTCGATTACTTTTCCTCAATAAGTTGAAATTGAATTTGCGAACTGAATTCAGATTAAACTAATAAACTCAGATTGAGTTTTTTTAATGCGACAACTGCATATTCAAGTATACACGATTCATATTCAGTTTCTAGTAGCACAAATATCAGCCCATAGAGGTAGCCCTCAATGGCCACCACAGGTATCTCGATGGCGGGTCTCCCCACTCGTAGATTAGTTTGCATCCTTCCCGTGTCAAGTCCAGTTAAGATGGAAAGTTCCTCTACCCTCTGTGAGAGCAAAAGCAACCTATCAAACACATCTATTGCTGATACCCGATTGTTTTCCATGTCATCTGCTAAGGCACAAATACTTGCTACAGGCTCTTCTGTCGCTATTACTCTCTAAACGAACAAGTCCATTGAATGCTGGTGAGGCCCTAAACAAGGAAGTGACGTCGTTAATGAAGGTCCGCCTTGATGAGCGGTCTGACAGTTGGGAATTGCAAATTGAGTTTTCTTCCCCAACATGCAATGCAATTGCCGGGGACGCCATTGCATTTGAATAAAGTGGCAAAAAACCCATGGCAATACGCAATGCAATTCAGTGCCTTGTTATTCTATTTATTATTCAAAATATTTTGAAATTAATTAAGGATTGCATAAGCACTTTGCACATTGAATTGCCGATTGCAAAATGTATTTAAAAATTACACGTTCAGATTAAATATTGAAATGACAAATGCATGCTCTGATTGAATATTGAATTGCCAATTGCATATCATCAGTTTTATTTCATATTCCTCGACCTATCAAAGGCAGCGTAGGGCACGCAGGCCAGTCCAATACCCGTACCCTCTTCTTCTGCAGCCACGCCTTTGTAATGTGTACAGAATGTGTTTTTGCATTGTCTTGTTGAAAAATGCATGGATGTCCCTGAAAAAGATGTCATCTTCACGACAGCATATGTTGCTCTAAAATCTGTGTACTTTTTTGCATTAATGGTGTCATCACCATTGATTTCAACAAGGCCTGCCTATTAGACACAGTGTTTTCCATTAAACACCAAAAGGTGGATGAGTGCTGGATGTATTTATCATTTATGTCTGCATCTAAAAAGAAAGGCCTTTTCCACGTAAAAATGTAAATTCATAGACGTAGCTGCAGCAAAGAGAAATCACTGAAGAGTCTCTCCCAGGGATATTACCTTCTATGGCGCCGGTGAGGACACTCAGAGTGCTGCCGCTTATTTTCTTCTGAGCTTGCTCCTCCAGGTACACGATGCTGGGCACTGATCCTTTGGAGCATTTCTCCTCTTTGTCCTTACCATCACGGAACTGTACAGTCCAGATACATACACAAGAACAACAAGAATTCTGAAAATTTTGACAAATAAATACAGCAATGAAAATTGACTTAGAAAACATAGAGCATAATAGATAATAAATAATAATAATAATAATTATTATTATTATTATATTCACCTATGTGCCAATAGAACGTTATTAAAAAGGTCCTCCGATGTGGCGCTTTGATTCTAATTCAATTTTTTTTATAATTTAACAATTATTAGAATATGGATAGGACAACAAAATTTGGTTCTTCTAAACATAAAACGTTTTGGCATTAACTACTCATTTAACTTGTTTTTTTATATACAAACATTGCTGTGTGTGTGTGTGTGTGTGTGTGTGTGTGCTCTCTGCATTCCATGTTCTGAACCACAGAACCACAGGAAAACCACAGAATACAGCTGCCTCAAGAGAGCTGTATTCTATGGTTTTGTGCTGGCTACTACAGAGTACGAATAAACTTGCCCATATCCAGGATAATGGCTCTCTGTGAGTCTACACTGAGTATTTAAAGTAACAGTAATTACTGATGAAGTAATATCTGTCTATTCTGTATTTATGTGGTGGTGCACCGCTGCTGAATTACACGGGAAAGTCACAGCTCTCCACTCGTTTGCCACGTACTGAAGCCACCTTAGCTAACCTAACCAAATAGGTACGTAATATTATAATCAGACTCGCGGGAGCTCTCTAAGCCATTATACCCATGAGGCTCATGTTTACTAGGGCTTCAGTAGCCATCCTCTGTCGGTAGGGTACATCACCTACTCCTGTTACTGTTACCTGGAGCTCATCTATGCATATTTTTGCAGTAGCCACATTAGAACAACACCCTACTCCACATATTGCAAAATGTATAATTGAGTGTGTATTTGAGCTGGGCAAGAAGAAAACTGGCAGACAAGGAACTGACTTGTGAAGCAAAGAGAAATCACATGAAGAGTTTATATAGATACCTCTGTGTGTGTGTGTGTGTGTCTAGTTGCCTCTTTCACAGTTACCCACCTCCTTACTAGTTGAGATATTGTTGAGGATCTGCCTGGACATAACTCTGCCATTGCAGCTCTTTGCAACTTCACCGGCATCTCCAACACTGCACTCATCATCAGCAAAGCCATGTTCTGAGGCACCATCTGTTTTATTGGACCTTTTGCTGGCTAGTGATATCTTGCTGTTTTGCAGCTGTCATTGAGCACAAAAGTGAAAAAGTGGTAAATCAATGCCTACTGAGATGCACAGTGCACACCATTCAGACTTAATGGATGAAGGTAACACCCCAGTTTATACCTCTACATTTATCTGTGATTTGTACTGAATACCAGAGGTGGAGATTTGAGATCCAGAGAGTACAAATCCAGACCAAGATTTTGTTTCAACCAACCTGTTGAATATAAAGAGTCACAGTCACAAAGTACTCAACCGATTGGTTGAAATAAAATCTTGGTCTGGATTTGTACTCTCTGGACCTCAAATCTCCACCTCTGCTGAACACACACAGCATTATGTATTTCATTAAAGAAATATAAGCCATTATTGCTTCATATTGCACTCATCTACCTTTTAGCACTGCCTATAGTCTCCCTTACTTTGACTAATTGCATTTATTTCCCCTACTTCTCCTGGGGGGAGCTGCCTGGAGACCTCAATCTATCAAGATGTCCAGCACACCCTGCTACATGTGACGTCGCCACTACCAATGACGACCGTGCATCCAGCTCGCCGTTCTGCCTGTGTCATCTTCCATGTATGACCCGCTCCCTGCCTTCTGGCTGCCTGCCGATTGGAGGGAGCGGTGGCACCGGCTTGTCATCTCCCCCCTACTCCCCGTTTGTGTCTCAGATTTAACTGTATTTGACTCTCCCTGCCGCCCCCTGGAGGATGGGCTCCCCCTTTGAGTCTGGTCCCTCCCAAGGTTTCTTCCTTCTGGGGAGTTTTTCCTTGCCACTGTCGCCTATGGCTTACTCACTGGGGGCTTTGGGTGGGGATGCTGTAAAGCGCTTTGGGACAATGTAATGTTGTGATAATGCGCTATACAAAAATAAATTTGTTGTTGTTGTTATTTGTGAGCACTGCTTATGCTTGCTAACCTGGCTCTCCTGATTCTTGAGCTGCTCCATAAGCCTTTCATACTCCTCTTCCTTTTCCCTGGCCTCATCCAAGGTGGCCTGATGCTGTTCATCATAGGCCATGGCCACCACAGCCAAGATCAGGTTAATGAGGTAGAAGGACCCCAAGAATATGACGAATACAAAGAAGAGCATGTATGTCTTCCCTGCAGCACGCAGCGTCTGCAAAAGACAAAACCTTTCTGTACTACAAGAAAAGACAAGTATAGTAGTTAAAGTCATTATGTATGGATGCTAGCTGTGAAACAATTTAAATAGCTTATGACAGTGGAAAGCCTTACATATTTTCATCCCTTTATTTAACATATATAACTACATAAAAATCTGGAGTACTGGAACTCCCCATGCCTATGACAAGCCAAACTCCAACCAATAACCTAGTAGAGGTCAGGTATTTGCTTGCATACGGAGTGTGGATTTTATCCCTGATTCCTGGAGTTCACATGGATTTCCTCCAGATGCTCCAGTCTCCAAATCTTCCTGTAATCCAGGTGTGTTGGTGTTTCTGAACTGCCTTGGTTTTGTGTGCCCTGTGATGTCAGTTTTGTCCATGGTTTGCGTGTGCCTTTTGTGTCTGCGGAAATACTCCAGACCTACAGTTATCCTGCTTTGGATAAGTAGTTAGGAAATGGATGAATTTTCAACAACAGTATCACAGGAATGAATGGTTCGGTAGGTAGCATTCTTGCTACGTGCTCTGTGAGGAGTTTGGCTTTTATTTTGGAGCTACAGTTTCCTCAGACATTCTAAAGGCAAGCTCAGGTGAATCCGTTACCCTTATTCTCCAATGTTTAACATGTCCAAACATACCTTATCTTGACTTTCCACAGTACAGAGAAAATGACAAACTGTGTTTGCACATTAGAAGCAGTAGAAATGAAACTTCTCATGACATTACAGATGACATTTCAGTCACTATACATCAGCTTTAAAAGAATATTCTGCTTTTTGCTTCAATTAAAAATTTTAATTTAAAATAAATGGCTTCATTTGCTAAGCTACCAATGTTATACGATTGAGTGAAATACATAGCAATATGCTAGTAAAATATATAGCTTTAGAAATGGGTAGAATTTGATTTATGTGGCTTTGAATAATAACACCTGTTAGGAAAATGACATCACTACAAATAAAATTGCAGTAGCTGGCTATGTCAGTCGAAATACAATACTTATGGAAGTGGAGCAGATTGTATTTTCTGCTACATGTTAACAAGTTAAAACAAGTTATATTTTGCTGACAAACACTTTTTTAATGGGTTTGAAAAAACATGTGTCTAATCTATTTGAATAGTTATATGGCTGAATATCTCAGTAACCCTGCCAAGGAATATGGAGTTATATTGCCTAAATTACATGTAAACACAGGAATTAACATTTGACAAGTCAGGAACTTATGCTTCTCTAGAAAGAATATGACTTTACAGCTTTAATGACTGATTGCTGTTTGGGGATCTCAATAGGATGTTTATGTTCGACAATCGGGGTGGAGTATGTCCGTCTAGAAGTACCATCTGGAAAAGGCTCTCCCAGTAGTCCTGTGTCATGAGGCGGAAGGAACACAGAAATGCCCAGCCGAAGGAGTCATATGTAGTGTAGCCGTAATTGGGATTCCGGCCAGCTTTTATGCATGTGTACCCTTCTGGACACTTCCTGTCAACATGGCAGCAATGAGAGTCAGTCTCAACAGCAGCTCTCACAGCCTGTATCAAACCAATCATTCTCCAGCATGGCAAAGAAATATGCTTTCCCTGAAAATGCACAATAAACATGATGTAATCTGTATTAACATGCGCAGTCAAAACATAGCTGGACAGCTTGAAAATGCATTTTGGAACCCCACTCCTGTGGCCCGTATGAAAACCGGTTGATATCTGGGGCCCTCTGCAGAATCCAGTAAGGCTGGAGACATAAAAAGCTCTAAGGCTTGGAATAACACCATGTAGCTCTATTTGTCTTCAAGCTGGTTTTAGCAGAAAGCAGTTGGAATCAGTACCAGAGAGTTAGTGTCAGCTGAGTGCAGTGAGAATAATTTCCAGGTAGTCAGTGTCAGCTGAGTGCAGTGAGAATAATTTCCAGGTAGTCAGTGTCAGCTGAGTGCAGTGAGAATAATTTCCAGGTAGTTAGTGTCAGCTTAGTCCAGTGAGAATAATTTCCAAGTAGTTAGTGTCAGCCGAGTGCAGTGAGAATAATTTCCAGGTAGTTAGTGTCAGCTGAGTGCAGTGAGAATAATTTCCATTGTAGTTAGTGTCAGCTGAATGCAGTGAGAATAATTTCCAGGTAGTTAGTGTCAGCTGAGTGCAGTGAGAATAATTTCCAGGTAGTTAGTGTCAGCTGAGTGCAGTGAGAATAATTTCCAGGTAGTTAGTGTCAGCTGAGTGCAGTATGAATAATTTCCAGGTAGTTAGTGTCAGCTGAGTGCAGTCAGAATAATTTCCAGGTAGTTAGTGTCAGCTTAGTCCAGTGAGAATAATTTCCAAGTAGTTAGTGTCAGCCGAGTGCAGTGAGAATAATTTCCAGGTAGTTAGTGTCAACTGAGTGCAGTGAGAATAATTTCCATTGTAGTTAGTGTCAGCCGAGTGCAGTTAGTATCAGTACCATAGAATCAGAGGTCAGTTAGTATTTGTACCAACAGACCTACCCAGCATCAGACGTATTTCCACAGAGTAGAGCATCTACGGCACCATCCAAAAAGTACTGATTTTCTATTAAATTAAAAATACATAAAAACATTATGCTCAACATAGAAAAATATATCAAATCAAGTGTTTTCCTGGCTATGTAATACCTGTTAAAATGACAAATCTGTAGTGAACTGCTGTGATCATTCACCATAAAACTCTGCTGCAGTTACCACAAAATAAATAAAGATAAGTCACCTGCGTTATTGATGTACTCTAGAAAGTCAAAGGAGGTATTATCGAAGGTACTGTTGGGGAGGGGCCAATAAATGCATTTCTGGCGGAGGTTTCCCATGAAGAGCTGCAGGGCGATGAGGGCGAAAATAGCAAGGGCGAACACAGTCAGGGACATCACGTCCACCATTCTCTTCACTGACTCGATCAGTGCTGCCACAATGGTTTTCAAACCTGCCCAGCAAATAGGTACATGGCTCATGGCATTTTTCGGGTTATGAAAACATTCTCACGTTTCACATTCAACAGCGATGTCATTCACTTACAAGGGGAAAAGTGTGATATACCTACTGTGCCGTGCAAGATTTATCTCTTACAAGACAAACACAAAATACAACGTTGTTGGTGGCTTTAAATGGAACTTTTCCACAAATCTGCAATTAATCTTTAGTTGTTTATATCCAACCAGATTAAAGTTTGTATTCAGCAATATACAAGCATATATTTTTTTTAGTCGGAAACACATACCAGGAACTGCATTGATTGTTTTAAGGGCTCGGAGCACACGGAACGCCCTTAGAGCTGACACATTGCCCAGATCGATAAACTCAGTGATATACCTGTGAACACAACCGAAATACATATAACCATGCAGTTCATGTTGAATTCAGTCAAATTTCTACAAAAGTCTCATCAATTTTGTTTGGTCTATGTTTATATTAGGATAAGTGCCCACAGGGTGTATACAAAAATCCTGAATTTACATTTAAACCCTTTTAATACTTTCTTAATATTTTTTTAAACCAACGCAACACTGAGTAGCGACAGCTTTAATCGGCAACCTTTCTAACTTTTACACTGATGTTGAGATTTATAACACTACATACTCTTGGCCAATACAACACAATTTAAAAATAGAACATGGGTCAACAGAATAGATTTAGAGACTCGGTGATTTTTAACATATCTTACATTGGCAACTCCTTACTTGAAGCAGTCTACATAAGGGTGACATGTAACCGTCATAAGAATGACATGACACATGTCATGCACATTAATGACACATTATTGATGTTTATGACTGTTGTCATAATGTGTCATTCAGTTCCAAAAACCAAATGACACATTATGACAACAGTGATGTTTATGACATGCCAGTTGTCTGAGATTTTGCATTCACCCATGTCAACGATATGTTTGGCGGTCTGGGAGTTTGGGGAGTTTCACAAGCCAGCCAATATCCAGTTCAGTGCGCAAAATGGTTGAGATGTCTAACGACCAATGAATATAGAACACCAAAGCACATGGAAAGTAAAAACCAACCTATTGTGGAAAGTGAATCACCTACAAACACACATAGATTACCAATCTACTCTGAATTCATAGAGATGATTGTACTTTATATTTGACAGTACTGGCTTTTCTAAAAGACAATTTACATAGCTGAGATGCTGTGTAGGCAAGGGGTTTGGGAGCTGTGCCTTTATCTGGAAAGTCAGAGACATAAACACTGTGGTTTGGATTGTAAGGCCTTAACCTCAACTGCTCCAGTGGTGCTGAACGCTGACTGGGCATGATCTAGTTCCTAACCTTTGTCACTTTTATGCCAATTTGGGCAAAACTGCTCAATAAAAATAACTTTGCATCTATTTTTGGTTTTGTCAACCTTTAGATGAGCGATGGCAGAAGCATGTCAATGAAGCCCAGTAACAGATCCCAGTCCCTCTATAGACAATTTAAGGCCCTCCCAGACTGACTGGAAAATACAGGTCCTTCATCAGCCTCTTGGTCTTCAGACAATGTGAATTTATCCAGAAACCTTCAAAGAAGAGTGTGCAAGGGAAACTGTACTATACACCTGGACCTAAGACTGAAAGGACAACAGAACTGCATGACTATGGTTTCCTCAGTGGAAGCATTACTTTTTAATTTTATATACTCTTAACCAGAAGTGGACTAACTTCTCTGGGGGCCCTAGGCTGACATGGGTAGGGAGCCCCCCTAAGGGGGCCATTCGAGCTATTTTTTGGAGCATCAGTAATATGCTAATCAAAGGGTGGGGTGCCGGCGGTAAAGCTCACTGATCAGGGTGGGGAGGAAGTGCCACCAGAAAAATTTGCTGATCGGGGAAGGGTGGTATCGCGTTAGTGGATCAATTGGCCAAATGTAATGTTTCCTAAGTTAATCTTGAACTTTTGCATACGTTCATTTCACTTTACATCTCAGTTTAATGTGTTTGCAAGAATGTAATGGAAAGCTTGGATAGATAAGTACTGACAAAATATTGGTATTCTGGTGAAGAGACCTACATCATAAAGTTCTAATTCTAATTCGACGCAGTAAATTGTGTAATACTGTAAAATACTGAAATAATATCTGTTATCCCATCCAAGTACTACTACAGAAGCACTTATGGAAAACGTGTGGATATTATCCCAGCATATTACATTACAACTAGGGATGCTCCTTTTGACCGTTTAACCGTTAACCGAAATAATTAATTTTGACCGAATATTACTATCAGTTAAACGGTTTAAAATGTTTTTATATATATTTTAATTATTAGTAGTAGTATGAAGTTTTGTGACATCTCAGCTGAAGATCACTTTTCACGTTCTAAATACACTGGGTTTGAATCGGCGACTGTGATTACAGGCACACAGGCTTAGCCCACTGAGCCATGAACACAGCTACGAGCTTTGCTGCTGAAAATGGAAACATTGGCGCAAAGCTTCAGTGGCAGAGACGTATCCGTGTGCTATATTGTAGCCGATCGGTGTAAACACTACCCAGACATGTGCTCTTGTTTTATTTCGGTTACAATGGGCGTATTCACATATTTCTTTATCCAATACTAACTGTCGGATTATCATGTTGTTATCATGCGAATAGCGCAATTTGCAAGTGGGAAGGCGATCAGAGCTGCTTCGAGACGCAGACGCTTAAGTCAGTCACTCTTGTTCTTTCTATTCGTATCACGAAGCTATAAAAATATATTTAGTTTCTACCTATATATATATTTGAAAAGTAGACCGTCCAAGGTTTCTGAGGGTGTTTTTTAAATGTGTATATGATAAAACCTCGCAGAGTTATTTAAATGGTTTGGCGAAATTTCTGTCAGATCACGCCGGCGGGACCGCCGACCCCAGAGGAATTTAATATTCTAATCTAATCAGTTAACGGTTAATGTTCGGTTAACGAACGGCGGTTGTCGGTTGGGAAAATTAATCGAAATGAGCATCCCTAATTACAACTTTTAGATAATTGTGAGCAATTCTAATGTCACAAAATCAGTGTATCTGAAACATTCCAGCCGTTTTTGTATTTTTCATTAGGTTGATAAACATTATAGAACTAAAATCCATTGTTATTATAGAAATAAAACACACATATGGAACTTGTGAAAAAGCAGCATGTTAAACCTAGAAATATTTGAGATATAAATTATGGATTAGAACCATATATTGTAATATATAAATCCAAATACATCTAACTCAAATATATTTCACAGAAATACACACTGGAATGCTGGAGTATGTCAGTATCCTGCTTTACACTCTTTGCGTGTACAGTTGGCTCTAGATTAACATGAGTAAATGTAAAAGGACTGAAAACTGCAGTTATATTATCATTAATTACTGTACCACGTCTTCAAAGCCTAAGTGTCCATGACCCTCAAGCAGATGTTTCTCTAACAGGAAAAGTGACAAGATGAATACTCACGCCATGCTGATCACAATGAAGTCCAGCCAGTTCCATGCGTCTCGAAGGAATGTAAAGTCACCAACAAAAAAGCCTCTTGACAGCATTTTGACTGTCGCCTCAAAGGTATAAATACCAGTGAACCCATACCTACAAAACAAGACATTTCACTGTCATCTTTGCTTATATGTAAGTCACAAACACCATTGTTTACTAATATTGTTGTTGTTATTATTATTATTATTTGTCTTCTTTTCTGAAATCGTCAAAAGCCACCTTGACTGGTACATTAATGGCCAATGAGTATATGAGCAACAGCAGGGAAATGCAAGGGAGCAGACAAAAAAAAAACAACTTACTCCAAGTCTTTACTCCATGGTGGTGGGTCGCTCAGCGTCATGAACACACAGTTGGCTATAATGGTTGCCATGATGACCATGGTGAAAACCTTGATACAGAGTTAAAGGACACACATCCAATTTGTGCACCCCATTCCTGCTGGGCAACTTAGTCTTAAATTAATTAGTTGTAAACTACCATAAAATTGATTCCTATGAGAAGAAAAACAATCTGTGTTTCAAATTTTAATAACTACACATGCTCACACAACAAGTTTAACGTGAAGGATATGGATGTATAAGAATTTTGATGGCTATTCTCCTAACAATACTCAATGGGCTCAGCATGTAAAAGGCTGGTTCAGCATTGAACCTGTTGATTACATTCCCTCTGCTGATGACAATGAAGGTCTGTAAGACATAAAGAAGATGTTTAGAATCAGAGATACAGGACAAGTGCAATTTATGCAGGTTTGTTTTGAACAATGCATCATATTTCATCTCTACCACCAATACATTGAAATATATTTTTAACTGTACAACATCTTTACCTGGATCTATTCCTTCACATCACATATGGTTGAACCAAGCCAAATACCACACCCTTCTGCCACATTTGCTAACATCACAATTCATTCAGAGTTGGCTGTTCATTACCTGAATCCAATTTTAAATGCAACTGGTCCTCTTGAAACTTGTTAGAAAGCATTTATAAATAAGGCAACAAAAGTCATGATTACTTTGCTTTAGCAATTTTTTTTATATTTTGGTGTATACAGGCCTGTCTAACAGAAACAATGCATGTACAGTGCTACAGACATTCCTTGATAGTTCCCATTAGAGTGGTGGTGTCTGCATGGTTGCTATGGATACTGTCACATTACTTGTGTCTTGTTGATGCTGTTAGATGTAAGATACTGGGCATGCTGGGTGTTGGTGTGCATGGTGAGCGTGGTGGCAGGCGTGGGTACAACCAGAGGGTGAGCTTACAGAGCTTATGCTCTGAATGTTCTTACTAAAGCTCAGGTAATTTTAGTCACTCTTACAGGCAGTGTCACCATCTTATGATACACTACAGTTATCCTCAGACCATAGAACCACCCGTCATGCATTCTGAACTGACTCTCTGTGTGCTATAGTAGTCGTCCATTTCTTCCAGGGGAATATTCATAAACTCTGGTGGTGTTTCTCCATAGATCATGGGCAGGCTCTTGCCAGCCTCCAGGTCCCTGCTGGGCCCAACTGTCTCTTCCTCAGTCTCCTCAGGAGGCGGTGCTTGGTTCTTTTCCTCGATCCGCTTCTCAATCTCAGCCAGGGACTCCGCGGTGAAGGGATGGAAGACATCAGCGATATTGAGGAGGCTTGCCATCTTTGCATTGCAAAGAGCTTGCACCACTCCAGGATTTTGCTATAATAAGCTGCATGGAAACAGAGGGTAAAATGGCAACATGGTCAATGGGGGGGGGGGTACTTTTCAAAATTCCTGTCTGCTTATGCAGTTTCCAGTGTTATTGACATTAAACTGTAAAATGGTGTTTCCCAACCCAGCCCTCGTGGGACCCCAGACAGATGACGTTGAATGTTGTAATCTCTGGAAATGTTTATGATGTAACCCGTCATGCTTATCATGTCTTTAATTAAATCACTGATTTCCTGGCCCTGAAACCATTCTTGACTTACCAAATACTGGCTGACCTTACAAAGTCCCTAACAAGCAATGATTAAGGTTAATTTTGTTGTCTGATACCTTTGAAGCGATGGCACACTGGATTGTGATTTGGATGATTTCCAAATCTACTGAATCCACCCTGTTATGTATATAATAATAATAATAATAATAATAATAATAATAATAATAATAATAATTATTATTATTATTAATATTTCCCATGGGGAAATTCTCTTTATGCCTCCCCTACCTTGCTCTTTGTAGGTGAGAGCAAGCTGGCCACAAAGGGCAGCCACCCATAAGAGCACTCAGAGAGCTGGAGGTTAAGGACCTTGCTTAAGGACCGGCAGATGTACCAAGGCCAAGCTTGAACCAGCGACCTTCTAATCACAGGCACAACAGCTTAGCCCACTGAGCCACTCACCCAGGGGGCTAAGCAGCTCTTTCTCACTGACTACAATTTTTTTGTTTTAAATTACAGGGATTCAAAGCTAATCCAGAAATTTGAGTACGGTAGAGTTTTAATTTTTGAATGGTTGCTGGATTGATTTGGCCAATGAAATATCACCCCAAGAGACATTACTCTAAATGTAGTTCTGGACTCACGGAAGTAATCCGTTCCACAAACCCTTATGTAAGTCAAATTTTATGCAAGTTGGATTTACCCCCCATAGTATTCGAGACACACACAGCAAAAACACACATAGGCTAAAACCATACTAGCAATATGCACTGAAGAACACATATTAAATGAACAAAATGATACAATTTAAATATACTTTCATCGTATATATTTAGATTTTTTTGTGTAAAAAACACTATTTACTAGAAATTAATGTAATGGCACATTTCATACAACGCCATTTAATTGGGATATTATTTGTAATCGTTATACCTGTATGAAAATATTATTATGGGTTTTTATATTCCTGCCACATGTACACATATAGTGACTGTGTGTGGTCACCCTTTTGGGGGCCCTGTGAGGACAGCACTTTAGGGTAGGGTGTGAGACACAGGTTTCACACCCACAGACACGCACACAACACACACACACACACACTCGCACACACACACACACCCAGCTGTTGCTGGCAATCACAGCAAGGTGTCAGGTTGCACAGTCCCGGCTGCGACTCTGCCCATTCCGGGTTTGCTGAGACTTTGCGCCCCCTCACGCGGCACCAATAAACAGACCCGTGTGCCAACTTCGCTCACAAAAGGACCAGCCCATTTCAACCTGCCGCCGCACTACCGCTCGTCTGGCTGCCCTCTGGCTCCCCTCTGGCTGCCCTCTGGCTGCCCTCTGGACCCCCAAAACCACCAGCTTCTGCCAGTCTCCTGCCAAATATGGACATCTGTGCAATTTTCCCACAACTATTAAACTTCACTGTGCCATATTTGTCGACGATTAACCCCCCCCCAATAGGGTTTCTGCTCTTATTTTAAGACACTCTCATATGCTTCAAGTGGGGGTAGGGAGGGCATCTAGTGTCAGATTTTTATATATACATATATATACTTACTATACTATTATATATATACTTACTATAAACTTTAGAGGGTGCTTTGGTTTAGGAAATAAATTGAATGCACAACAGTTGGCTTGACCTGCCCTATAAAAACAGGGTCGCTATAAGTGATTAACTTGATTTCACTGGTTTTTTAATTAGTACCAGCCTTTTGCATCACTATTTAAAGCTTTAAAATAGCAGCTGGTGTCTTAAGTTATGTTCATATATAGGAAAGAGGGGCTAACAAACAGCAACCAGAAACAAATTTATGAACAACAAGGATAAGCAAATTATAGCAGCGCTTCTGAATGTCTGTTGCAAAATATGGGTACAGAACCATAAAGTTAAATATAACTTGTCATCAGTCTAAGTTGGTTTTAAACATTTTAACTTGAAAATAACTAGTTGTCTTAAAAATGTCAAGGTAAAAAAAAAACTGCAAAATTCAGTTACTTCTTGTTCACCACTGCAAAGTTACATTAAAGATTTCACAGCCTACTTTTCAAACCCAGGAAATAGTGAAGAGTAATCGACCAAGCACTTCCTGTAGTGAGACATCTTAATATACTCGATTTTATACCATTCACTTTCATCAGTCATACCTAGCTGATAACCTTGATAACCAAAGCAAGACTGCGTCAGATTTGTTTCCATTACTGAACAGCTAACAGTCACTTTCTCATTCCACCAATGTGTGACATTTCGATTCTGCCAAATCACCCATCATTAATGATGGAGAATCACAAGGGACCATGACTTCAGAGCTCAAAAGAGCCAAATACTAACTGAACCACGGATAGCCACCAGTTAGAACCAGTATCCTATAGGTACTTGAAACCCACTAGGCAGCCAGTATGCACTGGCCCATACCTCTTTTGAGCAGTACCAGTGTGTCCTGACAACAGGACATTATTGGTCATAGTCAGATGACATTATCCATAGTCAAACCATGACCTGAGCTGTCTACATATACTAAGACTGTTAAAAAAGACATTAGACCATTCAAAGCAGGGCGGCTCATATATCTCATGACAGTGTGTGAACTTTACCTGCTTATTTATACAAATAACTTAATTTAGAGAAGAGGCTCACACCCATGCAAGCTATAAATAATCATGCTAATTCCAGATGCATTTATTGATCAAATAGCTGTTACTACCATCCCAATTCTGGAATTTATATACCCCGCCATCTTTCGTCCACTTAGTCAGTACTGGATGCACATCCACCCATCTCTCCATCTTCCAAATACTTATTCAGCATAAGACTGTGGGGAAAATGTATATACCATGGATTTATTTCATTTTTAAAAGCTTCTGTTCATTTTAAATGATACGCTGTGGAAAAACTAAGAATGTATTCATCATGGTAATTCCTTTACTTTTACATAAATATATGTATATAGTCATAGTTATCTACTAAAAAGCATAATGAAGGCTTTCTGGTCTAACATAACTAGTATTATGCCTTGTAAAGAAGTCACTGAGATCTGACTATGCACTAAATGACAAATATGGACAAATATACCTTTTATTGAAACTAATAGTTTACTGGGACCTACTAGCACTGTCCCCTCCCTCCCCAACACAACAAATGATCATATATCAATAAGCCTTGTGTTCTAGTCCTGGATAATCAGTTGTAAGACTGATGGATGTATGGATATAATAAAGTCACCCACCACCATTTTTGCAGCATAATAGATTTTATACTTGATATTTTTTTTGTTTTAAATTAATATTTATAGTTCGCATCCTTCTGGGATTTTAGGTCTACTGATTTGGCTTATATTTTTCTGCTGACCTTATTGTGCCAAGATACCTGTCCCATGTTAGCATTTACTTTTCTTGGATTCTTTTTCCTAAAAGGCAGATCTAAACCATAAATGAAAGAGAGTAGTGCCACATTTCTAGGCATATGCCTTTTAACCTGTTCATCACCTTGTCTTTCGTCTGGCGGCCCAGCCTAATGCACTGTGCACGCTTGTGTTCTGCTTTAGCTGCCTCGCCTATCATGTGATGTGTCTATGCCCCTTTTTACTCTCCCTGAAATTCACATAAACACTCACCTAATTCAGGGAAGTGGAAAGCCCATGGCCAGGAGGCACAGGGCACCTAGCAGGGTAATACTTGGATGGCATGTCAGCCCATCAAAGGTCATGCACGCACACACACAAACACATACACACACGCACGCACATGCGTGCGCACACGCATGCATACACAAACACACACACACACATACAGAAATATGCGCATGTGTGCACACATGCACACACACACACACACACACACACACACAGAGTCAAACTGGATGCCTTTCAACTAAAGGAGGAAGAAAATGTGCAAAACAGATGATTTCTACATAGAAGTTAATAATTACCAGTGTTGGTGCTTAAAAAATTAGATTAATGGCTGGTAAGTTTCTGGAGAGGCTGCACGATCTAAATCCAGGCCCTTGGACCAAGTTCAAAGAAAAATGCCTTCAAAGCTAAATGTCAGATGAGCTTTTTGAGAACCATAAAGTTTCTGCTAATATTTCAGCAATTAATTATGTAAGCCACACACAAGGGTACTGTAAGTCAGGTCAAACTGCACACTTTCATTGCTCCAAAGAAGCAGATTGTTGTATTGCACAGATCCAAATATGTTAAACATACATAATAACTGATAACGAACCCAAAACAGAAAATCCACCTCTTAAACTTGTCCATGCCCAGCTGTCACCAAAGTCATCATACCTTAATTTCAAAATGGAGTGATGGAATAGACAAACTAAATAATCCATGTAGCGCATTCTTTTCACACTAAACTGGTAAACTGCTTAGATTAAACCAAAATAACACATTAACTCACAAGAAGATAATAAAGACTGTATCCTTGAATACTAAAATTCCCTACACTTTGAGCACCTTTTCACCTTTTGCTGACCTGAGGAAAGGACATTGCTGGATAGCCAATTGATCACATGGCTTCCAGGGTAAAGGAAACCCAAAACCAGCATCCCCACACCCACCAGTACATGCGATGCAGGGACACTCACAGACAGCCAGGTGCCCCCACCACAAGCGGCTTCACGCCTATGGTACACAACCCCAAGTGCATGATGGGACAGGAGTATGGTTTTTCACTACACCAGAAAAACATGCTGAATCTATAATTGTCCAAATTAGAGCCCACCACTCCCCCCCCACGTCTCTGCAGGATCACACACCCACCCAATGACTTTACAAAGATCAGGAAGGAGACGTTACTCTAAGTTATACTCTGACCACATGCTCAGGAGTATCACAAACACGAGACCCACAAGCTCTAACCAAACAACCTGTTGCACGACAACATCCTTTATGTATACATATACTGTATATTTAGAATACATATTTCTAGAACTATCTTCAAATAAAGATTACATTACAAAACAAAGCCAAAATTAATATGTCCCTTGACTCAAATGGCTAAATATTAGTTATTTTTACTCATTCCATTCCACTTTTACATGTTAATGACAAAAAAAGACCGCAAAGCACAAAATTATTCTTGGAACGTAATGCACAAATTTGCTAGAGGTAACTCCTCCTTTATTTGTGGGAGGCCGTTTGGTTTTACTCAAAGACACTGCTAACAGACATTTATACCGTTATTTCAAACAAGAGCTTGGGGCAAGTCCAGCTTACCTCTTTGCTCTGATCTGCATAGATTTTGGGAGAGGATGACTGCAGTGAAGCCCTGTTCTATTAATAAAGCACGTGATGAGGTTCAGGTGGAGAAAAATGACTGGAGTGACCAGTGCTGGTCTTTTCCCACAATGATGCAACCCCCTGCCCCCCAGCTTCCACAGCCATAGACACATCTTGGATTCATATTTAAGTGTTCTTTCCGAGGATGGATATGTTTCATGTGTGCTTTGTCATAAAGTCTTTCATTCCACTTCAGATACAGTGATTTATAATGATCTAAACACCTTCGCCAGAGCCTCCAGCTCCTTCTGGCTTCATTTCTAATGAACACACTTGGAATTCTTTTCACATCTGTAATTTTCTTTTCATATAAGCAGACCCAGTATTACAAACACACAGATACATTCACATGGGACTTCCCCATCACATTACCCATCACTGGAGAAAAATAAACAGCATGCCAAATACAACATGCAGTAATGGGCCCAAAACTAATTTTTCAGCAAAGGTATAGACAATTTACGGTACTAACTGTTTTATGTTCCCAAATAATATAGCAAAATAAACATTTACCTATACCTCTTGACTTATCTACGTTAAAACATTTGCCAATGCAGAAAATTACCTCGATTTGGTTACCATGTAAGTCTGCACCACTTATATATCCGCCAGGTTGCATATCTGTAATAGTGAATCAATTACATTTACGGTATTATATGAAGGACCGATGTGCGCATTCGACAGGCAGTTTTGTCCCGGTTCTATTATTTCTTCTGCAAATCCACAGACCAGAATATTTAAAGAACACAAAGATCAGGGCAGGTAAATGGTCGAACAAACAAATCAGTATCGTTTCGAAGCACTAATTGAGTTTATATATAAAGCCAGTATATTTCAACCTAAGGCCTTAATAAGAAAAAAAATGTAGGCTACATAAAACAAGCAGGAAAATAGAAAAAAAAGTACTTCACAAAGTAATCTGAATTTCATTGGGAATCTAGTACTGTTTTAACTTTAAAGATTGCGACAGTCAGAAGGCGCAGAAGAGCAAAAGCAAAAAAACAAGTCAAAAGAAAACTCAAACAGAAACGAATCACACAGATAACAGGAAACAATGGGTTTTACCTTAAATAGTAAAGGTATATTTCCAAAAAGACCAAATAATAGCCTGTTAAGTCTTCAGCCCTGAAGCTTGCGTCCCCCTCTCTGCAAGGCGCTCCGCGTCCCAAGACAGCTGTCTCTGACGCGGGGGGGCCGGGAAGGAAACCTGAGCGCGGCTTCAGGTACGATCATCACTGGGGCCACTCTGCCATTCGGCCGTAAGGCTCGTAAGTTTTAATACAAGTGACTCGCTGTACGTTACTATTGGGACATTGTTTTATTCTGAATTAGGAAATGTGGGGAATATGAAATCAATGCATTCATTTAAAGGGACCCGTCACATTTAAATGTAATTTAAATAGACCTGCCAGAAAATATTTTTTGTCTATGCAACTCACATTTTCCGGAGCTAATTTTTGCTATTCAACAGTTAGGCGTTTCAACTATTACTTTTACATTGTCTTGTGTGTGTGGTTTTAGTAATAAATGCGTTTTAAGCGCACGTTTTTAGTAGGCTACCCGTTTGGTTTTGAAGCCAGAAGCTCCATCTTAACTGTAAGTCTCTGCACAGCCCCCCTCCCCCACGCTTTAATCCAGTAAACTTTAGTCGCTGTGACAGCATGTACGCCTGTATGTACTTAAAATGCTGCACTTTTTGCGGATAAAATGTGCGGCACACGGCTTATAGTTATATTTTGGCCGAGATAAATCGTATATATCAATTGAAACTGGATATCAGGTTTTCGAAATGTCAGCTATTCCAACGATCGATTTTGCAGACCATATTTTCATTCAGCAAGTTTCACTTGCACGTTTATGCAGGTTCACCTTATAGAAGTTAGAAGCAACTGTTTTTTAATCCATAGTAGTCAATTACTTGTGGAAATCGCGTTGTTCTCCACATCAGATCTTTCGTAGTGGTCTTTTCCTAGTGGTCTTTTCGTAGTGGTCTTTTATTTTCTAAGTAAAAATACTCCTAGCACCCCACATTTAACTTAATCGTTTAAAATTTATATTAATGGAGAACGCTATTATGTTCATTAACTTAAAAGAAACAAAGATTTTTAAGCTTTAACTAACCATCCATTCCTATGGTGCTTTTCAGTTGATTTTTCGGATATGATTCCAGTGTAATTCATTTATTCACCATCCTAAGTATTAATTTGGCAGATGAGCTGTATCAGGTACCTGTGCTGATGAATGCATCCAATTCTGTAATTCATTATGGCAAAAATAAAATGTGTTACCAGTTAAATAAGGCGACTTTGATCTGACGGCGTCTGGGTCTCTTAAGAACAAGGTCGCGGTTCGAGTACCGTGGCTATCAGAGATTTTATTGTTGAATGCTTAAGAATTGCCCGTAAGAATGATTTTACATGCACACTGATCCTGCACTCTACTCTTTGCAAACTTCGTCTGCACAATAGATACTGTATAACCTGTTCTCATTCGCTATTTTATGCCTTAGCCAAATGGTTTCGGTAGATGGCGCGCTTACGCATAGGATTCGCATGTTTGAACATTTCTTCCTCGGCCGTCGTGAACCGAGCCAAAATCTGTCGTATTCTCTTCACTCCTTACTGATATCCTGTAGGAAAACCCCGAGTAGAAACGCAACCCCCGGCTTGGTCACTTCCTCAGATAATATGTCAACTCTATGAAAATAGAGTTTTCTTGGAAGGAAGCTCTGTATTTCTTGCTCACCGGTAGTATCAATTTAAATTAAGAAACAACAAACACCTTCTCAATCTAACTTTCCCATAGAAAACTGTACAATGGTTTTAATATAGAAAGTAACTGTATGAAGTATATAGCAAATAACTGAAATCATGAACTGAGTTACTTCATGTTCATTAACTCCTTATTCAATCTGGGGTCACAGTGAGCTTGACCTTTTCCTGGGAAACCCAGGGTTCAAGGCAGGCACAGTGCATGAGATGCCTATTCATTAAAGGGCACAGACTCACTTGTTTTCTTTAGCAAATTCACTGTAAGACATACAGAGTTTTACTTTGAACATTTAAATACATATATTACTGACAAGCATGTATAGAAAATTGATGGATACTGCAATTACAATGTATCTGTGACGACTGAATTTACATAAATGAACAATATTTGTGATTTATATGTACAACATCCAAAAATACTTAAGCCCACATGCAAAGTGTACATAGCACATTTGTTTAATATTTTATATAACCGCTGTGACCCGGAATAGGGCAAGCGGTTGCAGAAAATGGATGGATGGATAATTTATATTATTTTTTAACATTTTATATATATAGATACATTGTACCACACATGCATGAAAATAACCAATGTCTTTAAACATGCAAATCGTACTATTATTTATGCTATTAGTATTGTTGGAACAGAGCTGCATTGAATTACATACTGCTCCTCTTCATGTTCAATGTACAGATAAAGGGAATTTCTCTGGCTGTGTAGTGCAATCAGTCTGTTATTAACTGCATAGCTTTCTATAAACAATTTGCATCTCTTCACCACTTTTTAAATTACATGCACTGTCTTAAAGCCATTGAAAAAACGTGATTTGTCCAAACTGTCAAACCACATGCTCATTATTGAATCACAAATGTCCCTTACCTCTCCTAAAGACACAGTACAGTAATGTGAAAGTTCGCCCCTGGAATGAGAAAGCGGAAATGCACATCCACAGAGCTGCTGGGGGCTGTATTCAGGTACTGTGGTTCAACTGTTTAATAATAATAAATGTTTCCTTCCATCCATCTTCTCAAAGATATTTTTTTTGGGAGGGGGGTTTGAGAGAGGAGGTAGGTAGGCAGGGGGGGAGGGGCCGGGAGTCTAGTACAGGGTGCACAGACACACACACACAAATATACATTCCCACACCAGCGAAACTTGTGAACAATGAAAAATGTTACGTATAACCTTTTGTTTAACTAAGCAGAAAAGCACATCCATACATCTTCTGAAACCGCTTATGCTATTCAGTGTCACAGGGGGTCTGGAGCCCATCCAGGAGGCAACAGGCACAAGGCAGAGAGCAACCCAGGATGAGGCACCAACCCATCGCAGGCCACACTCACACACTACTCACTCACACGTGCACACCTACATGCAATCTGGCAACTCGAATTAGCCTCAGCATGTTCTTGGACTGTGGGGGGAAACTGGAGTACCCAGAGGAAACGATGACACGGGGAGAACATGCAGATTCCACACACGGAACCCTGGCAGAGACTCTAAGCCAGACCCCAGAGGGGTGAGGCGACAGTGGTAACCACTGCACGGTGGTGAAAAGCACATATCAGGGAAATTGGAATATATACTCAAAAATCTTAACTATGTATGACATGATGAAGAGATGAATATTCAATAGTTTCTTTGGTTTAAATATTCATTAAAGTCAAAAGGAAGTTTCTAGCTTAATGGTAAAGATGAGGATATTGACCTAGACCATCCACCAGATGGCGATGTACTATAAAGGCACAAAATACAAGGGATTCGACATAGGAAAGCAAAACACTACGGAGGCGTAATGCGTTCACTTGAGAAAAAATAATTCTGCTGAATTAATGACATAATTATCTCGGAATTTCTGAGATAAAGTTTTCATGTAAAAAAAAAAAAATATATATATATATATATATATACATGGTCTGTTTTTTCTGAATTAACCTCATAAACTCTCATTTCGCCTACTTTAGAGCTCAATTTCACTGTAACAATATCACACCTTAGATTAATCCAGTTTTATTTTGGTCTGGGTTTGAAACACTGGGAAATACTCGCAGCTTTAAGTAACATAGATGGCATTGTTATTAGTTTGTCGACTTTGCGCAGGCACCTCAAGGTTTTGCGGTTGTTCAGATGGAAAGCCCATTCTGATCTGCAGGACATTGCAGTGTTTCTCCAGGATCAGTTGGACCAGTATGGCATGCTTCACGGATACAAGATCATGCATCTGAAATGCATTCAGGCTGGCCATGTGGTGAATCAAGAGACAATCACACCATGTGTTTTTTTAATTGAAACGGTATCTGTGTCTGCACTGTCTGACACGCCCCCATTCGCCATTTTAAGTGCATCGCGGATGTAAACACATTTGGTAACGATGTTTCATATTCAGTGTTTTTTTTCTCTACAAAAATGCAACGTTTTATGGAACTTCATCAGTAATAAGTTACTGATTTTCATTCCCAAAAATTTCATTAACAAAACACACCAGCCATTTAGGTGTTTAAGAATGGAAAAAGAGTCAAGAACACCACAAAAATGTCATTGGACATAACTTTATTGGTAATAAATGTTCAAAACAAAATATTAGCGGCAAGCAGGACACAGGCTCGGTATACAACGACTTTATACACATCCTTCCAGGCATCATGTAAAACGTTAGAAACCGTACTTGCAAATGTTAGGTTGGGCATTGGTTTTACAGGGCACAGCACACAGTGACAACCTTATTCAGCATTGCGGCTTATAATCCATGCACGCTAATATACATATACATGCACTGATACACGTGTCATTACAGTTTTGCTGTTTACTTGTCTTTAAAAAGCATTCACTCTGTAACACTACTTTAACACGAGCATATTAATCTATTCTAGCATAGGTTAACCAATGTGAAAATACCAACTTTAGAAGACAAAAAAATGCATATTCAGTAATATTACTCAAACAAAAAAAACATCTTAGTTGCCTTTATGAGAATACCGAGAGCAAACACGCATGAAGGGAGATATCGTGTTGAAAGTGATCTCCTTCCGTCTCATTGTTGCGACCCAGGCCACCCGACGCCTCTTCGTTACCTCCTCTACCTGCTGTCCATATCCTCTTTTCCAAGTGGGAAACCGAAAAAATCTCAGGTTGTAGTCCACCTTTTTTCCATTCCTACCATGTGACTTAGTATGACAGCCTTTCACATACTGTCCCATCTTACAAAAGATAATGCCGGACACAAATGCTCTCTCTTGCGTACGTTGTATACAACCAAAATGGCGATTCGACCCACAATACACTGCGGCCATAGCGAGTGTGACGTCGGCTGACAAAGACCAATTAAAATTTTATTTTATTTTTTTACATGAAAACTGTATCTCCTTAATTCAGAAAAACAGAGCAGAATTATTTTTTTCTCAAGTGAACGCATTACGCTTTCGTATATTACGCCTCCGTACATTTGGTTGTTTCTGGTAAACACTTTTTTTGACTGGAATAGTCATATACTAACCTTTTGCAATATTACCGAATAAAATGGTACGCATTTTCTGTTAGCTTATAAATACAGTATGCAGTGTTGCTCAGTTTCAGTTTTTCTGTTTCCTCCTAAAATTTCTCCATAGCACTTGTTCCTGTTTGCATTAATGCAAATCTCTTTTTTTCTAACACCAAAAAAAGCCTTTCTACACTCCTGCACCTTAGCTCATATGAAGACTTCTGCTTTCACTTTATTGTACTTCTGCTTTCATAATTTGATATTTTTTCATGTTCCTCAGTGAAGAGATATATTTTTAAATTTAATATTAGCCTGGATGAAGTTTTAATGGGCAAAATGTGCATGCACTCCTTGTGTGGTATGGGTATCCTTCCACAGTTCAAAGACATGTTGTTAGGCTAATTGATGTCTATTAAAAAAGTGTGTGTGGATCGGATCTGAGAGTGTGTAACTGGCCTGAGATGGATTAGCATCTCACTCGGGATGTACTCCAGCCTAGGGTCCTCTGCTGCTGGGATAGGCTCCAGGCCTTACATGACCAAAACCAGGATAAGTAGTTTGAAGATGCATGGATGAAATGTGCAATTCTCTGGACTACCAAGAACAGTTATGTGATTCTTGTGGTCTGTCATGTCTTGGGAGGAAACTAGAGTACCAGGAAGAAACAGACAAATGGGGTCCCTGTATATGACAGGATTGCCAACTGTCTCACATCTAGTGTACCAGGCTTTCATGAAAGAAATCTTACGGCGAATCTATATTATTCCATTATAACCTCCTGAGACCCTACCCATTCATTTATGGCCATTGTAGTGGACATGTTGTTTTTGCATCTCTTCACTGATGTAAGGAAACATATTTATTCCTGTTGTACACTGAAGAGGACATGTTGTGAAATTAAAAATAAAAATAAATTTGAAAAAATCTAAATTGTAAAATGTCTCCAAAGACAAATAACCTAAAATTGAAGGACACTTTTTTCCTTGGGTCTCAGGAGGATAAACCTAAAATCAGCTACATCAAAAGTGTTGAGGTAGTTTGCAAACCCTACAACGTAATGAAACTGTCACATACATGGAAATGAGTGCAGACTTGCCTTGAAATGAAAATCTCACTCCAGCCAGCTGACCAAACTTGGCAACCGTGACATGAACCTACGCTACCAATATTTTCGGCATTTTTATTTCTGATGGATTTAAAAAAAGTAAGAGCTAGTGAGTTGTCCCAACAGTGATCTGACTTGTACACTAGGTCAGTAAGGATGCAGTGGTGGGCCAACATTTTATCCAGAGGGTCTGCAGCTTTAGGTACTGACGGTTAGCCAGTTAGCCAGTAGAAGTTATAGCTGCCATGCAATGTTAGAGGACAGGTACAGCTGTAAGAAAGGATAAACATGAACTGTTGATATAACAGTGAATGAAACAGGACAACAACAATATCTGAACATATTGAACAGATTATCCATCCGCCTATGTTCTGCCAGGCAGCACAGAACCAAAGGTTGGGGCACATTCCAGTGTCCTGTAGGGCACTGTGGGCAATAGATCATGCTAATTAGCCTTTCATGTTCCTCAGAGGATGCCAACTCTGGTGAAGCAGCATGCAAGTATTTGATACATATAGATGACAATCTGTAATCTGGTTTTCACTTCCAAATATGTTTAAACACAAATGTTGGAAGTGAAAGTATGAAAATGTGCATTGTTGGTGTGGCACAATATGTAGTCCTGTTGCTTCAGTGCTGGCCCTGCTATGTGTTTGTGTGCAAAAGGATGCAAAAGTCTGGTTAAAATGTATGTTACTGTGAGCAGAAGATGAACTGATAACCAAAAGGCATAAAGTAAAGGACAACACATTTGTTTTCAGCATTTTATGCAAGATTACATTTTTATTTCCATCAATCACAGGTAATAAAATACCAAAAAAGAAAAAAATGAAAACAGCCTGAAGCAAAAGTTTGGCCACCGGACATGGCCAACTCTTAGTAACACACTCTCTGGCAAATATCACAGCTTGTAAATGATTTTTGTAGTCAGCTATGGCTCTTGGGGGATTTTTCTGCCCATTCAGCCTTGCCTTCTGTAATATTCCTGGGCCGTCTTGCATACATTGCTCTTTTGAGTTCTATCCACAGACCTTCAATGATCTTTAGGTCAGGGGACTGTGAGGTCCATAGCAAACCTACAGCTTGTGCCTGTTAAGGGATTATATTGTAGATTTTCAGGTGTGTTTCAAATCATTATCTTATTGTAGGACCGATCCTCTTTTCAACTTTTTACAGATGGTGTGATGTTTGCTTCCAGAATTTGCTGGTATTTATTTGAATCCATTCTTCCCTCTACAAATGACATGTCCCCTGTGCCACTGGCTGCAATACAAGCCCAAAGCATGATCGATCCACCCCCATGCTTAATAGCTGGAGAGGTGTTCTTTTCCTGGAATTTGGCACCCTTTTTTCTCTAAACACATTGTGGCTAAAAAGGTCAATTTTGACATCATCAGTCCACAGGAGTTGTTTCCGAAATGCATCAGGCTTGTTCAGATGTCCATTTGTAAGCTTCAGTTGCTAAATTTTGTGGCTACGACACAGGAAAGATTTTCTTCTGCTGACTCTGCCATAAAGGTCATATTTGTTCAGGTGTCGCTGCACCGTACAGCAGTACAGCACCACTCCAGAGTCTGCTAAATCTTCCTGAGGGTCTTTTGCAGTCAAACAGGGTTTTTTATTTGCCTTTCTGGCAATCTGATGAGCAGTTCTTTCAGAAAGCTTTCTTGGTCTTCCAGACCTCAGCTTGACTTCCACCATTCTTGTTAACTGCCGTTTATTAATAACATTATGAAATGAGAAAACAGCTACCTGGAAATGCTTTGCTCTCTTCTTGTAGCCTGCTTCTACTTTGTGAGTATCAATTATTTTATTTATTTTATTTTTAGTGCTAGGCAGTTACTTAGAGGAGCCCATGGCTGCTGATTGTTGGGACAAGGGTTGAACAGTCAAAGAATTTATAGAGCTTTGCAGTTTGCATCACCTGGGGTTTCCTAAGAATGATTGTGAATGACCCATAGTCCTAACAAGCTATTGAAGGTCTGGGACCTTGGTAAACGTTATCTGATACCTCAAATATCTTGTGGTGTCCAAACTTTTGCATGGGGCACCTTTGCTTTTTCACTCTACAATTGTATAAAATAAGAATAATACACTAATCCTGCATAAAATGCAGAAAAAAAATGTATCGTCTTTAACTTCATGGCTTTTGGTGATCATTTCATCTTCTGCTCATTTAACTAATCACAGTAACAGACATTTTAAACTCTTTAAACTTTTGCATGTCACCGTACAGTCATCAATATTCATGTCTCTAAATTGCCTGTAGTATGTGTATTGTCTGCATCGTGTGACAGACTAGCATCCCTTCCTAGGTTTTCCCCTGCCTTGTTGGAATAGGATCCAGGAAAACAGTGTGGAAGATGGGTGGATGTAACTGGCTTTTCTTGTTTGGTATAAACATTGTTTGCCAGGCAAATATGTACCATTTTTAGCTAAATATTTAATTCAGTAGTTGTTGTATGAGCTGTTTGGTTATAAACATGAACCCCTTTTCACGAGTTAGAACAGGCATGCTCCTTTACAATTGACCCCGACCATGTTTTGCTTATCAAAAAAGCAGCACTGCCATTTGGAAGAAGCTGTACCATAATACATGCAGGTGCCATAATGTCCATGAGGTGGCAGCATTGGGACCAGCCAACCATGGATGTGGTACAATGGTCCAAGCTACAATGAAACAATGTCCTTGATGAACATCTTCATCCTGTACAGAATGGAGCTAGAGGCAGGTCCAGAGCAATTCTCAGTTAAATGGTAACAGCAGCAATACAGCCAAATATCCTAATTGCAGTGCCTAAAGTGAACAATTTCTTAAGTAAGAGGTTACAAATAAATACAAATAAATACAGACACATACGCATACTACAGGCAATTTAGAGACATGAATATTGATGACTGTACAGTGACTTTTACCAGAAAAATGCCAGAAGTCTTCATCACTAATAAAGGCATAAAACTTATGTGTTATAATGAATGTCTAGACCAATTAGTCTTACAGTCTCTTATTACATATGCTTTATGTATCTTATTACTTTATGCTTTGTTCCTTGGCCTGCTACGCCCCAGAGCATATTTCCTGATTACAGGTGTTTCTATTTCCAGGACCTGGTGTCCATCTTGTCTCTATCCTCAGTATATACCTTGTGATGAAATGGCTGTCTTCTGTTTTCATTCCTCATGAAATTCAACTCTACTCCGGAGCCTAAATATAATCCCCATTCCATCCTCCCATCCCGCGGTCACATGGTTCTGTTCACCATCCTGACTGGACTCTTATGAAGAGCTACAAGAATCTGATTAGTAATCTTGCTGTTTGATCTGTTCTCTCCTACAGTTTGACAAGCAAAAGACATTCAAACAAATGCACAGGCATGCAAGGATAACAGCATGTGTCACTTAGCCCTGAACTCTGGGGTCAGAATGTAACTGATTTTATAATGTTTACATTCTGTGTACTCCGCTAACTACTGAGAATATGTCCGTAGTAAAAAACAAAAATAGTATCATGCTTGCTAGAATTGGCCCCTATTGAAAAATAAAATGCTATATCCTGTTTTGAACCAATATGAGACACAATTTGTCTCGTATTTTCCAGATCGCATAACCTATTCCCCCCATCAACAAATGACCAGGTCATGCATTGCTCAGCTCTACAACATTTATGTTAGGCCAACATAAATTAATAAGAGGCAATAAGAAATGTAGTTTACTGCAGTGGCATTGCAGTGGTAAATTGTATCTTTTGCCAACATACATATACTTAAATGACAGTAATTACAACCTTTTGCTTTTTTTTAGCTGTCATCCCCTGTGCTGGGGCGAAGTCATATAATAAATCTGTGCAGGACTGAACAAATTAGCCACTTATGTTTCATGTAGAAATGGATCATATCAACTTGAAGATATGAAATCATATTTTGACAATGTGAAAGCTGTATGCAAAGTAATCCTCATGATGAATTAGCATGCATTGCACAACATGCACAGAAAAAAAATATCTCTGAAGCAGAGTTTCTGTCACTGTTTCATATTCTCAGGACATATAATATTGCAGAAATTGAAAACCAAGGCATTTGGGAAAGGCATGTATTTTTGTAGCCTGACCACACCAATCAGCTGACCCAATATGTACAGTACACAGGGACTTGGGAGCTTACACTTAAACGAACATAAGTTGGGCAAGTCACTGCACAGAGCTGAAAACATCTTTTTAGAGAGGCAGGGACTAATCTGTCTCACCAGGACTATCTCTTTGCTACTAGTTATGCAAGAGTGCTCCCAGAGGTAGCAATGTTAAACTCTCCGGAGCAGGAAACTAAAGTCAATATGACCACCATCAGTAAAAACAAGCCTGAAAACACACTTACAAACAGCATACAGACCTTGCCTTCTTAATGATTAGAGAGTAATTCAAATTAATATATTATTCCATGCAATAATTATTTTCATCCATTGCAATAGCAACATTGGCAAAGCAAACAACATCATATCAAGATATCACACACATTTGGCCTATATAGGAGGGTGGCAAGAAGAGAGTCATTTCTCACAAAGGTCTACCTGGAGTCCTGACTGAAGAAACACCTGACAGATTCTGGAACAAACTTTCAGTGGGCTTCATGGTCAAGAGTTAACAGAAAGGGACCTTTTTAGCCCAAATACCAAGCATTATGTCTAGAGAAAATCTAACACCAAAACAACAAGTACAGACACATTTTTTGATGCTTTCACAGCACTCATATGCTTTGTTGTGTGATGTGGATCAGGGCAAAATGAGGCCATTTCAATCAATGAAATTTATAGACTACAACACAAGAAAATGGAAAATCTTTAGAGCGTGATGTATTTTTTTTCCATTCACTGCCTATAAGTTGTTATCATGTTTTCCTTCTGATGCTTTTGTCACATCTGTTCTTAAAAATAAAATAATTTCTCTAAGTTAATTCTAAGTGATATTTCTTTCATAAATTACCAGACAGCTACATTTTAAAAGAAATAGAGCGTGCTCATAAGTGGCTTCCTTTATCCTATAATGTGGGGCTACTTTTAATATTTACAGCCGGGAAATGTGATGTCGCTGGAACGTGCCATGGACGGGAGATAGGCACCCAGACAGGCTGTGCTTCAATCCTTCCTGTCCTCTGCAGAACGGCTGTTACACTAGACATGAAATCAAAGTGTTTGTTTTTGACATAAATGTTTACACTTAAAATAACGGAGAAGTCCTGTAAATGATCTTACTTGTGGGTATCGAATCCCTGACTATAACCCTAACCCTAACAACCATTCCTTTCACAAACGGGTGTGAGGGGGTGGCTGTTAATGTGCTGCTAGTGTAAGCAACAGGAAGGAGACACAGCTGCACCTCCCTCAGCAACTGCCAGCCTCCCCCCACCCCCCCGGGGACCGTCCACCCTCCTGCACTTGAAATCCCTGCATTACTGCTCGAGAAACCCTATGGAGCTTCACGCTGTAAGTCAAGGCTAATTTCCTTAGTGTAGCCAGTGGGACTTACATTCGACTAAGAACAGAAGTGACATAGATTAAATATCTTAAAGGGAATGGTCACGAAGGACTGGGGAATTAAAAAGCCTATAAAAAGAAGGAACCTGCGTCACGCAGCCTGCCATTGGACGCTTCCGGGGGATTGTCCTGGCTTCCCAATCAGAGCCCTGCCTTTACTTTCAGCTCTTGCCCCTTGATGCATCATTAGCACCTTCGACATCTATCAGAAAAAATTAATCCCCCGCAGAAAGGATAATGCTATGAGTGGTGAGGTAATGGCATGAGCTGGACAAGTGGCGATAACAATGGCGGCGGCCCTGAAGTGGCCCTCTGCGGTTCCACTTCCTCTCTTTTTTTAGCAAATAGCACTGAATGAAGCCCCCCACCTTTCAGCAAAGTGGGGGACAAGGTTAGGTATATAATACTGGGAGGGGGCCTTTGTCTATAATCGCAGCTTCTCCACCCTCTCACACGGCGATGGTCGCCAAAAAGCCAGAGCCCAAGAAAGAAGTCACCAAGCCAGCACCTGCCCCAGAACCGGAGCCACCCAAGGAGCATGACTTTGACCCCAAGAGTGTCATTGTGAGTTTCCCTTTGGTGGCTGTCCCAGGTTCGACATGCACGCGAGGAGTGTGTCCATGCCAGGTTACCCCTGCAGTAATCGTGGGTGAGACAGCTACGCTAGTCTCACCATTTTGTTTGAGCAGCATGTAGCTAACTAGTATGGGCTAACTAGTATGGGCTTGGCCAAAGAGCTGGAGGTTTGAGATCTGGGTGGAGCTTAGCAGTTTAGCTTTTGTTGATGGTCGACAAGTTTGTGTAAAACCTACATATGTTCTGTAAATGTATCGTGACTAGTTTGCTAAACACTGTAATACATGTCTGTGAGATATTCTGTCCCTACCATCCCATAAAAACTTTTTGCCTGAATAAAAGTTTCTTCTGTATTACTACGCTGCACAGAAATTAGAATTTGTGACAGAGGGTGTTTCTCCGTTTTGCCTTCTTGATTTGGTGTGACAGAAAATGTAGTATTTACTTATTATGCAAGAAAAACAGAAAACAGGCTATATAAGACCCAAACCCCACTTGCTTCATTATAATTCTCCTGAATCCAGAGACAACCTGTTATGTATGGATTTGATAGCAAATAAAGATGAGTTTATGATGAGCTACACTGTTCACAAATGACCAGTAGAGATATATATTTCACCTATTGACTTAGCCAGATGCGTGCAATTTGGCTTTCATTCATCAAAAGGAAATGATTAAGGCTCCATTACGGATGTTCCCAACTTGGAATTCACAGTTACAGGTCACTAAATTTCCATTTAGACAATCGAATTACATCTTTGCATTCCAATTGTTTTTAAATTAGCCACTTTTCCCCCCTTGAGATCAATGATGAGATATTTGATTTCATACTAAGCCTTGTAAGCAAGGAGGTGTTATTCAATAGAGCCAGAGAATGGGAAGATATGTGGTAGAGCCACTCTACAAAGTTGACCGTGAGAAGGCAACACCTAGAACCCTTATCAAGGTAAGAAGAGGTGGCCTACATGTCACACATCACACAGTGCCTGACATTCTCAGTTCTACCACAGAGTTTAGCTAAACAAGCAAACCCAAATGCCTGTTAAAGGTTGAGTACTGGCAAATGTAAATCTGAGTGTTACTTTCCCAATAAAGAGAAGTGGAACATTAGTGGAACAGATGTGTTTTACCCAAAATGACATAATTGAGAAAGCAGGGTCAGCCAGACCCTGGAACAATTGGAGTTATGGGTCTCACTCAGTCACCCAATCACTCTGCCAACCATGAGATTTGAACTGGCAATCGTCCACTTACAGGCACAGAGCCCAAACCCGCAGAGGCACACACAACGTCCTAGAACACCAATAAATATATTAGTACTCCTAGTATATTTAGCTAGTACACCATGCAATATAAATAGTTTAATTACATTCATACATATCCTATCATTTTACTTGGTTTATCTCTCATTTCACTTTGTTTAAAGGTCTCTTTTCAGAAGCTTATAAAATTGCTTTTGACACATTAAAATTACTCACAATAGGATTTCCAAATTCTTTTCTAGATTGAATTTAATGCAGACCAGATTGAAGGTAAGCAAAGCTATAAATACTTTCTCAGGAGTCTACATATAACAATGGTTACTCCATTGATACAGCACTGAGGTAAAGTTTGTTAGTTTCCACAGTGACTGGAAAGTCATAAATGCATCACAGAGGGCATTCTTCTCATGAAAGTGTCAAAAGACTCACGTTTGCTGTTTCTCTCACTGATGCTATAAATCCTCTCCAAACAGAGTTAATGGAGGCCTTCATGCTGTTTGACAGGACTCCCACCGGTGAGATGAAAATCACCTAAGGCCAGTGTGGGGACGCCTTGCGGTCCCTGGGCCAGAATTCAACCAATGCAGAGGTCATTAAAGTCCTGGGGAAACCCAAGCCTGAGGGTGTGTGTTCATTCAGCTATATTCTGTGTGGTGGTTAAAGAACTGGGGTGCGTTTCCTGAAGCCTTCTTAATGCCATGTCGTTCGTCTTTGTTCTGTCTTTTGACGTAAAACTTACAAATGACGTATCATTAAGGACCCCTAGCCAATGTCACATAAAGGCTTATAGATTCAAGACTCAAGTCCAAAAATCTCAAATGACACAACACTCACAATAGTTAGAAATATTATGGTATCCGATGTATGAGTAAACAAAGATAATATGTTCAGTATGATGATTCCTACAAGTCAGTATAACTACTAGGTATCCAAAATGTCTTTTCACAGACAAAGGCATTACCTATGGGACTCACTGTATTATGCAAGATCATAAATGCAGCAGGGCAGTATTGAAAATCCATGAATGCTGTCTCATTCACTTTGGCCACAATTACACATACACCTGCAGATCATTGTTGTGTGCTGAATACTGTCACGTCACAAATTCAGGGAGGCAATGGGGGGAAACAAAGGAGCTTTTATTTATACTTAAAAAGGGGCTTGCAAACTAAACAGACTTTGAGGGGTCAATAAGCAGGGAACCAAGATTGGTAAAGGACTGAGGTACACATGCAGACTAGACTTCAGTGACAGGACTGGGAGGCACTGGAGAAGCTGGAGGGATCCGCACCAGGGCTGAAATGAGAGGTAGGACAAAAGAAGCAACGGGAGAGAACGTGGGCCAGGAATACGGGCATGATGGATACCGCATTACATAACAGCTTTTGTATAAAATATACACTCTAAAAACTGCTGGGTTAAAAACAACCCAATTTGGGTTATTTTGGTAACCCAGCGCTGGGTAAAAAAGGAACTAACCCAACGCTGGGTTATTTTGACCCAACAAGTTGGGTTACACGTTTAACCCAGCATGCTGGGTTGTGATTTTTAACCCAAATATTAGTTAAAAATGACTACACTGCTGGGTTGAATGTAACCCAAAATGGGTCAGAAATTTAATCTAGAAACTTTGGTGATTAAAATTACTAAAATAAAAACAATTCTACAGCAATACATACTTCAGTAATGGAATTTTATTTATGACAAAACATGTAAAAAATGTGTCCATATGAATTTAAGACATTTTTCCCATCTCCACCTCAGCATCAAGACAATTTCTATTAAAATGTATCAAACTGTATCACAGAAACACTGTGACTGAAGTCAGTAACAATGCATCAGACTGAAGTCAGACAAATTAACTTTAGAAAAACACAATTTGAAATATGAAAACTTTTCATAACATTTACACCATGCATAAACATTAATATATCCTGAGATATACAGGAATCATCAGTAAGAATCAATTGCAATGTAATTGCAGAGTAGAGGAAAAATAAAAGTATGTAGAAGTAATAATGAAAAAGCATCTAACTGACTGAAGTCAGAAAGATTAACTTTAAAATTTGTGCATAAACATTAACATAGCCTGATATATATAAATCATCAACTGAAAAAATATGTAGAAGTAATAATGAAACGGCATCAAACTGACTGAAAAAACAAACGAAAAAAAAAACTTTAAAAAATACAAATTTAAGATTAGGAAAAAATAGGAAAACATTTTATAACTTTCCCATTAACAATTATGTGCAAACATCAATATATCCTGAGATATAAAGTGACTGAAGTCAAATTTACGTCCAAGAAAATATGTATTTAAAATATGAAAACATTTCAAACGTCCACTGCAGCAAGTAATGTACTTTGCTCAAATGCTGTGCCATTTATTATAGCAAAGGGTTGAAAGCAGTGGTTGTCTCCAAGCATGAGAACATAAGAAAATTCAATGGACTCTTCTGAACGAAGGTACTCAGCCATATTGGTCCCAATCTGAAAAAAGGAAAAATAAATAAAAAAGAAATGGTATAGATTCATTAAGAACTCAAAAATGTGTAAAAGTTAAATATCCTTAGAGCTACCTTCAGAACACCTAAAAAACCTTTAGGAGCATTAAAGATCATAACACACCAAGCTATCAGCATTAGTTAACCACTGACCATGGCCTTAGCACTATGCTTAGAAAATGTCCGTCGAACATGCTTAGTTTCAAGCCGCCTTTAGCCTGAGCTGAGCTCAGACATTCCCGCCTGCATCAAACCATTTACAGGATTAAAGAAATTACATGTTCGTAGTAAATTAACATCGTTTGCTGTCGAATGTACAACTAAGTCAAACGAATTGAACGAAATGTACCTTACAAGCAGAGCGGGAAATTTATGTGGATGTGCTGACAAAATCAAATTAGTTAAGTAAACTCCGCTATATCAAAACCGTATCTAACACAGTAAACAAAGTAGATTTAACATATACAAAAGTAATATTTAAAAATTTTACGTTATCCTTTCCAAGCTCCTTCCGATGACGATGTCACGCGCGCTTTCCCGTCCACTGAGCAAGAGATCGGCCGTCGCTTAGTCGTTAGGTAATCTCAGTTCAACTGACCGAAAGCCTAAAATTTGCGTGTATATATATTATACAGTAAAGCAAATGTTTTATTTATTATGAACATTGTTAAATACACACTGAATAACTTACGTTTCAGACAGAATTTCACTGGCTTCCCTCTAAAGACGGCGCAAAACTCCGTCAACTCTCGCTGATGTCCCTGGATGTTGACGTGACGTGTGTGCTCTCTTTCACGTCCGCGTTCCCAACCCAGCACTGTTGGGTTATAGATCAAGACCGATTTTCAACCCAAATTGGGTTAAATCAACCCAACTTTGTTACCCAGCAGTCTCAACCCAGCATTTGGGTTGAAAAAACAACCCAGCGTTTTTACATAGCATTGTTATTATATAGCACATAGCAGCTGTAGGAATACATACAACAGACTATGCTTATTTAGAGAACAAATGCATATTTACTGTCATTTAATAAGTCCTTTAATATCTGAGGTGGCACAGTGGTGCAGTGGGTAGCACTGTTGCTTCACATCTCTGGGACCAGCATTCATGATGCCGCTATGACTCCATGTGTGTGGAGTTTGCACGTTCTCCCTGTGTCATTGTGGGGTTTCTTCCATCCACAATCTAAAAGCATGTGTGAGTGCTTCTTGCGATGGGTTGGCGCCCCATCCTGGGTTGTTCCCTGCCTTGTGCCCATAGGCTATGCACCCCCACCCACCATAAATAGGACAAATTATTACAGAAAATGGTTGGGTGGACATTATTATCTGTACAGAAATCTACATTAACTGTCCTGAATCATGACATATTAAGGCCTTAATGGCAGGGGATGGGGCACAGCCTTCTGTCACATAAACACAGTATTGAACACCAAGCTGATGGACTTCGAGACCTTCCTGCCCATGTTCCAGTACGAGTCCCAGTCCATGGACAGGGGCACCTTTGAGGACTTTGTGGAAGGGCTTTGTGTGTTCGACAAGGAGGGAAATGACACAGTAATGGGGGCAGAGCTTCGCCACACGCTGGCCATACTGGGTGAGTCCATCTCACTGCATACCCTCTAACTGCTGTACAACATAAGAATAAAGATACTTTGGTAACACTTTATTTACAGCACTCATGTATAATGCATTATAAAGCATTCATAAAGTGTTATAAACACGGCTATAACTATTTATAAAAAGGCATAACACATTATAGTCATGTTTATTATGCATTATGTAATGATCAGTATAAGCCATTATAATGCATTACGAAGGTATTTATAGAGCATTCCTAAAGGATAATAAATATGACTATAATGTGGTATGCCTTTTTATAAATAGTTATAACTGTGTGTATAATACTTTATGAATACATTATAATGCATTATGAAGATATATATAATGTTACATGGGTACTTTAAGTAAAGTGTTACCAAGCTTTTTCTCTAGACTTAATGCAGCCATGGCCAAAAGTTTTGAGAATGATACAAATATTAATTTTAACAAAATCTGCTGACTTTCTTCTGACCGAGTTTTTATGATGCTAATTTGCGTATAGAGTGGTACCTCAGAACTCGAACTTAATCCATTCAGAACTCCGGATCGAATCCTAAAAAGTTCGAGTTCTGATCGAATTTTCCCCATAAAAAATAATGGAAAACCAATTAATTGGTTCCCGACCCCAAAAAATTACACCTAAATATGTTTTTTTTTAGCATTTAAACGCAAAATGAACCGGATAAAATAAGAAGAGCATATACTGTACTAAACACATCTAAGCACATTTATCAGAACAGTAATTTGTAAAGTAAGAAAATAAATGTATCCAAACAATGTCTCCTACCCCGATCGTCCGCTAAGAAAAACATCAGCGACGGACCGATATTCTGCAAAAGATACAGGGATTGGACTGCTGAGGACTGGGGTAAAGTGATTTTCTCTGATGAATGCCCTTTCTGATTGTTTGGGGCATCTGGAGAAAAGATTGTCCAGAGAAGAAAAGGTGAGCGCTACCAACAGTCCTGTGTCATGCCAACAGTAAAGCATCCTGAGACCATTCATATGTGAGGTTGCTGCTCAGCCAAGGGAGTGAGCTCACTCACAGTTTTGCCTAAGAACACAGCCATGAATAAAGAATGGTACCAAAACATCCAACAAGAGCAACTTCTCCCAACCATGGGAATGGTATCAATCTAATTCTTGATCCTTCCTGTGAACCTGAAAAATGATCCCCATTGACAAATAAACTATATTCCCATGCAACAGGATTCAATTTGTTGTTCAAAACTGAGGGATTTTCTTGACAGGAGAGAAGATGTCTGAAGGAGAGGTGGAACAGCTGCTTGTAGGACAGGAAGACAGCAATGGCTGCATCAACTATGAAGGTAGCCACATCCTTCAATACCTGGCAAGTAAAAATGCAAAACATAATCTGAAATCTTTTAATAATTTTTTTTCAGCTTTTGTCAAGCATCTGTAGAATTTCTTGATATCTTTAAAAGAAATCAACAGTGAAATCTTTGTTTTCCTGTGTAGGATCTTCTTTGACACTGAACATCTAGCCGTGAGGCAGTTTGAATCACCCAGACATGAAGATGTTCAGCTAGAAATGAAGGACCATAAGACATGTAGTACTGCCATCGTGTGGCATGACAGGCTTGATCACGGTGTATCCATCCAGTAGCCATCCACTTCTCTGTTGCTTTGGTCAGCTATGCACAATTGTTGTTTTTTTGCCTGAATGAAAGTAATTTCAATGATTATAATAACAATTCTAAAAAGTCCCACATAGATTCACATACTGTTGAATACATAAAAAACTTGTTTACTAACTTAATATTACACTGAAAATTCCTTTTTTAATTTCACCTATCAATAGCCTAATTGCTTTCTTATGCCATATAAAAATTTGAACCCGAAAATGGAATCCAGTAATATACAGCTAAATTGAGACCACTCCAAAGTTTTACACAAATCTGTATTTTTAAATCCTGGTTTAATCATGGTTCTGCTGGCTGAAGGCTACACTGAGCAGCAGGTTGCTTCCAAGTTCAAAATCTCTAAGAATAAGGTGAAGCAGGAGACACTGGGAATGACCAGAAACCAGCCAGGTAAAAGGCTGAAGCAACAGTCTAATGCCAGAGATGACCGTTAACTTATCTGACAGTTATCTGTCATTAATCGAAGGATGACATCAAGTGACCTTCAGCAGGAATGGGAAACATTAAGTGCAGGTGTGAAGTGCACTGTTAGGACAGTTTGTATCAGGCTCGTAGAAGCAGGACTGAAGACCCATAAACCAAGGAAGAAGAACTTCATTAATGAGAAACAGGGAAGAATCAGGCTGCAGTTTGCAAAATAAAAAAAAATATATATATTATTTAAAGATAAATTGAGAAATGAGTGAAACAAAACATATTGCTGTGATGTCTCATTTTTTCGAGAGCTGTATATAGCATCAATTTATTATGCTACCTTTAGAAGTACAATTTCAAAAGAAAATGAACACATGTTGCTTTAAACGGACCCCAATTTGTGCATAAAGTAGAATATCACACAAGTGTAGAGTCAACTTGAAGTGTATGCCCTCCAACAGCAGCACAATAGCCTTGGCCTGTTACAGATGAGGTCTGATGATACTTGTGATTAATAAAGGGAGCCAAAATAAGCCCATCGCTGGTGTACTTGTATGTAGTTCTATGCAAATGAAGGAGAAGATTCTGAGCATGGAAAACCAATTAGCTTTGGTCAGCACCATAGCTGCCCTGCGGTAGCCTGAGAGTAAATGTGTCCTTCCCTTAAAACTACACAGCATCTCTGCCCTGAAATAAATCTGTGGCCCACTGTCAGCCAGACACCTCCAGCTGGTAGTTAATAAGAAATCTCTCAATTTTTTACAAATCAGAATAATCTCATCTTACTTTGTACTCACAAAAAAATTATGCAAAGATGAAAGTTTCCAAAAAATGCCATAAACAATATTTTAGCCAACATGAAAAATATACCTCATTTGGGAATGAGCTATAGACTCGTATAGAGTGAGATTCTACCTTAAAGTAACAGAATGTGTTTTCAAAATCTTTTATTTCAAGCTTTCACCAAAAATACAATATGCAAATTTCAAACATTATTTGTACATTTATTTTAAATTTCCAATACATGAATACATCGACTTTATTGTTATATTTCTTGGAGAGATGACAAACGCACGGAACCCCAGCGTCTTACCTAGACTACTGGACAATGTAGCGTTTCCGTTTGTCTTCCTATACCCAACATCGACGCTGAACATCTCGGCACCTGGGTAACTATGATCAAAAGTAATAAACGGCCAGCATCGCTGAATAACTGGGGCGGAAGAAGTGGGGAAAAAGCGATAGAAAGAAGTTCAATGCATCCAACTTTCTTAAATTGCATGTTAATGGAAGGAAATCGTACCGCCTTCATATGATTTTAACATGCACGCACTCACAATGCGGACTTAATACACCGAATTTAAAGCCAATTTGTCGCTTTAGCGGAGCGTTTAACAAGCTGGGCTGGGCTGAGATCGAACTACTTACTACCGAACATGAACATGTACAGGACAAAGATACTGTGGATGAACAAAGTAGGCGGTGTACCACTTTTTTGTACACAAGTATTCAGGGATGCCTCTCTTTACATTTTATGTCTTAATATAAAATATATATGATACTGACGAAATAATTATGATAACGTTAAATGTGCAATAATGTTCCATGAGAAACATATTTACACTGCATTGTAATCTCGGAAACATGTCACTAGCTGTTATTGTACTATGAACACATGGTAAAGTGATTATGTATCGTATTGCATTTCTTTCCGTCGTTCCGTGCCCTAATGGCAGACGCAAGGCACAGTATCTGTCAGTTTATCGCCGCCACGTCGAGTCCCCGGATGTGACCCATTCGCTCTCCTACCCATTTTCATACAGCTGACCGTAATAAATCTGCTTTCCTTATTGATTGTAACGCCGGAATCAGAAACAGTTCTACTAAACCATCTCTTAAAATCGAATTCAACATATAAATAATGTAACTTAAGTGGAAGAACTTAATACGCTTAGACACCAATTCAACATTGCTGAATAGAAACTATTCTATCTAGCTATAACTATTTTTTTTGTCGTGTTGAAAAATGACGTCGAGATCACTTACAGGTCACTTTAAAATGTGATATATCAATTGTCATCTGGCATGTCAACCGCAGTGAAACGACCGCGTTCATGAAAAATAAAACATTTTAATTCAGAAACAACCACAAAGTTGCTTCTGCGCTGCGCAGTTTTCAATGAAACTGCTAGTAGTATTTTTTTTTTTTACATGAACACATTTTACATGAGATTTCACAAATTACGCTTTGCCATTTTCAAACGTCAGCATTTGTGCGGCTCCCTCTAGCGGACACACGAGTGTCCGCACATTCTAGAAACCTCTCTGATTATTAGGCTGCACATACGCGCCCCCTATCTGGGTTTCTGTGACAATGAAACGTTGAACTCTTTCTGGCACCTGTAAAGGACATTCACGGAGCGGTCACAAGAAATCCGAACGACGGGGAAAAATGCAGAACTTTGAAAGTTCACGTACCATTTACACGAGGCTTTGAAAATGAGGATGAAAGTAGACATTTATTGCTTTGACCTTACTTATTTCAACAGCAATCTTTTTTCTTGTACTGTTGTAAGGCCATTAACTGTACGAATTTTCAACATGTTTAATGTCGTTCGCCGAAAAATCCACATCTTGTCAGTTTCATAGTTGATGCTTCTTGTGTGGCTTTCACACAGCGTTAGTAAGTAGGACAAAGTGGATTCAGAATTACATGGCTTCCAACTATAGGATAGGATAGTCAACTAGGAGGGGACTGAAGATGGAGGGGGAATGGATTTTTGAAAAACCAATCAGCCAATGAAATGATTACCAAATGAATAGACGTCCAAGACGTACGTGAATCGCTGGTGCCCTCTGCTGTAAGCAGTGGAGAAGGACTGGTCAGATCAATAACAGGTGTGGTCAGTGTAGGTTTCTCCCTTTGTTTCAACCTTCTATAACAGAAGGTTACCTCTATCTATCTATTTATCTATCTATATATATATATATATATATATATATATATATATAAGAAATGAAACCTACAGTAAATTCGCTGTTTGCAAAAAAGGCATATATAAATTTTAATTTTAATATATGACTGAAACAGACTGGAAGCTGACAATGAAAAAAATATGGCCTAGTTATTGTGTTCCCATGGGCTGATTAAATGGAGTTAATTTCGCTTATATTTAACTGAGTTTAATAATAATTTACTGATCGTTATGATGCGGAGAGCAAAAAAAAAAAAAACTGGAACAAACCATATTAGAGACCTACATATTTTAGGACCTTATATGTCCTGGTTCTGTTTAAATTTTTGTATTTTTGTGGCATCTTCAAATGTAGCAGTAATGCATCCCGAAATAAAATTGGCTTCGATTTTTTTTTTTAATCATCGTTTATGCAAAAGTCCGGCATTATCTCTGGGAGAACTTTCCTCCCGTTTAAGCGACACATGTAAGACTCCTTTGCGCTGATCTGCCCCTGTCCTACAGCGCCCCCATCCTCTTATGGCTTCCAAACGAACTGCAGCACTCGGCCGGCTGCTCAGTGAGTGACTGCAGCTGGAGAGACAATAACACTGTCTGCCACACAGGTAGGTAAGGCTAATTTCCGAGCCTTTTGCAAAACCCAAATTGTGATTTGATGCACGGGAGCGCTTTCTAAAACTCGGGGGGGTCCGGTAGAGATGCGTGTCAGATCTGTAGCTTCGATAATGCTGCCGGGATTTAAAGCCGGCAATTCGTGCTTGTCATGTCAGGGTGATATTTTTTCCATTGGGTGGGAGAGGTCTGGGCCTGCAAGGCTTTTCTTCATGACAGATAAGTAAACCAGCGGAGGAATGAAACCTTGCGTTAGCAGAGAGCAGAAGTACGCATCGACTCGCCCCTTTTGTAGGCGCTTATACGGTTGCATGGCAGACTGAGCTTTGTAAAAAATTAATTCCGATATTTTGAATCCATCTTAAGCTTGTGTTTTTTCCTTTTTAAAAAATATTCATTTAAGTCCAGCTAGCCATCTAGCAGGTTAGCTGGCTCCCTGAGGCGATTTTACTAAATATATTGCACATAACGCCCTGGGTCGCAAGTAGGCTACTTCGTTTTTTTTTCACGTCGAACGTGTAAATTTGCAACCGGCCGATGAATTCTTTCAGAAAAATTGTGATTTTTATAAAGATATTATGGCAGACAAGATGAAATATATATTTTTCGTGCTTTTCACGTAAGATGTATCTTCAGATCTTTATCGTTAGTGCATTAGCAGCTTGAACAAACTGCAGACTTGTAGCGAAACGTGGACGAAACTCTAACGTGTGCTGTTTTTAAAACGCACTTCCCGTTATATTCTGGACCTTTCTGTGCACTTCTGCCCCCTTGAATCAAATGAAAGACGTCTTTTGAATAAGCTCCGTTAGCTCGCAGGAAACGCGTCCAAGATGGCCAATCGTCTGGGTCGTTTTCCAATGCGGAGCTGATTTCGTTCGACCTCGGTGTCTAAAACACGAGGAAGGGAGGAAAAGCAGCCGGCTTTCGCTTTCCGCTATGAATGGTGCTGATGCGGAATGGGCTCCGGTTGCTCTTAACTGCACCTGGCCTTGTTTCAGTAGCGCGGTACCGCTTTTTCATTCAGCACCGTTTGATCTGCGGCATATGAGACATTCGGAGCCAGTTTCCATTCCCCCCTCCGTACTGTATTTTTATTAATTTGCTTAGGACTGGTGCCACTATGTGCGGTAACTGCATTGTCATCGCGGCCAGACCGGTACATACCGGTTGCTAATTACTGAAAAATCATTTGCGCCAATCGTCTTAAACAAAGGCCACAGCATGCTTACATGTACTAGAAAGCGTGCCTGTCGCTGCTAATCCGTGTGTGTGCACGCTCGCACGCAGGCAGGGCTAGTCTTTGTGCATCCTTTAATATCCGTTTTAAAATTTTGCTTCCACACTTGATCATCCTCGTAGTGTGCAATCGATACACATTAAAATGGGCATTTTTTTCTGCGTATAGAAATTTAGCAAAATGCCGCATGTTTTTTTTTTTTCCCCTGGCCGATTCGTTTGTAATAGTGTCATACAAATGCTGCTATATCTGGGTGGGTCAGCATGAATCTTCTGGAATAATTTGTCTCCCCTTTCCATGGCTACGGACACACCTCTTTTCCCTCCCTGTGGCATGCAGGAAAGACATGTTACGGATTATGCATGTAGTTCCCTGCATGTGCATGCCGATATAGAAAAGGGGTGTCTTGCTGTTAATTAAAAGACACAGAATATCTGAATGCTTAGTTTTCTGTTTAAAATAAGCAGGAAGATGTAGAATATAAACCATATACAGTACTGTATGCTGTAGGTCTGTAGGTCCTCTCCAGAAACCCCTCCCTTCTCCTCCGCACGCATCTTCCTCTTGCCACGCGACGGATCTGGGGCATTCATTTTCGACATTTTTTGTACGGTAAACCCGAATATTTCGTGGACATTGATTTGAAGCATTTGCTAATTTACAGTTTTCGGCGACTTTGTAATTTGGTCCCCACTGTGCACAGAGGAGGCGATCATGTAGAAGTAGCCAGACAAAGGGGAGCGACATGGCATGCGGATTGCTTGCTAAAACGAAGATCGTATGTATGAATTTTAAAGAGCACAATAGCGTTACACTTCAGCATGCTTTTTTTTAGTCAGTCTATCATCATATTTAAATATTTATTTTCAGATTAGGGCGTTCGTTCGGGCGATCTACGTGAGAACCGGCTAGACTTGCCTTTTTTCCTCAGAAGGACAAGAAAGAATACATATACCGATGGTAGCGCGTTAGTAGGGTGAAAACAGTCAGTGTACTTCATATTTAAGAGACATTTCCAGATAGGGATTATGTGTCAGATCCAAGAAATTGTCCATTTAAATAGCATTTTATATTATCAGATTTCAGATCAATAATCATTTATAAGCAGATTTTTGTCTTGGAATTTTGAAAGCTTTTGGTTTGGCTTAAGTTTTCCAAATTATTATTATTATTATTATTATTATTAGTAAAAAATAATAGTAGTAGTAGTAGTATGTAATAATAGCAGTAATGATGATGATGATGATGATGATGAACAAGGACCTTCTCCCCAGTCCCCCTCCCTTAAGGACCACCGCAGTTGACATCCAAATGCCTGTGTAATTCAATCAGGGTGAATTTGATTTATGCAACTCAATTAAACTTGTCAATTAGAGGACTTCCCCAAACATGCTTTATATCCTTATTGGCTAAGTCACAAATGTCATACTTTGTGGATTTTTGTAATTACTGTGAATCGCTACTTCATTTAACATCATAAAAATGGATACCTGAAAAGTCAAAGGTGTTGTTTGCTGTTGTGTTCTTGCTATTCCTGCTGTAGTCCCCTTGAGTGAGGATCCAGGGAAACACACAGCTGTGCAAATGGCTTTAAAATATGGCTGTAAAGCAGATGCATGTAATGCTGCATAACTGGATTCTGAGAGTGGACCTTTGTGTATGGGAGTGTTACCCACCAGGGCCTGAAAGAGGGGCGTCATGAGTCTGGTGAGAACATACAGCAGCTGCTTCAAGGGCCAGTGCTGCACATCTGTTGTAATGTCTGTCCAGCACCAGACGTCCAGGCTCACTGTAAATGCAGTAAAGTACCAGAAGAATCTTATATTGCCCTTAGGAAATAAAATGTAGTTAAAACGTTGTGGTTGTAAACACATGATAGTTCACATACTTAGATTTTGCATGGATTTTGGGGACAGTGGGTGGTTCAGTGATGTCTTGCAGTGCTGTAACAATGCATGGTTTCTGAATTTCAGTTTATTTACAGTTCCTGTTGCTTATGTTTGTTGTTGAGGGAAGGAGAGAGCTTCAAATACTCTGATTCACTCTGCTGCACACATTAATGTCCGATGCATGGCTGTCTCTGAAAGAAGCAAAGTTTCAGCCGGCTGGAATAGTTTTCCGCTCAGCGGGATCTCGGAAGCTTTAGGCGGGACCCCCATTTTGGCAAAATAATGGAGATGGGGGACTGTTTCCACATCAAACTTGTTCCTAGTCTGAAGAGCACATGAGAGATGAATTTTCAGTCCGTCTCCACTGAATCTTAAGAGATTACCCCACAGAATACACTTTTTGCTACGGTGTGATACCATTTGGTGCATTTGCTTGTATGCAGTACCTTTGACAGTGTTCCATGGGCTGTCAGTGGCCCTCAGAGTGCTGCCACACCTGCCAGGCCGCAAACCGGTGTTTAAGGAGGCAGTCGTCACTGATCCACCCATTCAGAGTGTGGGCTGTCCGTAGAATGAAGCAGTGTGTTGTCATGCTGTAGTTAGACTGGGGAAACCAGGTTGGAGCATCAGTGCAAGTCAAATTTGAAGACCATTTTTGTGGTGAACAGCTTGGCTTACACTTTGTCTTGTAGGCCTCTGTACCATTGCAGTGCTGTTTAACGTTAATTGTGGATTCCCTAATACCAGTTCTGTATTCCATTGTGTTAGCAAAAGAACCACAAGCTTTATTGAAAGGCTTGGAGGTTGCATCATAGTCAGCTGAAGTTGGAATCGATTCATATTGAGTCTCTGCAGTGTAATTGTGGTTTCGATTAGGAGGATGCCTATGTGCTGAATATTTTTTCGTGCCTGAAGTGAAATATTTTAGAGACGTTACTAAACGTCACTGAACTCTGCATATCATTGCATTTTTGGTGACCTTTATCTCAGCATGAATGTTTTTACTCCTGCCTCTAATCTGTTCTTGTTCACTGATTTTCAGAGTGTTGACATCCTGGGGGTTGTTCGGGCTGGATGGGTACTCTGAAAGGGGCCTTAGGTGGAAGCTGTTTTAAAGTGTCCCATTTTGGGGTAATTCTTACAGCTCTTTCTTAATCCCTTATATCTAATGGGAGACAGACTGTCAAGAAACTCAGTGCTTACACATGATATTGAAGTTCAGAATTGATTTTGACATATGAATTAATGGTTTTATGAGTACCTTAAACATTAATAAAACATTCTGTCAGAGCAATGGGAACTCTTCATGGATGTTCTATCACCTATATCAATAGTGTATAAATTATGTATTGTTGAGTCATGTTAAGATGCTTAGATGCCTCTGTTTATTAAAGAGGACTCACTGTAAAGACTCGTGGAAAGCTTTTTGTAGGTAGATGCACCCTCGGCTGTTTCCGCTGGGCATACATAGATCATTGCATAGAGAATTTACATATATTGATAAGAGGGGCTGAAATGCAGCTGAACAGAGGTGAGTCTGTATCATGTGGAGAAGCCAGCTGACTAGGTCTTCTGTTGGCCTACACTCTCCATTCGGCGTTCCACTTGATGGCCTTCACTGACTGCTCCTGTGTTACTGTGTCCATGTATGCCAGCCCTATCAGTGTATTGCTACCTACTCTGAAGTGCTGGTTGTTTTTTTTATTATTATTATTTATTTGTATTATTTTTTTTTAGTCCTCCTAATGGCCGGTTTTCATGAGTGCCGAGTTTATGAAGGGTAGTGAGAATCCGAGCATCCATGGTTAGAGCTCAGTGTTAAACTGTGATTATTCTAGCTAAGTTGGACTTTTTCTCGTAGTGAAATAGGGCCTGTAACCTGAGCCCCGGGGAGGTAAAGGGGCGGTGATCTAACACGAGGGGCCCTTTCCCTGCATCGAGCCCTGCTGCCTCATGCAGTGGAGATGGGGGCAGGAGTTACGTCACACATGCACTGGCTGGCAGCTGTTTCGGGCTCCTTGTAGTTCCTCAGTGCTACGGACCACAACCGGCCCAGGCCCGCTCCTGTGTAGGGCGTCCCTGACCCAATCAAAATAAACCGTGAGTCAGAACCCCACCCGTTTCCATGGCTTCTGAGCAGTACCCAAATAGGCACAGATGAACAGAACAGCTGTGTTTTTATTATTATTATTATTATTATTATTATTATTATTATTATTTTATTTTATTTTTTTTGCGAAATGAGAAATTGTATTGGTTTTGCACCATGTGGGTCGCCTTCGGTGCCCAAACTAAACACAAGCTGCACTCATTCCTGCATCGTGAATTGTCACTAAAACAGCTTCTCTACATTCCGCTGATCACACAAAGCTGTTCTGAAAGTCTGCCTGCTCGCACAGTTTGCAGTTTGCGAGGGGAAAAATGACATCACATGCGATACGTGGATTGCAAGCATTATGTGTGTTGCAGAGCAGCTGGATATGACATTTTAATTTTGGTAAGCAGAGCAGGGAGAATTTTAAAATTAAATTTTATATCAGATTATTTTTTTAATTGGACGGGATGCTGGACGTGTGTTCACATTAACATGGATGTAACATTACTGTGGTTGGCTGCTGGCAGTGTACTGACATGGAGGCAGATGGACTTGCATCCCTCTGTCTGTGCTTCCACATTGCTGTGTTAGATACGTTTCTTTACCATGTTCCTCATTCTCCATGTTCTCCTCCTCACTCACTCCCACCCCCCCCCCCCACCATTCTGTGGATTTTCTCTCGAAGGCAGCAGTTTGTTTGCCAAGAGCTCATTCTCCCTACGCGCACCAAGGGCGAGGAATTTCATGCGCTGCCCTTTTCACTTGGCCCCATGCAAACCCTTCCTGCCGTAGAGGTCGGACTCTGCATCTACCTCCCCCCCCCCTACTTGGCGGGTGACCTCATAACCGTGTTCCAGGTCCTGTCCCGTTAACGATTAGTGAGCATAGCCGCCGCTAATGATTAGTGACCAGTAGTGTTAGCATCGCACGCGGTCTGCATTGTGCTGCCGTCCCTTGGTGCCGTTTAAGCTCTTTGAAATGAATGAATGCCTATGAAGAGGTGGAAGTGTGATATTTCTGTCGTCCTTAGCAGTGTGTTTGCGCTACTTGCTGTTGGCGAGGAAGGGGTTTCGATGGGAGAGCCCATCGATCCATCTGTTGGTTTGCTCTTCTTTGTTCCTGATCGCTCCCCCTCGCTTGCTCTCTCTCTCAGCCTCTCCCTGGCAACTGTGATGGTGCAGTGCTGTTGTCCCCACTGGCTCTGCTTGTTAGCTTTGGTTTGTTTCAGCTGCTGCTGTACAAGCGACGCCTGGGATGGTTTTGCTTTTCTAAAAGGGCTCAAAGCCTGGTTTTGTTTGGAAATAACCACGGGGGTTAAAATTTAAAGGCTGCGATGTGCTGCAAAGCACACAGGACGTCTGGCAAGATCATTTTGCATCTTTTGGCTTAGATTGTTATGGCTGGGCTTGTATAGATGGGTTTTAATAACATCAGCCGTCAAAGCTGTTCTGGAATGAAGACCTGGACGGGCTGCAGTCATCTCTGCTCTGCTCGTGCGGCTAAAATTGTCCCAGCCGCACAAACAAAGCCGTTCTCCCTAGGGTTATTTGAGGAAATCGTTGGTGAGTTGGGAACATGGGAGCAGGAACAGCCAATCTGACAATGTGATGGCTGTTTGTCCACCTAGAGATGTGCCAAATTCATAAGCCTTTCAGCACAAAGAATTTATTGCAGGTACCTTCTCAAAATAAGGGTAGTAGAAAAAAACTGCTGTCAAGTATGCTGCTGAAAACAATAACTGCATGCCTGCTCTTTTTTTATTAGATTTTTTTTTTGACACTGTTTGTGCTCTTTGTGTCCAGTGGGGCATGGGCAGTGTTACCGTGAATCCACTGAGTGCAAAGATCCTGCATTTTTGCTCAGCCCCCAGAGCTGGCAGGGAAGATCAGGGTGGGGTTGGTAGGGTCAGCCCGGCCTCGCTGTTCCTGCGGTCTGCAGCATCGCAGCGCTCGGCTCACGGTTGCTATGGGGGCGTGAGCCTGAGCGTGTGAGCATGTGCATCAGGCTGCCATAAGATGGGCCCTTTTTTCCTTCTCCTTTCAGAAACGGGAAATAGCCATGCACTGATTCCTCATGAGGCTCCATCCAAATTCATGTTAATGAATATTCATGCGGAGGTTACTGCTCAGTCTTGCTCCGATTGGTTGTAGCTCTGTGGTTTAGTGGCCAGTAATGGCCGGGCTCTCAGGACGGACAAACTCTAAATATTGACGATCCTCTCTGGTTTCCTTTCTCACTCTTACTTTTAGACAGTATGCAGTAAACCAGACCTGGAATGAGAGAGGGCATTTGGGGGAGCACAGAGCAATTTTCCAGTTTTGCTATGGTGCATTTCACATAATCTTATAATAAGGGTGGGGGGATGCTGGCAACTACAGAAGTAGGAGAACCTAGGAGTCTAATACCCCCCCCCTTACTGTCCACTCTCTCTATTTAAAAAAAAAATAAAAATTATTCCACTAACATTTTTTTTTCTGTGCACTGCTTTTTCCTAACAAGGTTTTGTTTTTAATATAAAATGTACTTAGCACTAACTTGATCTTGATGACAGTTGATTTTAGGTCTAGCTTATAGATCGAAGAACAGTCACGGACTACAAAGCACTGGTGATAAGCCACTCGGAAGAGTCTGCTAGATGCTGTAAATGTAAACTTGTAAACTACAGGAATCTGCTTCTTATACCTATGAATGTGAATTTATCCAAAAAGTAAACCGCACCATTTTATCAGAATTTCATGCAGGCACGTTATGAATCAGTTCTAACAGCAGAAATTCAGCTGAGAGCTGTTGAAGGGTTTCCCCTTTAGCACCGACAGTACGGTTGCATGGCCGTGTCACCTGTGATTACGGGGGAAGCAGGTGAGAGGGGACCCAGGCCTCTGCTAACCTGCTAAACACATCTGGACTAAAATGGCACTGATGTGACGGCTTCAGATGAATAGCTTTGGTTTAATCGGCTTTGTGTGGCTCTCGGACGTTCCACCCCGATGGCTAGACGGCGCTCAGGTTGTTTAAACTGAAGACCTTCAAAACCTCCCCTGTACCTATTCTGGTTGTGCAGCCACTTTTAAAGTGAGGCTTATTTAAATGCTAGCTAATGATTAGCAGCTAACCCCCGGGAGGACTGGGCCGCCTTTCTGAAAAGGTGTGCTTCCTTTGAGGGGATCATCTGAACAGGAGCGCGGAGATTAGTCACCTGCAGCGTCCGGGTATCGCTTCCCTTCCCGCTTGCATCCTGAAGGCGTTTTTAAACGGGCCGGCAGAATCCACACAGCACAGCTTTACCAATACAGTGAGCAGGGTTAAAGATAACGTTATTTTATGGAATCTCATTGACGTATTATTTACCTTAATCCTTACTGGCAGCAGAAGTTTTGCCAAATTTTGTGGTCTTTGAGTTATTGGTTGCCTAAATATGGATTTTGGGCAAGGGGGAAACTAGCTTTGACTTTGGGGTCTCCTGGTGCGTGTGTGAGGCTGTTTGCTGGACGTTTCTGTGGATTTTTCTGCAACACAACTGAAGGCGAAACGGACACGAAACCGACATAACACCACTGTGTCTGACAGGGCCGAGCAGTAGGTCACTGGCGGAAACCTGAAACGGTTACGCGCCTTGTTTAAAAAATAAAAGCATGCTTAGCTCCCCCTCCCGACCCATTACAGCGACAGGAAGCACCATGCAGGAAGGGGGGGGGGGGGGGGGCAGTGTTTCGGCGCCAAAATGCGCGCACGCTCCGGAGTACTTTAAACAAACACACAGCGGCACGCAGTGTGAATTGCGTCGAGCTTGACTCCGTAAGTCACTTTTTATGGAGTAAAATAAAAGGGGGAGAAAAAAAAAAACAGGACACAGCTGTTGCAGTAGAAGGAAGTAGTTCTTCTGGAACGGCTCTGTTTGGCAGGCAGCCTCAGGAAACCCGCGATCATTAATTGGATTGTACCGTTACAAACCGCTAAAACCAGCACCTGGGTGATGGTTGGTCAGGAACCACCGAGGTTTTTGCTCTGGTTTGTTCAGAAAAGGCTTGTTTTAAAAGAACTTCCTGGAATGAGTATTACAAATGCCTTCTTGACTTCAGTTATACAATGAAAGAGAACGGAAGTGATCATTTATTAACCAGAAGCTCTTTTTTTATTACTATTTTTAGTTAAGACTGTTGGCTTTGGATCACATATAATATGTTCACCTTGGCTTCTTTTGGCTCGTCTCACCAGAGCTCCTGCAGTTGATCAAGAAATGTGTAAAGCACAGAGCTGTACATAAATGTGTGCCGTGATTGTTTACGAAATCATTGTTGATTGTTGGCTGCCTTAGTTCCACACTGCATTTTCATGCACACATTTCATTGGCTCCTTACAGCCTGAACTCGTCTCACGATGGATCAGCAGCAGGACTTCATGAACTCCGACCCCAGCAACGCAGCCCTGCACTACAACTCTGGGGTTACCATGGCCGCTGCCGTGGCTGACATGACCATTAAAGATGCCCACCAGGGGGGCAAGGACGTCAAGGAGAATGGGGTTTCTGCAGTGAAAGGTCAGTGATCGCCACAGATACTTTGGCATCCATGGAATAAATATACAACACACACATCTAAGGTGCATAAATCCACAACTGGTTAATTCCATAGTACTGAAGCTAACCATCATAGGTGCTGTGAAACTAATGATGGAACAATGATGAGCGCCAGGCTGTGGGTGTGGTTATTCGGATCATAGGACTGTGATTTGCCCATGGTGATGTCTCTTGTTCCCAGCGTTTCCATGAACTCATTATCCTCATCTATTAACTTTCAGTTTCCTCTCAGCATGAAGTAGAATAAATCATCAACAATCCACTTAAACGGCCGGATCTGTCTTGATCTTTGCATTTTAATAAGTGGGAAATAAAACAACATTGTCTCATGTTGTTGTGTTTTGTGTTAATGTATCAGACATATGTGGGCCTCTGGTCATGTGATCGTATTAGTGATGTTATCGTGTATCTGCCATAATTGACTATGACTCTTCACACAGTATCCAAGGACTGTCCGGTGCCCCTGGTTTTCACTGTTCTCTTATAAAACACGCCTGCCTTCCTCCAGGTCGCCATTGCAGCTGCACTTTCTGTAATCCCGGCATCTGGGTCAGTCCCTTCTCTCCCTCCCCTCTGCTGACATCCAGTGTCACCAGACAGTGCCGTCTCACCCGGCTAACAATTGGCCTTTCACATGGCGCCTTACTGGCAGCCAAGCCTTTCACGCACATGCGTGTTTCTAAGGACAAGGGGATGTTATTCCTTGAATGTCCGGGAAACGACGGTAGTGGGAAGAGGCCTGTGTTAACTTGGCATGTTTAGTGAGATCAGCCCTCAGCTTCCATCGGAGATGGTCGTGTTAAATCAAACCCTTGTGAATATTGAGTAACATAATTCACGTGTTTTTTTTTTTTGTGTCTAGTATTTTGACAGCAAAGGGTGTAACCAACCTGCGTTAATTGGGGCATTAGTGGTTCCTGAGGAGTTTTCTTTATAACTTCTCAAACAGACGATCATGTGCTGACCTCAAAGCACCAGCATGGCAGGTTAGGGCAGCCTTGTGTTTGTACGTTACCTGCAAACGCCCCTAAGGGGTTGCAATTCAGCTCTTCTTGTTGACTGAACCGATGCTTTCTCCTGCGATCCAACTTGACCGCCATACACCTTTAAGAGTGCCAACTGTCCCTTTGGCACAACCCTAGCTACGAATTGCTGAAGCGGGGCGTCTGAGAGTTATTAGTGGTGCTGCCTCGTCATCGTCGCTAAATATGAACTCATTTGTCATGCCGGTCTCTCTGTGCTGCAGGTTTATCAGGTGACAGTGTGTTATTTTCAGAGAAAACGTACCAGATCGAATCATCTGATTGTGGCGTTATGCAGATTTGTTTCAGTTTTTTGGTTAGTCTCACTTTTATAGATCTGTGTTCTTTTTAGCTTTTTCTGCTGTTCAACTTCCCACCCTGATACGTGAAAGCAGAATGCTTTTATTTCAAATATTTTTTTCCATTAAATTTGAAATATACTTTATACAGTTGTGCTGAAAACCCCTGTAAATTTTTATATGGATTACTGAAAGAACGGCTCCTGAAACATAATCTGATCTTTTTGTAGGTTGTAATAATGAAGACAGTCTTAAAATTTACACACACATTGACAAAACTTTAAACAAACAATGTTATTTATTAGAAAAGTATGTGAACCCATTTATTTAGTTGCTAGTAGAACCTCCATTATTGGCAATGACCTCAACCACTTTCTGCAGCTGATGATCAGAGCTACACAGTGGATAGGAGTAGTGGGGTACCAATAGGGAAATCTGTAGCCAATTATTTAAAAAACCAATGCCAATTGTTTGGGGGGGGAGGGTTCCACTTAAGTTTAAAGGGACACTCCACACAAACAAACAGATAAATAATTCCAAAAATATGAAAAATCAGAGTATTAGGAAAATACTCCCTCAGGGATACAACAACAAATTATCCCAAAGTTTATAACACTATACATCTTGTATATTTATAACATTAACTGCTTTCAGTTACTGTTACATATTTCAAATAACTATTTTTTTAATACTTAAATTAAAAACAAAATTGAAAAAAATGTGCCATGGCATTGTTGTGCTGTTGATGCAGAAACTGCTACCAGTACTTTCATTAATCGCTGAAAGCCAGTGTCCTACAGAGAGCCTGATCTTTCACTGTGATGAACTCCGTAATTTTCAGGGTAATATCTTTTGATTTTGTGCTGTCTGTGCTGAATTTACTTTTGGTATCAAACGCTTGCATTAGCCTATTTAGCAGTACTGCAGGCTTCCTGACTGGAATGGATTTGCTTCTCAGAAACTCCTCATACAGTTGACTACGTCTCACCTTGAGGTGAGCAACCAGATTTGTTGTATCGAAAGTTTTCACAGAGCAGTGTTTGCTAAATGCATTTCTAATGTTCTCGCAAACATTAAAGTAATTCCACACAGCAGACATAACTCTTCAATAATTACGTATTATGCTCAAACATCATGGACCACCGTTTCAACGGACTAACAGGCAGTAAATATCAGCCTATTTTTAAACATCGGTTGATGGATGATTTATTGCTGTGTCAGCCAATACTGATAGTTGGCTGATAAGATCTGCATCTCTAGTTAGGAGGGATTCTGTTTATACAGAACTGCTCCAGTTCATGTATATTTTTTGGGATGGCTTACTTTTACTGCTTGAGATCACACCACAGCGTTTAAATGGGATTGAGGACAGGACTCTGACTTGGCCATTGTAAAATGCAGAGTTTCTTCTCTTTCAGCTGCTTTGTGTTTTTGATCACTGTCATGTTGTATAATACAATTTCTTCTGAGATTTAAATCGCAGACTGGCAGCCTGTCATCCTGCTATAGAGTTTTATGATGCAACTTGGAATTGATTGGTGCCGACATGATTTATACTCCTCCTGCGCTTCTCAGTTGGGATGAGGGTTTTCATGTTGGTAATGTAGCATTTTCTGAAAATGTGTTGCTGTGTATTTACCAAAAAGGTCAACTTTCACCACAAACATCGCTCTGGTGGTGATGTGGTATGTATTTGTGTATATATATAAAATAATATATTATAATTTTTTTTTTTTTTTTTTTTCTCCCTCCATAAAAGTGGTGATTTTCTCTGTGTTGACCTCCCACACTCACCAGTTTTGTTCAGTGTCTTTCAGCGGTACATTCATAAACAAAGATGCTATCAAGTCCAGTAGATGCCTGCAGGTCCTTTTCTGTCATCCTCTCATTTTTTGTGGTTTGTTTGAGGAATCTGCTGCATGCCATTGCAATCTTGGTAGGCTGCTCACTCCTAATGAGAGTAGCAATAGTCCCGTCTTTCTTCCGTATTTCTTTCTTCATGACTGTGGACTGACGGAAGCCTGAGTCTTTGGAAATGGTTTTGTGACCCGATACGATGTGAGCTTCAACAGCCCTTTTGCAGATGACCTCTGAAATATCTTTTGACCATATTGCACTTAATGTTGAACTTATATTCCATGTAATGTATGATGCTTTGTGAACTCTGCATCACAGGACTAATGATACCCTGGCAGTTTCTGAATCGAGACTAATATTTGAGTAAACTGTACCTTCTTTGGCATTTTGCTGTGCCGATTTGAGCATTTCATAGTGGTTATGGCCTTAGCTCTGTGGTCGTCCACATTCATCTCCTGGTGGATGTGGGTGCTACTATATGTTATGACAACACGCTGGCTGTGTTCACAAGCTTTCGCACATACTGGTGCGTTACAAGAGGTGTAAGGTGCAAGTGTCCTGGTGATAAAGTTGTAGCACATAATCTACCGTTCCCTACTCTGCAGTCTCAGCTCGTGAGTTCCATAGTTCGTAGATAAGGCTGACAGCCTAAATTGATAACTCCGAATTCTTGCTAAATAATTGAGTGAAGCTGCAACAAAAGTTCAATGAAAAGCAGAGGTTTATCTGCTGGATGTTCTATTTACAATCACCATCTTTGTGCAAAACTTAACAAGTAATAAGGAGATCTGTTAGGTGGTCTTTTATAGAAAACTTTGAATGTAATCTGTGGAATAAAATTAACTATGGACTGGGTCAGTGCGCTGGTATTCAGTTCAGATGTGGTGTAGATCCGTGTGGTTGTTCTGTAGCTTTTTTAAAAAAAATAATAATATATATATTTTGACATGGAGCTTAAACGGTTAACTATAAGCAGTTGTGTAACTTTGGTGACCAAGGGTCTACACACCAGATGGTACTCAAAGACTAAGTGAAATAAAGTGTTTGTGTGGGATGATTTCACAGTTCCTTAAAATATATTTATTTTATCCATCATAATAATTAACTCACTTTGGAGGCCTTAAAACCTCTTTTGGGGTGTAGACCATACAGTGCACATGTGGAACCTACCTTTGGATTAGTTTCATGAACCATTTATGCTTACAGGTCTCTACAGGACATCTGTTGAAATTCTCCTCTCTCTAACACTACAAACATCCTTCTTCTATAGTAGAGTCTCAGGAGCCCTCAGAAGAGGAGGCAGCAGAAGAAGCGGTGTCTCAGCTTGCTGAGCCCGAGAGTGCCCCCTCTGGTGAGGAGGTGCAACTGGGTACGCCCCTTATCACGCAACAGCCTTTAGTACCTGCTGGCGTGCTTAAAAGCTTTCCTCTTTCTGCCTACGCTGCTCTTGTTTAATTTATTACAGTGTTTTGTTTAGAGGTCGACCGATACAGGTTTTTAAGTGGCTGATACCGATTATTATTTTTTTTGGGACGATGCAATGACTGTTTTTTTTTTTTTTTAAACTAATTTTATTTACTTTTTTAAAGTAGAAAAATAACAAATGAGTAACGCACGTCTTAACTTTAGTTACTAATAACATACAAAAATAATTTGACTAAATATTAATCACGATTTAAACAAGGGGCATGCAGCATTTTAAAAGTGATTCTTAAGACTCTTTGGCGTTTCTGGATTCAATTTCTCAGAAAAGTTAAAAAATCATCAATTGAAACTGATGTAAGTAGTAGGAGTTTGGAACCCTTACCTTTGGTTGTCACGCAGATTCACTACTGTAGGTGCTGATAAACCACACCACAATACTGACTACAAATGAGTCAATCACACGTAGCCAAGTGCAGCCATCACTATATCTGCCATGTAATTTGATTAATCGGCTGAAGATGGCTGCAATAATATGCTTAAAAATCTGCTTTTTTTTTGGCAATCGATCAGTCGACCTCTAATTGTGTTAACTGCATTATATTTGCAATCATAAATCTGTAATGCTTATTTTGCAGCTTAAATGCTTTGATCCTCCAAACACAGATTTAATCTTTGTTTAATCTTGTTGTTCAACTTCAGTTATATGAAACCAAGTTTTCTGGGGATTACAGCATATATATATATATATATATATATATATATATATATATATATATATATATATATATATATATATATATATATATATATTATATTATATATATATTTATATTATATTATATTTATTATAAACAGCACCTGTGAGACAGCCAATCATATTTTCCTGGCCAAGCAACACTAAGCTGGATTTTTTATATATATATATATATATATATATAAAATCCAGCTTAGTGTTGCTTGGCCAGGAAAATATGATTGGCTGTCTCACAGGTGCTGTTTATTCCATAAGTGTTGGCATACAGTGAGAAAATGTGAAATGACTTAATACAAATGTACATGCCTAATGCATATCGTCATGCCTAGCCAGTATTTCATTTTCTCCTCCTGGTTCTCAGCCTCTGTATTTATTTTGCCCGTGCTGTGATTGGTGCCCCCGCTTTCAGCACTGCCATAAAAGATATTGGAATAGTAAGAATGAAGCTTGAGGCCCCAGATAATGATGATTCAGAGGAACGAGGAAAGTGGCGTCTTTGAGAGCCTCGCTCTCCCCGTAATTTAGCCGTGAATAATCACATTGGTTTTTCCCCGCAAGCTTTGCATGCCTGTATGTGGGAAGGCATTCAGGTTAAACTGAGGCTCTGCAGTGCATGAATGACTTTGTACCAAACCACTGAAACCCTGGAACAAGTAGATTACTCAGTGGCAAAGACAAACACACATTTAAGGATAATGACACAATGACTGTGATTCATGTAGCCAATACATTTTATAAGTTCATGTCTTGTTTTTAAAATCAAATCATATTAGTTGTGAGCTTTCTTTATTATAATTGTTGTGTTTGGGGGGGGTATGTTAATTTGCTGTTCTGCCAGTTTGGGCATCTTCTTTGCTAGAGCATAACTATTTTTTGGCTGTTAGGTAGAACGCTTTCTGTGGTGCTGGGTGTCATAGGAAGTACTGGGGTAGCGGTTAAATCCTAGCATGGCTTTCACTCTGCTTGTGTGAAGCCTCAGACAATTTTATATATCTTATATATATTATAACCCTATACAACGATACAACCCTAAATTCAACCAGTACCACACCTTCCTTAATGGTATTCTTCGTAGGGACACCTGAAGGGTGTGCGTGTGTGTATATGTGTGCTTTACGCTTTTTTTTTTTTTTTTTTTTTTAATGATGTTTAGAGGATCAGATGCTTGTGTGACATCAGCGCCTTCTGCAGCAAATCTACCGCAGCTGCCTTGCATACCAGGATTTGCACATTTCCACAAAGCAATTGCATTCTGTTAAGAGACCTTGGGATAGTTAATGTTTCCGCTTGAGTGAGAACACTTAAGAGACACGGTGATCCTTTCATTACTCCTGTAATTACTATTATTAGTCGATAAGCCTCTGTACTTACCCGTGCAAACGGCCCTTCACCAAAAGAGCTTTTCCTGTTTGTCGAAAAACACACTGTGGTTTCCCCTTCAGTTATATCACCTCCTATTCATTCCTGTGCTTTGAAATGAAAGGCTCTGAGACATTGGCATGGAGGAGTTTATGCAACTTTTCTGTTACGCTGCGTATTTTGACCATTTGGGGAAGTCATGTAATGATGATCCAGGAGCTCAAATTCTCCCACAGAGCACTTCCTGCCAGTCACTGGGGGTACCAGGCTTCGGGCTGTAGCTAAAAATGCTGCTGTTTACATGCATGTCTGCAGAGCTGCATGCCCTGCATTGTGCAGATAGGTGGGGCAGGTTCTGAATCCAGAGTGCTGATCCCATGGTCTCTCCCCCCCCCCCCCCCTAACCCCCACCTCAAACAGGGGAGGAAGGAGCCGGAAATGCAGCCATCGCTGCTCCTGCTGTAGTGGCTGATCAAGGTATGGCGTGATTAGCGCACCCACATGTGCTTGGTCTGCACGTTTGGAGTGCAGTTAGTCATCACGGTTTTGCAAGTCACGGTTCAGTCTGCAGAAACACTGAGAGCAATGAGACTGCACTTATGAGGACATATTGACCCATCTTGCAGAAGACGGGGAATGTGTTAAACATCTGAGCCAGCCAAATTTGATTTTTCAGATTGACACATAATTAACAAGGGGCAATGCACTGGGCATTGTGGTTAATAGCAAATCAAAGTGACATTGCAGAGAATTCAAGGCTGGTCAGGAAGTGTTATTGACTGCAACCACTATATATAATAAGAGGTTTAAATGTGCTTTTGTTCTGGCCTTTTATTTATATTTTTATTTTGTGCACTTTGTTCTGAGCTGCAGGCTGCATTTACAAATGCAAACCCTTATTTTTGTTGTGGAAGCAATTATGCTGGTTTCTACAAAACACACGGTTTACAAGGAGCGCATCAAACCGGCTGGCTAAGCTTCCTGTAAATGGAGCCTTCAGCTCAGATTTTTTGCAAACTTGTAAAAGACATTTCTCTTGCTCTGAAATTTTACCGACGCCTTCCACAAAGGGCTTGTGATGGGGTCCTTGCTTTTGCCCCAGTTGCCTTTAAAATGAGGAGTGGGACAGGTGATGCTTAACCCACTGTTATCCTATGGATGTCACTATTATTCTGCTTCCCAAACATTAGAGGAGTTCCCAGGAATGAGCCTGAACCTCGCAGGAACCGCGCCGATTGGCAGCTGCACTTCCGTCAAGGATGGGAGTGACTCTGAGCAAGCCCGTGCCTCCCTTACAAGCCCTGGGGACCTGAAACATGTGGGAATGAATGGGTCTGTGCCATTTTCTCCAAGGGAATTCTCCTCAGATGCGTATAGGAGGCAGTCAGAAGACTCGGATAGAATTTCCCAGAGCCCTGGCCAGGTGCAAAGTGAGTTGGGGGTGTCGCTGATCCGCAGCGTTGTGGTAGCAGATCTCTCATCCTTGGGAGTGGGCTGCATGGACGACAAAGATGGACACCCTGCAGCTAACCTCTCTCCGTTCCTTGAAGGCAAGAATCGCGTACTGTCTTTCGATTACACCGAACCTCAGCGCCCAACCGGCCAGGATGGGCTCAGTGGAGAACTGAGCGGCCCTGATGAGTCGCCATCCGGAAGCAGAAGCCCGGAGCCACGCCTTGCCGACCCTTGGTCTCCCACCTCCCCTACTGTGGTACCAAAGGGGGCAAGTCAAGCATCTCTGAGTCCTGAGCGACAACCTGACAGTCCTGTGGCAAGCGAGGCCCAGAAAGACCCTGGAGACACAGAGAGCTTTTCGGAACTAGCAAATGTGGCTCCTTCAAAGGCAGATGAATACCTGGACACGTCGGACGAAGATCTCAAGGCAGCTGTGAAAGCCACAGATGAGTCTGCAGGCGGCGACAATGTCTTGTCATACCAGGAACAGGGATCTATATTCCCCCCTGAGAAGACCCAACAGAAACCTCTGTCCAAGATTGCTGCCCCTCCTGTTTCTAACACCAAATCTCAGAAACCCCCCCAAAAAGATGCTTCCATAGACAGAAAATCAAATGTTCCAGTCCCTCAAACCAAAGGTCTGTTTTCAGCTCTGTTCACCAGTTCTCTCCCAGCCCCCTCTCCTGTTTTCTTTTTTTTTCCCCTCCCCCAAAGCAACCTTCAGAGTTACGCGTGACCGTACTTTCCCATGCGCGTGCACTGCAGATAAACGTCATCGTTTGAGGAAACAAGCTGCTTGCGGTCACCATTACCTTTCTTTTTTTTGAGTATTTTTGTCTGTCTCTTTCTGTGTTGTCTGTTTCCATGTTTTGTCATGTGTGTGATTTACTTGTTTGTCCGTGTTGGCAGTGATGTTTGCATGCCGCACCGCATGTCTGGGCGTCCCCAGTCCCCCGTTCCTCCTACTGAAAACCACACCCTGGCTGCACGACCTCTTTCTAACACACCGTTTCTTTATGCCCCCACCCCCCACAGCCAGTGGGGACTGTGGTCGAGTTCTTAATTTGAGGGAAAAGTTCCACCTTTCCTTTTTTACAGAAGTCATCAAGCAAAAAAAAAATAATTAAATTAATCCTATCTCTGAAATTAATCACACTAAAGCCACTGTCTTTTCATCAGTAGTATATTCCCCTATGTGACCAGCATAGTGGTATATGATTGCCTCAGCCTTAGTTTTTTTAATATCTGTGATTGTAGATAGCTACAATATTATTTGACTTGAAGCAACCTGTGACATTTTTTTCCTTATTCGAAGTATGCAGAGTAAATGTGCCAAACGCACACAGGGGTCTGTATTAGACTCTTTTTAATAGCCCTGTCTTTGGATTATGGTGTGTGTCCCCACCTCCCCCAACATCCCTGGTGTATAAATTATTCATATGGTAAATGGATTAAATGTTACTCTTCCGGTAGCCTATAGCCATGTCTCTACTTCCCACGCCTTACTGCATTGAAGGGAAGGACGAACATTGCAGTGAACCTCCACTGTTTCCTCCAAAGTGATCTACGTTATAAACTGATTCCAAACAAAATATTAGATGTTGCTGGTGAGCTTCTTTAAATGCTCAGGTCTTTTGGATTTAAGTCTCCTCCTTCCCTCAAAGTAAGCCCTCTGTGTGTAGGTTTTTGATTATTTGTGTGATCAATGTAAATGCAGAAACAGTACAAACTAGGGCTTATTTGCTTTATTCTTTCTTGCAGTACAGTAAAAATGTACAGCTATTTAATCCAGAATTGTGTTGTATTGGGAAAGAGACTCCAGTTTTATTTAAAAGATCTCCAATGGATACAATACAGTGAAAGAGAATTACAGAACTGGAGTCTGATCTGTGGATCTGTGAATTTCTTATAAGAAGTTGTCGTCTTCCTGAGGGAGCCCTTGGTAACAGACACCAATGTAAACCCTGAATGTTTACTTTAAATAGGGGCACCGGAACTAGAGTCCAAAGTACTAGTATGTGTGTTTTGTTTTACTTTTACAGCTAAAACCAAGGCTGATGCTGAGAAAAATGCTGCCGGCAGTGAAAAGAAGGTAGGTGCCTGACCTAGGAATGGCAGTCATGGTGAACTGCAACTCCGCAGCAGTGCTATTCTGATGGTGTGAACAGTCGTAATAGTGTTTTAAGGAATGTTGACCGTTTAAAGTGGTAAGTTGTCAGTGCTGGCATCAGACGGAGGGGGCCGGCTTAGGTGGGTGTGTCCTCAGCTTGAATCGTGTTGAGTTTGGAGAGCTAATTGGCGGGTTATGAAGTACGATGCAGCCTCAGACCAAGACATTTTAGTGGTATCTTGCACCAGTTGCGTGCTATTAAGCCTTTGCTCTACACACAAACACACTTTTTTGAGATTGTTTCCCTTTTTATGTTTGCGTATGTTTGCATGTTCATGTGTTTCAGTTATAGTATGAGGTTTTCTTTGTTTATTTGGCATCATTTTGTAATTTATTATTTTAAAGCTAATACTATTATCTTTTGAGTATTGATTTATTTGTAATTTGTGTGGCTTCATTTTCACATTCATGGTCTTTCTTTTGTAATTTGCTTTTGAATTTTTGGTGTTTATGTTGATTCCTTCCCTGTTTTATGTAAAGACCCCCACAACCACACCTGCCAAATCTAGACCCACTTCCACCCCAAAAAGACCCTCCTCAGTCACTGCGAGCCCCTCGAAAAAACCCCTGGCCTCCTCCACTAGCAGGCCCGTCGCTAAAGCCAGCAGTGCAGGAGCCGGTGGGACCAGGCCACAGGTGAGTATGTTGTAGGCCTGACCTGGAGAGGCATCCCCACTGCATACCCACACGATATGACCCCCCCCCTCCCTCCTTTATGCTGTCCTTCCCAATTTTTCACGTTTGCCTTTTAAGTTAAGACACAGGCCTAATCCACATTTTGGCCATATTGGTAAGACCTTCAAGACTTAGAGCTTTTACTATTTGGGAAAAATACTAGCAGTGTCTGAGAATAATCCAGTGCAAAGTGTAACGTTTGTAATATCCGGTTAGGTTGAGTTTGCATACAGAAAACCTAAAAAATTTGCATTGCTGTAACGAAACTAGATGAATCCAATACTTACTGTGGTAGCATAAGACATCTATAAATTAAAGTAGAAATGGCAACCCAAAAGCCAAGACTAAGAAATGTGTTGAAATTAAGCTGCATTTAGCCAGAGTTGAAATGAATAAGATTTGAGTAACATTATGTGGCAATTAACCAAACTGCAATAAAATATACTTTTCTGCAAATTTGCACTGTGTATTATTTAGTATTGTTTTTCATTATCTATATTACCCAGAACACCCAAGGATTCATCTTCAGATGTCCCTTACCCTTAACCCAATTTCCCTTCCTCCAAAAAAAAAAATGGCCGACAAGAATTGCATCTAAAAACCTGAGAATAGGATCCACATACTGAGACAGTCTGTGAAGCCTTCTTTTTTTGTAAATGACAGTCTACAAATTCCTCCTCTCCTGGGATGAAATTAAACATGACTTTGTCTGTGGGGTCCTTCAGATGCTTGTCAATTGTGTGCAGATTGAGGGATGGTTGGCCGTGTCGATGCTGAGGGCAGCTTAAAGCAGCCCTGGCTGAAACGGAAGCAGCAGAGGTGCTACGACTACCTAACATGTAGATTAATGGCCCTTGTTTGTTCGGTAATGGTATTTTCCCTGCACAGGTGGCTGATGGGAATGCTGGAGCCAAACCTCAAGCTGCAGGGACCAAAATTCCTGGCAAGACCCCGACTCAGACTGGTACATGTTCCCATTTTCCTGCAACTCGGTTACTAGAATGTGTCATGGCCAGACATACTGAATATAGTTTGATGTAAAATGCTTTTGTGTAATGCAGCTTCTTCCAAGAAGGAAGAGAGAAAAATCTGGAGCAACAAAAGATAATGGTAACATTACAGTGTAGGAATGGGTGTGTAAGATCCTCTTAGGATGTGTATTGGATCTGACAGTGAGCCTTGATATCTAGGTTTAAATGCCAAATGTAACAGAAGGCCTGTGGTTTTGATGAGGGTGTTAGGTTAGGTTCAGTAGTAGGCGGAAACTGGGCTTATAGATTTCCTGTAAGTAGACTAAGGTTGTCACGGGTACTTGATTTAAACTCGATTACTTGATTTTTGTCTCGGTTAGCTTCGATTTTAAAATTTGCCTTCTGGATTACTTGGCAATATGACGGAAGGAAGACTGCACATAGCGAATAAGGGTCCAAATAAAGAGTGAAAGTTGCCTCAGTTGTGAGATAGCACTTCACATTAAAAATGAATGAAAGTGCAGTCATCTGTCAATATTGCAAATCAGAACTTAAATAGGTTTTATTTTTCTCTTAATTTACTTTCTACGATTCCTGTATGTCAAAATAATCGTTGCTAAAACCAAGGTTAGCCCTGTCACGAAGGCCCATCATCTTTTATATTTATATTTTTATATATATATATATATATATATATATATATATATATATATATATATATATATATATATATATATATATATATATATATATATATATATATATATATATCTGTGTGTGTGTGTGTGTGTGTGTGTGTGTGTATATATATATATATATATATATATATATATATATATATATATATATATATATATATATATATATATATATATATATATATATATACACACACACACACACTCACCTAAAGGATTATTAGGAACACCTGTTCAATTTCTCATTAATGCAATTATCTAATCAACCAATCACATGGCAGTTGCTTCAATGCATTTAGGGGTGTGGTCCTTGTCAAGACAATCTCCTGAACTCCAAACTGAATGTCAGAATGGGAAAGAAAGGTGATTTAAGCAATTTTGAGCGTGGCATGGTTGTTGGTGCCAGACGGGCCGGTCTGAGTATTTCACAATCTGCTCAGTTACTGGGATTTTCACGCACAACCATTTCTAGGGTTTACAAAGAATGGTGTGCAAAGGGAAAAACATCCAGTATGCGGCAGTCCTGTGGGCGAAAATGCCTTGTTGATGCTAGAGGTCAGAGGAGAATGGGCCAACTGATTCAAGCTGATAGAAGAGCAACTTTGACTGAAATAACCACTCGTTACAACCGAGGTATGCAGCAAAGCATTTGTGAAGCCACAACACGCACAACCTTGAGGCGGATGGGCTACAACAGCAGAAGACCCCACCGGGTACCACTCATCTCCACTACAAATAGGAAAAAGAGGCTACAATTTGCACGAGCTCACCAAAATTGGACAGTTGAAGACTGGAAAAATGTTGCCTGGTCTGATGAGTCTCGATTTCTGTTGAGACATTCAAATGGTAGAGTCAGAATTTGGCGTAAACAGAATGACAACATGGATCCATCATGCCTTGTTACCACTGTGCAGGCTGGTGGTGGTGGTGTAATGGTGTGGGGGATGTTTTCTTGGCACACTTTAGGCCCCTTAGTGCCAATTGGGCATCGTTTAAATGCCACGGCCTACCTGAGCATTGTTTCTGACCATGTCCATCCCTTTATGACCACCATGTACCCATCCTCTGATGGCTACTTCCAGCAGGATAATGCACCATGTCACAAAGCTCGAATCATTTCAAATTGGTTTCTTGAACATGACAATGAGTTCACTGTACTAAAATGGCCCCCACAGTCACCAGATCTCAACCCAATAGAGCATCTTTGGGATGTGGTGGAACGGGAGCTTCGTGCCCTGGATGTGCATCCCACAAATCTCCATCAAATGCAAGATGCTATCCTATCAATATGGGCCAACATTTCTAAAGAATGCTTTCAGCACCTTGTTGAATCAGTGCCACGTAGAATTAAGGCAGTTCTGAAGGCGAAAGGGGGTCAAACACCGTATTAGTATGGTGTTCCTAATAATCCTTTAGGTGAGTGTATATGAATAGTACATATATAGTAACCATATAACAAACAAGTTTTTTTTGTGAACGTATTGTATGTTTTGAGTAGGGCAGAATGGTATTGTGAAAAAAATCACATTGCAATATTTGAAGTTGTGATATTTAAGAGTTGAAAATTATCAATATAGCCACATAGACCTTATTGGTGGTGCTGCCTGAGCTGGCTCTGTCATGCTTATGCTCAATATAGTCTCTTGGAATACAATACATTTTCATATAGTGGAAGACGAATGTCTCTTTGTGACCAGTTCTTGTTCTCGTTTCTCCTCCTCACTTGTTTTTGTTTAATTTCACACAAACGTGCCTCGGGGTCTATGAGTGAGTCCAACAGCAAGGATGAGAATGATGATTGGCTCGGAAAGCACGTGCACACCTCATACAAAAGCAGCAGTGCTAAACTTTAGACTGATTATTATTATTTATTTTACATACTAGATAATGTTGAAAAGGAACCAGCATTAAAATTGCAAAGCTTGATAAGTTTTGTTTCCTATTACTGAATAAAAATGAGTGCAACTTATCGACTATTCTATGTGCATAACATGCGATGTCAATATTGACCACACTCACCACGGCTTTGTGTGTGGACTTTGCATGTTCACCTCCTGTGTGCGTAGGTTTTCAGGGAATCCTTCACTTTCCTTCCACTGTCCAAAAAATGCACCTGAAGTTCTGAAATTCACTATGTGTGTGTGAATGTGTACCCTGAAGTGGTTGGTTTTGCTCCTGTCTCCCACCAACTTCAATGTATATGTTATATTTAATATAAATAATTACTTGATTTGACCATCAAATTAATCGGTAGATTACTTGATTATTAATATAATCGATAGACAGCCTAGAACTGGACAGAGTGTTTTTGTTTTTTTCTTCACAGGCAGCTTTAATAAAAACATTGTTACATAAAGTGGGAACAGTTTAAAAAAAAAAAAAAAAAAAGAGAGAGAAAAAAAGAAAAAGCATTACTAAGCCTGTTTCTTACTCACAAAATATCTTTTTTTTTTTTTTTTTTTTTTTAAAAACACATTCCGCCAATGAACTTTCATTTAGGCAGAAATTAGTTTTTGTTGTGATGCTGGTGGAGTGACGTCAGTGAACTGGCAGAGGCCAGCTCTTTGGTTTCCGGGCAGCTCTCTATTCGTCACGCATCAGCTGACCAGCCTTAGAATCGTAAGCTAAAGCAAAGTCCCCCTTGTCCAAATGCATTTGAGGGAATTAAACAAACTGGTTAATATCACACAAGGATTATGGGCAAAATCCTGCAACTGAATGAAGCTGGTTCAGGTTTGAAAAATGGATTTGGGGCCTTCCATCCCTGGAGTATTATTCTTTTACAAGGAGGAACATTAAAAAGCCTTTAGGTATAGACACACAAATATGCATGTAATATTATGTGTCTGTCCTTTGCTAGGATCAGTACACTTGTTGCAATGGTGAATTTTTTAAAATAATTTTTGATGTCCCATTTTGGGTTTGGAGTGTCGGAGAAATTTAATTGCTACAACTTACATTTTTTTACTTGATTTTTTACTTTATGGCAGTATAAGCATTTCTGACTCATCCGAATAGGATGGTGTCCTGATCTAAAAAAGGTGGAACCTTGGAATGTGGAACGTGAACCAAACGAGAACTTTGTTTATCGGCACTTAACCATTAACATAGTCTCAGTGATTTGGAGTTCAGGCAGTTTTCTGAAACTAATATTGCTAATTAACATTTTCTTTGTAGAAGTTAAAGGTGCAGGATTAAGGGAATGTGCAGTTCAAGGAAGAACAAGACCTATGGAAAATGTTTAGCAATCTGAGAAGTATGTGTATTTTTGGACTTGGTAGTCTGTTTTTGCAATATGTGTCAAAATGAAATCGATTCCACAGGTTGGTTAAACCACTTTATCTACCCCTTGGTTGGTCCTGAGTAGATTTTTCATACAATAGACCTTTTATGTTGAAGCTGTTTCATGAAAGGCTTTGTTCAGTTAATCAAAGATAGGACTGAATACAGCATAGTAGAATATTCCAGAACCACAAGTCCTTCTTGAACTGTAGACAGGTTGTCAAAAATGCCACTTTTTTTTTTTTTTTTTTTTTTTTTTTTAAAGTAGATTCCCCCAAGACCCCAGAACGCAGTGGATCCAGCACCCCAAAATCACCCTCCAGCCGTGCCCACACCCCTGGAGCCAACAAGGAGGTGAAGAAGGTTGCTGTGGTTCGCACTCCTCCCAAGTCCCCGGGGTCCATGAAGAACCGCTCCCCTGCCTCCGCGGTTCCCATGCCGGACCTGAAGAACGTCCGGTCTAAAATCGGCTCCACGGACAACCTCAAGCACCAGCCCGGAGGAGGCCGGGTAAGAGCGTCATTGTTTGCAGACTCTTCCTGTCCACTTTCAGATTTACAGACCGCCCCCTTGCATGGGTTCATACCGTCACCTGAATGAACACAACTCCAGACATGAAGTGTTGCTTAAAAAAAAAAAAAGACCTGCAGAATCTGGACATTTGGCATTTCCTGCGTATTGTCATGTAATCACATTTAATAAAAACATTTCGTTAACGTGCGGTCTCAAGATGGCTGCTTCATGGATGATGACATTCACTCTTGCTTCTCCTCTCGCTGTTCCAGGTCCAGATTCTGGATAAGAAGGCAGACTATAGCAGTGTTCAGTCTAAGTGTGGTTCCAAGGTCAATCTCAAGCATGTCCCCGGAGGTGGCAATGTAAGTTTCTAGCCCCACACCATCTTTGTCTTTGGCCCCTGAACAGTTGAATGAATGTAACCACATTGCCTACTGCTAGTTTAACTTTTTCATGTAGCTTTGTAAAGAAACGTAGGGAACAGCCCATTGGGACGAGGTTCTGTGTTCATAAGGTCGCAGGTCAATATGGAGAAGCATGAGTTTTAATTTCAGCTAAGTGGTGTTCTTGGGAATGAATGCAGTGATTAAAATGGGCAGAAACACAGCCACGGTAGCTAAGCAGTAGTGCGCCCTGAGAGCCCTTTATCCTTAATGTAAAACTGAACACACAACTTTGACTTTTTGAAATTTCTATTCATTTCTCCCAAGCTATAAGAGTCTCTCTAATGACATTAGGTGACATAATTGCAGCCTGTAATCAGCCGCTACGTAGCGACTTCACTGTCTCCAGGTTTAAGCGTGAGCACAGCTTCCTCATTGCTCCCCCGCTGCCTTTTGTCTGTTTTAGGATAACAGCCTCTTGCCCTTCCTCTGACTCTTCCAGGTGCAAATTCCTAATAAGAAGATGGACTTTAGCACTATTCAGTCTAAGTGTGGCTCGAAAGATAATATGAAGCATGTTCCTGGAGGTGGTAATGTGAGTGACTAGGGGATGAGCTCAACACTGACGTCTTGAGTCTTCCTACAGTTATGATCATGGATGCTGCCCTGGCCAGTTCTTTGAGGGTTTTCTATCCAAAACTATCCAGATATCTCCTTACTACTTTTCACTTTTCATACCACAAATTTACTTTTTAATTATTTGAGATAAAAAATATGGTTTTTGGTGCCAGGTGTTAATTATAGTAAGTTCATATTGAAAAACAGTCAATACAGAAATATTTTGAAAAGTTTACTTTAACCGATAATATTATATTGAAAAAACTATGCATTTTTAAATAAAAAATTTAAATCTTTCAACTGGCAAATAAGAGAACTTTATGCCTTTTGTTCTCTTTTCTGCACCACTCATTTGTACATTACTTTCTTATTGTTTAATAGCAGAAAATGATCTGGATGTTTCAACCTACAGAAAGCCATCTTTTACTGCAACATTTTCTCATTTTACCCTTGTTTCCTTTTTGGAACTGCTTCCTTATTAAATCCAAGACATTTAGAGCCTTGCAAGGATCTTTAAAGCCAGTGATACTGCGAAACCACCTGAAATGTTTTTCTGTATCAGTCAGTTTGTTTAAGTGTAATGGCTGATGCTATGTGAATATGCCACTGTAAATATGATTGCATTAGACAATTTGTATCATGTGTTTTTCTTAAATCTGTCATGATTTTGGGTAGAATATCCTCAAACTGGTCATGGCCGCACTGTCCACTGGTATCAATTCAAATCTAACTTTTTAAAACATTCAGCTTCAGAACCAGCAAAAAATGGTCATATGAGTTTTTCACATCATTGCTTCCTGCAGATAATTTTAATTACAGCACTCTGAGATTCAAGCCTGCCTGATTACCTTCGTGTTTGTTTACCAGAGTGTTTGGGGTTGAGTTTTCAAATGCATCCAAGACAGTGGGACAGAGTTCAGCTGGAATGAGCTCGTCCTGCAAAAATACTTTCAGAAACCGTAAAGCCTTTGCTTCCAATTAGTACAAGTTTCCCTCTTCACAAGCAGTCTGGCCGTTTGTGTTACTGTTGAAGTTGAACCTTCAACCATCCAACGGCCGTAATGGGTAAAGCCGTTACATGTATGCATGAGAGACTGCATTGCAGATTGAGGGTATAGTTTGTTTGGCTCATGCACAGCATAGTGAACAGACGAAGAAGCAGGGTATTCAGATTTTATTTTGTTTTTGTACTGCAGGCTTACAATTTAACGTAATTGATACTGGCTGATTAAACGTATCTGCAAGAAGCAGAATTATATCATCAGTTACTAAATGTCAATGAACCAGCCCCCACTCAGAATAACTATTTTGAATAAGAATACAAAAATATATCAACTTAAGGCAGACTTTTAAGGAAATGTGGGGAAATAATTTCTAAGACAGAGGCCTCAGGTAGGATGGTTTGTGGTTAATGTGACAGCACAAAGAGCATAGTGTCCGTGCAGATGGAAGAGCACCTCTGCCTGTCCCCTCCTGTATGCTGGCTGTCCTTTTTTCACTCCCCCCACCACCACCATCCTGTTGTAGGCCTCCCGCAGCCACTGTCACTCAGTATGATGCAGACCCGAGTTTCCACTGCTGGCCCTGCATGATGTGCTTGGTGAAATGCATCGAGTAGCATAGAGCCTGGACCCACTGGGGGGGTGTCTGCCGGCGGGGTCAGCAGCACGGTCCCCTGGGCTGGAAGTTATCATGTATGCCATCATACCAGCTGGGTGTGTCCCTCAAACAGAGCCGAGCTGGTTAGCCAAACATGGTAATTTCCCCCCCCCCCCGTCCTTGTAATCCCCAGGTGTCCATCACTAAAGACATTGTGTGTGTTAAACATTCTTGACATATCATTAAATATGAAACATTGTTGCCATATCATTAAAACTAATACTCAGCTATGTTGCTGGAAGTGTCTCTCATAGTAACAAAGACCTCAGTGGCATCTGCACTGGTGCGCAGAACACAGGCTGCTTGTTCTCCCTGTTTCGGGGGGGGTTGGCACCCGCTATGTTTTGTGGTCAGCTGTTGGCCCAGGAGTGACCTCACTCTCATGTGAGACTGACAGATCGTTGCAGATCTTTTGCGCACTTGGCCTTACACATGGCATTGCAAGTTGAGGAGTTTATCTCCTGGTATTCACATCCTCCGATACTAAATTTGAAGTGGTCCTTGGTGTACTCAGAATATAGCAGAATAATCCTTAAGGTGTTTGTGATCGTAAGAGGGTTTCTGTTACGGGCTTTGCAGTTAAACCTTTCATTAGAGACTATGACTAATGAGGTAGTAGTTTTATAAAAAATAAATAAATAAAATTTAAAAATCTTTAACATGTCACAGTGATTATAGGTGTGGAAAATTTCTAAGTCACTAGGTATAAATGTGTCTTCCATGCCAATTACGATCGAGTTAATTGCTCTGATAAACACTAATTCCTATCATCTTCTGGTAAGACCAGCGTGAGGCAATATTTTTAAGCCTGGCAGAGTGGTGCTGTTTTGGTGATGGATGTTTTTCCCCATCTCTGCCGTGGACGGTCCGCCTGTGTGACACGCTTAGGTACGTTATTGAATGGTGCTTCCGAGTGAGGCTTTAAGGAGGCTGATCTTGCAAGTAACGGTTTCGGATACGGTCAAATACACTGCTCTTCATATTCAGCGTGCTGCCCAGCATCCTTTGGATCAACAATAATGATGGATATCTCCTCTAAAATATATTTATTTCCTCATGTTGACCCAAAATATTATGTTTAAAATATTTAATTTTCAGTAGCTCCCTTCTTAGGCAGTATACTTGATTAAGTTGATTATTTCTGAATCAGCAGAGGAATATGTTCCATTCTGTCAGTTCCTCCACTTTTACGTGGATAATATATTAATTAATGTAATGTAACTGATGGGTGATGAAGTATATCAGCTTTTGCAGCATATATTGTTGCCCTGCAATAACAATGCTTTAACATAAGAGTAAAACATTATATTAAATGTATTAAATATATATTACGTTTGTGTAATAAAGTAAATGCAACTAAAGGGACAAAAACAAAAATGCATCCAAAAGGTTTGCTGTATTTTTCCCCTGACTTTTCTTACATTATACAAAGTACCCTGTTTTTTCTGTTTCAGTATTTACCAATCTTATCTTTACGTTTTTCTGCAAAGAGGTATTTGATTCCCCCCCCCCACTACTTAATTTTCACCTGTCTTTAATATCACTGGGTGTATTTCTTCACACTGTAAAAGAGGAGGTACAATCACCTTCTTCCACCAGTGGTTCTTGAACACTTACGGCTGTGAAAAGAAAGTGCTCAGACCATGGCATGAACCTGGTGCAGTGCGGTCTGGAAATTGGACACCTAAAACTCCAGTTCTTTCTGTCAGTCCTGTTATATCGTTTTTAATGATTTAGATGCAACAAATACCTGTGACCTTCTAGGTTCTGCCATTTGACGTCTTTCTTTTCATTCTGGAGGAATTTATAATGGTGGAGAGAAATAAAACTGTCCCCCTCCCTCCTTAGAATTGACAGGACTACTGGGTCAGCCCAGAAACCTTGTGGGTTTTCTTGCATGTCTTCTGCATGCTCCTTTCACCCCTCTGCTCACTGCTTAGTGTGTCCTGCTCTAATGCCCCTTGTCCTTCATCCTTATTCTGTCCAGATTCAAATTGTTCACAAAAAGATGGACTTGAGCAATGTTCAGGCAAAATGTGGCTCGAAGGACAACATTCGACACAAACCAGGTATTTTACTGTCTACCATAATGTGGGTGTCATTTAATATTTTTATTAAAGTGCATCCAGATATGCACGAGCATGAAAAAATATTTTTCCCATTGTGATATTCAGTGACATGTTGACAGTTAGCAGTTGGCGAACAGGTAAAGCATGAGATACCAAGAAATTTACAATCCCAAGGTGTAATGTGCATGTCTTAATAATGTATTACGGAATCAGTTTAGTGATCATTTTCGATAGGCTGGTTGGTTGCTACTATAGTCTATGAATTAAATCCTGTTCATGATTTTTTTTTCTGAGGCCCAACAGTAAATTGAAAATGTACTTTGATACTTGTACCCCCCCCCCATTCAAGGTGGTGGCAACATTGAAATAAAGACAGAGAAGCTGGAGTTCAAAGGCCAGTCAAAGATTGGCTCTCTTGAGAACATCGGGCACGTGGCTGGAGGAGGTCAAAGGAAGGTAAGTCTGTCAGACAGTGAAACAGCATCTGTACCAGTTTGAATTCAGCACAGTAAAATTAAGCCACCATAATATCTCCAACTTTTTATGCATACTTTATATTGTTTTGAGAGCATAGCACTGAAAAAAGCATTTCTTCCTTTCTGGTGGCTGACATGATTTGTTTTTTTCCCAATTCCTGGGCACTGCTTCCAAATGCGTCCTCCTCACTGCATTGCATGGCCGACTATGACCTTTGCTACTGTAGCACCTTTCACGACACGTGACACGCGACACGCGCACACAGCAGACAATTGTGCCCATGAACGGTCGGGGGGGATAGTCTGCCTCTGTCCATGATCTCGTCTGGAGCCGTTCGTCCTCTGAGAAGGAGCAGCAGGGATGGCCGGCCTCTGTTTATGCAGGGGAGAGGCACAAGTCAGGAGGCTGAGCAGAGGCCGACCTAGACAAGCCGTAGACCAGGCTGAACATGAACCAGACAAGGACATGCAGCTCCCTCAGCCGCCGTAGTTGCCTGGCCCGCTGCCTTTTCCCCCTTTTCCGGTTTCCTTCGTCTTGTGTTTATAGTGGTCTTGTGCCCCCTCTCGCTGCCTGTCTCTTCCTCCTGGATTTCTGCTTCTCTTTCGCAAATGCCTTTTTAGGAAACCCAGGAGAAGGACCCTTAACAAAGGGCAACGGATTTAACATGACTAACTTCATAATTTCATGTTTTCTAAATACAAATTGAAGGTTAAAGCACTTGAGATCAATTGACAAGCCCTTAGAGTTCTAGGGGCAGTGAATCTGATTGTGTAGAGTTCTGTAGCTGGGTGTCAGGGTGTTTGGAAATGATCCTGCTTAGAAGATCAATAGATCAAAATCTAGAAGGACAGGTGAAAAAAGTGGGGGACTTGGAGGGCAGGCCGTGTAGAGGGACGGTGCAGAATTCTTTGAAACTTTAGCTATGAATGATCTCTGCCCCTGTGAAGCCTTCGGGTGCCTATGTTAGGTCAGATGCTCACTCTGACCATGTATTTTCAGCCTCAATCAGCTTGGAGTCGTCCATCTCTAGTGTCTTAGCCTCGTATCTTCTATCATGGGTAGGTCAGGATTACCGTGAGCAACAGAGAGAGCACTCCTCCTCTCCCGTCAGTGCTAGTTAACCAGCCTGATGATCTGTGAGGAAGGAGGGGAAGTAGGCTGGTATTGTGTACACTGTGAGGCTTTTAGGTAAACCTCCGAATGATGGCGAGACATTCAGGTGAATTTTGTAGAAGAGACCATCTAGTGATGGCTGTGCATAGCTTACCTCGCTTCGCTTTTCCTGCTTCTCTTTACTTTTCTTTGGCTTCTGCAGTCATCCGTCCTCCATCTTATTTTTTTAAAGTTTGTTTTAACTTTTGTGTTGCTGTTAAACCCATGCCGTTTTGGTTATTTAACAAAGATGCATGTTTTTCGCCATGGTGGGGTTCCTCCGTAGAATGAGATGGGCAAGAAGGCAGAGGGGGGCATGAAAAACGTACCCCTAAACGGGGACGATCTGGGCCCCACCCCCACTGACACTTCACCACAGTCTTCTCAGCCCCCTTCTGAATCCTTCCCACCCATGGGGGACTCCCTCATAAAGCTTGAGGACTCCAGTAAGTACTCGGCTTCCATGATCAGCCAATGCCCCCCCCCCTCAACTCTGTGTGTATGAAATGAAAGCTGCCTCTATTGCTGAGGGAACCAATGAATAACATGGCCGCTGTTCCTCTCGACCAATCCTGCTCAAAACAAATACAAAATCTTTATTGATATATTATGGAGATCTTTTCTGGTTCATTCCTACTTATGCATGAACAGTCTCTCTGTGTCCACCCGTACTGTTTTGGCTTGAATAAAGCTTGGAGGATTTACCCAAGGCGCAGACAGAGCTCTGAACAAAGGCCCTGTGTCATCTGCATTAAACCTAATCTGTGATTGCCTGTGACTGCCTTACTTCAGACACTTATCAGTTGTTAGGATTTAAGAAAGTAATAATGCAAATGCAGAAGACTAGAGTCAATAATTTTAATCTTTGAATAAAATATGCTGTACCATGCAAAAGGCTTAGGAGGTCAAAGAAATTATTTGAATGATCTTCATGTTGGTGTGAAAACTGTGACGTCTGTCGAAGTACCTTAGCTTAGCCATTTCAGATATTCTCCGAAAGTCACTCCTGGGTTTGCAATAACCAGCCTGTATAATTATTCATACCATGTTTGGCTAATCAGCAGCTTATGAAATTATTTAATTTAATTAAATGAGCTGGTGGGGAAATTTTACAAATGCATGGAATGCATTGGTTTGGAAACCGAAGCTGTCGACTTACAGGCATCCAAGATGTAAGTCACTCATATGGAGAAAAGAAGAAATCCTTATTGTGTGAAGATAAATAGCTTTAAATGCTTCCTTTAACTGCCTAAGAGTTTTGCATGGTACTATATATGTGCATGTATATGTAAAAACTCTTTATACCGTATTTGCACAAAGCATCCATTTTTAGTATATCACAGCAAACATATAAATAAACTGGTATTTAATGTAGCTACCTTGTTGATATGTACTATATTCGTATGGACAGGTTATTGCAAATGTAACTGTTGTACTGTGATAAAATGCTGATTAGCCCATTTACCACAAGGGGGAGTGCTTGTGCCAATTTTTTCCCAATGATAACATCTTAACTAGTGAAACACGAGTGGGAAGAAAAAAAATTAAGGGTTTCATAGAAGCGGTGTGAATGCAGCCTGTTGGAATTTTAATCCACACACATCATACATCAAAGATGAACATCGGTAAGTCATGAAGCAAAGAAGGCTGTTTGTTCTGCCCTTGAAACAAACGAAGGTGGTGCAGCGTGTCCTCATATTGATTCATTATTTAAGACAGGCTGGCTCACAAATCACTCAAAATAAATGAGGACTCAATGAGCATGTGATGTAATATGATCATCCATGGTACACAGGACACACGGGACCAGCACGGTGGCTTACAGGTGCTCTGTTTCGCCCCACCCTAACCCCCCATCCCCATCCTATGTGGCATCCATGTGTCCCCAGATTGAGTCACACAAGCTGACCTTCCGTGAAGAGGCCAAGGCTCGCACAGACCATGGGGCAGATATCGTCTACAAGTCCCCCACTGCCTCCATGGATGGCTCCCCCCGCCGCCTCAGCAACGTGTCCTCCTCCGGCAGCATCAACATGGCTGACTCACCCCAACTCTCCACCCTTGCCGACCAGGTGTCCGCCTCCCTTGCCAAGCAGGGCTTGTGATTCCCATGCCCCCCCAGCTGGATTCCTCGCCCCCTGAGGGGAAAAAAAATCACCCTGAAAGATGAAAAAAGAAAACAGTAACCTTTGCTTTCATTCCTCCGTCCTTTCAAACGAGTTGTGTGCAGGATATCCTAACCGGGTCAAATATCCTACCCCCCCCTCTTACTGTCTTTTTGTTGATTAGTGTTTTGGGCATGACGGTTAGATAACTAGGAAAATTGATGAGTTATGATATTTAGTTTTCTTCCATCTCTGGAATATATTTGAATGCATTGATCCTGTTTGTTGTTGATAACGCTAAATCAGGGCCCTTTTAAAGAAGAACCACACTAATCACACCGACCAGGAGCCTGCAAGATATTCCCACACTTCTCTCACGCCTCTATCATGTTGTCTTTTCTCATAGCTTTTAGTCTTTGCTCTTAAAAAGAGACCTCTAAGATGTTTTGTTTTATGCAGTCTGCTTTTAACCTTGCTTGTGTGTCAGCTTATTAAATGCACAAAATTCCAAATACAGAAATAAATAGGCCTATGGTGGGAGTGAAGGGTATGTAATCAAATTAAAATCATCGTGAAAAATCCAGAAAAAGGGAGGAAAAATGGTTTTAGCATATACTCCATAATAAGCAAAGCTCTTGTCACTTATAACTGGGGATCACACAACTTCTACACATCCTACATTATCTGCATAGTGCAAGGGCAGCCCATTCAGTTTACTCACAAGGGATTTCCTAAGCAGCATAAAACCTGATGATATTGAGTCCTTGGGCAGAGCATTGAGTCAGTTCAAGCCTTCAGAATCACTCTACTATTCAGACTGTTATCTCAGATTCAGGAGTCCCAGTGGGATTTGCCATTTGTTTTCTGCATAGACATACTTTACCCAACTCCAGTAAGAAGCACAGACTTCAGCTCCATTTTTGAAGGATTACAGTGAGGCGTGTGTATGTTGCCGAGTAGTGAAATTATTTATCAATGTGAGAATGGCAAGGGCAACCTTGCTTACACCATGATTACAGTTATGTCAGAGCACGGAAGAGGACATCTTACCAGTGCATTTCATCATACCTTTATTCTTTTCCCCCTACTGCACAAATGTGACCTGCGTTAATAGCGATTTAGTGAGGGGAGGACTGATCTGTGAACTACAATGGAATTCTCAGTCACCATGACAACAGAGTGGCAAATGCTTCCAAGTATGTGCAGCTACGTGAAGGGTTGAATTTGAGGTTTTTTTTTTTTGGTTGGGGGCCTCTGACCCTTAGTATAGATGTAGACTAGGAGGCCAATGCCACAATTGTATTATACTTACCGTAGGTAAAAGTAGCAGCATGAACAATAAACACAGCTTCACGTATAGTTTAGTTTTACTTCTAAGTTTCAGGCTGTGCTTTAACACAAACCTGGCAGACAGAGTTGACACTTATAACACGTCAGTCATCAGTCAGAGAGATCCTATTACTAACTAATTACTATAGTGACAAATTTTTACATCCTAGCCTTTTTTTTTAAATAAAGTATTTTATCTCTAGTTGGTTCTGGATTTATCAATTAACAGAGACATACCCTGGGAAAAAATCTGGATCATGGGTTTTATTCTTTTAAAACAGGTTCCCTGAGTCAGAATTATTAGGTATTAAGCTGTGGCATCTGAGTTTCCTTTAAAGCATATACATGGAAACATGGAAAATTATTTCACTTGTAGTTTCCTCAGTTTGCCCTCCTTTGTTAAACTGTTTTAAAGAAATGGTTTCATGATTGCTGTTGTCAACAAGTTGTTTTCCCATCCAAAATAAGCCCTTGTGGAACTTTAAACAGTGTGACCTGCAGTGGAGGAATAAACGTTTCCTTCATAGTTTCCTGGACAAAACAAACGTTTGAGGATGTGCAGGATGGTGGAGACCAGCTCTTACTTTCACCACGTCGACATTACAGGGTACCTGCTACCGGAATGGCAAGGGGAGGGTACCCACGTTAAAGTAGAAACGCTTTGCAAAGATGCGACAAGTAGTAGAAGTGATGCTGCATAGTCATACGCTTTACTCCATTCTCATTACCCATAATACCCCACCTCACGTTATTCACCTCCCCATTGGCCTTTTCTCCCTGCATGTACAGCTAGATAAGACAGAAGACTAAAGCAAGACCGTGACCGAGCCCAAACTCCCCCCTCCCTCCGCTTTCTTCACTGAGGGCACGTGCTGCGCCACAAATCAAGAAAGTAAATGTTTTGTCGCGAGGAAAAAAAAAAAAAAAGGAAAAAAAAAGTGAAAAAGTATGAAACGCTTAACTGCATAAAACCAAGCTTTTTCTAATAGTATTCCGTGGATGTGCGATGTACCTGATTATCAAAACCCTGTTTTGGATTGTGTCTGCTGGCCTAATCTACCCTTTTATTTATGTTCATGCTCCTAAGTAAATGCTTTTTATTTAATATTTTTTTAAGATGAAAGCTCTTCACAAAAACATTTTTACCCTTGTTGATGAATGAACTGAGACTACACTAATTTAAAAAAAAAAAAGGAAAAAAAAAATGAACAAGACAACTGTCATATTTCTGAAAGGTCAGAGTGGATTGAAATAACAGTAATATGTGTATGTGTTAGCAAACGTTAAACAGCTAGTAGACTTGCTGTGAGAGTTAAAACTGTCGCAACTTGGGCAAGGAAGCAACATCCGGAGTCTACGGTTCTGCTTCAGACCTGAACTTGAGGTACCACAACTGAGGCATAGCCTCCAAATCTCCATGAGTAAAAAAAATCAGGCGTAAAGAAATGGGACATTTTGGGAGTTGATATTCAGAATCTTGCTGGGGGAAAAAAAGGGGGTTCAGGCCTGAGCAAAATGAAGATGAAGGAACGTTTGAAACTCCTGTCATACCATTTCTGCACAAATCGAAACTGGTGTGACCACTTCGGTTTAGTCAGATGAGGGGGAAAAATAAAATAAAATAAAAAAAAATTAAAAATGATTATAGCCAGGACTTATTTCTACAGATATTCTGCTGTTGCAACTGTTCGCCAGTTAGCCTAGAACCTCCATTGTATTCCCATAATGCCCATTTTCATATTTAGGGTGATTTCACTGGTGACAGCAGGAGAAATAAGACCCAAGTGGTCACCCATTTCTTCTTGATGGGGACGATGTGTTTGATATGATAGCGTTAGAGAATTATCCAACCTATGTATGTGTGTACTTGTTTGGCTTATTGTTGAACCACTGCAGAGGTATATTCGAGGCAGTAACAGAAGCTTGCTCCTGAAGATTCAGTTCCGGAATGCAACCAGTTCATTTGCATGTAGTCTTGTAACCTATATCGCTGACACCAAAACTCTTGAGTGACTTGGATGTATGTTTGAATAGTCCGTCTCCTCCGCATTAAATGAACAAAACTCCTTGGTAGCAGGAAAACGTTAAAAAGAAGAGAAAAAAAGCCCTGGTTAGAGACGCTATATCCAAGAACCACAGGAGGGGAAGGGAAAATGTTCTGTGAGGCTTTCTATGTTGTAAATGATTTTTTTAAGAGCTCTCCCCTCTTTTGAGAGTTTTGGAAAGGTATTGCCATTTCAGTCTCATTAATGCCTTTAAACTCCCCCCAGTTTCTGCATTTTTATTTCTGCAGTTCTACATTCTAGCTTGGCAATTGTGACTGTCCATATGGTTATTGTGTTTTATTAATAACTGGTTTACACTGATATTTGTTGCTGTAAATGTGAATTTGGAAATAAAATCTGTATTAAACAGTTAGGTTTGCTTCAGTATCTTCCATAAATGGGTTGTAGGGCAGTTTAACATACCTATATGTTAAACTACCATACCATATGCCGGGGGAATGTATTAAATGGTAGTGTAATGGAATTCCACCATTTTGAACATGTATTTGAAGCAACAGAAAATGTGCTACAATATAGGTTTAATATTGAGAAGCAAAAATACTGCTCCCCCATGATTGCTAAGTATTCATTACAAATATACGCCTCAAAAGTTTTCAAAAGGTTCCCCAAAAGTTCTTCCTGTTCATTTAGGTCTGCCGTCACCTGAACATCAAATAACATCTTTAAGGAATCAAACATATTTACATTTTTTTTGCACAAGGCCTGATGAATGTACCAAACTCTCATACATCAAATTATACACCACATTAGCAATCCTAAGTGTTAATTTACATGTTAACCCACACAATACAATAGGCTTTTTAACACTAATCATACATTATACATTTCATATAATGTCTATATATTCCATTGATTCTAGCAAACAGTCATAAAATAACAGTATGGGTACTTATGGTCCCATCATATTGCCAGGAGAATATTTACTCAGGTGCTGACAGTGTCTGGGACAGAATAAAACAAAATCTAAGAAAAATATACCATGAACCTGATAACTGGAAGAACAGCGTTTGGTTGGGGGTAGAAGAAAGATGGGGAAGTAAAGAAAAAAAAAAACCTAAGCATTCTTCCCCAACAGTGACCCTGAGTGATGAATCTAGGAGAGACTTAGCCCATGGGAGTTTTACTTACACAAAAATGTTCTGCGGGCAGAAGGAACGATTGGTTCAGAAAGATGACCAATCAGATTGTGGAGTAGGTGGGACCGACCAATCAGATGTTTTGCTTGGATCTATCAGAACCAATCATTGTTCCTTCTGCCCTCAGAGCACTTCTGCATAAGTACGACTCCCATGAGAAGAGACCTGCCAGGGACAGCCTCAGGGGAACTGACGGTTCGACTACAGACATTACAGCATGACCCCAAACCCAACCCATCCAACTCTGTTCCCCAGCTCCACGGTTCATAGAGGCATTTCAATCCCTGCTGTAGTCAAAGCCAATTTTTATTTTTTTTGGTTGGGGGGTGGGATGCATTCTCGTGGTTTGGGACTTGGTCCAGGACGACACAAAACTTCACCCCAATGCCTTTACATGAGCTCACCAATCTACACTTCAAACTATACAGCAACAGGGAAAACAAAGGACATGGATAATTGCATAACTGCAGAATGATCCTTCTATAACTTTGGGTTTACAGTGGAGTGATCCCCCCCCCCCCCCCCCAGCCGATCCAATAAAACCCAACAAATAAGTCCCAGAACTCAGGCAAGTTTGAACATGAATCGTTTTAATGGTACTATTTACAAAACAATTCTCATAACTGATTCCGTTAACTGCTGCAACACAAATTTGTACAGTTCAACCCGTCTCGCGCAACTACAAAAGGTACAGTGATACAGGATTGAAAGGATATTCACAACTGAGGCAAAAAATATAACCTACAATTTGTATATGTATATATAATAAATTTTGGATTGCATAGCAATTTGCAACTAAAAAGGTAATAGTGCTTTAATGTGTTACTTTTTATGATAATTGACAGAATGCTGGGCGACAAAAACTGTGCAGCCAAGTAGTCTCTTGCAATCATATTGACTACAATAAATAGTAAAACACTAGGGAAAATACTGTAGCCTCTGAGTATTGACCACCTTTTCCCTTAAATTCTGCAACCTGAGGTCTGGGCGTCATTCAGAATGGAGGTGCTACGTGTGACACGGTTTCCTTTGAGAGAGAACGTCTGAGCTGAGCGCGAAGGAACCAACGACACTTAAGAGGAACAAAAAAAAAAAAAAACAGGGCAGCAGAAGAAATCACACCACAAACATGACAGGAGGGGAAAAAGAAAACAAGCATAAAGAAACATTCTATCATCTCCCAGCTTTCTTCTTCCACAACATCATCTCCCCAATAGTGCAATCTACTAAGATAAAAGTGGCGGGGGGGGGGGACCATTTATCTTTGAGTTAGAAGCAATTATGAAATTAAAACTAATTCTGGAAGTGCATCTTCTGCGCTAGTCAGTGCCCCCTTGTGGGACAACTCCCCCACAGAGGCTGCGGAGGATCTCCCAAACTCTCATACAAGTATGCAAGGTAGAGAGCCCAGATCATATCTGAGGGCAACAGAAACACTTCCTTTACTGACAAAAAAGAAACAATACAAAGCTGGATAATAATGTTTAATGTTTGGGGGGGAAAAAAACAAAACACAAACATCAAAATTATGGCTGACAGCCAGGAATGGAGAACAGTGGACCAGAGAGGCCCTGTTACCCAGGCCAATCTATACCTACTGTGAAATGCAAGTGCTGAAGTGACCCCCAGAAGGCTGCATCCATCACAGACATGTTCTCTTAAAAGGAAACAACGCCTCATACGTGCTTGTCATGGTTATATACGGGAGTTTCATTCCCCGACTTTTTTTTTTTTTTTTTGTCGTCACTCCACTTTAAACCTATGTGGGGGGGAGGGGTCACAGACATCAAGTAATGGAGAGAACACAGCCCACAGACCAAGCCCCTTGGAGAAGCCAGCTACATAGTGCGCTACAAGTGTACACTTAACACACCAGAGAACAACACTGAGCTCCATGTCGTCTTCTAGGCTCCCACTTGCTTTCTGCAAGCCCGCCCCCCCACCCATCCTCAAACATTTGCCTCCCCTGCAACAAAACAAGATTAAAAACATTTATAGAGTCTGTATGTTCACTAAAAACTGTGAAAAAATTTGACTGATGTTTGAATATCAAACAACAGGATTCCATTTTTATTTACTTTTTTTTGTTTTAGCTTTGAGTTTCTTTATTTTAATGCCTGTGTTGGGGCACAAGGGTGGGGGATGGGGGGTGGCAGGGACATGGTGGCAGACAAAAGCCTTGTCTTTTTCATCGTTGGGTGGGGGCGGGCTTCTGCTTGCAGCTCTCCTCGAGGAAAGGTGAGGAGGGCCCGTTCTCCGATTCAGACCTGGACAAGCTCAACCGGCTCCCAGAGATTCGGCGGATGCCCCGACTCTGCCGCTCGCTCTCCAGGCTGCCCGGGTCCTCCTGCTCCTCGCCTGGGTCCTCCACCAGAGGGAAGTTCCTTCGTTCAAACGGCTGTACAGTCTGGGGAAGCAGGGCGACATGAGCCGCGAATGTCACGCCACAAAAAAACGCTCACATGCACATGCGTGACGCTCCAACACCCCAAATCCCCCCCCCCCCACATGCCTGTAAGGTTAACGCCTAGTTTTATACCATCTACATAACCTACTCTGTAATGTCTGAAGAAAACAAATACATCTTTCGCAACCGGCCAGTCTTACCTTTAAATGAACAAATTCTAGTCCCCTCTTAAAGGTAGTGTGTTTATATGTAATATTTGACAACTGAATATAACGTAAATCAATATAAAAAGCCTGAAAAAGTCTGAAGCCTGCCGGACATGGTCACCATACCTGCTCCTCAAAGGTAAAGTCGGGGGTGGAGCAGCTGGTGTCCTCACTGGACTGAAGCCGCTGGGAGTCCCTGGAGCAGGGAGTGTGGGGGTTGGACAGCAGGTCTGGGCTGGCGGGACTGTGCGGCGACGGCACGGGGCCGTAGTCCTGCAGCACGTGGAAATGTGGCAGGTCGGGAGACGCGGGCTGTGGCGTGGACGGGTTGGTGCCTCCCAGCAGGGGTGTCGTTCGCCCGTCCAGGGACTTGTATGACCTTATGGGGCAAGTCATTTATTGGCGTGAGGTGACAGCACACCACTGAAAATGTCAGCCTTAGGGGTGCAAGTCCCCAGCCCACCTGCTGCCTCTCCTCTTGGCAGGAGCGCTGGCCACCCAGGTCCAGCGGGAGCGCTCCTGGTCCTCGCACGGCTGGTGCAGCTGGGCAAAAGCAGAGTCTGACAGGTCCTCGATCTGCAAGAACGGCAGAGGACGGTGACTCATGGAGTCTTATGGACCTGCTAATGTTGCCATTTGACCAGGTGGTACAGCACAGCCAGAAAGCCAGAGTCCTTATAGTGATAACAGCAAAGGCAATGATTACACACACAGATTACTTTTTAAAATATGAATTATAAAAATAATTGGTATTAAGCTGAGATTTTAAAAACTCACAATATTCCTACAAGGTACAAAACATGGAATTTTGGCAAGTGGTTAAGACTGAACTCCAGAACCTTGGTGAACGTCCACAACCAACAGAGGTAAAACCTGCTCTGTTTATTAACTGTTTATTAATGACGCATACCTCAACGCTTTCATCCTCCTCTGCGATTGGTTGTGCAAAGATATTCACTTTCCGCCAGCTGAAAATAAAGGGAAACACCTTCATAAATGTGCTGAAAGGCTAGTTAGAAAAATGGGACAGAGTTTCGGCTAGTAACCGTCCCACTGGAGGAAAAACCAGTGCATCTGACATACGTGTAAACGCCGGCTGTTCCATTTGTCGGGGATGATGGCGGTCGTACCTGGGGGTCAGGATCTCCTTGTATTGCAGCTTCTCCACTCGTGTGGTGGCAGCCACCGACATGGGGATTACAATGTTGTTGATATCGAACGAGCTCTCCCCTCGCCGCCTCCTGATTGGCTGCTGTAGGGGGGCGGGGCAGACAAACTCAGTGCCGTTCACTTTCACACACACGCATGTCAGCAAGCACACACACACGCAACCTCACTGGATCTCAGGCTCTGGTTTGGCGGGGGGGGGGTGAAGCTACACTGTGAAGTGACAGTAAAGACAGTCAGAGTATTTTACAGCCCGCAGTGCAGGTGCCTCACAATCAGGCTGCAGCAATACTGGAACGCACCCAAAACATCTTTCACAACCATATCCCTGTCAATAAGCTTCGACTAATTCATTTGTTCCGATAAGTGCCCATTAAATATGAACATAAACACTTCTACAGAAATGTCAGGCTCCAACATCTGAAGGTTAAAGGCTCTTCATCTAAACCATCAAGTCATCCAACCCCTATACCCGCTTGCCCTATTCAACATGGCAGGGGTATGGAGCCTATCGTGGAAGCTACAGGTGCATGGCAGGGAATAACCCAGGGCACGGGGGCCAGCTCCTCACAGGGCACACACACCTTTCACACCTACGGGCAATTTCAGTCCCACTGAGACCAAAAATGCAGGGGTGCCAAAATCAATCAACGTGCCAGAGGAGAGAGATACTGACTACAGTCTCACTTTTGAGGACTTGAGCAGCAGCACAGATTTACCACAGGCGCTCTACTTACTGGGGTGGCGGTGGCACTCTGGCTGCCGGGCCCCAGGTGCGTGGAGCTCTCGGAAGATGCGGATAGCTGCCTCATCAGGGGACTGTGCGTGGGAGTGTGCAGGCTGGTCAGTGACGAGCAGGGACTGCCGGTGTCCATGAAGAGCTTGGAGGTGACTAGATGGAGCGAGAGCACGAATGAGAAGGACCGATGACATTATGAACCCCAGTGAAGGCTCACAAGTGAAATATTACATCACAAAGACGCCCGGACCTGATGCCTTCTACTGGAGGAGGCTAATCGAGGAGGTGCGATGCTACTCACCATCTGGCCTCTCCATGGAATGATCCCGGGGCCTCTTGCGGCTGTGGCCCCTGTCGAAGGCTCCAAGTGAGGGGCCCTGGGTGCGCTCCGCCTTGCAGAGTGCCCGACCCTCCAGGCGGGACTCGCTCAGCAGGCTGTCCAGCTGCTGTCGGTGCAGCTTCTCAGGCCGGAGCTTGTGGAACCCTAAGCGGGGCAGGGAGGGGGTCGTCAGGGCGTCTCCCCAAACGTGACCGAGCTCCATAAAGTCCACCAGCCAACTGCTATTCACAAATCAGAGATGCTGTTTGGCTTTAACTGGGGCTTCTGCAAACTCTCGTCGTGGAGAGGAGCCCAAGACTGAAGCTCAATGGTGCTTGCTTGTTGCCCTTGGACTCCTGCTCTGCCACGGGAAGGCAGTGGGAAGAGGGCACCATACTGAGTGCGCGTCTGGGGCTGCGAATGACGGCGTACACTTACTGACGGCGGCGAGGAGCGAGTTGGCCAGCTTGTGTTTGTCTTTGGAGGGGGGGTCGAGAAGCCGGCTGCCGAGAGGCACCTTGTGTTTCAGGGACAGCTTTTTCAGCGGCTTGCTCCTCTCCAGGGGCTTGTTCTGCCAGTGGGTCTTCAGAACCCGCTGAAGATGCAGGTTCATGCAGACGTCTGAGTGGAACATGGCAAACCGCTTAAACCGCTGCACTGTACTATTAATAAGTGTTGTCACTACAAGAGTATCAATCTGACCCCCTGAAGACTTCATGAAAAAACAATGATATTTTTACCCCTTAATACTGGGAACATTCATGTACCTTAATTAGTTCCACCTGTTGTACCAAGACCTACATTCTTGTACTGTATCAGATCTCTGCTTAATCCTTTTGTTGATTTAACACACTTACACAACGCAGAACGTGTATAAAAGCTCCAGCAGAGCCGTCATATAGCTCATAGCTAACATCAATGCACTGCCCTTGCTAGATCTGGGCACTAACTCATGTCACAGGATTTTCAACAGTACCTCCATTACTGGTTAAACATCATCACTTACCATCATTGAAGGACAAGATGGGGTGGATGCAGGGGTCGAACTGTGACAGTCGCTCCAGCAGGGGGCGGTCAAACTGAAATTCAGCGCTGGGGGTGAGCCGGCCACCACACATCACACATGTGGAGTTGACGTCGCAGGGGCTGCGAGACGTGGGGCCTCTCTGGACCTGTGGGTAGAGGCGCATGATGATCTTTCAGAGAAACACATGGACAGGTGGAAAATACAACATATAGATGACAGGTAACACTGAGTCACAAACAGCCAAAAGTTCAATGGCAAACATTCACTGCTCATGCTGCTCTGGGCGGAACCTTAAGACGACAGGATCTGAGGACTGTGCCATTCAGGAAATGGTTTATCAATATTTTTTTTCCCCCAACAATTTCTATGTAAAAAGCTGAAGCTAAACTGGTTAAGCCAGTGTTACAAAGGGCTCAGGTAGACAGAGCATCCACACAGCTTCAGCCTGCCAGTATCCGGGGCACAAGCCACTGGACTGCTGTCTCGATCCAGGCCCCCAAAAATGCACGCGACCAAAAAAAGGGGGCGTGTGCGTTTGGCTCACCTTGCGGTGGAGGTTGGTCACTGTGCTGGGACGGACGAGCCTTCGCTTCTTCCAGCTGAGCAAAGGCCGTGTGCGGGCAGCAACGCAGGTGCTGCAGGGCGAGCAGAGCGGTCAGAGAATGGAGACACGCTCTTCTCTATCACACAAAGGCCCTGTGTCTCCTCCCACCCCCCCGAAAGCCACATGGCAGAGCCCCCCCCCCCAGTACCTGTTGATGACGCCGTTGACCTGCCTCCCAGAGTCATAGCCTTTCCACAGGCCGGATTCTGCCGAGGGACTTTGGGCTGGCGCCATGCCTTCACTGCCCTCCGACCTCCGATCCTGCAAAGACAGACGGGTGTCAGACAGACTGGCCCCAGCCCCAGGCTACCCTCACAGTCTCAGCAGAACCTACAAAAGGTGCACTACTTTGGACTTGATTCACCCCTGCCTGATAAGGAGGACAGAAAATAGGCTGTTACCACATGGTGTAATGAAAACAAAGGCCACCGCTGTTTTGCTTTCCTCCTCTCAGTCACTGGCCCACCCCCTCCGGGAACGAACCGTTTCATCTTGTCCCAATCCTGTTGGGATGGGCCAGGCCGCACTCCAAGGGCTTATCAGAAGCTTTCCCAAGGTGGGGGACCATCAGGGGAGGGGTGGGCCCCTGTGGGAACACTTCTAAAGGAATCTGACAGCCCTATCTTCAAACCTTCAAGTACTGCTAACTGTATGTTTGTCAAAGTTATCTATAAAGCAATACAATTACATGCAAGTTGGACAAATTCGTTCCCCGATTCCTCAGTAAAACCTCCCATGCGATATGCCTGCCGGCAAACTACCATGAATGAAGTGAGTTGAAAGGCCATTCCAACTTCCAGACCAAAGCACAGGTGTTTGCCGTTGATGCAGTCATGCTTAAATGACATGTTAAAGACTACTATTATTTCATTTACCCTTTTTTGCTCCCTTAAATCAGATAAATCATTTTAAACACAGTCCGTTTGAAATTGGAAAATGCACAGTTCACATATTGAGAGCGCTAACCATTCCCTAAATTCAAAAGAGAGGAGTCACACTGCAATGAAATGAGAGAGAAGTGCGGTATTAAGACAGACTGATTTCAAAATTTCACCGGGGGCAGCTAACTGTGGTCATACATATACTGGAACAGAAATACACACACGGTAACAGACCAGGCTGCAAATTAATTCTATCCATTTTAATGTCTCACCCTCAGTTCTACTGTGATTCCAAGTGATAATGGATCATATAACACCTACTATAGACCTCCAGCAGAGACCTGGTCGAGGTCGTCATCTGTGCTGGTTCAAATTAAGACCGTATACCTGAGCACAGAGTCATTCTGCACCTCTGAAAGCTGACAACCCACAGTAAAGACCAGTCTTGAAGGTCTCGCTCCCAAGTGACATCCAACTGAACTGCAGCCCAAACACTGTGGTTCAGACAGCAGGGGCTGCGCACTGGCAGTACTGACCACCTCTGCCAGTGTACGCAAAGTTGCGGACAGCTGTAAGACTTACCAGTATGACCTGGCAGTCCACGGTCTCCACCCGTTCGAACTGCCCCTTCAGCTCTGCACCATCCTCCAGGGACGTGTCACAAGGGGCGAGGTCTCCAAGCTCAACCAATCCCTGTGTGGGTGAAAGGTGACGGCCTGACGCACGGATGCAGTGGCAGTGGAGGCCTTTGTTGTATGCCCAACGGAGACTCTTTTGTGCGAGTGCTCGCGGGCGAGGCGCGGTAACACGCTGTCAGAAGCGTTTCTGCTATAAGTAAACGGATCCGGCATGATCTCTGCTCCCATTTCACCACCACAGCCTCGTCACGCCAAAGTGAACTCGGCTGAAAAGGTGCCGTACAAAAGCGGCCAGACCAGAATTTCGACATCGCCCCCAAAGCACCACGGTTTGACAAACAAAGGGCTGCCGGCGCCGCCCCCATGGCCCCGATGCCATCGCCAGCCCCCACCTTGTTGGTTCGGATGTGGCGGTAGATGTCCGTCTGCTGCCGGATGCGGTACTCCAGGTCGGAGATCTGAGCCTGAAGCCAGTTCCAGTGGCTGATGATGGAGGCCCTCTCTGTGGCGTAGCGCCCCTCTGCTCTCCTCCATCTACAGAGACATAAGCGAGGGATTGTTCAGCTATTAGTGGGGGCTGCGCACACATGTACATACATCCAGGTGCACGCTTCCTATTCCAGACCCATGCCCCCTCCCATTCCCCCACCCCCCAGCACCCCTTGCCGGGAAACGCGCTTAACCGTGAGCTGATGTTCAGCCCTGCCGGTGCACGGGTATCTGTGTTCTTCCCGCGCTGCTGCCAGCAAATTCCATTGGAGGCACATGGTTGGACGGCAGCCTGCCGTAAGCAGCCAGTACGAGGCAAAGAAAGAAAATCATCACAAAGTCACTGCTTAGGCAAAGTAACAGTCTGGTGCTGCAGATGAAAACTGCACCGCGACCAGACAGGAGAGAGCACAGGAAAACTCAGTTCTGAATGCCATTATCCAGTGGCGTCTTGTACAACAACGGAACACTGCTACAGCTGGGAATGATGAAAGTACACTGTCCCACGAAAAAGCAGGTCAAAGGGTGAGTCGTGACTCTGAAGGCAAGCTGCTGTGTTTATCTCAGGTGTGGAAAGCCCCCAGAACTCCAGGGTTTAAACCAGCTCAGAATGACCAAAGTCAGCAGAACCATTTGCAGAAAGGACGGTGCAGCGGAATCAGCCTCTCCGTGGGAAAAACCAGATGAATTAAATGCAGGCCATCCAGTTTTCGAGGCGGCGCTTTCCCTCGCTCTCCTCTTCGAAGATGCACGCAGTAATCTCATTACCACTACACTAAGCCAGGAATTAGAAGCGAGTGCTGATGTACTCCCTGCAATATTCGACGTGAATAAGGCCAGAATCAGCAGCATTCAGCATGTTATTTATAATTAAGTCAACACAACAAAAGGGAATGCGTTGTTCCAGGTTGTGTGTGTGTGTGTGTGGTGGTGGGGGGTGGGAGGATTCAATTACTTCATGACAAATAAGCTCATCCAGCGACTGGGAAAACCCACACCCTGTCTGATGCAGTAAGAATGCAAGCAAGAGCACTGTGACCTGCAATGCCTGGATAACGAGCCTCCCGTGGCAGCACAAGGAAAGCAGGCAGACAAGCAGACACAGGAAGAAGGTCATAATCAGACAGACAAATGGTACACTGGACTACCTCATACGCACACTGTTCATTACCAGTGTCCCGACCTAGACCTTAATCCTTAAGAGAAATTCTAATATTCCCCCTCAATTAAGTGTGTCACAGATAATAGCCGTTTAAATAATACCGACGGCTCTGAACCAGACACAGTAAGTTTAACCTCTGTGACATGCATCACACAGGAAAAAAATCCAGGCCTTTTCATAAGTGATGTTTTGGATCAAGCTGCTTAGCAACCTCATGCAGACACTGACAGAAGGCATTTATACAAGGTCTCAGTGAGCCGAAGAAAATACAGGCAGGGTCCACTTCTTACGCATCCTTTACATCAATCTTTGACCAAAGCCAGGATTGAGGAGACCCCCTCTGATTATAAATTGCATACAATAAAGAATTGTTCCCATTCACGAAGGAGCGCTGCCCCCAGGGGGCACTATCACACCAACGCTCACACCTAACTACAGGGACAGCAGCATGCATGCGTCTGAGCCGACACAGGTGGCCAGACCACAGTTCTGTCCCGACTTAGCACTTTGAACCCGACTCCGCGCAGGTCACAGGACAACGGCACTCCACCCATCCACATTAATTAAAAATGTCCACCGAGATGGAAGGCACCAAGGGGAGCAGAGACGCCCGCCATTTCGCCAACGGGGGAGGGGGGAGGGAGGAGACTGGGCAGACGCCGCATTACCTCAGCCAGCCACGCAAACCAAAGGTGGGGGTGGGGGAAGCAGCTGTGCTACAAAGAGATTCGCGTACAGAGCGCTACAAACGAGCCCCCCCCTCTCCGATCCACAGGAGCAGGACGAGGGCAGCGAGTCTGTACACAGGATGGACAAAAGCACAGGGCAGCTGTGCAGAGCCCAGTTTGAAGAGATGCAGATCTTCTACTAAAAGAAAACCCATTAAAAGGTACTTCAGGGTAGCATTATTAAAAAGACAGAAAGAAGGCTTCCAGCGCTGGAGAAACAGGGACAGTCAACGGAAATGGTGTGTGAACCGCAACGTGTGCTCTGTTTGAAGCTCACTGTATGATGCGGTGACGTAGCAACTGGTTTTTAAATCTCCAATGCTCTGTTACCCACCACCCACAGGTAGGTCACACGTATTCCCCCCTTAAGTGCCCTCAGACAGAGCGCCAGTTGCTTTGTGCTCTGTTTTGGAATATGGGGGTGAGGATGCACGGGTCACATGACAAGGCCAGAGTGCAGCCTTGATATAGGCCAAGTCGTAAATGGGAACATAGATCCACAATCAGCACGTTAAGGGCTGTGGTGTGTCGTGACGGTGAACAGCAAGTTGGAAAAACACACTCACAAAATACCTTGAGCTTCAAGTGCTAAAAAAAAAAAAGAAGGAATTGACCTACAATTAGAGATCTTGTGACAACTCCAACTTAAAACCATTTCTTAATTCATCAACTTTTAAAGAGTCAAACATTCATACAAAAGGCTCCTTAAGAAGGTGACAGCTAGTATCTGTAGGTCGGGAACATCCGACGTCGCTCACAAAAATGGCCAGGCGAAGCATAGAGGCTTTTCTGCTTCGAGGATGCGGGTCTCTCCGCCCAGGAACGAGGCTGCCTCTTCTCCGCCTCCAAAAGGGAGGATTCCGAGAGAACAAAGGCTTTAATGTGATGAAAATAAACAGCCCGCCCCTGCATCACATGACACAGCCGGTGTGTAGAGATGTGGGGGGGGGGGGGGGTCAAAACAGAGTGTGATGGAGAAGACAGAGCACAGGCTGAGACACTGCCTGATTCTGAAGGAATGGTGAGGAGACCAAATAAACCCAACCAAGAATCACACCCGACAGCCTATCCATAGGTCATTAACACAACATACTCCCAGCTACAAAAAAACAGCCACCTGTGGTCCTACAGGAAATGGCTAAGCAGATGGACATGGGATTCCATGGTCACACGGGCATCCCCCCACGCCCCCACCCTGCACCAAGCACCAGTGCTCCTAGTTCCTCGTCAGCACATTCCCTCCGGCTCCTCCCGCCACTATCCATGCAGGCACAGCATGCGGAGATGAGGTCCGGTTCGAGGTTCCGTCGGAGCGTGGCATGCACAGCCAGAGTCCAGACGGGCCTCAAGCTGACATGCTCCGCTTCCTAGCAAACAGGCAGGAGTGGCCAAAGACACTCATTCACCCCAAGGCCCCGAGACCAGATGGGTCGCTGCCGCCAGAGCGTTTCACATGCTTCTCAGCTGCCTGTGACTCTATGCGAATGGTCCAGGAGGATGAGCTTGTACAGACAAATGTCATTTTCCCTTGAGGGTCCCTGTGAGGAAGCAGACTTTGCTTCTTATTATCGACTTCACACATTTTACACATGAAAGACCTGAAGTGTTTCAACATACGTTAAATGCATATATAAAACCTCTGCAAGGACAGAACAGGCAAGCAACTAAAAGCCAAAACAAATGCTGGAAAACCAAACAGTTGCAGCATGACATCACTACTTTAAAAGGCAGTGCTTCATTCTAGTCACACTTCACTTTGATGATTCTTTTCATAACATGCAAATTAGGGTCTACTGGAGACTGAATAGCTGCCAGACTATGCAATCTTCCTACAATTCAGGACAGAGGTAGAGGAACACAAACCCCACCTCTCAACCTCCTGCTGACAAAGGCTACTGGTACAACGTGGGCCGAAATGGGTATATATTCCCCCAAAGACTCACAGGGGTGGCCAGGTCACGCAGAGTCTAGTGAGCCAAATGAACACAGGTAGGGCAAATGCCACGGTAGGCTATGCACAAACCCAATTTCCCAGTGGGGGGGGGCGGCAAAATGGGATGCATCAAACCAGCAGGTGAAGTCACACTTTTGAGCTCCATCACATCGATTGGGGGAACAAAGGACCTGAGAAGCAGTGCTGCCAGTATTTTCCAAAAGGGAAGAATTTCACATCATAAATCTCAACGCTCCAGTAAATTCCTGCAGGGAATGAAAATAAAAGCACAATAAAATAGTGCAAATGATGGAAGGCAGGGTTCATGGCATTCAGAGGCACCCTTTGCTCATGGTCTGAAGAAGGGGCACTGAGATCGATCCCAGAGATCCTGAACAACTGGATTCCAAATCAGCGGGTTTAATTATTAGCAATAAAATGGATGGATAAGATTACACTGGTCAACAAAAAAAAAAACTTTTTGTTTGCTACTGAGAAGTTGAGAAGTGTTTCTAGTTCAATTTTTAATGCTGATTTCAGATCTGTAATTAAAATTCAGCTATCACGTCTGGTTTCTGAGCTACACATTGCTGATGTTTAAGATAATTTGATATTTAATTTGATAATGTCCCACCAAACTTGTGTTAAGGATTTTACACTGAAAACAAACATTAACACACATAAAGAGTACATGTTACACCACATATACACAGATCTTAACTCACACAAGTGATGTCAGCATGTTCAAAAATGTTTGAGACACTTGCTTTTACGCTTGTACTGTACATTCATCTCTCTTTGCAAGAACCAACAGTCGTCTCCCATCATACTGGGATTGAACTTTCCCTAATATCTGCATTCCATCATCTTCATATCTTGATGAAATCTCTCCCCATGCTCATCACTGGCATCACCAAGATTGGGTGGGAAGAAGTCAAGGTGGGAATGTAAAAAGTGCATCTTAAGTGACATTCTGGCACCCATTACCTGAAACACTGTCAACATGTTCTCCACAAGCTCAACATAATTCTCTGATCTATGGTTACCAAGAAAATTCTGAACAACCAGCACAAATTGGTACAGCAAATGGCATGTTTTTCCGTCTGCCATTCGGCCACTGTGTTAAACTGGAGTAGCACACATGAGGGGCTCATGCTTTATTTTGGTTGCCAACTTTGCAACCAAAATAATGGTAGTATGCACTTCTAAGTCTGCTGGACAGACCCTTTCGCTGATCTTGTGCAGCAAATTGTCCGCAGACATAAGAGAAGTTATCAGGATGGTTCACACAACCTGTTCATATCATCTAAAACAAAAGCAATAAAAATGTAAAAATTCACAGGTAAAAAGTCAGTACAATCACTTTTAGTATAAAATTTCAATTTAGTGGCATATTTAATCGATTATAGTCCAAAATTCAATGTTGTGTTACGGAACCAGTAATCCACCGACGCTTCACGGCAGCGTTATCGACAAAAATGTTATAAACACAAACCCATGACCCATAACTTAAAAATGGGACGTGATAGACAAAAATGGATTTCAGATTTAGAGTCACCATGTGGACTTTGATAAGGTACAGCTGACAGAACTCCAGTAGCAAAATGACTATTGACCAGTGTTATTTATGCAGGAATATGTCACCTTACAGTAACTGTACAAGACTAAAGACAGTGGAACTGAAATGGCTCAAGTGACCCAAGCATGGTGAGATGACATGAACCTTTTGTAAGTGAAACAGGGTAAGATAAACCACCAATGTTCATCTTCACCTGTCATTTTACACCCCAGTGGAATGCACTGCAGGCCATGGCAGCTTCATGGAAAGCTAGTACTGCAGTCGTTCCCCCACCACCCACTGGCGCCAAGTTCACCTGGACGTTCAAGGCGTGAACATCTGGCTAATAGAGGAAAAAAAAATTCAGACACCGCAGCCCTAAAGCAAGAAAAGGGAGGAGAGGAGATGAATGCTCCAGTGCTGGTCTCCAGTCTGGTTTGCCGTGGCCTGGGAGCCACTGAGAAACAGCCTCGTGTCTGCCTGCCTGTCAGCCTGGCCCCCAAGCGCACCCCTTCCAAGCTGGCCTCAGAGTACACACAGGAGTGCGCTCCCTCAGCAGCCAGGGGGATGTGGTCCCCGCTCCGCAGCCTTCAGCGGTGCCAGCACCAGGCACCCAGGCACCCAACCTTTTCAGGGTTCACAGCCATGAGGGTTGGGATGTTTCCCCAATGACAGAGGGGAGAGACGGCAGAAAGGGGAGACACCTTAGTGACAGCCCACACATCTCATTCTATAACCCAAGCAGCCTCCTCATACCAAAATGGTAACACTGCTAATTACTCGCCAGTTAAGAGAAGCAATAATTTTTTAGAATTTAATGGGACTTAAGGTGTTGTGAAATTAGCTAAAAAAAATATTCAGGTCTCATTCAGTTCCAATACAGCTGCGGCGACACACAAATCAGATTCCTCACTTCGGGTAGCAGAGCTATTTTAAGAAACTATTTCACACATGTTCATTTTAATTGACCTATGACCCGCAAATTCACGTAGCTCAACCAATTGGGTATGGCGTGGGTGAGGTTGACCTTTCAACTTTACCGGCTGTTGGCTGTGGAACAGTCAATTACTTTTAACTGTTAATTGTCAATTTGTTAATTTGTAAATGGGAGAAAAGCTGTATTAGTAAGAGAGCACTAAAATGGGTCTCGAAGGTAAAAAGCATATTATATTGCATTTTATAACATTGCAAGTTAATATGCTTCACACCTAGCTTACTGGATTAATTTCCCCAGTACAGACTAGTGAGACAAAAGAAAAAATATTAGATTTCTTACTTAACTCTAAATGGATGGCATTCCTTTAAATACTAACAGTTGCTCTAATCATCAAAACATGAACAGTGATTAAATGTTTTGATTATTTTACACGGCACTCACTAAAAACAGACAAGTAAGCAGTAACTAGAGGTACACCAATCCCACTTTCAGTACCGATACGATCCCAATACCTAAACAGAGGGTATGGGCTGATATAAGTACCGATCCGATACCCAAGCTCTATTTGAACTAGTAAATATATATATATAACCATACGTGCTGTTGTAATTAATTTTTCCTCCCACTGATACGCCAGCAGCCCCTCGTGTATCACAAGCTGTAGCGAATGCACAGAACAGCCCAAGCTAGTGACTCCCAAATCATTTTTTTCCATATTACTTGCATTGTCTTGCACAATTGCATGCGCTTTGTTTAGTGGGATTTTCCACTAAACGCTACTCCCATCCCGCAAAACTTTGTTTTTCCAAAGATTGCGAATCATTGTGTTACTAATTGTTTCAAGCGTAAAATGCTTCCAGCTTGTAGACATGTTTGTTAGTTTACTTTGCACGCATGCAAGGCACATTTACCATTGTCCCATCTGGTGTTCTTACGCTCCTCCTAACAAGGGTACGCAGATGACGTCACAGCCAGCAGAAGTCACTGCGCTCACACCCACTGAGCGGCAAATAAGACTGAGTGGCAGCATTAGTGTTCAGCTTGAACGCTGCGAAAACACATGTAAAATGGGAAAGAGCTGACGTACGACTGATTGACCAAATCGATTTAACAAGAAATAGGACCCATCTTTTTACAGACTACCGAAAACTAAATAAGTATCGGTTGTATATTGGTCACATATGGATGATACCCGATCCGTCTAATTAGGTATGTACTGTTGGCGATAGCGATCCCGAATATCAAATCGGTGCACCCCTAGTATTAATCAAGAAGAGACGGATCACACTACTGACAGCAGGCTAAACCTCTTAGCCATTAGCCCTGTAAACATAGTGCACTGCACCAGTCCCTAAGTACACATAAATTAGAAAGAACCATGACAGCCAAAGATGTAATTTCCTGGGGAAGTAGCAGCCATGGAGAATCTGAAGGCGCAGCCAAGGCATCAAGCGACAACAGGACACCGACTGGCCAGGAACCTCAGAAGGTGACGCCCTTAGAGAAAATGGACTGCTCTAGCTAGTGCTGAGCGATAAAACAATCTCGATTTTTCATCGATAAAAAATGAGGACGATCATGATGATACACACAGACTATAAAACTCGATCAACCAAGTTTGCTCCGCTTTAGAGAATGCGCTGAGACAGACAACTCGATGGCCTATCAAGCAGAGGTTTACTGAACACCAGCACAACAGCCAATCACCGACGACGTTGTAATTTTGCCCATCCTCCCTTAAAGCAGCAACGGGTACGTTCGACTTGGGCTTTGGTCTGTCTGCAGCTGACGCGACGTGGAGCACGATCTGGCTGCAGGGGTGGAGTATAAACTTACTGCAGCCAAGTCGGACAACTTCTACTCCTCGTAGTCTGTGACACCTGACTGCAATGGCAGCACTGCCAGAAGGGTGTAGATAAATCTATACAAATATCAACTGCATGCACATTACTTCTTTTACAATAACCAGCTCCTGATGCAAACTGTTAGCAGTGAATAAAACTATTGTATATAGTGGCTCTGTGTAAAAAGATAGCTGCCGGGAAAAAGATCAAATGCATGTATTTCAAGGATTCAAAGTTTTTATTGTCATGTACAGAGTACAATGTAATTCTTACTTGAATGCCTTCTTCACAGACTGGACGATTAAACAAAGCAGCGAAACATTACAGTGACTAACAAACAAACCACTAACTTACATGTACTGTTAGAGCATTTATGCAATTTATTTAAACTTTATTTTACCAGGTAAATGAACTGAAAACCAGTGCTTTTCGGGAGAAATAGCAGATAACGCATTGGATCTTCCTGGGATACAAACGTCATGCTTGTGACTAAAATCTTCAGCCTATAAGGGCAAAGTTGTGTCGTCACGGAGGCGGTTCCAGTTTGTGCTGCACGGTCTGTCTCAAGTCGGCTTGCTCTCGCGAGAATTTTGTACCATGTGACATGGTGACGCGTGGTGACGTTTTGCAGCGCCGGACAAAAAAAAATCTATCCATGATTTGGCATTTTTTTGAATAAGTATTTTTTGTTTGGTTTAGATATTTTTCTTCCTCAGAATTTTTAAAAGTTTTTAAGAAACCAAGAATAGAGGAAGATACTTGTTGCAGTCAGTTCTGTCCTGCTTTATATTGTTTGCCCTTTAACATATTTCCAATATTATACAGTTTTGCACATTGTTACATTATTATATGGTTTTGTTCATTTGAGCTATGTTTCTTTGAATACTTGAAAATCAATAACCTTTAATAATTTTAATTATTTAATTATTGTATGTAAAACAGTAAAATTTGTTGGAAAATAAGTATTTGTTTACTAATATTGTTTATTTCAATGTATTCATTCTATTTGTCAGAATAGGGTTATTTTTATTATTATTTTAATTATTACATTATTACATGGAACAGCATTGTGAAACTAATATTGATAATTATCGATATCGGTCAATACAGGAAAAAATATCGTGATAATTTTTTTGCCATATCGCCCAGCTCTATCTCTAGCAAATTATGACGCTGGTGGCCTAATTGTTACGGACATGCACTTGTAATCAAAAGACTGCTGGTTCGAATTCCCGACCAACAAAGTAACATTACGGTACCCTGAGCAAGGTACCACCCCCAAGTACTATTCCCCAGGTACTGAATTAGCTGCCCCTTGCTTTGTCACGATGTGACATATGGGTTAAATCCAGAGGACACATTTCGTTGTTGTGCACTGTGTGCTATGGTGTGTCAACAATGACAATTAATCCCTTTCACCTTGTGTATGTATAGATAGATACTGGAGCATTCAGTTTGGAAGCAACCAAGGAGAGCTTGAAGGGATCAGGCCCACTTTCATTAATACCTTGATCAGCAACTGCGTAATTTAAAAACAGTGAATTTCAATTGAGAGGCTATTGTGACGTTCACCTGGTCTGGCCTACCTTAAATTAAGCCAGCAAGGTTATTATAAAAACATTGAAGTGTGTCTTGAATTTAACTAGGATTAATTAAAGTGTTTGAAGAGCTAAATGAATACAAATTCACTTTAAAGCAGGATGGAAATTAGATACTTTCGGTCTTCTCACCATACAGGTGTCCATCAGCCAACACAAACTAGATTTAATATGAAACACTGAAACATGATCTCAGCCATCTGCTAAGCAACTCATTTTAACCCAGTCATAACTGTGGGATTCACGTAAATTTGCCTATTTAAGAAGGGAACTACGAGAACACCAAAACACCTATATTGAAACAATTGTCTTAAGGCGTCACAAGTCAAGCTGACAAAGTGCTAGAGCCAGGCAATGAAGACGATCACTGAGCACTGTGTTCAGCCTGCACTTGGCACTGACCCGCACACACAGCAATGTATGATCCATTATTTATCACAGACTGAAGCTGGTGTGAGCTAGCTTCAACAGCAGTGGTGGTCAGCTCTAGTTCTCAAAGCATTTAACACCCTCCAGCAGAAAATTCTACTAACAGTAAGTACTAACAGAACTACAAGTAAATAATCTCAAAACTTTTTGTCTCAAAGCAGCTTTATTTTTCACATACATATAAAAGTTCTAGGTGGCCAGGGGTGATCTTACAGAGAAACACCAAATCCTTTTTACTTCACCATTAAATAAACAATGACATACACATCTCTTTAGTGTATACACTGGAAAGCAACAGACTGGAAATGTGGTCAAAGTGCCTAAAAACTAAACTAAACTGACTGGATAACACTTCTGTCCTGCTGAAATATGCAAGGTAGATACAACACAAGCAAGAAGGGAGGAGATGCTCTTTGTGGTGAATCATGTCACAGTGGTCCCAGAAAACTCATGGGGGGGGGGAATATTCAGGTTTTGAGAACAGCTTTAACGCGAGCATGCAGACAGTACAGCTCAAATGCCAGTGCCACCTGTTTAATCATCACCTGGAGAGAGATGTGGGTGGAGTAAATCAATCCTGTTTGAAAAAATAAGCAGGATAGTTGATGGACCTGCAAACCAGATGATTTATACACATGCACAGGTGACTGGGACAGTGGCATAGCCACAGAAACCCTTGAAGGGCTGCATCTCAATCAGCAGATGTAATGGTCAACCAGAAAAGACTAATGTTAATCTGCAACTTTCCATGAACCTTCCCCTGGCCGAGCGAGGTTAATAACCAAGAGCAAAGGGGCCTTTTAGAAATGGCAAAAAAAAGGAGCAGGGAAATGAAGCGGTCTGTCTCTCTCCCTTCCCTTATAATCATCAGGAATAGCATGATTAAGGCTGTCTAACTATGACCCAGAAGAGGACAACATGGCTTCTGGCTGTGTGATGGGTCCAGACGAGCAGCTGGCCCCACGTCCCGCCTCTTCAGAGCACATGAGGTCTGGGGCGAGGCGGCAGACGCAGCGGGAGCTGCCAGGCACAGATGCTGCCAGGGGGGCTAACAAAGATCCCCTGTGCAGAGACAGAGCTCCTAGGAGCAACTACGGGGGGGGGGGGGGGGTCTACACTGCCCAATCCCACTACAGATGAGGCAAATGCTTTGACATGTATAGTGAGTGAACTTTATATATATATATATATATGAGAGAGAGAGAGCGAGCGTGAGAGAGAGTGTGTGTCACAAAAACAGCTGGCATATGATGAACTGCGTACAGAACCTGAAAGTATGTTTCAATTCCTGATTAATTAGAACAGGGTCCAATTCACAGGTGCTTGCATCTAAGATGTCCTTTTCACTTCAGTGCTCCACCATATTCAGAGAAAGGCAGCAGCTGTCGCCCACCCCTAACTCTGTGGCGGCACTTCAGGAAGGGGCTCCCTTCACTCATGGCTAAGCTAGGTTCATTCAGAGCAAATATAGGAAAGGCAGTACAGGAAAACAATGACGAGTGACGTTGCCAAGGCCAAATCCAGGCCACTTTCAATTTGCAACACTGTCCTCCTACTGCGTTTACAAGCCCTAATATCACTGCTGGGCCTGCAGTGATGCAGTACCATGACGTACAGCTCACAGCCACAGGAAACACCCTCCCCCCCACCACCACCGTACACACACCCACAATGAGCTGCTTCCTGAATCTGTCTGGGGAGGGAGTGTTTGTGTAGTGCTAAGGCCTTCTCCAACCTTCAGCACAATTAACCATCAGCTATACTAATTCAGATTGAGATTGATAGTGACTTATTTTATTCCACAGCATCTAATTCAAGTCACTGAATCAAAGGCCATTAAGATGAAGCAAAAAGAATGCACTGCATTTACTGAACAGAAAACTCTCTGCTTAAAATTTTTACTTGAAATCATACTGCCATGGCCAACAACATCAGGAACTCTTGACAAGATTAAAACTGAACTAAGCTTTTATGCATTAAACTGAAGGACTTAATTCAACGATTCTTTGGGGCTTCGGAAAGCACAGGCTGTAGCAAGAGGCAATTGTTCAAATAAAAAAAAAAATGGGCAAGACTTCACAGAAGACATTCTGAGAACCTGTAACCCAAAAGAAGGTAAATTTTATTCTGCCTGTCACCAAAAGAATAAGCGAGGGCTTCTCACCAATAACAGTTGAGAACCCAAAGTGAGACAGAAGGGCCTATTTTAATCCCTTACATTAACACACTGATGGAAGTGTGACCGCCTGCTTCCATTCCTATGCTGATATATAGGCATAGGTGACCTTCTGCCCAGAACAAAATAAATGACAGAGATTCTTGCTGAGACAGATGAACTGCACAGTCTCTGCCGAGAGACTCATAGCATCACAGCAGTGTCTGCAGACAGGCTATAACATGCCGCCAACAAGGTTAATCAGAAGGACCAGAGCAGTGCCTGCCCTTTGCTCAATTACAGATAATGAACACACATTTTCCACAGTTTTCATTTTTACAGGAAATGATTACGAGCATCTTTCATGGACCAGCAGCAATCAACACAGAGCTGACTTATCTTCAGCTACAGGTTAGCACAGAGACAGGGCTTTTTTAAGCAGCATATCACCTCAGGGTACAACACCAGTCCGGTCACAAGGTGCGTGCTGCCATCACGTCAGAAAAGCATAGACACCCACAATCCCAGTAGTGACAGTCTCCCGGATGTTAAATGCAGTGGTGACTCACCTTTAACCCCTGCTGCACATACCCCTGCTCTTGCAAACAAAATTTTTGGGAACATGAAAGGCCTGCAAGGCTGAATGACAACATGCTCTCCAGGAAGCCTCTTTTCTAGTATCTGACGGACCACCATTTTTACTTCTGCATCCCCCAGAAGGCGGCAGGCACAGTAGACCTCCCCCGGGAACATGAAGCATCAACAACAAAACGAGAGCTCTACAAAAGGCAAGCTGTGGTTTTGGTGGTTTCTGAAACGGTACAGTTTAAGTAATTCACCTTCAAGCACTCAGCACTGCTGAGCTGGCAGCCCAAGTGCAACCAGACTACAAGTTCATAAGCACCTGCAGCTTCTCTGCTGTTGTTGACCAATCTGAAAGTGGGAGAGGGGTGTACAGCTGTAGATATGGGAGCTTTAACACTAGAACCGCTGTTTCCCACATCAATAATAATAATAATAAAAATAATAATAGATACTTTATTGATCTCGGTGCGGAAATTCCCTTTATGGCTCCCACAACTTGCTCTTTTTTGTAGAGTGAGCTGTCCGCGAAGGGCAGCCACCTGTAGAGGTGCCAAGGGAGCTGGGGGTTAAGGGCCTTGCTCAAGGACCCACAGAGATGCTGAGGCTGGGTTTTAAGCGGCGACCTTGATTACAGGCACACAGGCTTAGCCCACTGAGCCACACGCTGCCCCCCAATGAACGTCAAACTCCTTTAACCACTGAGCTATATGTTTTTAAGAACGGCATAAACTTATTTTGTGTTTTATACATATCAATCCAGGTGAAATTTTTTTTAAATGTACATTTTATTTGAAATTAACTATATAAGGCACCATTTTCAGCTGAAGCGGCTTCTCATTCCGTTTCCACTGTTGCTTGAACTGACATAAAATGAGAGAACTTTACCTATATCACTTTTTATATCTTTTTGAAATAAGACTGCCCATACCCAATTGTAGCGACTAAAGTGATGTTAAAATAAAAGCCTTGTTTTATTACCAGAGACTAAGATTAATTTCACAAGATTAATCTACCAAAACCAATAGCTAAATCGATGAGCACAAATACACGACAAGCATGACTGTTTTATGGGATTTATGTTTTTTTGGGCTGACAGTGACTGCCGCTGTGTGAATTACTGACTGTCCCATTGCTATCAATCGGTGAGCGGTGCGCTGATGCAATGGTGTGTTAGCTAAAATAAAAGGTATGATACACCGAAGAACGTCGCTGCTGGCGGTTAAAGGAGGTTGAAAAAAGCATGTTCTAGTGTTAAACGAAAACTTGAGCTGGAATCATTTCAAAAGCCGGAGGGACTAAACTGGAAAGACCACAGTCAACGAAAATGAGAATGCAAAGAGAAAGCAGAGATGGCGGCATAACTTCATATGGGCAACCTGATCTTCTGCCAGAAGAGTATAGAATGCTGCAGCGTTGAGGGGCAAAAACGACAGCCACACAGGACGTGGCTGAATGCATGCTGAAAGCGACAGCGAGGCACATATTTGCCTGCGTGCACACAAGTGCGCACGCGCACACACACCGAGCATGTAGCCTGGCACCCAAGAGTTTTGTTCGCAGATTGCGCAGGGGTGTGGATGCACAGGGTCTCATCAGATGGACCAACTGTAATTCAAGGTCACTGTCGCAGGTTTCCACCCACCATGCCTGTCCTCAGCATGGTTCCATCACTGCTTAAATTTAGCTACAGTTAAAATGAAACCGCAAACGCTGAAAAACCCCTGATTGATGTAACATGAGTGTGATCTTTTCAGCTTTATATAAGGGAGGTGGAAGCTTGAACATTGCACCCCTTCTTGTCAGTGGTGGGGGAAAATGTCCCACCTCCCAAAATTCTCTGTAGCTTACCACATAAAACAGCTACACATAAAAAAAGAGGCAGTTTTCAGAGAGGCATAAAATTTTTATAAAACTTGTTTTGGAAAAAGCTGTTGTTGGAGAAACAAACCACAGCACACCTTGCTGAAGTAAACTGTTAGGGTAAACATGAACCAAAAATAAAAATTCAAACAGTATCAGGGAACTCGGGCAAAGAAGGGGGATAGAATTAGGGCTCAGTACCATCAATGTGTTTAGTTTAAACATCATACACTTTCACTCCTGTAACCCTGACCAAGATACGTGAATCAAAAGATGGATGGACGGTTCACTTTTCAAAGCATTTCCATAACACCATAATGACTTTAGTCTGAATGAAAACAACAAGCAAAAAGTTGAACAAAACAGATGAAAAAGGTCTGTTTCAGAGTATTAAATACAAGGTACAAACATGTACAGGAAACAGAATGAAACACAGGAAATGAAAACCACCAGAGTTTTAAGCCTGAACTCTAACCAAGGATTTGGAAGAAAGCAACAATTTGAAAGGAGCTGTATAACGCTCGTAATGCCCCAAACCATTATAGACCCAAGAAAACAGCAGCTCATATGTTCACTCACGGTAACTCCAGTCATGTTGGACATAGAAGAAGAAATCAATCTGACATGATCTAGGGAGCACTGTGATCATAGTATACAGATATAACAATGTCAGGTTTACACAAAATAAATCTAAACAGCATAAACAAAGCCGACAGGAATTCAACCATTCAATTTGGTTTGTTATAAAAAGTATGTAACTGCACACACCACAGTCTGTAAGAGAGTACCACTTGGTTGTAGCACTGCTTTTGGCCCTGTAACCCCTTATTTTTTATGGAACGGTTCACCCAAAGCACACATTCATACAACTTCTAAGGAAGGGGTGGGGGGGGGGGGTTAAGTGGAAGAATCTGTTTCTTATGTCAGAATTTCTCCTAAAAAAATAATGCATTTTACACAGAACTTTCAATACGGAGAAGAGAAATAGCTAAGTGGGAAAGGCCAAATCTTCTCCATTCCATGGAAGCACAAGCTCACTCTTATCCATGCATGATGATATGCTTTGGTGTCCAAGTCAGGGCCTGAAATTCATTTTTCAAAGCATTTTGTCGCTCTCCTCCAATTTAAGGGATTCTCTGAACTATATCCATTGCTATAGCTTGTTCTTTCTCCTTCTCTCTTACTGGTCATCTCTTTAAGCTGCATCAGTGTCTCTAGTCTCTCTCTTGGGGGCTCCCTCTTCTCTCATCGCCATTCTCTATTCTTTCCCTGTATGCAGTCTCCTCTGCCTCATCCCTTTCCACTTAATAACCGCGGTCCATGTTTACATGCCTTCAAGTGCACATCATAGAAATCTGTATGTATGCTAGCAAGATGTGTTGCAGCAGAACATCCCAGCACAACCCAATCTGTACCAGCTGCCCAATTTATACCTCACAAGTCGAACATGCTTGAACCACATGGTGTTTCTTGGCACTGGCCGATCTGTTCATCCTTTCATTTTCTACATTGTCTACATTAACAGCAAACTACACTGGTTGCTTTATTGTTTAGCGAGGACTGGCAATGATTCGACACTGAAAAAAAACGGGGGAAAATGTGCTCTTTGCTGCTCGTTTTAAGTGCTCACTCCAGTCATCCATTTCCAGTTTCTGGAAACACTACATTATCTAAATATCCCACATCTGAAATATTTGTTTGTACTTCCATCAGCTGAAACTGCTGCTATCCAGCGATATGGTATTTTGGCACTCTTATATAGTTAGTTTTGGTTCACTCTTAACTGCAATACAAAGTTTGATGAATATTGCAGCTATTTTTATCCAAATCAGAGGGATCAGAAGAAAAAAAAATTGACAAAAATAAATTTCTCTAGTTTGTCATACTGGCAGAATCGACTGACTTTGCCGCAGCATAATAGTGGCAGCTGTCCGGGGCACATAGAGTCACCCCACCATGACTGGGGTAGCTAACAAGACCCATAAACACACACACACACACACACACACACACACACACACACACACACACACACGTGCAGGTACTATTCAGTTGGAACCATGCAGTTGTGATGCAAGCGTTTCCCAAAACCAAAGTTTGAACTATTGAGGTGACTTAAATCAGGTTGGGTCGTGAAAATGTAGCAAAACGAAACGGCAGAAATTGAGCACTGCCATAAAATGTAACGCTGCGTAAAGCACAGAAATTCAAAGTGCAAGTCAGGGATGGAGTACAGGGTAGTGACAAGAGAGGGGGAGAAAGAGAGCATGCATTCTGCCCCAGCGCAAAACATGGCTAAACATTTTTAGACATTGTTGTAAATGTGCACAACAATTTCCTGCATTATAAGTGCTAGATTTGCAAATTGATACACAAAACCCACAATCCATCACTAAAATTCAAGCCTTGCGAGAGCTTGGAGGCAAAACTACGATTCATAAAATGCCTTTTCCATACACCTGTCTAGTACAACTGGAATATAAATACTAATGTCTGTGCAACTTTCAACATTAACAAATACATGTCCATAGTTGACAAAGCACAAAAAATGACATTCATCTGAAAACTTAGGAATAAACTAATTTTACACTATACTACACCCAAACTCAAACCCAGCAGAGCAAACCACATCTCTCTTTACAAGCACAAACCATTGCAGTTACACCGACTCAACACTTCACATGCAAATCCATTCTAGCCAATGAGGAAATATGTAACTTTTGTTTTCACAAATAAGCAACCAATCATGCTTAGCTATTTGAAACAGAGTTTGCACCATTTGCAGGAAAACTGTTTTGGAAGCTGCTGGGTTAATTATTTTATTAGTACTTAGGTTTTTGGCACTTAGGCTAATATTTAAACAAAATGGACCAGTTATTTTAGGTTTATTGTAATGAGGCTGTTCTCTGGTTTGTGGTTCCTCTGGCAAAAACAGACACATTCTTACAGACCTCATCTGGAAAAAACTGATTTCAACAAAGAGGATTTGTTGTGGGGGATGTGTCACTTCACGAATTGCGTGTGCAAATGGGTTACAAGGTAAATTTTTTTAGACCTTAATTATAAAGCGTAACTGCTCAAATTGTTACAAAAGTGTTAGTAGTAGAGCACCATTGAAGTGTAGGTTATCTTAAAATGTTTAATCTTATCTTAAAAAGATTTAGGTTTTTAATCTCCATCTTAATCTTTAAATATTTATTGGTCAACAAAAATGTAATCCTGAAAAAAACACACTGCCCAATAAACACATGCCAACACCAACTGAACTGAAGCATGGAGAGCCCAGGCAGAACACAGCGGTCTAGGGACACTGAATCCATTGCAGGAAACAAAACAGCTCTCTACAGAGCACTGAAAAGCAGGACATTAGTTTACAAACCGATGTATGAAGCCAGATCGGCCGCCCCTGCACACATGGCAGCAGAAATGCAAGCATCATCCTAAATCATAGGCTTAGACGTCCATTTCACCATCCATTTCCACTCATTGAGGAGTTTTCAGTGTGCCACAGAAACAATAGCTCGTTCTCATATCAGGGATGCAGAGTAATTTCAGTGGGTGAAGGGTCCAAGGACATGGACAGCGAGGCTGTAAACCAGGTACATGCAACTGCTGCTAATCATTAGCCCAACAGCTGATTTGAGTCCAGGAGGGAGGTAAAGCAGCCTTATTTTTATAAGGCACCGTACACGTGTTTTTCATGGACATTCAAACTGTCCACCTGGTTGAAAAAGCATTAGACTTGCTATCTCAGGTTAGACACTTGCTGCAGAGGATGAGGATTAAACAAAACATTTTAAACTAGCCAAATGTGTCACACCGCAGAAGTACAACAAAAGAAGGATTACGGCGACTTTTCACAGAAAAAGACACCCATGAAACAAAAACGAGAGACATCTGTCAAGATTCACTGCAGTTGTTCTCATGAACCAGATATTTGAAATACATACATAAAAAATCCAGCTAACTTGGAAAAGCAACATTCCTCAACTAGACCTACTCTACATTACCATTTTTAACCAAATAAACTGCAAATAAACAAGTTTTGCTTTAGCTTAGACAACATGAAAACTGAAGACCTTTCCTTCACGCAACACCTGGCTGTTTCTATCTTGTCCCTCAAGTAAAGAGCAGTCTTCCGGTGCACTGCTGGAGCTAAATGTTGCTCAGCAGAAGATAAACAGGAAATTCAGGCCTGTACATTTTCGCATGTGACGCTGAAGGGTGAAAGGGGAAGAGAAAGGAGGGCAGAAGAAAGGAACGATGCAAGGCCACACCTCCTCTCCCACATGGTTATTTTTGCCCTTCAAACTACTCTGCTGGCTGAGGGTATGCTGAGATGCCTGACATTAGCAAAGGAGAGGTTTTTGAGCTCCATTCCAAACATGTTGTGACATCATTCTGATATCTCTCTAGCATCATTTAAGAGACATGCATACTGAAGATACATTCACGATAATGGATAATGGGCCTTGTGTGGCTTTCTGTGTCAGTGACCGGAAGGTCGGCGAATCGAGTCCACCCTCGGTATGGCTGTGGACCCTTGAACAAGACCCTTAACCCCCAGCTCCCCAGATGCCGCTATGGATGGCTGCCCTTCGCGGCCAGCTAGCTCTCATCTACAGAGAGCAAGAGGGGAGTGTAAAAAGAATTTACACATGGGGATCAATAACAAGTATCTATTATTATTATTAACTCTGTCACCAAATTACCTGAAGATATAGGTGAATGAATAGCAAGAGCAAACCACTGATCTTTAGTGTGTGCCACATTTAAAAAGTCATTTTCAGGTTACCAAACTTTTTCTCTCTCATCTGCGGCTTTCACAAAACTCCCCAAAAATTGCCATTTCATTTCTAATGCTGACCCCGCGATATATCAAATCTGCAATGCAGAAGGGTCGACTGTAATCTGAAAGATTCAGAAAACCCCTCACAATACCCCCAAAACTGCATTATAAATCACACTTGTTCAGAATAAAAACAGCATCTTGTGGTTTTTTTTTTTTTTGGGGGAGGGGTGGGGGGGGGTACATCCACTAGCCTTTTGTCCAAATTAAAAACTGCCTGAGAGACCTTTTCCAACACACAGAACAAGGACAGCTCTCATGACAGTAAGCCAGGAAAAACCATAAGTCAGGATGCCTTTTAAGCCAATTCTAAATCACTCAGGACTGCAGCCATTCACTTAGCACCTATAGTAAGCCCAGCACCTGGACAAGTTCTCCTGACCCAATCCCTCAAAGGGACGGCCGCCGGCATGCATCTGTACTGCCGGCGTCCTGCCACACTCGTGTCACAATGTGTTAGTAAGCCTATTATTTTCGGTGCTGCGCTACCATGTGACACAGCATCTCGCTGAGCCTGGATTATCCTGCAACATGGCCGCCCTTTACTTTGCCAGTTCTCACACAGACACGGATGCTTTTAGCTTCCCCTATGAAGGCTATAGCAACTGCCTGCCCATTATACCCCTTCATGAGACACGATCAATAAAATGTGTACATAACTGTGACCACAAAATATACCTGTCAGTTGGTCACAGACGAGTGCACGCACGCACACACGCACACACATGCACGCACACACACGCAGGGTCTGTTCCAGGACTTTAATGGCCTCGTACTATTTACCCTCCTTTCAGACATACACATAAGAGCAGGCACTTACGGCTTACGGTCAAAGGTTTCGGTGCCACTTTACAATAAGGCTACCATTATAAAGGGATTATGAATGGTTTATAAGCAGGTTATTAATTAGGTTGTAACACTTCGTAAATCATTACTAGACAATTACAAACAAGTTATACCAAAGTTTTCTTATTAATGAGTTACTACCATTTATAAGTGGCAAAGGGTAGCCTTACTGTAAAGTGGTACCAAAATTTCATGCTGGAAACAGCATGGGGCAGCATGGGAAGCAGCAAAGGCCTGTAGGCCATCCCTTGGGATTCAAAGATGATTAAGACCCTGGTGAAACACTGGCCAAATACTGCCAATACGCATCCTTCAGACAATTTGTCAGTCTAAACACTACAGACCTAAAGACAGCTGTTTGCACATTCCTTGTTAGATCAAAACAAAATACTCCAGCTACAAGTTGGAAATGGACACGTCCTCAAAATAAAACCTTGTTAAAACACATGGGTGCAATGGCTGTTATTTTAACACCTTCTGCTTCAGATGGAAAAGAAAACCTGTCTTGCTAACTTAAACGAGCCATTAACTTACCTATGTCATCAATAATTAATACAGGTCAGCCAGAAGCCTATTGATCTTTAGTGTGTTCTAGATGAGGTCTTGTGGCCTCATCCACAGGTGGCCAACCAAGCAAGCAAAGCTCCACGGGCACCACCAGGCAAACCAAGTGCTGGTGCAGTTCGTGCACAGAACTGCATGGGAGTCCCACATGATGTACACGGTACACAGTGCCTCCAGTCATGAATAAACACCGCAGTGAGCAGACTAAATAAGAACGTACATTTTTCCACAGGATTAGGACTATGAATTTCCACGGATTTGGAAAATTAAACATTCCTGGAACTGGTCTGGCAAAGTAAGAATTGAAACCAATGGCAAACAGGAGCAGATTTTTAGTCCCTCCAGATCTGTTTAAAAGGCATAACTGGCCCTTCCAGGCTGCTTTTTCCCTCCATCACAACAGCAACATGAACTCAAGTGCAACACCAAAGACAGAGTTCATTGCTGTGGTGGCTAGAAGCAGCATCTCTTGCAGACCCTGGCTTCAGTTCCAGCCAGCCTATAAATAAGTTTTACGCTCAGAAAAGTCAATTTCTACTTCAATTACAAAGTGACTGTTTTAGTTATAACAGTCCCGTAAGTGTATTTACTGTATTTACCTGAGACAATCAATACAAAACCAGCTTAATTCAATTTTTAAAATTCCTAATATGTAGCATGTATATACATGTTGAGCAAAAGCGTCATCAGCACTATACATTATTCATTAAGTCAATCTTCAGCATCACAAAGCCAATTAACTGTCTGCACAGAGCCTGAATTCAGGTCTCTGACTTCCATAGTCACGACGTGACAGCCCCGCCCCACCGGTCATGTGACTCACATGGAGATATGGCACTGGTTGATGTCAGCCTTGGTCAGCTCATCCTCCTCCACGTCGGTCTCGCCTCCTGAACTGCTCTCAGTCACGTCTGAGTCGAAGGCGCTCTCGGCAGAGCGCAGGTTAGCCACGCCACTCAGGGAGAGGCGATCCAGCTCCAGGGGCACTGTGCCCTCCCGCAGAAAGCGACCCAGGCCGTCGCCCGTGCCCGCCTCGGCAGCCGCCCGCCACAGCGCCGCCTCCGTCTTGCGCGTGAGGATGGCTGGGCTACGTCGGCGCAGAGCATCCAGGCTGGGCATCTTGCCAAGAGCCGTGTGCAGGAGGCCACTCAGCTGCTGCTGAATGTGTCGCTCCACCTGCTTTGCCTGCACCACCTGCAGCCGCTTCCGCAGGCGACGCAGCCGGCCCTCGATCTCGCCCTGGCGACTCTGGCTCTGCAGGGTACGTTCTCGGATGTCCAGCTGCGCCTGCGGCTCCGCGGGCGAGGAGCATGCCGCCCCCTCACCCTCCCTCACAGGTGCCGCCAAGGGGCTGCCGACTACTTCTGGCTTAACATCAAGGCACTCGTGTACTGCGGAGACCACAGCGGAGGCAGCGGGGCCGGCCGGCTGCTCTGAGCTACTGGCCACGTTACACGAAAGGCCAGCTGGCTGCGGCCGCTGCTCCGTACCCCCTTTGTGGAGAGTCCGGCTAGCAAGGTCTTCCTGGGCAGAGAGTGGCTCGGCCTCCCGTGGAGGGGAGTCCCTCCCGGCCTCCGGCTGGCCTCCATTGAGCGAGGGTGCGGACTCTCTGTCAATGCTGGTCCGCGCCTGCTTCCTGGCCAGGCCATTGACAGGGGTTTGTGAGGGGGGAGGAGCCGTGGGCTGGCCACTGCTGCTCATGAGGCTCTTGAGCTGCTCTCCACAGAGCTCCAGAGTCTGGTGCTTCCGGGGCAGGAAGTCCCCACTGAAATAGGAGCCAGGCAAGATACCTTGTGTTTTCAGGACAGACTGCTTTATGAGGACACCTTGTAGCTTAAGGGACTCCTTAGTGGAGGGGACAGAAGTCACATCAGAGCACAGGTAAGAGGCCACCAGAGGCTGCAGCTTCGCCAAGGGGGTCGGGGGGCCCTCGACGGGCTGCTGCTCTTCCTTCTTGTTGTTGCTGCTGCCCCGGAAGTCCAGGGAGCACTCTTCGCTGGGGGGGGCGGCGGCCTTGCGTTTGACGTTGCCCGAGATCAGAATGTTGCTGGCGTTGCTGTTGTTTTCCACGCTTCCCGGAGAGAGGGTGGAGGATGGAGGAGCCAGTTTGAAGCGGATGTGGTGAGCTTCGGCTGGCGCGTCGGTAAGAGCGGGCGCCATCGCAGCCATGCAGCGCAGAGAGATGGGTGCGGCGAGCTCTCTCAGTGCCGAGGCTCGCCCAACACCACCCACCTACTGCCTCGTTGGGGGACAGCCTGTCGGGAGAGGGAGAAACCATCAGGCAGGATCAACGACTGACAGGTGCACCACAGTACAGAGTGCTGCGACTTCTAATGGAGGTTCAAAGTCTGAGACACAAAGGCTGATAATGAGACTAATTGGCTGATATTGGGAATGGGGCTCTATGTACCAAGTATGATTTTCACTGTAGATTGATAAATTGTGCTCTTGTAAAGGCTGTCATTAAGGTGACAAGAATAATACAAAAAAATAACTATACAATCAAATCAAAAATAACATACGATAAAATTCAGTTGACATTCCACTCAGCCATAAGCTCACAGCAACACAGGCAATAAACAAATATATTTGAACTTTGCAAAACTAATTTATTCCAGAGGAAGACACATTAATGACAAATGACTGCTGTTGCAATTTACTGCAGGGAAGACAACCCAACAATACAATACAGGATGTAATGTGACAATGTGAGGACCTGAGTGCTAAGGGCTCATTAGTCACAATGCCTGGGGCAGTTTGGGGAGGGGCATTTGGCTTGGTGTAGCTTTTATTCAAACCACTCTGAGTAAACTTTCACATCGTAGCACCACTCTCACAAAGACAAAAGTATTTAAGCGTGCCACGCTACCATATTTGACTGCAGGTACTGGACTTGGTAAATGTGCTGTAGCTGTAAGGATTCTCCTGCCAGGCAAGGTGACATTCATTTACAATTAAGGAGAAAAATAAAACACTGTAACCCTGTCAAAGACAACACAACATCTGAAGTAAACCTGAAGGCATGTGGCTGCAATGAAAAGTTTAAACTTTTTTTTACATCACTGGTCTTTTAAGAGTGGCTTACACAAAACCTATCCAAATTCTAAGCTGTGAAAAATGCCAGGCGTAATGGAAAAAACTTGATGGGTAAGTTAAAATCCTGAGAGAGGCATTCCATACCTGATCAATGTGCAATCCATAACAACAAAACCACACAACCTCAAAGTCACCCCCATATTTCCTTTCCTGCTTGCCCATAAAAAGACCTCCCTTGCCTAACCTGGGTCACATCCACTCATGCTCTCCCTCATCAGCATTCAGACACAAATCTCTACAGGGGAGATGCAGCTTTTGAATCCACCCAAGAAACCCCAAGCTGCGTTAATATTACATATGTAAACAGCCAGCCAAACATTAACAGTGCTTAACTGTAGGATGATGGTATCAGTTTAGATGTACTGTTCATTTGTATTTTTAACAATACAAATTGATGTAGAATTGTTTAAAATACAAAACAACTCACAGTAAACGGGTACTAGCCAGAAGCTGCAAAATGTTGATTTACATCAGAGGTGGGGAACCTGTTCCATGGAGGGCCAGTGTGGTTGCAGGTTTCTGGGATAGCCAATAATAAAACAGTGATTCTCAACTCCAATCCTGGAGATCCACTGTTATTGGCTGATTGAGATGTCACCCCAAAAACCCACACCTACACCAGCCATGGAACAGGTTCCCCACCCCTGATTTACATGATAGCTAGCTAACAGACTATTGTATTTCTAAATTCAATGCCAAATGAACACTGTCGTCCCTTAAAAACACTTCTGCTTATGATAGCGACCTATATCTCTGCCCCCTGGACATAAAACTAATTATAGGCCCAGTTTCCTTTGGCTGCATGCCACATTCTTTGGTATTGTATTCCACGTACACATCACATCCTCAACACGCTGTCTACTACCAATGGGTGATTTGCTTATCTGCTCCCACTACTACACCTGAAATATTTAAAAACCATAATAAAATAAATCAAAGTGCAATCATATTGGGAATGCATCATAATTAAAGAGTATCATAATCAAACTACATTTTAATGTGTTAAAGACATGTAGCGCTATTGTTTCTCCAAGAAAATTTTAGACTTTGACCAACAGCTTTTCCACTATGGCTGGGTAGCAAACTTTGATTCTTTCATGGCGCCGAAAGAATTGCTTAGATACCATCTAGCACAGTAAAATGCCTTGTCATTCAATACCAAATTTCGATACCTAAGTAAGTCTCATTAATGTCAATGTGTCAATAAGCATGTTGCATGTTTGTACCAAGATCTAATAGGACTGGGCAATATAACAATATCAGTAATTGATGATATCTGACAAGTAACCTGGTTTTGGGATCTGACAGTGACTAACCAGTGATTATCACCTTTGTCAATGAAGCAGGTTCAGACTACACACAAAAAAATTTGTGATTTGGCTTTTAGTTCAGCCATCTAGCCAGTTGACAGTTGAAAGAAAAGAAAACACACACACACAGCTAATATATTTAAACTCCATGTACGGTTATAATGGTGGTTCGATTGGTTAAAACCGCCACTTGAATATCCCCATAACCCCGAGACAGAATGTGTCAATGAATTATTTACGACGCCTAAAAAAATTATTTTCCTGCTTCGTGTCACATGTATCTATGCGCACCTGTGTGTGTGTGTGTGTGTGTGCGAGAAAGGGAGTGGAGTGTTAGACTACTCGACAGCATTCCCCATCACGGTATTATTAAAATATGCTATTATTACTTTTTTAGATAGATATCACCCAGCTCTAAGATCTAATAATCAGAATCAGAAAAACTTTATTTATCCCGGAGGAAATTGCTCATGTTACTACAGACGGTCACACATAGACACAGGACAAGAACATAAAAGAAAAGAATATCAGATATAAGAATAAGAACTAAAAATAAAGTTATAAGAGACTCTGCGCTATGTACACCATGATAAATACAGAAGCAGAAATACAATATATATAAATAGAATAAATACTGTTAAGTGTGAACATTGCACAGTAATTTACCTGTGTAAATTACCACTTAACAGTATTTATTCTATTTATATATATTGTATTTCTGCTTCTGTATTTATCATGGTGTAATCACTAATAGTCACTAATAAATCACTAATAGTACTAGTGATTGGTAAAGTCACACAAACACGCTGTAAAGGCATGCCCAGAGATGTGGCTCATGCGTGTGCATGTGTTAGGATCTGCACTCAGACAGGTCCGAGTGCGCACAAAGCTGAGAACGCTCCGATATTAAGTTGCGCATTTTGACCAAAAATCTTCCATGGAATTTGCTCAGTATAATGGATGTTTCGCCACAACCAGCAGGCATACCGCAATGTTAGAAATAGGGATGGGTCAATCCACATTTTTTTAGTTCCGATTCGATATCGGAGTATAACAAAGTAAAAAGAGCATGTGTCAGAATCCGTACTGGTATCGGCAGTTGTGTATTGGAATCGGATCAGAACTGAAAAAATGTGGATCGGCCCATCCCTAATATATATATGTCTACAAAAAAGCTTTGTTAATTAGGCTACTAGAAACAAATATCATGCTATTCCACCTCATATGTCAGTCTAGTTTTAAGCATTTTTGAGGCATTTGCAGTTCAATTTTAATGTCTTCCCAGCGAGGATACGCAAGTGCTAATGCTTAAAATGCCCCACAATTTTTCTCCCACTAGCAACAGCGTTACTTACACTTAGTTGCGACAACAGCCTCTCATGTATCACAAGCTACGGTGAGTGCGCAAAACAGCCCAAGCTAGCGACTCCCAAATCATCCATTATTTTTTTCATCATTTTTACTAGTGTCGTCTTGTACAATTGCATGCGCTTTTAGTGGGATTTTCCACTAAACACTGCTTCCACTTTGCAGGACTTGTAATTTTATTTTTACAAAGACTGCAAATCGCTGTGCTACTAGTAGTTGTTAAAATCATAAAATACTTCGATTGTTTCACTGCGTATATGGCTGAAATGACAAATTAACCTACTTGACAAATTCAGAAAGTTGGTAGCCCAGTGGACTACCATATCAAACACACCCAGCCACCCTCCATATGCCCAATGGCGCGTCACCATTATGCCACACTAAATCGGAGAACTTCCTTGACTGCTGCCTGGGCAAGGGTGGAAGACAAACACCAATCTTGCTAATAGAGGTGACTGTTGATCAGTGATAAAAAGTTAAAGAGAGCAGGAGTCCATCGTTCCAAATAGCTCTAAATTGCCACTAAAAAATTGCATTGTATTGGTAAAACAAAGTTATAAGACAACTACAGGTACATTTGCCTAGCATAGATGCATTGTTCCAAAACCAGCTTTTCATCAGCCAACCAAGAAAAGCCTGTTGTTACAGATTGGTGGAAGCTTTTAGACTTGATTCATTGCATATTTCAACAGGAAAATCTAAAGGAAACAGGGATCTTAGGAGACCTTGGTACCCATTGTGTCAAATATTGGCAACTGTTCAGCAGCGGAGAGAAACATACAGCATGGAGACACCAAGTTCACGAGTATCAAAGAGCACATAAGTAGATAGCAAGACGACTAATTAAATTATTTTTTAACACACACACACACACACACACACACACACACACACACACACACACACACAAAGGTCAACATAGCTTTCAATATTTAGCATCTACTTTTAAAAGGAGCAGCAGCACTCCGCCCAGAATTCTGAAATACCACTACTGATTCAGTTCTGACATACAACCATGTCATAAAGCAGAATAACTCAGAGCCGCTATCTGTAAACATTTCAGAAGTTCAGATCTTAAAAAGGGATCAGTGTGTAACCAGGTTTTATGAATCTATATGGTCATATTGGGGCAGAGTGTAGTTTAGCAGATTAGATGCCTGGCCGGTGTCTGGAGCGGAGCTGGAGCCATTCCGGAATGCATTCATCAAAGTTGGGATTTGGGGGGAAAAAAACTATGGGGAACAGAACTAGAATTGAATTCGAATTTCAAGGAGATTTTAAATTCCAACCCCAGTTCCATTTCCTGATCTGGAGGGTTGTTGGTTTGAATCCAGCAACAAGTTGAGTAATCGTATTATCAGTGGGCCCTTGAGCAATTAACTGCTCCAGGGGTACTGGAAACTGGTTAATCCTCTGACCCCAAAACTTCCACTTACTTAAATATTCATGTGTGTCTGTCTTTCTTATGGAGAACAAGCTGGAATATGCAAAACAACCCAATCTCCCTGCAGGGATGAATATGTCCATTATATTCTTACAATTAAATGTTAATGACAGCAACCGCCAATAAGCAGGGTTTCTACTATTAACAAAACCTGCTGAAACTAGTCATGACTAAACTAACGTTATAAAAGGACTGACGTCAACAGTGGCCCCTGACTTCCTGACTATCCTCTGAGTTCATTCTCATTCTCTGCTGTTGCTTACACCAGATGTCTGTGGTGAGGTCTATGTAAATATGACTACATGGATTTTGGTTACAACATGCAAAGTGGTAAAAGTAACAAGGCCCAGTCTCCCCAACCCATTTTATTAATGCACATTTTCATTGAGGTGCAGGAAAATACAATTGCAGAGGAAAAAAAAGAATCTCTTGAAATAAACAAGCTACAGAGAACTACGTATGGCGACAGGGATAATGATTCATAGGCGGCTACATTAACCACACCAAAGCTTTCATTTAAAGGGATACATATTGTTTGACCAAAATACAGACTTTCAGCTGTCAGATTTCAAAGCAGCGGCACTATTTTATATAAAATATACTATTCACAAACTAAATAAAATTTAGAAATACTACCCTTATGTTTAAACTGTGCTTTAGCCAAAATGACAAGCACCTCCTTCAATCTGGTCGAGAATAGCACTGTTTAACAACCTGATATATGCCAATAAAGTCAGAGGAATGTGCTCCCAAAAAATTAAATCTGAAGAAAAGCAGGGTGACATAAAGCATTAAATGGTACTGCCTCTACGTCCCACCCCCCACCCACAAATAAAAGGTCAAAGACAAAGGAGGTGGTCTGTCAGATACATCCCCTGCTTAGTCACACAGAACTGTTCGCCTAAAAAGGACACACACCGGATATCTTTAAAATTTTGTTACATTTTGTTACATCTTGGCCAACCCAATTACACAAAAAGGTACAAGGCATTTAGATTAAGGGGGACAAATGCATTTATGCACCAGAATACACCAGGGGTGGGGGGGAGAGAACGAAAATGATTAAATTTCAGGTCGCTAATACTTCTGCCACATGGCAAACAAGCTGCACAGAGCAACAGTCAACAAGTGCCAGGCTTTCCAAAACCAGCACAAGGTACTCGTATCAAGAAAAAAAACTTAACAGGACAGATATTTCCTCCTACTGTCATTCAGAAGAATGTATGTCTTTTTAAAACCAGGCAAAAACTGGCAGCTTTTCCCAGTCCTGACAAGGGAAATACACATGTGCCGGCCCTGAAAGCCCAAGCACTTCCCGTACATCCTGACACACAAGCATGCTCACTGCTGCGTCAAGTTTCGGCTGCCGGAAGACCTGATGCAGTCACCGACTTATTTCAGGAATAGGAATTGAACAGGGCTGGTTTTGAAAAGTGCTCATTTTTCTCCCATGTGGCCAAAGAGGCATGGCAAATGCCTTCAAGATGCCATGCATACCAAGTGGTTCAAACTAGTACACATTACATGTGTCACATCCTTGCAGGGGTGATGAGACCAGCACTCTCAAGACCTTCCTATAGCATCATACCATTGGATTGGCCCATTCCAGGTAATCACACATTTCAACAAAAACAATAATTTTAAAAAGACTTTCAGAAGTCAACCGGGTGAATTTGGTATCTGGCCACCTGCTTAGCACTGACTTTCTGATGTCACCTGAACTAGCCAACAGTACCCCCCCCCCCCCCCCCCCACATAAAAGATGTATGGCATAGGCTTCGGTAAGTTGATTACCACATCTGATTTGACCTGTAAGGGTTATTTGTTTAGTCACAAATACACAGAAAATATTCACACCTGCATTAGGAATAAGAATGCCTAAACTCTCTTGAATGCACATAGCTGTTAGCACCTACAGTTATAGTTTATTCACCCTTCTTCCATTTTTAATGAACCACTGCTCTTGCTGCCTCATGTCAAGTAAATAATGAATCTCACCTCCATTAGCGTGAATTTTGACACACTTCTTCCACTGATAAGAAGCTAGATTTTCCCACTGGTTTCCTATATGAGATACACGTTCATCCCTGTCTAACCAATGATCCTCTTTCTTACCGTTTATATAGTGTATCAAGTTTAACAGCCACCCCCACCCTGGTAAATTATGGCAGTCTGACGACATCTTCAGTCAATCATGTACACCACGTGCTTTTGTTTTAAGTTTTGAAATTAACAACAACCTTTATTAACCTTTGAGAGCTAGGGGACTGCAGAATATTTTTCCCTTTATGGTCTTAGAATACTGCCATAAATTATCTGACAAAGTGTACATCTGAAAATACATTTAAAATTACAGCAGGTCAGGGAGAAGCATCACTCAGCATATATAATAATCTGTTTAACAGGAGTTCAGAAGTGTTCCCTCACAATATGGGATACTGCATGGCTCACCATAAAATGTCCACATTGTGGGCAACAGAAGGTAAAAACAGGTACAGGAAACAGGTGGTGGGGGGGGGGGGGGGGGGCTCAGGCGTTATGTAAAAGGAACTGTACAGCATACCCATGTGCTTTGACTGGCTCCCATAAACCCAGCAGTTTATACAACAAGACATCGAACGAAAGCATTTACCTGCATATTAGTGCATGTCAGAGGGCAAATTCAGTTGAATGCTTGGCACCTTTTGAGAATCCTTTGAACAGATGTTTTCAACAGCTCCAATACAGAATTACACCACACTTGATTTCAATTTGATATTACCCCCTTTTAAGTCCAACTTGCACTACATGGTATGAGATGACAGGAAACTGTTCTTTCAAAAAGGCACCAAACAAATGAAGCACAACCAAAACCTAAGCTTTAAGCAAACTGAAGCCAACCCAATATAAGCCAAGACAGGCCAGCTGCAATGTAAACTTTAGCCTAATCGCATTGGTAAGAGTAACAAAACAAGTTTGTTATGGAGGAAACCATGGACGTACACATCTGTATCCGGCCAACATCTTCAGTCTCCATCATGTTACTGGGAAACCAGAAACATGATAGTCTTGATCTAGTCCATGACTTGAGTCTACACCTGACCACAGCAGAAAATACCATTTTTTTAATCACCGTGTGACTCTTCCTTCTCCAAGGTATTACACCATGGACAAAACCATGTACTGTACTGTACCCCCCGATCAAGACCCCCCCCAAATAGACAAAAATAGCAGTTTGGGGGGGGGGGGTATTAACATTTTTCTTGTTTTTTTTTTTTTTGTTAAGAAAGATAACCTCACCTTGTAGGAAAATTTTATGTAAAACGATTTTAGACACCCCTAGTGTGGATCGTACCATTTGAACCACCTTGACGCTAGAAGCAGCTTAGCCAGTCGGTTACGTCATTCATTCTCATTGAGCGACTTGTTCGTTGTGATTTCAAGATTCTTTATTCGTCACATACATAGTTATAACAAGTACAACATGTAGTGAAATGAACCCTGACCGATCCTATTTTTCAGTTTTATATTTCAAGACTCGGTGAATAGATTTTTTCTTTTTCATAACTTAGCCTAGCCTTTTTAGTTTTGGTGATATTGGCAATAGTGAAAAGTGTTTTGTTGGGTTCAAATATGTTTGATATAGGCCATCCAATTAAGGTAAATGTCTTGTTTTTAATCTGATTAGGAATATTTTATTTTATTTTTTGTTTTACTTTTCAGTTTTCTCCCTGAGGGATTGCCACCTTATGTGGTCAGGGGGGTTGCGTGCCTCAGTTACCCTAAGAGCTACACCAGCAGAAGCTTAGCCTTCAGGTGGGACACCCAAGTTGGACAGGTCTTAGGGCAGAGGCCTGACAAAGTGCAATCCAATTACATGACAAAAACAGTTATCCAGAGCACCACCCCACCCCTTTCCCACCTTTGTCGCCACCATGTGCCCCCTTCACATTTCTGTCTGCCCCCTCATATATGCATGTCTAGAACCGGCCGCGATGTATGTACATATTTATAGCATGCCGATCGCTTCAAACAAATCGCGGCAATTCCAAAAACCCGTGCATGTACATTCTCAGTTAACGCACATAAATACATTTCAAGCACATGCTAATATATTGCTGCCATATTGGTTTTCGGTTATCTCGATCATCGGTTATCTCGACGCTTTTTGGCAACCCCCTAGGCCGGCGACATAACCGGGTTCGACTGTATATGAATAATCAGCCTGTTCTAGTTTAAATGGAAATATATTATTGTTAAAAAGCTGAGTCAGAGTTTTATTTATTTGATAGTTTATTTCACATTTCTTGTTTGTAAAGGCTAAATACAAATAAAAAGTGAACTTTTTTTTGTACTGTTTTTATTTAAAAAAAAAAATTATATAATTTTAATAGGAGGAGCCTGGAGGTATTATAGACTTTGCAAATTCAGTTTGCAGACATCCATTGTGCGTGTCCTCGGCAGTTTTTTCCTGAGGCTTTTTAATATTGTCCATATCGATATCGGAATTATATCGTATCGACCAAAATTAAGAAATATATCGTGATATAAATTTTTGCCATATCGTCCAGTCCTAGTCAAGTATAAACCCAAATGATACAGGCATGTCCAGTCAAGTGTGCTTTAAGCATTAAACTATGGGGGACAATGCACACCATCTAACTTTCATATATGTGTTTTTAAATGTATTTATTAATAATTTCACTCACCGTCCATTTCACTCACCGTCCATCAGTAACTGTAAACAAGAGAGCTGAGCTATTGAAGGTGAAGTACACAAACACTGAAATGTTAATTAAATCTCACCCATAAAGAAACCTGGAAAACCAAAGGGTGTTGCTTGCTTTTGATGAAAGATATTGCAGTCAGAAAACTGAATATAAAGCTAACTTTACCATGGTGTCATAGTTAAGGTTTAAACCTGAGCCCACTTCTGGGTACATCTCCCTGGTATTCTCCTTGATGATGTATGTGGGGATATGCGGATCTAGTGCAATCTGACAAACCAAAAAAGATGGCTGAGAAGATGATGAGATGGCAGACCATGCCATTGTAAACACTTTTAGAAACTTGTAAAAACTTTTAGCATGTTAATGAATCCCGGCTTTTCCACAGTATGTATGGGCACCATGTCTTTTGCAATATACATCTCGACAGCGTTTGTTGTCGCCTTCCACCGTGCCCCATTCTTATCATATGGCACACAGTTCGAAAACGTGTTAGGGACAAGTTGCTTGCTTAACTTTGGATGTTGTGCTCGTGCTGCAGGTATTTTCATTTCGCTGGGAGCTGCACTTCTCCCACTCCGCTGTGTGCCTCTGCTTTAGGTGCTGGAATAAATTTGTTGTGCTTCTTCCTTTGGTTGCAACAGTTTTTAAACGGACTTTGCAACAGGGCCTGTTTGGTCTGTGTCCGACGGCGCAAAACTGAACCATTGTCATGTTGTTTGTGAATCCGCTACAGTGTTTAGGTGCGCCGCGTTAATTTACCCGTGAAGAACGGTGCGTCGCATTAGTTACGCTTTTGGCGCTCGCATGTAAAATAAGTAATAAAATCAATTTTCATAAAAACACATTGTTCGATAAAATCGATTTATCGCCGACCTTTATGAGGTCCAGTTAGAGAAAATTTCTTGAATAGCCTATTAGTTGTATCAACATTGCATGTAATTTTACATGTATTAAATAAGATACAATAAATATATGAATAAAAAGAAATTGACCAACATGAAGGGCCTATACAGAGTTTATAGAGCCCCTCATGGTAAAGCAAATATGTCTGACACAGCAGTGCATTCAGACCATTATTCTGCTTGCGAAAGCTGCCGGACAGGAAACATTTAAAAAAAAAAAAAAAAAAAAAAAAAACCTTGCATGTAATCAGTACCCGACTGTCAAATCAAATTAATGCTTGAGATTAATGCTTAAAACAGATGCTTGAGATTTGGCAGCCATGAAATGTTCATTTTTTGTTTTACCTGAGTTTATTTATATAACAGATAACATTACTTTATACATATATTTAAAAACAAACTTCAACGAACATGAAATCAACAATAAACTACGTCTATTTATAGTTATATAATACATACTGTATTTGAAAACTTCAGCTGTATGACTTCAGGACAGACCAATCACTCTGTTAGGAACATTATGGCTTTTTGGTTGCGGATGTTAGCTTTGCTGCTGCTATTAACACTAATGGCACATTAGCGCAGACAAAGGGCTGCATAAGTCAAACTACATCTTGCTTGGCGGTTAAAGGTGTTTGACGTTCATTGGCGTGGGAAACAGCGGTTCTACTGCTAAACCACTACCGAAAAGACTACAAACGCTGCGCCGGTTAAAATAGAAGCGTCCCACCAGGTTTTAAATGGCTTAATGTTTTGGCTATCAGTCCGGGTCCGTATGGGACAGCTTCGGGGTCCGGACCAGGACCACCTGTTAGTGACCTCTGTCGTAAACAATATTTTGTGACACCACGAAGCAAATGATAGAGCATAATATGAAGCGACCAACGTTTTTATTTTGTCATCCGATACATATCCTCATATCGCACAGCCCTACCCCATCCTATAACATACTAGAGCCATATTTCGAATTCAGTACAAAATACCCGCCTCATGTTGTGATGTCATCCAGTGACGGTACCAGTTTTTAGGCAAGTGGAAAACCAACACCTTGAAATACCATTTTGGTACCGGGTGCAGTGGAAAACTGCCCATAGACAATCCTCTATAAACTGGGTTTATGAGGCCATCTAGAAAGGCGAACTGTGCAAATGTTGATTCTACAATCAGGGATATTTTTTTTTCTTCAAAGGGCTCAAGTTTTTTGCTCAAATCAGTACATCTTAAACAATACATAAAAAACAATGCCATTTAATGACCCGAACTGGTTTGGGGTATGACCAGAACTGGTTTGGGGTACTGATAATATTACTGTAAAACATTCAGCAGTTATGCTTGGCTGCACAATTTGTCACTTATTTTAAAATAGATGGACAAAAAACATAGCTGTGAAATTAAAATTTGTGCACTGACGATCATCTGTGATCTGTGATCATAAGATCACAATGAATAAGTACATTAAAATGTAAATTTAACAATGTATACAAAATTCATGCATTATCAGACCAGGTTTTTTTAAGAGCACCAACCAAACACAACCACAAATTCGTACTTCAGTTAAAGGTGAAATGCCTGGTGAATGATTACCCTACGACTGTTTTAATTAATCAAGTAAGAGCTGATATAGAGTGGAAGCCAGTGCACGATCTACCTGCTAATTCCATCCATCTCACAGTGCACATTTTTTTCCTAAACAAATGGGGGAAGAGCAGACTCCAGTACTAGAAACCCAATGAAACAACTGAAGGCCCACCACAGACATCAGCAGTAAAATAGTAGGTTCGATCTTCAACCCCTCCAGGAATTCAGAAGACAAAAAAACCTCAGACTGGCATTTCCAAAGCTGCTCACAGGTTACATCAGCATGCTGTGTAGAACTCACAGCCTATCTCACAACTATGCACGCTAAACAAATCAATGCATCCTCCAAAGTGAGAGACAGAAATTTCTGGTGGGGGAGCAGCATTTATGATTAGGCTGTGAGAGGAAGATGAATATGAAGATGGCATAAAAATTTGCGTGATTGTTTTTAACACTTAACTTGCATATATTTTAGTAATTCTTTCAAGTAATCAAGGCCTATAAAACACTTCAATCTGCAACTATATAACCAGAGCCTGAAATTCATTTTTCGAAATAGGGAGAGAATTCCCCACTTTATACACCTTGGGGGCGGGGGCTACATGGAAGCTTAACTATTTAACTATAGGGCTTACCTTTCCTGTTACGTCAGATTGCATTTTATCACTCTCCTCTAGTTTAACGGATTCTCTGAACTACAGTACTGTGCAAAAGTCTTAGGTCATCAAAAGAAATGTTTAAAGCTATTTATCCAAGTAGTAATGGTATATGCACTCAGAACAAAAAAAGACAACTTAACATTAGAACATATGAAAGAGTAACAACAAAAACAAACATGAATTTTCTTCATTCTCCAAAAATTTAGTTAGGCCTATATCTTCTTAGATAGCTAGAAGAACATCCAGCTCAAAAACCAATCAATTAACTCACTAATTTGTTATAAAAAGTCACTGAGGTATTTAGCCATACAAGGTGGGGTAGTGGTCAAGTCAAACACATAGGTGTATTGGATGGTTGCTGCAAATACTGGGGTAACTACAGCAGGGGTTTTGAAATGGCTAAGCTGACACTAACAAATATTATAGTGTCACACTAAAATGAAGGTCATTTGAGCGTCATTTTCATAGACTGCCTAAGCTTTTGCATAGTATGTCTATACATTGCTGCAGTTTGTGGTTTCTTTTTGATCATACGTTTGAGCTGCATCAGTGTCCCTGATGGGTGGCTCCCTCTTCTCTCTCATCTCCATTCTCTATTCTTTCCCTCCACTTAACAGCAGTCCATGTTTACATGCCTTGAAATTCATTTCACTGAAATCTGCGGCAACAGCAGAGGGAAGCTGTCACTACCTGATCCATACCACCTGCCTGATTTGTACCTCGCAGCTCTGCGTACACGCAGCATCACTGAGCATGCATACACCGCATTATATTTTCTGGCACTGCCCGATCCATTCATACTACCATTTTACAGCAAACCATAGTAATCTACATTTACAATGAATTGCATTGGTGGCTTTATTGTTTCGCGAGATCTGGCGCTAATAATTCCACCAAAAAAAAAACTGGGGAAAAATGCATACGCTTTGCTTGTAATTTTAGTGTTTTCTTCAGTCATGTATTTCTTGTTTTTAACACTAAAACCTAAATATCCCATACCTGAAATTTCGGGTTGTATTTCCATCAGTTGAAATTGCAGCCATCCAGCTACATGGTGTATTGGGTTTATTATAGCTTTGGTTCACTCTGAACTGAAATATAAAGCCTAGTGTATGTCGCGTTTGTTGGAGATATATCTGCAGCACTCCAGATCAGTGGGATCATGAAAATATTGGCATAATCCAGTTAGTTTACCACAGCATAATATCAGCTGCCGTTAAGGACATATATGGTCATCCCACTATGACTGGGGTACCTAACAAGACCCATAAACATGTGCAGGTGCTATGCAGAACTTTCATTAAACAGACAAAGAACAAAAAGAATGCATAATCGTAATATTTTACTTATCTCATTCTGATGCCGATTGCTCACAAGAAGTCCATAAATGAAATGTAATGTGTAAAATGTTAGAGAAATGTAAGTGTAAAATGTCATGCAAAGGAATATTAGTGGGATCAGGGATACATTTCCCAAAATATTGGTTTTAACTGCATTAGCAACATTGTTGGACTGTGACGCAAATGTTTCCCAAACCCGGACTATAGTAGATGTAACTACGTTGATAACTTACATCAGGTTGGGTTGTGAAAATATTGCGAAACTAAGTGGTACAAAAATCGAGCACCACCGTATAATATGCCATAAAATGCAATGCTGCGCATAAGCAGATGTGCAAGGTACAAACTGGGCTCTGGCATGGATTGAGGCTTGTAGCCTTATAGAGAGAGTGGAGAGTGAGTGAGTGCATGCACATTCCACACCAGTGCAAACATTACCTGAACATTATTAGACATTGCTGTAAATGCTTGCTGAAATTTCCCACATTATAAGTGCTAGATTTGTGAGAATCGGTTAAATTACGCACAATGACCGTAATCCAGCACTGAAATTCAAGACCTGTTAAGTTTTACAAAACTGGAAAAACTGAGCTAAACCATCCACAAACCAGAAAAACACACAAGTAATTTAAATTATCACACCCCTAAGGGAATTTATCTAGGTATCCAATTTTTAAGTTTAACTACCTGAGCACTAGAACATTTTTCTGTTTATTTGCAAGTGATACATACCAAGTCATCAGGTTACACCTAGAATCTCAAGCACATTAATTCAATTTCAACAACACACAACCTTAAACACACATCAACTGACCCACAAGCCAGGACCACACAAGTGCACATTCAAAAATGTAAAACCCTGTGCACCTGACAGAAACATAAACTGCAGCCCCTCAAGCACGGCCAGGCATGTCTAAAACAAGAAACTTTCGTCAGGGTATAACGTCTTTGTCATTCACTCCAGATTTCAGATGAGTATTGCAGGATAAAAAGCAGCGTTTTTAACATTTTTGAACCAACAGGCACTACATTGAGGCAGCAATGACTGCACTACAGCATAAGGCACTTCCAGGGCTGAGAAGAGGCACTTCCAGGGCTGAGAAGAGGCCCTGGTGTGGTTACGACGCTGTGTACATTAAATGCTTAGACCATCACTTGTGTTATTAATATGTTCATCTAAGGATTAGTGGAAAAGAAAATGGACAAACAGTGGATTTCTGTGGATCACACATTCACAGAATTTCACTGTAAATTCAGTTACATTTGCTGACTGATTTTAAGCGTGCTTGCTTAGAGAGCCCCATAGTTTGAAAACGATAAGTTAAATTTTCAGATCATGATCAGATAATTTTCATGAAGTAGATCTACACACATGGGAGAGCTGGGCTCAGCACGACAGCTAACTATGGTGAAATTGTTACCCAGATGCATAGTCTTTGTTATTTGACTTCTGCCCACCTGTGAAAAACTACAGTGATTTCAACAAGAGGCAGCCATACTCCCAAAGCAAGGAAACCATATACAACTTGTTTTATAACTTGTTGTAATATTCATAATTTGCCATAACTTGCATGAAGTGCCAAGGTGCCCTTCATTTTACCCAGACACAAACGCTATTATTAAAGGGCTTTTGAGCAGCTCACCCAGTAACATAGCTGAAGGACAACTTCAACCCTACAGCTCAGGGTTAATCTCAGGTCTGAGAGAATAAAACTTAGGCAGGGCATAATAATCCCCAAGTTAACTGCAACAAAGAGTGAATGGTTATCAACGCAAGCATCTTAACCAACTGCTGTATGGCTCCTGGAACTGCAGACCCATCTGTGCATTCTTAAAAGACCTGGATTCCTCTCTTAGTTTAACTCATTCGACCTTGCATCACCACACCATAAAAGAAAGAGAAAAAAAAAAATACACCGTAGGCCAAGTTCATACTACACGATTTTAGCACTATTTTCCATTTGCCAACAGTTTTTGGAGATTGCTGACAACAGACCCAGATTGGCGGCAAATCACTGGTCACTTATAAATTGGGTGTTCAATAACTATTTGTGAACTGTTGAAAGATGCGACCTGACAGTGTCGCCAATGCATCACAGACGCATGTCAGATATCGAGCAGACTAAAAATCTGCCCATCGGCAACTCTAAGTACTGTAGTGTGAAAAGTGTTGCGACTGGCAATTTAACTGGCAACAAGCTACAGACAATAAGTGCCCACATATATATCTAACCTACTATACACACAAAAACCCTATTATATATATGTGCCTATATATGGCAGGTCAATAAAGACCTGAGGTATGTAACAGTTTCCTGAAAGACCTATGTATACATGAAAAGGTTAATTATAACGAAGGCCTGAGACAAATCCAAAAACCAGCAAGTACATTACCCAATTATGGCATTTTACATCCTGAAAATGTACAATTTGGTTAATTCTTGGAATTTAATTTCACATCAAAACTTAAATTTAAACTAATACTAAGCAGAGGGCAGTCAATATATTACTCATGAAAAATGTGAAGGCGTTTCAGAAACATTTACAACAGCCACAAGTCAAGGATCCTGCTTGACCAAAAAAGCATCACCTGAACTGCAGATCTTGAATTAAATGGACAATGACAGACATGCAAAAAAAAATACCCTAACACTAGAAGTCTTTAACATGGCAGAAAAACTATTAAAAGATATAACACATCTCAAGCAGTAAGACGTGTTGTACTTTTACAAATCAAAAGCAACATAAACCACAAGTTAAAAATCTAATTAGATATATCTATTGTCATTACCAACACGACATTGACTACTTAGCCTGAACAGCAGCAGCTATGAATCACTGAAAAAAATCATTTATTGATATGTACTTTAAATTGCTTACTAAAGTCGCTCATTAAACTGCGTCAAGCCCAGTATGAAAACAATCCAGATGAGGATAGACAGCAGAATTCAAAATCACAAGATATATTTAGGCCTTCATTTACTTAAACCAGTTTTTTTTTAAAAACAAAATCCTAATTCAGGCAGGGTCATTTCACTGCTGTTATGTGTAAAAGTGACCCAAAACCAACCTGCTAACTGGGACAAAATTGAAGCAGTGAATGTCATGCTTGTGTGTCTGTTCAATCTCAAAAAATGCATCACAAAACAAGCCACTGGGAAAGCGTGCCTGGTTTAACTTCAAATGTAAGTTCCAAGAGTGTTAATATGCACAACAAATCAAAAGTCATAATGAAAGTGTTAGAATCACATATCAATAGAGTATGTATGGTTGGGTTGTGGTGGGAGGACTTGCAAAAATACACACTGATATCATATCATTCCTTTTCAAAAGGAAAAACTTCCCGACAGAAAAAGTGAGAAAGCTGTATGTTTTAAAAATACATATTTAGGTTAGAATGTTTGACATGGATAATCTAAATAAATTTTTGTTCCATTTCAACTTGAATACAATGACAGTATGGAGGAATATTTATATTTACATAACAAAAAAAATGACAAGTGAAGAAAAGTCTGCTGCCTGTAGACATCACACAGGAAGTTCTGCCTACATTCTTCTGACCGCCAAATCCCATCACAACTGGAAACAAAAACATCTGTAGAGCAAGTTCTTCCTAATCAGAACTTTCTAGTAACATACAAAGTCAACCAGGACCTTCTTGTTTGAAGTCCCTGAACTTCAAGGCTACAAGGACAGCCTGGGAGATTAACTGGATTTAAAACAGTGTTAAACTTCCCTTCTCCAAGTTTGTGTTCCTCACACTGCATCCCAGAAATCTCAGGAAAAAGTAGATAGGTGAGGCATCTGCATGGCTGCAAGTGTGAAAGCTAGCATTCTGAAAAATCCCTCATCTTTCTGAAGAACATCTCTCTGACAAATTTATGGGCTGCACACTAAACCCCAAATGAATCATAATTGTTTAAAGTTAAAATGAATACACTGAAATGCAACACAGAATAAATCACCAAGTAGCCCATGCTCCTATCAAATCTCCTATTACCAAATTAAAATCAAGTGTCTCAATACCACCATTTCATCATAAACGAGGTATTGTACAATAACTCATTTATCAAGGCATGTTTCCCAGCATCTGCTCGCTTCTTGCAAAGCACAAGCTGCACCTGCACTGCTGTGATTGTATTTCAGGTTCCTGTGCTTCTAATAGCAAGCAACTGAGAAAGATCTCGTTTGGCAATGCAACATCAACACAACTGATTTTATCCACACTCTTGATAGAAGAGCTAATACACAGTTGCAGATTAAGATCTTGTCCTTAGAGAAAGGCAAAAAGTGGAGAAAAAAAACCTCAGCAACATAACTACTCAATTCTCACATAGAAACTGCCCCAGTGAATAACCAACAACATTACATCTTTCCAAGTGCTGACCTTTCACTTTGGCTCCACTGCACGGTCATTGGGACTGGGAGTATGAGGCAGGACTTCCACATAAACAAACTTTTTAGGTATAAAGGACACAGACTACAGCACATCACTAAATTACCCTTTTTCTTGTATGTATACCTAAAATGCTGTTATACACTGACACATAGGAAACATAAAACATAAGAGAACCTCCTACAACTACGGAATCAAGCCCATGAAACTGCAGTTATTAAACACTTAACCAGTGAAACTACATAGGTACATTGCGTATTTACCACCTACTGTCTAAGCTACACACGACATACTGAACCTGTCAAACAGCAGGGAAGGAGATCCAGTAATCTGTAAAGTTTATGTCAAGCAACCGGAATTCCCAGGGGCAAACGGTATGTCCAAGTTCAAGGCTCATCTGAATAACGAACTAGCCATCCAATATCCAAATATATAATATGAGCAAGAATGGGTAAACTTTAAGTGTGTTAAACGCAAAAAAAAATGTATATCTGATGCAAATCCATACGCAGCCCCAACAAGACAGCATGTCGGTAAATGCGTGAGGCATAAAATAGATATAGAATGAATGACTATGCTGCTGGCAAAAGGGTTAAAGTTCAACATGCCCCTTTCCACCGACACAAAGATCAGCACCCCAGGGATTAGGTACGTTTGGGGAGGAGAATAGGGCCGATGAGTTTGCACGGTAAATAACCGCAACCCGAAAGCAGAGGCGCCGGCAGCAGATTGTGGACAGAGGAGTCGGGATTTAAGAGGGAGATTATGTAATTCACCCAGTTATAGAAACTGCTCCTCATCTTTCACAAATCACATTACACTCTTTGTTGTTCCATAGGTGAGAAAGTTGATTAACTGAAATAAAAAAAATGCGAAAAAAGCACGCACACACTGCAGCACCTTGGAAATTTAGTCAAAGGAAACAAGGTCCGACTACACAAAAGCACATAAAACGAAAACAAAATGTTTAAAAACAGAGCACTAACGAATTATGGGTCATTTATTTCCTAATAGTCGCCCAGCTGTGAGGGAAAAAAGGACTTTTCGGCTAAGCCCTGAGTTGCTCACTGATAAAAGAGCCACAGTGAAGAACATAATCAGACCAAAGTGTCCGCCGAAAGAGACTGCGCCATTAGCTGGAGAATTACACAATACGGGGGGAAACGCAAACATTTCGTAACGTGGGCCGAACGGACTCATTCGCGATGACCCCCGCTTTCTCCTCCGGGGCGAGTCAAGTTTTCAAACACGCACAGCATCGAGAGAAATGCCCGACCAACTTCAAACTGCGCTAAAGAAAACCATAAAATAAAAACTACTAGAAATCGCTGGAATCCTGTCTCCCCCCACCCAGCAGACCTTACAGCAACACAAGATGTGTCCGCCAACCTAACATTACCTTTAACGTTAAACTAATGCTAGTCATGTAATGAAGTGACACTGCCGACGCATATTTACTTTCACGCGGATAAATGCGTGGTAGTGCTAGGGGGGTCCGGAGGGGGGGTCCAATCAGCTACACGAAACGACCCGACACCAAACCTGGATACGGTTCCACCGCAGCGCCCCGGACGGCTCCGGACTCGGGTCCCTGTATGCCCCCAGCTGGTTCATTTAATGTTTTAATACTGTACGGGAAGGCGACAGAGGAAAAGGAGGGAAAAACCACATCTTTACAGCCGGCCGGGGAAAGGTTGGACCATGAAGGACCTGGGTGCCTTCAAGCGTCGTAAGTCGGGGGACGCGTTTAATATCAGCCCAGTTTGCACGTCTAAAAGCGGCCGCTCCGGGTGAACCTAGCTGGTTAGCTGGTTAGCTGACTCGGCTGATTAGCTAGTTTAGCGGGGCTGGCTAACAAAAGAAAAAGGAGGAACCTACCACGTGATGAGGCGCGGAGTCCGGGGGAATTTCTGCAACAATTTCCCCCCGGTTTCAGGGAAAAAAACAACAAAACCACGAACACAAAATGCACCCAGGAAAATATATCGAAAATAAAGAAATTAAATCCCCGCTCCAGCCAGAGTCCTCGCGGTGGAGCTTCTTTTTTTGTTCGACACCCCCGGGTCGCTCCCGTCTCGGATTCACGAAATGGGCGAAACGACGAGTAAGAAACAGTGCTCGATAAAACACAAAAAAACACACAAAAAATGGGCTAATTCAAAACGGTCTTCCATTCGGCCGTCCTCTTCCCATGCTCGGTCTCTACAAAATCTGCGTCCCTTTCTCGGTCTCTGTGTAGGTAATATGTATTTTTTCCGTTTCTGGGAGTGCGACGCTAAGAAAATGGCGGCTTGCTCCTCTCCCTCGGATGTCGGGTCTGACGAGCGTAAAGGCAGAGAGCGGTGGAGCCGCGGCGGGAGACATTCCTCTTGCTCGCCGCTAGAGCGAGGCGCTGAAGCTGCGAGGGCGCAGGGGCGTCCTCTGGCCACTAGGGGGGGACGTTCGCGACGTGAACGCGCAGGGGAGGGAAAAAAACCTGCAGAGGGCTGGAAGGAAATGAAACTGTACGGTATTACGCGCCATAATGGCTCAATGTGAATCTTCTAACACCTCTATCTCTAAATACTAGGGAAGAAAATATTGGCGGTAGAAGCACAATAATATTTTCCATTCTAAATATTTCATTTAAAGGAAAAACTATGTCGAACACTGCTAATTAACGAAATGATGTCATGTTAATGTGAGGCATGAGATAAAGAGAACTTCGGGAGGGGGGCGACCAAGATGTCTGACAGTTTATAAACGTGAACAACGCTTTGTCTCCCGCCAGAGGGAACCTGACACCGTTATACCGCAGTGGAAAACTGCTGCCATTGCAGGACTGCCAATGAGCGCCAGCTGCTTTAATATTTGGGCGGGGTTTTCGGGAACATTAAACACCACATCGTAAAATACATACATCAACCATTCTCCCTGTCGAGAACAATCACATTGACTGTATAAATATGCTCCAATCAGGCATATATACATGGCGGATTCCGATATAAATATATACCAATACGGTCTCGTAAAGCAACGTACTAATGAGGGTTTACGCATATCTGCAGAAAACAAGAACTAATACGCAGGCGGAACTATGTCGGGCACTTTGTAACCACTTATTTTACATAAGGCTCGTACAAATGCGAAAAAACACCCGCCTGCAGATAACTGATCCGAAAAACACTTGGCAGCCTCGACATAAGAAAAACGTCATCACTGCGGGGGAGCCAGCGCCATTTGAAGCCCACTACTATAAGACAGAAAGCAAGCTATACATGTGATACTAGTGTTAAAATGTACATTTAAAATGGTTTTTATAGGAAATTAATTCTCGAATATTCCGATTGGAAGAGTGCCGTATCGATCGCACTACGGTAGGTTAAAATAACTTTTCATTAAAAATTCCATGAATGGTAACTGCTTTGTCAACAAAGACGACCTTCGATTAAAAAAGGCGGACCTTCGCATTAGCGCAACAATCCCGCAGAAGCTTCGAGCACTGGCGCCCCCTGGTGCTCCCAAAGCCATACACATGCACCATCCGCACCAAACGACATCTCGCCTTCCATTAGCCGGCATGCCAATACACAGGTCTCCCCACAGCCTTTTACAGAATTGATACAGTCCAACGTGCCTGCCTTACCAATGAGTTAAAATACTCTTGTGAATAATACGTGAATGATATATAGAAAAGCTTCGTCTTAGTTCAGAATTCAGTTTCTTACCTGTACAAAACAGAGTCCATCTTTCTCTACGAAAAGCGTTTCCCCATAGGACCAAACGGTGAATAGACAACCATCAGTAGGGTTAAACTTGTAATGAATTCCTAAAAAACATGGATGGAAAATATTTTGTAATATGCATATTAAAATGATGCAGGTGAACGCTTTTGAGAACGTGATGTAGCATCAGGCTTATGGCCGAAGATTTTCACAAATACGGAGAGTAATAGTTGTCAAACTAAATTCAACAACCTTATCTCTGACTATAACATTATAACGAGGAGATGCACTTGTTTATCAACTGAAATGCAACGTTTATTAAAGTACTGTTGCTTCAAATGGCACACTTAAAACATTTTACAACAAACTCACCGATTCATTCCAATGTTTTAGCTAGATATGTTAGGGGTTACAAGTTTTTACTCTTAAAAGCAAATTAACATCTGCTCTAAATATCGGCATTACCGTAGTTTAATGAATTCCTAACCCTTCCGGCCGAATGTTATGCTCGAGGCGTAAATGTGTCTTATTATCGAAGTCGGTGGACCAATACATTGGCCTTCTGCCTTGCATCATAACTTCACATGATCGGACATTGATTTAATGGTTATCTGCATGAAAGTCACGCTACTGCGAATTAGAAAGTTACTGTAATATAAATGAAAGCATCATTTAGTCACTGGAAACTATTTCAACTTAGTGCATTCACTGTTAGCAGTAACATTTTTGCACGTACTGCCGCTGCTGCAAATGACGCTTCCTAGCTAGCTGTGTGTAGCAATTTGGCCTATGTGTGTTACCTTTCATCATAATATACCATTTTTAATTGTGTAACCTTATCCATAAGAGTTCGCTGCCAGATACGACGTAGCCTACGAAGTGCTCTATCTATTTTCAATAGTTGTAAAATGTACGTTATAAAAGTTGAATTTCTTCGCATGGATTTATTACCTGGTTCTTATTTATCCCTTCGGTTGACAGAAATCCTATTTCGGCCTGTTGACTTGAACGCAAAGTACACATAATGCGGTACCGTGTTATATTATTAAATCTACCACACATTCATTTCCTTCTTTCTCCATTAACCGTGCTACGCGACACCGCTCAGTTATTAAATAAACAAAGAAAAAATAGATTTTTATGTGACAGAAAGCGAAAACCATATTCACTTACCTGCACAGACCAACCAGCCTTGAATCGCCAAGCTCCGCCCGTCTCGCGTTGTGATTTGTTTGTTCTTCATAACTACGGAATCCATTGGATCACATGCCTGCCAGTTTTGGAAGTGACGCGACCGATGGAAAGTGTAAATAAAAGTTTGCAAGACTTTAGTTTCATTGTGTGAATTACATGTTCTGTAACAAGATATGTACAAGATACATGTGGGTTAGCATTAATTTCAGTTATGAAAAATAGCACCAAGAACTCTTATCAGTTTAATGTTTTAATTTACAATGGCAGTTTAATGTTGTGTTGTGCAGTTTGTCCTTTGTAAATACTGAACAGCTGAGTTGAATGCTTTCAGTGTGTACGGGATGGTTAACTCGTTGTAGGAACAATGTGAGGTGCTGTAATGTATGTTTAAGATAAAAAGATTAAGTGCATTATTACGGTTAATTTATATGTGGTTAGTTAACTCTGTCGGTGTCTATGCCTGGGGTGTTGGAGGGGTATGGACATTCTGATAGATTCAAGGTGCCCCAAAATGTACCGTTCCCCCGCTCTGCAAGTTATTCAGATTGAAGGTGACCTTTTTCATTTTCTAGCTACACCCCTGGTCTAAGCATATAAATTACACCAATACAAGGTTATTGATAATTTACATTTACCCTGTGTTTGTGAGTGAGCAAAAGGTGGCTCAGTCACGCAGCAGGTACTTCTACAGCCATGGGTCCAAATCTGGCCTCACTACTCCGTGCTCAGGTGTATCAGTAGCTGTAATTGATTTACTGCATGATGCCCTACCTTACTTCACGGGATGTGCTTTTGGTCACCACAGTCCTAATATTATTATTCATAATAATAATATCATTATAATAAATGCCGGATTACTAAATCACAAGTAAAACAGACATGCACTTACTACATATATAAAAAAAATTCTACAAGGAATCCCTTTGAAGTTTTCATTCCCATATGCCCTTTAACATACAGCACAGCACCCAGGAAAGTAGAGTTGTTTTAAGAATGGTACTAACCTATTAGTTCCCTTGTCCAAAAATTGTAATGAAACAGGTCTTGAAATCCGTCCGTCTTCTAACAGCACTTACAAGTACGGGGTCACGGGGGGGGGGGGGGGGGGCGGGCTTGGTGCTTATCCTAGGCAGCACAGGGCAGGTAGGGGAACACTGTGGGTGGGGTGCCTGTCCATCAGAGGGTCTCTGTCTCACACACAGTCTTGCACACACATCAGTAAATTTCTTCTTTTCTCTAGATAGTTACTGGTATCTCGTGGAATGGCAAGATGAACACTGCTTTAGTTCCCAAACCTCTCCTCAGGGGCACCTCAGCCATTCCATGTATTCATTAAATTTCACCACCAAACGAGATGTGCCACTGGTTGAGTCAAAAATAGACAAGTATATTGAACAGTTACTGCAAATACTGGAGAGGTTTAGGAGAGGTTTTGAAATTGTTAAAATTTTGACAGACATAATAGCACCAACATGAAGATCATTTAAACAATTTCAATGTCTGACTAAGACTTCTGCATGGTATATACTGTAGTATGTTGTTCTGTTATTCAGCCATCTCTTGTTGCCCTGCATTCAAATTCTGTACAGATGTTAATTTCATCAGTCCATTCATTAGCCATAACTGTTTATTAAATACAGTTACAGTGAATGATCCATCCATTTTCCATACTGTTATTCAGTGCAGGGCAGTGGTCAACCTGGAGTCCATCTCAGGATGCAAAGGGCATAGGGCAGGGGACACCCTGATCAGTATGTCACTTCATCACGTGGCACACTCTCCTAGGGGAAACCCATGCAAACACAGAAAACATGCAAACTAAGGTTCATCAAGAACAGGGGTGCCCAATCTTATCCACAAAGAGCCGGTGTGTATGCAGGTTTTTGGGATAACCTGTAGGTCAGCTGTTCAAACCCAGGTGTGAGGACTCTTCAGCCAATCAGTCGTCTAATTAGTAATCTAATTAGGGAGTTGCAGCAAAAACCCGCATACATACCGGCCCTTTACGGATAAGATTTGGCACCACTGATCAAGAATAACAACCTCACCCTCGACAATACAAAGAAGCTGATAGTGGACATGAGGAAGAGGAGGAGGCCTCATCAGCCACTGTTCATCTGGGAGTTTGAAGTGGAGAGGGTGAGCATATTTAAGTACCTGGGCGTCCACATCAGTGAGGACCTCACCTGGTCACTGAACACCACAAAGCTGGTCAAGAAGGCTCAACAGCGGCTGTACTTCCTGAGGAGGCTGAGGAAGTTTGGTATGTCAACCAAGATCCTCAGCAACTTCTACAGCTGCATTGTGGAGAGCACATTGACCAGCTACATCACCGCATGGTATGGCAGAGCTACAGCTATGGACTGCAAACGCCTGCAGAGAGTGGTGAAGACTGTGGAGAAGATCATCAGGACTCCGCTGCCCTCTTTGCAGAGCATCTACCACCGCAGAGTCCAGAGGAGAGCAGCCTCCATCCTCAAAGACCTCACACACCCCACAACATGGACTGTTCATACTTCTGCCCTCAGGACAGAGGTACAGAAGTGTGAAATCTAGAACCTCCTGACTCAACAACTCCTTATTCCTCACTGCCATCAGACTCCTTAACAGCCGACAGGAGTATGATTAGTGGACATCATCACCTACCTCATACTGTAATTTTTTGCACATGAAGCTCTTTTGCAGATTATACTTTAAAGTATTTTTTTTCTATTATATTGTACCTCAGCATTTTGTGTGGACAGCAAAGAAAGAATTTCATTGCACAGAGAAATGCACTTTTCTACTGTACATATGACAATAAACGCTTTGAATCTTGAATCAGACCAAGCAACATATCAATTCCTTTATGCTGACTGTAGCACCATAAGGACCTGTTCAACATCAGAATAAATGTGATAATGGTAATCATGTTGTTTTGCTTGGGCTATCACATAAGACCTCTGAGAAAAGTTAATTCCTAAATGCCGATCATCACTCATCAGTTCATTTAGGCCTTTAACAGTTAAGATGAGTATTTTGCAAAATCATCTTTTCCTGTATTCATAGTAATAAAACAAAAGTTATGGCATCAAATTGTGATGTTGACTGGTTATTTTAATTTCTACCATCAGGCTAAATATGACACTCCAAAATACCCACATCTATTGCTGTGGATGAGGAATATAAAATCCTATAGATGATCCAGTAAGTTCAAGCTATAATAGTAAAGAAAATGCATATTTTAGGAATTTGAGCAAATTCATTTCAGCAAATAATGGCTTTTTTTTTTACATTTTTATTTTGAGAGCGCAAGTAATATCACCAGAATCAACCTGCTTCAGTAAAGTTTTTGTCCCTACTTTTCATTTTTAATGATTTTGTGTTTTAAATTTAAAAATGAAAGGGGAAGGTGGTTTTGTGGGTTAAGGCATAATTATTTCAAGTAGACCATTACATTGGTTTGCAGATATTCTATCATCTAATGCTTTCAGAAATACTATATAACATTCAAAAGAAAGTAATGGAATGTGACCACAGGCATACATTGAGGGGTTATTTAGTGTCAGTTATACACCTGAGCAACTCTACCTCCAGATTCTGTATGGATACCAGAAAACCACGACCTCTTACTTGGCAAACGCGCTTGTGGTCTAACCCCACATACCCAAAAGCTGATGAATCCTATAGGGACCCCCCTGCTCTAAAACGACTTGCAAATATGTTCATTTTTACAGTAATGAAATGTGCACTCCAACAATTAATTTAATTATTTTAATCTTTTGCAGCTGCTCGTTTGGTAAAGTAAAATGTCAGATAAAATATGTCAGATAAAGTTGTGTGTACAGCAGCTCATTTTCAGTTAATTGTTATTTGTACTTCTTCCAGTCACAGAGCACTTTATTTTGAGACTTAAGTGAGAGAAGATCCTGTAACTTACTGCAAGTTATGGGAAATTGTAAAGTTTAACATTTTTCTTTTATTATGAAAATAAAATTTTGCATTGAACAAAAGTTCTTTTTTGTATATATTTGCTGTCATAGTTCTTAAAGTCAGAATCGACAAAAACTGGTATTGGCAGAATTGGCCAGAAAAATTGCAGTCGGTGCATCTCCAGTAACAGTCAAACTGTGTGCAAATCTACTGTACTGATTTTCAGTGCTATAAACAGGAAAAACAATTATACAACCACCATATAAATAAAAACAATTCAAATTTCCCCCTCAGATCAACAGAGGGAAAAACAAAAATTCTTATTCACAGGGATATTTCAGGAAACTGCTTTTTAGGCTTTGTTCAAAGTAGTTTATTCTGCAATTTCTTCACATCCTTAAAATAAATTGAATGTACGTGTATATTAACATATACCTTTCCCCCTAAGACTGTACATTGTTTAATAAGACACCAAGTTACATACAAAATAAAAACCACTCCTTCTGCACATAAAACAGTGAAGTCACTTTCACACCATGCCCAGACTTCAGCTTGTTGTTTTGAAACACTTTAAAAAGTTCACATTAATATTGACTTTTTTTTTCTTTTTCTTTTTTAAAATTGTACATGATGCATTGTTCAGCTTAGTTGCTCAGGAGGTGACAAATTTCGGCAAAGAAAACCAAGGATTTTAGCATGTAGATTCAGACATTTTTGGGGGGTTCTCTCTGAACATTAACAAGAATATTAGAATAAAAACCAATGCAGAATCACACATCTGAGAAACTACACACAAACAATTGTAAGACTCCTGTCACTGGTCATGGTGCCAACTCTCCTACCTCACCTTTAAGTGATACAGAGCACCCCACTCCAAATCCCCCACTACTCAGGGTTAATTTTTTTATATCACATCTTATCAGTCATGCCTATTGTATCTTATAGTAACATGCATGAAATTCTTTCATGTACCGATATAATTCGGACTGTCCAAAACAGTGTGTTTTAAAATGGTATGCATCACCAGCCTTCACCCTTTTTGCATAAAGGTGTTTCTTACTCCACTTCACTCATGTGCCTTCAGTAGAAAAATCACAAGTCAGAGTTCCTACACTGATGTTTATTAAGAACTCAAGATGGCATTGTCAAAAAAAAATAAAATAAGACATGAATTTAATACATGTTTGTCTCCTAAGGACTGAACTGTCCCAAACTTAAGGTAGTGAAATCTGTCCTCTTGCCCAGGGGAGATGGAGAACCCCACACAATAGCATATGGTCAGAGTGAAAGGAATAAGAATTCTTCTTACCACCCCTCCCCCTCAAAAGGGGTGGTGGGGGGGTGCCTTGTGTTTGGGGGCCAAGTGATCACTAAGGCACAGAGGGGAGGGGGGCTAAAAATCCCAGATGGTTAAAAATAATAATAAACACAAAACTATGTGTCAGGAGGTACTGTATTAGCAGCAGCTTTTTTTTCCTCCCCCGGACGAATACTCTGGCTTTGCACGGTAAGAGTTAAAAGACCTCGTCACTCTCAGCGGTGTGCAGCTGGCCATCATCTGCATCGGTCATGCTGCTCTCCTGAGACTCCTCTGCCTCTGCTTCCGCTGCAGATACCAGACATCACCAAAAAAAGGTCACATTGTCCTTTACTGTATCACACACACACACACACACAAGTTGGTCTTCCTATCTAAATGGGGACCGTCCATTCATTTCTATGGGAAAAACCATAATCCCAATCATGACACCCTCAACCCCTACCCATCCCTAACATTAACCATAAGTAACCAACCCAAATACAAGACATTTTTACTTTTTTGATTGCATTCACAGATTTCTATAAAACTGAGGTTATCCAAATGGGGACCTCAAATGTCATCTATGTAAACCCACACACACAAAACTGCAGCTATACTTGCTGCACACTGTCACACTATGTTTAGCAGTAGATGCTCCTCTGAGAAATCCACTTACATGTTTGTCATGAACAAGTTATTTTAGTATAGTATAACCAACTTGTGGGGGTGGGTTAAAAGGGGAATCCCAAATAGCAGAATTACAAGATAAGATGTCAGACCCATTTTCCTCCTATATTACCACTACATAACATCGATGAAAAATGTTCACCTGAATCATAAGGGTAATTGTCAGGAGTGACTGGCTCATCATCATCAGGGAGATATCGCTTGTCTATGGCCTCTTTAATCTGATTGTTTGCTCCTTTGGGATCCAGGTCCATCGCCCATGAGAAATTCATAAGGGCCAAATGTGTCTGGCCCAGTTTCTTATACACCTACAGGTAACAAAAGTTTAACAATTAAACTTTTCACAAAACAAAATTCCTTTTAGGCATATCAAATGTGCAAAAACTACATCAGGATAAAAGTGTGGAGAATACCTTTCCTATCAAAAAGTAAACAAGGGACTCTTTGGGCACAATCTGTTTCAGTTCTTCAAGTTCCTGTAGCGCAGCCTATTGAGGGTTTTAAAAAAGAAAACATCTGTATGTAAATTAACTCTGTATGACTTAAGACCCCTTCAGAAACTTGAACCTGTAATGTCAAATTACAAGTCCATGAAATTTATCCACTATGCCACCTCTTTAATTTAGGAAATTTCATCACAAAAATGTCTTGTAACTTTACAAAATGGGGACATTAGGCACTTTCCCATAGCAGGAACTTTTTTCTGGAACCAGGAACTTGTCATGTTCCCACTGCAGGAATTCGATTGTAGTTCCTTGGAGTTGGTTCCGGAACCTCAGAAGTAGGTACTTTTCACTCAACCAAAAACTACTCAGTGGGGCTTACAGTGATAAATTCTACTGACTGGTTGACCACAAGCACCGGCACTGACTTGGAAATTACCCAAAAGTGTGGGGATAAGAGTGGTAAAGGAAAGATTGAACAGACAAAATAATTTTTGTATGTTACATTAAATGTAACTAAGAAACTAAATACAAAATATTTCCATATTTCTGCGTTGGAAAATTCTACCGTTAACAGACATACATCTAATATTGCCGGTGCCGGCAGTGAAGCCAGCCATCGATTAGGGAGACTGGGTTAACAGCTGAATACCTCAGCATTAAACAAACATTTTGAAATGACACTCTCGTTAACAATTAGGAAACATTCATACTTGTAAATATAGTGCAGACTATTTGGGTAGAAGAATTGGCATAGTAGACAAAAAACACTTTCGTCAAAACAATTAACGTGTTACCTTGTACTTTTCATTAGCGAAGAGAATAGAGGCCCTGTGAAACTTGCATAGCGGATTCTTGGGGTCAATATCAATGGCTTTGTTCAGAGTTTCCAATGCATGGTCAGACTTTTTTAATGCATGCTGTACCTGTAAAGGAGACAGATTTCACGGCAAATACAAAAATCTCCAACTCTGCTGAACTCAGATATTTTCAATGATATACAAATTTACATCAAAATTGAAGGAATAGTCTTGGAGACTTTCAAGAAATTCCTTTATAAAATCTTGTAAACCCACAGCCCAAAAGTTCAACTTCTAGCATTTCTTACGTATTTACTATTTTATTTTGTTGCACTGTCTGGGAAAATGGTTATGGGTGGCTCATCTTCATTTACTTACTACACCAATGTGACAGAGGAGGACAGAACTCTGGGGGTTGATACTGAGGGCTTTTTTGAAGTGGATTTCCGCTAAGTTGAACTTCTCCTGTTTGTAATAGATCATTCCCAATCCATACCTAGGTGGTCAGAGAAATCATAGGGGGATGATGAGGTTTAGCCAGCGCCATACTTACTACCTGCTTTAATGAGTAATGGGAACTCCACACATTAAGCCCCCTACCATGCATTGTAGTGACGGGTGTTGACACGGATTGCATTCCTGAAACAAGCAAGTGCCTTCTCCAGCTCTTCTGTTAATACAAATTCGTGGCCCAGCAGCGTGTATGCATAGGCAAAGCTGGGGTCTACTTGGATGGCCCTCTGAAAGAATTTGATGGCGATATCATGCTCCCGCTGAAGGCTGAAGCAGTTTCCAGCAACACACCAGGCCTGTAAACACCAGTTGACAAATTGCATCACCAGGAATTCATCTCGCACGTACTGCATGAACAAATATTTCTGGGACTATTGTGTGCATATAACTAAACCATTTTCAAAACATATCAAAAGTCCCTAGGAAGGGAGCTTCTTTTGTAGTCTTGAAGAGGACTAATATAAACATTACTCATTCTCATGGACAAATGGAAACGGCAAAGGATAACAAAAAAAAAATATGAATGTTTGAAACTTCAGAACCTTGGAACTCAAACACCTTAACTCGACTAACTCAGACGTTGAACAGGTCTGTTGAATTTTTTTCCCCCCAACTTGTACCTAGACCGAAATCTTGGAACTTGACTGTTCTTGCTAAAACTTGTATGTGTCGAGATGCATTCAACTCTACCAATATGGACCTTGAATGAGTCCGTCAAGAAAAATCTAACAGCAACTTGCCCGAAAACTCTGAACCCAACAGACCTGCTAAAACTTGTAGGATCGAGACGCGTCTCTGACGGGCTGAAATAAAGGCACACGGACCTATGGGATGCTGATGCCTATAAATTGCTGTCAGTGTTGCTGTACTTTACCACTGAGTTCACCATGCGAAAGCTGCGTTTCTGTGTTGTGTGAATTTTTAGTGCTTTATCTACAAAACATTTAGTAATACAGTAACTATGACCCAAAGAGTAAAAGTGAGTAACTGTAGAACTTGAAAAGGAAATTATAGTGAGACTTGAAGGTGGTGCATGTGTGTCTGCTCTAGCTTTGGAGTATGGGATTGCCATTTATTTTCTGTTTAATGCTTTAGTATGTGTTTTATAATGATTGTTAATGCTTTTCATCATTAGGTAGGCAGTTAAGTTTAAATAGGCAATCATTTGGGGATATGGAATGGATCAAGTTAAATTATATTATTTCTTATGGGGAAATTTGACTTGGACTTTGACCAAATCGCAACTTGACCAGCCATCTGGAACGAATTAAGTTCATGTTCCAAGGCACCACTGTATATTAATAACCACATGTATGTTTCATAGTCCTCTTGGTTGGCCTGAACCTAGACTAAGATTCATAGCCACCTACACAAACGAGAATGGGCTAGGCACATACTTCTGGTGAGTTCTTGTCCATATCTGTGAGCTCTTTAGATAAGGCTGATAACGCCACATCTTTCTGGAGATGCCAAAGAGTGGTAGAGTAAATCTCCATCCCTTCCACCTGATAGCTCTCGATACGACGGACCTCAGAAAATATCCGCTCAGCCTGCAAAGAGGGGATACAGATTAAAGCCATTGAAATTTCACAAACTGTATAAAATTTCATAACTTATGTTCAACTGTACATGTTGACTGTTTACACACAAATTGATGTAGGGGTGGGTGATGTGACAAAAATATATCATGATTTTTTGAGGCAGGATCATGATCCACTATCTTATAGCGATTCTTTTTTGTGTTGGTTTTAAGACTATTTTGCAAGCTATTGAACAGTAGAATCAAACTAATTCTCTTATAAAAAAAATATAGCCCTATAAAGTAGGGCTGCACAATATCACATTGGAACATACTCGGAATTATATGGCGCATGCGCAATAATCACCAGGGTTTTGGATGAGGGGCTAAACATCTGCCCAGACACCAGCTTTTTGGTACAATATGGACGTTTACTTACGCCCACAATTCGGTATGCAGGTTAGTACTGGGCCAAAAATAGTAGTAATCTGTATAAATTCAGGATATCCTTATGTTTCATAAATGTGTTAAACTGCAAGAAGTACTGCCACTGTCTTTTTTACCTTGTTAATCCACGCTATCTCCTCTTGCAGAAGATGTTGTGGCTGCTGAGCTGTCCCTTTCTTCACCGCACTTCAGTGCTTATCACTTCCAAGATTTACCAGAACAGTAGCATGTGGCGTGCTCCACTAACGGAATTCCATAAACATAAGGATATGCCGAACTTATACAGGTTACTAACTTTTGGGCAGCACAATACACATTTTGTTAATGTTTTATGTGTACTTCTAATCTGCTTATCAAATTGTGGGTGTAAGTAAAAGTCCATATAGTACCGAAAAGCTGGTGGTTGCACAAATGTTTTGCCCATCGTCTAAACCCCTGGTGATTATTACTCCACATAATCACATGTACATCGCGATGTGATATCATGCAGCCCTACGATAAGGTAATACAACCTAAAACACAAAAACAACACCATACCCTTTCCCGCATTCTTTTGAGATGGCTAAAAAGGCTCGTCTTGTTACCATCCGACATTATCTTTGCAAATTTTGCAAATAACTTTGTGCAGTGTCAGTTTTGGAAAATCAAAACAAGTGCCATATTACCAATGTCAAATTCTTTTTAGGGACCAACTCCTCCATGCCCTCTACGACATTTTTGTCAAATAGGGAATGTGTTGCATGTTGGAACGAGGGCAGGAAAGGGAGAAAGGAAGAAATCCAAAGCAGTACCAACTATTTGCTATTACCAGTTTATTGGTGTGTCGAAATGGATCTGGCTGACAAAACAACCGTAGATATGTGTATGCGCTATAGAAATGCAAGTGAAAGTATGCCCACCATAGCATGGTACTAACGAACTCTCCATAAAGGAAGATCTTGGGGACATTTTAAATTGCTCACGATCCAAATCTCCCACCCATAAATAGAAGTATACAACACAACTAACTTTTTATGCTAACAACAAAGCAACCAGATATGCTGTCTGGCATTAGTATGCCTTAACCTTTCCTATAATACATAAGGAAACTAAATATCTCTTCAGCAATTACAGAAACAAGTGTGTTTTTGTGGGTTTAATCCATGAACTTTAATAGTATGCATGTCCTTTATGTTGGTGTTGTACAGGTGCACAGGACAGAGTTATTAAAAATGCAACAAAGAAAAAATACTGCAATAACAGTTTTAAAGAGTTATACTGAAAATCTGCCAATAAGATCACTGGTTTACATTTCCTGCCATGACTACAGAAGCAGACAGCAGCTGCTTACCTGCATGTATTCAGCCAGCTCAAAGTGCGCTCGTCCTATCTGACCCAGAACCCAGCCCGTGTTATAATGATGAGAGGGAAGCTGGCTCAGGATGTTGATGGCCTCTTTGCAGTTGTAGGTACAAAGTGCTAAGTATCCCTTCCCCATCTCTCGCATCAGGCTCATCAGCCCATCTGCAAAAAAGGAAAAAAAGAAGAAGAAAAAAATAATTAAAGCTCAATTTTCTTAAAATCTTGCAAATTAACTGTCAATTACTGATGCTTAACTGAAGGTGAGGCCAGAGATGTCACAATTACTTGATTAACCCCAATTACTTATGAAAAAGTATAAATTAGTTATCCTAATCAATTACTCAGCAATATGGTAGAAGAAAGATGGGGCACAGAGGATGAAGGTCCCAATAAAGACAGATAGCATCATGTGTGGAAACACTTTACATTTAAAGTGAATGAAAATGCAGTTGACTGTCAGTATTGCAAAGAAACAATCACCACAGCAAGACTGCAATGCAAATATCTGTAAAGTAGACGTTCAGGTTTGACAGACTCAGTAATGCGAGGTTTACCACAGATATGTGCTCTTTAGCCTCTCAGAGTAGCCTACAACAATATGACAAACCATTTTGCAAAAATTTTCTACAATTCCAGTATGTCAAAACGATCGCTTCTAAAACTAAGATTAGCCCCGTCACTTTGTTCAATATGGTTGAAAAACAATTTTAGGTCACTGTAAAACATATATCAATATTAAAATTTCTCAAATACTCAAATCAGGACAAGGTCAGAATGAATTACGCTTTTATTTATTCACATCAATGGTTCTCAAGAGGAAAACATAAAATGTCTGTCTCTGCTGAACGAAGTATCACATGTTCCAAAAAAAGAAAAAAAAAAGAAAAAAATTTTGAGCAAGTGTACAATGCGTTACATTTTCTGGCACTGCCTGTGTGTACATCGTGCCCTAGTTGAGACCTGTGTCATCTTTCAGGTGTCATTTATGTGTATTTATTGTTATTTATTGAAGCACCTCAGACCAGGGGGCTATTCTGGATAACTTCTTGGATTTAAGGTAGTATGGGCTAAATGAAAGTGAAAGAAGATAAAGACCATTTAACCCAGAGTACCTTAAATCAAACAAGATATCTAAGCAAGAAACCCTGCTTCGTGGAACACCCCCAGGTTTGAAATAGAGATAAGTGAATAATCCTGTATGTTCAAATATTAGTGTGAATAAAAAAATTAAAATTAAAAAAAATCTAATAATGAGCCATTTCAATTACCTGGCAGCAACATAATTAGTTGTGATTAATCCATTCTCTAATGTTTGCACTATATTTGGTTTAAAAAATTTGTGTGAGCTCTGCACACACTCCCTGAGCCAATCAATCATTTTCATCCTAATTCAGTCATATTGTGGCACATTTGTGAAAAATTTTATAAAAATGAGGCGAACAAGAACTGATAAGCAGAAGAGATTCATATTTCACATCATGGAAATATTTTCGATTCCATTGACAATATTGAGAAAAAGGAAGTGATTTGTTAGCACAACTCATTGCAACAAATGTAAGAGCAGATTATGCTGCTGCTTCTAGTTTCATATGCACATTTTAATACTACTTTTAATGTTTTAAGTTTTCCTCTTGCAGCAAGGCGTGATGTCTCTGTGTGTGGAAATAAATGCAAGAGCTTACAAGCCAGAAAAGTATTGTTAGGATCAGGTTGACAAAAAAAAAAAAAAATCACCATAACTTCTCAAGTAACATGCTGTTAAACATTATTGCATTACTGCATTTCAGCTCTTTAGTCGTTTCAATTTAATTTATTCAAGCTACTTTAATTTTTGTGTTATCCTTTTGCAATAACAAATATCACATCTTGGATGCAGAGCAGAATATTTTGATCCATGCTCCATACACATTTCTCCATGGACATGGTGGGGGCGAAATTGAGTATAATATGAAGAAAGACTAGCAAAACTCAAATGGGCATTTCAGGCAGAATTGACATCTGTAGTAAGAAACACTCATTACAAAAGGAATATATGATCATATTAAACATCCAATTTCCTAGGAAACACACAGGCCAGGTACAAGATCATTTAAATGGCAGCACCTACCCGCAGCTGCCTTCTGAAGAGTGAATGCCTGTAACTGTGGCGTGACCACGTTGGCCTTCCCTTCAGACAGGATGGACGAGTCAAGCTTCAGGATCTCTATGCTGTCGTTCATGTTAGATGGAGTTATGCCCCCTTTGCTTGTTTTAGATTTCGTTTTGCGGTTGGGGATTTTGGTGGGAAACTTCATTTTCAGCTTCTTGCTGTTCTCCTGCAATTGAAGACTGTCTTGATATGCATAGACACTTCCATTTCACTGTATCATGTTTCACTTTAACACAGAAGATTCAAAGCATTGAAATCCATTAAAGGTTTATGTTTTAATTATGTTAAGAATATTTTTGTTTCAGTCATACTACAATAAATAAGGTAGAGATGTTTTTGATGGATCAGGTATCAGCTACACGTGACAGATCCACATCCGATACTTACTCATTTAGTTTTTGGCAGTCTCTAAATGACCACCTATTTTGTGTTAAATGTATTTGTACAATCAATCGCACGACAGCTCATCACATTTTACATGTTTTTTTGCGGGATTCAAATAGAACGCTAACGCTGCCACTCCGCTTTTTTTGGCTACTCGATGACTCCACCTGCTGTGACGTCATGCGCATACCCTTCGCAGTACGAGGAGCGCAAGGTAAGACGTGATGATCTGGGAGTATTTTACACTTTTAACAGCAACTAGTAGCACAGCGATTTGAAATCTTTGTAAAAACAGTTTTGAGGGTGGAAGTAGCGTTTAGTGGAAAATCAAGTGGAACGGCACATTATGTATGTTACTGGTAGCGTAATTTAGTTATAATCATTTAAGTAAAAAGATCTCTTGTATCGGAATCTGTATCGGTATCAGCAGTTGAGTATCGGAACTGAAAAAAATCTGGATCGGCCCATCCCTAGTATAAGGTACAGGTACCTTGGCAGTAGAACTGGCACTAGTAAACAATCTGGAGCTCCTCCGTGGCTGCACGTTCGGTGGCGCAGCAATGGTCGGACTCAGCACTTGGGGTGTTGCACTTCCAAAGACAACAGGGAATGAAGGGGAGGGTCGGAGGGAACTATCAATTAACAATGAATTTCCCAGAAGTTCAGATTTAAAATATATAGATTAAAAGTAACCTCTACAGTAGGTAGCAGGGTGGAAAATTTGACAGAGAAAACACTGAATCCGAATCTTCAGACATGAACAGAAACTAAGCCCAGAGTATTTAAGGATCGCACACATAATAAGTAAAACTTGAGCACTAAAATGGGCAAGTGACAATCCCCTCAATTCCCATTTGGCACAGGAGGGCCACATACCCACCTGGTTTGTGGGGCAGTGGTTTGCGTCTGATTAAAAGGTACTGGTATAACATCTCTGCTGTTTCCACTCTGTGCAAACACTGATTTGGTTCCGGTTTGGCCAATTCGGGCAACAGACTGCAATTCAAGAAATTATGAAGTTGGAGAGGAAGGGTAATTATATAAAATACAAATACATACAATGCATTACATTAATATGACATTTACCTAGTCATTGCTATTATTAGAGCTTGACAGCATTAGCTGCTTGCCATGCAGAACACCTGGGCTAAATTCCTGTCATATTATTAATTTAAAGTAGTGTAGCAGCTAACAGACGTTTTGCTAATAAATTACAACTGAAGACCCAAAAGGGTACCCTGCTGCTCTGAAATTAAAGTTGGTAAAAATAAAAAATTATGTAATAAAAAAAAAAAATTCAACTGCAACCACGGGGGGGGGGGGGACGACAAAAAAAAGAAACTCCAAGCCCACCTCTGCTGCAGTGGTCACTGAATGACATGTAAGAAGTGGTGCATCTACCTTCTTTTGTGGGGCTCCAGACGGGGGCGGCTCCATGACAGAACCAGTGTTGGTGAAGTTCTGCAAGTATGAAGGGTCTCCTGGACTGGGCTCCAGTGGTAGAATTCCAAAACTACAATGACATACCCAGGATGGGTTTGATTAGTTTTGCATGTTTCTTTTTGCATGAATGCATGCATAAATCTTTAATGAAATGATTTGTTGTGGGAAGAGTTTGAGAATGAATTGCAGATTATGTCTGAGCAAACTGCCTGAAAACTAGTCATCTAACACAGTTTTTAGCGTTACATTTTATATATGCTGCACAGGCATTAACGCTTCAGTCATTTTGAAGGGCGGGGGGGCGGGCGGGGGGGGGGGGGGCTTTTTACTGGCAAACAGGACAAAAGCAAGCACACTAAAACAGCGACAGAACACCTGTATGTGGCTGTGAAGGTATGAGAAGTTGCCCAACATGACAGGAATACATATATTTAAGGTTAAACACAAAGCTCTTTAGACTGGTAAAATTGGAAATGCATTAAGCCAGGAACACTACCTAGCCAGCAGGTCTATGGCTAAGCCATTTTAACGCTCTAGCCAACACTTTTTGCAGTGTTCAGCAAATATCCAGCCATCACTTTGTTTTACCCAGTTGCCTTCCACAGTTGTTGTGGCCGGTGGGAGGAGTTGATCTCAGGTCGTCTTGAAAACCATGTTAATTGTAGCTAACAATCAAAAGGAGCAGCTAAGAATAACATTTGCTTATAAAATTATCCAGACAACGCCAAACGGCACAGGAAATACATGAACACTATTCAGACTGGGAAACAGTTACATTAGAGGAACTAATGAGTAAACTAATGATAAACTGCTGTCAGTCTTATCTGTGAACAATATGGGAAATATAGAAGTGGGAATACTGGGAATAGCTATGCACCCGTTGTTGTACTGTTGCATGGTGTGAATGACAATGAAGTTCACTTACTTACTATATTGCACCACGTCCAATAACACAAATTTTGACAAAAAAATATCACACGTCTAAATGTAATAGATTAACACGCTTTAAAAATTTTTAACACAGTATATACACACTATTCTTGTTCTACCCAAGAATACACAAAACCTACACTGAATACTCAAGCCATTTTTAATCTTGCATTAGCCCAAACCTATTTGTGCATTACCACAAATAATGCAAACTAGATAGCTTAACTATATTTCTTGCCACAGATGGTCTGGTACATCCCAGTCAAAAACAACCCTTTGCTGAGGAATTTTTCTAAATGGTTGGCCCTGCATAAATCCATATTCACAAAATGAATACGGAGCCTTCCTTACCTTCTATTTGAGAAGGAAAAACTAAAGACGGTCTTGCAACTTTCTATACAACAACCTTGCCAGTGTTCAATGATTTAGTTAGAGCTCCTTGACTGGAATATGCATTAACTTGTTTCCCCCCCCCCCCCATCAGTTTTACTATCAAAAGCAAAAGAGATCTGAAAAGGGAAAGCTAAGAGAAAAAAAAAAGAAAAGAAAAAAACAAATCACCCACTCCTAATTGTAATATTTCCAAAACAAATGTTTTACAACAAATTCGTTGTGTTAATCATAGAAAGAAAGAAAGATGCCAATGTGACCCTATTTTCAGTATGAGTACGTTATTGCTCAAACTAGGGTTGGCAAAATTCCTTTCCTCTTCCTCAGTCACCGGAAAGGTCTTTGAGTTGGAATCATTTTGTTGTTTTCCTTTCACTTTGTCCTAAACATTAGATGCATTTTTAAATCTGCCACCACTTCTTGTGTACAGTTTGTCACGTTGTATAAGGCAGTACTGTCATTTGTTGGTGCAGTTTATGGGGAAAAAAACTAAGCGCTTGGTTTTATGCAACAAATCTCCCTGCTAATGTGAACACTGCAGAAACATTGTCATGTAAAAATGAGACAGGGATTTGAATCAAGATTGAACTTTGAAAATGATTAATTGTGCAGTCCTCGAAATGCTGAGAGCCAGACTACATCAGGTGTGCGCACGCAATTCCACAACAGCAAACTAAAAAATGCTTTGTGTAAATATTTAACACCAAAATAATGAGGGCAATGCTCTGAAAGGTTCCAAAAACATCACTAGGCCTACATTTTTTAAAAACAAAATTCTTACGTAAATCAACACCAAGAACAGTACTCACTTTTAAAAACCCACAATAATATTTAAAAAATTCAGTCTTCACAAAAAAATAATTAAGCAGTCAAATCTAGCTTTATTATAGCCCTAGGAAAACCAGGGTAAAAACAGCAACTTTGATATATGGTCAGTGTGGAAGCAAACATTTTGTGTTACCCAGTTTTACTAAGGCTACCAGCTGTGCTGCATTAGATGGCCCTATTTCAGCATCCCAAATAGCTGCTAATCAGTTTGGAATGATTACATTTTTCAGAGACATAATTCTGGCCCAAGCTGTCATAATTAAAGACAAAGCATGAATTTGGTTTACAAAATTCGAGGACACTTGATGGGATAAAATCCCTACCTGGGAGTAAGTGGACTGAGAGCAGCTGGTCCGCCTAGCAAACTGCGCCCACTCTTTGGTTTGTTCTGCACCTGCTTGGACAGCAGGGAGCTACCGGTCCCAAGCGGCACAGAGTCAGGGGATATTACAGAGGCATCGATATAGGACACAGAGGAGTCCATATTAAGTGATGAATACTTTGAATTTGAAGATTCTAGGTTGAGTCTATTCAGCTCCTTTAAAAGAAAAGCAAAATATTACAGAACAATGTTTATAAAGGTTCAACAAGGCATTGCTCAAAGCTCTAAATTCTTACATTGTTTTATTATAAATGTAACTGGCCTCTTATTCTAAGATGACAAATATAAATCCAACATTTGTCATTACATAGGATTCAAGTTTTTGTTGAAAAGGAGTAATCCTTAAAAAAGTAAAAAAAAAACTTTTGCTGACAGTCATAAGGGAAGAGTAATGGCACCTACTAAAGTGTCTTGTGGGGTCTCCATCAGTACAGTTTCCACTTGTCTGTGGCAAACATTGTGGCTGGGAGTATGGACCAACCCGACTGGGGGTTGGCTGATGCTGCTGCTGAAATTTTGCAGGGAGGTCAGTTTGAACAATTGATCAGGGTCGGGCTTTTCACCTGCATAAGAAAAACAGCTTTAAAAAGATAAGCAATAAGGCATTTCTTTACACATTTGTTTATTCTTGCACATGGAAATTTCCTTCAAATGTTCCTGAGACAGAGGCAATCATTTCAACATTTTGAGCTTTTAGTTTCAGCCCTGCATTTACTGCTTAGTAAAGTACGGATGATATTGAACAACCAAAGTCCATTACTCACCAATCTGACACAGGGACTCAAAGGGGGACCAAAGAAAAGGATTCAAACTCAGGCTCTTTTGGTAACATTCGGAACCTTTGGCTAAACGATCTGTTTTGCTGCGAAAAAGAAATGCAGGTGGGTATAGTTTACCACACATATTCCCTTGTCCACAGCTTCCAATAAAACTACCTTGATAAGCCGTCAAGTCACAATAGCAGGAGAGCAAGTAATATAAGGCACAAGAGAAACTGACGTGAGGCAATTAGAACAACAATTTCTTTAAAGAAGATCACATATCATGAATTAATGCAAACTAAAACTTAATCCCACTTGGATAGCTTGTCATCGATCAAAATGCAGCAATGTTCCACAATGACTTAAAAGTTATCCCATCGTATTAAACAGTAATTGCACAGAAGACATAAGCAAGGATTGTCTGCAATTAAGAAGGGGAGTATGTTCATCCTACAGCTGAATTCAGTAGATCTCCTACCAGTATATCTGCCCCATCAGAGCCAGTGTGTAGCATGCCAGATCTCCAAATTCTGCAACAATATCATCCTGGCTCTTTTGTTTGTTCAGGACACCTCCAGTTAAGACCTGTTCTCCTTCTGCTAGCCTAAAAACAGAATTATACATACATGCTTTATTTGTTTTGCAGGCTCATTTTTTTTTTTTACTCAGTGACAAAACAGATGACTCCCCCCATTTCTTGTATTTGTCATTTATTCACCAGGAAACTTGCTAGAGGAATTAAATACAAGTTCCAAACTCAAGGGTAAAACAGCAAAAGATTTTAAAGCATTTCTAACAGAAAAGCAGTTATTGAGAATACCCATATAAACAACAGCATGAAAAGACTTCATAAAGACAAGGTATCAGTAATGGGCACCAGCTAAGGCTGTGTATGTTATGTTGCTTTGTACAGTCAAACAAATAAACAAAAGCTAGATGTGAAGTGCACAAGAGAAATCAGACTCTGAAACCCAAGATGGATACGATTATTGTGCATAATTGCCAGGTGGTTTAGCTCATTATATCCAAAACAACCCTAATTAGTAAAGGACAACACTTAAGTGCTTATTAAGGAGAGAGACAACATCAAAAAGCTTAAGATATATAATATTAAAACAACTAACTGTGCATCCTCAGGAATAAGAACACAAAAATGAAAGCAAAAATTGCTAAAATGAATGATCGTACTTGCTTAGGTCTACACAGCACTTGGCAAGGAGATATTTGCATTGTGGTGTTGTGCAGCTGTGCCCTTTGAGAAGGCGATATGCTTTGTAAGCCTTCCCTGAGCGATAGTAGCATGTCGCTAACAGGAAAAGTGCCTCTTCTGAATGCACTGTTGAAACAGAAAACATATTGGGGAAAAAAAGTTATAACCAATTAAATATATATCAGAAACTAAAAACAGGTAACAAAAGTACTTAAATATGGACAAACGTTTAAATGTGGGGTTCTTAGGTCTACATCTTTTCGTGTAAATGGCTTGATGACAAATTGCTTCTGTGCCTCTTCTTGACTTGATAAGGCCATGCTGGCAGATGACAACACTCCACTCAAAACATATGATCTGAGTGACTGACGTCATTACCTTCAGCATATAGTCTCTCAGCTAAAAAAGCAGCATCCCGATAGGCATAGTGGTTAAGTGCATGCCAAACTGCAGCCTGGAAACGAGGAGGGGGAAAAACAGCGTTTAAGTCTTTCGCAGAAATACATGTAGGTCTGTAGGTGACGGTGTGCGCTTATGATAAGCACACCTCATGCAGACTGCGGTCATGCTACGCAAACTGCTATAAAAACTATTTAAATCATGTAGACTACACTTGAGTTAGTGCACGTAGTTAATGCTTGTGTCCATAGTCAAAACACACACTGCCTGACATACATAAATTCTAACAGTCAAATTCATTCATTTAGAAGTACAGCGTAGCCATCCAACTGCACATCCACTACGATTTGCTCACCGACCGACACACACACACCCTACGATTTTTCAAAGGCTCTTATAAAATACAAACCGGGTCAGGGTACTAGCTAGTCATTCAGTAACGCGACGTATTCAGAGGTTCGTAAAAATAACACTGTACACTATAACAAATAAAAAAATGTCGTTTATGTATTAAGTAATACCAAAAAAGAAAACGTTTTAAATATGTTTGTTTAACTAGCAAAAGACTGAACAAATTGTCAGCTACCTCAAGAAATCGCAACAACATCTACGCTAAGTAGCTAGATGACATCGCTTGATTTGAGTCCAAATAGACGTTCCTGGTATGATATACATTCATTACACCAAACACTTTCATCGCGACAAAATGTACAAACGCCAAAAATGTAACCCTTCAAATTAAGTTAGCCGGGTGGCGAGCTAGCTGGCCGCAATAACCATTTACCTCCAGCGAATCACACAGCTAACTAGATTGCTAGCTAAAATGACAAACATTAGCAGCTGTAGCGCTAATGCATCTTGCTAATCTAGCCGACGTAGCATATGCTACAATATCCGTCTAGGCTTTTCGGAATGCTTCAAGCAGGAGAAATCACCACACACATTAAAAAATTGGGATTTACAGTTACTGACAAAAGAACCTGGGACCGACAACTTGTAATTTTCACGTTTATGTTCGCCCCCTGAAAGGCTGGCCGGATAAACAGGCCTCTTTCGTTGCCAGACCGCGGTCTAGGATTCCCACTAGCCGCCAAGGGATAGAGTTTCGGACTGGCGGCTTCAAACTAAACACCATATAACACACATAAAACCTTCCCTGTATCGAAAATGCGTTTTGCTACCTGAACAGGTTCCTGCAGCACCGTCATTCCGTATTCACACTCCTTCTCTCTGCCTATCTCGCCCGCGTCTTTCTGAGTTTAGCGTCTCTTGGTTTTTTTAAGGCCCGAAGGGATCTCCGAAGATTTAAACACATCGACCGTTACCGATAATGTCGAAGCCTTCCGGAAACACACGAAATCTACACGAGATGTGACGAGAATAAACGACAATTCCCGAGCTCGGAGCAGTATAAGCTTAACGGATTTAAAACCATTTAACTGTATAAAAAATGCAGTTCGAAAAAACAAAAGATTAAAATCCTTACTAACAAACGACAATAATGAGTTTTATTAGACCATGTACAACATATGTATTTACAATTAATACAACGCTAATGCAGGAAATACTGAGGTAATGTGGTGCAGTGGATAGCGATCTATTCTACATCTATTCGTCGGTTCGAATCCCATTTTTGGATCAGCAACATACATTTCCAGAGAGGGCATTGCCCAGACCACATTTCTGTTTAGGCACCATTTCAAAACCACACAGAAGACATAAAAAATACACGTACTAAGATAACCAAAATTATTGAAACTTTATGTAACAATTTTATGTAATATGAAGTAAGCAGTGACATTGTTACATTTCTCTAGATGACTAGTTAGTTAACGTCAGCTGGGAAATAGTTTAAAATAATTCAAATAATGTGACACTGAGATGTTACAGTCTGTGTTGGGTTGGTGTTTGGGGGCAACGAGAGAATATTGAAGGACAGTAAATTCTCATTGAGTGACCTGTTCATTGTGTTTGTCTGTCATGGTACTGTTTGTCGTGTGTTGGTGGATGTGAGTAGCCAGCAGAAGTCTAGCCTGTTGAAAATGTGTTATTTTACAACCTTCATTTATTCGTTTAAGTTAAGTTTGAAGTTTATTGTCATATGTACAAAGTACAGCGTACAGAGCACAATGAAATTCTTACTTGAAAACCCCTCCCTCACAGACAAAACATAAGACATAATACACAGAAGACATAGAAGACAAAGCAGTATAATAAATAGGTAAAGTGTCAGTGCATAGTGTTTAAGTGTTTCATCTACTAATGCAAGCTGGTGTCTTTATAAGTTGAATTACTTACCATTGTCTTTCTGAGGTCGGTGTTCTGTCGAGTTGAGCTACTTTGCCAGGTAATCTACCGTAGTGCTAATCGATAGCTCTAACCATAGATTACCTCGACAAAGTAGTTCAACTCGACAGAACGCCGGTACAGTCAACGATAGTTACGTTAACTAGCAAGATAAGCCAAGTACTCTATTTAAAACAGGGTTATTTGGTGAGGTAAAATCGATCATGGTCATTTTCCAAGGAGATGAACTCCCTATGTTTCCATTCTCATTTTATCACGAATAAATTGTGCCTTTCTGAAGTTAATTCGCCACTTAATTAGCCTGTGTGGTTTGTTATTAGGCTAATATTAACGCATAATAAGGTCTAATGTTATGCTCTAAAAAAACATTACTATAAGCGAAACCTATAGGGGCAACGTTAAAAAAACTAGCTAGCAAATAATAAGCCGTATTATTTTAATTTTAGTGGTATTGATTCTGCATTCCACAATTTCATATTTATAGACATTTTTAGAAGCTTCATCTGATAGCCCAGATACTGTTTTGTTAAATATAGATTAGATTTTATTCACAGACACAATATGAGGAAAAGGAAAGATGGAGACATCAGACACTTTTTTGGTGGTAAAAGAAGAGTAAGTAGGAAATATTAGTGTTAAGAGCCATAGAACATTAAAAGTATAGGTGCAGTTTTTCAAACTGTTAATGTGTATGAAGGAAAGTGGTGGTCAGCAGAAGGCAGGAGAGACACAGGAGCAGGCAGCAGGGAGATGGCAGGATGAGGACAGTGAGCAGGCAGCAGGGAGATGGCAGGATGAGGACAGTGAGCAGGCAGCAGGAAGATGGCAGGATGAGGACAGTGTGCAGGCAGCAGGAAGATGGCAGGATGAGGACAGTGTGCAGGCAGCAGGAAGATGGCAGGATGAGGACAGTGTGCAGGCAGCAGGGAGATGGCAGGATGAGGACAGTGTGCAGGCAGCAGGGAGATGGCAGGATGAGGACAGTGAGCAGGCAGCAGGGAGATGGCAGGATGAGGACAGTGAGCAGGGAGATGGCAGGATGAGGACAGTGTGCAGGCAGCAGGAAGATGGCAGGATGAGGACAGTGTGCAGGCAGCAGGAAGATGGCAGGATGAGGACAGTGTGCAGGCAGCAGGAAGATGTCAGGATGAGGACAGTGTGCAGGCAGCAGGAAGATGGCAGGATGAGGACAGTGTGCAGGCAGCAGGGAGATGGCAGGATGAGGACAGTGTGCAGGCAGCAGGAAGATGGCAGGATGAGGACAGTGTGCAGGCAGCAGGGAGATGGCAGGATGAGGACAGTGAGCAGGCAGCAGGGAGATGGCAGGATGAGGACAGTGTGCAGGAAGATGGCAGGATGAGGACAGTGAGCAGGCAGCAGGGAGATGGCAGAATGAGGACAGTGTGCAGGCAGCAGGGAGATGGCAGGATGAGGACAGTGTGCAGGCAGCGGGGAGATGGCAGAATGAGGACAGTGTGCAGGACAGTGAGCAGGGAGATGGCAGGATGAGGACAGTGAGCAGGGAGATGGCAGGATGAGGACAGTGTGCAGGCAGCAGGAAGATGGCAGGATGAGGACAGTGTGCAGGCAGCGGGGAGATGGCAGAATGAGGACAGTGTGCAGGCAGCAGGGAGATGGCAGGATGAGGACAGTGTGCAGGACAGTGTTCAGGCAGCAGGGAGATGGCAGGATGAGGACAGTGTTCAGGCAGCAGGGAGATGGCAGGATGAGGACAGTGAGCAGGCAGCAGGGAGATGGCAGGATGAGGACAGTGTGCAGGCAGCAGGAAGATGGCAGGATGAGGACAGTGTGCAGGCAGCAGGGAGATGGCAGGATGAGGACAGTGTGCAGGCAGCAGGAAGATGGCAGGATGAGGACAGTGTGCAGGCAGCAGGGAGATGGCAGGATGAGGACAGTGTGCAGGAAGATGGCAGGATGAGGACAGTGAGCAGGCAGCAGGGAGATGGCAGAATGAGGACAGTGTGCAGGCAGCAGGGAGATGGCAGGATGAGGACAGTGTGCAGGCAGCGGGGAGATGGCAGAATGAGGACAGTGTGCAGGACAGTGAGCAGGGAGATGGCAGGATGAGGACAGTGAGCAGGGAGATGGCAGGATGAGGACAGTGTGCAGGCAGCAGGAAGATGGCAGGATGAGGACAGTGTGCAGGCAGCGGGGAGATGGCAGAATGAGGACAGTGTGCAGGCAGCAGGGAGATGGCAGGATGAGGACAGTGTGCAGGACAGTGTTCAGGCAGCAGGGAGATGGCAGGATGAGGACAGTGTTCAGGCAGCAGGGAGATGGCAGGATGAGGACAGTGAGCAGGCAGCAGGGAGATGGCAGGATGAGGACAGTGTGCAGGCAGCAGGAAGATGGCAGGATGAGGACAGTGTGCAGGCAGCAGGAAGATGGCAGGATGAGGACAGTGTTCAGGCAGCAGGGAGATGGCAGGATGAGGACAGTGAGCAGGCAGCAGGGAGATGGCAGGATGAGGACAGTGAGCAGGCAGCAGGGAGATGGCAGGATGAGGACAGTGTGCAGGCAGCAGGGAGATGGCAGGATGAGGACAGTGTGCAGGACAGTGAGCAGGGAGATGGCAGGATGAGGACAGTGAGCAGGGAGATGGCAGGATGAGGACAGTGTGCAGGCAGCAGGAAGATGGCAGGATGAGGACAGTGTGCAGGCAGCGGGGAGATGGCAGAATGAGGACAGTGTGCAGGCAGCAGGGAGATGGCAGGATGAGGACAGTGTGCAGGACAGTGTTCAGGCAGCAGGGAGATGGCAGGATGAGGACAGTGTTCAGGCAGCAGGGAGATGGCAGGATGAGGACAGTGAGCAGGCAGCAGGGAGATGGCAGGATGAGGACAGTGTGCAGGCAGCAGGAAGATGGCAGGATGAGGACAGTGTGCAGGCAGCAGGGAGATGGCAGGATGAGGACAGTGTGCAGGCAGCAGGAAGATGGCAGGATGAGGACAGTGTGCAGGCAGCAGGGAGATGGCAGGATGAGGACAGTGTGCAGGAAGATGGCAGGATGAGGACAGTGAGCAGGCAGCAGGGAGATGGCAGAATGAGGACAGTGTGCAGGCAGCAGGGAGATGGCAGGATGAGGACAGTGTGCAGGCAGCGGGGAGATGGCAGAATGAGGACAGTGTGCAGGACAGTGAGCAGGGAGATGGCAGGATGAGGACAGTGAGCAGGGAGATGGCAGGATGAGGACAGTGTGCAGGCAGCAGGAAGATGGCAGGATGAGGACAGTGTGCAGGCAGCGGGGAGATGGCAGAATGAGGACAGTGTGCAGGCAGCAGGGAGATGGCAGGATGAGGACAGTGTGCAGGACAGTGTTCAGGCAGCAGGGAGATGGCAGGATGAGGACAGTGTTCAGGCAGCAGGGAGATGGCAGGATGAGGACAGTGAGCAGGCAGCAGGGAGATGGCAGGATGAGGAAAGTGTGCAGGCAGCAGGAAGATGGCAGGATGAGGACAGTGTGCAGGCAGCGGGGAGATGGCAGAATGAGGACAGTGTGCAGGCAGCAGGGAGATGGCAGGATGAGGACAGTGTGCAGGAAGATGGCAGGATGAGGACAGTGAGCAGGCAGCAGGGAGATGGCAGAATGAGGACAGTGTGCAGGCAGCAGGGAGATGGCAGGATGAGGACAGTGTGCAGGCAGCGGGGAGATGGCAGAATGAGGACAGTGTGCAGGACAGTGAGCAGGGAGATGGCAGGATGAGGACAGTGAGCAGGGAGATGGCAGGATGAGGACAGTGTGCAGGCAGCAGGGAGATGGCAGGATGAGGACAGTGTGCAGGCAGCGGGGAGATGGCAGAATGAGGACAGTGTGCAGGCAGCAGGGAGATGGCAGGATGAGGACAGTGTGCAGGACAGTGTTCAGGCAGCAGGGAGATGGCAGGATGAGGACAGTGTTCAGGCAGCAGGGAGATGGCAGGATGAGGACAGTGAGCAGGCAGCAGGGAGATGGCAGGATGAGGACAGTGTGCAGGCAGCAGGAAGATGGCAGGATGAGGACAGTGTGCAGGCAGCAGGAAGATGGCAGGATGAGGACAGTGTTCAGGCAGCAGGGAGATGGCAGGATGAGGACAGTGAGCAGGCAGCAGGGAGATGGCAGGATGAGGACAGTGAGCAGGCAGCAGGGAGATGGCAGGATGAGGACAGTGTGCAGGCAGCAGGGAGATGGCAGGATGAGGACAGTGAGCATGAAGATGGCAGGATGAGGACAGTGAGCAGGGAGATGGCAGGATGAGGACAGGGAGCAAGGAGATGGCAGGATGAGGACAGTGTGCAGGCAGCAGGGAGATGGCAGGATGAGGACAGTGAGCATGGAGATGGCAGGATGAGGACAGTGAGCATGGAGATGGCAGGATGAGGACAGTGAGCATGGAGATGGCAGGATGAGGACAGTGTGCAGGCAGCAGGAAGATGGCAGGATGAGGACAGTGAGCATGGAGATGACAGGATGAGGACAGTGAGCAGGCAGCAGGGAGATGGCAGGATGAGGACAGTGAGCAGGCAGCAGGAAGATGGCAGGATGAGGACAGTGAGCAGGCAGCAGGAAGATGGCAGGATGAGGACAGTGAGCAGGCAGCAGGAAGATGGCAGGATGAGGACAGTGAGCAGGCAGCAGGGAGATGGCAGGATGAGGACAGTGAGCAGGCAGAAGGAAGATGGCAGGATGAGGACAGTGTGCAGGTAGCAGGGAGATGGCAGGATGAGGACAGTGTGCAGGTAGCAGGGAGATGGCAGGATGAGGACAATGTGCAGGCAGCAGGAAGATGGCAGGATGAGGACAGTGAGCAGGGAGATGGCAGGATGAGGACAGTGTGCAGGACAGTGCGCAGGCAGCAGGGAGATGGCAGGATGAGGACAGTGAGCATGGAGATGGCAGGATGAGGACAGTGTGCAGCTAGCAGGGAGATGGCAGGATGAGGACAGTGAGCAGGACAGTGCGCAGGCAGCAGGAAGATGGCAGGATGAGGACAGTGAGCATGGAGATGGCAGGATGAGGACAGTGCGCAGGCAGCAGGGAGATGGCAGGATGAGGACAGTGTGCAGGACAGTGCGCAGGCAGCAGGAAGATGGCAGGATGAGGACAGTGAGCATGGAGATGGCAGGATGAGGACAGTGAGCAGGCAGCAGGAAGATGGCAGGATGAGGACAGTGAGCAGGCAGCAGGAAGATGGCAGGATGAGGACAGTGAGCAGGCAGAAGGAAGATGGCAGGATGAGGACAGTGTGCAGGTAGCAGGGAGATGGCAGGATGAGGACAGTGTGCAGGCAGAAGGAAGATGGCAGGATGAGAACAGTGAGCAGGCAGCAGGGAGATGGCAGGATGAGGACAGTGAGCAGGCAGAAGGAAGATGGCAGGATGAGGACAGTGTGCAGGCAGCAGGAAGATGGCAGGATGAGGACAGTGAGCAGGCAGAAGGAAGATGGCAGGATGAGGACAGTGTGCAGGCAGCAGGGAGATGGCAGGATGAGGACAGTGAGCAGGCAGCAGGGAGATGGCAGGATGAGGACAGTGTGCAGGTAGCAGGGAGATGGCAGGATGAGGACAGTGTGCAGGTAGCAGGGAGATGGCAGGATGAGGACAGTGTGCAGGCAGAAGGAAGATGGCAGGATGAGGACAGTGTGCAGGACAGTGAGCAGGCAGAAGGAAGATGGCAGGATGAGGACAGTGTGCAGGTAGCAGGGAGATGGCAGGATAAGGACAGTGTGCAGGCAGAAGGAAGATGGCAGGATGAGGACAGTGTGCAGGACAGTGAGCAGGCAGAAGGAAGATGGCAGGATGAGGACAGTGTGCAGGCAGCAGGGAGATGGCAGGATCAGGACAGTGAGCAGGCAGCAGGGAGATGGCAGGATGAGGACAGTGAGCAGGCAGCAGGAAGATGGCAGGATGAGGACAGTGAGCAGGCAGCAGGGAGATGGCAGGATGAGGACAGTGAGCAGGCAGAAGGAAGATGGCAGGATGAGGACAGTGTGCAGGCAGCAGGGAGATGGCAGGATCAGGACAGTGAGCAGGCAGCAGGGAGATGGCAGGATGAGGACAGTGAGCAGGCAGCAGGAAGATGGCAGGATGAGGACAGTGAGCAGGCAGCAGGGAGATGGCAGGATGAGGACAGTGAGCAGGCAGAAGGAAGATGGCAGGATGAGGACAGTGTGCAGGCAGCAGGGAGATGGCAGGATCAGGACAGTGAGCAGGCAGCAGGGAGATGGCAGGATGAGGACAGTGAGCAGGCAGCAGGAAGATGGCAGGATGAGGACAGTGAGCAGGCAGCAGGAAGATGGCAGGATGAGGACAGTGAGCAGGACCAAGAGGTGAGTTAGAAATAGGGCTCTACTTTAAGATCTACTGTATCATCAAGACAGATATTAGCCTAATAGGCAAATATTTATTTCTGAAGGCTGTTGGAGCTGGGGGGACTGAGAGGGCAGGAATAACACCAGACTGCTGGACCAGCCCAGGCTGTTTGTAAATGTATAGGCTTATTACTTTTACTAGTATACTTCTCCTAGGATAATTCCTGGGAGTTATCAAAACCAAGTTCTTTTGGATAGGGATAAGGATAATGAGATCTTCTGTATTGATTCTCATTTTGTCGCCTGTCCAGACCATGACCGTGTGTTACATACATGTTAGTAAACACCCCTGGCGCATCTTGCACTCTTAACATTGATCCTGGTGGCTATTCGTATTGACGCGGTAGCGGACCGTAATGGTCATAGAAGTGTTATGAAGGCAGTACCCCCCAATTATGGAGGGGTAATTCACACTCTGTCCTATAGTAGAAGTTAAAATTTATTTGATTGGAAGTGTGTGATTGAAAGATGGATTGATGTTTCTATTGAACTATTCAACCCAATACAGTTATAAATATACTTCTGTATGAATATTGATTGTAATCGTATATTCTGTGGTGTTCCGGCTTGAGTACTATTAAGCTGAATGCATGTTGCAGTCTTGAATCTTAAGTACTGTATTAGAATAAAAAATTGTGAGGTACCAAACAGCAGATGGAGACAAAACACTACGTATGCTGCACAATTGTTTAGGCTAAATTTTTTTAAGAGCCCCTGCATTGAACATGTGATTTGGATGCACAACAGTAAAACTTTCATTATTATTATCATTATTATCATTGAAATTATAATAATAATAATAATAATAATAATAATAATAATAATGTGGTCTAATTCGTTATTAATTCACATCATTATATTAATAAACTAAATTCAATGTTGCTGCAGATTCTTCCTGCAAAAATATGTGGTTACTCCTTCAGTGTATGTGGCCTATGGATTCTGTCTCCTGAATCTTGTTATGCATTTCTTTTTATATGCTCTAGCCTCATGGTGACCCTATAATGGATATATGACATGAAGGGTGGGTGGATGAATGGGTGTATAAATATCTTATGGGTATACACATATAGTAATTATTTGTGTAAAATATACCTTAGATACAACTATGATCAAGGTTGAACTGGTCGTCTGGTATACCAAGCAATTTCCCGGGGGTCTGATGGAAATATGGGCCAACAAAATTTGTCGTGGGAGACCCTAAAAGTCCAGGGCCAATTTTTAATCCCAGTCCAGCCACGAATATGATCATTATTTAAGCCTACCTGATTTCTTGATAGGTGCAGAACAGGGAGATCTCTGGTTGGGAAAATTTCAGCGACACTTCTATATATGTCTAAGAAAGTGTTATATTTCATCATCCTGATCATCGTGACATGAAGCCCAAGCAATTTTTTCGATTTGCCCAAGTGTGTTTGTTGGTGTGAACTACTAATCAAAAGCCGTTAAATGCGTGAGAAAGGATGGCAAAGGTCATCCCGTGGGACTTCCCTTAGAATAGCTGCAGTTTTGACAGTCTGAAATAATTAGGATGTAAATCAGTTTCAGAGAACTAGAGCCTTTAGCTATTCATTAGTACAGTGTTAAAGTAATTTTAGGCAAAGAATTATACAGAGGGAATAAGGTAAATTGAAAGCTAGAAATACTCTCTTCTTGGCAGTGACCTTTATTTCTTCATGTTATCCGAAGCCTTCAGAGCAGGAGTGAGAATGGTTTAGGGGGATTGTTGCTGCCATTTTTAATTTGTCACATATAGAAAACATCCTACTCAACAGAGCCAGTTGGATTTTAGTATTAGGAGTCCAATCAGGCAGTGCTGGAACCCTAGTGTATTTGGCAGGATCTTTCTTTTTCTTCTTTAGGGGTCTAAGCAGCATTAGCCACTGGATCCCTATTGTCTTCTTCTTCTTCTTCTTCTTATTATTATTATTATTATTATTATTATTATTATTCTGCACTAAAACAATACGAGGAACATATAGGAAGCTGTGTCTACTTAGATTGTTTGCTAATTTGCATAATGTGAAAAATGTACTTTTTTGAACTAGACAAGTCATCCGATTCACACTAAATTTGAAATATTGCATCTTGAGACCACGTAGACAAAAAGTTGTCTAGGATTTCGATCAGGCAAATTATTCTGATGCTACGAACCAATGAATTTCTTGGTCGTGTGCTTTTTGCACGTAATGACTGATTTCTCATCAACGAATCATCCAATTCTGACCAAACTTGCTAATTCTAGTTGGTATGACATTCCGAGGCGACTCTCCAAATTTCATAAAAATCACCCAATAGGGGTCACTATAACTCAAATTAGCTTATAACGTGGAAACCATTGGACATAAAAAGATGACATTTTGTATACATGTTGATGGCCCGATGTCCCAACAAATCATATAATAAAAGTTCATGTACTCATCAAACATGACAAGATGACAATAGCCATTCAAAATTCATTAGGGTATAATTACTCTGGTATATGACTGAGAATATTGAAATTTGGTGTGATGGTGCAATATTCCTTCCGCTACTAGCACCTATAGTCCAGTGCTCCCATACTTAATACACATTCATTTATAGGCATTCTAATGGATCGTTTGATGTTAAATGTGGCCAAAGCTGATGATCCAATAATACAAGCCATTCCCCCCCAAGGGTGCTTTAATGCACAGCCTGTTAAAAGGGGGCCCAAACAATATATAATATTCTAAGTGTATTACTTAATGTTTCCACTAATAAGTGATCAAAAGCTAATGTTTTGTTCTTTAGTTATATGGTCTCTTGCTAGAATGTGTAAATGGCATTACAATAGCCTTATTAAACACTCCATCCATCCATCCATCCATCCATCCAATAAACAATCCTCCAACTGTTTACCTAGTACAATTATTTAGATATGTAATTGCTGCATTTGTAATACTTCAGTTTAGTGCTTTCCCTATGGTAAAACAGCATACATCCCCTCATGTACCTAGTTAAATATTTAATGAACTACTACTTTCCTTCCGCAGAAAGGATATTCATACTAAATAGTTTTTAGTTTCTTTTTAGGAACGCAAAATATAAAATGACAGGTAAAGTACCATACGACTCTTTGTTTGGCTATTCAAATGTTATTAGTGCTACTGTTTTTCCATTGCTGGAGTTTGCAGTATGAGTTAAATGTTATGAAATAAGCATTGCTACAGTAACAGACATTAGGTTGTCATCAGTAATGGACCAATGATAATAATCAGGCTTGTTATGTGTTTCCTGGGGTCATCTGGCTACCTCAGATGTAAATAAAATGCAACATACAGTATGGCAGGCCTGGGGCTCCGCATCAGTGCAGTTACTGAATTACACAAAGAACAGCATAAAAAGGTTGATTCTGCCAACAGTAATATCAAAAAGTAACTGATATATATGATTGGGTGTGAAAGCAGGTTGCCACATATTAAGTTTATAATATATTGCTACGCTCGTTTGAAGAATCTGTCTTAGTGCACAGCATTAATGGCTGTGACTCTTCAGGGGTAATTTGTATCTAAAGGTTCCAATCAACCTCTTTGCTTATTTGCTGGGAGAGGTGACACCCAGCCCTTTGATTCAGTTGGACATCAAATGACATTTCAGGCTCATATTTGGTATGCAAGGTCCTGGCCCAATAATGTCAGAATTAGATACTTTGTTTGGACGCAAATGACTCCCCCTTGAGGGATCCTCTTCAGAGGCAATGGTGCCCTTTCTGTATGTCATTCCAAATGAGAAGCAAGAAGCAGACACAGCATGAAGATGATTGGTCTTTTCCTTTGGGAGCTGACCCATCAGGCATTCTCAGAAAAGATGTGAGGCGTGCATTGATGCCAGGCAGTTCACTTCACTTTGTTCTCAATCTGTGGGAAAAGATCTGTACTTAGCAGGGAAATATTATCTGAACTTCTGCATGGCATAAGAAAGCTAAGACACATAATGAGGATAACCCTACTGCAATGAAACTAGTTGCAGAGTCTTGTTTCAGTAAAACAATGATTAACTGAACAGCAATTATAACATAATACAGTGTAGACATACACCGGGTATTGAAAGGCAAATTAAATACAACTTAAAGACAGTTCTTAAGCCCTCTTTTTTTTTTACCTCAAAAAGTGTTGTGAGTGAATTTGTATATAAAGGGTGACCACCTGGGGTGTTAGGACCCTGAGGCAGGGATGAGGCAGGACAGGGTGGGGACTTTCCCAGATGGACAAATGGTAACTCAGTCACTTCTCTGGCCACTGTACATTCAATTACTTCATTATTACCCAGTCACCACGTTACAAATCTGGTTTAAAAACTCACATTTTACTCACTGTTAAACATACGCAGTTGGACACAGATGGAACACAGGGAAATGTTGGGAAAGCGTTGTTCTTGTCTAGTGATTGCATGAAGATACTATTCAGATACTGTTTGTACATGTTCCCTTTATTGGTGGGAAGCTTTTTACTATAATTTTGAATACCAGTAAAATACTCCCTGTGTACAAAAAGTAACAAAAATTCTATGGCGATACAGAATATTTTTCTTACACTTTTAAAAATGAAATATTAAGACTGCAGGGTGGTGCAGTGTGTGTGTGTGTGTGTGTGTCTGCCTGCCCAGGGCCGTTTCCTGCCTGTGCCCCTTGTTCCCAGGATAGCCTCCAGTGACCCCAGTTGGGATTAAGTGGTTATGGTGATGGATGGACATTAAGAATGTATACTGATCTTAAAATTAATAAAATATTATACAATCTAAAGCCAAAGTAACAAATTCAATTTGTCAGAAGGGAAATCATTTTATTTTGTGTCTAGGAATCCATACAGGATGGGGGGTTGTAAAATTTGAATCCACAAAGCTTCTTGTTCCCCATCAAAACTCAGTATTTTTATTATTGTATTACAGTTGATTAATTATATATTTTTCACTAATTGACAGGCCTTTTACACATTATTCATATTCATATCCCTGTTTAACTCAATCACACTCAAATTTTACAATACTTTTACACACTCACCTAAGGAAGGAAACCTGCAAGAACATGAGGAAAACTTGGAAACTCCACACACAGAGCTAGGGCCAGAATTAAACCCATAGTCCTGGAGGTGTGACACTGCAGCACCCTGCAAGAAAGCTTAGGTTATGTTTTTCACAATGTATTTAAGCTTAAATATTGATTCTTCACCTTCATATCAGAGAAGAGACAGGGGCGGATTCATGCATAGGCTATCCTAGGTAACCATCAGACCCCTGCCCCACCTTGGGAAAGATGGAATGGTTAAACTTATTAAATCCGGCCATCAGATCACCTGTCACTTTACTGCCAGGACCCCCACTTGGCAAGGTTTATCACTAAGATTTAAGAATACCATTGCTTTTGAAAAAAAATATATACTGTCATTTAATGTCTGGAGGTTATAACCCCCAAGTCTTATCTCAGCCCAGCTTGTGATGTGACAATTGCAATTGTCATTAGACACATGTATAACAGTCACTGAATTTTGGCCTTTCAGACAGTATGCAGGGATGTGCAGGTGGTTGGGGGAGATGGTGGCTGAGCTCCTGCCTCTTTCGTCGCACTGATGGAAAGTGCCTCCCTTCTGAATGCCCCTTTACCATCACCTTGTGGACTTTTTATATCAACTCATCATTGTTTGGACACTGAGGCAGTGAGCAGATGCAGACGAGATGGGAAACATCAAGTATGGCGATATGGGTCCTGTCTACAGGGATGATGAAAGGAGATGGACCAGCAGAGACACATCAATGGTGAAGCTGTACATCGTGCAATATCAGGGAATGCTATCTAGCCTTTAGTGTAGAATAGGCTCTTTTCACGGGTGTAACGACAGTTTTTCTCATTTGCTTAAATGCAGTTCCCAAAGCACTAACCTCATTCCCATTAACATAGCCTCAAGACTCCACAACCTTAACGTCATTGACCAACAGCATTGTTTCATTTCTTAATGTGTATGTGGTAATTAGTAAAGCACATTTTGCAAATCACATAGTACATGCATGACTGCGTAGACCAACTTGCACTGTATAGACACAATTCTCTATTGACTCTGATAAACCAATCAGAACAGATTGTTCTTTTATTATTTAGGAATATACCCCAGTATATTCCTTAATCCTTATACCGCTTAATCCCAACTGGGATTAAGCGGTTACAGTGATGGATGTTTGGGTGAAAACAATGTGGGTTTAGGGACAAGAATTATACAGGCAGGTTACAAATGAGATCCGTTCCCTAAGTCTGTGTTTAAGTTGAATTTGCAGGTAAGTAAGAAAAAAAAAAATCATAATAACACAGTAATAATAAAAGCAACTACATACAGCACTGCATTGTACCTCGAGCCAGTGAAACACCGAAACTGCGCAGTGTTTTCATGAGTGTCACAAAGTAGTTTGCACATTTATTATGAACCATTGCATTTAACTCAATTTTTTTAATATAATAGGATTTAAGGCAGTCTGTTTGTAAGCACAACATGTCCATGCCTGTAATGCATCAGCTACCAAATGCAAGTTAATCTAGCGCTCTGCTCGCAGGAAGGGAGCCTGTTTGCGTGCCCTTAAACAAAACTCATAATTTGAGTGGCTTCATTAAATAAATATCCAGCATTATAAATTGAATGTGATGGGAGTGAGGTGTCCGGTGTGAAATGTGCTGGGATTTATTGGATGTGTCACACTGGAGCTTTAAAAAGCAAGCCTGTCAACTACACGCTGGGCTTCTGGTTAGCTACCACAGACAAAGCCAAATGCTGACCTGAGGCAACCCACAAACAAGAGAGCCCAGTGCCTTGCTTTTTATTTACTAAGGTCCTTCTCAAGACATAACAGGTTTTGACACTCAGACCATTGTACTCCCTAGCAGGGTTTAATGTTTTGAATCCCTTGGGTAAATCTGGCAGTATAGAACAGACTGCATCAACAGTAAAAAGATGGACAGATGGATAAACTGTAAATACTGTATGCACAAGAAAAACAATTGCAGAACTTCAATAAACTATTACGCTGAATGTATAAGTAGACAAACTCAATATAGCTAATCTATGCAAAATAATTACTCACATTAGGAATACCTTATGAAAAAAGAATGTAAAAGTGTGATTTAAAAGAAAAACTGGAATTCAGTTATTCTTATACAGTAGGTTAACACTTATAAAACCTAAAGCTCCTTATTACTCGTTATTCAATGTCAGATTGAAGCCAGATCACAAATGAGATTTGAGTAGTGGAATATGATATGAATGGAATATGATATGATAATATGCACAAGGTATAGTGGAAACTGTGTTCTAAAGACTGAATTCAGTTTTTGTTTTTAAAGGGACTAATTCAACATAAGCCAGATTTATTTTTATTTCTCTATGACTGTTACATGCATGGAGATACAAACAAAACAAAATACTGTGATGTTACATGTACATACAAAACAAAATACTGTGATGTTACATGTACAGATAGTGCTGTTAGGGAAAACGGACTTTGACAGGTACCATGTGATGAAATGGCTCTCTGTCTGGGTATTCCCTAGCTACATACTCATTGTATCCTGGGGTAGGTTTCAGGACCGGTGAACCTTCTATGGATAGATGGGTAGATGGAGGCTTTGTTAGCATGACAAAGTTACTTGGCACCACAATGATTTGTTGGTAACACTTGAGGTGATATAAATAATGTAGTATTAGGCTATTACTTATGTATTAACCAACCACAAATGAAATCTTAGTTACATACTGATCTCATGCACAGCAGAACATCATTTCTCATTGCTTCACACAAATTTCCAAATGTTTTAGTACATACAGTATATACAAATGGGTTTGTACAGTTGTCATCATTTGGCACAATTTTCAGTTACTTTAGTTTTGTTAGTCAAAATAGATTATGCACTTCTTATGTAGTTCTTTCCCATTGTAATGATTTTACATCCAAAACTATATATGCATGTGATCATCGTGTTAGCCACCACATGCACAACAGTTAACCAAGCTTTCAAAATGATTTAAAAATATATTCCATAAATTGCAGTAATATGCTATTGTTGTGTTTTGGGGTACCCATAATACATGATTTTGTTGTCATTTTGTTGTTCTTGTATTGCCATTTTGCTGTATTTCGTTATGCAGCACTATGTGAGTTTTATGCGTGCTATTGTACTATGTCTTGAGATTTGTTATATGTGCATGCAAGTCCTTTACTCTGTCACAGAAAACAAAGCTTAGCAAGCTCTGCAATCCTTTTCAAGGTCATGTAGTATATGCTGAATAAATCAGTTTGAAGTTTACCTCCACTGCTTTTGTATGAACACTGCATGCGCTCTCTCAGCCAATCAGAATCAGAATTTTTGCCCTTGAATTTTTATCCTTGTTGTTGGACACATTCATAGACAGTTTGACACATTTGTGAAAAATGTAACAAAATGAGTAAGGAAGAGAAATGTGAAGAAGAACTTCTGTTTAGTAATATTTTAGATTTCATAGAGATGATATTGAGCAAAAATGCGTGATTTGTCTGCACTGCATCCGTTCTGTGGGCACAACTCGTAGCTTGTTTTATGTCCTTGAATAAATTATTTGACCCAGACTTGCCAAATGAGGTGTTTTTTAGGGTTGAAAGTAGCACAAAGTTGAAAATGCACAATGACCAATGCAACTGACCTGTACAATGAGAGCAAGGTACACATATAAAGGTTTACTATAAGATTGATTTTGCATATTTCAAAGTCATGGTCAAACATTTCAGAACTATTCAAACATGGTTATTCATATTTTCAATAAAATGCCCTGACTGACTTTAGTACTGTTATCTTTAACTATATACATCACGTACCTAAACACTTGTAGTATCAAGGGGATACAACTTGGTGTTTTTTACATTCTAGTATATTTCTTTTTATAACCATCAAGGGCACCGCTAACGATTTTGGGTCCCATATCATATTTTCCCCCAACTCAGACCAATCCAATTGTGTTCCAAATTTTTTAGGGCCCCTGTCAGTCAGAGGCCCTTTGTTCTGTGCAAAAGTGCACTTACTACCCATATAAATAGCTTTAAACATTTCTTTGGACTGCCTAAGACCTGAACCTGATAAGCAGGTATGGAGAATGGATGAATTTTATCACATGATCGGTGATTTAAGGAGGACCCCAATGGCAAACAAAATGCGATTTAGTCTTCACAGTGGTGCATTGAGTTCAGTGAAAGTGCATCCTATAGTATGGAACTACTTCAGCTGCTGTTATGCTATGTTAGCTGTTAGCTTTTCGTAGGAAAAGGCCTAGAAAAAAAAGACGTATTCTGTGTTTCGGTTAGCTACCCGCACCCCCGGCATCTCTGGCATGCTTAACATTGAGCAGACTCCTGTATGGCTTAGGGTGGTAAAAATAGTGGGCAGTACCCTTTACCCCTTTACTAACCTTGTCATGCTGGTCGATGAACCTGGCACATGTGGCGTGAAAAAAAGTGGGTGTCGGTCTACAGGCGAGTTAAGGGACAATTGACAGTGAATTGAGTGGAAGCTGGTACATTCTCCTATAGCAAAGTGAGAGTAAATAATGTACAGTACAGTGTAATGGGCGCTTCACAACACTTCAGCCACCAGGTGGCAGCTGATTACAGTAAAAGTATATCTCATAAATGAATAAAATGTGCTTACCATATTACAAGACGGCTGCTCAACAGCTGCACAGTGATTAATGACAATTGTTAATTTGCTAGCCAGGATGTTAGATAAATGACTGTGAAACATAACAAATATCACAATTTTTCTTATGTTTACAGCCTAGGGAAGGCTATAAACATATTAGATTTATTTTATCTGCAAGACATTTTTAAAAATGTAAAAAATATGCACATCTTTGTTTTTCTGCATGATGTGCATGATCGCTTTATGTTCATAACAATTTACAATTTCATTTTACATAGAAGCACTCTGCAGGTTCATTTCAAAGACAGCGTTTCTCTCCAAAAGCCTTGGCTGTCTCAAACCTGGCCAGGATTTTGACAGCACTGCTTGACTGTCAGTGTAATGAGTAGTTACTCTGATTTGTGTCTGAATAGGTGTTACACATTATCTACTCACCAGTTTCTACATCCAAAACCAGCACCAGAGTACTTAATTTTTTTATGCACAGGTCTTCATTTTTTAATTAAAATTCACTGGCTACAAACGTGGTCGTTGGTTAACAATGTCTATGATTTTATGGAACTGTTCTTAATGACTTGCCTGGGAAAATGAAGGTTAAATAAAAAATAATTTTTAAGAGGAAGAATCCCTTCAGCTTTGTGATCATAGTCTACCGTCCGGACAAATTCCTTTTCAGTCATATATATGTCTGCAGCAGAGTGACATCCCTTACATATCAGGCTGAAACTCACGGATTTTTAAATCACTTGCCATTAAAATGCCAAATCTGTTTCCTGCATTTTTCATTCTTTAGTTTACATTTTTAGCTTGAATATTGCTAGAAAATACAAGTAGAAAAAAAGTAAAGAAAAAAATTGATTGCAAGATCTTACAGGTGAAACACTAAAAATATCTTTTATGGTTCTCTTTAATGTAATCCTTGCAGAACAATCTCACAAGAACTAAAAAAAGAAATAATAATAGAAACATTAATAGGCATAATAATAAAACACTGATAGACTAGTCACTGGGTGACTTTTCATCTAAAGATATTGTCCTTCCAAGGTATTCTAACTCTATGAAATGTTGGACTTTGCTTTTGATAAATGACATCATTGTTACAGCATGGCATGGTGCAGGCAGGAAAAATGTGACAATAAGGGATGTATTAAAACAAAGCAGATCACACTAACAAAAACCAGGAGAACAGAACCACAAACAAACAGGCAAGGGGACAGAACCACAAACAACCAGGCAAGGGGACAGAACTGCCAACACACAGTAACACAATCCTAATGACTGACTGGGGAATACACTATGGAAGGCATTTAAATACACATAGAAAACTGGAGCAAACAAGGAGCAGGTGTAAAACATAATCAATTAACCAATCAACTGAGGCACAAGAACCACGAGAAACAGGTATACACTAAATAGACACAGAACTAATGCCTTGTCCACACGTACACAGATATTTTTTAAAACGGTGTTTTTCCTCCTCCGTTTTAAAAAAAATCCCCGTCCACACGACCATTCTCTTCTAAAAGATTTCCGTCCACATGAAACCGCTAAAATGCGCTGTCAAAAGCATGCCAAAACAACAGGCGGCATTATAACTCTAACCGTACTGCCATGTTAGCCAATCAGAAGCCTAATTGCCAGTCCTGTTAAGTTGAAAACCATCGCGCACATTCCGACGCCTGTGTTGATCAATATAATGCAAAAGTGACTCAGTATTTATCTGTACACATGTAAGAAGTCCTGTCAGCAAGGTTCGCACAAGCACTATTTCGGCTAAGTCCGCCATTGCTCAAACTCGCCTAATGTATACAGCAAACAGCGCACGCTCGCTCTGACGTTAAACAAAGTGGACAACGGCACACAATCTGACGTTTCGAGCCAAAAACTCTGTTTTCCCTGTCTACATGTCGACGCTGAAAACGGAGTTTCTTAAAATCTTCACCCTGGATGGAGTTTTGCAAAAGCTTCGTTTTCAGTGACCTGAGACGCCGTTTATGTGTGGACAAAAACCCAAGACATATAGAAAAAGGTACGTTTTAAAATATACGTGTGGACAAGGCATCAGAGACATGCAAAACACTGAAACTAGGAAAACTAAACATACACTAAGAATCTTAACTTGGAACAAAAATATACACAGGGAAAACCTAAGACCAAGGAAACCAAAACAGAACATAAACAGGGGGAAATGGAAACCCAAACAAATACTAATATACAGATGAGGCTAGCCTCAAACCCATGACCTGCGGGTACATAGTTTCTGAATCACACATTCAGCCCACTGAACTACAGTATGTGACTCTCCAGGGGCCAAGGACAAACATACTAGGGACTTAAGGGGTAAGTGACATGGAGGAGGACAGGATGGCCAGCAACAGCTGCTGGCCAAACGGGGAGATGAAAGGCAGGGTCAGATGGTACAGACCCTGAAACATCATACTTACCTTTTCTCATGAACTGATGCAATTCTTTTTCTTTTTTATTACACCTTATCCTGCAGAAGTGGATTGAAACAATGACATTGGCTTCCATTTTAGGACCTCACATTTTGGTTAGCATTTCAGATTTAATCAGCACTTCTGTGCTAAATTAAATTCCAGCTAATCTTGTCTTTATTTCAGTCATGAATGATGAATGGGTGGCATTAGAATGTGTGTCCCTTCCATGCATATTTTGGGGGGATAGGGGGGTGGGATACGTGGCGTGTGATTAAAGTCATTTTTCTGGCACGCCTGTTAAGCCAAGTTTAACTCTGATCAGAAGGAATGCAGTGTCTGAAAAATATAGAAGCACTTCTGCAAATTTTCATTAGTTTTCATTAAATAAAATTTATTCCAGCTTTCGAAAGCAACCATACTGCCTCTTTTCTGTCTCTGTTATTACACAGGACAACAAAATAAAAAAAAATTCCTCAGGCAAAATTTACTCTGCAAAATTTGTGTCTTACACTAAATCGAGTGCGCTGATTTCAAATCTGAAGTCAGATTTATTGTAGCACGTCAGGATTTAAAGTTAAGTGAACTCGTTTAAAAATTAATCTGTACATTACGCAAAAGTAAAACTTGGTACATCATCATCATCATCCCTTTGATGCATTCAGAGTAACAAAACTGCTAAAGATTCAACTTGGGCTTATTGAATAGACCTAGTGTTCAAAAGTGCTTAAAGCATTTGCTTTTGTGTTTGTGGATGGTAGTAGTATCCCGTTGTAGAAACCAACAGTAGTTGCCCATCATGTTGGGATTAAAGTGGCCTTGATATCTTGTTTCCATGAGTGAAATATCTTGATGGAATCTCTCTCCATGTTGATCGCTTACATCAACATTTTTAGAGACATCCGGCTACTTAGTTTCTGATATGCTGTCAGAATGTTGTTAACGAGTTCAACATAGTTTTCAGCTCGTTCGTTTCCCAGAAAGTTTTGCACTACTAGCACAAATGCATCCCAAGCAGCAAGTTGAAGTGGGTTGAGTAATGTTCTGAAAGTGGTATGACAAATGACTGTGAATTTCGGTTCAGACAAAAATTCCTGCTTTCAATTTGACATCAGTTTTTCTTGATCCAAATTTCTCTCGTAGGTACTGAAAAGCATTTCCTTCATGATCCATTGATACAAAAATTTTTTTCATAAGGCCCATTTTTATATGGAGTGGAGGAAGGTAAACTTTCTGTGGATTGACCAATGACTTATGCTGTACATTGTACCGGCCAACTGTGTGTTCAGTTCTAGGAGGCCAGTATATCTGTTGGTAATGATTTTTCTCATCACAACTATTCCACACGCACAAGAAGCACAAATGTTTTGTGTAACCCAATTGTAAACCAAGGAGAAGCGATATTACTTTCAGGTCACCACAAATGTTCCAGTTGTGTGTTGAATAGTATAGTCATTGCAGACTCAGCAGTGCTTATGTCAGCATGCTGACCTGCCCAAACTTGTCTGTGAAATAGTTTCAGGGAAGTCTTCATTCAATGGCTAGCAGACCTATTGTTGTCAGCAGTCAAACAATAGATTCCTATGATCTTTATGCATATAAGTTATTATGCATGAATTTTTGTAAATTCATAGGCTAACTCTCAGATTTGGAATCAGCACACTGAATTTAGTATAAAACAGCTCTTTTTACTATGGTAGCAAAATCTTTGTTTTCCAGTGTTATTCCTCACATTTTAAAATAACAAATTTTATAAAAACCGGGTTCGTACACTAAGCTTTTTCATAATATTAAAAATCCACGGATGATTTTAGGTGCATCCAATTTTTTAAAGTGACATTGTGAATTTGCCCATGGCATGGTGATGCAGTGCCTTTAAAATAGTTGCTTAAACTACAACTGCTTCTGTCCTTCTTTCATACAACGACAGAGTTATCCCAAGGTGCGTTACATGGATCTGTTGTGATTCGTCACAACATCATTAGAGAGAGTAATACAAAATGGGGAAAAGCAAGGAATGAAATTAAATAAAGAATTCCAGATGACAATGGAAGAGAGAAACAAAAAACCTCTGGGGGCCCAAGGTCAACTGGCTGCCCAACCCCCCTGGGCATACTAATATTATTTAAAACAGAATTGAGTGGACCTGCTTGCTAATTGGGGCAGAAACAAACATTTTTGGTTCATCTGCGTATTTTCTGTGTATAGCATGCACTACTATCCTGAAAAATCCAGTACCTAACCCACAGGAAGAATTAAAAATCACAATACATTATTGATTACATTACATTTCATGCTTCAACAACAGCCATCACAAAAAAACAAAGGTCTTCCTAACTCAACAAGCCAGTAGCATTCACGAGGCTGGGACAGGCACAGAGACGTGCACAGTCCAAAAAGTTCAAGACTAATGGACAGAATCAGGTATATATACAGATTTCCCTCACTCTAAGTAGGACAACCCCATATCCCTGGAACTCAGACATGCTGCCCTTGACCTTGAGAAAGAATACCATCAGACCCAAAAAATAATGATGAAGGAGATAGCCTCAGACTTCAGAACACTAATGGTATCACAGCAAACATCATCTACAGTTTCCAAGCAATCCCAGAGTAGGACAATTCCTCCTGTGCTATTACTATATACTGTGCTAGGACTATATATTGTGACATACAGGGCCATCCCAAAGCCAGCACTTCAACAAGAAGAATCCACAGATTCTGACGCCTGTACCTGCAGTTGAACTGTACCCAAGAAGCCATACCCCCATACCATATATGACTAACATCTAACAATGTCCACCTTTACTCAGCTCACACCTGATTATGATTGCAATCTTCTGTCACAGATGGAGCCTGATTCCTCACCACAGCACTTCCTGAGGTTAGGTCATCTTTCAGAAGACAGATGGAATATGGTCCTCTGTTTACGCCTTCCTCGACCTGGACAGGTGGCTTAGGTTAAAGTCATGTTGCCAAAATTATGTGGGTCAGAGCCAAACTAAGAGTACAGAGACCAGATTGCCTACAGGGATACTGAAGGAGAAACTGCCGCCTTAGCAGTGCCTGCATGTTTACAGAGGTGGAAAGTTCAGATCCAGAAAGTACAATCCAGACTAAGACTTTGGTTCAACCATCCAATTGAGTACTCTATGATTGTGACTCCTTAACTCAGATTAACATTGATCTGGATTTGTACTTTTTGGACTTGAACTTTCCACCTCTGCATGTTTCCCAGTCTCTGCTCATGGCTGAGCCTTTCTGGAATGTGGAGAAGGTCTGGCAAGCAGATACTATTCCTTACAAGACTAAGAAATAAATTACTCACCCCGAGCAAGACCAGTTGGCCATGGAGACCACTGGTAATGGTAGATGGGGCTAATTGGGATGCAATCCCCCTGCTATGCAAGGAAACACGCCTCATATACATGCTTCTAAAGAGGCTGTCCTGCATCCTGACCTGAACAACAATGAGAGACAACCTATACTGCAGAGATTAAATAAAAACTGGCGGACTATATAGTTAAGCTGATGTGAGTCACTGGGTCAGTACTCTGCCTGTAATCATATTGGTGATGGTACAAATCCCATGGGTGGCAAGGCTCTTATTCCCAACCACTCCTGGGTTGCTGACTAACTCTGCTCTCTGATCCTCACTTATATGTCATTTTTGACAAAACGTCTGCTAAATAATGATGTGATTTTACAGAGTGTGCCATCGCCACACAAACCCAATGAGACAATGATTGTACATTATTCTACTCTGGTCCTGAAGGAGTGTTTGCCAAAATGAGGAGAAATATCTGATTATTAAGAGGTCATAAAGCCATCTGCAAAAGAACGACATCCGCTCCTCTAGTGCTTTGAATGGGCTTAGTCAGTCATTCCAAAATGGCAGACCTGCCCACCTGAGTCTCCACAACAGAACAGAATAGTGATATTTTATTGATCCCCATGGAGAAACTATTCTACCCCAACTTGCTCTCCATGAGACACAGACACATATACAGGTGAGAGCAAGCCTGGGGGTCACAGTCCAGGGTCAGCCAGTGTGCAGACCCCTGAGGGCTGGGGGTCAAGGGTCTGCCAGCTCCTGCTTTCAGTGGTACTTGTATAGATGGTTTGGGGACATTGAGGTAGAAGGGATTCTGAATATTAAACCTCTAGACTGTGCATCTCTCAGTGTGGTGGGGATTGATCCTGTCACACTAAATGTCCTGCTTTTGGGTTGGCATGATAGTTTCTTACCAAGGGTTGTATAATCTGCCACACAGATGCAGCAGAGATAGTAGAAGCTGATGGTAAACGTTGACACTACACATAAGTTATCATGTCTCGTTCCCCTTCCAGAAACCTTGGGTGAGAATAATACAGATGGTAAGTCCCTTACATGGTTTCTATATCTTGATATGCATTGCATGTTTGGTGGTGGCCATTTAAGGAAGGGTAGAGTCAATCACATGCCATCAAATCAAGTGATATTTTCATCATAGAGATTTTCTTGGCTCCTGCCAAAAAGTTAATCAGGATTGTAATTATTCACCTGTATTAGCTACGTTGACTACTTTATCCATTCCTATTTGGATTTTGGGTGTAAAATGAAATAAATGAAAGTACCACACACCCAGTCCACAAGCCCTGTTTTTATACTGTGCTGCCTCCTTTTCAACCTGGTTCCAATCTGGAAGAGATCAGTAAATCAGTTTGTCTGAAGTCCTGTTCAGTTCTATTCTTACTCTATAGCAAACCTTATGAAGGTTTTATGTAGGTGGATTAGAGTATTACTGAAAAAAATATTCGGTAAACAAATATGCTAGCTTGGAAAGCACTATGACGTTTTAGGTCAAGGGTAATTTATTTGTCTTATCCAGGTTTTATAAACTGTGATCTTCTAAATCATTTATCTTTCCCCAAATAAAGCTGAAATAAATTGAGTTTGACTGAACTTAGCATCTGTATGGTACACAAGGCACTGGCCCAGCCAATGGCTCAGAGGCTTAAGCATGATATATTTTTTTAAGTGAAACTGTGTTTCATCCAACTTGTCCTGTCTCATGAGTCAATTCATTAAAAAAAAAGACCAAGGGATTCATATATCAAGTGCTCTGTTTTTGTCCAGTTTGGTGTCTCATATTTGCAAAGAAGCAGTTTAGTTTTAGCTTACACACTCAGTAGAAACTGATTACACATCTTTGTGTTTCACCGTTAAAAAGAAAAAATAGAGCAAGAAGTGAATTTGCACAAAGATTAAAATGATTTCATACCTTTTAGATTGATTTGCATGCTTTATTCTGCACGGATTGTAAGCTAAGGACAAGCAGCTAATGACAGTAAAAGCCCATCAGGCTTTATAGGGTTACATTTTAGCTGGGTGGAGCTTTTGCTGGAGAACCAATAGGAAGCTTCAATGTTTGCCCCTTTCCCACCTCCTGATTAGAATTTTGTCCAACTAGTGGACATTTTGGCCCTTACTAGTGTCACTAGTGGACATTTTTGCCTACACTAGTGCTACTAGTGAGCATTTTAAGCCTTACTAGTTCACTAGTGCAGCAAATTTCACGCCCACAAGTTAATTAGTTGATGAAAAAGCTGCTACAAAATCACACTTGACTGCATATAAGGTAATGTTTGGTTTTAGAAGAGCAATAAAAGATGGAAGCATACAAGCCAAACTTCAATGAAGGAAACTTAAGCTGCAAAGCAAAAGAAAAGAATGGATAAACTGAAAATCCAGTGAGAATGTTGTTAACTGTCAGACTTGTGGTGCAAAATAAACTCTAAGCCTCTCCACTATTATTTAATGAACACAAGATTAAACTTATTCTATCCATCTTCCAGCCACTTATCCTGCTCAGCGTCTTGGGGGAGGCACAGGGCACAAAGCAGGGGTACACCCTGAACCAGATGATGGTTCATCACAGGTCACATGTGCACGCACACACGCACGCACACACGCACACACGCACGCACGCACACACATTTTTGATTGAATTCGCAGATTTTTTTTTAGGTTTCACCATGTAGGTGAATGAAAAGGTGGTGCCTAGAATATCAGAATAACAGGTTTTTATCACATTTGGTCCCCACAATATCCTCCTGAGACCCGACCTACAGTATTCATTTATGTCCATTGTAGTGGACATTGTATTTTTGCATTTATTTTTTCACTGATGTTGGGAAACGTATTTATTCTTGTTTTGCACTAAAGAGGACATGCTGTGAAATTAAAATAAGAATAAATTTGAAAAAATCTAAATTGTAAGATGTTTTATTTCCTCCAAAGACAAATAACCTACAATCGAAGGACACTTTTTTCCTTGGGTCTCAGGAGGATATAAGATATACCTGGGACACACACACAAGCACACACGCACACATAGAGTGCAATTTCACAATTTAGTTCTTTAACAATAGCCTCGGATACCTGCAATAGACTGGAACCCATCCAGGGTTCTGCTCTACGCTTATAAGCACCAGGCTAAACCTCAAACCTGTACAGAATAAGCAGATAAGGAAAATGGATGCATTGATGGAATGAATCTTTATTCATCGGAATTCCTTTTTAATTCACCTTTACAGAAATGTAACAATATTGTTGATATCTGGAATCTCTATGATTTACTTTTCTATGTTATAATTGTATAAGTAAGGGTTAATGCATAATAAGCTGTGTATTATATGTTTTAAATAATTTCTAGCAACATCGGTGCGCCACTACTCTCTTAGAATAACAGCAGTGGAGTACATTGTATCTCAGCAAAATTGTTTTATTGTTGGTGGAAGATATACTAATAAATGTGTTTTCGGCATGAAAATTATGTCTTTATACACACTCATACATAAGTGTGTATGACAGGTTTGTGGACATAATATGGCATAAGCAGGTTTTTAAATCTATAGCTGCACAGGCAAAGAAATGTAAATATATACATCCAGCTATTTTTTTTATAAATTCAGATTTATGTACAGCTTGATATTCAGCTATATTACGAGTAAAAAACGAGTTATTTACTGTTCACCATAAATTACTGTAGTACCAGACTTACATACCATCACATTTCGGCAGGATACATAAATCATTTTGGCATTAAATCACTGACCAAAGGTTCCTGGTCCTCATCCTAGGGACTGTTGCTGTCATCTTGATTTGTAGCCATTGCTTTGTTTTTATACTTTCCGCTAAGTAACATCAGTTACATTTGAAGATTATAATAGCACACTGATTTACTGCAGTGATTTACCTGGCTGACACTATATGTGTGGCTGTAGAAAATTAATCGATACCTTTCTGACAAGTCAGATTCAAGAATCTGGTATAATTTATTTTAAGTATATCAATAATTTTTAGCAAAAATAATTTTTCATTACTCAGCTCAAATTACTGCTACACTACATGGTAAAAAATTTGTGGACAGCCATATTAAGTTTATGACTTAATAGGGGACAGCAGAACTGGAGGTTAGTTGCTTTTTTCAAAAGATGCCATCTTTCCAATTAGTCCATCTGCAAAATTTCTACCCTGCTTCTGAATGGCAGGAAGTCCCATGACCAATGCTCTATCACCTAATGGAAAGCCATTCCAGAAGGCAAGTGGCTATTATAGCAAGAATGGGTGAATCAACTTCAAATTAATGCCCTTGGTTTGAAATGCAGAGGGTGGTACAATGACACAGTGTTTCGCACTGTTGCCTCATACCTGTGGGACCAGAGTGTCCATCGTGACTGCATGGGTGTGGAGTTTGCATGTTCTGCCTGTGGGTTTTCTGCCTGGTATTCCAGTTTCCCCCCACAGCCTGAAAATATGCTAAGGTGAGTTGGCTTTACCAAGCTGGGATACGGTGTGTGGATGTGCTGTGTAATGGGTTGGCGCCTTGTCCTGGGCTGTTCCCTGCCTTGCACCTGTAGGTTCCGGGATGAACTCTGGACCCCTTGTGACTCTGAATAGGACCAAGCCATTATGTAAAATGGATGGTTGCAGAATTCAATGTTGGACACGTTGGTGTTGCTCTTGGATGTATATAGTGTGTTTTGTAGCGATGCTCAGATTAATTGGCAGCTGAAATCGGGCAAATATCAGTCTTAATTACTCAATTAGTGGCCTTTAATTTGAATTGGAATGAGTTTTAAAACTTAGGATAGAAAGCCAGGAATGGAATTAAGCAGAGAAAAACTACTATTAAACACTGATAAGGCACTTAATTATACTTTTATTTGGTTATTTTCAAGAATCATCGGCCACTGAACTGATTGAGGCAAGTTTTATATTGCCTGTTGCTGAGGTGTAGAGCAGTGGTTCTCAAAATTTTTTCCACCACAACCCAATTTTTACCATGCCAGCTCAGTCCCAACCCTATATGAAGTATAGGTTTAAATTTACACAATGATCAAGCGCGCAGTGCACTCTGCAATTTATGCCAATGAATGCCTACCGCACAAATCTGATTGGATGTGCCAGTGAATTTTTAAATTAAGCATCTCCCGTTTTACTTCTTCAATTGGTTGAGTATTCACTAATTTTGCATTAAGCATTTGCAGACCCAAGACCTGTTTATATAGGTTATTTCCATGATCGGGACTGTGCGAGTGCACAGGACCAACTTTCATTTCGATATCCAGCGTCTCTGAATATTGTGGATGCACCATGAGAACCTGGGTAGGCTTCTGAATGCACACCCTGTCCCCCTCTTTAAAAGCAGGTACGCAAGCTTCATGCTGGGAGTCAGCGTACGCTTTCATTTTGTTCTGGTGAGAAGACACTCTGCAACAAAGTGCACCAGAGTTTTTACTGGACAATGGCAGAGAGAGGACGTTAAGAAGAGTGCCCATTTTCCTGCCGTGTAATAATTAAAACGGTGAAAGTCTGACAACACTGACAGCTGCAGAGGAAGGGGGCCAACCCCTTGAGATTTGTGTATGCAACACCTGCAGTTGAGTGCAGGAAGCAGATGCAGAAGCGAACTCATCTGGAGAGAGAGCAGTCAAAGCGGGTGACAACACAGCGACAAACTCTGGTTAAGCTCCCGCCTTCTCATTGGCAGCAGCAGGCAAAGGCAGGTGGGAAAGACAGTCCGCAGTCTTATTTTCTGACCCAGGTAAGTGGGCAATGTCATACTGAAAGCAGAGCAGTTGCACGGCCCAGCATGCAATACGCATGCCAGTGCAATCAGCTCCCTTAGCCGACAGGTGGGTGAGTAAGGCTTGGTGATCTGTATGAAGTGTAAATCTCCGTCCCCACAGGTAAGTCCTCCACTATTCAACTGCCCACACACACCCAAGTGCCTCTTTCTCCACTGTTGAGTATTTGCGTGAATCTCCTGAATCTGAGTAAGGACACCAGCTAGACCATAATCAATGTCGGTTGAGACCACAGTAGGAAGATCCTGGTCGAACAATGCCAGAGCTGGACTGTTTAATAATACGTTTTTCACCTTATGGAAGCTGTGCTGCACTGCCTCTGACTCAGTGTCATGGCGAATGCAAGCCCGCAGTGGCTCCACAACCGCAGCAAAATTAGGAATGATCTTGTTGTACTATGATAAAAGTCCTAAGAATTATTTTAACTTGGCTGCATCAGCTGGACCTGGGGCATGTAGGAAAGCAGCAATGTGGGGGATTCCCTTAGCTGTTACTGTATGTCAAGCTAGACCTGTTAAAGTGGCATTTAGGTGTATTCACCAGTAGCCCTGCCTCTTGTAAGTGCTGTAGAACAGGTTCCAGTGCCTCATCATGTTCAGATCGTGTGCATCCCCAGATGACGACATCATCCGAATAGTTGGCAACATTTGTCAGACCCTTCAGAATTGTGGACAACATCTTCTGGAAGGCGGATGGAACAGAGGCACCCCATATGGGCCACGACAAAATCTGAGCAGTCCATCTGAGTGATGAAAGCCGTCAAATCACGACTGTCCTCATGAAGTGGTAACTGGAAGCAAACTCTTTCCAGATCAATGGTGGAGAACACTGTCGCTCCATGCAGCAGAGAGAGCTTCTTGTCAATGTGAAGGAGCGGATATTTGTCTGTAAATACAGCCTTATTGGGCCCACAAAGGTCCACACACATACGGATGGCATCTGACTGTTTCTGCAAAACTACAATTGGGGAGACCCACAGGGAGGCATCGTTACTTTCAGTCACACCTGTTATAAGAAGACACTGAGTCTCTGCACTAACAGCACCTTGAACAGACAGAGGTAAGTGGTGTCATTTCTGATGGATTGACAGAACAGTCTCCGAGATTTTAACTTTATACACAAACCCTTTTGTACAGCCCAGGCCAGTTTGAACCAGTGGATCACTGGACATCACTGATGCAGGGGTCACTGTGGCAGCTAGATGGATAGTAGTGGCCATTGATGTATCAACCCATTGTGAAACACGTAGTGGCATTCCAGTACACTGTGGCAGGGACGCAGCCAAGCACTGGGATAGGAGGACTGAAGCAGCTCCAGCACTTGCCTGTCATCACCTCCCTGCCCCCCACTTTGTGACTCAAATGTTATAACTGGGACAATGTGAATTGGGACTTTGCCATCTTGATCAACTGACTTTCCCTGCCAGCCCCCAGGAGGACGGGTTCCCCCTCTGAGTCTGGTTAGGGTTTGGGTTTCCTCTGCTGCCCCCTGGAGTCCGGTTCCTTGTAAGGTTTCTTCCTTCTTGGGAGCTTTTCCTTGCCACTGTCACCTCTGACTTGCTCACTGGGGACTTTGGGCGGGGATGCTGTAAAGCACTTTGATACATTGTAATGCTGTGAAAACACACTATAGAAATACAATATCCTTATGAATGACATTGCAGTTGTGACCTGCTGGGCTGGTTACTTTCAGCAGCTGTTTAAAGCTGACCCACTGTGTAGGATGTTGGACATCTTTGGGTCCACAGTTCTTGAGACTGATCCTCAAATTAGCTCTGAACCACCCAATCTCACTGATATTGCATGGGTGGTGAAGCACCTGGGGGTAGGGAAGACCGCAGGGATCTGTGCTATCCTGGGTAAACTTCTCCAGGTGGTAGTGAGGCTGCCCCCCTGGCGGTACAAGCAATATTTGCTTCCATTTGGGAGACAGGTGTCATCCAACTGACTGGAAAACGAGACTTGTCCCTCTCTGGAAAGGGAAGGGTGATCGCTTGGACTGCGGCAACTACAGGGGGATAACACTACTCTCAGTACCGCGTACAGTCCTTGGTAGGGTCATCCACAGCAGGATCCGTGATCACTTGCTCGCCTATCAATTGATCATTGTTGGGGACTTGACTGCCTGTACCATGCCAATGGGCCACCACAAAACACCTAGCTGTGGCAGATAGATGGCCCCTTCCGGAGGGTGGGATCGACCTTCATGACAGCCTGCAGGGTTTCCACCTGGGATCTTGAGGTGTTTTGTCGTGCAGTGGACGCTGGGCCAGTGCATCCAGTGCATCCAGTGCATCCTCCCCAACCTGACCTGACCGGAGTTAGAGATTATTACAGAGATATTTTTAAATTTGCTTCCCTCCAGACATCCACTGTATAATTCACCTGAGCTCCTGATTTAAATAAGAAAGGAATGAAAGGCATCTTCATCAACAAGGGAGCCTAATTATTATAATAATTATTTTTTCTGCAGGAACTAACTTGGTGAACTTTATTCTTGTTTCAGTGTTGGTCCATGTAAAAGATTTTACTTTTTTTTTTTTTTATAAATTGATCACGTGTTTTGGCACATGCAGAGGTGGGGAAAAAAGAAAACAACAGTTCTGATGTGACTTACTGCATTCTGCAGAGGATTCTGTGTAGATGCTGAACCAGTCATGCTGACTTCAGTCGTTTGCTACCCAGAGATAATGGGTCCAAAAAAGAGAATAATTTCAATATCTTAAAAGGTAACCCTTTATATTAACTGCACCTTCATAATGCCTTCATAGATGATTCCAAACTGTCTTGAGATCTTTTTATATCCTTCCCAGACTCAAATGCTACATGCTTCTTTCTGAGCTCTTTGGGTCTCACCATGGTGATCCCACTCATTTCAACAATCAAGAGCAAACCAAACTAAATGTCTATGGTATAAATCAGACAGACTCCACCAAAAAGCTCTGTAATAATGTTCTAATCATTTTCACCTGATGTGGTGCCACCTGAATCTAACTCTAGGCATTTTAAATAATAATGGATGTGAGGGTATCCTAACTTTTTCCTAAGTGGAAATTGGCATCATAGTTAATTTCTGTTAAATAAGTAAATTTGTTTCTTGTTTTTTCATCGGTCATGCAATTAAATCACCTTTATCTACACATATTATTTGAAAGAAGATTTAATAGTAATATGTTGATATTTCTTAATAAAGAACTAAACATTTAATGGGGTGTCCTAATTTTTTCACATGACTGTATATATATACACAGTATATACATAGACGCTCCTCTACTTACGAATGAGATACTTTCCGAACGGCGTTTTGTAACTTGAAATGGTCGTAAGTCATTATTCAACATCATTTTAAGGGTATACGCAAGTACTAAGAACTAGGATGCTGGGAGTACGCACGCTATGCTGCACAGCAGGAGTAGCGGCCAGTAGTTGTTTTAGGTGGAATTGGCGCGCAGAAAAAAAAATTTGACTGCAGTCAGGAAACGGGAGCCCAATGAAAACAATTTAGACTTACAGTCCTCTTCGTTCGTTTGTCTGTATATATATATATTCAACATTACATAATAAAATTATAATAGATGACAATGAATATAATAAAAATTATATTCAACATTTATTCATGGGTGAATCAACATCATGGATTAAGGTTGAGTCACTGTTGAATTTTGTTTTGATTTTGAAAATCGAATCAACCCAAGGTCGCCCCAAGCCTAGTGGAGATGGACCTGGAGGATACCCCTCCAGAGGACTTGGAGTAGAGCCCTCTGGACTTGACCCTGAGTACCATGTTTCGGGTTCCTGCCTCCACCCAAGGTTTGGGCTGATTAGGCCCCAAGCACCTGTGCCGTCTGCAGTGCAGGTGGACGTCCAGTAGAGGGCCAGGCTGGTTCTCAGTCTCCTGAAGTGGGAGACGGGGACACACATCATACCAGCCGCCCAGACCCAAGTCCCTTGTTGCCCTCCACACCCGTCCTGCAGTCCTCTCATCGCCCTCCAGCACCCATCCTGCAGTCCTCTTATCGCCCTCCAGCACCCATCCTGCAGTCCTCTCATCGCCCTCCACACCCATCCTGCAGTTCTCTCGTCGCCCTACAGCACCCATCCTGCAGTCCTCTCGTCAGCTTCCAGCACCTGTCCTGCAGTTTCCCCGACGTGCTCCCTTTATTCCCTTCCCTTCCAGTTCCCCTACTCTGTCCTGGTCCCCGCCTCATGTCCCTGGTCCTGTCCCTCAGTTTCCATGTCCAGTCCCCATCACGTTTGTCCGTCCTGTTCCCTCCTCTGTGTGTTGTAGCCCCTTTGTCCCTAGTGTGTCTGCCTCCTCCCTGGGCCTTTGTGTGGTTTAACTGGCTGAGTGGTTGGCCACTATTCCCAGCTCCCCTTTCATGGTTGTGGGTTTGAGGCTGGCCAGAGGCCAGTCCCAACTAGTTAAAGTTTGTTGTCTTTAGAGTTCTGCTGCTTCAACATTTGTACAGGAATTTCAGTTACATTTCATTGGGTCATTCCAGAGGGTCCTGTGAGAAAATAATTGTAAAACTCTTAATAGTAAGTAAAAACTGGTTGATAATCAAATAATTATTTATAGGTAGAATTAAAAGAAAAAAAGCTGGATAATATAGCCAGAGGCTGCAAGCAAATTACTTATGTACCTGGCAAGTCAGTTACAGAGAAAATGTTTTTGTCTGGTGCAGTGTTCTTAATGCAGCTGGTTGAACATCACAGAGCTGCAGAACGGAAGTAAAGAGACGTGATTTTCCCATGCCCTGTCTTATTTTCAAAAATTGACTTTGGACTGTGGTTTTCTGGAACCATTGTCACTTTCTTTCAAAGAAGATGCATTATGTTCTTGGCAGAAACCAACACTATAAATCCATTTTCCACAGAAGGTAAAGTGCAACAAAAAGGCCCAAAATGTCTCCGCTATACTGGAGAGTGGAATACAAACATTTTCTTTGAAGCAATTCTTCAGCAAAGCACCGTCTATGATGCTGTGGAGGAGAATAAATGACAAAAAGATAAGCAAATATAGCTAGTATTATTATTTTATAGACCAGTAAAAGATTTATTATGTCTCTGTAACATTGACACCAAGGCCAAAAAAGGTAAAAAAATCTGGTCAGATTCAAAGCTCATAACTTTACCATTTTGGTGTATTTTTGCATAGATCTGTACAGAAAAATAACAAATAGAGCTTACAAGAAAGCTGTTTATTTGGGGGGGAAGTGAAGCAGCACTGTTTGTAGTGTTTTGTGTCGTCACAAAGGTAAACTTGGGTGTGAACTGGGTGACTCTGCAGGTTTGTAATGGGCACTTTTCTATGGATTTGTTTCTCTGCAGTTTTTATCTTTCCCAGTGGTACAAACAGAGATTAGTACTGGGCTTGCCGGGGATTGGTCTGTGTCGGGAAGTGGGATTGAGAGCACAAGTACATAAAAAGGCACTCCCTGCTGAGCCACGTGCCTTGGCGTGACCCCGATTTCGGTATTTTAGGCGTCTGCATTTTGAGTAATCACTCACATCCCAGACCTCCAGTGCAAAAGGATAAGAACAAATGTCCATTTCTTTAAAAGCCAGCATAGAAGAAATTAAGTAACAAGATGAGCTCCATCGTTGATAGTGGTTGACATCATTATAACGGAGCTCATTGTTTTAATAGCTAAAGCATATCTCTAATTAGTTAATGTTTAATACATAGTGAAATGAGCCTTCATTCCCTTTCTTTAATTTATGTATCACCTCCTTGTTGTTAATTAATTTGTCATGTAAATATATAATTGAAAGAAATCAAAAGCATGATTCAGGCTTTGAGATAAACTTGACACACGAGTTAAAAATATACTATGAAAAAATAAGCTTGTTAATAAATGATGCTAATGTTCTGTGTCCCAACAGCTTTACTTAGTAGTTCATTCAGACAGACTACACAACAGGTGATAAAAAATAAAAATAAAAAGCCGCATAACTGCAGTGATATTTTGGCTATATCAAAACGGAAAAACACAAACATGCACACATATCACACCATACACCAGCATTACATTTACACTTAATCTGAAATTATTTAGGTTCTCAGAGACTACATGTGGAGCTTCCTGGGTAGTATTTAGGCACTGCATGTATGTCAGTGTTTACAAGAAACAAAATGACTATGATTATCATTACTTTTGTTAGATCATAAATTGGTTTATTTGAATGATTTTGGGGTAGAGTCAGAAGCTTTCTGCTCAATTCATGTACCACACAACACTGGAAATTTACCACAACACTACCTTGCTATTTTCATCTCAACATCAAGTTTAATTCAGACCATTAAACATGGTAACCTATACAGCAACCCTTAATGGAATATTTATATGTATATTTATAATATTTACCTTTTTATTCCACGAAATGTGTCCCAAATCATAAGGCATGATAATTCAACAGATGATCCCCTTTAGAGAAAAAGAAGTTCCTACAGTATCTCTTTTGATTCTCTTTGGAACAGGCATTGATCTACAAGCTACTATAGCTGATTCACTAGCATTAATTAGCATTCACTAGCATTCACTAGCACTGCTGAGCACCAATACCTGCACTTGGTATGTTGGCCTCAACGGTAGGTGTGATTTATAATTTAGGGACTCTGGTTTCCTACCACAACTACCCACTGACGCACTACCTGACCCTGATCCATAAACGTCACTAATGTCATTGTAAGCTGGCATGTGTTTTGTCCACAATGGGCATATCAAGTGTTCTTCAACCGCCACTAAATCTGGTTCAGAGTAGTTATTCCTATCTTCATTCACAATGAGTGCCCATCTAGTACTTTTGTCCTTGTTCTGGATCTGGGGACAGGGGTGGCTGAAAGATGTAACTATGGACCCACTTAGAAGGACCTCCCTCCAATGGCTCTGCAGGGTGACCACTGCCCTTAACATCAACCCCAAATGTTCCCACGTCTGAGTGGTTGATGATACAGGTAGACAAGTCTGGTAACACCTACAGGGGGACAAGATACTTTCCCATCCTGTAGAGCTATTCTTCCATTCTGAATACTCCCTGACTTTTGTCTCCTCTTGCTTATCTGAGTGTCTCCTGGAGAACAGACAACCAGTCCTCTTTCCTATCTGAAACTTGCTCACGCCTGCGTAATGCATACAGCAGAAGCCGTGGCTGGGTTCCGAAAGCAGACAATATGCACAACCTAACTCAGTCCACGCCAACGCTTCCTTTTCTAAGGTGGGAGTGTCCTCAGTAAATCATCATGTTCTATTATGGTTCTCACACTGAGTATTTCCCCTGTGGCTCATAAGGAGATCTCTTAGTCTTTTAACTCCATACGGCTTGCAGAAGTCAGCTATGGTTTTACATTCAAAATTTCTGCCTTGGTCTGAGTGTATTCATTCTGGTACCAAAGCTTTATATGTCACTCTCTAAGCAAGACTTTTGCTGTTGTGTCTCCTTTCTGGTGTTTGGTTGTATAGGCCTGTATAAACTTTGTTGCATGAACGTTTTCACTGCCATTTGTGGTTGGCTGTAGCCAGGGGCGGATTAAGGTGTACAGAGGCCCCTAGGCTACAGTAGTCTGTGGGCCCCCCAACCCCACCCCCCTCCGCGCCAATGGGGGCCCCCTTGCAGGCTGGCACACGTGGGGGCCCTAGGCTTAAGCCATATCTAGCCTGTGCGTTAATTCGCCCCTGGCTGTAGCACTGTAAAATGTAAAATCCCACTGGGCTGGGAGGTGAGGAAGGCTAAAACTAAAGCATGAATCTTATGCTGAGATGATTTTTGTAAGTATTAATTGCTGACAGAATTTTAACCCAGTTCTCTACATCCTCATACATCCCTACCCAAAAATACCTCCCTTTCAGCAGGCTTATAATAATACTCTGATGACCCATTTATTTTTTTATGTAAACCTGTACACATGGTCACCTAAGCGATAGCAGCTAGCAGTGGTGGGTGTGGAGGGTTCCAGTGTTTTAGCAGATATCTTATTTGACAAGGAAGAGCTGCTCTCAGCATGGTTGGGCCTCCTACTTCTCCCAGGAGATCTCCTAAACTTTTTGGAAGTTAGGTCTCTCTCCTGGAGCCCTGCTAGCTCCTCTGTGGTGTAACTTGGAGTGTGTGGGTATTGCCTTGTGTGCTATACATTTCAGCAGAACCCAGTTTTATCGCACAGATCTGTCTTACTCTACAACACCCTATACTGAGGACTGGGTCCAAAATAGTTCCTCTCCACACAAGATTACAGATTGTAATACATTCATCAAGATCTAAAAAGTTTCAGGCTCCCCTGCGAGTGTTTGTCTTGAGCTGTAGCGCTGTTGCTATTATGATGATAGCTGACCTAAAAATCTAATACTGTACCTACGGCTTTGACACACCTACCACCCACTACTGTTCAGCAGCTCCTCATTTGGCCATCTTAAGGTGGAAGAGAGGACCTCCATCTTGAGATTTCACTGATACCTGATTTATCAATTGTATTTCATACTGATCTTTGTGTTTGTTACCCAAGTCCTTATCCTCAGCTGGAAAGACAATTGTGGACTTATGTAAAATAATTTAATTTATAAACACATTCATAACAAATAATAATGCATTCATTATAAACATGGCTATTAACATTTACCAAAAAGCATAACACCATGTGTACTATGCATTATGAATGCTTTATGAAGCTCTCATCTATAATGCACTATAGATACCTTTATAATGCATTATAATGGTCAGGATAAGCATTGAGGATGTACTCTAAAAACCAATAGCATAAAACATGATTTTTTTTCACATGTTTCTTTATTGAATTATTTTGTTATAAAAGGAACAACACAAAACAAGGCGGCGTATATGAAATATAAAATTAGTTAACAGAGATATCTTGGTATGTCCTAACAGGTATCATATGTATGTGTCATTGTTCAATTAGATAAAATGGTAGTTCGATAGCTCTGATACCCCTGATATAATGCAGTTTTTATTACTTTTTCATCTGGTGTAATATATAAGCCACATTGAAAAGAGTTTACATAATTTATTGCTCAAATGCCAGACGTTGACTTTTTTACCATTAACAATTTCCAATCTAGACTTCAAGTAAGTTCTCCCTGGAACAACAAGGGGATCTAGGTTCCTGTGCTATGAGTGAAATAAAAAGAAAATGCACATGATAATTCAGCTAGATGGCACACTTCACACAAAGGGAATAACATTTAACCTACCAGCAATCTAATGGGGAGTGGCAGAGACAAACTAACAACAGGGGGTGTATGAAACAAGACATAACTCTCTGATGGCTTTGGTGTGGAAATCCAAGTCCCTCAACAGAATGTTCTAGAGCAACTCTTGCATTGGAACCGTGGTGTTGGAAGGAGTTTGATGTTGGAGGGGACCGAACTTGCACCGGAAGGGGGTGGGGTGTTTAGGGTGTAGTTCCACAACTAAGCACAACTTAACAAAATAAAAACAAAATAACAAACAAACAAACAAAAATAACTGATCCATATGAGAAAATTACTTCATGAGATTTTCTTCCATTATTATTCAGTGAACCATAAATTCTTATTGTCGGTGGATTTTATTATTTGAATAAAAGCAAGTAAAATATGTAATAAGATATGCTTCATTTTATTTATTAATTTTAACGTAATATGATTGAAGCATCTTCACTTTCACTAGCACTCCTTATGATTTCACCCTTCAGGGTTTAATCAAAGCGTGCCTAAAATAAGTTCCTTTGACCCTATAAATAGCAATGCCAGGACTAATTTAAGATTCTATTAAAAATTTTAAAGTAATACAATATATTTTTTTTTTCCTAATGTCACTTTATAAATTTCTGGTAAAAGATTACAAATATTTACACTACAGATTACATCTACTGAGAGTTAATTTTAACAAATTGGATCAAGTAAAAACCCCTCGACAGAATAAAATATTTTTAAAATATCATTTTTTGTGTGATATGTATCAAACATGCATGGTTATAAACTAAGGGCAACCAGGGTCAGAAATTCAGCTGAGCTTCTCTTTGATTAGGCAAAAGCAAAACTCATAGCAATTTGCTGAAGGTAACATCAAAACAAACTCACAAAAGGCTACGAGGCCAAGTGAAACTGGAACTAAATGCTAGCAGGTGTCACATGATAAGTATGTCCACTTCAGCAAAAAGGAAACATTGCCTTTGTTCTTACAACAAAGTTAAAACTGAGATTATATTGCATATTTGTAAAAAAACAAACAAACAGGTGACCATGGGAGGGACTAGGGTTTGAAATTTTGGTTAATAAATGTGATTATGCAGCAAATAATTAGATTCTCTGATATCTTCATATTTTGAACTTGCCCTGATACTTAAATTATTCAGAGTAAAAATCATTAGGACAGGCCGCTTTTTGGGATGCAGTGAAAGGCAAAGCTTGAATGTGTTAAGCAGGGAATCAGTCAGATACTGAACAAGATGAATGAGGTGTGTCCGAGAGAGCTGGAAGTGCTGACTGCAGAGAATATGTCACACATGTCCGTTACTATAACTGGATGAATTTATCATAGTCAGGTGTTCATTACTTTGCTTGTCAGTAACGCAATTCTGCTTTGTCTTTAAATACCTGATCTCACCAGTTCAGCATCTGATTCATGCACTGGTCTCTCCCCAAATAATTTACAGCTCCAGTGCTTCTCTTCACAAAGAAATAATGTAGAAGTAAGTGAAATGCTGTTTTATGTTGTTTCATACTCTCACCCTGTCCCCAGTTCAAGTAAAATGAAGCATTAATAGGTGGACTAGAGAACAATTTACACACACTGTGGAATGTTTTGATAAGCTGAGAGTAATACAGATTGATTTTGTTTACTGCAGTAGAAGAAAAGGTTTTAAACAGTATTTATATCTACTAATTGCAGAAATAGACACTTATAGTGCTTTTGATATAGGGTGCACATTAATACTCTTGAAAACCCAGGTCAGGGGTGAAAGACCCAGATCTGGAAGGTGACACATGGAACTCCTTGATTTCTTCAGGTGATCCACTAGCTTTAAGGTTCCATTGGAACAGCCCCTGCTTAAGTTCAGTCTACCACCCCCATGTGGTCTCATTAATTTCACCCTTGTCCCGTAGTTTTACTTTTATGCTTTGTAAACATTGTGACCTTTATATGTCATTGTCAGTGATTCAGTGATAAAGTTTTTTTTGCACCTTAGCTCGGCTCAGTTTTACTTCCTCCAGAGGATCACTTCCTACTTTTTTCAAAAAAGTAGGAAGTACTTTTTTTACAAAAAAGTAGTAGTACTTTTTTACAAACGGGACGTCACTTACGAAGGGGTGTGATGATCTGAATCATCATGCTGCCATGATGGCTACTTTTAGTTCTTAAGTCGATGCACATCCACATTATAGATAGTTATCATGCAAGCCTTGGCATTGAAGCCTGTAGGATAGTTCTGGTACTGAGACAGACCAACCTGATTGTATCTGTAAAGCAAGCAGCCATAAAACTGTCCCAGAGAAGCCAAATTGTGTGACCCTGCTGCTCATTGCCACCTACTGTGCATCCCTAAAGACACTACGTCAGGTAAGAGATGAATGAACAATGCAGCTGGCTGGGCGAGCCGGCCCATGAGCCTTCGTCGTTTAGGCTAAGTGTAGAGCAAACCAACATTGTGCCGATTAAATACAACCAGATATTTCCACTTTTTGTTTTCAAACTTTTATTTTTTGTTTATTTTTTTTACACAAGATACACACTGTACATCTCACTTTTCCCAATATGTTACATTAATAGTACAAAAACAAATTGTGGAATTTTAATAAATACATATATTAACATAAAAGATTAATGATTATCCATTGCAAGTGGAATATAGAATAGTTTGTAATGATTAAGAGAAATTAAAGATTACACACTAACACACAAACCTAGGTTTACACATAAAGACTACAACAGGAGTGAGTATAATCTTTTTTGATTCTTAATCACTATAAAATATCCTTTATAAGGACACATTCTGAAATTTCTTAATTAAATATATTTTCCTCTTTGTATTTCTGTAATAAAAACCGACCCTGTGTTTTCTCAGTAAAATTTTACTTTTAAATACATGATAAATATAAAATTACTATGTGTGCCAACCATTTAAATACAAACATTTTTTATATTACATATTCACAAAGGACACATACTATAGAAAAAGAATAGACCTATGCTGAAATCACTACATCAGGTGATGATGGATATGCCGTTTTTAAAACTGAATGATGATAATGTTTCTGAAGAAAACATGATACAAAGGTGATGCCCAACAGTGAAACTAACAGGCACAAAGCAATCCCTTCAGAAGTGTGTTCTTATGACAACCATCACAACATATTTTTAAAAAACTGACAAACACCACTAAACAATGGGCAAGTTATGCGTTGTGAATTTAAAATGTACAAATTGCACATTTACAACTTTACATATTAGATGCTGCTGCAAACAAGATTGTTTAATTATGTTTTTTTTTTTTAAATAGTTCTTTGGAAAATGTAATTTTATAACTCAAGAAGAGAATTTCCTATGGATTCACAGTTGTTCCGATGATATGTCACATATGGCTCAGTGGGTTAAGCGTCTGTGCCTATGACTTGCAGGTTGCGGGTTTGAGCCCGGCTTTGGCAGGATAGCCACATCTATGGGCCCTTGAGCGAGGCTCTTAAAGCCCAGCGTCATGGGTGCTGCTACAGGTGGCTGCTCAGCCTACATATGTGTCATGGAGAGCAAGATGTGGTAGGTGAAAAGGTTATTTCCCCATGAAAATCAATAAAATGTTACTATTATTACTACATAACAATACTGATGCACATATGCAACACGTGGGTTTGCTTAAATGGAATCATTGTAGAAGGTTCTTACTGTAGCTGTGTATTTTGTTCTTCATATACTCCCCAGGTAATCGAAAGGCTCATTATAGCACTGGAGGAATCAACTCAATTGACAATCTTCCATGATATGAGTGTGAAATGTGCACCTGAATCAATCCAGTAAATAACTGGTCCAGCTTATTTTCTGGCAGCTGCCTCATGTATATAGGAAAAAGGAAACATATCTCTTAATTAAAATCTTGAAGGTCATGCAAAAGTACCAAGTACCAGGACTTAGAGGCAAAGAATATAAGAAATGACTCATCATCATCAGCCAATAACAGTCAATCAACAACTTGATGGAATTTTCTCACAAAACTGGTGATCTTATTCCAAGGACACAAGGGCCATTAAATATGAAGTTTTAATACCCTTCCCCTTTATCTCAATGCTTCACATTTACAGGCATAATTTTCCAGGGTAAAAAACCAATTCAGGCATGTGTCATGTTGTGGCAATGTAATAAGGCTGTGGGCATTCTGGAAAGGCAAGAGAAATTAATGGATGTCAGGACATTTTGGAGACTAATGCTGAAATTTGCTGATAATACAAAAGCAAACACCTGACCACTGAACATAGGTGTCACTGATCAGCTTCATCAACAATGATGCAGAAGATTACACAAAAACTAACAATTTTTAATGTGCAATTAGGAATACTTGGTGAACTCCATGATGTGTGAATTAAACGTCTATATGAGTTGTGTTAGCTGGATATGAAGATTTCCTTCCTATTTTCCTGTGTTCAGTGAGAATCGGTGCTCACTTCTGTATATATATATATATATATATATATATATATATATATATATATATATATATATATGCAAACCGAACAGTAATTTTACAACTATTCATCTCACCTGAACAATAGAAAAATGGAAAATAAAGTGTTTACAATGTGTATTGTATACTTTTTTTTGTGCCACTACACTACAAATCCAAAAACTGGAACTGACACTATGTTATCTTTGGACATCACATTAACAAATAAGTCACATTTTGGTTAGATAATATCCAGATCCACCCAAACGGGAAAGCTCATGACACCAATATTGATTTTTCATCATTTCTCCACAGTAAGATCACCAATGTATGCATGTATTCCAGTTTTCAGTCCAATTAGATCAATGGCACAGCAGATGAGAAAGAACTTATGTGCTTAGTTCTTAGCCATTTTAGAAAGAGTTGCATCACAACAGTAAAACAATTGCATCTACACGTTGTGTATTGTATATCCCATTTGTCTGGACAGTGATCCATCTGATTTTCTTCATCTGTAATGGTATTTGCCTGGGAATATATACCTGTATGCACATCAAAATGTGTGATTTACTATTCAAACACTGCCTGTGACTTGGAGCATATTTTGACGATCATATGTAACCTTCCAAAATATGCATTTATTAAGCCACTGGGAACATTTTGTTTAATAATAAAAAGAATGTGTATTTATGGGTAATTAAACCAAATAGTTTTTCTTCAGTTATTTCTTGGTAAGAAATGCATCAGGTTTCTAAGAATTGTGTATATGTTCTGCCTACATGGTGTGCAAGGTAAAATATCATTTATAATGTTTGATCTGAAAGTTATCTAGAAAGCCATAATACCACGCTGAAAAAAGCCTTGGTGGCTTATATGTACTTATATGGTGCAAATATCTCCAGATTTCATGTGTCCCACTGGATGTTACCTATATAGCAAAGGCGCCATGGAGTATCATGGTGGTGGAATGCATGACAACGAGTGATGCAGCACATAGAAACGGAGCCGCGGTCCATCGGCTTCCCCACCAGGACAGCAGCAAGGTGACTGTTTTCTGTGCGGCTGACCGATGAATTGTGGAGAAAAACCTGAGCAAGACTCTTGTGACCAGCCACAATTGACAGCTGAGTTGTCCTTCTGACAATAAATTGCATGTATAGATTCAGTGTGGCTTTGAAGATAAACATAAACATAATCTCCATTATGAGTAAAATACAGGGGTAATATTTTCACGAATAAAACACGTTTCCAGTTTAGGCCTCAATTAGGCTGCCTATTAGGAAATGTTGGCATACATTGGGCTCATCTGTTTTCTGTTTACTACAGAACCCTTTTCATTCTTAGTAACCTTATTTCTTTTCTTATGTTATGTTTGGTAATGACTTGTATATTCACCATCAGGGAATTGTAAAAGCTAGGAGGTCATTTCTAAGGACATTATGTGAACAGTTGTATTTGGGGTTTATTTTTTTTTCTTGATCTTAGCTTTATTTCTTGATACTTTTTCTACAGATCGGTGCAGCAGGGTTTCCTGCACTGGCGTTTGCGTCTCTGCACTTGAGTTCTGCCTGTACCCTGTTCCCAGCATGCGTGTTCCCTGGTGAGTGGGCCGGAGGGACTGGGACACTCCGTCATCAGACCCCTGTTGACTGCTTGATGCTGTGGAAGCTGACCCGGGTGGGGGAGGTGGGGATGGACATGGCTCTTGCCACTCTGGCACGGATGGAGTGCTTGTCCTGCCACCGGTGCCACCGTTTCCGGACCGCGGAACGTACCTGTGTAACATACAGAGATTTGGCCCTGTGACTCACATTGTTTCCATGCCCATTTGAGACATATGCTTCCAGTAACAACAACAACAGCAATAATAATAATTGGTTTAGGGTTCTCAACATTTCCTCACATACCTGGTGAATTAATGTGTCACAATGACTGCAGGTTTTTTTTGTTTTTTTTTTTCAAACCTGAGCACACAAAGCTTAATTAAATTTTTACTGTGGCTGGAAATTGAACATAATGTCATTACTACTTTAGTTACTTGCTTAACTTGCCGCTTCAAAGTATGACATGGAAAATTAACAAGTGACTGATCTGAAGTGGAAAAAAAACATGGTACGGCATATTATAAACTCTGCTAATAAGCATCTTCTAAAACCTTGGAAGCCATCTGGGTGATAAGACATAATCCTGATAACTGAACTACATGTTAAACCAATCATGGTGTGCAGTATCTGCTAGGTTTCATTGTCATGAGAAATGCATGGGCAGGGATGCCACTAGCGATTAAGGGTCCCATAAATGCATATAATACTGGGCTCCCAACCCAGACCAATCCAATTATATTCCAGATATTTTAGGGCCCCTGTCACCCAGAATCAGGCAAATCTCAATGGCACGACAACGCTGAAGAAATGTGGATGAAACATCTATAAACATCTATCAATAAAGGATTAAGTCAGTTTCTAGAAAATCCACCTAATCGGCTCATTAAAAACAAACCTCTGCATTATAGGAAGTGACAGTGGAGAGCCCTCCAGTTTCTCAATATGAGATGTCAAAGTCACATTTTTCATTAAACTAGGGAATGTTGGGTACTAATTAATGCTGCTAAGAGGAGAGGTCTTGCATGCTGTTGTACCAACCAGCTACAGACCTACTAGGCATTTAAAACCATAGCACTATAAGTTAACTGGAATTCTAGTTAAAAGATGCCTACTTGGAATAAACAATGTGACTTTAATATCATCAAAGCAGCACATTTAAGTTGCACACTTTAAACAACAGGCTTGCGTTTAAAAGCAAGTTTCAAAGCCAGAAAGAGCAATATGGCAACACAATGGCTCAGCTATGAAAGCCACTCAGGTTTTCAAATGAAAGATTTTCTTAATTCTTTCAAGTAAGTGTCTTTCATCTGGAAAATAGGAGACTACTAAAAATCTATATAAAATATTAATATCTCCATTATTGAAACTATAACATGACTCAGTTTTCTGCAAGTTCTATACTTCTATCTTGGTAAAAGTTACTGCTGACCAAATAAATAATGCAATAACTTATAATATCAGTTAGCATTAAATATAAATGCAACATCCCCTTATTTCCAAATGAGGAACTGTAGGGCTTAGAACATCACAAAGAATGTGGAAGCTGAGATGATTTAAGGAGGCTGCACCCATTTGCACCTGAATTGCTAATAAGTCAGCTGTCTGAGTCAGCATTATGCAGCTTAGGGGCTTCCTAACTGCATTATCCAGATCATCACTCTCACAGATGCCAGCATATGCAAAAAGTTGAACAGGGTAGGTCACAGGGCTTGCTTTGAGATGCTTAATGGATGTTTACTTATTTAAAGGGGAAAAGCAAATGCCAGTTTTAAAAAGCATTGCTCCTCATGATGCAAACACCATAAAATAAAACTCTTTATGTGGTGTAATGAGGTTTACTGACAAAGTTCACAAGCTAAGACTCCGCTCCCTACATCTAAGGGTGCTAGGTATGGGCTTGCATTTTAACCAAATATTAGATCTGGCAAAATAAAAACTGACCTTAACAAACATTTGAATTACAAAGCATCAGTTACACTAAGTGATACACCCACTAACATCCTACTACATCTGCTTTCGGGCTTTTCTCAATCAGTGCGTATTATTTACTATGGACCTTGTGTGTCTATGTCTATCTCCACATAAGATTGTATTTAGTGACAATGATATATTATTTCTTTGGCCATGGACCTCATATGACTTTGAAATAAGGTCTTGTCATGAGCATGACCTGTCTGTGCATACTTTGTGTGAAGATAAACAGATCATTCTATTTGTCAATCTATCTAGGTTGATAATTAATTAAGAGGGAGTCTGTCCGTATCCTAGATACCGATTGGTCTGTAGCTAGGGGTTTGGGCATAGGTATAGTTGGGAGTGTTCATAAATATACACACATTTATATATATAGGGAAAGAAATCGTTAAAAACTATTCTACGAGTAAAAATGTGCGTACGCATGGTTCATGCTCAAAATTGTTTGTACACAAAGTTGATAAATGAGATCCCTGGTTCCAATAAACCTCTGTTAATTAGTAGTCCTGCCTGTTACTTTGTGTATCCTATATATCTGTGAAAATGGATTGGTGTGGAATGGATGTGAAGCATCTTCACTGTAGGATTAACAAGATTGCATGGGACGGGATCTAGCCGAGAGGACTTGGACCTGCTTACCTCGCTATTCAAGAAGCAATAAAACACTGACACAAAGAAGCCCTTAACAGCAGGAGAAAAGAAAAAAGAAAATTAAGCTTAACAAATCCGTAGGCATGGATTTACATTAACATGCTAAAATGTGGATGGAGATTTGTATTATAAACACCAAAGACATGTTGGGTATTACGTATTCATTTCATTACATGTTCATTTCATTAATATACTCCAAAGATTGTTATTCACACATGCACAGGCTTACTGACTCTACCTGTTAATTGCATTATTATACTTTCTTACGTAAAGTACCTTACTGAAGGTACAAGTGCCTCCCATGACTAGAGGCCCCCAACTCTAGCTTATAAACCCATGTCCTTAATCGCCATGATGTTATGCATTTTGTTTCCAACAAAATCACTGAAAATGCCAGCAATCAAGAGCAATTTCAAGATAATTCCCATACCAATGAACCTGGCTGATAGAGAATTTTGGTTTAAATTTTGAATTTTAGTATACCTGTATGTCCACTTTACATCCAAACTCAAGAATATGTCTTAAGATCCAAAAATTCAACAAATGACTTTGGTTTTGTCTGATTTATTTCGGTTGCTTTAGATTGCTAATTTTTCATAGTTTTATTTTTTTTACATAACCAGCACCACATTCATATTTATTATATTTCATTACCAAGGGGGCTGGACTAAGAATTTGATTTTAAGAAGAAGCTATGTTTTTGTAACTCTAATTAATTTCATAATTAAGTTCATAAGTTCAGAAAAAGTAACCTACTTGAAATGACTCCAAAAATGAGTTGAAATATATAAATACAATCTGTGATATTTCATCTTCTCCAGGGTTGACGAAGAACAACATGTATGTGATTCCAAGCAGAGGAAGGAGAACCAGAGTAGCTTTCACAGCTTTTCTGAAGAAAGTCAGAGTTGGAAAACTCAGCTTACATCCATTAGTGGTTAGTTTATGAGCTATAATGTACGGAAAATGTTGCATTCATTAAAGTTGACTAATCGACAAATTCAACACAAGAAAGTAATGTGATAAATTAACCTTGATTAATAATAAAAACATAGTTTCTGTGAACACTGGGCACACAAGGCTTGGTCTTTCCTAGGGTCCTCAGCAAACTAAACTGATGAAGATGCTAATCCAAAACAATTTTTTAGGAATTACCTTTTTATGCAAAGAAGGCACCTACATGCTGCCATAAAATAGGGGGAACCAATTTACCTGTACTGTATGGTTTCTGACGTGGTGGAAGCTCTGAGCTTTGTCATGAGAATCCGAACAATGTTAAACAGAAAAATGAAATTGATCTGAAATGAAACAAAAAATGAACCATATATAAGCATTATGGCAATAATGTTATAAAAACTCTCAGTCACTCAGTCTATGCTTCAGAGCTTATCATAAAACAACATCTTGGTAAATTCTACATTTTATGCAATATAAAATGCACATAATAAAATCACTAATGATGTCATTATGCAACTTAGATTTAAATATCCAGGTTGATCTTTGGCATTCCTGTGCATTTCATCTGAACAAAGGTTGTACTTTCTTTGCACATGGTTGCAGTGAAAACACCAAATGAAAAAAGCAAACAAACTCACTCTGGTATTAGTAAAATATATGCAGTAATAAAGTCTCTAAGGTGGAAAAACACATTAAACAAACATGTGCACTTACCAGCAGAACTAGAATCATTGGGCCCTGGTAGATGTAGTCTGTGTATACACCTGCCCGCTTCCCAAACCAGCATCTACGATTGTAAACAACAGCAGTCAATTATAATCATTTAGTAGGCTATTTTTTTAATTCTCAAACTTATCATAAAAGCTTAGACTCTGGGCTAATTCACTCTAATAACTAATGAAAAGCATCTTTCCAACTTGATGCTTGTAACCCAAATGGAATGCAAAATGAAAATGAAAATAAAAAAAAACAACTTTATTTTATGCACTCATAACAGACAATTGTAAATTCAAACTCACTTTTCATTGTCGTAGTACAGCTTACCAATTGCCCATGCAACAATGATCGGGAATGGAATGCCTTTAAAAAAGGAAAAGAAAGAAAAGCCATAAATTCATATTTTTGCCGCTAAATATCAGAAAAAAATATTTATTATAATGCTCAGTGTCACCACCTATAGTGTTTCCCTCACCCTTTTATTCAAAGGAACATTATCGCTCTGTCAAGCTGTCAAAATTCGCCAATGAATCTGCCTTATGTATTATTTATAAATGGCACCAAGCAAATCTGAGTTTTTGTGTCTTGCAGATATGGATAAAAATAATTCTCCTGATCCAAAGGCATTCTAATGCTCAAGTAAATGAACTGATTAATATTCATTCCACAGAGGGCCTACAACTCTTCTTTGGGTCAATAAATGGCCAAAATACATAATTAACATGTATTTCTCCTGCAGTTATCACAACAACAGAATTGAGAGACTGCAGTTTGACTACAGAGAAGTCTGACTTGCAAGTCCATGCTCTTTTTAATATGTTCAGGATGCCTGCGATACCCCCCACTCACACCAGCCGATGCAGATGAACATCCACTTCCTTAGCTTGTCTGTGGAGTATGTCAGGACAATGGCTGTGTGCAAGTAGCAGCCCTCGCCAAACATCCAGAAGAAGTTCGTGACATGGAAATAATTATATGCAGCTGTGACCAGGCGACACCAAATCTTAGGGGCGAGAGGGAAGAACATACAGAAATTTATAATGAACAGGGAGCACACACGGATAACCCTAAGCCTAACCCTAAGCCTAACCCTAAACTGGCAGCAGACAGGATGGAGCTCTAGAATGTAGAAATGGTTGCTTCTTCTCCCAGGATGGTCCCTGCTGATTTGTTGCTAAGGTATCTGCATAGCCTCAGCAAATATCAAAAACCACAAATGCATAAAAATCTAAGCAGTAATAATAATAAATCACCTGGATATCAAAATGAGATAATTAAGGGGATTACCATAATTAGAAGGATTAGTGCTACTTTCTGTAGAAGACCACGACAAAAATGAATGTGAGTTGCAGGTCTACTAAATGCTTTAATCGGTTATAGCACATCTGCCTTGTGGAACAAAAATGTGTAGAAATAGACTGCTTTCACCATGTTTCATTGCAGTTTGTACTCATAGTCTGTACCATAGAGTTCAGCTATGCTGAAGCCTCTGCTTCCAGCTCTTTATCACTTTAAGGACTATGCTGAAGTCTATCTAATGGCTTAGAACTGTAGCTAACTACCTCGATATTGAGTTATGGGGAACTAAGGAGGCAATAAATGCCATACTAGATCCCACAGCAGCACTTACCATGAAATGCTTCCAGGTTTGTGGCATCTCAAACCTATTGCCAGTATATTTTCTGTTTTTTCTCCTGCTTTACAAAACATCGTGCTATTTTTGGGTTCGTAGGTTAGGGGCTGGAATGGCACACCTCTTACCAGGCGGACTGTACATTCATAGAATGTCAGAAACAAGAGCATTCATTTATCCAGCTTTTATTTCTGAAGAACATCTGCTTCCTGTCATGCAGTATTTCACATGGCAGCAGCCCAAAAGAGGACGGCGTGTTCTTCTTGCGAGGAAGCTATTTATCAATCAGCAGGCAGGAGATGTTTGAGGGGCTATACTACCCTTTAATGATGTGTTTGGGATGCACATCTCTGCAGGGTGTCACAGAGACTGGCTCCTACTGATGGTGTGAAAAAGCAATCAGAAGAGGATCTAGTTCCTCTATTTCAATTTGACAGTGGCTGAAATACAATTAAAATGTGTACTTTAATTAACTTTAAGCTGTTGTTTTAAACTTGAACAAAATAATCTATCCAACAGATGTTTGTTTGACATATTTGCCTCTTCACAGATGTTTCTTTGTACTGTTTATATAACTGATCCTTCATTCTTTTACTTTCTTGATTTTCATCTCATGTAATGAGATGGTGATGTGGCTCAGTGGGTTGCCTTCACACCTCTGGGGTTAGAGATCATGTTTGCATGTGGGCTTCCTCCCACAGTCCAGAAACATGTGGGTAGCTGAGCTGATCCCTGCCAACTGCTCCCTGCAAAGGTTTATTGCCTAAATTGAAGTGACAAGTGTCTTGTACTTTCTGAGACAGGCTCCCAGCTCATCACAAGATGATCAAGATAAGTGGTTTGACTCTGGGTGGTAATTTATTATTATTATTATAAATATTATTATTATCATCATTATTATTATTATTTCACACTCAAAAAACAATGCCTTTTGATCACCTCATCCTTTTCATATTAAAAACCTTGGGTAACTTCAATCACTACCTTCCCTATATGTAGAGACTAAGCTTTCCCGTTTTCATGGATGGATGGTACATCTCACTGTTAAAGAAGAAAGTCATTATCCTGTGTTTGTAAGAACATCTGAAAGACACTGGGAGGCGAGTCATGAGCAAACTCACCACATTGCTCTGGTGCACTTCTGGGTTCATGGTCAGCTGCACCACAAACCAGGTGGCGTTTCGCAGGATGAAGGCGGTAATCAGGTTCCAGTGAATAATGTTCCTTAGGCATCGGATGCTCCTGTCATGGGACAGAGAACGAGCAAGGTGGGTATTGATCCAGGAGGGAGATTCATTGGATGCTGACAACAAATGACAATATTTGTGTTTGGAGCTTGACCCAGAATGGGAATAGGTCACTGCAATATTTTGAAGCATAGAAACCAATTTGCTGCATTTCCATTTTTCTGATGGAAATTATACTCCATTGATTTGATTTTACTGTGTCCACCCTGGGATACTGGTCCAACAGAGGGCAAAGTTTAATTTTTATGTATGTATATATGTATATATATATATTCCATCCATCCATCATTTGTGTCTTAGTTTTAATTAAAGCATTACACAACCCACAGTTGTTTTCCGAAAAGAAAACTATTGTTTGAAAATGATAGTTCTGTGCTGATATATTAGCAGGATTCACAGTTCTGTGAATAAATGGTAATGGTTTAGTGCACATAGGTTGGTAAGAACAGTGTGGGTAATCAACCTAAATGAAGTCAACACAGACAATATCCTTTACATTTTAGTCAACACGAATAAGAAAATATTACATAGTTCTTGGTAATAACACCTACACTCCTTGCATATGATCATTTTATCACAATGTCCTCAAGAGGTTGATGATGCTAATTTGCTTATGTGTTTCTAGGTTTTTGAACACACAATGATCAGCAATAAATACCTATTTTTATCATGGATTGCGGGTTATCTTTGAGGACACATAATTGATTCAGTGATTAATATGATTTAGACTAGATCTTCCTTGGTAGCAAGGGCTTGTGGGACTGTGTCTGTCAAGAGTTGCCTGTAATGAGCAATGTCATATCTAAAGATGTTCCTGGTTGCTGGAGCACAAACAAAAAGAAATGGTGAAAGAGCCAGTTTTCCCTACACAATGATGGAGATCTCTGAGTTTTATGAGTTTTTAAAATTTTATTTTGTGTGACTGAAGAGACCTGGGTGTCCCTAGAGCTGACACACATATTTTTAAAAAAGCTTAATATATTGTAATTTATTGCATAGTGATGCAAAGCAATGATTAAGAGAAGATTCCAAATAACATACACTACCGTTCAAAAGTTTGGAGTCACTTAGAAATTTCCTTGTTTTCCATGAAAGCATACATGAAATGAGTTTGAATAGGAAATATAGCTAAATAAATAGGAAATAGCCATTGACAAAGTTAGAAATAATAATTTTTAAATTAAAATAATAATGGTGTTCTTCAAACTTTTACTTTTTACGTACCATTCGGTCAAACCGCTCCCAGTTCAATAGAGTTGAGATCCAGTGACTGTGCTGGTCACTCCATTGTACACAGAATACCAGCTGACTGCTCCTTCCCTAATTATTTCTTGCATAGTTTGGAGCTGTGTTTGTGTCATTGTCCTGTTGTAGGATGAAATTGGCTCCAATTAAGCGCCGTCCACAGGGTATGGCATGGCGTTGCAAAATGTGATGAACTTCCTTCTTCGAGATCAGTTTTACCTGTACAAATCTCCCACTTTATCATCACCAAAGCAGCCCCAGACCATCTCATTGTCTTCACCTCTAGCATCTTTTCATTTGATCTGCGTCTCATAAATATTCTTCTGTACACGTCAAACTTAGACTCATCTATCCATAAGCACTTTTTTCCAATCTTCCTCTGTCCAGTGTCTCTGTTCATTAGCCCATCTCAGTCTTTTCTTTTTATTGGCCATTCTGAGATACAGCTTTTTCTCTGCAATTCTGCCTAGAAGGCCAGCATCCCAGAGTTGCCTCTTCACTGTTGACATTGAGACGAGTCTTTTGTGGGTACTACTTAATTAAGCTGGCAGTTGAAGACCTATGAGGCATCTGTTTCTCAAACTACACACTCTAATATATTTATCCTCTCCCTCACTTGTGTACCGGAGCCTCCCTCTCCTCTTTCTGTTGTGGTTAGAGCCAGTTTGCGCTGCTCTGTTAAGGGAGTAGTACACAGCATTGTACGAGATCTTCAGTTTCCTGGCAATTGCTCTCATGGAATAGCCTTCATGTCTCAGAACAAGAACAGACTGATGGGCTTCAGAAGAAAGTTCTTTGTTTCTGACCATTTTGAGCTTGTAATTGAACTCACAATTGCTTATGCTCCAGATACTCAAGTAGTCCAAAGAAAGCCAGTTTCATTGCTTCTTTAATCAGCACAACATTTTCATCTGTGCTAACATAATTCATCAATTAACCTTTTAAAATGATAAACTTTTAGCAAACACAACATTCCACTGGAACACAGGACTAATTGCTGCTGATAATGGGCCTCTGTACACCTGTAGATATTCCATTAAAAAAACAGCCTTTTCCAGCTATGATAGTCATTTACAACATTAAGAATGTCTACGCAGCATTTCTGATCAATCTGATGTTATTTTAATGGACAAAAGACTTACTGTTTTTCAAAAGCAAAGGAATTCCTAAGTGACCCCTAACTTTTGCACGGTAGTGTATATGGGATGATCCTTGTCAAGCATTCCTTCAGTTTGCCTCTTCACAGAATGGTCAGAAACAGGAGGTACCCTAACAAGACACAGCTGTTGCACATTAGCATATTTTTTGCACAATTTAAAGACATACCAGACAGTATCGGGCTGATGCCGGGAAAGGTAGCAAAAACTGTAAGATACCCTTTTAAAATTGTGACGTGAGGATAGTGGCAGTGATTAGAGTTGTTTCTAACACATGGCAAAAGTGTGCAAATCCTCCAAGGCAATGCTTCCCAATCTGTTCCTTGGGGGACGTCTAGACATCCTATATTTTTGCTCCTACTGGGTGCTGGGGGAGAGGAAAAATTTGAACTGTCTGGCAAGGAACTGGGAGGAAGCAAAAATGTGGACCGCTCTGGGGTCCCAATGTACTGGGCCGGGAAACATTGTCCTAAGAGATGGATTGATAAGAGGGGAAGGAAATACACCTGAATTATTTTCTTTTTGTTTTTGTATTCAGGGTTCCTGGAATTTCATTTGGCCTGAGAACAACTCCTTAGTAAATAAAACCAAGTGTTGGCAATACTTCAAAATGGCGATACCTGTATATTTAGCCCAGATGTCGTTTATTTGATTTCAGAACCCATCCATTCAGTTTCTGTAACCACATATCCTATTTAGCGTTGCGGGGGGTCTGGAGCCTATCCCGGAGGCTATGGGCACAAGGCAGGGAACAACCCAGGATGGAGTGCCAACCCATCACAGAGCACACACTCACACACCATTCACTCACACACGCACACCTATGGGCAATTTGGTAACTGCAATCAACCTCAGCATGTGTTTGGACTGCGGGGGGAAACTGGAGTACCCAGAGGAAACCCCACCATGACACGGGGAGAACATGCAAACTACAAGCACTTAAAAAAAAAATAAAAATAAATAAAAACGATATCCATCCATTTTCTGAAACCACTTGTCCTATTTAGGGTCACAAGAGGTCCAGAGCAAATGAGCACAGGATAAGGAACAACCCAGGATGGGGCACCAACCCATCAAACACACACTAGTCACTCTCACATGCACACCTACGGGCAATTTGGGTGGAGCCATGGCAGAGACTGAGGCAACAGTGGTATCTACTGCACCACCGTGGCACCTACCTCGTAATGATGATTATGTTTCACAATGGCATATATACATTTATCAAAATGAATAATATAAAATTTGTACAGTAAAATCCAGTTATTCTGCATTACATTGCTGCCAGCCAGATATTATTTTTGTTATCTGCGTTCAGATGTACCTTTTGGAGGTAATAATTCAAAACCTGGGATGATGCATGCCTTATCTTAATTTTGATTTGTTTTCAAATATAAATGTTGTTTCAACTAATAAATCCGCAATTAGTAATCATTTTAAAATATGTCATTTTTTTGTAGATTTAACACAGTGGCAGTTTGGGCTGTCCTCTACTACAATGGCATAATTGTCATTGTTTAATTAATCCATAGGGAGTACTTGTGGCTGGCAGAAGTTACATGTATAATGTACATTTCAGAGGTTCTGGAATTCATAATTACTTTTAACCATGCTTGGGTTATGACTCAATAAAACATTTACTGTGTTTGGCTCAACTAGAATATTAAACCTCTATAGTATTAATAAATGCCCTTCAGTCTTTGTTGTTTCTAGCTTCAAAGGATGCCCAGTCTAGCACCGCCTCTGCTAATTCTCCATCAGGCATTATCATTCGCAGTTCAGACATTTCCCTTATGAATTGACTTCAATTAATTTTAAAACTCAGTGACATTTTCTATTAATTAAAGTTCACTTTGGCATAAAAGAGTCTATTCCAGCTCTCTAAGGAACGGAGGATGAGTTTTTTTTCCCCTGATTCGAGGAAATGCTTGTCCTGTCCTCTTATTTCTGAGAAACGGAACACTTGGCATTTCATCCAAAGCTTGAGGAGAGTATAACAGTGCCCCACTAAGGGAGCAGAAGCAGTGTGTACAGGCCATCTCCTGAGTCTTTCTGTCTGGCAACACGTTCATAGCTAGTGGCAAATATTCCAACGAGAAATGGCACAGTCAGATTCAAACTTAATTTTCAGTGATTACTAGCGAAAAACTTCCAGCTGCCAGAAAGATAATGTTTTCAAATAAGCCAAAGATCGTGTTTGAGGAACATCTGCATTTGTGTCTTCTTTTTTTCTAAAGTGAATTGCATAATTATGCAGCAAAGTATGAGTACAAAACAGTATAAACTGCTATTACAGCAGTTCTGAAAAAGAATGACTACAACTGGTACTATACGTTGCATTATGTGGTCAAAACTCAGTATTAGGATTCTTTCCTAATACTGAGTTAGGCTCCACTTTGTCCTGATTTTGGCATCAGTTTGTCGTGGTATGAACTTGACAAGGTGTTCAAAGTGCTTCACTGAGCTACTGGCTCATGCTGACTCCAATGCATCCAAAAGGTTATTTTGAAATTGCTGGTAGAACAACTCACCATCCCATGGATATTCAGTTAGACGCCTGGGTAGTTTACTGCATTAGGCTAACCTCATTGTCTTTTTCATGGAAACATTCGACAGAAGAACATACAAAATTTACAAAAGCGAGGAGGCCAAAAAAATCCATTCACAGATGCACTACTGCTAATGAAAAGGGGCACCTGGAATTGATATTCGGATATCCTGCAGCACTCAAAAACTCCTCCGCATTCATCAAGGGATGCAGTGTGTACCATAAAAACATTCCCCTTACCATCATGCCACCACCACCAGCCTGCAGTGTTGATCACCACATGATGGATGTGCGATAGCAGGAACTGGGACACATGTGAGGGGGTAATATTTTTCCAGTCTTCCATTGCCCAATGTTTTCATTTCTTTAGTGAACCATAATTTTTGACTCTTACAGAGGTTGACCTCTGTAAGGTTGCAAGCTGCCATACCCAATTTATGTCAAGAAATATCAATCTGTGCATTCCTTTACGAGTCTTACGGCATCAGTGTTATTCCAAGCTGTCAGTTGACTAAATGCAGACCATCTGTTAATCTTCACAATCAAATCAATGTGCCAGTTCTGACCAGGGTTTACCATTTGCTGCATGTCTTTTGGGTGGTGCACAGCACATACACAAGAGATAACGCTGAGCTTAAAAAGCAGTGCTGCAGTTGTGGAGACCAAGGCAGCACAACAGACAAATACTTTCATACTCTTTTTTTCTTGCCCATTCTACCCAGCATGCACAGTGCACATCAAGCTGTGAAATCCTTCCTTAGTCCTGCTCTGCTCCTTAATGTGTATTCACTGAAGTGAATTTAACATATAAAATAGAGAACATTAGAGAACATAGTTTTACCTGGATTCTTCTCAGTATCTTTCAAAGAAAGATCTTACGTCCCTAATGATTTGTGCCAACCGTTGCAGGTATAGCTTTAACTAATTGTGATTGGTATCTTAAAATATACATGTACTTGCTATCATGCCTGAAAGACACAATAAAGAAAAAAGAAAATAACCCCATTCAACTCAAAATCAGGAGCACAGACACGGGCCCTGAACTGCGTACAAACATGGTTCCTAGACTTTTGGTCTTTGGTCTTGGCTGGATGGGGTTTAAGTGCTGGGTTGAAACAGGAATATACTCTAAACAGGATCTAAGACTGTAACCTTAACCAGAAATTAGTCTACTAGTCAAAACCAAAACAGACAGAAAAAATCAAAACTGTTCATGCAAAAAGAAACAGGAAACCAAGATACAGGAAACTGATGAAAAAAAAGATACAACAGAATCCCTAAATCATGTAACTGAATGTGACCAAAATTCCACTACCAACTAATGCATCGGCGGGTAATCTGCTCCCGCCTTCCTCATGGCCTCCTGCTGATCAGTTTCTTGTAGCGTGACGACATCCCTCAAGTGCCAGCAAAATGGCACTAACCAAGACAACATTTATTACATGCAACTAACAGAGCAGGACTGTCGCACAACTCTTCCACTCTGAAGTAGCTGTTTAGGTACAAGTTTGCCACAGCAAAAGCCCCATTTTCTGGTTCAGGATGACAAAAGCCTGATCTATCTTCTGGACTTGGTGCTTGATTCTGTTTTCTAAAGTCCTTTTTCTGGGTTTGCAGGGCTGTTATTGTTCACTGGACTTCTGTCTTCTGGTCTACTTCCTTTGTATGCCATTAATAGGATGTCAGTTCCATTAACCAGAACTGCAGTGAATTGGAAAACTGCCTGCTGTTGTATCACAATGGCTGACTGGTGCTTTCAAACAAGCCGCTTATTAGAGAGGAAAAAAAATGCTACAGCATCCTGAGCAAAGCATGCAAGGCTGACATTGGCTCTCCCCAGTCCAGCATGTCCCACCTCTCCTACCATCTTGCCCTCTTGAAAGGAGTCTTGTCCTTTGTCTCGATGGAAATCACTTCCTCTACATGAGTGAAGAATACATACCAGATCTCTTTGCTCTGCTAATTAAAAATACATATCAGACTCTATCATGTTCTTTCTGTAACTGTGAAAGCATTACTAAGCAAACTTCTATTTTCCAACCATAAATCCTCTTCCAGCACCTGCAAACACAAAGGTTTGTGGTGGTATTACTGTTTTCGTTCTTTTTTTTTACCGCATAGTAATCTACCTATAGACTGGGTTTTGTGTGATACCCACAGAAAGGGTAAAACTGGATTGTCAGGTCCTTAAGAAGTGCTCCGACAGCAACCAATAAAGTCAATAAGGCCATCCTGAGGTAAACACTTCCACACTCTAATTATTATTAATGAGGACGCTGCAAGCTCCTTCTCCCAGAAGAGGTGTTTTTCAACCCATTTCATTTCCCAGTATGAGCAAATAGACAACAAAACAAGGCAGAAAAGAGGAGTGTTGACAGGAATCTCAGAAAAAGTCACTTAGCCCCACAGGTCTGTTTCCTATTTTGCCTTCATTGTTTTCCTCATGCCTGGGAGGCAGTGAGGCAGAACTGGCAAAAATTATTTAAATTTTGTTTTATATTTTTTAGCTGGAGTCTCTTGCAGTGGTACTCATAAATATGGCCACCCCATGGATTTAAACAGCTCACTCATGTCCTCCACTTGATCATTGCCACAACATGAGACTGGGCTAACCCCCAAATACAGTATAACCACAAAAAATACATTTAGAATGTAGAAAGAAATCTTCAGATTCTCAGAAACAATACAAAGCATTTTTCATGAGTATCAAAAACACTATCATAAGTCTGACGGAGAAAAAAGTAGTGGTATTAGATACTACAAGTGTTCCTCAAACACACCTCTGGTCTGGAATTTGGATTCAGAACAGTTTACCTAGTTTGGGTGGTAGGATATATTTTACTGAAAACTTTTCAATATACGTTATTACTAGAAATGTCAGAATAAGTTACGTGATTGGCAATTACGGTCATCTAATGAGCAACCTCATGTCACTGCTAAAATGCCACACTTGTCAACTTTTATTCAGAGGACAGTCAAAATAAGGGTAACTAGAAAACCACACAAAATTAATTCCACAAGGCAAAGAGAGGCCCAATACTTTAAACATGACCAGTCAGCGTCCGTCTGTCTCCAAGGAGGAAGCTGACAAGTACACTGACAAGTCCATCGTTTGACATTGTTGTACAGCGTTGTTTTCACTTCTTCTTGACTAATACACACCAGATATTATAATGCTTGCACAGTCGCCTCTCTGTAACCCTGGGTTCCACACCAGCAGATTCAATCAACCACAGATCAAAAATAGAAAAGAAAAACTCTAAAATGTTCCAAAAAGCAAAACTTCATTTTGCCTCACACTGAACACTACACTAAATCCAAACGAATTAAATAATGTGCAGATAGAGAGGGAGAATGAATGATATTTTCGCTATTTTTATCTTCTGTATATACTAGAATGGTTGCCTCTGTCTTCAACCTGTACAGACTTTTTTCCCAAAACAATACAGCATAACAACTATTTACATAGGATTTACACTGTATTAAGTCTTACATTTAATCTAGAGATGATTTAAAGTATATGGAAGGATGCGCGTGGGTTACATGCAAATACTACGCCATTTCATATAAGGTACTTGGGCATCCATGGATACTGAGGGTTGACTGTATTTGCACTTGTTTACCGCTGACGTAAGCATGTGTGAGGTCACTCTCTAATCCTGTATGGCTGCTCAGGGTTCCTCCTGAAAACTGTCGGAAGATCATTTAGTCTAATTACCAGAATTACTTAGCCGGCCTAGGAATTATCTCTTCGCCAGGTTTTGATGATTCAGTTCACGCTCCCAGCCCTTACGTGACCTGTTTTCACTGGACTGTCTGCGTCTCCTCTCCTGTGTTTTTGTGAGTCTGCTCTCCCCATTCACCAATTCTGTGAGTCTGAGTCCCGAGCCATTTCCTGGTGTGAGTCAGTGTCTAGCTTCCCCAGTGTCTGCACGCGTTTGCTCTGCCCTGCAATATCATACCCCTGGGTAGATCTTTTGGTTCCCTGACTTTATTTCTGGCTCCCAACTACAATATCAGTTTAGCTTCTTTGGCTTTGCTCTTGGATCCTCCATGAGGTGTTACTGCATGCTTGTGTGTCTGTTTTGGGATGGACTGGCATAGGATGAACCCCAGCCTTCCTGGAATGGGCTCCAGGTCACTCTGCAACCACGAGCAGAACAAACCGCTAGAAGGTGGGGGGATGGAGGGATGGATGGATGGATGGAAGGATGGAAGGCATGCTGTTTCTGAGAAACAATCAATAGTTACTCAGAAGGAAATTACTGTCCATGTTTTTCATTCTGCAGCCATCAAAATGATGGATTTTGACCATGATTATGTCGACTCAGATGAGCGAAAGCAGATAATACATACAGCTATTGACTAGCTCGAATCAGGACAAGAATTATGTGACAGAGAACCATTAAATAAAATCAGAATCTGAGCTGACTCATGGCATGTGAATAAAATGGTGTCTTTGCATTCCAAAATTGCATTTCCAGTCCAAAGTCCATTTTGGTTAAAAAGGAAACAGATCTGTTTCGTAAGGTCTAAGGAGGTGATCTGAATGAATGAATGTTACATAGCGCTCTTAAAGACATCCAAAGCATTTTACAGAACCAATGGGGAGCCACTGCCACTGTGTAGCCCCCAACAGCAGCAGCCATTCTGCACCAGAACACTCACCACACAGTAGCTAAGGTGGTCAAGGGGCAGGAGAGAATTCTCCAGTTAGATAAAGGGGATGATTAGGAGGCCAGATACTCTTTTGAAAGATGCCTGGGGATCGTTTATGACCTGAGAGTCAGGACCTCGGTTTTACATCTCATCCAAAATGGCACCATTTTTGCAGCATAGGGTCCCCATCACTGCACTGGGACATTGGGATCCACACAGGCCACAGGATGGGCTAACCTGCTGGCTACACCAACACCTTTTCCAGTAGCAATCCGGCTTTCCTAGTTGATCTCCCAATCAAGTACTGGGCAGGCCCAAACCTGCATAGCTTCAGATGGATTACCTAGACTAAACCAAAGGTGGTATGCTGCTGACCTCTGTTTTGAAACTCTGAACTGGCGAAAATGGTGAATTCCTGACAACATGCAATACATTTTTTTCCTGAAAGAGTCAGCGGTTTTCAGTTTCCACCCCCCTCCCCATTACAGCTGCTTTCCTAGGGTTAGCTGGGAAATTAGCCTTACCGCTATACAGACTAATTAGTCCAACTAGATACAGATATGGCTGCAAACTCCCCAGTTAAAAATACCATGTTAGTATCCATCTACCCAAACATCCATTCATGACATTTAAGGTCATGTGTGACTGCAGGGTGACAAGGCTCCTGTGCCTGCATTGAGCACTTAATTGTATGTGACTGAATAGTCACTAGGCTTCTGTTTCCACATTACACCATGTTTTAACCACAAAAGGCTTCATATACTTCTAGAATTCCGTAGCAGTAACCCCAAGACTCTAAGCACTGAAGATAAATGTTTAACTAAAGAGCTCAAGTTATGGATTGAACAAAGAACTGAGGCGAACTGTGAACAATGTATAACACTGCAAATTTCACAGTAGCATCTATTCTGTAACATAGTCACTGTATTACATAATCACGGGCATTCCATGTCTGATACTATAAACAATTAGGCAAGGGTATTGTATGTTACTACTTAAGAGGATCAAATATTCCTTATGCTTCTGTAAAACAGATCGGAATGCAATGCACAAAGATACAAGTAAATGAGTTGTTCATAAATTCGTCTGTGATGTCTACACCCAACCTTTAATTTCCAGCCACCTCAGCATCCAGCTGTGTGGTTATGGATGGCCGTCCGCATATTTTCCCAGGCAATCCTTCCGCAGGGATGCTGCAATGACAGCTGCCTCAAGGTGGCATCGTATTACCTTCCCATTGAAGCTCTTTGGTTATTGAATTCTGCCTTTGCTTCCTGTGTCACCCAGCAAACCACCACTCATTCTGTTGCACTCATTCACATTTCACAAATTTCTGATCACTGGACCCTTGCAGAGGTACAAACACTGACATCAGCATATTTTGAGAGGTAGGTGCTTTCCTATACATAAAAAAACAGGAAGGCATATTTCGCCAGGCAGCCTTCTTGAGACAACTTTTACCAGCTACAATTCCAGTAACAAAGTACAGTGGTACCTTGGAACATGAACTTCATTTGTTCCAGAAGGCTGGTTGAGTTACGATTTGGTTGAGGTCCAAGTCAAATTTCCCCATAAAAAATAATGTAAATGAATTTAATCCATGCAAAACCCCCAAATGATGGCCTAGTTAAACTTAACTGCCTACCTGACTAATGATAAAAAGCATTGAAAATCAATATAAAACTAATACATGAAAAAGCACACATACAAAAGTATTAAACAGGAAATAAATGGCAATCCCATACTCCGAAGCGAGAGGAGACACACATGCACCACCTTCAAGTCTCACTATAATTTCCTTTTTAAGTTCTACAGTTACTCTCACTTTTAGTCTTTGGGTTGCTGCTATCACTGCTCACTTTGTCAGGGGCCATGATTATCGTATCACTAAATGTATTATAGATATAGCATGAAAAAAACAAACAACTAACAAAAGCAGGAACACGTCAAACTCATTTGAGAGGTACCGTGAGACTGAGAGTGATTTATCGATCTGATCCGATCTGTTTAGCAGGTCTGTTTTCTTTTGTTGTGTTCCAAGTTTTCAGTCGAGTTGCAGCTAGATTTTTCTCCATTGAACCGTTTGAGGTCTAAATTGTTACAGTTGAACGTTGTCTCAACCCATACAAGATTTTGGTTGAGGTACTAGTCAAAAAAATTCAACAGACCCGTTCGATGTCTGAGTTGGTTGAGTTATGAGGCATTCGAGTTCCAAGGTTCTACTGTAAATCCCTCTTTTCCAGACTAAATTAAAATAAATTCAAGTGGCATTTTTTTTAATCAAACCTAAGAGTTGTATCTTATTTCGCATCTGATACATAATATTCGTTGTCTGAAAGGTGGCATCCTATATCTTCCCAGCCAATATAATCATCTTCTGTATTACAACAAAACACTGAAGTAGGTTGTAAATGCAGCCCTCAGTGCCCGTTACTGTTTTCCAAAAGTGGAAGAGCTGCAGGTTTTGCTGGGCAGAAGGGAATCTCTTAAACTGCCAGGCTCAGCTTGAACAATTTTATGAACTTGCCACAAGAACCACTGTTCTCATGCTGATTTAAGGCAATTAATTAAATAAGAAACAAGGCTGGGTTTTTTTTTTTTAGAAATCCTTTGGGACCTACCCCCTGATATTAATTCTTGGTAAAACAGCCTAATTTACTTGCAAAATATATACTCTCATGGTTAAATTCTCTCTGTGGGCATCTGATGCTGGCTGCATACATAACTGGAGGCATTCATTCATTTTTTTTTATTTGTTTTAAGCCACATTCCAGTCCCTGCTGTGCTCTTGTTCTATTGAATCCAGCTTAACACACATACATATGAAATGTTTTTGAGGCCGTGCATTTTTGCAAAGCCGCAAATATGCATGTTGCTTTTGGGTTACCAAGTCACTGTGGTCAGATAAAAGTTATGTGATTAGCCACAGTGAATCAGTTTCAAATCTCCAAGTGTTTCTAAATATAACCAACAATTGGACAATTGTAATGTTTTGATGGAAGCTGCTGCAGCATAATCCAGCTCGTTTCATCACTCAAAACAGAAGCAAAAAATCCAGCTCTGCAGTTGGAAATGTCATGGCGTAAGTCCAACTTGTAAAGCAATTATGGTGAGCAAGGTTGTACTAATTATCTGTCATCCTTGGCTGTTTGTGTTTAAAGTCACTGGAAAATCGTTAACTAATTCTTCAGAGTTGTCAAGATGGAGAAAGACTAAACAGATTAGAGAAGGAGATGGGAGGCAGGCATGGAGAAGATAGTATTCATAATCTACTAAGAGTGGAGGATCATCCTTTGATACTAGTAAGTATACCACTGGGAAGCTGCATGCAGGACTAGTGAAAACATATTAAATGCATACAGGCTTGACTCAGCTGGAGTAGCAAATGAAGGTTTTACACCTTTGCGGATACAGTATTACACTACATAATGTCATGGCACCATCAGATGAGGACTCGAGCCACACTTCGCAGTCACACACACAGTGACTTTAGATTTCACTTGAGTCCTCAAAAGACTCAACTCAGACTCAAGATTTGGGACTCGTGAATAATAGCTTAAAATTATTGTTTTATGGTCATGAACATTGGAGTATGATGGCTTTTTCATATCCCGTATTGCTTTCCTTTGAGATACACACACGCACATGTAGAGGTGAGAGGTGAGAATGAAACTTGGGTTTGAGTACAGGCTCAACCATCTATACAGAACCCCTGGAGCCTTTTTGGGGGGATTAAGGCGCAGCGGAGATGTGGCTACTCCGCTGAGCATCACACCACTTATCCACTTCAGGGGAGAGAGCATGTAAACACTCAAAGCTCTGGGGCAGGAATTAAACCCAAAACTCTGCAGACCTCTTTGCTACTCAACCGTACTACCACTCATAAAAAGCTGCATCTGCTGTGATAAACAATGTTCACTGTGGAAGATGGACTCCAAAATAAGATCTTGGATAGAGATTTGATGCTGTACGTACCAGCAACTCTCTCTTGTGTCCACTGAAAGAATAAGCCGCTGTTTTTCTGCCTTTGAAATCTCTCAACGGCTTTTGAAATATTTACTGTTCTCTAAAGGAGAGCTAGTCTTCTTCAATTATTTTTTACTTTTGGTTTATTGATGATTTGTTATTAAGTGCAATTTACATTTGTTTTTGGTAGAATTATTGTTATAGTGTGAAGGCTTCAGAGAAATGTTTACAATTTCCTAAACAAGGAATTCTACTGGCACAGTTTTATTTGTTTATACTATGCAACAAGGAATATTTGAATATGCATATGATGTAAGCTGCACAGTACATGGCATTTAATGTCTTGTTCTTGTACTATTATAAACTGGATATATGTTGAGAAGAAAAACTAACGAATAAACGTTTTTGGTAAAATAATGAAATTCACCTTTGGCAGATGTTTTATGACCATGATCAGCAGCAAACAAAGCAAAATGACAACAGGACAAATCCATTCAAAACATGGATTTAATAGCTATTACAGTAAGTAAATGTTTTCACAGAGATTAACTATTGGTATAGTTTACTTTGTTGCCATTGCCGACATAAAAGTTACCTTAAATCTTTGTTTGATTATGGATGTTATTCAGCCAAGTGAGCCTTTTAACTTCAACATTATTATTTCCTGGAGTGTGAAGTATAAAGTTAAAACAGACATACTGCTTTACCTTCTTTTTTCAATGTTTCTTCAAGCAAGTTTGTCATTTCCCACCTCACAGCATTCAGGCTATACATTATTCCTTACAAGTTCACCCAGGTGCCCTCTATTCAGTTCCAGATTCAGGTTTGGGTAATTGCTTGACCATGTTTATAATTTAAATATATTTGTGAGAAGATTTACAACATTATAATTGCTGCACAGATTTCAGCTCAGTTTGGAAAATGGTGTAACAAGTAACTAATCTTTCAAGATCACAATACACTGTACCTTTTGAAAGTCATCAGCCATTAAATCCCAGACATACCACATTTCTGAGCATCCAGTGGGAACTTAATAGTTCCTGTTCCTGCTATAAATGGAGCTGTGTTCATGTTGTCTGCATTACCTCACCCACTCTTCTATATCATGTCACACTCAAGTCTGACCTTAATTACTTATTTATAACCATGCTTTCCCATTCACATTTAGAGTATTGTGGTATAAATCTACCTAGTAAATATTACAGTACCATGAAAGATATATTTATTTAGTTACATTTCAATTTGACACCACTTGCAACTTACTTGTTTTTATTTTTCTTCAACAACTTAAGAGAATGGACAACAACAGTGTTTTGTTGCATGTGTGTAAATTCGTGCAAAATTTGATGCATTTCTGTGGCTTTTCATGCTGAAGGACAAACTAAAGCTCAGCTGTGTAAAGTTCATGACAGTGACATCAGACACCTGCTCCAAGGGAATTTATAGTCTTTTTACCTGAAGGCAACTACACGTGTGTTGTATAGTCTTCTTTTTTATGAAGAAAAAGAAAGAGTATTTCTGCAACATTGCAAAGACACAGAAGGAAAAATAAATGAAGGTTGATTTGCATATAAAGACATTAGGTCTGAACAAAGTCCAGCACAGCGAACCAAGGACTGAAAATTTTGATGAAGTATCCCATCACTAAATATCCTTTGCAGTGTAAATTGGTGTTTTGCCCATCATGAGGCAAAAAAGTACATCAACAGTGTTGCTACATCCAAAGGATAAGCATTTTTGACAGGACAGTTGAATGTGGGAGACTTTTCAACAATGCTAATATTAACACACATCACACCAATTGTATGGACTTAGTACCATGTGATCAGAACATGAACAAGAATGATGGCGACAATGTTTATGTGAAGATACTGATCTCTGGACACATGACTCAGCTTGGGTTTCTGGTGGCCCTGGCCCATTTATGGATGGAGACAGAGAGCCTGTTCTCATGGCAAACAGTTAGATACTCTTACCTCAGGCGCATGAAGAGGATGAAAGCCACAAGGAGAGCCGCCAAGGAGATGCAGTGACCCAAGTAATTGATGATCACAGCAATGTGGTAATGCAACTTGCTCTTTTTCTGATAAAAAAGAGAAAAATAAGACTTGCTATTTGTTACTATGTACACACTGTGCAGGAATTTTGAAACAAAGTGATGTATTTTCACCCTGAAATAACTGTCTTGTAAAATGACTGTGTTCACATGGCAAGATGATCCAGAAGAGCTGAAGAAAGACAGCAATTTGACTGGCATATGCTGCTCAAACTTATTTTTAAGGAGAAAAAACAGGTTCTGTTTTGTATATTTCCTTGCTGTGGGAATCAGGTCTGATGAGAAACATGACTCCAGTATCAACCAAAAGCATGGTGGCCATGTGTCTGAGTCCACCTGCACTTTCTTAAATGGAGGTCATTTGTTGCCTAGAAGAAAGTTACAGAGACGCTAAACTTTCCTGATCTCAAAGGATACACCCACAGCTTTCTATTCCTTCAAGATTGCTTAGACCTGATTTATGTGACTGGAGGTATGTGTGTGTGTGTGTGTGTGTGTTGGGGGAGGGGTGTAAAAGTGAACCAGTCCACATTTGCAGTTGTGTTACAGGTATCTCTATCTCTATAACTTTCTCTTAGACACCTGAATATTGCAAGCAGGGGCTTAATATCCTAAAAATCAATGCATCACACCAATTCTGAGTGGATTTGAATGGATTACTTTAAGCAAATACCTGTCTAATGTGTTATCATAATCATAATCAGTAATCTGTGAAGTAAGGCTGTCATATGAGACACACCGACAGTGTCAATGACAATTTTTAATATATCTGTAGTTAGCTACAAAAATCAGTTCACTTTTGGAACAAATTAGCAAAATCTAAATTAAGTGTTTTAAGTGACTTTTCACATGTACAGACAAAGCAGACCTGGAAAATATCAAACATATCAGAGGCAATCAGAGTTGAGATATTCACTGTGGCATCCTGGTAAAATTTATCTTTGAACCATTAAAAATGTATATACTCTGTGCAAAGGGATCAAAATAGAAACCAGAGCTTTAAGGCATTGTCTAAGAAAAAGGTGGTGGAGATGTGACAGTACCCGCCACCCTCCCCGATAGCAGCAGAAGGCCCCAGTGCAACTGACAGCAAGAGACTGCTGTCCTCCAACTGTCAGCACTGGCAGGGGCTATCATTGCACTGGTGAGGGCTATCACAGCAGTGGCGACAGGGAGCAGACAGAGATGGCCTTTGACAACCATGTCCAGTCCAGTTACCTGCCAGGTACATACCCCTTGTTCACCCACAGTGGAGCTCGAAGATAAATATCCAGAGATGACAGCTTGGGAATAATCTTCCATAGGTGCAGAGGAATTTAAAAGAACTTTAATTCATTGCCTCCTTTTTAGCTCCTCGGCTCTCTGACATCCTAACAGTATACAGGACTGTGGCAAGATCAACCACTCTTCCCCTAGCTGTTAATTTTTAATCCTGACTGGGAGATATTTTATTGGTTTCTTACAAACTGCCTGGGGCATTAAATTCACTGAAATCTGCATTGACTATCACTTCTGTTTGTTCTCCATTCCCACAAACTATCTCCTGTAATATGAAGCTTCATAAAGGGCTTTTCTTCATTCAGCTTCATGGTTCGGTTTGCTGATGCAGCATCCTATGGGACGTGACTTATCTTGATTTAAATTCAGAATATATAGTATTAAACAGAAAATCAGTTGTTTTCTGGACCCTGAATTTCCAATAAGTATCTTGCCAACTTTGCAAAAAAAGATCTTACAAAGAAATAGACCTTTGTAATTAGAAAAACTACAAAAAATACACATTAATATCTCATCCCATTCATGACAAGAAATTTCACTGAAAATGTAGTCTACTGAACAGGTACACTGCTAAATGGGACAAAGGTAGTGTAATCTGTTGGGACCGACCATTTCACAGGTGTCACGCCCGGCTCCGTCCGATCCTAATGTGTGCCACGCCCACCTCGTTACCTCGTGTTCATCCCTGATTGTTCTCACCTGTTGCCTGTTACGTTTGCCTAGTCTTGTGTATCTAGTCCTAGTCTGAGTCAGTCTCCCTAGATTTGTCATTGATGTTTGCTGTCGTGCTTCCCCGGTCCTGTTTCCCGTAATAAATCCCCGTTTTACCCTACCTCCTGGCTCCGTTTCCGTGTCGATCGTGACAACTGGTCTGTCTCTCTGATGTTTAAATAGCACATTTTTTTCTTTCCATTATGAATTTACAATGATTAACTGAATGACATAATCCTTACTTGGTGTTTTAAGACATCTGTATTATTAAAAATATAGCAGCACTATATTTTCTGTGATGGGGTTTCTTCAAAAACTCTCAAACTTGATGCAATTTCAAAAATGTTTCCAGAGATTAATAGGGTGATTCTCACAAAATTTTGGTTTAGAAGATTTCAAACATGAAGTATTTAAAAATACTTGCATCAACAATTTTTTTAGCCATTGCAATAAGCAGGTCTGAAGTGTTTGTAAGGGTAAATTTAAAATCATCTACAGATTTAACATGTTTTTTAACATTTCCCAAAACCAGTCCTTAAAAATCTCAGGCCTACCTGTGCCCATGCAGATGTAACTAAGGCCCACCCCTTCAGCGTTCAAGGCAAGCGATACAGTATAACATAACAATCGTGTGACCTGTATGTTTGTGCGTCGTTAGATCAATTGGAGGGACAGAAACATATTTTTCTTTCTCTGTATTCACTTGGTCTTAGTAATGCCACGGATCATTTAAAAACAGACTGAGTCTGCAATGTGAATTGTTTTGGGACTGGCCCACCTGATTGTATGCCGTCCCACCCATGCTATTATTCCTGGCTCTGGAGGGTAATCATTTGTTAGAAATGAATGCAGATGGGATATTTCACTAAAGTAAAAGTGTTACTACAGCAGTAGTCCCCAGGCTACAAAAGGCCTGTGCTGATTTTCAGGTGATCACATCGGAATTGGTTTTTAATATGACTATTTACATGTAAAAGGTGTGTAAAAGAAACCTAATGTAACAAACTGCTTAACAACTGCAGTTACATACTGCAAGAGTGAAGGGTAATCCAATGGCAAATGTTGCCTCACTTCCTGACATCTCTCATTTGTGAAGTGCTTTTCCACGTCTTTGAGGGCAAATACAGTATGTGTCAAATGTCGCTTGGCGGCTGCTCTGTAGCCTGAGAAGTTCGACTTTGATCAGGAGGAGACGTTGAGATACTTATTAGCAGCAGAGTAATTTTATCCCAATGGGGGTATTTTCAGCTTTGCAGCCCTCCTGTAATGTGCTTGGCACAATTCCCATGAATTATGTGGCTATTAAAATGGACAACATGAAGCTGTGATCTTGAAGGGACTCCCAGCACACTGGCGCCCCTTGGGAATCGAGCACGACCGGCATCCTAAGCCTGTCCTCAAACATCACGGAAAAACTGACTGCGCTGTTCTTAAAGGAAAATCGTGCAATTTAATAAACAGCATTATCACAATACAGCTGCTCTGTTTGCTGATTGTGGTATAAAGACGTATGTCTTCTTGAAGACAAACTTAGCAGGGAATGCCTTAATTCATATTACGATTATAAGCACCGTAACAAATACACTTTATGTTCTATTGATTATATGTGCCGTTATGCAGCAGGTCTGTGGGTCTGTGGAAGACATGTTAGCCAGCAGTAGCTGTTCTGTAAGGATTGAGCAGAGTCACAGCCTAACGAGGGCCAGAATGCAACTGCAAAGAAATGAAAACAAATAAACGGAAATAATGAAATACAGTCAGTTCTGGGGTCGAATTTAGGTTTTACAATTATACAACATGATTAAAAATGAGAATTGAGAATAAAATTGACATACAAGTTGAAGTTAAGTAATCTAATTTAGCTTTTAGGAATCTGTTGCAAATGCACAAGATATTAGCAGTAAATGTGCTACATCGTGAGGACTACAGCAAGACATTGCTACATTTTCAGGAAACAAAAGTGTGTAACAATGAAACCAGACTGAATGCCTGAGTACATCATCTTGGCTTGGCAGAGTTGGTCAACATTTGTCTGTCAGCAGTTTATATTATGAAGGATATTTATAGACTGGTGTCAAATTATGTTGGTTATTAAAGACCTTTTGGAAAATTATCCAATTATATTAAGAACATCATGTCACCCTTTCAAAATCAAATTAGAGCATCATGCCAGTTTAACAGGAATGAGGGAATAGGGGTGGCGTCGGTGCATGAAGCAGTATGGAAGCCTACCAGCTGAAAGGCATGAGGCAGACAGGAAGCCTCCCCTATGCATCTCCATCTCCCCAGTAAAGCTATATTCTGTGTACTCGCTAGGCGAACACCACCCTTTGGGGTCTGGCTAAATGTCAATCTTTCGATACATCTGCATGGATTTATGTCTGGCTTCTAAAAGCAAACAACTGGACTGATATGCACTCATAGTTCATTATATACTGTCAATTGTACAAGTCAACAAATGCATTTATCCAATAATAATTATTTCATGCAGGGTCAAGGTGAGCATGGAGCCTATGCCAGGAAGCACACAGCACAGCTTGGGAGCTGGGAGGAAGCAAAAATGTGGATTCTCTGGCAGGGAGCTGGGAGGGAGCAAAAATGTGGATTCTCTGGCAGGGAGCTGGGAGGGAGCAAAAACATTGACTGTCTGGCTGTCCCTGAAGACTGGGATGGGAAGCACTGCACTATTAGTCTAATGTCTTTGGACTGCAGGAGGAAACTGGAGAACCTGGAGGAAAATCTTGCAGAGAACATGCAGATTCCACAATCACAGAAATGGTGGTTAAATCAAATCCCCAAGCATGGCCCAGACATATTAAATTCTGTGCAATATATACAAGGAAATGATTGATAAACTATAAAATCTAACAATAAAAACAATACAAATTTAAAGTGTTCCTTTCAGTGGACCAGCCTCCCATCCAGGGTCTGCACTGCCTTTTGCTTTGTGTATCCTGGGACGGCTTCCAGGCTCACAGCCAGCTGTGGTCATGGAAAATAGCTGAAAATTAAACATTACTTTTATAGCTTTTTTAATACTTTTATAGTATTCTTGTGTGTCGGAAGGTTTCTTTAAAAAAAACTGTCCGACCTCCATGCGATTCGGCATGAAAATGCATGAATGCATATTATTCGCATCCCCATGTGAGCTAGACATTTACTGTCACGTGGTCCAGTGGCACTGCAGTTTTATTTTGCACTTAAAGTGTTGTGAACAGCAGAAGACAGTAAAAGCTGTTGTGAGCCTTGCATCATCAGTCGCCAGGGGCTGCAGAGAACCGTGGAGCCTTTTTATGGGTGATTCGTGCCTGAGCTCTTTGCTGTGATTCGTGCAAGTCAGCATCACTCTTACATCACCCTTAGTCCAGCATGCTTCAGTATTGCTTACTCCTCATCTGGTATTAAACTGTTTCCTTCTAAGGAAATAATCTTTAACATTTTGGATGCATTGTTGAAAACTTTGACTAATTAGAATTAGTACACCCTGACCTTGTCGTGCCCAGTACCTAGGATTATATATAGTCTAGGTGCTGCTGTGCACTTGCAGGGCTGTCACCAACTGTGCTGCATCTCCTTCAGCTTGGATAAGAGCCACAAAGCTGTCTTCACCAGCAAAACGAAACAGACAGTGTCCGTTGGCACAGCTTAAGGTCCCACGAGCTGGGAAGCCGCCGGCGAAACCTCACCGGCCACCACGGCTGATTCTCCCAGCCCATTTTGAGCGGCTTGCTCTTTCAGGCACTCAGAGCTCTGTAATGAATCATTATCTTATTGCATTAGTTCCGCCTATTCCTGTTTGCTTCCGCAAGCAGCAACGCTGATTGATCTTGACAGAGCTTGTTTAATCAGGTACGGAAAAAGTAAACGTGAAAAAAAGTCAATTTAAACCCAGTCAGCTCGAGACTGAATGTTGGAGGAAGAGAAACACTTTGTATATGGTAAATGCTTATAAGGGCTAATGGTTTACTGTTTCTGTTGTATCATGTTGCAACTTAGCATAACAACAAATTTGTTGGGAGAATAAATGCAATTTTTACTTTACTCACAAAGCTGGACAGTGATGTAACTGGTTTATTGATTCTTGCATATTCTACTAAAAAGTAAAAAAAATAAGATGAATGCCTTTCAGGCAAAAAAAAACCTGATTATTTTAGCTGGTTTCCTTCAACGTAAGAACGATTTTATTTAAGTGTATACAAGCACAGGGAGATACACAAAAGCTGAAATGGGCAACGGGTCTTGGACAGACTACAACCAAAGACTGGGTTATGTGTCTGGGTCTGGCTCCATTTGCTCAAGGATAACAGAAGAGAAAATATAGTCTTTTATAAGTATTGGGAACAAGAATCGGGTGACTTTATGGAATGACTTGTCACATGACTTTGGTCCACCCTAGATGCTCACGCCCTGGTCCCCAGTCTCTGAATAAATTTCTGACATATCACATGTCAATCATGCTTTGTATGATTGCTGGGGTTTTCCTCAGAATTCCTTAACAATACTGTAGTACATCAAAACGGGCATCATCTTGCAGCCATGAGGAAGCAAGATAACAGGAAAAAATGTGTAGATCTGTCACACCTGCTGCCTAGACCTCGGCTCTGTGTGGGCAGAACATAGCTGACACAACAGAGATCTGTTTTTTTTTTTCTTCTGGAAAAGCTGATTCAGTCGTAAAGTTAGAACTGAAAGACCGGCCATGCTTCACATATGCTAGAGTTGGATTTTCACCAGCTTTGGACGCTGCCCAAGATATATTTTATGCAGCATGAGAGAACTGATCATAGCAGCTGAGAGGAGTGAATTCATCCTCATTCAGACCTGAGATCCTGAGAATGTCTCTGCCCTACAAAAATACACAGACTCTGATGTCTTCAACCTTATACTGTAGCTCCTTTTTGTCTAACACACTGTGGTATGTATAGGGTTGCAAATGGCTGGAACATTTTCAGTACTAGGAATCTTAAACACTTTACATATAAAAATTCCATACTTCTCCAGGCTGTATAGGGGATGGCGAAAGCATTAGTGAACCGTGAAGATGCTGTGCTGGACAACTGCTCATCTTGCCTTTTCCAAGAAGCAACTAAATGGCTCCACGTGGGTAACAACTGATGTCAAACAACAATACAGATACTTTACATTTTGTATGGGTAAGTCAAGCATGTAAAAACTTGCATATGTCCATTGTCAGCTATCCCTCAAATAATCCATTCAACAGGATAATGGATGACCTAAAATAATTTAGCTAATTAGTCTTGCTAGCAAATTGATGTAACTCATCTTTTACTTTATTCTGTGACTGCAAGGGCCTGAGCTAAAGGTTCTGTTACCGATTGCAGCAATAATCTTACAATAATAATCTCCCAAATTCAGCTGCCTCTATGCGATCCTGGTCTGTCGTTGACAATATCCACACAAAAGTCCACAACAGTCTCACAAATGTGCAGGTGGAGAAACTGGTGTCAATTTGGGCAAACCTGAGGCTCTTTGACATTGACCCACCCTTCAAACACCTCAGCTGCAGTGAACAGTGAGTCCAAGGCTGTGGATTCTGACTGTTTGACTGAGCATTTATGACCTTGTTCACATTCTCCAGATTTAGCAGACTTTGACTTTCATCATCAAACCTCATGGCATGTGCTCACGGTCAATAATGTTAGCAATAACTTTGGATAAGGTACAATGTCACAGTCACATATCCTTGGAATCGAGAGAACTTACTCAATCCGGATGTCTAAGTTGAAATGTCATGCACTAAAATAATCCTGTACACAATGAGGCATGTATTTTAGATATTTTCAACCAAAAGGTACCCCTAATAATCATAATAATCATATAAATCATAAAACATTGATATCATTCACATTAGATGGAAAACTAAGCGCATATTAATTTCTGCAATGATCGACGTACTACCCACCTGGGGGAAAAAAATCGTTATTTTATAATTTATTTCCTATAAGCCTATAAATTTTTGAGAAAAACACTCAAAAATTGGTTGGAGTTCTCCTAGAAACAAAAACAAAACACAGCATGCTATTTATTAGGAAGACAATTACTCGATATTTTCACAATATTTATTCACAAAAGTATATGTATGTTTGAGGTCAAGCTCCGTGAAAACAGTTGAAAGAGAAGGTGCCCATGGTGTAATTGGAACACCTCTCACATGTACAGTAAACACAATGACAAGCTATAACATTTGTTTGTTGTTTGAGGCTAAAACGCTGACTTAAAATTTCATTCTCAAATTTCACTTTAATCAGTCATAGTGTACAAAGGCAGAAAAATGATAGCGATAAACATTCAGCATTAGACTCTAAAAATGTCTGTTATGGCTGTTAACAATGCTTTTCTATGTGTGTGTGTGTATATATATGTGTGTGTGTGTGTTGCTGTCTATCAAATAACTTCAACAACTTACCAAATGGATGCAAAATCAACACTCACTTCCCCCTGGCACTAACCATGTATTCTGTCACACTGTTAAGCCACAGAAACGTCCCAACAAGAAGCCTCTGCACTCCCACATCACAGAGACTCTAACCTCAACATTTATAAGATTATATTTGTAGTGCCTGCAAATTTTAATATTAGATGAGACTAAAAATTGAGAAATTTCAACAGGCACAAGTAGTTTTTCCCTCATAAAAACTATGATACCAAGACTGTGTCAGCACTTAAACATTAAATTATGAGATATCGGAGTAGCCCAGAATGTCCTGAACACAAACCCATACGACATATGTGGCTAACTCATACAATGTAATAAGCCTAGGGAAAGAGAAATACTCAGAAAAGGATAGAGTTCAAAGGGTTAATACTGAGGCTTAATACTGCCTTGGCTTTGCAGGATAGATCTGGTTACAGTTCAATTGTTGCACTCAGCATTTTATACTAGATAGATGTTGAGAACACTGCCTTGGATGGAGATACTTTGTTGAGGTATTTTGCATTTCCTAATGACTGAACAGCAAAGTAAACTTCCAGAAGTGAAAAGATTATACATTAACCGCCTTCTGTGGGCTAATCCTTCCAAGTGTCAGGTGGCTATCGGGTACTACGCAGCAAGGTGGAGATCAACCCACTTAAAGTGTGGAAGAGGATGTGAAGAGCATAGTGAGATAACCCCTCCCCCACAGGGTGGCTGTAGTTCCCCATTTGCCTTACCTCTTCATTAAGAATAGCCTGGCACTGAGAGTAGTTTCCCTTCATCGCCCAGGTCCCATTCGAGAGGCATTCTCTGTACACGTTATCTGCATGGACAAAAGACGCGGGTTTATAACTTACTACTTGCCCAGATGGAGCCACCTGCAAGTGCCATGACATCCCAGCTTTGACTGCAACGTCCTGATCTATCAGCCAAAACCAAGGTGTCTGCTGCAGAATCCATCCTGTCACTGGTTATTTCATCATTTAGACACTTAAATAGTGGATAAATACATGCTGTGTTTAAGGAAGCGCTTTAGACCGAGTGGCATGATGTGCATGTGCAACCTGCATGTTTTGCTTGTTTCACATGGCTTCTGCCTACAATCCCAAGAAACACGGGTAGGCTAATTGCTGTTCTTAAATTGCCCATAGTGTGTTTGCATATGTTCACGACAAGCATGCCCGTATCTTTCATTGAGGACACTTAGGTCAAGTCCACACAATTTTTTTCTGCAAAGCCAATAACCATGATCCATTACAGGGATCACCTAGGATGGGTTAACACTTTTAACCTTGGTACTTTAAAGATGCTGGCTACAGCCCTGACTACAATGGAGTGGTATCTCAGCCTTATGCACTATGCTGTCAAGGGATAGGCTCTGGACTATATTAATGGAGCAGTATAACCTTATTCCAGTATAACCTTATATTGCCTTATTCCAAAGAGCCTCGCAAAAATGCATTACACCCTAACAGAATAACTAAGACAAAATACAAATAAGAAGACAAAATACATTTCCTGTTGAAATAAGACATTTTCACACTTTCTTTGTGCAATTTTGTTTAATCGTTTGTGAGAGAATGGATGAGGGTGTAGCAGAAATTTGAATTGCAGATTAAGAATCAGGCTGTATGGATGGTAAATGCATGTCACAAACTAACACAGGAAATGAAGATATTGACATAATGTTGTCCAGTATTGACATAATGCTGTCCAATCATTTGCAAGTATAGACAGGTCACGGACTACCACCTGGAATGATAGATTATGTGAGCGAGGACATCCCTGGAAAGAAAATATAGCACAAGAACTCATCCCTAAATCTATTGTCGATAAGTTAGTGTATGAGAAAAATTGTTTCACTGCATCAAATACAGTTTTGGATGCTTAAGTTTTGAGGGTTTCAATCCCACCTCTGCTCCCTGTGAGTGTGTGTGTGTGTGGGTCATGTATATATTACATTGTGGGGACCAATTGTCCCCACAATGTCATTAAAAACCTGTTATTTTCGCCTTGTGGGGACCATTTTTTTGTCCTCACAACTTCTAATTTACAACAACTACATGCTTACATGTATATAAGGGCAGAGAAACAGTGCAATGTAAAATACAATTGTAAAGAAATAAGTGTTGAAAAGGTCTTTGTTACCAAAACACCCCAGGAGCATATGTATGGGTTTTTTATTCAAAACAGGAGCGGGGTGCTATGGTCCGAACTGAGCCAACACGCATGAAAAGCAAACAAAAACACATTTTTCCAACAAAGTACTCATTCAGTAGGTTAGCAAAGTCCTAATAATCACCTAGAATCTATATAAAACACATTCAGCCTAATTTGCTAATAAAACTTTTTTATTAGAATGACCATTTTGTGGCCTCTGTACAGGTTTTCAGGGAGTCTGGAGCCTATCCTGCACACCATGGATGAGGTGAGGCACAGGCTATGGTAGAAGAAACATGCATATTTTCTACTCTTGTGAATATTTTAGTATATAGTGGCTACAGCAGCGAATCCTACAATCCTACGATGAAAAGCCTGAAACCTCTCTTCTCTATTAGCAGCATTCAATGTAAATATGTGCTCTATAATATTCTAGATGAGGACCACTGAATTTACCCATGTCTACACACATATTCCTGAGGCAAGTCAGTTCATTGATATATGTCCATGCAGCCACTTGGGTACCAAATCCAGTGATAATACATGGAATCAATAGGTACAATCCCTTGGGTTTCAGGTACATCCCCCTTCTTGCATCACCGAGCATGACTGCTTCCATTTCCTCACGACATACAGGATCCAATTCACACTCTAGTGCTCCAGGAGGCTTCTCTCCTAGGGGGTGCAAAGTGAGACTTTCCGAGGTGCAGGGTCTTGACCAATGGGGGAGGGGGGGGGGGGGGTTTCCCTCACACACATGTGTTCATAGGACAACTGTCAGTCAGACACCAGAGCAGTAAAGACCTGCTGCTCAGCCCATCCGGATGCCTCACCGCTGAAGTAAGGCAGACGTGTGCTGACCCGGAGTCACTCACATATCTGGATTGTCCTGCCATCGTTCTACGCAGGTGGTCATTATGTAGGCACTGCCACGCTGTAGTATTACTTATAAAACAAAGAACACCTCAGAATCATGGCATGGTACTGGGGTGCCCACCAGGCAGAGGGGGGCAGAGGTGCCCCATTCCAGGCATGTGAGGCGAGTGGATCGCGGCTCCCCCCGACCTTGAACAAGACTCTCTGTCCCATGAATGTCACCCTCTCTCCCTGGCCCATATTGATTTCATACCCATTACTACAATAAACAAGTCCGGAAAAAGAAGACGGGGAAAGCCTGCCGGTGCTGATGGCAAAGCAGCGCGGCTAATCTCCCAGAGCGTTGTGAGCAGAAACATCCAGCCTGCTAGTGCAGGGGCCAGAAAAAGCAGCCGGATATCAAGGTATAATTCTATTCCCATAAATCACTGCAGATTCCAAGCAATCACGTTTATAGACAAATCTGTGGAATTTTGGGGCGTTTAAAAAGATAGTTGAGGTGCTTTCAACTCCACTAGGATGATTTATTACCCTATGTCTTGCAGTGTGCTGACAGGACATTAAAAGTTTATATGTTAAATATTTTGTTATACAGTAAGTGAGAAGTGTACTGTTATGTAGTGTTAATCAAAATGTGCTTGATTAACTTAAAGGATTTTGATATTATTTTGTTGGCAACACCTGCCCAAGGTACTCCACTTAAAATTTTATATATTTATACAGCTGGACAGTAACTGGAGTAATGTGGTTGAATTACCCAATAAATTGTACAACAGGCGATCGCAAATGAGGATTTGAATGGGCAACAAATTGGGTACAGGTCCTTAACCGTTACAGAACCAAGCGTTTTGTGATGTTTCTCTTTCCTGATCTCAGATGTTTCCGGGACTCCTTTATCCTTTCCGGTTTTCTAAATACTGCTATAATTTTAAAAGGCATTGTTAATTCAGATGGTCATGTCTGCTGAGCTTCCAGTCTGGCTGGATTACTGTGAGTTCCTCAGAAAGCACATGCAGGCCAATTCTGCACACTCGACTGTCAGCAACTGAAGTGTTACACACAGCTGTGGCATTTGGGGTCAGCTAAACGCCGGGTTGGGGGATGCTCCAAATATTCAGAGGGGAAGGAGACCTAGCACACCCTCTGAAGCCATGCTGCCTGTGTGTACGTGGCAGGGGTGGGGGGTGGGGGCGTTCTGACACACAGGTTTCCATTAGGGAAAAGAGGAACGTTAATGGTGTGATATTAACGTGAAAACCCGGCGTGTGGTTTTCCCAGGTCAGGCCACAGCTTTTGAGGTTGTAAAACCCCCGACGTGAGACGTGCGTGGTTTATTCCAAGAGTCCCTCTTAGTGACTTAGCAACTGGTCACATGCCCCCCTGGAGAATATCGGTCACTGTGCTCCTAACCAGGACATGACAACAGGCAGCTGATTTTGAGGTCTTAGGCCAAGGATGCCAGTTAGGCAGGTGGCTAATGCCAAAATGACGCCACTATGAATCTATTTTCCTATGATAACAATGAGAGCAGCGGGAAACAGAGCAAGGTGAGACAGAGAATAAAAACAATAAAAAATCATTAGCTCAGATTACATAAAAAATATTTTGCAATGTACTTTCATTCCAGATCAGTCTTCCATCAACTGTAATCCTTTGGATTTGTATGACAGTTTCACTTACTTTAAATTGTATTTGAAGTTCAGAGCTCATAATATCCAGGCTTCTAATATAAGACATGCAGGAATTCACATCATCCACATGGTTTTTGAATGAGCGCAAAGACTGGAATACCATTGTAACTCTTGCTAAATCGAACTTGCATGAACATGGAATTTTGCACGGCTATTTCTGGCATATCCAACCATTTATGACTTGGAACACTGGCAAGATTACAAGATATTTCATCCTCTCTTCCCATCCGTGTCCCTTTCCAACCCCTGTCTCTTGCTTTTTTTTTAAATTGATTTATAAGAATATGAATGACATACATGAAACCCCATGGATGAACTTGGTATGCAATTAATAATATCTGAGTGACTGATTCATCCTCTGCCCAGTGTAACTGGCCCCCTGAGGGAGGGGCTGGACTCACAAAGGTCTTGCAGCGATTGGGTCACATCATAGTAAAGCAAACTTCCAAACATTCCACAACCTGAATGACCATCAAGATAATGTTTTTCAGATGTGCTGGACCGTTCAAAGCACTGAGGTCACGGTTCAGAGAAATTAGGTTATTCTGGAATAGAGCTAATATCTAACAGAAAGAATTATACACTTATATTGTTTACATAAAATACAGAAAAATAATATTTTTAAATATTTAAAATTAGGATTTCAATCAATCTCTTCTGATGCAATTTACTTCTATCATATATGAAGTTTTTTGGCATTTGGAATAAGACCAAGCTATATAAACGTTGAGTTCACTTCATACTTATCCTGTGTTTATTGTCAGTACCTTAAGAAACGTCACGTGTAGCATGGAGCAGGACGAGGCACAAACAAAGGGGTTTTTATTAAACAAATGAAACCAGGGCATGAAAGCAAAGAGTCACAGGGGATCAAAACGAAGACAGGGAAAAGGTTTGTGGCAAAGGAACAGCAGGGAGCAACATGAATGACTGAACTGGGGAAGACGACCCTGGAGAGCGCTTATATTCTGGGTTAACGAGGAAATAAACAAGAGGCAGCTGGAGTGAGTTAATAAGGGGGCAGTAATGAGAGGAGAGACAAACACAAATCAGGCGTGGCACTCCTCTGTTGAGAAGAGATGAGGGCCTGGATTTCTTATAACCCACACTATTTAAAAAAGGAGACCGTTGAGCAGAAGTGCATCACACATACGGGTCAAGGATGTCATTTGGTGTCCGTGTTGCAAGGAGCACTTAAAAACTTTTCAAGGTAATACAAAACCCAATGCCATTTGTTATGTATGTCACACATATCATCCATCCATCCATCCATTGTCCAACTCGCTTATCCTACTGGGTCGCGGGGGGTCCGGAGCCTATCCCGGAAGCAATGGGCACGAGGCAGGAAACAACCCTGGATTGGGGGGGGGGGGCAGCCCATCACACATATCAATGAATATTAAAATATTTACTATTGACTTAGCAGCTTCTATATTTATGTGTAGATCTTAGGTATTCACCTGTACTGTTTGGTGACCTGAGCAATTGGTTTCAAGGCTTTGAATCATATCTCCCAATTCAAGGCTTGTCATAAATTAAGAAGAAGATACCAACTAGCTGTAGAAAATAGTTAATATGACATAGTGCTGTCCATGTGACATTTGTCAAATTATCTCACAGATTAAATTAAAATGAATCATAAAACTGCACCAGTACACAACCCACAAAAAGAAATAAATAAAATTGCACCTCTGGCACTAATTGCTGCATCCTGCAGTTATAGATCATGTCATGTGTAATTTAGTGAGCTACTACGCCCCCGGTCCTGGGGCTATGGGTTCGAATCCAGCCCCAGTTCTGTGGCTGTGGGTGTTTCGTGTGTGGGCTGTCTCCAGAATCCGTGGTGTCTCCTGCCATAGTCCACAGACTTGCAGTTTTTATGAACTGCTGATGCTCTGTTTGCCATCTGCCTCTACTGGTGTCCAGTAGAGGAAGCAGCCTAACTTATTCTGATTCCATTCTGTCCTCTCTGTAAAATCATGTCTAACTATAACTGATTAAGCAGGTACAATTGGACATTGTGCTTTCTAAATGAAGTAGCTTTGCTTTTCCATCAATTATGTATCTATTTAAAATCTATTCTTAAATTTAAAATATATTTATGATTTCTGGGAACTATGTGAAAATCCTGACAGTATTGACCCAACTAAATAAAGGTGTGAAGGATATTTTAAAATCCCTTGCTTGCATACAATGCTATGAGAGCAATGTACTGAATGTGGCCTCGTTGGTAAAATTAAACTTGGACATGCTTTTGCCAACCAGTGGCATTACACACGGGCATTTTTACCATTGAGCCTTACAGTGAGTTGCTAATCCTTCTTTTAAAACGTTAGGTACTAATGTCAGTAGACTTGGAAAGATCTCCTTAAGTGGCAGGAGGACAGACATGAGATTGTACATGTCTTATTTAATGCTGCACCAGTACAAAGAACCTTTATTACCTTTGCATCCAAACAAAATACAGCTGTATGTTTCACAACTGTAGGTCATGTTTTGCATTTGCAATAAACCTTGAGTAAAAAGGTGTATGGTAGTGTAATCTGTTAAGTGTCTGTTAACAGTAGGTTTTTGTAACATTTTTTAAGAATTTGATACTGTATACCAAAATTGCACTAGCTATCCAGAATTATGGAAAGCACACACACACACACACACACTCTCTCTCTCACACACACACATACACAGACGTCATCTATATATTCATGTATATATATTTGTATATCTTTGTGGGGACTGTCCATTCATGTGCTATGTTAAGTACAACTGAAATGTGTGTATGCTTGCTCTGACCGTTTGCAATTCTTAATTCTTTTGAGAAGTACATTAAACCATTATCTACTGCCGCATCTACTAGTGAGGGTCAAAGTGAGAACCATTATATATACAGTATATAGTTTGAGTCACTTACTGTTGCATTATCACTTAGAATGTCAGTTTACTTGATTTTTTGTGTTTGTTTTAAATGAATGACTCTTGTAATTTTGTGCTGTTGTTGTCATGCAAAATATAAGCACTGAAAAATACATTTGCACATTGTCCTTTCTGGTTGGAGGGCTTTAAAAGCCTCTTGTAGCACGAGTATTCATGCTATTAGCTCTCTGAGAAATAAACACACATGCACACAGATGCTAACAGCAGCTAATTCAGCAGAATAGCTATTTTAGATTCAATAAGGGAGAAAGATGCGCAGCTCTCTAAATTCCAGTGACCCCGGCTTGTTCCCTTCAAATAGCCTCCCAGATCAGTTTTCCCTACAGAGGCTGCCTGGATTGCTCATTTGTTCATTGAGTCAGAATGGAGGATTCTCCCCAGCGACTCAGATCACAACTTATTCCTTTAGCAAGACCAACATGCCCTGCTGTTGTCATCTGAGGTGCATAATGGAACTGTCATGTTAGCGATGTCCATGTCTCTATAGTGTGGTCCTGTGAGTGTTTATTTATGGTAGAAAAACTACCACACTGGACTGTACAGAACTATTCTTTAATCCAATGATCTGGGTGAGTTGACAGAGATTATTCTGATAAAAATGCAACGTCAGCTTCAGGGACGATATAGTGCCAAACAGTTGCTTCAGCTGCAAGTAACTGGTGACCGGAATGAGATGGATACAGTTAAACCACTAATTTGGAGTTGTTTCTCTCATATTTCAATGTTTTTATTGTATTCTTTCTATAGCTATGTGGTTCAGGGACGTTTGTGAACACTTTAAGTTCAATGGCCTACAGGCAGGCTTGGTTACTTACTAGTGGTGTTGTATCTGACGCCATAGAAGAACTCTGGACAGGGCCGTGACACCATCTCTCCAGCGCTGCTCTTGGGCCAGCAGGTGCCTATTCCATCTATTGATGTGTTGCAGAACAATCCTGTGCACAGTTTGGGGACAATAAATTGGAATCATACCATGGTAATATTTGAATGAGGTGCTGTTGCCTAAAACATAGTCCATTTGTGTAAAACATGGGAATTAGAGTTGTTGTCCTTCAGTAAGTATTAGCTTCAATGCTTTTCTACACTGGGCACCCGCCTATGCAGTTAACTTATGTCCTGCCAAGTCAGCAATTACTTGATTTGCGTACATAAACCATAAATATACCAAATATCGCAAAGCATCGATAACTGAGGTGGCTGGCACGACATAAAATTTCTATGGACATCTGGAAAGGAAACACAAAGGGAGTTTCTCACTATGTGTAATTGACCGGACTTGTGTTCGTGTACCCATTTTACATCATCTTCCACTGCTGAAGACCACTCCCCATACTCAATAATAGAAGTACAGTATTTAGTCCGCGTTTGTTTGTTTCCACAGTCCGGTCATTGTATTGTCCGTCTGCGTTTTGCCTGCCTTACCTGTAATTAAACCCCATATTCCCCGATACTCTGACGTCTGCGCCTTTGTCTCCGGTCCGTCCCCGCTGGGCACGACCATATTATTATAATTAAACGTATTAATGGTTTATTATTAATATTAAAATAAAGAATAAGAAATCTTTATTTTTAAATGTATTTCATTATATAACAATTACTGTTACTGTCTATCATTAATTGTCTAAATGTATTTTTACTGTCTAAATAATTGTCTGAATATGTATTCAGCTAGTGTAAACATGAACGATGCTATCACAGCTAATGTAAGGCTGAGACTGAAGCTTTACACTTTGTTTCCGCTGAGAGACGTGCCGCGTGACTCACGTGATTTCCCAGCACTTACAAGTTATCTTAGGTCGGCGTTCATGGTTTCACTGAGATTCGGATCGAGTTCTAGGTAATTTTTTTTCAAACCAGTTGGTTCGACTTTTAAGAAATTCGAGTTCTAATGAGTTCGAGAACTGAGGTACCACTGTACGTAAGTGATGCTTAATTCCATTTATAACCTCCTGAGACCCCACCCATTCATTTATGTCCATTGTAGTGGACATTTTGTTTTTGCATCTATCTTTTCACTGATGTAAGGTACTGTAACATATTTATTCCTGTTGTACACTAAAGAGGACATGCTGTGAAATTAAAAATAAAAATAAATCTGAAAAAAAATCTAAATTGTAAGATGTCTTATTTCCTCCAAAGACAAACAACCTACAATTGAAGGACACTTTTTTTCCTTGGGTCTCAGGATGATAAACATTTTTCACAAAACAAAATGATGGTGTTATTCATATATACCCGCATCAGCAAAGCTACAGTCACAATCAACATTTTGTGTTGTATGGATATTTCACTTTTATATTTTTGCTCCTATATTGACAGGTGTTCGAAATTCACAGCATACTGGTAAAACAAGAGAAGAAGAATATGAAGAACAACATTACATAACAATCTAATAACTACTATTTAATAATAATAATAATAATAACAGTAATAAATACATATGGATATACATCTGCAATGTGATTTTTTTACTACTAGCTATTGAACTCATTTGTACTAATGTACTCAGTTTGTTCAGAGGCGCAGTAACCAAGTATCCAGCCAAAATTAGTTTTTCATAGTAATCTAGTATTCTTGAATAATTTTAATTATTGGCTCGTCTTCAGGAATAATCAAACATATGGAAAAAGCTCTAATAGTACACATTTAGAAGGTGAGTCATATAGTCTAAATAATGGAAGATTACAAGCCTGACAAGTTATCTTATTGAAGAGATATTAAGCAGAATGCTTTAACATTATTTAAAGACCATATTAATGTGAATTATTATTCATTACATATAATTTGATATAGCCCCACATTAAGTAAAATCTTTTTTTTTTAATTGGGATGCATTTGGATTTCCAAGAGTAAATTATATTCTTTTTCCCAGCAGGTATGAATGGTCTTCACACATTTTCTCCTACTTCTCCATTTGGACATAAGTTTGTGGGTTAGTGTTAATCCTCTCTGTTGATTGACCGGCAGACTGCATTACCGTTCCGAAAACAGACACCTTTCAAAAGATTTAAAGGCACCGATGGTACACGCAAATTGCAAAGGTGAAATCGGAATCCCTTAAACTGTTTTCTGTAGTGACAAACCCATTTGCAATTTGTCTAATTCAAATTCCCTTATTTGATTAGCATATGTACTGTAACAACAATTGTCTCAAAGCTCCATAGAGTGCTCACTGAAGGCGCTGTTGTAGAAACAACGACATCGACGTGGAGAGGCAGCCAGGTGTGATAAACAGTCAGGTGATTAGGCCATTTTGATGCCAGATGGTGAGGTGCTAATGATTGTGTGAGGGAGACAATGGAGAGTCTCAGCCAGCTATAGGTTCATGTTTTAATGTGTTTTGTTATTTACTATCACTCTGTGGTAGACACTGCCTCTAGTCTCCTCCACCTTGGCTATTGCACATTTTATTTCCCCTACTCCTCCTGGAGTGTGCTGTCTGGAGACCCTGCCTGCCCTTCTGCCTGCCCTTCTGCCTGCGACGTCTCCACTACCGGGGACATCCTTCCGGCCTGCTCGCCCTTCTGCCCGAGACACCTTCCCTGTATGTCCTGCTGCCATACTACTGTTCTACTACTGTACTACTCTTCGCCCTGCCACGTGAAGCACTTGCCTGTCATCACCTCCCTGTCCCCTGCTTTGTGAATCAAATGTTAAGATTGGGACGATATGAATTGGGATTTTGCCATCTTGATCAATTGACTTTCCCTGCCAGCCCCAGGAAGATGGGCTCCCCTTCTGAGTCTGATTCCTCCTAAGGTTTCTTCCTTCTAGGGAGCTTTTCCTTGCCACTGTTGCCTCTGGCTTGCTCACTGGGAGCTTTGGGTGCTGTAAAGCCCTTTGAGAAAATGTAATGTGAAAACGCACTATACAAATTGAATTGAATTGAATTGAATTGAATTTTGGTGGCTGACAAGGCTTTCAATCAATAAGCTATTTTTGAAATGACACTGAAGACATGTTTCTGATCATAATATGTCCCTGCTAAACACAATTTTCTGTATATAATCAGTACAGATACAGAATGCTGATTAAATTTTCAGCCCTATTTTAAAACACTCACCTGTTATATTGCTTGTTGTTTGATTCCATGAAGCCAAAGAATGCACTAAAAGAAAAAAGGAAAAGCAATCAAGATCCATAATAGATCAATAAAATAAAACCAGACAATAAAATATGAGGCAGACACAACATAACAATTTAAACTGAAAACGACCACCCAATAACATAATGGCTGATGTCATTTATTTTGCAAAATGTATATTTTAAACCACAAATGTGATACCTATTTGTTTATATAGTCCAGTATCATTATACTTAAGTCAAATGTAGTACATATAATTCTGATGTATTCAGAAAGCATTCAAAAAGTATGCTATCTGAATATACCTACATATTTTAAAACCTCTGCTCAAAATATTTTAAATATGCCGCCATTCATCTTGGTTCTGTTGCTGAAATTCATCAGCGGACCATCAAGCACATTAAGTAACCATGACCTTCACCAGGCTGAAGTGATGCAGAGAGAGTAGGATGGATGTACATGCACAAAATAAACATTAGATAATATAGGCTAGTTTAGTATTCTGACTTGGAGTACAGTGACAACTTATTTAACAGTTAACATCTGAAAAACTGACCAGCAGGAGCACAAATACTTGCTTTGTTCCAGGACCCTAAGAAGGGTGGCGTTCACATCCCATTCCCCTGTTACACTATGCTGTACCCTGGCTGTTGGGTTACTGCAGGCTGTACATTCTGAGTTTGTTCCCCTTTGTACAAAGGACATCAGTAACATAAAGTACTTTTGACAGTAGGGCCGTTTGAGACTACAGGTCACAAAAACAGGAGGGAAGGAGAGGGCAAGATACCCCAATGGCATTCCATTAATTCTCCAGCATCTATGGCCGTTTCTAATCAGTTGTGCTCTTCCAGCATTTAGCTGACCTGCTACATCTGCAACAATAGCAGATCCCGGAACAAACAATAATGAGCTGTTATTTAGGAGCAGAAAAATGCAAACAAGCTAAACTGTCACAGGGTGTACAGAGATCGCCCCACCAGGGCAATGAACTGTACTGGTGCCCCCGCCTCCTGACCTACATACATAGAGACCCACTCTCCCCCAGTCTAAGATGGCGTCCTACAATCCTATAACAGAAAGACATGAAAACAGGCACATTCACTTTTCGCTGCGTGTTCAAAACGCATGTGGCTGATTTGCATCTCATCATTATTTTAAATTATTAATTTTTAAAAGGTTTTTAAAATTTCAAATGCTTACTGTGAATTTTGCAGTTCTCCAGCAAGTCTTGACTGATTTTGAAAATACAACGGTGTACTAAACAAATGTCTTGTCGCATCCAGCGAAATTCAAAATACATATTTAGTATAAAAACGTTGGTGTTTTTAATGTTGTGTGTGTTTATTCAGTTTCTAGTAATGTATGTACATGTATAAGCCTATTGTTACAACAGGGATCAATAAACAAACTTGCAGGAAAACGGCGTTTGTCACCATAAGGATACCAAACAAATTATGTCTGGTCTGCAGTTCCACTTGATAACATTGAGCTGCATGAAACAAGGTGTTACATGTAATTGTAACTTAGACTCTACCCTCCTAAACCCATGTGCTGATGTGTTAAGTGTATAGTACATCTACAGATGGCCACAGTTACCAAATAACAGGAAGAAAACTCTGGCAGGGGTGCATGGTACAGTAGATTGGGTGCATGGTAGATTGGGAGCAGCTCAATGAAGGTAATGCCCTTGTCAGTCTTCTTCCTGACTCACATGTCTTCATGCAGTGATCAACAGTGAATACGTTATGCATTGTCCTCTGAGACCCCGAAACAGTAAGCACATAAACAACCCACATTTCTCTGAGACACTGTGCCATTTCTGGCTTAATACCGGGAAATATTTTGATCAGAGGCTAAGCATTAGTCACAATTAATTGACTTCAAATCAGGGAGAGTATTTTTTCTTATAAAGCAAGTAAATGTGCTTGCATGGACTGTGGTTATTCTCATTGTGTTTCCTGCTTACCATTTGTGCTAAGGAAAAGTGCAGATTTGCCTATTGCATGCTGCGAAGCTGATGGCAGGTATTCAGTTCAGCACTTATCGAATGGTTAATGCATGTGCTTCATGGACCAAATGCTACAAATTATCTTAAACCAACACGTAAATGTAAATGTAAATGTATTATCCTAGAGCTTTAATTTCCCTTATCCCGTTGCTTCAGAAGAGAGTAATGCACCGTAAAAATAATTTCAGTGCATTAAGGAAATCTGTGTGCAATTCAGTAATAGCACTAGGTATGACTGTGTTAGACTGGCATCCCATCAAGGTTGTTACCTGCCTTCACATGTTCCAGGCATATGAGAAAAAGCAGTTATGGAAAATGGTTAGATGGATGGATGGATGGATGGACGGACAGATAGTCGATATGATGGCAAAAATAAAATGCATATAAATACAGTATAGGCAACGGGTGCACAAACTTAGCGGAGGCTGACAAAACTAAATTTAAAAAGGCAGTCCTTGACAGATAAATTGAAATTTTTAGTTTAGCAGGCTGCCTGGAACCTTTCGGTTAGTGTGTGGCACCTGGGTCATGCATTTCTGAAACAGTCTGACAATAAAATGAGCTGCTATTTTGTCTTTTTTTAAACCACGAACATAAGAAGCCACAGCAAAGAAGTAGATATAGAAATCCATGGGTGATCTGGATTTAGCGGAACATCCCTCATCAGGTGACGTTATGTTCTGTAACTGAGTTGGGATTGATAATTTTTTTCTTAAGAAAGAAGCTACTGCAACTAAACAAAGTTTGCAGTTGGAAGGTGCTGGATAGGGTGTGTCAGTCTTTGTAGGGAGAGAAACTTGTTATAGAAAAGGCTTTTTGTATGATTTTCTCCAGGGGAAGAGTGAAGCAGCCAGGATTTTATCTGAGAATGTGAAGGAAAATGGGTTTAACATATCAAATTAAACTGAAACTGACAGCGAATAAGCCAGCAGGTGGTTTTGGAATCCAAACCCCAACCTTGCCACTCCAACTGAATAGAGATTATGAAAAAAATGTAATCATAGGGCTGAGTTTATGTGCACAGCATGTAAAACTGGAGAATGGACAAAGTAAAGACAAATATTACAGCCTGTCAGCTTCTCCATGTATAACAAACCCCATTGCTCTTATTAATCTGTGAAATACATTCCATTCTAAAAGGAACACAATGTTGCTCCAGTTTACGTTTTAAAATGACACAACAGAGCATAAAAACAACACATTATAAGGATACTAGAACCGGTGGCTGCTAGTACAATGACTGGAGGAGAGGGGAGAAGGATATTTGTTCTCCATTAATGTTAATGTACATTAAGAAACAGGAAAGTTCCTCATTAGAACACCAATAACAGTAGGAGTCAAATTCATGGCAAAAAAAATGTCTTGGTTTGCTGAGTTGCAAAATCTTCTTGCTAGTATCACAGTAATTATATCAACCAACCAACCAACCAACCAAACAACCAATCAATCAATAAACTGACTGACTGATTAAATCAACCAATAATTTTTCCATCCATCTCACAGCTACTTATTCAGTATAGGGTTACAGGTAGCCTTGAGCCTATCCTAGGCAGCACAGAGAGGCAATGAGCCCCAAATGAGATGGCCATTCAATCTATTCATGAAGAGTGTAAACCAGTCAGACAAATTCATAAAGCAATTGTTCATACAAGCTTGCCACAGTCTGCTGGGAAAGAGGACAGAGTATTTACTAAACAAGCTGAAAAGCTGTGAGGCACTGGAGGTACAGTAATAGGCCTGATCCATATGTCCATTGTTTCACGTAAGTGCAGATACACAAACTTGAAGGCATTGAATGGTTGATTGCACATGTATTTTGATATTCTGTTGATTAATTAAAGTCTGTCCATACCAGCAGATGCAGATGTCTAGTGGCCTAAATGAAAGTGGTGTATTAGGTTTTCTAGTAAAAGGTGCCCACATTTTAATATATTGTGGGAACGAATTAATAACACGTGACCATGATTTTGCTACAACAAGGGAAAGAATTAGTAAAGCATGCCCAAGATTTAACTAAAATGAGGGAACTGTCATGCCCTATTCGTCCGATCTTCCCATGTGCCATGCCCCCTCGCTATCTCGTGTGGAATCCCCATGTTACCAGGTGTTTCTCGTTGTTTTTAGTCCTGTGTATTTAAGTCCGCGTTTGAGTCCGGTCATTGACGATGTGATGTGTTCCAGTGTGTGTTCTTCAATTAAACCCCTTGTTCACCCGATTTCGTGACTCCTGCTCCTGTGGTTCCTGTCCCGCCGGTTCCTGCTCCAGCCCCCGTGGTTCCTGTCCTGGCAGTTCCTGCTCCAGCCCCCGTGGTTCCTGTCCTGGCAGTTCCTGCCCCATGCCTCCGGCTCCTGTCCCTGAGGAGGTTCCTGATCCCCTGGACCCTGCTCCTGCCCCAGTTCCTATGGCCCCAGTCCCTGTCCCTGAGGAGGTCCCGGACCATCGGACCACCACTCCTCCCCCCTTGGAGATGGAGTAGGAACTTAAGTGGGACCCCTTGGGGATATCCCTGATGACTGCACCAATGAACTCCTCTAGTGGGTCACCCCAACCACCACCTCAGCATGGCAGATCCCGGCCAGGTCCCTGTCTCTTAGTGTCCCGCAAAGGGAGAGGACACCTGCGCTGGGTCCCATCTGCCCTGCCCCCTGGCTCACCGTTGGTTCCCCTTGCTTTGGCTCGGCGGTTGGGTGGCACCCATTTCAGGGTGGCCTTTTATTGTGCGCAATATTGATGCTGTCTAATCAGCACCTTGACATGCCACACCTGTGAGGTGGGATGGATTGTCTTGGCAAAGGAGAAGTGCTCACTAACACAGATTTAGACAGATTTGTGAACAATATTTGAGAGAAATGGGTCTTTTGTGTATGTAGAAAATTTTTCCGATGTTAGAGTTCAGCTCATGAAAAATGGGAGAAAAAACAAGAGTGTTGCGTTTATGTTTTTGTTCAGTGTATATAGTGTTTATCATTATGTCATGAGTGGAGCGCTGCAGGAGGGAGATGGAAATTAATCATTTTAAAGTAACGCCAAAGTTGACAGCAAAGGTGCATAGTCAGCACTGCAGCTTGACTGATGGAGATGGATTAATCAACAAGCTGATAGCAGGCATAGCTGTGGTGGCCACTGACCCCTGAACCCTGTTATGTCAGGAACAATTAGCTTGTAATATGTCCCGCACCTAATGCTGACAGTTAGGAATTAAGAAGGCCGATATTTACCACCCCTGCTGCTCTTCATTACCTGCTATCAATATTCAGCATTTCTTTTTCTCCAGTACATTTATGGTCGAAGGTCATAGTTTCCTTGGGCTGAATTCCTCCAGGAAGGATCAGGATAAATCCTGCCAATTCTCTGCACAATCTGAGCAATTGATTTCCCCAACAAGGAAAATCAGCAGCAGTACTGTGGCATACTAATGAAAGGTCCCTAAAATTACTTGTGTGTGTCAAATTACATGACTGATTAGAAAATGACAGAAAAGGAGATGGATAAGTCCCGTGGGCACAAACGCAGTAGTCATTCAAATGTCAAAACAGGATTATAAAAATGTAAAAGATAATAATAAGTTAATACCTCATTCCATCCTCAGTGAAAAGGTTTATAATACAACTGAGCCCTCTGTCAGACAAATTGCCAAAATGCAATAACAATGGGGTAGCTAATGTAACACATGTGCTTAGTGTTGTGTAATAAAAGTTGATAGCCCTTGCAGCTATTCAGCATTGTCACAAAAAAGTCTCCAGTAGAGTGCCATGTCCGACTCACCCGAAATATTTCCTGACAGCAGGAGCAGGGCATCGCAGGCAATGTCTGCTGCCACTCTGGAGATGAAGGTCATCCAGAGGGTAAAAATCTGGAAACACAGCAGAAAAGTAAAATAGTGAGTTACAAAAACTAAAAACGTGTACATTTCAGTTTTCAAGAAATTACCCTTTGGGAAACAGAATGGAAAGAGTGGATGAGGCAGCCCTACACTGTAAATGTCTACAGTGTAAATAGCTGGCATTCGGCCTGTGGAAAACAAGGTTTAATGAAAAGAGAGAGACCCCTCGAAGGATGGAGAGGTTGTTTTCCTCCATTTGACAATGCAGGGCTGATGATCAAGTGTCATTAGTATGAAGTAGCTAGGCTACAAAACAGACTATGTGGGAGGTGGAGGAGGTTATGGTCCATGCTGTGATTGAGAGTTCAGATGGGAGGTTCTCCTGCTCACCAGTCCATATTCCCTGCGTAAGAATAACTTGGAGAACTGTTTTGTTCAGCTCCCCATCACCCAGTCCCACAACTGGTATCAGCAAAGCACCTGTTCTGGGTTCTTTGTATTTGTACTGGACTCTCTCAAAAGCTGCTCATTCATTTTAAGTGTTTACTCTTCATCCGGTCCTCTCTTGGTCCCCATTTCCCATGTCACATAGTTCTGCTTGGCAGTCATTCAAAGACACTCTCACAGTCTGTACCCCATGCTAATTGCTGTTCAAAACTACTACTATAAGAACATATAAGAACATAAGAAATTTACAAACGAGAGGGGGCCATTCGGCCCATCAAGCTCGTTTGGGGAGAACTTAACTAATATTCATTATCATTATTATTATTATTGCAGTAATAAAAACCTATCCTAATCTCAGTTGTGATTCATATTTTCCCGACCAAACAGTAAATGTTATTTATCTTATCCCCAAATGAGCTTCTGTTTCACAGCTAATTTGTTGTTTTTTCACGATTCCTTTTGGCATCAGAACATCACATGCTCACATGCTATCATTTTAAAAACACTGGAAGGTCGGTTAAAAGCAAAATTAGAAAAATAAATTCCAAAGGCAATTAATTTCAAATTTGGGTTTGATTGCACCTCAGGAATTTTTGGTTCTCAACATGATTTGTTACATCAAATCAAATCAAAACAGAAAGCCTACTGCGTCAAAATCTGAAGGTGCTGATCATCTGAAACCATCTTATCTGTATGTTCCTCAACTAAAAGTAACAGATACTTTCTGCAACTCTGAACTGTTATCAATATAATATTTATATAACAAGTTAGTTGTTGTGGGAGGTTTTTATTTTTGTTACAAAAAAGTGGGGTACCATGAATTAGTGCTGTCAAACGACTTCATTTAGAGAGTTTTTTCTTTCAAAATGTTTCTGTTCAGACAAAGTCTCCAGACAAAGTCTCAAAGTAAAGATGAATTCAAAGTATTCTACTGAAACACAGATACAATCCTTAGTTAGAAAACTCTATACACATATTCTGTAGAATCTCAGATAGAAATTCTGTAATGTTAAATGTGATTGTTTTAAAAAAGAATAATTGATTTCTTGAAGTCTGTGCTTTACTTCATATTTTTTTATGTAACTAAGAAATCAAGCTATGATGAGGTATTTTCTGACATTTACCTTAATCCTGATTCATACATAAACAGCCTCTTACTTGTTTGGAAGGATTTTTTACTCAAGCACAGAGTGCTACAAACAGCACATCTGACATGGTAAATCTTGAATGGGCCCCTCTGTATCTGACTGTTGTGGCCCTTAAAGAAAGACCCAAGTACCTCAATTCATGGGATCCTCAAGATGAAAACAAAGCATTGTCCCAGAAAGCCTCATTCCATTACAGAGCCATTTACTCAAATGGTGTTAAACAAGAAAAATTGAAAACTTGAAACATGAAAACATCCATTCATCTTCCAAACAGTTATCCAGTGTAGGTGGGTTTATCCCAGGAAGCAAAGGCCATAAGGTGATGGACATTCTCAATGGGATACCAGCCTATCACAAAGCACACACTAATACAATAAGGGCACTTTTGAGTATAACCACATCCTTCTGGGCTGAAAAGGGGAACCAAATGCTCAGTACAAGCACAGGGACATCACAGAAATTCAAACTCAGACTCCTCAAAATACAAGGCTACAGTACTAGATATATGATTTTTTTGTGTAAATATTTGCCTTTCTTAGAGTAAACATGCCAGCATTCTAAGCACTAATCCTGTTTTTCTACTTCTTATACTGACCCCATTATTTATAATTGTATAATACAGTATAATGAAAAAATTGGTATTTTTAAACCAGACCCCATGGCTGATAATCCAAGTTCCATTTGACCTGATCACTTTTTTGAAAACATCTGGGAAAAATCCTCAGTTGATCTCCTTGGAAGCAACCAAGCCTGAAGATTATTTTGCTGTAGCTGAAGGAGGAAGACCACGCTGAGCATGCATATGTCTGAAAGCCTCACTGGATAACATCACAGATGACTAAAATGCTTGAGAAATTGCCGGCACAAAGAATGACAACTTAATTCCTCGCTGTACCCCAGGAAGCTTTCCATTAGCTGTGAAGTGTGAAGTTGCAAATTCTACTTACGAGACCACAGCGGACATACATGAATTATGTGCTACATAAATTACTCTGCATTTCTGAGGGAAAACAAACGTACTTTTAATTACACATTTACCACTGGTTTGTTACAGAGTGCAAGTTCCTCAGCCATATATCTGGGCAGCACTGGGCACCCTGTCAAGCTAACTTTGATTCATTAAAGTACTTACCAGACATCTGCAGATGACACTGTTCATTCCTATTTCATGCCTTTTCAATTTGTTTTTAAAACCCTTCAGAGAGAACACAGTAATAAAAATCTTTAGAAGTCAATAAACCTACATTTGTTTATGTAGGTTTACACTGTATATATATATACACACACTGTATATATATATACATACATACATATACACACACACACACACACACACACACACACAGTGGTACCTCAGAACTCGAACTTAAGCCGTTCAGAACTCCGGATAGAATCCTAAAAAGTTCGAGTTCTGATTGAATTTTCTCCATAAGAAATAATGGAAAACCAATTAATTGGTTCCCGGCCCCAAAAATTACACCTAAATATGTTTTTTTAGCATTTAAACACAAAATGAACCAGATAAAACAAGAAGAGCATATACTGTACTAAACACATCTAAGCACATTTATCAAAACAGTAATTTGTAAAGTTAAAAAAAAAACAATGTGTCCTGCAACGATTGTCCGTGTGCCACGCCCTCTCGTTAACCCCGTGTGGAATCCACGTGTCATCAGCTGTTTCTGGTTGTTGTCATTAGTCCTCTGTATTTAGTCCGCGTTTCAGTTTGTTTCCCCAGTCCAGTCATTGTATTATCCGTCTGCGTTTTGCCTGCGCTACCTGTAATTAAACCCCGTATTCCCCGATACCCTGACGTCTGCGCCTCCGTATTGTCTCCGTTCCGTCTCTGTTCAGCACGACAGTATTATTATAATTAAATGTATTAATGGTTTATTATTAATATTAAAATAATTAATAAGAAATCTTTATTTTTAAAGGTATTTTATTGTATAATAATAATTACTGTTACTGTCTATCATTGTCTAAATGTATTTTTACTATCTAAATATATGTATTCAGCTAGTGTAAACCTGCACTATGCTATCACAGTGAATGCAAGGCTGAGACTGAAGCGTTACCCACTGTTTCCACTGAGAGACGTGCAGCATGACTCATTTCCCTGTGCGTACAAGTTATCTTAGGTCGGCGTTCACGGTTTGGCTTCTGAGACTCAGATCGAGTTCTAGGTCATTTTTTTTCCGAACTGCTTGGTTCGACTTTTAAGAAATTCAAGTTCTAATGAGTCGGAGAACTGAGGTACCACTGTATATATATATATACTGTATATATACACACACACATATATATATATATGTGTGTGTGTGTATATTCTAAGTACATTATTTTTAAAATCTGTTTTCATGTACTTATAACCCAGAACACACATTTGTAATGAGGCAGAACTGCATTCATTTCTTTACCCTCTCAAAATCAGACAATGCTTATTTATAGTTGGGTATAGTTGGGTTTCAAATAAACTCTGATATGAAAATTGATAATCTCAGATAAACTCTTCTAACGTGAGCTTATCTGAGATTTGGATCTAGATTCTTATTTGAGGAGATTATGCACACTCTGGCCTCGGAATTTAGCCATTTTCCATTGGCATGGAGTTAAATATTTCTCGGCACATACATACAGTGCATGAATTTTAATGTGAAGTAGAGGGTTTTTATATGACTGGTGCTAATAAAGTGCTAATAATACAAGGTCCATCCATCCATCCATCCATCATCCAAATGCTTATCCTAGACTAAGTTGCTAAGTCCACCTATGCCAGGCCGTATAGGGCACAAGGTAGGGGAACACCTTGGACAGGACACCAGCCTATAACAGGGTACTAAAGCATACATACTAACACCCACATAATCATTGAATATGTAAATGTGCAATTTAGGGTAAAAGAGTATCTCTAAATGGGCAATTTAGACACACCAGTTAGCTTCACTGGAGGTGATTCATTTAAAACAAATTTCAACATGCATGCAATTTGATCATTGATTTCTGCATTGAGGCACCAGGTCCACTGTTAGAAATAATCTTCTCGTTCTCTGACCTTTCTGCTCAGATGAATGTCATTCCAACGCCACAATGAGATTCACATGGAAGTGATATCGCTAAGAAATATTTAAAAAAATATGAGTCATTGCATACGTATTAAACTTTTCAAGTGTCTTTTAGGCTAAAATAGGACATGGACCTGTCTTTCTGGCATCCAATATATAAGCAACTTATTCAACTTAAACATTCAGCACTAAAGGGTGGGTATGTGCGGAAGAAGGGGCTGGGGAGGCGGGAAGCTTAAGCATTAGTTTGAAGTTAGTGAAGTGTCCCTGTGATTGGAATGTTGCTGGTTTGAATCCCTAACTGCCCCCAACCAGCAAAGTAACTTGAGCAAAATACTGTACTGCCCCCGGGGCCCACTGATATGTCAAATACGGGTTAAATTCAGAGAATATATATTGTTGTTGTAGTGTGTCAATTAATCAATTTCATAGCTTTAAATATACAGAGTGCCCCTTTTTAACCTGTGAGCACCTGCCCAACAAAAAGACTCGGCACAGCCCAGCTGAAGGGCCTTAAACACAGACGCTCGCAGCTGTCTACAGCTTATTCAAAACTTGTGCAATAAAATCTTCTGGGTCTGAGTTTACTGCTTTTCAGGTGAGAAAACAAAGTGCCCTGTTCTTAAGCACTAGAGTCAGAGGTGTGTGTAGTGCTGTTATTGAAGTCTGTGCTTTACTTCATATTTTATTACGTAACTATGATGTAAGTATAAAAAAGCATAATTAGTATAGTGGTAATGTAAAAATCTACGTCTTCAATTTGCCAGTTTCCCCCAAAAGTAGCATGTAATACTCAACAAGCTTGTGTCACGTTGAACAGCAGCTGAATAGTAATACAGAATTCAAATTGTACGTCAAATGTGAAATTACTCAAAGATATATTCTTTTTATAGACGGGTTTTGGTCTACAAAATTGGCAACCAAACTGTTTTAACCATTTCATACATATTTCAATCTTACAGGCGAGTTAACTAAGTTGCAGTACATTTTACGACTATCTCATAACTAAACTAAAACTCAACTAAATATAATAAATTTAAAGGCTACATTATAATTGTATACTGCAGCATTAACTTTATTATACTGCAGCATTTACTTTATTATTATTATTATTATTATTATTATTAACCATTATCATAATTCTTATGACATTGTCCAAAAAAAGCATCAATATACTTTTGTGATCCATTTCGGCTGACTTCTGTGTCTCTGTGACACAATAGCAGGCAACAGTTCAAATAAAGAACAACACAGAAAATAACAAGTGGGTCAAATCACTTGGTAATTTATGAATGAGGTTACAATAGTTACAATAGACGGAGCTCGTTAGCCTTGGTAGGCAGTTCGTCTAGGAGAAGGAAAACTCTGATTTCAAACCACAGCGCCAGGTGTGCTGGACAGTCTCGATGCGCGACGACCCTGGGTTTCACGGACATGGGTTCCACGGACGTGACTCAGGCATTCAGCAACCATGTCCCTGCCATGGTTACCATCCCCGCTGCCTTGTGGGTATCTTCCGGGAGGAGAAAAGGCTATGGGAGTAAACCCAGACAGAAAATCCGGAGTGGAGCCCCTAAGGCGGCTGGCCAGTGCTCTGCGCCCCAGCCGGCAACTCCTGCAGCCAAGCTGGTGCCAAACGTATTGCTTTGCTTTCCTTTGGAATTCACCAGCAAGGCCGAGAGGGGGATACTAGTGTCTGGGCAGCCTAGTGTCTCCATACCCGCGCCCAGGCTTGCGTCCTGGAGAGGTCACTCCAGTGCTGTCTTACAGCATCATACAACACGGAAGACAGCAGTTACGAGTTATAAGCCCATATCCGATTGGCGTAGGATAGGGCGCTACGGGCTGTCTTCGACGGTGGGAGGATCCATCGCGTTCCACTGGTCAACTACTGCCCACCTTAAGCTGGGCAGCCCCCGGCTAATAGGGTGTTGACCCGCCACGGTCTGCCTGCTTCTTTGGGTGCTTGGAGCTTAGAGATAAACTCGACAAGCAGACCGCAAATACTGCACCAGGCAAACAGAAGAAAAAAACAGTTCTACGGCTGGGAAGTTGGAATGTCAGGACTATGTGTCCTGGCCTTACTGAGAACCTTTCTGGCATTGATGACTGCAGAAAGACCGCCGTCATCAACCGTGAGTTGAAGAAGCTCAACATTGACATCGCTGCCCTTCAGGAAACTAGACTCCCTGCAGACGGCAGCCTCAGAGAGAAGGACTACACCTTCTTCTGGCAGGGGAAGAGACCTGAGGAACCACGACAGCATGCCGTTGGCTTTGCTGTGAGCAACGCCCTTCTAACCTCAGTGGCACCTCCGGATGGCGGCACTGAAAGGATTCTGTCCCTCCGACTCTACTGTTACACTGGCCCTCTGAACATCCTGAGCATTTATGCTCCAACACTCTGCTCTCCTGCAGAGATCAAGGATCAGTTCTACGAGGAACTCCATGCTGCCATTAGAAGAGTGCCTTCCTCAGAAGCCTTAGTCCTACTCGGTGATTTTAATGCAAGGGTGGGCAGTGACCTCGACTCCTGGCCCATGTGTCTAGGCCACTTCGGTGTTGGCAAAATGAATGAGAACGGTCAGAGGCTTCTTGAGCTTTGCTCCTACCATGACCTCTGCATTACAAACACGTTCTTCTCCACCAAGCCTCATCACCGAGTTTCATGGCGGCACCCCAGATCCCACCACTGGCACCAGCTAGACCTGGCCATCACACGCAGGACTATGCTGCGCAGTATCCTCGTCACCCGCAGCTATCATAGTGCTGACTGCGATACAGACCACTCCTTGGTCGGCAGCAAACTGCGACTTCAGCCCAAGCGTGTTTATCGCACAAGGCAGAAAGGGCGGCCACAAATCAACGTAACTAGAACCTTTGTTCCCGATCTATGCACCAAGTTTGCAGAATCCATCACGCAAGCCCTTCTGGAACCCCCAACAGGCAGCATAGAGGAAAAGTGGAGTTTCATTCGGGATACTATATACCATCAAGCCATGGCCACATTTGGCGAGAAGGAGAGAAGAAACCCCGACTGGTTCGAGGCAAAATTCACAGAGATTGAGCCTGCAATAGAAGCCAAGCGAGCAGCGCTCATCAAGCACAAGAACAACCCCTCAGAGGGCACTCTAGCTGCACTAAGGAAGGCTAGGTGCGAAGCTCAACGCGAAGCTCAACGAGTATTGGCTGAACCTCTGCCTGAGTATCCAGCAAGCTGCTGACAGCGGCAACGCCCGTGGCATGTTCGAAGGCATGAAGAAGGCTGTCGGCCCGTCTGCCACCAAGGTCGCGCCACTGAAGTCATCAACCGGCGACATTATCACGGACAGATCCAAACAGATGGAACGATGGGCCGAGCATTACCAGGAACTCTACTCCCAGGAAACTGTCGTCACCGAAGATGCTCTGCAGCACATCCAGGCCCTGCCAGTCTTAACGGAGCTTGATGCCTTACCTACCCCAGAGGAGCTCAGCAAAGCCATAGACTTCCTGGCCTCCGGAAAAGCTCCAGGCAAAGACGGCATACCCTCCGAGGTGTACAAGGCCGGAAAGTCTACCACTTTGCTCACCCGTCTGCATGAACTGCTCTGTCAATGCTGGAACGAGGGCACCATCCCTCAGGACATGCGCGACGCCAACATCGTCACCATTTATAAAAACAAAGGCGACCGCAGCGACTGTAACAACTACAGGGGCATTTCTCTCCTGAGCATCGCTGGAAAGGCTTTCGCCAGAGTGGTTCTCAACAGGCTTCAAATGCTCGCCGCGCGAGTTTACCCAGAGTCACAATGTGGCTTTAGAGCTGGGAGATCGACAGCGGACATAATTTTCACAATGCGACAACTGCAGGAGAAGTGCCGAGAGCAGCATCAGCCGCTTTACGTCGCATTTATCGACCTGACCAAAGCCTTTGACCTTGTCAGCAGAAAGGGGCTCTTCGTACTGCTCTCCAAGATTGGATGCCCCCCGAAGCTACTCAAGATGATCACATCTTTTCACGAGGGCATGCAGAGCACAATACAGTACGACGGCTCTTCATCAGACCCCTTCCCAATTAACAACGGGGTAAAACAGGGCTGCGTCCTTGCTCCCACACTCTTCGGCATTTTCTTCTCTTTACTATTCTCTTACGCTTTCGACTCCTGCGATGACGGCGTCTACCTCCACACAAGAACAGACGGGAAGCTTTTCAATCTAGCCCGTCTGCGTGCCAAGACCAAGGTGCGTCACATACTCCTGCGGGAATTGCTGTTCGCCGATGACGCCGCGCTAGCAACCCACACTGAGGAAGCCCTCCAGCGACTCATTAACCGCTTCGCTCATGCTAGCAGTGCTTTCGGCCTTACCATCAGCCTCAAGAAGACCAACATTATGAGTCAGGATGTCAGCAGCACCCCCAGCATCTGCATTGGTGACCACACTCTGGAGGTAGTGGAGGAGTTCATCTATCTGGGTTCCACCATTTGCAGCAACCTATCACTTGATACTGAAATCGACAAGCGGATCGGCAAGGCCGCTGGAACAATGGCACGCCTCACCAAACGGGTGTGGGAGAACACCATGCTGACCATCAACACCAAAATCCGTATTTACCAGGCTTGTGTCCTCAGCATCCTCTTGTACGCCAGCGAGACATGGACCCCGTACGCCCGCCATGAACACAGGTTCAATACGTTCCATCTCCGCTGCCTGCGAAGGATACTGGGGATCACATGGCAGGACCACATTTCCAACACGGTTGTCCTGGAAAAGTCTGGCATCCTCAGCATGTATGCTCTGCTCACTCAGCGCCGCCTTCGCTGGCTCGGCCATGTTCATCGCATGGACGATGGACGGCTCCCCAAAGACATCCTCTACGGAGAACTGGACTCTGGCGTCAGACCAGTGGGGAGGCCAGCACTGCGCTATAAAGACGTCTGCAAGCGTGACATGGAAGCCTGCGACATCAGCCCCACAACATGGGAACCTGCAGCAGCAGATCGCAGTGGGTGGAGGCGAACCGTCAAGGCGGGTGTAAACAGCTACGAACAAAAGCGACACCTACAGTGGGCAGAGAGGAGAGAACGCAGAAAAAATGTGGAGAAATCCTCAGTGAAACCAGACACCGTCTTCATCTGCCAAAACTGCACCAGGAGCTGTACATCCAGAATTGGGCTCTACAGTCACCAAAGACGCTGCAATCAAGCCATGGAGTAACCTATCCGGACGCAGAATTCCATAGTCTTCCGAGACTGAGGACGCCAACGAACGAACGAACGAACAATAGTTACAAAGGGTTTAAGAAACACTCATTAATAAACAAATGATCTTAAGTGCGAGATAAGAAACCACTTGGCGTCACAAAGCTTTCAGGAAACACACCCCTAAAAATGTATCCAAATTTATTGAATGAAAATATGTTACGTCTTTTTGTCGTGTTAATACATAATGCAGTGTTACTGCATAATGCATTGTCACATGTTATGTGACATAGTGTGTGACAATGCATTATGTAATAACACCACATTATGTGATGAATATTTGTCATGTTTTATTGAGTTATCACAAAATGCAGTGGTATAATTCGTTCTTACAGGATAAGATCTAGAAGTCCAGTTCCAAGCTTCAACATTGCGTATGACATAGCATACCACGTGATACCTGTTAAGCGATGGAATCCATCCATCCACCCATCCATTTCATGTACCTGCTTGTCCTATTCAGAGCCATGGAGGTCCAAAGCCCAGCCTACTGGGAATAATCCAGGATGGGGCTAGAGGCTTGTATTTTTCTTGTATTGTCTTTCTTAGTCTTATATTGTCTTTTTCTTCTTTTAAAATGTTAGTCAAGCACTTTATAGTCCTGTGGTTAATACAGTGATATATAAATATTGACTGATTGATTGAACCCATTGTAGGACAGGCGCACACACCCATGGATAATTTAGTAATTTCAGTTCACCTCATTTTGTTTTTGGACTGTGGGTTCTAATTGGAGTACTCATAGAGAACTGCACAATCACATGGGGAGAACATGCAAGCTCCACACAGAGATTCATACTCTGGTCCCAGAAATGTGATGCAACCACTAACCACTGTGCCACTGCATCATCCCCGGGATGGAACCCTTGTTTTCAATTTTTTATTTTTTTTTGCATGGCAATATTTCATTAAATTACAAAAAAAAGCTGGTTTATGTTTTTAATTTACATAAAAGATGCAGTAAGAATTCAGTTCAGCTGATGTTAAATATTTCTGTTTGATCTGCCCAAATCTTTTTTAAAAACATTTGTTTTGAGTTTGACATTTCATCATAATAAGAAAATGAACAAAAAATGTTTCACAGAATAGAACTTGCTTTGCAGGAAATCACACTGAAACACGTTCCAACATTACTTTCACTGAATATAAATTTAAACATTATCAGTAACAGATTCCGATTTTGCTTCTAGGCAGCAGAAACTGCTCCCCGTTTATGCACACACTTGAGAACTGGAGTCCACATCTGAGCCATTTACTCCCGCAGTAGAACTTGATAGAACTATTGGATTAATAACAGCAGCATCATATTGCCTCCAGAAATTCTACAAATTAGAAAAAGTCGGCCATCTGAAGTTATTTAAAAGAATCTGAAGCTCATTTCAGGTCAGGATTAATACAACATTCCGTTGGACTGTTTTAGCAACATGTTTATTAAGTTGCTTTGTTGACACTTTCCTGTTTTTTTTTCCTTTCTCTTTCTTTTTCTTTTCACTTTTGTTCATTTTTTGGCACTGACTATTCATGATATCTTATATCCCTAAGGATTCTATTAATGTATCATTTGAAAGGTAGTTTTGTTACACAACCCATTGTAAACTCAACACAAATTTTTGATCTGGAAACATTACTACTGTATATATTTTGGTAAGCCTATAATTTCTTTATGGAGAACAAAAGAAGCCATTTACACATGCCATCAATGATACATGCTAAGCTTTTGTACTACATCCAGTTCAGCATCTCAGGTCAAACCAATTGATACCACTTGCATGCTACATATATTGCTCAGTATAAAGGACACACTTGTACCATTTGTGTGCTGTGCTTTCAAATGCTTTTAAAGGTGACAGTCAAAGCAAAGGACTACAGACTTGCAAGACTGTAAGAATACAACCAGACGAGGCTTGAGAATTAGCAAATAGGCTAGACATCTGTGCAAAGTTACATGCCACACAAATCCTCCCTTTATGTCTCCTGGATGCTTTGCTGTCTGATTGTCCTCCAGTTTAGCCGAAGCAGCATGGAGTCGGCTGCATGGAAGCAGTTGTTGGGAATGTGCACCATAATCCTAGTGATCAGCATGTTCCCAGGATCTGCACCCATCACTATTACATAATAAGAACTGGCAGACTACAGCCAGGGGCGCTGCTAAGGATTTTGGGCCCCATGAAAAGAATCTTGACAGGGCCCCCAACTAATTTTTACTATCAGCACCACAATTTTATTGGGGGCTTCTCTGGGCCCCCTCTCAGTCATGGGCCCCGAGAATTGTCATCGTTTACCCCCCCTTTACAGCGCCCCTGACTACAGCGTCTTTGGGTTATATTCATATTTAAATTTAATGTATTATTATTCTTGAAAGACTGAAGGTCTTATTATTCAATGATCTTGAAAGAATACACCTACCAGCTAATAAATAGCAATTATCAGCTGTGGCATGAAAATGAGGCTTTACCACATCATCGCACATACATCTTAAGAGCATCAGCAAGACTAGACTCTTAAGGCTGGATGCTGGTAAACAGCTTCTTTATTATCAGAGACTAGGAAAAATATTTTAAATGGCTGGATTCCAGTAATGAATGCGGAAATAGTGGATTAAGTCTTCCTGGGTAGTATTAAAAATAATAATAAACTATAGGTTTAAGGCAATTATGACAACCTTGGAGTTTTATTTCACAGAAATCATTTAAAAAGGTAGTAAGAATAAGACCATTTCTGTTGGGAGATTTTTTACTGAAGCCATAAAGTAAAAATAGAGTACAGTTAATAAAACCAAAGGCTGCTGAGTTTATTTACTAAGTCATGTAAAAAAGACAAATAGATAAGAGTGGGCCTCTAACAGATTATATTAAACTTTATGATTTGAGACCTACTATTGGCTGTTTTCTTTTTAATACTGTTTGTTAAAGTAACACAGGAAAATTAACCCTCACAGAACAGTATGACGAAAATAAGTTAACCAATTCCTGAAAGCATCAGTAATTCTTCAAAATGGAAAAGTTTATGCGTGTGTGCATGTGTGTGAGTGAGTGAATGGTGTGTGAGTGTGTGAATGGTGTGTGAGTGTGTGAATGGTGTGTGAGTGTGTGAATGGTGTGTGAGTGTGTGAATGGTGTGTGAGTGTGTGTGAGTGTGTGAATGGTGTGTGAGTGTGTGAATGGTGTGTGAGTGTGTGAATGGTGTGTGAGTGTGTGAGTGTGTGAATGGTGTGTGAGTGTGTGAATGGTGTGTGAGTGTGTGAATGGTGTGTGAATGGTGTGTGAGTGTGTGAATGGTGTGTGAGTGAGTGAATGGTGTGTGAGTGTGTGAATGGTGTGTGAGTGTGTGAATGGTGTGTGAGTGTGCTCTGTGTTGGGTTGGTGCCCCATCCCTGCCTTGTGCCCACAGCCTCCAGGTTTGGCTCCGAATTCCCTGCAACCCTGAATACGACAAGCAGTTACAGAAAATGGATGGATGGATGTTTGGACAGCACAGTCACATAGGTGCAGTAGGGGCTTGGATACCCTGGCAGGTTCTGGGTGCCCAGAAATTTAGAGGGGCCCTTGAATAAATCAAATTATAAAATTATGAAATGTAATGGAGGCCTCGGGCGACTTTTCAGGGGGCACAGAATTTCTAGCTACACCCCTACACACAGGAAACAAGTTAAAGCTGCCAACATGAGTAATAACAATGCAAGAGATACAAGCAAGAATATGGGGCACAAGGAAGAGGGAACCTGGAACATGATGCCAGTCCGTCCCAAGGCACACATGCACACTCACTCGGCAGCTCCCATAAATGCGTGTCTTCAGGCTGCGGGAGGAAACCTATATAGATATGAAGCAACAGTACTACCCACTGAATCTTCCATAAATTAGTTATAATGAATTTTATTAGTTACAGTGATAATAATTTCAACATCGGGTTTTAATTGTCTTATATATGTGTACTACAAACAACCATTAAAGATGCCAAACATCTCTGATTTCGATGTGGAATGATCTGAGTGGGCTGTTTTTAATCAGGAATGAGAAATGTCTTTTTTTTCTTTTATCTGGAAGTAAGACAGTCTCTATAAACATTTCACAATGTCCAAGATGGCTGGATTACAATTATACTCATAAAATATTCTATTTACAACCTCTGAATACACCTGTTTTTCACACTTCTTTGATCACCTCAAGTCAATTGTGCTAATAAGCGTGGTTGAGCCAAAAATTATTGTCCGTGTAATTATTTGGTTGGTGGTTGTACTATTCAATCACAATTATGCAATTGAGAGAATACAGGGCTGTCACTTTCATCTTTTATAGCCTTACTCAGGCAGCTACAGATGGTTACAGGTGATTGACAAACTGGAAAGTCCCTCTCAATCGACTGTTGTGGTACTGTGAGCAGCCAAGACAGAATCAACAAGGGCCTGACCTAATTCTGCTGGAACATAGTGCCACTCTGTCTTTGCCATTTCACGGATGTATAATAGCTGTTTACCCATTCCAGGCCACATAACAGCAGTCAACAAAATTTCATTTTTTAGGTTTTTTGTGTTAAATAATTGAAGGGGGCTCCGGTTTCCTCCCACAGTCCAAAAGCGTGCAGGGTAGGCTGACGAGTGTCTAAATTGGCCCTGTAGTTGTGTGAGTGTGTGCGCCCTGTGGTGTGTTGGTGCCCACCCAGGGTTGGTTCCCACCTGCGCCCGTTGTTCCCGGGATAGGCTCTGGGCCCCCCGCAACCCCAGTGGGGACTAAGCGGTTATGATAATGGATGGATGGATGATTGAAGTGGCTGAAAATGCACATAATATTCATCACCCAGTTCTCTAATATGAGCCTGTGTATACATCACAATAATGTACAAAGAACGAGGATGATCGTATTACTGGTCTGTACACAACTGTTAATGAGAAGCTAGTAAAGGAAGTCATCTAGATGACAGCAAAGTGATGACTGCAAGGAAAAACACCAGTTTTATGAGTTTCGCCAAATCTAGCACAGTAGTAGTGTTACTGATGAAGAGTAGCTGAGGAGGGGTTCTGCTGGAAACAGATGGACGATTTGTGGATGTTGGGCAATTCTTTAACTGTTTGGTCACATTAGTATGACTTACACTATATCAATAAATGCATATAACAAAGCAAAACATATTTTATTTATTTAGATTCATATTAATTAAAGGTACAAATGAAATTATCCATCTGCAGAAATATTTACCATAAACCTGTTTTGCATATTGTAGCTTTTTACTTGGTATGAGCTGATCCACATTTTTTCAGTTCCGATCCGATTCCGAACTACGAATGCTGATACAGATTCGGATACAAGAGCTCTTTTACTTTAATATTTAATATAATAAATATATAATAAATATTGTATATGTTATTAAAATTTGTAAACTAGTAAATACAGAAGAAAAAATGTAAGCAAAAAAATCTTTACTTTGACTACAAGAAACATACATAACGTATTGCTCCACCTCGTTTGAACGTCTTGTTTTAATTGTTTTTGAGGCATTTTACAGTTTAATTTGAATATTTTCCAAGCCAGGATACATAACTGCCGAATACTTAAAATGGCCCTCAATTTTTCTCCGACTGGCAACAGGGTTACTTACACTTCGTTGCGACAGCAGCCTCTCGTGCATCACAAGCTGGATAGAGAGCGCAAAGTTTTCTTGCACAATTGCGTGCTCTTTGTTTAGTGGGATTTTCTAATAAACCCTTTACTTTTTAATATCTAAAGTTATTTTATCCATCCATCTATCAAATATGTGTGCATGTCTCCTGGTCATGGCCACATGGATTATTAATTATATGATGAAACAATATAGATAATGTAGGTGAAACAAAGAAAAATATTGCAGAATTACGTAATGCAATATTGCACATTTCGTAAAATTGCTTGAACTTTATATTGAATGTTTTATTTTTCTGTTCAGTATACTGAACTAATGCAGTAGTAAATGTCACTGTATTGCATGTTTTAGGGTATCTTTGATATACACATTCAGAAATACAATATTTCTCTGATGAAAGCTGTAAGTTTTACCAAGAATAATTAGGGCCATTCCTACTACGAAGTGCCTTTTCCTGTTCATATCAAATATGTCAACATATTGGTAAAAAGGTTTAAATTCTTTAAGAATGATTCAGAAATGAATTAACCTCCAGGTCAATTTCGAGTTGTCTGGTTTTTTATTGTTGTTTAAAGAAAACAATCCATCCTATTAGACATATTACAGGATTGTAACTGAAAGCTTAAGATAACCATTCTTCATGATGATTCAAGATTGAGCTAATGTAAATGATGGTTTTCATCGGAATGCTTCTTTTCACATAACCCATCTTGATCTCCTCCGAAATGCACACATGTATATAGTTTAGAGTGAAGCTCGGGGTCCAAGTGCCAGGCCAGCTAATCCTCCAGTGCCCCAGGAGCATTCGCTCAATGGTCCAACAGACGTGTTACTATTCTGCCGAGGGTGGGATTCGAACCGGCAACAAGGGTGGAAACAGGGAGGAGAGTGATATACTGGCAATTAAAACAATGAAACATCACAAAAATCAGGAGATTGGGGTTATGCCTTTGTTTTCTCACCATAAGCATTGTCACTTCCTACAGGATTGTGGATGATATTGCTTTTAAAGTAACATTACAGCAGTTACAGCAACGGGAGGAAGCAGGGCGTGATACTACAGACTATTTACAGGGCAATAAAACAGTTACATGCAAGTAAATGCGTGTACATACTCATGCCAGCCAGCTGACCAAGGTTGGCAACGCTGAGACTAACCGGATGTAGACAATCCGCTAAAACCTTTACCTTCTAAAGCATCAGTCTTAAGAAAAATATTTTACTGGAAATATTTTAATTACGTAATATAAAAAATGAAGATCAGAAAATGCTATAAGTAATTGCCAGTTTTGTATTGTGAAAGTACTTTGAACCAGGGTAAATTATAAAATTGACAATACCACTCAGAGGAATATGATTTATGGATGATTTTGCAGACTCATTTAATACTTTTAAATGTAGGAATTTAGCATTTTGCCAATATATTAAAACATTTAATGGTTACTGTAAAAGGCACAGGAGTACCCATTTGCTACCATCGAAAATAATGTGCTTCTGAGAGTGAATAGAAAGTCTATTTAAATGATATTTGGTGTTTATAATTGCTTAGCAAAGGGTAATTAATCCACACTGTTAGTGGTAATATTACAATTTCCTCGTACTGTATGATTACACTCCAGAAATAATGAATGTCGGTCAATGAACATTTAGCCTTGAGCAGTGACACTTGTGAAGACAAAAGGTTTTAAATAAACCTTAAATTTCATGCAAAAGCATGGTTCAGTTTCCACCTTTAATTCAATATTAATCTAATTATTTCTCTCGCCGCGATCTCCCCAGAGACTCTTGAGAGAATCCAGCGAAGAAAACGTACATATGTAGCCTGCTTCTCAAATTCAAGCATTAATTAGGCCTGCAATCATCTCGTGGGTCCTTATAAATCAATTCCCTTGGTAGGGCATATGAGTGCTTAAATATGCACGTGCCAAAAATAAAACAATGGTTCTATTAGAATGTTATTTTCATGCCCGTCAGTTGCGCATAGGGAGAGGTTGCTGTTTAAAAAACTTAGCAGGATCCCGGCCTATTTGGCTTCGTGCAATCCTCAGTATAACTGGAGTTAGGCTATGTCCTTTTATTATTGTGTCATTGTATACGCACTAACTTGTTTAAATTAAAAGTCAAAAGAAGAACTGAGAAGTAACACGCACTTGCAAGATGCTCGGCTGCACACGAGAAACACGTCACGATCAGCGATCACAATTTTCTCCCCGCAATATTTGGGGCACGGGGATGGTGCGTGCGTGATGTCGCACTGGCGTCACAGTAACGCATCATTAAGCGTCTATTTGCAGTCGTTCAGTACTGTTAGTAATTCAATTAGGCAGTCTGGTATAAATAATACCTGCACATAGAATTAGTTGTAGATATATTATTATAATAATAATAATAACAATTATAATAATTATAATTATTATAGTTGTTATTATTATTAACAATAATAATACTATACTACTGCCAACTCAGTAGTGTGATATACTACTACTATTAGCCTACCTATTTATGGACACCCGAAGGATAATAAAAATTCGCTACATACCGTGTTACTGTACATACCGGCTTCAACCGGAGATTATGAATAGGCGGAATAGCCTACATGACGTGTACCTAGACGGTAGCCTAATATTAGATGGCGCAATACCAACTTTAAAACGCTTTGCTAATATGTTTTATATACCATTGCACCGAAATTCTACCACGTTTCAATGAAAACGTATTAAAGTTTCCATTTCGTTTTCTCTTGAACGCTGGAAAATAAATAGTAAATATAGGCTATATAAAGAGTATGGCACTTCCACCTATGGTAGTCCGTCAGGACAATTAATTAATTGTAGGCTATGTATATTACTATACAATTATAAAGCATAGCAAAGTCATGGACGAATCAGCACAAAAGCAGCAACTAAACTATGACACAAAGTTCTAAATTAGCGTTTCCTTTTCCTTACCTGTAGTAGACTGATGAAGTACATTTTTGTGGCGCTTCCCCTTTTCTCTTCCTTAAGTCGGAAACTTTCTTGGTGTTTACTTCACAAAGGCATGTATGAATTAAAAAAAACAACTTCAAAAATTCTGTATAAAACAAATACGGAGCTCTCATTTGAGCACATGAAGTACAAATATATTAGTTATGCTGCCTTTTTATCCCTTCAGGCGTTAGAACATTTACAAATTATGTTTTATTTTATTCTATGCTTGTATATATCAAAAGATGTGGAATCAGAAACGGTAGTCCAGGTTGATTGATTTATATTCCGGCCGGTTCCATTGTTTTCGAGCTGGTGATCCCTGCGCTGTTGTCATTTATAGTTTTATTTATTTTTTGCAGAGATTATTATTATTAGGCTAGCTATTACGTTGTTATTGTTTTCCAAGAGATAAAAATTCCGGCGCAGGTCTTTCACTCCTTAGACCTTCACAGTGCCGTTTTATAAAGAAAAACAGTTGAGATGGACCACTAAAGAAGACGAAAAAACCATGCCCACTGTTTGGTCCTCTTTCCCAGTTATCCCCCTTTAAGAAACTGTGCAGTCAGCAATGAGCTCCCGGCTTCTTTCAACGTACCGCCTAACACCGCAAGCATTCAGCTTATGTCCACATAGAAACTAAATGTTTGTTTACACTATATTTTATAAACGCTGTGTAGTGTCTGTCGAATTAACGCTACTTCGTTTTTCTTTGGCGTCAAATGCTCAAATGCCGAATTTCAGCGGCACGACCAGTATTCACAAATACAGAGCGAATACGGGAATTTAAAGTTGCGAGGTGTGCCTTTCAACTCCGCGATCTTACTGAAAACTTGGACCGGCCTGTCCTGCAGTGCCGCAGAAATGACTGCGCGGGTGCCTTTATTTATCTGCGAAAACACTTCTACTCTCGAACTCCGTAAGTTGTCTCGCAGTACATCAGTAGCGACAGCTCCTATTGTCAGGAGATCGCCAGTCCGGAGATAGTATCCTCCATACGGGACTTGCCCACGACACGCCAGCTTTCCGGTTAGGTGCACAACCGCACCGCTCTCCCAGTTATTTGCTGGTTATGTGCGGTGGCCTCGCTTGGTGTCACCGGCGCTTGCGGCTGTTAACCGGATCGTGCACATCAACCACCAATATGCGAGGAAAGAAACTGTGCTAACAGAATTGTTTCTGTGTTGTAAGCAGGTCATTTGTAACTGTTTTGATAACTAACATTTTACCTATTTGTTTTATACTTTATTTTAGTACTCCTTTTGAGATTGCTGGTCAGTTTTAGGGTAGATATTGATATTGCCCTGTTCAGTACAATTCTCAGAAATGCGCAGGATCTAGCTACGGTTCGTCAGTCTACGTTTACTGTCGTTTTTTTTCCGAACCCAACGCTACTTCTGTTAGAATTCTCCCGACTATCGGACGGCTTTTATTTCCGAAGAGTACTATTTATCGCTGCTCTCTGCCTTGAACAAATTGGGTGAAATGCAAAAGAAGGAATTTACAATATTTTTTTTGTCCCTTCTATGGAAAACATCCGCGGTCTATGTAGTTTTTACCTGACCATACTGTTAGCTACAAGAACAACAACAACAATAACATTAATAATAATAATAATAATAATAATAATAATAATAATAATAATAATGAGGCGCAGTAGGTAGTACTGTTACCTTGCACCTTCAGGGTTGTGGGTTTAAATCTTTCCCTGGCATTTTGTGTGTGACGTTTGTATCTTTCCCGTTTGTATTGAATTCTCACTGGTTTTTACATTTTCTTAAGAGTGTCCTGTGCTTCTGTTGGAAGCTGAAATAATAACTATACTGTAATTCCTTATACCATTTATTATCAGTAATGTCCATGATTTAAGGGCTAATTCAAGAATGTTCTTCAAAGCATCAGACATATTGGTTGGCAGTGCTGAGTAATGGATGATTGACGAGGTCTCCACTGTTGATTCTCAAGTAAGGTTGTGAGCACTGTTCTTTTCTTAACTGGTAATTGCTGTAAGATCAGTATGAAATGTTGTCTCCAGCAAACCATGTTTTCTGGTCTGAAGAAAAAATTCGGGATTGTTGCTTCAGCAGACACTCATCAGTACCTCACTAAAGATACATCAGAGGAAGAGAAAAAAACTAAGAAGTGAAATTTACATACTGATAGCATGCTGAATGAGGCCCTTATAAGATCAGAATGCCTGGTTAATACAGCTGAGATGAAAAGTTTGAAGCAGAACAGTCACATGACCGTGAGTGCAGTATGAGGTCATTACATCACATTTTGGAGCAGGACTTAACCAATAAGGGCATTAGTGGGATGGCTATAATTCTCAGGATAGCTGATGACAGAAACTTAATTTATAACCTATAAAATTATTACTCAACTTTCTTTTTAAATGAACCAAGCCGTATGTGCATATTATATTGCATATAATAAAGATAAATTATTATGAATTAAAACAATCATCACACTACTGGGTTGGCAGTTATGGAAGACAGATGGATAATTTAAAAAACCGTCAAGATATGTTGTGTATATTTACATTAACAGACATGCAATAAAACAACATTCTACAATTCAATGGTAAATTAAGCTCTGCACCTGAACTGAGACGTGTCAGGTGTGCAAATTTGACTTGTTTTTTTAAGTGTGCTATAAGCCTACGATTGACAAAAAATGACCGAAGCAGAGCTGTGATGGCAGCCAGAACTCAAAGAACAATTTGAGATTCAACATACTATCATCACGAGAAAGACGTGGTCTGAAGCCAGGGAAAAAATCATGGCTTGATCGAAGTTCCTGATAAAATAAAGCAGTTTCCAATGGAATGACTGCCTTCTTCTGCATATGCAACTTCAATTATAACAGGACATCTTACTGCAGTGATTTCCAAGACTGTTGCTAAGGAAACACTGTTGTAGACTATGCTACAATTATATTGTAATTAAGCAACAAGAACAAATTTAGAATATCAGTGTGTTTGATGATACGTCTTAGGCTTCTCCTTGAAGTTATCTTTGCATAGGCATCCATTGCAAATCATATTGACCATAATCCCTATTATGTCACACACATACTCTTCAATTCTTTTAAATATTAGTTGGCTTAATTTGAGCCCTTTTTTCCCTATAATAAATGAACATTGTAAAGACGTTGTACACCCTCAAATCAGCTCATTTGCATCTTATCTGATTCTTAACAAATGTCCGTCCGTCCATCCAGTTTCTGCTGCTCATCCGGATCGAGGTCATGGGGGCAGCAGCCTGAGCAGGGATGCCCAAGCCTCCCTCTCTCCTTCCACCTCCTCCGGTTCCTCCAGCCGAGAGATATCATCTCACCAGTATGTGCTGGGTCTGTCCCAGGGTCTCCTCCTGGTTGGACATTCCCAAAGCATCTTCCCTGGGAATCGTCCAGGAGACATCCTAGACAGATGATCGAACCACCTCAGTGCATGTACAGATGTCTTGAATAAAAGATATAGGCATTTCTTTGAGCTGCTTTTGCTGACAAATTCATGGGAGATTGAAGATGATTGAAATAAAAATACTATAATATTTTGTGATTTTTTTTAGCTGCTATTTTGCATATTAAGTGTCACATAACAGGTGTTAGTAGTAGTAGAGCTTTATTGTAATCTCAACCATATACATTAAAGCGCACAGTGAGATGAAATAACGTCCTCCAGGACCAAAGGTGAAAAGTACAACACAACAGGACAACAGCACACATTGACAGTGAGGATAATTTGGGGGTGGGAATAAATGATACCTCTAAATATACATATACCTAAAAATAGAACTATCTAAAAAGACTTTTAGGAGGGGGGGTACATCAGGGAGGCTGTGACAATACAATATACATCATACAACAAAAGACTATGGACTATGAGAAACAGTGCAAATATGCTGGCAGTGTAGTATAGTTAGTGCAGACGTGTACTGCTGTGCAATTTCCTTGTACTATTACATTGTGCAAATATGAGCAGTTGTGCAAGTATGCAATGAGAATAAAACATTGTTCAGTAGAAGGAGGTTAAGTAGGGCAGAGCAGGATGTTAAGGAGACAGTCCAGTGTGGAAGAGGGCAGCATGGCGTTTAGGAGCTGGACTGCTTGGGGCAAGAAGCTATTGCACAGTCTAGCAGACCTGCTCCTGATGTTGCAGAATCTTCTTGCAGATTAAAGGGGGGTGAAGAGTCCTTGGGAGGGATGGCAGGGGTCGGCCGCGATGCTGGTGGCCATATGCTGCAGGCGGTCTGTTCATTTCACTCCACGTCCACAGATCCAGGGGAGATGTATGGCTGCTGCGTCACTCACCAAGCCACTGTGCCGCCCAAGGTCAAAAAACATTTAGCTTAATGTACTGTTTCATGTCAGTTATTTTGAGAAAAGATCAGTCAGTTGCGCATTGGAATTATTGACAAACTAACAGAAATAATAACCACTTTAAAAATCCCCGGACTCACCTTCTCTTGCACCCACAGGGCAACTCTTCTGCAACAGCCCTGACAAGTCTCAAGGTGAACTTCAGAGATTACTTTCATGTTTCCTGGCTTAGAATAGAACTACTGTAACTACTCCAGCAGAAGATCTCAGAAGATTAGATTTCCAGTAAAATGTCCTACCAAATTAAAGGATGATTTTAATAATCCTTCCCAGATGACTGACACTAATGCAGGGACTGAACAGGACAGACACCACTGATGACACTTGAGTGTCTCATTAAACTACAATATAAGCAAAACCAAAAGCAATAGCACATCACATAGAAAAAGAGAAAAGATTTCATAATTAACCTGGTGAGAATACCCTTAGTCCAGTAGATGGGAACAAGTGCAGCCGAAAAAGGTGAAAATAATAATACGTATGTAACGAACAAGGATGTTAAGATCCATTATGAAGGAGCTGAGCAGAGCGTTTAATTGCTATCTTATCAACCAATCAATCGATGTGTACAAATACAGGATAGAAACAAAGCAAAGACAGATGTACTAGGAAAAGTTAACATAACTTCCCGAACTTTACAAGGAACAGAAATGAGTAGTATTTCAGGAAAATAACAGAAATCTGTCTTCCACAACTGATTATCCAGTGTAGCATCATGGTGAGATTGTTGTACAGAAAGCAGGGCACATTCTTGGTGGGATTCCAGTTCATCACAGTGTGCATTCTCACAGATACAATCACACACTGCACGCAGGGACAGACAGTATAAAATAAGAAATGAAATTGTACATAAAATGCCTTGTGAAAGGCATTGAGTGCTCCAGATGTTGCAAGCAGGGGTCCAAGAGATGGCTAATGTCAGTACCCTGGATAATGCCTAAATGTGGATCCCTTCTCCAGATGCTGCTGGAGGCCAAAAATCTGGGTCCAGTTGATGATGGACTCAGTTACCCCAGCTTTTGATTGCTGCTCTTTTCCGTCTGTCCTCCCCTACAAGCATATCTAATGGGCAGTGGTGCCGCCCAGGAGCTGCACAAAAATCAGGACTGAAAACAGGGACAAGAGCTTTTCAACCGGGTAATCCCAGTAGGGAAGGGATTTTGTTACCACAAGCTCGGACACGGGACTCACCACAAAGAAAGCAGCCCCATCTTGTCACGTGATGAACATAAAGGCCACCTCCTTTACCCTGTTGCTTGGTGACTTGTGGTTAAAAAAAAAAAGTCAAACAGGCTGATTAGTGCTCACACACCGAGGAGAGAGCGCATGTTTTGTTTAGGGGCAAGTAGAGGACGCGGTCAGCAAGGTCCCGGCAAGCAGAAATGAAATGATGATACAGAAGTGGTCTAATGTATTACCGCTGGGTGCAGGCATGCCGTAAGGGAGCAATTATTAACTTAAGACATTTTAACAATATTATCAAACTAATTGAAAATTAATTTTTGGGAAGGTGTGTTGTTAGTTAAATGTGAACTGCTAATAATAAAGAAAAAATAAAAACATAAACATATAAATAAAGAAGTAATAACTGTGCAGCAGTAGTTTTAAATGTGAGGAATTTGGTTGTTTCAACATGAATCTGTCTTTCAGTTAGGCATTAACTAGAAGGTATAAATCTGTGTTTTTTTATTGTATGTAGCTATAAACAGCACTGCTCTGCTTTGACACTATTAGTCACCACATGACACAATGCCAAAAAGGTTCCCCCCTTCCTTGGTGCACAGTGCCCAACTGCACTACAGCTTCAGCACCTCCTCCCCTCCAAAAATACATTGCTTTCGCCCCAAGGCTCACTCTGCAGGGCATTTGATGTGTGTTTGGCTCGCTGCTTCACTTCATCGATCCCCCTTTGCTTTGCGCAGAATGAATTGCTTAAACAATGGAACTCCTGCTCTGACTTTGATGTTCAGCTTTATACTGCCGACCAGAAATTGTTCCAAAGTGCCGGCAGTTTCTGTTTTCTTTCAGAGAGTTAAAATGCTTTCAAGAATAGGAAAGCCCATTGTAGCAGTCAGAATGAGGCTATATACACACAAAAATCATCACACAAGACGTGTGGGACACTTCATCTGTTGGTTCTCTAAAAAGTATGGCTCAGGACATTGTAGAATGATCTGCAAATGAACTCTGTTTGTTTACAAGGAGAACACAATCTTAATCCTTCAATATAAAGGCAAACACTGCATCCATCCATTCTCCATAGCTGCTTATCCAGTGCAGGGTCGCAGTGACCCTGGAGTCTATCCCAGTAAGCACACGGCACAAGGAAAAAGACTCCCTTGACCACCATGCCAGTCCATCAATGGACACATATTTATTTATACACTAAGGAAAACTTCGAGGCACTAATTCCTCTAACTATATAATTTTGTACTGTGGGAAGTGAGTAGAGTCTCAAGAGGAAAACCACATGAGCAGGAGGAAAATATACAAAATCCACAGATACACCAGGGGGCAGAAATCAGGCATCCTGTGGCACTCCATACAATATGTACCTATATAAATTCTCTGAACATACTAAAGTATCTGCAATATATTCCATCTCTTTTTAGAAATGGGTAGTGGTATTGTGAAACTCATACACTAAGTGATGAACAGTATTTAGGGCAGCTCAAATCTCAATTAAATCATGGATTTAAAGGGTTCAGTAATAAAGCACTGAGTAGTAATGGAATTAACAGACTGTCTCTAAAGCCTGGAGAAGAGATAGTGGATTCAAAAATACTGCAAACAGAACATTTGGCTGAGCAGCAGGCTAGATAACTACATGCATTCACTCTATAAGTCTAGAACATGGTACCTGCATCAACCAGAGCACACATTCAGCCACAGCCACTCAGTTCCTGCTCCAACTCCTCTGGATTGGAGTATTATTTTTGTTTGTTTCCCATATAGCTCTCATTAACTCGATCTTTTGCCTGTATTTGCACTACAGGTTTGGATGCAGAAATGTATTTGGTTTTCTTTGTTTACGTACACCTGCCCTACAACCATTAGCACACACAACTAATGATCAACCTACACCTTCACTTAAACAGGGTAAAACGTGGGTGGAGATCATGAGGGCAATCAGGATAGGATGACTAGTAATTAAGGCTGTTATTTGACAATGACTTTTGTGATTCTAGAAATAAAGCCTCCATGTCGTCTGATCATTACAATGATCGTAGCAATGACACATTCCAAGTAAATGCACAATTAATTGATATGTGCTCTTGTCAAAAGTATATAGATGTATTCATTGTTTAGTTCATCCATTTGTTCTTGCATGTTTTTTTTTTGTTGGAAAATTTGTATTTTATTTTGCCCACTTTTCCAGTACTTATTAATATCCAGAGTTTGGTGCTAATGGTTATCTGTATCAAAACAAAGCTGCAACTCACCTTAGATCAGGATTCCCCAACTCCGATCCTGGGGGGCTAGTTTGCAGCACAGCTTGCAGTTACTCAGACACACCTACTAAACCTGGTGATTAGCTGACTAAGGTGTGTTTTGAGCACAGAAATCTGCAAACTGTGTTGGATTCTGATCCTCCAGGACCAGAACTGGGAAACCCTGCCTGAGATCCTTAGTGGGTAGTGTGCAACCTTTTTATGTATGTGTGTATTCAGTCATTTCACTGTCATCTATTGGGGGATTTACATTTCATTACAACTTCTGCTTACATCTACTTTGTTCAACCTGGTGAAACAGAATACGTGAACTAAGAAAGATTTTCTTGTTTACTGTCTCTTTATTACCTTACTGTTTATATGGAAGCAATTCTCCATATGAAAACATTGCTCTTAACTGAAGCTCAAAATTCGAATGATATTTTTGGTTACCTAAAATTTGAATTAATAAATGTCAATTATGAGCCAACTAAATAAAAAACTTCAGGGATTAGCACAAAATTAAACACTGTCTATATCATTGTATCTACCACTGAATACTGTAAGTATGATGTCCTGTTTTGTAAACACTTTGTTGCCAAATGTCACATCGCGGTCAGGCACAGGTTGAAAGAGCCCGGGGAAGGGTGGGGGGGGGTGTTCCATGAAGCAGGATTTTTCAGTTAGTTGGGTTAGCATAAGCTAGAATTCATAATTGTCCAATAGGAATGCACCTTACTTAAAGTCTTATTGGACAATCATGACTTCTAGCTTAAGTTAACCCAGCTCACTAAGAAATCCTGCTCCGTGGAACACCCCCCCCCCCCACCAAATGCAAAGGCAAGCCCATGGGGTTTACTGAGTGACACATACAAGGTAGCTTATTACAATTGAGGGAACACATAGGACATGATCACTGACATCATATCACCTACACTAGCAACAGCAACACTGACCGTTAGCACACACAACCTACACCTTCACTTAAACAGGGTAAAACGTGGGTGGAGATCATGAGGGCAATCAGGATAGGATAACTAGTAATTAAGAGACACACTAGGGTAACACAATAGGTAAGCCTGACACCAAACTAATATATAGCATTTATTAAGAATCCTAATGCTAAAACAGAACACTCTCAAAAGAAATACACGTTTTGACATAAAAAGTAATAAAAAGCGTCTGAAATATAATACATAAGAATGTGGGCTGCAGAGTGGCTCTGTGGTTAGCATTCTGACACCTCCAGGTTTGGAAGTTCCCATCCTGCCTTCCTAGGATACATTTCAGTGGTTATCTAAGATGGATGGATATATGCAGTAAATGCTTAACCTTTGCTGGAAGTCTCTATTTTCTCCCTTATCTGCACAAGAGGGAGCAAATTAGGAGGCGTCCATTAATACTGCTGCTGAAGCCGAACAGGACCTCCTTTGATTTAGGACCCTAACTATACAAAAAAAAATAAAACATGTCAGGGATATCGCTGCCTACATGAGGACCAGCTGGGCTGCTTTCTACAAGCATTTTTTGTTTGTCATCTAAAAGGACAGTGTCTAAAAACTCCACATGATACAAATTCAGTCACACTTCAAAGGCTTATAAAAACTAGAACGTGTGTATTCATTATAGGACCAGCAGGAGTGGCAAGTGGAACTGTCAGTCACTCAGCATCAGAAGCGTTGAATCAAAGAAGATTTTCCAAAACACTGTCTACAAGACAGCAGGAGGAGGAATATATTTGATCTTCAAAAAGTAGCAGAAAATCAGACCAACAGGGCTATTGACCCCAATATCCTTAGGCGGCTTTGCATATAGGCTTCCGAGCAGCATTCCTTAATACAAGCTGATGATTGTGAAAAAATTATTAATATCACTTTACAGTACGATACACAACATCCCCCCAAGCTTTTATGCTTGTTTTTTTGCTATTGACTGTTCAGCCAAAATTCAGTATAATATAAAAGGGAACAATAGGGTTATCACCTAATTCATGTCAGGGAAGACACTTTGAGCTACTTCAGGTTTTATGAACTAGTTTAAATCTGAAAGGTTCCTGTGCTTGGCTAAGTGTTAGAGTAGACTCTGCTTCTTGAGGAAGCTTAAGTCCTTCAATGTGTGCAGCAAGATGTTGCATATCTTCTACCAGTCTATCATGGCAAGTGTTATTTCCTATGCAGCCGGTGACTCTAAGAAGCTAAACAAACTGATTAAGAAGGCCGGCTCTGTGCTGGGGACCGCTCTGGGAGACTGACAAAGAAGGCCGGCTCTGTGCTGGGGACCGCTCTGGGAGACTGACTAAGAAGGCCGGCTCTGTGCTGGGGACCGCTCTGGGAGACTGACTAAGAAGGCCGGCTCTGTGCTGGGGACCGCTCTGGGAGACTGACAAAGAAGGCCGGCTCTGTGCTGGGGACCGCTCTGGGAGACTGACAAAGAAGGTCGGCTCTGTGCTGGGGACCGCTCTGGGAGACTGACTAAGAAGGCCGGCTCTGTGCTGGGGACCGCTCTGGGAGACTGACTAAGAAGGCCGGCTCTGTGCTGGGGACCGCTCTGGGAGACTGACAATGAAGGCCGGCTCTGTGCTGGGGACCGCTCTGGGAGACTGACTAAGAAGGCCGGCTCTGTGCTGGGGACCGCTCTGGGAGACTGACTAAGAAGGCCGGCTCTGTGCTGGGGACCGCTCTGGGAGACTGACAAAGAAGGCCGGCTCAGTGCTGGGGACCGCTCTGGGAGACTGACTAAGAAGGCTGGCTCTGTGCTGGGGACCGGTCTGGGAGACTGACAAAGAAGGCCGGCTCTGTGCTGGGGACCGCTCTGGGAGACTGACAAAGAAGACCGGCTCTGTGCTGGGGACCGGTCTGGGAGACATACTAAGAAGGCCGGCTCTGTGCTGGGGACCGGTCTGGGAGACATACTAAGAAGGCCGGCTCTGTGCTGGGGACCGCTCTGGGAGACTGACTAAGAAGGCCGGCTCTGTGCTGGGGACCGCTCTGGGAGACTGACTAAGAAGGCCGGCTCTGTCCTGGGGACCGGTCTGGGAGACTGACTAAGAAGGCCGGCTCTGTGCTGGGGACCGCTCTGGGAGACTGACAAAGAAGGCCGGCTCTGTGCTGGGGACCGGTCTGGGAGACATACTAAGAAGGCCGGCTCTGTGCTGGGGACCGGTCTGGGAGACTGACTAAGAAGGCCGGCTCTGTGCTGGGGACCGGTCTGGGAGACTGACTAAGAAGGCCGGCTCTGTGCTGGGGACCGCTCTGGGAGACTGACTAAGAAGGCCGGCTCTGTCCTGGGGACCGGTCTGGGAGACTGACTAAGAAGGCCGGCTCTGTGCTGGGGACCGGTCTGGGAGACTGTCTAAGAAGGCCGGCTCTGTGCTGGGGACCGCTCTGGAGCCCCTAGAGTTGGTTGTAGAGAGATGGATGTTGCACAAGCTGCTCAATATTATGGACAATACTACACATCCCCTACATAACCTACTGGCCAGACAACAGAGTGTTTTCAGTCAGTGACTCCTTCAGTTCCACTGCAATAAAGATCTTAAAAGGAAGTAAATCGTGCTCATGGCAATAAGCATCTATAACGACTCCTCTCCATGTAGGACGAGTCTCTTCCTCTGAGGCAATACATAATGCATATTTATATTTATTTTGCATATTTGTATGTATATATTTTTGCATTTTGTAATTTGGTGTTATCTCCATGCTAATATCTATTTCGTGTCTGTGTGTTCCTCTCATTTATGTAAATGGCTACTGCAACACAAAAATTTCCCCTTGAGGATAAATAAAGTAATCGGAATCTGAATCTGAATCTGAATTGTGCTTTGACTGGTTTGATTCCTTGAATGAAAGACTCATCCAGCTGTTTCACATTAACCTTAGTGACATATGCATGGTTATAGGAGACCAACCAATCAGCACACAGCAAGAACTCAGTGCTTAAGTGAAATCCAGGTCCTTTTATATGAAATGGTAGATCACAAATCCTGTCCTAGCTCAAAGTGTCCCCCTGACACGGATTAGATGATAACCATAGGAAACAAGCATAATTTTGATATTTGAGAGATTTGTTTAGTAATGAAAGTCATGGCACACTCTATGTCCCCATGTGAAGAAATAATCTGAGAGTAAGGTGAATTCCTATAACAAACATATGTTCATTACAGTCACCTGAGCCTTATTCCAATCCTTATACAAGACTGAACAGATGTGTAACCGAGTCATACCCCTTTCCATGACTCAACACCTCAAAAAATAATTTTTGTGTGCTTCTCCCCCTTTATAGTCTTTGTTTTTATTCCTTTCTTGTTTTTATTAAATCGCTCTAGACAAGTGTCCAGAAAAAAGCTCCTATTACTTCATTCCCACGTCATGTGATTCTGTTTGACATCCAACCAAAAGAATGTGTTACATTCTTTCAGACCACCAGCCACGACTGCAACTACATAAATGCTATAGTTGCTGATCACTCACACAAGGAAAAAGGAATTTTGACTTCCCCTTCCATGCAGAACTTGGTTCAATGCAGTGAAGCTTGTTTTAATGTGTTATTACAATGTTATGATGGAGTTCAGGCTGAACTGTGAATACACCATTCCAAAAACATGTTTAATTGTTCTATTATAGACTCTTTTTTATGTCAGAAAGGTAATCTTTATCTCCAGCTATTGGTGGATGGCCTAACATTCTCCTGCATAATTGTCTTGTGCAAAGCAAAACCAATTCCTGATGCAGTAAACATCTCTAAACCATAACTACTGCCATGACTTGTAATGAGGCTCCTTCTACTGAATGCCTTGTTTCCACCAAGCATAATGTGGCCCATGTAGGTAAAAAAAAATCAGATTTTGTTGAAATAGACAAGCATTCAACTTCTTTTCCATTAGCTGTTATTCCACCTTGCTGATCTATCATATATGCTTGGTATCATCTATCATCTTTGGTAATTGGGTCATGGACCAATACACGAGAACCTTGCAGATGTCTATACAGTATGTTGTTCTAGAGTATTTCTTATAGAATGATTTATGCTTTGCTCTTGGAGATATCCTGCCAGAGTGACCACTCCTGGAAAGGCTTGCTGCTTTTTCAAACATTTTCATTTTGGAATTATGGCTCTAACTGTGGATTCCTACAGACCCAGAGCTTATATAGGGCTGGCATGATCTAGAATCAGTGAACTAATTTAATTTTGCTTTCCTATGGTGCCTGATCCAAATCAGGCCTGAATGTTTATGACATTATTAAAAGCTCTGATCCTGTAGTGACTATCCAGGTGTTAGCAGGCAGCTATGTTTCTTTACACCACCAGGGTTGGGAGTTAGGTAATGTGTGTGTTTAAATCTCAATACAGAAGCGTAAGAGAGATTATTTTAGGGAAGGTGGGGGGGCAGTGAGCAAAATGACTGAAGCTTCATTAGGAAGCTGGAGTGATTTGGGCTAATGGTCTAATATGCTAAACTTTTTGATTGACACTAGCTGACATACATACAGCTCTGGAAAAAGAGTCCACAGTAAATTTTTAGTTTCACTCATTTCTCAATTTATGGCATGTGTAACATATACATTTTTTGTGAACTGCAACCTGGCTCTTCTTCCTTCCTTGCTTCCTTGCTTTATGGGTCTTCAGTCCTGCTTCTTGAAGCCTGTTACAAATTGTCTTAGCAGGGTACTTCACACCAATTAATTAAATCTCCAGCTTACGGAGGTCATCTCCGGCATTAGAAAGTTGCTTTTACTCTCTACCTGGCTGGTTTTTGTTGTTCCCAGCGTCTTCTGTTTCACATTGTTCTTGTGTACTGTGGTCTTTTTGAACCTGGATGCAAACTACTGCTCAGTGTAGCCTTCTGCCAACAGTAGGATTAAACCAGGATTTAACAATGCAAGTTCTTAAAAAATATGGAGCAGTCTCTTAATTTTTTTCCAAAGCCGTACACTGTCACTTTGTTTTCTGGGATGGAATTACCAATCACCCACAAACAGCCTATTAGACAATTACTAATCACCCACAAACAGCCTATTAGACAATAGCCTAAACAACAGAATTCGTGTTAGGCCAAACTTAGATGAAATCGTTTTTTGTAGTAACATAAATTAGCCAGAGATATGGGCAAAATTATGTTGACAATAGCATTCAGCAAAGGCTTGGTATAGATTGTATAGATCTTAAGTCTACTTACATTGCTGCTATTTTTAAAGAACACTGTGATAGATCTTTTTTCTGGATTGCTTTTTTCTGCTGTATTGCATAAGACTTTGGTCCGTGTGACTAAAACTGCATCTGGCACAACTTATTAGGCAGCTCAGTTCTGAAGTTGTTCAGGACCCAAAACCTGAAACGGCAAAATACAAACAGAATGCACAAAACCCTTGTGCCGATTATGCCTTAAGCAGCTGCTTGTCTTGCCTATGGCTGGATCCACCCGAGACCTGACCAAAACACTTTCCACAGTGGACCGATCCAGAGACGACTCCCAGCTGGGTAGAGAATGATCCCAGATACCCAGATAGTTTATCAACACCTATCGACAGACAAGGCATCCACTACAGTGTATCTGGTAGCTGGTTCTGGTGATAATATGACACTTTGGGTTCTTCAATAATGTTGATATGCAGAATATGTTGTGTATAGTTGAATAGTCTTATTTAGTAAAATGCACAGCTCTAAGCTTCCCAGTGTTACAAGATTCCAAAAAGCCTTTATGTTTAGTTAAATTTAAATTGTGACATTCATTGTTTAAAATGATATATTTTTTTACAGTTATGAAAAATATCTTGAATTAACATACCACATAAAATGGAGAATTGTCATTCCCTAAAGGCCTTCAAATTTCTTGCTTGAGGAATTGGCTACATGGGAAACTTACTGGTACAGTGGCTGTTTGACATTTGTATCATCATTATCTAAAGACTGAGATGTCACATAATGACAAAGTGACTTGTCTTCTCAAATTCGAACGTGCCACTTTGGTTTCTTAGATTACTATAAAACTTATGTGCTGAACTAGTACTCATACAGATTCTGTCACCTGGATGTAGGAGCCTGACTGTGTGTCTCTATGGTTGTGGAGAAAGGGTCTTCTTTCTTTGTGATGGTCCCCTATACAGGTGTTTACCTTGGTTTGTAGCCTCAGAGATATCCCCTACTACCCCAGATTTCTTAGGTTCTCCATCCAATGAAATTTCTCCATTACCAGATCATTTGGCAGCTGCTGCAGAAATGTCTATCCTTCCTCCCACAGCTTGATATTCAACAAACACAAAGATGTAATGCTGTCATACTCATAGCTATATTTTATACGGCAGAAAAAATATTATTAACAGTAATTCCAGATTGCTTGTGGGTTGTGTTTTCTCCTTTATTGTCTTTAAAAATCACTTCTGACTCACGGCCTCTTAAGCTGCAGAGATATTAATCTAGTTTAATGAGAAAGAAAAAATATTTAAATATGGATTGTATAAGAGATCTGTCTTAGCCAAATTAGTAACAGGGCTAAATCATGCCGAATAATCATGAAAGAATGAATGAATGAATGGGTTTTACTGGCCACAAAAGTTCACATTGATAAGGAATTTGTCATGGCATAGTGATTGTTCTGACATATAGCAAACTACGTAGTATAGATAAGTCAATAGTGAGACATTTAACATCTCTCAAGCAACAATAAGTTTACTGCATTAAATAATAAATAAGTTAAAATAATTAAACGTGCAGTGCTCGATACCAGTCAGTGCTATGGTGGGGTATGGCGGAAGGGATCGTACACAGCGCAGCTCACGAAACGCAACAAACTTTATTTTAAGCAGAACTTAAAAGTAAATAAAAGAGACCGCGAGGGGTATATCAAGGCAGGAAACAAGAACTAACGAGACTCTAACTGGAACAAGGAGAAACTAACACTAAATAAATTTTGGAAAAACAGTCAAGAAAGACAAACAGGAACCAAGCAGGGAGCAACATGGGTACAACCACACAGCACTTAGAGCAAACAGTGCTGACACGCACCATGACTGAAGACCAGAGAATGGGCAGGCATTTGAATACATACATGATGAGGATCAACAACAGACATACAGTATGTGGGCAGTAACAAGCATTGGGATCACGGAGACACAGGTGAGACCAATCGACAGATAAAGGATCGAGCACCAGGGGAGACTAGATGACAGGGGTAACTAAAGAATACTACAAACAGGGAATAACAGGAAGCAAAAACAAGGAACTGTACCATAAATAAACATACTGTACCTCTGGCCAGAAAATAACCCATAACAAAAGGGATGTCTGGATGATATAGTCACCCGGTCAGCCCATTAAGCTATGCGGCAGCCCTGGGAACAGAAGAACACATTAGGAGCTAAGGACACGGCATGGCCAGCGACACCTGCTGGCCAAGCAGGGAACAGACATAAGACAGGGACCAATCCTGACAAGCCATAGTAATCATGTAAATTTGTATTGGTAGCTGTGCACTGCAAAAAATCCAGCACTGCCCCCAACCTCCCAGCTGTCCCACATCTGCCCATATGTCTATGGTGGCATGTTGGCCTTTGTAGCACAGTCTTGGGTCTCACCTTGTTATTTCTATGCTTTTAGCAGTTGATGGGTATTTTATTTATTTTTTTTTATTATTTTTTACATTTATTTAGCAGAATCTTTCAATGCGACGTACAAGTGGTCAGCCAGTCCCTGCAGCAATTGGGGTTAAAGCAGCGACCTACCAATCCTATCCCACAGAATCACACACTGCCTTTTTTATTATTAATGGAAGGCAGGAAATTACTAGTAAATATTCTTTTTCATGACCTTAACTTATTTGAATATAGTATAATTCAATGTCACAGTCCTTGATGGCTTTACCATTTAAAACGTTTTAAACGTTTGGATTAATGGATCCTGTTGGACTTCGATGAAAGGATTTTGTTATAAGTTCATGTGATGCAGTTAATTGATGTCAGTTTTGTAACTTTCATCAGCCTCCAGTATTAAAATAATCACTACCATATTAGCAGCACAATCATAACAGAAATTAATGCCAATTATTATATAATTATTATAAGAATCACATTCAGTTGTCACTAAGCAAATTGGGTTAGAGGTCATGTGCCAGCGTCTGATATACTGCCAGGTACAGTACATAAACACTTCACCTCACTGTTCACGCTTACAGCTGTCCTCCTACGCACTTAATCTTCATAATAAAATCATCATATTTCATTAAAAATGACTCCCTTCGAAATCACATCTCAAGTGTATTTGTGTATGCCGTCCACTTTGATGTTTGTAAAGTGAGCATTAAAAACTATGTTACATAATGATACCTACAGTTATTTATATTTGTTACTAACTCAATAGTTCACTTTTTTCACCCTTACATTTTGTATATTTTATGACACATCACATCAGTTCCATCATGATGTATCTGAGCACGATGTTTGGTAGAAATTAACTGTCTGTAAAGCTACAGCATCATGAATCCCTTGTGCTTGTGCTCAATTTCCTGTGGGAACACATTAACACATTAATACAATGTTACTATATCGTTTCTGCATATACTTCAGAGTGAACAGGTGTCAGGATATATATTAACCTGTATTCTTCTTTTCTTGGCACGGAACAGCTGGCCCCAGTCCATTATGCATGCACAAAACAGATGGCTGAATTGGTGACATTCCAGGTGGCGCTACTGTTCAACCCCAGGAGCCCAGGCCTGCTCTTTCACATATGTAATGACAGTCATGGGAGGCATTTCATGTTTTTTTCTGTATGCGCTCAGCCTTCGCAACCACCTTACATTAGTCATGTTCTTGTGAAATCCCCCATTACTTGTGGGATAATATGAAGGGTTGATGCAAAGTTCAGCCACTTACTCTTTGAACCTCATTTAAAGGGACATGGTAGTTAGTTTGATTGTGTTTCCATATGTCTCCCCAAACTAATAGGCTGTGAAAAGCAGAAAATGTACTGATTTTCTGTCACATCATGGGTTACGAAATTACACAATGTCAGTTAAAGGATAGCATTCCACCTACGCTGACCCTGAAGTGGTACATCACATGCTACTTAGCAAAAATAAAAATGTTTTCATTTGCATATACATATTCACCAGAGAAACACATAATTTTTCACTTTGCTTAATTTTTAATGCCAGGAGCAGTTTGGATTTAAAGAATATATTCTCAGTAACTGTCATGCCCCGATCGTCCGCTCCTCTCATGTGCCACGCCCCCTCGTTAACCTCATGTGGATTCCCCGTGTTTATCAGCTGTTTCTGGTTACTGTCATTAGTGCAATGTATTTAGTCCGCGTTTCAGTTTGTTTCCCCAGTCCGGTCATTGTAATGTTACCCAGTGTTGTGCCTGTCCCTCTCGTTGTTGTTCCTATTAAAACCTCGAGTTCGCCCCGACTTCTGGTTTCCTGAGCATCTGTCAATGCTCCGTGCGCCGTGAGGCGTAACAGTAACAATGCATGTATAACTATCAAAATAACATACCTGCATTTGCCTGCTTAATATACTGTATATAACAATATCATAAACATGGATTATAACTGTGCCAAAAAGATGTTACCACTCTAGCTATTCTAAATTTTATTCTGATTTTCAATCAATAGCATGCTATTGAGTCCATGGTGCGCCGTCAGTGCAGTACATTATTCTGGCAGCTATGTGTTTCCCTCTTTCACTTCCATCTCAGGGACAGTTCATTCATTTCATTATTTGAGTGATGGAATCTGATGCAGAGCTTGTGGTTTCATGTACCAGTAAGGCCACCTTAACTGGCCATGTTTTTCTCTGTCACATACAGTACATGAGGTACCTCTCTGTGATAAATTCTGGTAACATATAAAGAAATTCTGGTGGTTTATTTTCTGCATTTTTGTAACGTTTCCAGTGCTTTGGTTGCACAATATAAACTGGCATTACAACTATGTCATGTTCACTTTAAAACCAAGGTTGCAGAACAAACTACTCTGACTTTACATGCCTTTTGGGGGTGTTAATTTATAATATCTTTGTGGATTGTCAATAAATGGATCAGACCTGTGTCTAAGCACAACAGATGGCATAATCATACACCTGAAAAACATTTTTCAGAAAAATCCACCATCATTTAGCCTTGACACAAGTGATGTATTACTGCTTAGTGCTGAATACTGAGATTTTAAACACACTTATGAGATCAAAGACAGTTGCCGTTAGTCCAGCAGAAAGGACGTTTGTTAAACAGCTGCCCCTGACCTACAAAAATTAGACTGCCACCGCTGACTATAACACAGGCATTAGGGAGTATACAATGACAGTTCTCATGACAGTAGAAGCAGATTTACTTATTTGCACTGCATAACCATATAGAAAAGGGTTATCTAAAAGAAGCTACTTCTCAGTTCTTTTCCTCAAAACGTGCCTCTCCCAAAAATTGGTCATCTTTGGATTGATATATTGCCAGGGGATGCATTTTGAGTTTGTTGCGGGCCTTCCAATAAAGTAACAAAGATATTACAAAGTAAAGAAAATTTAAATATCTCCCTAAAAATGTTGTTGTTGCTTCCATAATAGCAGAAAAATGTTCCTGTTGCTTAGAAGGCAACTCTCAAAATCAATTTATAATGTCATGTAAAGTCAATAGATAAATTATGTGCTTTGTTTCTATGAATATAATAAATTAAAATATGGTTGATTTTAACGTTCTGTGTCATCTTGAAGGGTATATTTTGCAACTTATCTCCCAGTCAGCATGAAAACACCATGTTCTTCACCTCAGTGAAATAAGGCTTTTTCTTTTTATTGTCGAAGTGATTTAAACAATATTGGCCTATTTGGATGACCTATGAGTCAAGACATACATGAGCCGAGTTAAACTATTATAATGTGGGCCATACAGTATGTATAATGTGGGCCATACTATATGTATAATGTGGGCTATACTGTATGTACAGTATAATGTGGGCTATACTGTATGTATAATGTGGGCCATACTGTATGTATAATGTGGGCTATACTGTATGTATAATGTGGGCTATACTGTATGTATAATGTGGGCCATACTGTATGTCATGAAGGGGATCAACAATCACATTGGATTTTTCCATATCTTGTACATCATTTTATGACTTTATTTTGCAAACATGGATGTAGTGGCTCCTAATGCATTGATGAAAAAAATGCTAGCTGCAGAAGTTTTCAAATGGTGCACCACTTTTCACTTGATGGCTGGTAGTACATGTACAAATTAGTTAACAGAATAAATATTTAATAGTGAATAACAACGTATTTAACTTATTAGCCAATTATATTTATAACTGGGTGTACGTCGTATTTGACAGCAGACTTATCTAATGGCTGTCTCTCATAAAGTTTCTCTCACCACCTAGAATTTCCGACAAATGAACTGCAATGTGGCGATTACAGAAAAAATATTTCATATTTAAGTTTAATCTGTAATTTAAATGACATCCTTGCTACTTGAGCAGAAAACCATAACCTCAACCTGTAGCTGACAAAAACAATTCGTTTGAAAAATACGTTTTTTAATTTTATTGACTTAATCTGAAACCCCTACTATTCCTGTCAGCTGGTTTGCATGTATATTATACATATTTGTACCAAATTTATCATGTTTATCATATCGCCTTCTGAAGCATATTGAATTAAGGACAAAAAACAGGATTTGTCAAAAATAGGTACACTGAGTGGCCACTATATTAGGTACACCTGTTATCACTGGATAGGATGCCAAATGCCTGCAGAACAGCCAGAATTCTTTGAGGCATGGATTCAACAAGGTGTTGGAAACTTTCCTTATTGGTCCATGGCATTTTTGCACTTGCAGCCTTCCTGTTGTCTTTAACGAATCTGGCCATTACCTTCTAACTGCTCATTAAAGGTGTTTTCTCCCTCAGAACTGCCACTCGATCTTTGATGCACCATACTCTGTAAAGTTCAGACACAATGGTAGCTGTTGCTGAGATGCCGAAAGTAACATGTTTGGCACCATTAATCATAAACATTCAAAATCTCTTAGACCCTTGTTTATTGCCCATTCTAAAGGTTCCTCAAACAGAAGCTGAACCTCTTGACCCTGTCTTGTGTGTTTTATATACTGAATCACTGCCACATGATTCTTTGATTGTAGGAGCAGGCTGTACTTACGCAAGCAGGTGTGTGCAGTAAAGAGGCCACTAAATGTAATATTTACTTTCTGCTGCCTATTTTTCTGAGGGGAGGATGATTTTAATATCGTCTCCTTGAACATGATGCCACTGCTGGGCCCAACAGAAAGGTCCAAGGACAGACTTAGAGATGCACAATAGAGCTGAGCTTCTGGTGAACACACACAAACACCCACATAAGAAGTAGAAGTGTTTCATTAAACAGATTCCAACTTTGGAAAATCCCATTAGAGAGAGAGAACCAATAATGGTCATGTATTAAAAAAAATAAAGTCCAGTCATCTTTTATGAATGCAATGTGTTCATAGGAAGGGACAGGTGTGTAAACATTTTAATTGTTTAGAGAAGATTTTGCTAGATAAAACACTGAAGCCCTAAGAGCTTATTGCTCCTTCTGTTACATCTGTGCATACTTTTCCTTTTTCACATTCTATGAAAGCCTCCATTAATCACTCTGGCATATTCTCAGGAGTGATACTAGTATTGGCAAACCATTTGATGAATTACAATGATTCACATATAAAAAAAACAATCCAGGAAAATGAGGTTATATCAGATGATTTGAAAACTAAAGCATGTGACAACAACACCAACTTCCTAAGAAACATGCAACATCCCCCCTCTCTCTCGGAAAACCACCCAGCTGGTCCAATATAGATCATTTTTAAAAAGTGACCATTCTTATTAAAGTCAGATGGGTTTCATTACCAAAGGCTTCTGTAAGCATAGAACCAGTGATCAGTTGCCATGACAACAAAAGAGCTTATTTCCTGTGTCATTATTCCACCTCCGCCCAGGCACACTTGTTGCTGTATAGTTCTTTACATTTAATGACATTTTTTCCACAAAAGAGAATGAATGGAGAAGCTGTGACAATGGGGGAGGTTTTTGTTAGAGGGGACATGGTATATTTTCCTTAGTCTTTTTTTTCCTTCAAAAATGACCTTACAAGTAAGGGTTTAAATTATTTTTCTCAGTCACTCTCTGTGTTGAAAATTAACTAAATAACTGTAATACAATTGATTTCTTTTCACTATATAATGCAAATACTTAATTGCATCTATGATGGTTTGGCCTCCCGCAACCCTGAATAGGACAAGTGGGTACAGAAGATGGAATGATGGATGGGTTAAATGCAATAATATGGTTATTGAATAAATTATAAAAGCATTTAATGACAGCAAAACCAACAAAGGAATCCAGTACAAATGGAGGGCCCCCCCCCTTTAATTGAATAACTATACACTCAAAGTTGTGATGTGATACTGCATTAATTTATATACAAATTTCTGGATTTATTAATATGACTGTACTTGTGAAACAAAATGAAAAACCAGAGCAGCACCTAACTCAGCCACTTTGTGGCACCCACCGGGATGGTGCAACACCAGCCATTCTGTGCCAGTACACTCACCACACAATAGCTAAGGCGATGAAGGGGCAGGAGAGAATTCACCAGTTAAATATAGGGGATGATTAGGAGGCCAGATACTCTTTTGAAAGATGAACGTTTATGACCTCAGAGAGTCAGGACCTCGGTTTTACATCTTATCTGAAAGACGGCACCATTGTTACAGCATAGGGTCCCTATCATTGCACTGGGACATTGGGATCCACACAGGCCACATGATGGGCTAACCTGCTGGCTACACCAACATCTCTTCCATCAGCAATCCAACTTTCCTAATTGGTCTCCCATTAAAGTACTGGCCAGGCTCAAACCTGCCTAGTTTCAGATGGATTTTCTAGTCTGAAGAGCAGGTAGTATGCTGCTGATTTATGACCAACCTCTTATATTTCTTTCCCTCTTTAAATAATAAAAAACAAAACACCTTTGAACAGCTTTGTAAAGTCAAAACTGGGAAATATACTGGAATAAGGATTATCATTTCTGTGGCAGCCAGGTAATCTAAATTTGTCAGGATATTGATTAAAATCAGAGAGACAATCTGTATAATACTATAAGTCGATGTATCAGAATTCAGTGTTTGAAAAGGACTGACATAGTACAATACTAAAGGAGCTATTTTGGCATAAAGATAAGTGTGCAATGTGGCCAACTTCTACCACCATAAAAACACTGATAAACTTCAGTGTATGGAAGGAACTACTTTTCTGCAGTAGTTGTTTTGTTTTATGGTGGCTGTCTGTTCGCACCTCTGATATATGACATTCTCCTTCAGATCCTCCTTTTTGGAATGACAGCTGAATGTTGTAAACCTCATGTTCACTGGGCTGTAAAGGTCATTATTTACTGTGTCTGCTGATCATGGTCTTTTGTGTGTCGGCTAAAAAGAGAAACATCCTTCCCTCTGTTAGCTACATGCATGTGTGGGACATCTCATTTAATGATGAATAGTTTCTTCATTTGGACTGAGTAGACAGAAAACAATGAATGGAAAAGGTCTAATTGTGTCTCAATCAGTCACATTTTTAGAACAGAAGAGGATCTCCATGATTATTTTGTCCTTCAGCACATTAGCCCACACTTGAGAAGCTCCTCATAGCCACAAGGTATGAACGTTTAAGCACAGGAAGATATTTTGTGGTACATTGCCAGGTTTCCATTCCAAGTCCCTGAGTCCTTTGGGGAAAACAGTACGGGGCAAAAAGCAACTGAAGAGACCCAAGCTGACTGGTGCTCATGGAGGAGGACTCCATTGGAGTAGAATGATGGAACCAGGGCAAAGAAACTAGAATGAAAGGGAGATCAACTACAGTACAGAATCACAACAACAACAAAACCAAAGACAAGACGTCAGTATAGATTAAACATGGATACGGGGATGGGATTTTGGCTGACAGGAAAAACGACAAGACAAGTGACAAGACAGAGCCTTGAGCAATGCGCACTGTTCCATCTATATCGAGCCTGGAATTTCTGGTTTAAATTAAGACTGTAAGAACCACCCTGTCATTTCCAGATGAAACAAAACAGTGACATGAATACAGCACCATCGTTTTAATGTTCTGTTGAAAATGACTGTGCTGCCTTCTTAGTCACACTTACCTTTTATACAACTGCTCTGTTATTCTTTGTATATCTTTGTATATCTGTATATAACTCTTTTTATTACCTGTGTCTTGTCTTGTCACTGTCTTTCTGTTGCACTGTAGAGTTCTGTCACTACAACAAATTCCTCGTATGTGTCAACATACCTGGCAATAAAGCTTATTCTATTCTATTCTATTCTATTATTTTTTGTGAAATTCAATGCATTTTGCTGTGTTAAGGCTGCTCTATTAAACTATTTTTCTGCCATCCACTGTTAATATGACTTTTCTGGTTTAGAAAGCTTTTTAGCAGTCTTCAGGATATTCAATCACAGTAAAATAAAAATTATAAAACAAGTATTTACAAATGATATTTCACAAAACGTATCTCATTAAGATGCTAGCTCTAACACTTTCAGCTTTGAGGAGACAATATTGAAACACCCAACTACATAAAGAGCACATTTATAACAAGCAAAATCTTCCACTGTGGCAGCAAATGCCAGCCATCTCTTTCGGTAACACATTTTTCTTCAGAAAATGCTTAAAAGCAGTATTTATTTTTCCTTTTAAGCAAAGCAATCTATAGGTAACAAATACATGTGTGTGTGACTGCTAAACATGCCAAATTATCTTTGGGCCATACATATGTAAGAAAGTATTGCCCATTTGCTTAACTGTGAAAAACTGGGTAAAATTCATATTCATCTATAATCTTGCTCAACATCATATGATGTATATACACTATATGGACAAAAGGATTGGGACCTCTGGCCATTACACCTACAGGAACTTTTATGGCATTCTATTCTAAATCCATAGGCATCAATATGGAGTTGGTCCCCCCTTTGCAGCTATAACAGCTGCCACTCTTCTGAGAAGGCTTTCCACAAGATTTTGGAGTGTGTCTGTGGGACTTTTTCTCCCATTCGTCCAAAAGTGCCTTTGTGAGTTCAGGCACTGATGTTGGACGAGAAGACCTGGCTCGCAATCTCCATTCTAATTTATCCCAACGGTGTTTGATGGGGTTGAATTCAGGGCTCTTTGTACGGGTCAGTCAAGTTCTTCCAAACTAAATTCATCCAATTCATGTTTTTCTGGTCCTTGCTTTGTGCACTGGGGCACAGTCATGCTGGAACAGAAAAGGGCCTTCCCCAAACTGTTCCCACAATGTTGGAAACATAGAATTGTCTAAAATGTCTTGGTATGCTGAAGCATTAAGAGTTCCCTTCACAGGAAAGAAGGGGCCGAACCCAACCCCTGAAAAACAACCCCACACCATTATCCCTCCTCCACCAAACTCTACAGTTGGCACAATGCAGTCAGGCAGGTAACATTCTCCTGGCATCTGCCAAACCCAGACTCGACCATCAGATTGTCAGACAGAGAAGCATGATTTGTCACTCTACAGAACACATTTCCACTGCTGCAGTGTCCAGTGGCGGTGTGCTTTACACCACTCCATCCGACACTTGGCATTGTGTTGGGTGATGTGAGTGAGGCTTGCATGCAGCTCCTCAGCCATGGAAGCTCATTCCATGAAGCTCCTGGTGCACAGATTTTGTGCTGGAGTTAATGCAAGAGGAAGTTTGGAATTCTGCAGTTATTGAGTAAAGAAAGCGCTGAAGACTTTTACACACTATATGCCTCAGCACTAAGTGACCGCACTCTGTTACTTTACGTGGTCTGACACTTCATGGCTGCATTTCTGTTGCTCTTAAATGATTCCACTTCGCAATAATACCACTTACATTTAACCGTAGAATATCTAGCAGGGAATAAATTTCACAAAGTGATTTACTGCAAAAGAGGCATCACGCTTGAATTCACTGAGCTCTTCAGAATGACCCAATCTTTTACAAATGTCTATAAACCTAAATGCATGACTAGGTGCTTGATTTTATACACCTGTGGCAATGGGTCTATAATGATTTTTACTGGTTTTTGAGGTCAGTCAACTTAAAACAACTAGAGGTCTGCAACCAGACCTGAGCCCGACTGGGTGTTTGACTGAGTATGGGTCAGTTTTTTATGTTCAGTTTCGGAATCAGGTCAGGTTCAGGTTAGTGTTTTTATGCTTTTCTGTGCTTGCTGGGTCCTTTGTCTCTCCCTTTCTCTCTCGTCTACCAGCTACCTAGGAAGCATTGAACAATCTCACTAAGGGCTACTGGCAGGTTCCACTGTTCCCTGTGGCCAGGAGGAGACTCCATTTCATACCGCTAATCACACTGACAATAAGCGATCTTCCCCTTTGGGTGCATGGGGCCTCTTACGGCTGAGACTCTGAGACCTCATGGAGCTTATGATGCAGCCTCTGCAGTAGATGATGTGCTTATTCATTTAGAAAGTTATCCAGAGCAAAGCAGAAGATTCTGGAAGGCTTTGGAAGACCTGTGGGGACCGGATCAACTTTGTCAGACCATAGTCAAGTTGGGGTACTATCAAAGTTTTATCTCCTTGTTCTCCCTAGTTTCTCCCTTCTAAACACTTGAACTGCCGTTTCCCACGGCCAACTCCCTTAACCACCAAGCAAGACATACTTTGGCATATGCAAACCTTTTCTTTGCGTTAATGTGCTATTAGTGTTAACATCAGCAGCAAATCCAACACCCTCAACCAAAAAAGCTATAATGTTCCTAAGAGTGGCTGCTCTGTTGAGAAATGACAAAGCTGGAAAGTTTTCAAATGTAGCCGGTATTTTATAAAATGTTGGATAAATAGATGTAGTTTATTGGTGCTTTAATTTCCACTTTTTAACAACTTTATAAAGTAATTTTATATCTTATACAAATCAACCAAGGTGAAAGAATTAAAAAGATTAGAAATTTAATTTGAAATTAACTATATAATGCCCAATTTTCAGCTGAAGCGGCTTCTCATTCCGTTTGCATTGTTGCTTGAACAGACATAAAATTAATGAGAAAACTTTACCTATATCACTTTTTATATCTTTTGGAAACAATACGACTGCCCATACCCAACTGTAATAGTGATTAAAGTGATTTGTCATGACCTGCGCGTCCAGTCCTCGTGTGTGCCACGCCCTCCTCGTTAACCCCGTGTCAATTCCCATTGTATCAGCTGTCTTGCGTTTATTCTGAGGTCACGTCCTGTATTTAGTCCGCGTTCAAGTCTGTTTTGCCAGGTCTGTCATTGACGTTTGTACCGTGTGGTCTGTGTATTTCCTACTTTCCCTATTAAAAACCCCGTATTCTGGATCTCAGTCGGCTCGATTCCTAATTCCCCACTTCCTGCTTGCTCATCCTAACATGATTGATTCTTTTGGTATTTGTGTTAAAGTGAGGTTTTTATTTTATTACCAATGTGGAATTAAGATAAATTTCACAAAATTAATTTATCAAAACCAATACTCAATGAGCACAAAGACATATGACAAACCCGACTGTATTGTGGGTCACCTGGCAGTTAGTGGTCCTAAATTAACCAGCTCCTCACTCTCTCCTCACAGGCCTTCCCAGAGTGTCTGCAGTTAAACCAATTAAGGCCTGGAAAAGCCTTATGAAGTCTTAAATTTAAGTTCACTAGGTCACAATCATTCACAGTGGTCCCTCCTTATCTGTGGTTTCACGTTCTGCAGCTTTAGTTACCCATGGTCTGAAAATATTAAATAGAAAATTCCAGGAATAATTCACAAGTTTCATATTGTGTGATTACTTTATGGGCATATTTTAATTAATGTTAGAATGTTAGCATGTGCATTTCAGATTCAGTAGCTGTCGCTTGCTTAAAGGCACTATTGGTGAATGGACACAGAACAATTATTAAGAAAGATGTATAGAAATACATAATTAAAAAATCAAGTGGTGTGCATCATCCCCCATCATCCATGGCTTAAACCACCCTTTGCTTGACATGTCTGTCTCATTTAGTTTTATGGTTATTTCATTTATTCTACACTTTGCACTTTTAATTGTGTAATAAAAAAAAGCATGAATGTCAATACTTTTGTTATCTTCCTCTGTGTGTGTGTGTGTATACACCCGTTTGTGGGTTTGCATATATCACATTTGGGGATGCCAAAGTATAGTGTTGTAGTCAAGACCGCCTAAACCGAGACCAAGACATTGCCGAGACCGGAGGGTATCAAGACCAAGACACTGCCGAGACTTGAGGGTACCAAGACCAAGACCAAGTCCAAGACCAAGACCAAGACACACTAAGGCGAGACCAAGACCAAGACTGGTCGAGACCAAGACCAAGACCGAAAACAGACTAGGGCTAGAATCGACATCACATTACCCAGATCAACTGAAGAGAAAAAAGGTATTGTTGTAAAGTGTCATTACTCGTTAAATCAAATTCATGTTATCTTTTCAATTATATTGTCCATATGTCCATATGTCTCTCATTTAAAATCTCCCAGATTTGTCATAGTTACGAGACCTGATGGAAAATAATATTCTCAGCAATCCTCTCCTATAACCATTTTATCAGACCTCGTCAAGGGAAAGAGATGGGATGTACCAGAAAGATGTTCATATTAAGTCTCTTATACCAGGGACAGAGGCCTCGGGTAAGCTATGAATACAGCTATGTAATTATCCTTTGCTTTGAATTGAAGAGAATGGAGAGAATGAGCCTCCAGATTGACTTGCACCTCCAAGACCGTGCTTTGTAATCAATGTAAAATACCTAATTTATTTGGATTATAACTATGCTATAGACTTCGCGGACATTTTCGGACATTTCTTTGCCGATGTATGATACGATGTGTATGATGTGTGTGGACTGTGAAGCACTGGCAGTGTCCGTGAAGAAAATGTATAAAATGTAACATTTTTGAAATGGATGCATCTGACTGGTTGCATTTGAATTGAGGCGCGTAATAAATAATGATACTGTTCTGTGAGGATGTGCAGTTTTCTCTTTTTTTCCCCATCCCATCGAGACTGCTATGTCCGAGACCAAGACAAGACCGAGACCAAATAGAGTCGAGACCAAGACAAGACCGAGACCAAATAGAGTTGAGACCAAGACAAGACCGAGACCACAAAAAATTGGTCTCGAGACCGGTCTCGAGACCAAGACCGGTCTCGAGAACTACAACACTACCAAAGTATGGTAAAACCTGAAACTTCTTCATTTTTGGGGACATTTTTTCAGGTACCCATTTGGATAGCCTCAGTTTTATAAATATCTGTGAATGAAAAATGCCAAAAGTCCTATTCTGATTGGTTACTTATGGTTAAGGTTAGGGCTGGGTAGGGGTTTTCCCCATAGAAATGAATGGAGAGTCCCCACAAAGATATAATTACAAACCTGTGGTGTTCTGTGTGTGTGTGTGTGTGTGTTGTGTATGTGTGTGTGTGTGTGTGTGTGTGTGTGTGTGTGAGTGAGTGATGGATTTTGAAGGGTGTATGTCAAACTTAGTTTGTAGTTTACCCCTTTGTTTTGATACCGTTAACGCAGAAGTTCATCAATTTCTGCTGAAGTTGCATGAGTTGTCTGCTATCAGGCCACACATTAGCTAGGCAACCTGTCTAAGGCATTATCTTTGAAGCAGCAATCCATGGGAAAATGTAATTTTAAATATTCAAGAATCTGTTAAATCTGCCATTTTAAATTCCTCATAATGTTGGAGAATGAGACATTACATGTCAAAATCTAAGCCAGTTCTTCCTCTGTTTTGAGTGAAATTTATTAGTAGCAGGATTTCTGATAATTGAGACACCCATGCCTTGGTCATCACATTGTAAATGTCTTGAATGAACAGTGTAGTCGCCGTAGTGTAAATATATCGGTATTGATTCTGGTAAAGCATATTTCTGCTTACAGTTCAAGGTTATATTTGGCTTGAAATGGCATGAAAAAGGTCTTAAAAATCTTAAATTTCACATCAGGATTTCTGCAGACATCCTGCATTCCTGTTATCTCTCTCTCTCCCACATAAAATCACAAACAAGTACAGGTGTAACCTCAGCCATGTCCATGCACTCCCCTTTTCGACAGAATCCATTACTGGTTTAAGACAGCTGAAACCCATCCCCTACTCCTCACTGGTGGTTTTGATTTGTGAGACCAATAAACCTTGCCTCATCAGAATTCTCAGTAATGCAACCTTGTTGCCTGTGTGCTTCTGACTTTGTGCCTGATACAATATATAATACATATTAAACCAAGTATATTAGAGTCATATTTAAACAAAACTGATTGCTATTGGGTAGGGTGGCTCAGTGGGTAGCACTATAGCCTCACAACTGTGGGGTTAAGGATTCAAAACCTGCCATTATCTGGCTTTGTGGAAATGGCATGTTCTCTGTGGGTTTGAATGACTATCTTGGTTTTTTCCACAGTTCAAATTATGTGTGATTAGATAAACTAGTATTTCTAAGTTGTCAACAAGATGCAAAAGCAGGGCCAGAAATAATTTCAGTGGGTAGGCCGACAGAAAATCAGATGGGCCAATCACAAAACAGTTAATTTGATGACAAAATCACAATACAGACTCAGCTACATATTTTTTTTTATCAGTTTTTAAATGACCTATGGCTTACTAAGACCAAGAGAATAAAGAGAAAGAAAAATCTGTTTGCCTCTCAATAGCACATTCCCTCCAATTGATCTAACCATGAATGCACATACCTGTCGGACACAATCATTTCATCATACTGTATCACGCACTCTGAATACTGAATCGGTGGGCCACCTGTTCCATCCGGGTTGGCCACCGGTGCCACCACAGTGGACAGGATGTGTCCTATAATGGACCAGTATACCAGACATGGCTTGCCCTTCCCTGTGTCTCCCAAGATAGGCTTCAGACTCAAAAAGCTGTATGGAAAGATGGATGGATTATCACTCATGGTTTATAAAAAGGTATCAACAAGTGTTCTCCATGGGTGAGTTTCACTGTATGACTGGGACAGCAAACAGAACCACATAACATAGCTGTAGATGTTGATGGCCTAAAGAAGCTTCATGAACCATTTGCTGTACTCTCAGAACCCACTAGATGGTGCTCTCTGTTTATAAAAGTGCTCAAAGCATGCCCCAAAGCAACCCAAGAGCACCATCTAGTGGGTTCAAAACATCAATAATACAGCAAATTGTTCATGAAGCAGAGCACAAGCTTACGTTTATCACTAGCTCCAGTATGTGAATTTAGTAAATGCCAAGCCCGAATGAAGAGGAATTATTTTGCTTCACTTGCTTGGTGATAAAATACATTTGTTATTATTTACCTTTGTACCTTTATGAATATATATGTCACATGAGAGACAAAATCTAAAACAGCAGACCATTTTAGAAATCCTTTCAAGTGTGACAGCACTCCGTGGGGCCCAGTTTTTATTGTTGTACCCTGTATGATCTTGTAATTCAGAGGATTAGAAAATTAAGGATTTATGGGAGAAAGGAAAAAGTCAGAGTTACACTAACTGCATAAACTAAGTGGGGAATACGATTGCGGAGTACTTCACCATCAGACGTGACAAAGACAGGTGGCATTTAGCTTCCATGAGAGAAGATTAACCACAGCACATACAACTCTTTAGTGAAATATAAAGCCCTCTGTAGATTAAATGGAAAGACAAGAACAGACCATGGACAGTCTCTCTTCCCACCACCTGTCTGTTATATTCTACCCGGGTATTTATATTGCTCTTCATGGCTCCTTGTAAAATTCCAGACTTTACATACTGTTCATTTACGCAGAGGCATTCTAATAATAATAAAGAAAGTATGTTAAAAATCTTGTTTGCTGTTGAAGTACAGAAAAACGGTCTTTAATTATGGTTTACAGCAGCAATTGTGTCACATCTTACCATGTAACCAGAACAATTGAACACGGTGGAGAATACAATTGGGAGGCTGCAGCATTGCCTGCAACTTACCTCAGGTACTCCAATTTCCTTCTTCTGTCCAAAGACATGGTTAGGTGAACTGGTCTCACTTAGGGTTGTTCTCTAAATTGCCCATAGTATGTGTATGTATTTAGGTGTGTTCTTTGTGATGGACTGACGTCCCATTCAGAGTGTCCCCTGCCTTGTGCTATAGGTTTCTTGGGATTAGTTTACTGCCACCCTGTTCTGGGTAAAGTGGTACGGAAGATGAATGGATGGATAAAGAGGAACTGTTCATTACACATTTCGCAAAACTAGCCCTGGGTGCAGGCATTGAAATCCTTCTTGCAAAACCTGTTCAGGAACAGATTTAATAGAGAATATAGTTCACAGTTGTTTCATCTGCATGCAGCCAGCATGTGGGCAAATGTGAATAATCTAAGTTGCGATTTCACAGCAAATAATCTTAAGTGGTACACTCCTTTGAAGGGGCCCCGGGGCTCTTTGCACCGCATTGTTAATTACATTTTATTGAATTAATGTAGATGAATTTGGTAATTATGAAAGTCTTGGCAGAAAACACATTTAATGTCTGCCGGATGCTTTGGGTAATGTCTTTTTAAAATAATTAAAACAATAAAGAGGTCTGCAAACAACAGAAGAGTTCAATTGGATCATATAAATTAGATAAAATGGATGAAGAATTAAACAGTGCTTTTTGATGGCACACATCAAAATGACTTTTAAGCTATATTTATTAAACAAACTGGAAACGAGTCTTAAAGCATAAATACATTTTGCTGAACTTGTATCACTGTACTAGTCTAAGAAACCTAGGAAGTTCTTCTGGTAACCATTTAATTTAGTGCCAGGCTTGACCCATCCGCCTTAATCTGTGATGATATATTAAAACCTTTGTGATATTTATTGTGATACATTATCATTTATATTAATCCTAATTGGGTAACATTTTGCTTGAGGGAGCACAAATAATATAGTATTATGCTATTACTTGTATTAATTAACCACAAACTAAATCTTAGTTACATACTGAACTCATGTTTGATTACGTTCTTATGATGCTGTTTTCAGTATTCAAGACAGCCACACTTTCCTTTGCAGATTTTCCTCTACACTACAAAAATGACAATAGAAAGCATCAGCCTTAGCATTCTTAAACTCTTGTGCTAAGAAAAGAGTGCTGGACTGGCAATCCGGTGTACCATGCATTTCCCCAGTAGGTCGTCGGGTTTGTGGGAACTTCCCCCCCTTCGATAAAATGAGCAATGAGCCCATTTAAATGGGCTTTGGTTAATCACTGGAGTATAGGACAGCTATTATGTCGTAGACAAAACATACAGAATTTGTCAAGTGTTTTATGTGACTTTAAGTTAATCTAACATGTTCTTCTTTAGTGTCCTTCTTTTTAGTTTTCCAAATTGTTGGTGATTAATAAAACCCAGAAAATCCCCCTCTCCATTTTCTTCTTTTTCACCCCCCAAAAAGGAAAAAAAGAAAAAAAAATCAGGTATGAACTGAACTGTGACTTAAAAACTGAGGTCCGAACCATGGATTTGGATAATTATTAGACCCATACTCAGAAATGCAACCAAATAAGCCACAATTCATTGGTTATTCTGTCAATATATAGTTTCACATACACATTGTTATATTTTCTCTGGTTTATGTGAAATTGTTAATAATAATAATAATATAAAGCTAATCAGCACACCACCAGGGTAAATTGGTTTAGTCTTGACTCTTGGTTGATAGTAATGAATCTTGGTTGATAGTAATGAATCTTGGTTGATAGTAATGTATCTTGGGTGATAGTAATCCAATAGGATAATAGTATAATAATACATTTATGTTCATAAATCTTATTTTGTATATTTTAGTTTTGAGGAGGGTGGCACAGAGGTTAGCAGTGTTGCCTCACACCTCTGGGACCAGGGTTTGCATATCTACCACAGCTTCAGAGTTTGCATGTTCTCCCCATATAGTTGTGGGATTGCCTCCAGGAACTCCAGTTTCCAAAAATGTGCTGAGGTATGTTGGAGTTTCCAAATTGCCCATAGGTGTGCATGCATGAGTGACTGGCATGTGAGTGTGCCCTGCAATGGGTTGACCCCCCCCCATCTTGGGTTGTTCCCTGCCTTGTTCCCATAGCCTCCGGGATAGGCTCCAGGCCCCCTGACCCTAAATAGGATAAGCAGTTACAGAAGATGGATGGTTGGATATAGTTTTGAATGTTATCATTAGTTATTTGTATGACTATATGCAAATGTCTTAATAAAAATCAGTTAGTGCCAAATGGTGCTTTGTTTTTTGTTGCCGGTTATGGGGCTGGAAGATGTACACACAATTTTTGTTTGGAGGGTTGAAGGGAGGGTTTGCCCTGGGCACTGTACAAGCTAGAACCATCATTGATTTTAAATACATTAAATGAAAATCAATGTAAAATCAGAAAATCACTTGGTAATAAAACTGTATCTCTGTGATTTTGGGCATATATCTGCTGACATAGCAGGGCACGGATCTCTGTGATTTTGGGCATATATCTGCTGACATAGCAGGGCACGGATCTCTGTGATTTTGGGCATATATCTGCTAACATAGCAGAGCACGGATCTCTGTGATTTTGGGCATATATCTGCTAACATAGCAGAGCACGGATCTCTGTCATTTTGGGCATATATCTGCTAACATAGCAGGGCACGGATCTCTGTGATTTTGGGCATATATCTGCTGACATAGCAGGGCACGGATCTCTGTGATTTTGGGCATATATCTTGGACTGCAGAGGCAGGAGGACACAGCCAGGCAGGTACAGCTGTGCAGACAAAGCCGTTTTCAGCATCTGCGACAACAACCTCAATTCAATGAAAACACAAATATGAAATGTAAGCATACAGAATGCAAGCCAAGAGTGTCCTAGTCAATCATTTAGGGCAAACTTGGGAACGGTGAGCTGCAGAAGTCCCTGGGGTCCATGTTCTCTCTTAACTTTGCTGACTCAAGGCTGGAGTCCAGAACATGTCAGAGGACACATTCGGCTCTTCTGCCTCACTCCACACCCCCCGGCCATTTCTTCTTCCAAAATAAATTACAGGGGATTAGACATGGAATTCAAGCATTTCCTAATTAGTTTAAGTTCTCATTTCAGTCCCTTATATTTCTGGATCATTGTTTGGGGAAGGAGGTTGTTGGGGCAGAGCCCACCGTGACAACATAATGTTTCAAAATAATCTTGTTTGCCTTTTTTGCAGACAAACAAATTTAGAATGCAGCATAGCAGGTCATTGTGGAGTTCTCACATTTTTTTTATAGTTATGATAAGGGTGTTTCATGAGTATTTGCATATATATGAACATCCCGGTTATAGTAGTTCCTGCAGTGTGGTATAATTATAATTAATGTGTGCATAACTGACAACTCTCATTGCATTAATACACATCGTTAATGCAATCTGCCTCATATAAATACATGTGCCTCGGTGCTGGGTAATGGGAATGGAGCTGTCTTTACCTGATAGTGGTATGAGGCAATAACACACAATATCGAGCATACACATGTGCAGGAGCGCCACTAAAACATACATCTAACACAAAATGAAGAAAGGATTCGAAAAGCGAAGACGCATACGAAAAGCATCGCAATCTCTGATTGGTGTTTTTTTTTTTTTTTTATGAAACCCTGCGATATGTCTAATAAAACCGAAACGCTAAGTTTCTGCACTGGAAGAATCTGCAATGATGAAGTCACACTGGAAGAGGGTTTAGGACATTGTCATATTATTTTGGGCCACAGCTATGTTCACCGAGTCTCTGTGTGAGTGTTTCTGTAGTCTCCAACAATATACCAGAACCATCTGTACCATATTATACGCAGCATTATAAACCTCAGGATCTTTTCCTAGCAGATATTACTGTTGTTTCTTTCAGTTTATGAGCCTGACCAAACCTGAGCCTGAGTCTTTAATCCGAATTTCTGTACAGTGCCTGATCTTTCCAAGGGGATTTTACATGGACCTCATTCTGAATCTGGCCAGCAAATTCTGCAGCAATATAAAAACCACATAACAGTGACTCAAATAAACAAGACATTTCATTCTGTAGTTACCTTGGGGCTCTGTTTAATGTTGTGTTAATATAATTGATTTTCCAAACCAGCTGTCACACTGGTTTGCAGAAAAATCATTAATAGTTTTGTTTAGGATATTTTGTGTTTGCAATTATAGCATTGTGGGGACCAGATTCCTCACAATGTGATAAAAATCTGTGACTTTTTTACCTTGTGGGGAATTTTTTTTTTGGTCTCTACAAGAGTAACCTCACTTTTATAAAAGTCTGTGACTGCAATCATAAAGTCTTGCATTTTGTTTGGTTACTTACCTGTATGGTTAAGGTTAGGGGTGGGTAGGAGCTATGGTTGTCTTAAGTGAGATTAGGGTTATGTCCATAGAAGTTAAGGGAGAGTATCCATAAAGTTATGAATACATGGACTGTGTGTGTGTGTGTGTGTGTGTATGATGTTTGATGACTACAAATGAACTATTGACCTGATGTCTACATGAAACCAGAGGTGGGTGACTCAAGTTATGTAACTTGACTTGAGTCAAACTCGAATCTCAGTTTTTTTGACTTGCTTTCCAGTTAATGAAAAAGACTTGACTTGATGTAGACTTTGATATTGTTGACTTGAGACTTGACTTAGACTTATTATAAATGACTTGTAAAGTCGCACGGTCCATCCCTGCTGTCAGGACGCAGACCCCGAAATGTGGAGGTAAATTCCTATATTTCTGCAACCAGGTATCACAGAAACCAAGGAGGACATGCTGAATCGTGGTCGAGAGGCTGGCGAGAGTCGGGAACCGTGATGATCAGTCCGGCACAGGTGGACGAGACGAGGATCCGGGGAGGGAGGAGGAGAGCTGATGTGGGAACAGGGAAAGGCAGAGATGGATGGCAGGGTATAGACATGAGTCCGACAGGGAGATGAGGCAGGCATGATGCAGCGAAAGATGGCAGGGTATAGACATGAGCCCGACGGAGACGAGGCAGGCATGATGCAAGGAAGGATGGCAGGGTATAGACTTGAGTCCGACAGGGAGACGAGGCAGGCATGATGCAGGGAAGGATGGCAGGGTATAGACATGAGTCCGACAGGGAGACGAGGCAGGAACGATCGGTGAGACGAGCAGGGAAGGCAGACAGGCGATCAGGCAGGACACAGCAGGCAAGACGAACCGGGAAGACAAGACACAGAGAGATTGCTTGGTATGGCGCATTACTAGAACGGCAACAATACTTTGCACCGCCTGCCACGTGGAGTGCGGTTAAGTAGCCGGCCAGTCATGTGGTGATCTGCTCCGCCCGTGTGGGCGTGACACCTGCAATATTAGTTTCCACCTTGGTTCTTCTCCTGTCATCACTGCTTCCACAATTGTGTTTCTGACTGCACTAATCAGAACATTAAAAATGCTGTGCTGTGTGCACAAGACAGGCAACACGAGTGATTTGTTGGTGAATGCAGTTCAGCATGCTAGCATGAAGTAATTATGGCAGCATTGATATCAAAAATTATAAAATTTGGTTACTCCAATTTTCATGCAGATGAAGTAAAAAGGGAAAAAAGGACAACAGTATGCAAAACATGATAAAAAAATATCTGACACACAACTTTCATTCAAGACCCAAAAAGACAAACTAGTAATAACTTATTGAACGCACAAATTAACAGTTTCCTTTAACATTAAATGTTCCCTGCTGACATTGAATTAGGGATGTCACTGCATTTTCTAAAGATTTTCTAACATTCTGACAGGAGGTTGGGGTGAGTGTCAGAAGGCTAAACTCTGCAGTGCTGGTTTAAAGCCATGTGACCGTTACTTAGTTAATGTTTCTGACTTTTATTGATGTGTTCATGTATAGTTTTCCTATAAATGTTCATTGATGTATTAATAACGTTGTGGAAGACATACACTTATTTTGTCTTATAAAATCATGTTAAGCATATGATTATGATTATGTATCCAATTTCTGTCTGGCTATGAAGTGTTCTACAGTAATTATGATGCTTGCAGGTGCTTAACTTATTCATGGTAACAGAACTGTTGCGTGGGGTTTATAAATGCATGATTTACTTAGTGTACAGATGTCAGGAATACTTATGATTTAATATTCTTCTACAGCTAAGAGACAGTTCTGTCAAACACTCTTTTTCTGCAAGTCGAGGTATGTTTTTTCATTGCTTAATTGTACTGTAAGACGCATGACTTGAGACCTGACTTGATTCTTGGTGGTAAGGTCTTACTTACTTATTTGTGTAAATGTGACTCCGTCCCATGTGTGCTTAAAACTGCCACTTACAAACTCTTTAGCTTTACCTTACTTTCGTGCAGTACAGATAAAAGGCATAATCCAGAGACCAGACACCAGAGACCAATCCACCCGTGTAGGCATTCTATATCACAGCAGTATGCGTCCCAGAGCTAAGCATGTTTTTCATTCAGAGAATGTTTCAGTTGAGCTTTATTGTTTAAAAAAAGTCACTACTGTATGTTCAATAATCAGCTCTAGAAGAAATCACTGCTGGCTTTGCTTGCGACACTAATCTCCGGTGACCCTTCAGGGACAGATTGAAGTTAGTGGTGGCAAAACTGCTGCATGTGGAACTCAAATTAATGAGAGTTGCACAGTTGGAGCAGAGATTTATCCTTTTCTTTGGGGTGGGGGTGGGGCTTTTATTTAAGTGAAAAAATTAAACAAGTATGTGTGTGTTTTATAAAATATCAAGCACTTACATCTTCAACCCATTTCTAATGTTTTAGGGGTGTACAATACCAAACACATTATATCTAAATTATAGCATATATACAGGCTTCACATGAACACTGTAAATTAAGTTTAATCTCATATGTTACATGGACTAATTATTTGAATATTCTAAAAAATACAGTGTGGATTCTCTGTTCATAGCCTTCTATGATGATTATTTCATACATTTCCTGCAACTGTGGCTCTAGCCCATGTGGCAGCCTAGATGAGCATTCAAGAATACAATGAAACATTGTTTCAGTTGGAAAATGTGTCTTTCAAAAATATCGTTAACAATTATTCTTCTTAAATGAAAGCAGTTGTTGACAAGTTCCACAAGAGCAAAGATTAAGGATGACTGGATTTTTTATGCACTGCTTCTTGTAATTGCACTTGGTCAGCTCTGCTTCTTCTTAACTAAATTATTCATCAAAAAATACTTTTTACTTTAAGTGTCACGGCGGCCTGTTGGGACGCAATGTGGCCTCATATCTTCACCCACATTTGGTTTGATTCCTGTTCCATCTAAGGCCTTTGCACAGTCTCTCGATTTTTATGTTTTGTGGGCAAGGTCATTCGGCCAGGATGGCTAAGTTCCAGTTTGTATCATTCATGGTAAGACAATTTCAAGTTTTATTAAATATTGTGTTTTTGTTAACTACAATATTGTCTCTTTTTCAATACCAAGATTTGAGAAAAAAAATCAAAAGGAAGAGAAGTGCTATGCGGAAGAAAAAGGAAACTCTGAGATGCATAAAACAGTCATACACATGCGAGATGAAGGGAGAATCAGGGAAACCATGGGGCATTTGTGAAAAAGCAGGTCAAACTGCAGGAGTTTTGTATGACTGTCACATCACCTGGTGCTTGTAGTGGGAATGAACAGGTGCCAGAGCACAGGCCTACAGGAAAAAGAAAGATCTGAAGAGGCAGATCTAGAAAATTATACGCAAGTGAACAGATCTCAGAGATTAAAGACTGCACAAATTTCGAATTCAGAATGCAAAATGAAATGACAAAGTCCCTTGTCATTTTAGAAAGATCCTCTTATTCTAAACAACCATCTAAAGGAAGATGATAACTTGAGCTTCAAAGGAAAACAAAATTTTGAATTTTGAGCTTTACCTACAATATTGCTGAAGATATACAGGCTTTTATGCACTGCAGCAGACATGATTTCACACAAAAATAACATACTGTATGAACACCACACATTTACATGGTCACTTCAATGGGAACCAATAAAGCCCTAAAGCTGACCCTGGATACACTCAAATTCCTTTTGCGCTATGATGACAGTGAAGAAATTCAGGGTTAAAGGAATCAGAAGTACTATCATAAAGTCGAAAACGTTTTATTTTATAATAAAATTTCACTTTAAATTGAAAAGTCGCCGGTGCTAATTTAGACCATCTGCTCCTTAATTCATACATCATTTTATATCATATATAAATATAATATGATATTTGGTTTAATTGTTTCTTTTACCCATTTTTTTCTTACCAATGCTAACAAGATGCTGCTGTTTTCTTGTGCTACAGCTATTTGTTTTAGCCTGTTTTTTTTCCTGGTCTAACGTTTTCTGTGCCTTGCAGTTCTGTTCGTTGTCCTGGTTGGAGATCCGCTCACAACCACACACATGCCATGGATTTGTGTCATTTGTTTGTTTGTCTTCATTGGTTTAACAATGCTGCCCTGTGCCTTTGTCCCACCTTAATCTATTAAGAATCAGTACTGTGAAATGGGCCGGAAGGCGATCTTTAATTAGGGAGGCGTACTGTGAACAGTTTGAGTAGGTCAGCTACTTATATGTAAACTCTGCTCTCCTTCATCAAAGGCCTTCTTTAGAATGAAGTCAGAATGAGCTGCAGTGTCTGCCATGCTGTGTTTTAAAGCCTCTGGCTCAGCTTGAACATACATACAGCTTAGCAAGCTAACTGCAAAACTAGTCTACCAAAAATCACTGAACTTGAAAAGTAAACGAACGATGAAATTGAATACTCAATGATAACTTTATTTATTCCACATTGCCTAAGCAAAAACTATGTATGAAACTCTCATATACTCCCAGTGAAGCATGGATGGGCTCTGAAATTGATTGATGAAACCCTTTATTGCTGTTGCAATACACCATATCACTAGTCACAAGTACCAGCGAAAAAACTGGCCATCAACCTGACCATACATATACTGTACAAACATCACATACACAAACATTATGGTGGGTAGACAGGTCAGGAAGACAGGGGACTATAGGAAAACAAGATTACGTGAGGAGAGTGTAGGTGAATATGTCATCAGAGCATATTCTCCAGTAAGCTTTTGTCTATTCTTCATTTAGCCAAAGCGTACAAGAATCATCTATGGACCTACATTGAAGCACAGCATCAATAGGCTATACTTATCCTGGTAACAAAGGGAAAATTAACATACACACTGATCAGCAATAACATTAAAACCACTGAGAGGTGAAGTGAATAATACTGAATATCTTGTTACCATGGCACCTGTCAAGGGTGCCATTATATATTAGGTAGGTGAACAGTCAGTTCTTAAAGCCGATGTGTTGGAAGCAGGAGAAAATGGGCAAGTGTTACGAAAGTTATTGGGCTCCATTTTGACGATCTAACGTAAAGTGCAAGGCGAGACTGACATTTATGGGTGTGTTCAAATCCAGTTTGCTATTTTGACGGCAGAAACACCAGATTTCTGCCAGAGCAAGGCACAACAAGGTTGACCTAACTCTCTTTATTATTCAGAGATGTGTTTTGGGCGTAACATGCAATAAGCCCATCAGAATGGTCCGTCACTTCACCTTTAAACAGCAGCAGTGCCTGAGCTATGGCAGATTGCTATTACAATGGCGTGACTGCCCAGCAAATCAGATTGGTTTTCACCTGAAGATATGGTGCAAGCACATCATCTACAGAAGCATTGTTCCACCTAAACCTTTTGAGGTGTAGCAGGCATGTGTCCACGTTTACTGGTGTCACCAGATCATCCGCACAGTGCCGAAAGCCGTATAAAGATGTCAGAAGACGAACAAAAAGAACACAAGCATAATTTAGTCCCCATTCTGAGCTCCCATATATTGTAATGTTACTTATCTAAACACCTGAAATACATTTTTAGCAATCCAAATGTCCTTTCAATTACAGTACATGCTTAATTTTGATAATGAACTTGAAAGATTTTATATATATATATCTAAAGATATATATATTGTTACGTAGCATGATCGGCGGACGGGCGGAAAGGCGAGGGGAGCCAGTCAGACGGCTAGCACAGGGGTTTATTCAGGGCGGACAGGTAACTACACAATAATACACTACTAACGTCAATGACAGATCTGACGGGACTGGACTCGGACGCGGATTAAGTACACAGGACAGACTGGAATTAACTAGAAACAGGTGGGAACAATCAGGAGTCGACATGAGGTAATAAGGGGGCGTGGCACACACGAGGATCGTTCGGAGCTGATCGTGACATATATATATATATAAATAGAGAGAGAGAGAGAGAGAGAGCAATCAGTTGTGCTGCATCAGTTTGCTACCTTTCTGCTGTCTTTGTCCTGTCTTTGTGCTGCATCAGTTTGCTGTCTTTCTGCTGTCTTTGTCCTGTCTTTGTGCTGCATCAGTTTGCTGTCTTTCTGCTGTCTTTTCAATATCACATAACATTATCCACACCCTTATAACTAAACTATATTTCTCCCTTCATATAGGGAGCTAGACCTTAATGTAAGAAATATTGTATTCTACAATTATTACTATATTTTTTCTAAATAACACTTTTAATATGTTTTTTTTATATTAAGATATAAGTGCATTTAATTGATGACTCCGAACACTATGCTACTTTTTTAATCATATTTTGACTGCATAAATCTCTCCAGAAAATAACATAATATTTTCCTTTAGATGTTTTTCTGCTGGGCAAATTATCACCTTCAAAGCACATTGTGTTAGACTGCTTTTTGCTCCATTGTACAACTTAGTCTGTTTTTAAGCAAAGCATGGATTTCCTTTGGCAGTCAGAACCCTCAAGTTAAGCAAAATGTTTCCCTGCTGGGAAATTAGGATTCACTGCCTGAATTCCTCCCAAAGAGCAAGATGGAGGATATAAAAGTCTGTTTCTATGGACATACTCACCTTTGCCCATTTTTCACCTAATGTGGCTTTTTGAGAAGTGTCTTTTCTGGTCGTTGTATGATGCCCTGATGTGGAAACATTTTTATTCTTGCACAGATCCGGTCTATTTTTAACCTAGTAATTCAGCATATTTTCATGAATTTTCCCACAACATGCAGGATCTGAGTTGTAGGAATCCTCATTTGTGCAAATGTTTTGGGGTTCTTCTGAAGAAGAGCTTGCCAGTTTTTTTTTTTTTTTTTTGGCGTTTTCTGTTCCGCCATTATGGAAGGTTCAGCAAGTTCACTTTGAGTCACAGGTGGACACAGATTGGTATTGGCCACGTCTGCTGGGTCTGCTGACAGCAGCTGGCTTGAACTAGCAGCCCCAACAGTGGGACTAAAGTGTCCATTATGCATGGGAATCTTTATAAGTGTTTCACAATTACAAAGCTCTTTCGTGTTTTTGTCCTTGCCATTTATTTTCCTCTCTGTCATATCTCCTAAACTGTGACTTGACAGCCAGCAATACTTATTTTTACAGCATATTCAGTTTGGTGTCAGAAATCAGTAAATAAAAAAAATGCTGCTATTATATTAATAACATTAATAACATTATTAACATTATTAATAGCAGTAACAAATTTTAAGAATGGCTGTCACTTAGAGAGATAGCCAGTGTGTTAAAAAAAAATGTACAGTGCCCTCCACAATTATTGGCACCCCTTGTAAAAATTAGTAAAAAACGGGTTAGAACAAAATCCACCTTTTGGCGAAGCAGCCTCATCTCACCCTGAAAAAATGAGAAAAATCCAACGTTTAATTGAAATTAATTTATTCGCAGAAAAACAAATCCTTCATCAAGAAATAATTATTTTTAACAAAAACACATGTGCCATGATTATTGGCACCCCTGAAAATTATAGTGAACACAATGTAACTGAAGCATGTTTCCTATGTAAATTATATCTGTGAGTTGATTGGAATGAATAGGAACCTTCAAGCTGTAATCCATGACTTCCTGATTAACTGCGGTACAAACATGAGGAGACACAGAGGCCAAATTCCCTTAGTCATCCATCAACATGGGAAAGATAAGAGAACATACAGATCAAATGAGGGAGAAGTGTGCTGACCTTCATAAGTCAGGGAATGGGTATTAAAAAATAGCTACTCGCCTTAAAATGCCCATTTTACTGTTAGGGCAATAATTAAAAAGTGGACATCAACTGGACCTGTTAGAAACCTGCCTGGAAGAGGACCCAAGTTCACTTTGCCGCCACATACAGTGAGGAGGATCGTAAGAGAGGCAAAAAAATCCCCAAGGATGACTGTTGGTGAATTACAAGACCAAGGAAAATCTTGTGGTTACCACGTCTCTGAAAAAAACATGACATTTAAAATTGTGCATGTTAAAATACACAATAGGGTTTTGCTTTGGTTAACCACATGTTGAGCACTACAGTATATCTTTTTTATTTTGTTTTTACCAAAAATGTCATGTAGTTAATAAATAAGTTTGTATTAAAAATACATTAAAAACAGGTGTGACAAAGCTTATCGATATTCTTGCAAGTACAGGGATCTAATTTACTTTTATTTTCCATTCATTTTTAGTCATACTTTTATTCATAAACACAGAACTCACACTCCAATCAATAAGATTCAATAAACAATGGATATTTTCTTTTAGAAGCAAGTAAGGCATGACATAGGTAATATTCCTGGAAAGAAGGGTCTATAACTGCACAAATCATATCATACAGATAGTCTCTTGATTATGACAGGTAATCTGATTGCTGGCAGGAGGACAATGAGAGGCAAGTTGATGCAGATCGTCAGATCATTATCCTAAATTGAAATGTGGATAATTTCTTCGCTAGAATATGCATGAATATTTCGGTCCTCAATCATCTCCGGGTCACATGACCTTAAGTAGGTGACATAAAAGTGGGGAGGAGGGGTAGTTAAATAGCACACTTATAAATAACTCCCATATACAGTGAGACATAGGGTTATGACCTAGATACAGAGGCAGCTGACTGGAATAATCTAAGTGGGGGAAGGTATAACATTGTTATACAATGATTACATGCAGCAAATATACTGTACTATGCATGAGGCCAGAGCCCTAAGATAGCTAGAAACCAATCATGACATGACATGGCTGATAACAGTGAATGAGTGAAGTGGTGAGATGACTGCACTGCTCATGGACTGCACTGCAATAAGGATTATTTCTCAGTTGAGCATTAGCTGCAGCTTTAATATGGCATGAATCCTAAACACAGAATCCCAGTTTGAGAAGCTACTGATGTATTCACACTTGTCCTGTTTAGGAGCTGCATTCCACGTGAGTTAAAGACACTGCAGGGAAGAAATTATTTAATATTATTTTTTAGAATGTTATTTTGTGTATAATATGTTTCTTTGTCTGCCCATTACGTACTTTGCTTCTGTATGCACAAGAATTTTGCCCATGGGATGAATACAGTTTATTGTTACAGACAGTTTGGTAACAACAATTAACCTCAACACACTTTTCAACTATGGGGGGAAAACCAGAGGAAACCCCATGACAACACAGGGAGAACACACAAACTCCACACACAGGGCCATGGCAGAGACTCGAACCCGGGTCCCAGGGGCATGAGGGAACAGTGCTAACTATCGTAACATCGTAGATTCAAAAATCCTAGACTGTTATGTAACAACTTAGAAAAAAAACAATCAGTGAGCTGCCATTAATTTATTAAAAGTGAATTAACGAGGCACAGTAGTGATCAAAATTAGAGAATGAGTGAAATTTTGTAATTTACAGTTACTGCTCATCTGAGTTCACAGTTACTCTAATATGAATAGAAGAGGTGTATTTTTATCATAATTCCTTATTGACAGCCATCCCATATCACAAAAAAAAGAGGTTGTAGCACCGTGGTCGGTGTAAGCACAATCCAGACGTGTTCTTGTTTATAGGAGTCAAATTGGGTGTTTTCACAGTAATGACTGCTGGATTATTGTCCTGTTATCATATGAATAGCACTATTTGCAAATGGCTGGGCAATCAGCACTGCTTCCTGACTCGGAGACTTTTTATTATCCTTACAAAGTCCTAAAATTATATATGCTTTAGTTTCTGTGAGTGTTAAGTTTCTAGAACAAAAAAATTGTTTAAATGGTTTCTGTTTTTTTATGCATGCTGCATTACCGACTCCACTGGGTTAAAAATTGATGTATAAATTACAGCCTGAACGCATAAAATTTGGATGTCTATTGGCATTTTAAGCATGAAATGAGGGGCAAAATCCCTATTTTACACATGACAGGTTAATGGTGTAAAAAGATGCTTCTTGTCTTTGCTCCATCGCTGCTGACAGGCCGTCGTTATTGTTGAATTTTTCTGAAGCGCCAAGTCGGTCACATGACCAACTGCTAGCATTCTGATTGGAAGATCTCAAAAAGAGCATTTTTCAGCTTTTCTTTTCCTCTTTCACTCCCTCTTGGCTCCACTTTACCCCTCTTTGATTTCATTTCACCAACGGTGTGAGAATGGACTCCATCTCCACACCGCAGTCATGCCCTCATGCCTGCTCTCCATCGCCTGAACATTCACTGCTGATGTTCTTTCGGCTTAATTGCTAAGCTTACTTATCTGGTGCTGCCGTTGTGAGAAATTGTTGACTTATGTCTGCTATCTGAGCATTCTTGATCCCTCCTTCTCCCTCAGTGCCTGTTTCTCTGGTGTGGGTTTGGTGTATGTGATTCTACTGCTCCCCAGCCCTGTGAATGAGTGCTCCGATCCCTCTCCTACTTCAAGGGTGTGTTGCTCTTCTCATATCTGCCTGTGTGGCTGCCTCTCCCTGCACGCCCAGGACAGACCTTCTGGCTTTCGGACCCCTGCCTTTATTACTGACTACAACTTCTGCCTTGTGTCTCTGTACTTTGTTTTTATTATTAATAATAATAATAATAATAATAATAATACATTTTATTGATAGAGCACTTTTACAAGATCTCAAAGATGCTTACATAGAATAAAGTAGACAAATAAAACTAAAACGACAAAACAATTTATGGATAAGGAAGGTTTTCGCTGCATTTGGATCCTCGATTTCCTGGGAGGTTTTGTTACAGATACACGTCTTAGGAATACTAATTATTATTACACGTATATACTAATACTATTACACGTATGTCTCATAGCGCGAGATCATGACAAGCAGAACACACCACGAACTGAGAGGCACGGGGTGGTACCGTACTGTCTGCATATATTGCACTAAAACATATGGTTTGTGTTGTAATCCTGAATAGTCAGGGCCTGCTTTCCCATAAGGATAGACTCTATTGGTAGGTAATGGCAAAATAGAACTTGTTATAGATTTATTTTTTTTGTTTTATAAAAATTGTAACATGAATCACAAGGATTTCATATGTTGCAATGTGAATTATCATAGTTTGAAGGCTACTTTAAATTTTTAATATTGTCCATTTGCAGCAATGACTCATTTTATATTGAAATAAATTATTGGGGTAGCGTATAAGCCAGAGAGCTACTGTTTGGATTCGGCGTAACTGCCCAAGGTATGGGCTATTAAATGTTATTGTATGTATTTGAGTTATCTCTTCAGTTTAATTTAATTTCAGTTTCAATTTAATTTATTCAAGCTATTTTTTAATGGGGATTGGGTTAATAATGACTTGTTCAATTCAGCAGTTAGGGCAGAGCAGTGTGTGGTGGAGACTTAGTTTGCATCAAGCACATTGAAGCCCAAGCCTCGAAGGTCAGACAGCGGCTGTCGCATTTGAGGGAGCTGAGCGAAGGTTTCCCTAGTGAACCTCCGAACGTTTGATAGTGGTGCTATAGAAAGTATCCTGTCACTTTATATACTGGTATGGCAACTGCTCTGTACAGTACGTGACCATATGTCCCTGCAGAGAGTGTTGTGCTTGGCCAAGCGTTCCTCAAGGTCAGCTCTGTCACTGCAGCTAAAGCTACCTTCAAGGACCCTCCCTTCCCAACAACTGTCTTTTTATCCTACTAAAGTCAGGCAAACGTCTCCGGGTCTGGCTCTAGAGGAGCGTCTGTCCTCAGCCCATCAGGCTTCTCAACCTGGACACGCCCAATAACTTTTTACAATTGTAGTTAATTATTTATTAACCTCACCTTTGTACACTACCTACTGTCTATGATGCTATTTTGCACGCTTTATTTTATTCATCTATTATTTAGCTTTTGTTTTTGTCCTGCCCCCTTACATTTTTTTTAGCTTATTTCATTTATCTACACTCTCTTTTTGCACATTCATCGGCACCAGATTCCCATTTCACAGCAGAGATACACTGTTATCAGTGTATCATCTGTAATATATGTTCATGCAACAAATTGAATCTTGAAAAGTGAACAGAAATGATCAGGAGAGGGAATGATAGAAGAGACCACAGAAGGGGGATAGGTGGAAACCAGATGAAAGAGCAAGGAAACACTTATTGGGGCAAAAGCATCCTCGAAGTCCTTGCTTAGTAGACATTCACAGGTAGACTCCTTTCTCTTTAAACAAGAACAGTCTTCACATAATAGGTGCTTGACACAGGGGTGGATGCTTCAGTGCAATTGCTTTATAACCCAAAGCATTCTTTTTTGACTATGTGTTGTGCACCATGCTATTAGCATAGCGTGATTATTGCATAGGTTGCCATGGCTCCCTGAGTTCTGGAAGGCCGTGCTTTATTATGACTATGTTAATACAGGGCAGATGGTGGAAGTGATCTAAAAGCATAAGGACAGTATGAACTGCTTGGAAACCAACAGGCCAACAATGACAAACATGGAGCCATGACTGAATTATGAATGGGAGCATCAGGTTAGGAACCTGGCCGGGATTTGAACCTCTCAGAGGGATGACAATAGCAAAGCTTCCAGATATATGATTGTTAAAAATATATATATATATGATTTTCTGGGCAGTGATTGCTCATAGTCAAACCGACATCCTCAGGGGAAACTGGTGTTTACACTAGCAGTGTTTGTATGAATGCTACATGTATGACATTGCTGTTATTATTCGATTTGTAGAGGTCTTTTGTCTCCCGTTTACTCTCTAGCTCACTTCGAGGGTCATAAACCTTTGGTGGGAGCTGTGCAGCTATGCACCCTCCCTTGATGATTCAACTCGATTTGTATGTAGTCCCAAAAAGCAACAGAACCAGTGCCAGCCTACTGTATATACTCTGGCAAATTTTAAAGAGCAGCACACAGTGGGTTTTCCTTTTTCATCATTGTGGCTCAGGCACTGCTTAATTTCTGAGAGGAGCAGAAGGAATTATGTCAGGCGCACTTTGGAGCATAGAAAATAAGAAGATCCCAGTCAGCTTAGCAACACCTTCACAATAAACACATGTGGGTACATCTCAGAACAGAGACCTGCTACATGGATTATCAGCTTTTACTGCCAGGGACCAGATAGTATTCCTAAGACGGTGAGCATTGTCAGATATAGAATCAGTTAACAGAAAGCACAAGACTGGGTAATTATCACATCGATGTTTAATATACTGTATGACATGCCTGTGGACCACTGTGTTTCATTAATTCTCCAGTCCCAGCTAAATAAAAAATGTACACACTGGAGAGCATCTGAATCCAGACATAAACTGAGGTTAAGTGCAGAAAAACATGATATTCTGGGTGAAGAGGCGAGTTGTCCAACCAAAGATTTTCAGCATTATTACCACATTCCACCATGTAAGTCATCTAGATAGTACTCACTGCTGCCACTAGTTTTAATATCATACTTTAAAGTTTAAATTTAAAAAAATCTATTTTTTTTCTATATCTTATCTCTTTTTTAAATTAATTAAATGGTTGCACAGTCGGATCAGAGCGACTTAGGATTTCACTGCATGTGCCTGTATAACTATGCATGTGACAAATAAAGAATCTTGAATTATAATTGTATCATTCACATCTGCAGTTGGATGGATCTAGTATGATTGAGAAGATCTCCAAGGATAGCAAGAGTTAAACTTTGTGAGATGGATTCGGATGAAGGAAAAAGAAAAAATTCTTACTGGCACTGCTGGGTCAGCAGTACATTCATAATTATGTGGGCCATTGTCTGCCACCTGGGGCTGATTTCACACATTCCTGCTAAAGGGATTAGTGGCAGCAGTCTGTGGTGCTGAAGTCCCCACAATTAAGGTTGAACAACAACAAAAAAAAGCATTTTAGTGTTTTAATTTAAATGCTATACGTTCAGTGTTGTAGTTGAAGAAGTTGTGCCCATGTTATGGAACCTGAAGACTGTCCAAACTTAAGACTGTCCAAACTATAATATCCAATCATGGATGGATAGGAGAAAAATGAGAATGAATACACTTTCATGCTGTTTAGGGTTACCCTTATTTTGTGCTTCTTAGGATAAGCTGACCGATTGATGGATGCTTGAATGGATGGATGGGTGGATGGATTAACCATTCTAGCCCTTTGATTAGGTGTAGGAATGGCCACAACATATTTAGTGAAAAAATCAATTATAACCAAGATATCCTTCGTATTACTATGATCGGGCTCCAGGGTCAAGAAATCCATACAAACCAGATCATAAGGTCTAGTGGCTTGGATGTTAACCAAAGGAGCAGCCTTGTCTAGTAATGCTTTGCCATGGAAACAACAACCACAGGTGTTGATTTTCTGCTCAACATCAGCTGCCATCCTAGGCCAGTAGAACCTGAATCTTACAAGATCGAGTGTACGATCAACTCCTAAATGGCCCATTTCATCATGTCGTTTCAACAAGGTATAAACTGACGGAACAGAGCTACAGTATATGTCTATTATGATACAGTCAGCTGGAAAATGACAATCTATTACTTCTGGGAAACCTTCAAATTGTCAGTCCATTAAGTGAATGAAACAGAATCAGTCCAAACACCTTTTCCAGTACGTGACATCTATGCCCAAACGGAATGACAAATCCTTAACAGTGACTGTAGAGGCACCAAATACTGCAGCATGCAAGAATATATCTTCGACTGTAGTCCAATCAAAAGAGTATGTATAGCGTGTAGAAGCTGTCTAACTTGGGAAATGGTACCATGTGACACCGGCTTTTTTGCAACAGACCAAAATGTAATTTTGATTCCTGTCTTGGGAGCACACAGGGAGGGGGATGCACAGGACAAACAAGCTTGTCCTCTTTTCACTGAAAAACAACACCAGCAAACCCCAACTGCCCTTTCAGCTGGGTAGAAAAACAAAAGACTGCAAAAACAACACATGGCCAGACAACTCTGGGGTCTGTACAATGGGGCCACAAGAGTTGTTCCCTGTTGCAGATCTTTCTGTCGATGCACAAAAATCACCCAGAAAAAATGATGGAAACAAGCAATAGGTGACGTGAATCACGATGGCCCCCCAGATTGAGCCTCCTGACATATTTATGCATGTTTCCTCTAGGTACTCCACTTTTCTCCTACAGTCCAAAAACATAGGACCTAAGTTTCTACAGACTGAAAGTGCCAAACTAAGCCAGGGGTCCAAGGTGACATTTTCTCAGGGGACCCAAAATTTCTAGCTAAACGCCTGAAGTAGACAATAGCACTTTTTTGCCAAATTTTGTTTTAAAATGTGATCACAGTAGACACACAGGTTAACTTCATATGCCAGGGTCACTGATGTAAGGATCATCTTGAATAAATTCACTATGTGGTTAAGAGGTATGAAAATGGCAAAACATTGAAGAATAACCAATTTATATTTATGATCTAATAGAAGACAAACAGTCTGGAAGAAAGAGACCCAGAGACTAATATTTATTGACCTGTTTTCATTCTATCACTGGGGGAAAAATGAGAAGTCATTGACTGTGTCATAAATCATAGCAAATGGAAAAAAAAACATTTTATGGCCATTTTGTGGACCAGGCATGTCTAGATCTGATGCTGAATGACCACTATTGAATTCTAGTCCTCTTTCAGATATGGTTTTTATTTTAACTTCCAATATCTTTACCTTTGCCTAATATTTTTCCAGGTGTGTGTGTGTGTATGTGTGTGTGCCCTGAGATGAACTGACATCCCTTCCAGGTTATACCTCTGTCTTGTATCCTGTGCAGTTCCAATATGTTCCAATTCCACATCTTTTTAGCTTTAATATTGGTCACTTTAATATAACAACATAATATTTTACATTTTTGATGTGACCATACTACAATAAACAGTAGGTACTAGAATGCCTATTCTTCCCTTTACTATTCTGTTCAGATTTTTGTCACATAGGCCAGTATCTCATTCAATGGCAATTCAATGCTTTGTACGTGCCCATACAAATTGAGAGCCACTTCAGAATGTAATCAACCAATCAACCAATCAATAAATCTGTTTATTTATATAGCACATTTTCAAGTCAAACACATTGACAGATCATGATGTTGCACAATGAAAGATAGATTAAAGGTTTAGAAAGACTGAACTATAAAAACAACTGAAATAAAATTGAAATTGAAATAAAAACCAATAAAATCAGAACTCAGGATTAAATGAACTAAAAGACAGACAGATTTTGGGAGTTTAAGTTGTCAAACAAACAGACAAATGTTATAAGGGCAAATGGTGCCTTCTAAAAGTCAAACAAACTAATTAAATAAAAAAGGGGGGGGGGGCATATGGAATAAGTAACTCGGAGAGATAAATTGGGGCCTGTGAATTTATGGCCTTAAAAACCATCAATAATTTTTAAAATTTGATTCTAAACCTAACAGGCAACCAATATAAGTCAATCCAAGATAGAGTAACTGGATGCAATTTTTTAAACTCTTCAGAACACAATAAAAGCTTATCGGCAGATATGCTTCTTCAACAGTCTTGAAGGAGTTTCCACAAGTTCTAGGCACAAGTTGGCTACATTGGTTGTTCTTACTCTTCGATCCATCTCATTCCAAACGTCCTCTTTAGGGTGCAGGTTGGGGGATTGTGGGAGTCAGGCCATCTGTCGCAATAATCCATTCCTTGTTCACAAGACAATGCTTACTAAATAACCTAGAGTTGCACTTAGGCACATTATCTTGTTGAAAAACAAATTTCAGTAGGTGGTTACAGACTTTTGACTGGTACTATACACATACACACCAATGAGCCAAAGCATCCGGACCACCCTCACACAGAGTAAATAATGTTGACTCTCTCATAAAAATGGGCAGGGGTAAAGATTTTTCTTTAAACTGTAACAATTGGACCTTCTTGCTGCTGTTTAGCCAAGGTTACTGTTTATTCAAGCCATAACATTAACACCACACATCAGACTAATATCTATGCTCTACAAAGGAAGATGTTAACATGCACTTAGATGGCTTACATTTTTATTATTTAGAAGAATCCAAAAAGTCAGAATGTCCACAAACAGTTCAGTAGGCCACTACCATTGTGTTAGATGAAGTGACAAAATCAGATCTCCAAAACAGGCCTATAACCAGAAATAAATTTTGGGAGGCTCATGCAAATTCCTACTGGTTCCGACTTGTTTTTTATTACATGGCTATGTGCCTGCTTCTAAGCAGAAATACAGTACTGCAGGCTTCCTCAGTCATGGTCCCAGTGTGTCGTTCTTCACGGAAGCTGAGATACAGTAAGCTTATGTGATTAACTGCCTAGGTGAGTTAATTTCCAATCCATCTCCCCAAAACACTCAGAAATTAATTCCAGAAACCAAATAGGGAAAATTTCAACTCAAAAAAATGTCTGACAAAGCATTGTCAAAACAGCACCACCCTTAGGTTGATAAAAGAAATTTCAGTGAAGCAAAACATTTTCTGCCTCACTTTGCTCATGCATTTCTGTGCAGGCCTATTTCTTATCGCCATCTATTTAGTAGTTGACTAGATAGTTATGGAATAAGATACATTTTTAAACCCGCCCAGTGAAACATGCTTCACCTAGTCTTTCCAATGATGTGTCAAGAACATGCAAGAGTACACAAAGCTGACTGACACAGGTTTAACCATCCAGAATGTGAGTTCAGCCATTAGGGAAGATACATTTACTTGTTTGCCAGTATTCCTTATTGCTTTGTGGACAAGCTATTGGTATACTGTAAGTGAAAGAGGCAAAAGTTTAAAATACTTTGATCTATAAATACTATTCTTGCTTATTGTGACAAATCCCCTGTATATACTGTAAATAAGAACATTTATTTATAGTGCAAAAGGATCAAATCATTGCAGTCCTACAATTAAGTCTTTTGGGAAATGTGAGAATTAGAGTTTATTTAGAGTTTGCCATTTTACATTTTAAACCAATATGACCCAGGACGGGGGGAGGGGATGATCTACCTTATTTCCTCATATCTAAGGTTACAACCCTAGTGAAGGCTGATAGTTAAGATTGATGCATGTGTTTCCAATTAGCCAAATACAATGACTTTGCAAGGTAAAACCACGAGATTCTTAAAAGGCTAATTGATGCAATTTAATTCTTGTGTTGACAGGAGCTGGCATTTAGAAGACAATGACAGTGAAAATATTTTACTTGTATTTCTACAATGATTGTATTTCAGAAAAGGGTGGGCCTCCTTAAAACTGTAAAAACATTTTTGTCAGCATCACCAGGTTAATAGTTACACAATCGGGAAACAAGCTAAATAGGGCTATATTTCATTGAAATTAGCAAGCAATGGAAAATGTTTGGTACAGTGTAATGAATATTTTTATATTTCCTATAAACTATATAGCAGTGACTAATATATGATATTTCTGACATTCTGACATAATACTGACATTTTACCAGGGGGGAGCATTGGGGGAGATCTAGAGTTCGCTTCACTAAAAATTCTTGTCAACAACTGTCATTGATAGAAACACAATGAATTGTTAAAAAATATAATCATCCAGCCATCTTCCGGCAATTCCAAATACAGGAATTCTCAATAGTTGGTTCCTACATGGAGTTCTTGCATACAGTACCAGTCAAAAGTTTGAACAGACCTCTCACGATCTCAGAAGTTTCTATCATCGGAACGAGGCATTGGTGCAGGCAGGAAAAGAAGGTGACAATCCACTTATGGCTCCGCAAAACAACAGGGGTTTATTAACATATAATGAGAACATTACAAACAAAAAGACAATGAAGGGTCAAAAGTACACAGGGGAAACAATATAGCTAACAGAACAAAAAGACCTACAAAAGGGGAACTGGGAACACAATGATCATGCAGGCAAACACATAGCAAGAAGAAGAACCAACGTCAGGGAACATAGTCAATGACTCAACAGGGAACATAGCAGGATCAAGTACTTAATTACAAACGGCTAACAAGGAAACACAGTTCAGGTGAAAACAATCAAGAGGTTCAGGGAAACAGCACACAGGTGAATCTAATAAACTAAATCATGGAACTCAAACTAGGCAACAGAATCCAACACTAGGGAAGTAACAAAGATAGATAAAACACAACCAAGGGCACAAAGCAAAAACCAAAACAGAATGCAAAACCACAAAACTCAGGAACTAGAAAAACTAATACAAAGGAAACACTAGGGAACAAAATACAGAAACAGAAGTGGATGGACTCAAACTCATGACTACTGGGTTTATAGGTGCACACTCTTATAGAGCAATGCAGTAGTCTGGGGAGCTGGGGAAACACACTAAGCACTTGGACAACAGGATGGCCAGCGACACCTACTGGCCAAATGGGGAGAAGACATGAAAGGTTGGGATAGACAGGTGCTGACCCTGACACACACCTACCCATAGAAAGGGTTATTTTTACTGTTCTCTACATACTAGAATAATCATAAAGACATAAAACCTATAACATAACATATATGGAGTTATGCACTGACCAAAAAAAGTAGCTCTGGGGGTTGGGATGCCAAGGCCCTTAACCCCAACTGCTTTCTCCTCTATGCCAACTTCATGAGGTGGCCTCCTGGGATGCTTTTTCAGTGGTCCTGAAGGAGTTCCCACATATGCTGAGCACTCATTGGCCGCTTTTCCTTCACTCTCTGGTCAAGGTCCAAAACCATTTCTACTGTATTTAGACCAGGTGGCCAAATCATGGCGATGGGACGCTATCACTCTCCTTTGAAGGCCGCTTGGCATGTCCAAACTTTGACTGGCACTATATGCCATCATCATTATTGAGTTAATAGTGTTAATGAAATTACAAATTAAAGCAGCAGATGCACACTGACACAATAAAATTGAAGAACATCAATGAATTACAAATTATCCTCCTTAGAAAGGTTTTCTATCATTACTCTATCGCCAGTCTCTCCCTCTCATTATCAATCAATGATACATGAGTGGGGGCTTGTCCCCTAATCTCACCCCTCCCCTGAAACATGCTCAGTAATAATAATGAGCTAGTTTATTTTAAATGGGTTTTCAGCTCTGTCTCCTCTAATAGTGTCATACAATACTTATTGTTCTCACTGTGTAAGGGAATGCGCTGAAGTGATTTTTTTCTTCTTTTGAATAACTAGCACTCTCTCTGCTATGGCTTGAACTATAAGACAGTCTATAAATGTAACAGCTCTATAAATCATAGCTCTGTAAATGTTGCTAAAATCCAACTTGGTGCGCTGTTTTTCAAAGCGGTCAAATTTTGTTAAACTAATTGTACTTTTACAAGAATTTTGTTGCACTCTGTTGTGCTATAAATTTAGCAGAAGACAGAAAAACCCAATATGCCAACAAGGGGGAAAATTAACAATTATTCCCTGACTTATTCGAAGAAAAGAAGTGAAGCAACAGCGTACATATGCTAAAATTATTACACTGAATCATTACAAATACGAGGTCAAAAAAAGTCTTCTGATTGTGGATTCTGAATGGAGAACTGCTCCTGGTATTTTACTCCTAAATACTTTGCTAATGTTCAGTGCATGAAAAGGGTGCAAACTAGAACATATGCACCACGACATAGTCTTCCTTATTAATGTCATCCAACCGACTCTATTTATCCTTAACAAAATCCAAAGTCCAATAAGAGCCAGCTGACCATAATTATCTGAGACATCTGAAGGCAGCCATAATGGAGAATGCCTAATCCCTGATATCCCATAGCTTTAAGTCCTGCTAACTCACAAATTCTAAATTTGAATGGAACCTTAGAGAGCTAAACTCCAGTATAATATTTTTATGAATTTACTGTTGCGCCTGCATTCTGTGCCAGCAGGAAATACATTAAGGAGGCATTTAAGCTGCCAGATAGCCGAGCATTACAATTTCTTCTAAAGTAACAAATGCATGGAGCAGATTTTCTGCTTTGAACAGATCAGGCTGTCCGTCACAGCTCACACACAAAGGCAACCGCTCAAGTCAATGCAAAAAAAGTCAAGATCTGGACAGAAATCTAAGTAAAGATCTCTCTTAGCATATATACCTGCCAAGGACTTACTTTTTCATATTCTCCAGTTGAATTTATTATCTTCCTCCCACAACCATTTGAGTTGGGGAAGAAGGTGCCAACAAGATGTCTGTCCTGTTATGCTCCATGGTACCTCTATAACAACCCTGTGAGAGTCACTGATCTGCCCTGCTGCTTATTCATCCAGGGGAAGAGGACGTGCATGTATGCTGAACTTTAATGCCCACTATTTCACTGCCAGGTAGACATATTAAATACTTCTGACAGAGCACTTTGGTGCTTCAGTTAATTCCAGTGGAAGGCGTCTGCGACTGGCAGTGAAAGATGGAGAAGAGAGACGGCCAATGGAAGCGTGTGGCATGTCACTTCATCATCCCCTGCACCTGCCAGGTACATAGGGACAGCACTAAATAGCACGTCCCAGAGGACAGGTGTGGGACACGGGCCATCTCAGCCATGAGAAGATTAAAAATGGAATGTGTGGCAGGTTTATGACACAGCCCGCCACTGGCACCTGCCTGAATGATCTTTTAGTCAGAGTCAGCTAACAGACTGGGTCTCTCGTCTTGATGTTCTGCGAGATCAGGCAGGAGTAAGGCGGGGGGGTTCCTTTCAGTGGGCAGCCCTGACAGATGTGCCATGCTAGCTGTACAGTTTTTTACTAACAGTCAAATAGGTTGGTTTTTCAACACATCTCTCAGTATTTCAAGGCTCTTTGTGTGTGAGCTATGTATGTTCTCCTTGTGTGATGTGGATTTCTTCATGCAGTTAGGCTAACTGGCATCTCTGGTTGCCCAAAAGTGTGCGAGTGTGTAGATCTGTTTGTGCCCTGCAATGGACTTGAATGATTTATACGCTGTGCTGGAATCGCTCCCCCCCCTCCCATGACCTTGGTCAGGATAAGCAGTTGGAAAAGAAAACTATTAATAAAATATTTTCAGGAAAAAAAAACATTCTGTTTGGCTCTATAATTAAAACTAACCATCTTCCATCACTTACCACTGTCAGGATCATGTGCTCTGTAAAAAATTATATGCAGTATATAATTAATAAACTGATATCTATACAATATTTATACAAAATCAAGAGATTCATTTATGTTTCTTCAGAATGCAAGTCCATCCTTGAGTTTTTATCCAATTTAATATTTTATATGTTTCATATTTATTTATATACTTATATATACATATTTTATATATTTATGTCTGCTCCATTTATGCTCTATTTCTGTCTGGTCTTCTCGGAAGCATCACTTTTCCTTATTGAATTTCATTGTACTTGCTACATACAAAGGCATTCAGTTTTATTCTATTCTATTCTATTCTATTGTACATGACTTTACAGGGGCTTGCACAGTGGACACTTCCTGAGTTGGGGGTTAATACACCGTGTGCGTGTGGAGATTGCATGTTCTCCCTATGTTACACAAGTCCTGTCCAGGCACTCCGATCTCCTTCCACAACAAAAAGACATGTTAGGTTAATTGGTATATCTCAAGTGGCCACAGAGTATGACTGCATGTGTATATATGTGCCCTGTGATGGACTGGCATCCCATTCAGGGTGTACCCCAGTGTTGTACCTTGTGCTGCCTGGGATATGCTCCATACCCCCCACCCCCACAAGACCCTGGCCAGGGTAAGCAGTTAGAGGATGGATGGATGGATGGATGGAGAACATAAAAAATATTTAATTGAATCTCTGCAGATTACAGTGGGAGATCTGGGAGATCAGCACTGAAAAATTCAGAGACATAATTTTTGAAAAACGTGTTTGTGACAAGACTTGTCTGTGTTTGTAGCAAAATGTTTCGATTGAGAAAAAGCTCTGTAGGTTACATTTTTAAATACCATATCCAAGGTAAAAATTGAATTTTGATTAAAATATCTGTCAGATATTGACCCTGTTGGCGTTGACCCTGTCTCATGCATCATTATGTCATACCCTGCTCGTCCGATCCTCCTGTGTGCCACGCCCCCTCGTTAACCCCATGTTAATCAGCTCTTTCGTGTTATTTCAGATTAGTCCTGTGTATTTCAGTCCGCGTTCACGTATGTTTCCCTAGGTCTGTCATTGAAGTCTGTGAAGTCTGATTGTGTAGTGCTGCTTGTTCTTTGCTTGTTCAATGTCCCTTCTCCGTTTCCCCATTAAATCCCGTATTACCCGATCCCTCGTCTTCCTCTCCTGCTTCCCCGCTCCGTGCTCCCCGCTCGGTCACGACATATTAACTTCTGTTGCCTGATTCCATGAAATAATGTCAATTAAACACTCACAGGAAACACTGACAGAAATGTTCAAATTAAATTAGTTCTTAATTATGTTATGCTGCCAAAGACATTAAACATAAATCTGACTGCTAGAGCTGACAGTCAGCCTGTGATTAGACCTTGGCAACGAGAGACTGGATTGTTCTACTTGTCATCTTAATATTACAAAAATGTTGCTTGAGATGAGATTAACGGCAGAGTCTAGCAGCCTTCAAGGTTTTTTTTTCTTTTTTACTTTTTTAAGACTTCTGTGCAGGTTTGGGAGTTTGAGTCTTTTCAGTGAATGACTAGGTAACTTGTGCATAACACTACAGAACATGACTGGTAAACCATGACATGTTGATACAATACACCGATAATAAAAACCACTGACAGGTAAAGTAACTAACATTGATTATCTTATTACAATTGCACCTGTCAAATACAATAGCATCTGTCGAAGCTCACTGATGTGTGTGGGGAGCGAAGGCTAGTCAGATTGGTCTGATCCCACAGAAGAGCTACTGTAGTGCAAATTGCTAAAAAATTTAATGCTGGATATGACAGAAATGTGTCAGAGCATATAATGCATCACAGCTTCCTGTGTATGGGGCTGAGGAGCCCATGCTGACCCCTGTCCACCATTGAAAGTGCCTACAATGAGCTCGTGACCGTTACAACTGGACGATGGAGTAGTGGAAGAAGGTGGCCTGGTCTGATGAGTCACGTTTTCAGTTACATCATGTAGACCGCTGGGTGCGTGTGTGTTGTATACCTGGGGAGGAGATGGCACCAGGATGCACTAGGGCAGGGGTGGGCAATCCTATCCGGAAAGGGCCGTTGGGTATGCAGGTTTTCGTTGCAACTCCCTAATTTCAGTAGATTACTAATTAGAGTAGTAATCGACTGAAGTCCTGAGTTTGAATAGCTGACCCAAAAACCTGCATAAACACTGGCCCTTTGTGAATAAGATTGCCCACTCCCATACTCTGGGAAGAAGGCAAGCCGACCGCATTGTGATGCTCTGGAAATATTCCTGGGAAACCTTGGGTCCTGCCATGGCTGTTACTTTGTCACGTACCACTTACCTAAACTTGGCTGAAGACCATCTACAGCCTTTCATGGCAATGGTATTCCCCAATGGCAGTGAGCTCTTTCAGCAGGATAATGCTCCTGCCACATTGAAAATATTGTTCAGGAAAGGTTTGAGGAGCATGAGAGTTCAAGGTGTTGACTTGGCCTCCAAACACCCCAGATCTCAGTCTGAGCAAACATCTGTGGGATATGCTGGACAAACAAGTTCAATCCATGGAGGCTCCACCTCACCACTTACAGGACTTAAAGGATCTGCTGCTACCGTCTTGCTGCTGGATATCACAGGATAGCTTCAGAGGTCTTGTGGAGTCCATGCCTCGATGGGGCAGAGCTGTTTTGGTGGCACGAGGAGAACCTATACAATATTAGTTAGGTGGTTTTAATGTTATGGCAAATCGGTGAGATGAATTATCAATTGGATATGTGGATATATCACTTTTACAACTTTATTCCACACAAAATGCTATGTACTAGCAACAATGGTCTGCCACTTCATGCAGCCTATTGACTTGCAATATCACTGCTGAAACTGCATTGTGCCATTTGTGGGGTGTCTAGATTTCAACAGATTCCTTATGTTTGCGTCTCTGGAACCCCACTTGCCAAATGCAGAATAAATGGAAGGAGTGGATTTTACTCCACCTGCACATTTCTCCTCAGTATTTCAAACGCTTCGTTATGTCATCATCTTCAACTTCACACTGACCAAAGCACATGCCATGGTAAACCTCACTTCATCCAGTCAGCATGTGTTTCTAGGTCAAATAAGCAGAGAGGGAAAGCCTGCTGTTTTTGGATTGAAATAAAGCTAAACTACAGTCTCATTATTTCTCATGACTTTCAAATGTAACTTGAGGAAATCCAATCATTCTCCTTCAACTTCAAAGACCCAAGGAGGTGACACACTGATCAAAGTTGTTCCCTCTATTACATTTTTCTTAGCTAATAGCAAAAATGACGTCAGATGACTTGAAAGCCAGTTTCACGTAGAGTTTGAAAAGTTTTTGTCATGCTGCTGCTGATTTGGTATGTTAGACAGCACTAAAATTGAATACTCAATACAATGTCAGCTGTAATGATCGTGGATTGATGTGCACTAGCAGCTTGTCACTACTCGATCCGCAGCACCTTCCTGATTTGTACCTTGCATGTACTGAATTTTTGAGCATGCATACACCGCATCACATTTTCTAGCAACAGTTCAGTGAAAAATACCCCCCACATCTGACAAACCTAACAGTATGAAAATCTGATCCAATGTATCTCACAGTATTGTCAATTTAGTGACTTTAACACTAGATTTAAAGACTTTTTGTCCTTCCGTAGCAACTAAAAATCTTATCTAGTGACAAATTTGGAGACTACATGCATCTTTAGCAATTTCTATTCTTGTTGTCAAACAGCAGCAAAAAAAAAACACCTTTCATCAATTTGTGTATGACATCACATCTAACATGAACAATTGTCACAATGCGGAATCGTGGAAGCAGGAACAGCGAGACGAGAGATCAGGGAATGCGGGTTTATTAAGAATCTTCTCCTAATACAAGACATTAAACATGTAACGTCAATGACAGGACTGGGGAAACCTACTCTGCCGTGGACTTAAATACACTGAACTAATCGCAACAACGAGAAACAGCTGGTGAACATGGGGAATCCACACGGGGTAGATGAGGGGGCATGGCTGTCGAGTGGGTAGGACAAGCGGGGCATGACATTACCCCCCCCAAAGGCGCGCACTCTGGGCACGCAAGGAGGAAGGTGGAGGGACCAACGAAGGGGGCGAGGAGAAAGGCGAAGGGGATGAGGGAACAGCAGCCACGGCAGGCAAAGGTGCAGCCGCCCCCGCCCAAAGCATAGGCGATTAACAAGCCGAAGATGGGGAACCCGCAGGTGACCAACGAGGCATCGGAGGTGGGACCGTAGCTGGCCAACAAGGTGCCGCAGGCAGGACCGAAGGCGACCCCCAAGGCGAAGCCAGGGGGGCGAAGGCGAGCCATAGGGCAGGGTGGCCGGGACCTGACCCCGGCACAGGTGTCCTCTCCCCTTCTGGGAGACTGAGAGGCGGGGGCCTGGCCTGGGATCTGTCATGCTGGATGGTGAAGGAGTCACAGAGGGAGTCACTGGGGATGTCAGGGAGTTGAGTCTGGAACTGGGGGAACTGGAGCCGGAGGGTCTGGAACCGGGGGGAACGGAGCAGGAACGACGGGGGGCGGAGCTTCAACCGCCAGCACAGGAACAATGGGGGACGGAGCTTCAACTGCTGGCACAGGAACGACAGGGGGCGGAGCTTGAACCGCCGGCACAGGAACCTCGGGGGGCACGGCAGGGACCACTGGCACAGGAACCTCAGGGGGCGCTGCAGAAACTGCCGGCACAGGAACCTTGGGGGGCGCTGCAGAAACTGCCGGCACAGGATCCTCGGGGGGCACTGCAGGAACTGCTGGCACTGGAACCACAGGGGCCGCTGCGGGCACTGGAACCACAGGGGGCGCTACAAGAGATTGCGCCTTGTCCGCAGGCGTTGCCCCTTTAAGAAGCTTGGGGACCCGTGGAATGGCATCCGCAAGCACCCTTGCCTCTTTAAGGGCCAGGTGCATTCCCACAAATGGGCAAGCTTCCAATGCTGGCAGCAGAGCGGCAGGCGGGCTAGCCTCGGGCTTCTGCTCAGGCACGGTGATGGCGATGACGTCTGGAACGAACACTGCCAGATTAAGCACCGGGAGGGGTTCCTCCCGACACGCAGCAGGGCGGGCAGTGGAAACAGAGATGGCCTCTAGGAGTACCTCTTGCATGTCCTCCCGTCACCTCAGGTAGCTCGGACAGCGGACCAAAAGACAAGCCACAGGCCTCAGCCACTTGCCTCATGTTAGCCACCGCCACTCCGCTTCTCAGCCGGCAAATGTTTTCGCACACCTCCCCCAAAAAGTGCGCGTCTCTAGACAGGGATATCTCCTCAAGGGTGTCCCTCATCCGAAGCACGATGGCTTGTAGCGCTGGATCGCCCCTCACCTCCGGCTGCTCGAGCCAATAAATCACCTCGTCACATAGACTGAGGTATTCTGCCTCAGTCAGGCAAGGTGTTTTTTTGTGGAGTCCTGTCATTCTGTCACAACGCGGAATCGTGGAAGAAGGAACAGCGAGATGAGAGATCAGGGAATGCGTGTTTATTAGGAATCTACTCCCAATACAGGACATTAAACATGTAACATCAATGACAGGACTGAGGAAACATACTCTGACGTGGACTTAAATACGCTGAACTAATCGCAACAATGAGAAACAGCTGGTGAACACGTGGAATCCACACGGGGTAGATGAGGGGGCGTGGCCGACGAGAGGGTAGGACGAGCGGGGCATGACACCTATATCATAGATGGGGTGACCATAGCTTGCTTCACAAAACAGAGGACACGGGGTCAGTATGATCGGTGGCGTCAAAACAACACAAATATGCAAACAATATGCACACAAATATTGTGAAAGTAAATGGCAACTGAAACAAAATGAAATTCAGGCATTTTTAGGTCCCAAAAACATGGCTGGAAAAAGGAGGATGTTTGGTCACCCTGCCTATGCAGAATCAGATGCTGTAATTACATGGAAGAAGATGTTCTACAGATCTAACAGATTCTATGCAGGTCAACCAACATCACTGGAGGGCTGGCAGGCAAAAAACTGATGCTATGATTCCTATTGATGTGTTGCATTGCTAAAAATTGTATAATTCAATGACACTATATTGGTAAGCCCACTGCGCATAGAGCGTGGGAAAAAAGTGGGGGTTTGAGCATGGAGAGCTCAGCCACCTTGCCTGTCCTAGGTCCTGCCTCAGTGGTTTTATTTAAACCAGGGCAGAGAGAAACAGAATCGGCAAGGAGGGACTTAGTCGGAGTCACAAAGCAGAAAGTCAAGTAAGCAGGGGAAGTCAGTCCTACACGGAAAAAGTTGGATGGGAGTCGAGAGAACAGGGGGATCCAGGGTAAGCAGGAACAGGAAGGAGCCTAGCAGGCAGGTCGGGTCAGGGCGACATAAAAGACAGGCGAAAAACGTTTGGTAAGTAAAACTCCCACACAAATGATTCAGCTCAAGAGCTGTGTGATGATTAGCACAAGGAGTTGAATCAGGTGTGTTAAATGAGGGAAAACCCAAAAATGTGCAGGGCTCCGGCACCCCAGGACTGGAGTCTTTCACCCCTGACATAGATCAACAATACCTCTCGCTGAGTGTGAGGCGGCCCGGGCTATTAAAAGGGCAAGAACCAGGTGCGGCCGCTTTCCCAAGCCAGCCGGCATTCTCACAAGGGGTGCTTGACAAATGGATATATTGTGCATCTTTACATATTGCTTGTTTCATCTTCATAAAGACAACATTTAATGCAATTTTACTCATGAAACATGAGGGAATTCCAAGTGAAATAAATCATTATTCATGTTTTAGCCAGAATTCTACAGCCCTACTTCGCTTTCTGTATTTCTGTGATAGACATGAAGGAAAAAAGATCACATGTAGCATTCGCTAAATAAAAATCAAACCAAAAGCCAAATCTAACACCGAAGGACTGCATCATGATGCCCCCTATATCCAGTGAAAGTCTGGGACTGAAAAATGGCCCTGGCATTTACAGCACAATCACCAAAAATCCACACTGTAATATCTTCACTAAACTACACTTTACTCTAACAAAGAGCTAACAAAATGTAAAATAATGAGGATTATATACATATCTTTAGCAACCAAGTTATTATATTGAATATATAATCCATCCATCCAGCCATCTTCCATAATCCTGTACAGGGTAATAGTGAGCCTGGGGCATATCCTAGGAAGCAGAGGGCACAAGGCACTGGATGCCCTAGACAGGATGCCAGTCCATCGCAGAGCGCACTCTTATGCACACAATCGGCAAACATGGAAAATTAAATATGTTAATTGTCCAATATAGTCATCCATGTTCCAATGCAGGGTTACGAGGGGGTCTGGAGGATAGTATGTCCTGGGGATCGTGTGTGGTTCTGTGGGTTAAGACCCAGAATTTCTCTGGTTCAAGTCCCATGGCAGAGTGATGTCACTGTTGGACCCATGAGCAAGGCCTTCAGCCCCAATTGCTTCAGGGCCACTGTCTGACCCTCCTCTCAGATCCTCCTTGTATGTTGCTTTGGACAAAAATGTCTGCTAAATATTTTTTTTAATTGTCAAAGAGGCTAGAACAGGGCACAAGCAGGATTACACCCTACAAGGGATGTCAATTCATGGCAGGGCATACACATGCATACATAATTACACACTATGAACTGTTTGGTGCTAGGTATGTAGAAAATGTGTATTCATGTTATAGAACCAGGAGAGTGTCACGCCCGGCTCGTACGATCCTCGTGTGTGCCACGCCCCCTCATTACCCACGTGTGCTACCCCGATCGTAATCACCTGTTGCCTGTTATGTTCAGCTTGTCTTGTGTATTTAGTCCACGTCTGAGTTAGTTCATGTTCGTGGATGTCTACCCTTTTGTTGCTAATAAACCCCCGTTTACCCGTACGTTCGGCTCAACTCGCCTGCTTCCCCGCTCCCCTGCTCCGGTAGTGTGACAGAGAGTGAAATAAATCAAAATAAATAACTAGCATTTAATAGTTTAACATAACCCAAGGCAAAAAAAAATGTTGATTACCGTAGCAACCACTAGTTATTGTGGGAACGTGTATCTAATTGGTCCTAGTAGTTCAGGCTATTGAAGAGGATCACAGGGATGTTTCAGTGGAGAGAAAATGCATTAAAATTAATTCATTATTAATTTCCCTTACTGGCTTATCCAGTGCAGGTTCGTTTTGCAAATAGCATGCAAGATTCACTTTTTTAGTGCAAGGCTACAGAGAGACTGTAGCTCAACCAGGAAGAACGAGGAAGATGGCTGGGTACATTCAAGGATGCTAGTCAATCACAGGGCAATTTAGCAATATTAATACACTTCAGCTGCATCTCATTGGACTGTGCAAAGACAGTGGAGTGTCTGGCAAAACCCCACAAACTCCACACACACAAACAGCATGAATGAAAGACACAGCCCCAGATTGCTACCCACTGAGCGACCAAACCACCTACTGTGAGTTAATGAATGAATGATTGATAATGCTGTGTTGGTACAGTGTCCTTCAGTCAATAGGCTCTCTTAATTTATATTAGAAAATGGTGCCTGTGATGCATTAATCGCAGAATTTAATGATAAAGCTTAACTGATATTTTCAGTACTTTTCAATCAATGCATAAATTACCATTTATTACCATTTTTGAGTGCTGTAATTATACATTCACTTAAGCTTTAGTTTATATAATTTGTCACAAAATAAACTGCAACATAATTTCATGACAATTACTGACAATCATTAAAGTTACAATAGCAGTAAATTACAGCCTGTGGAAATATTACAAAACTTCCAAAAGTTCTAGCCATGTATATATTTAAGGGTTTTATGGCATGTAACTACCTTCACAATACTTTTATTTGAATGTTCATTGCTTTAAATATATTTCCCAGTCCTTGGCGGCAAGTGGAAACAACAAGAAAGTGAATTGCATTTCTGGACTGGAAACAGCCATTATGTCACACTTGACAAACAGACAGTCACACATTTGAGCCTTACAGAGCCAACAGTTCTGGCAACATCCCTGTAAAAAAAAGAGTGGCATGATTTTTTTGTTTTGTTTTTTTTTTTTGGGGGGGGGGATCATTTAAAGAATATATTCATTGACTGCGTGACAATTAACATGGTTGTGGGTGTAAGCTTGCTGCAATGCATGTGCCCAGTGAATGACATCACGTAAAACATTTACACAGCATGAATATAGGTTTAGCTTTTAGTCCTTGACCCAATTTGGCACGTTATCTGCACTCAATTACATTTTGGAAAGACTACTAACTGAATATTTGTGAATATTTGGGGGCAGGAGTGTTCATATTAGGTATTTAAAATTTGCAGTATGCAGTAACCTTCATAGATTTTCTGACCACTTATCCAGTACATGGCCATGAGGAATGGGAGGCTGTAACAATGCATTATGTAATAATGTCACAATATGTAATAACTTAACAAAATGCAACAAATTCTCATCATATAATGTGGTGTTATTACATAATTCACTGCAACATACCTTGTAACAACGCATTCTGTAATAACTTGACAAAATGTAGCATATATTATATAAATGTAGCATATAGCATATATTATTTTATTTTGTAATGCAACATATTACCTATTACCTACTGGGTGCAAGGTATTGTTGTTTCCATGCACCTTGCTGAGTGTCTCTCTTGTGTCCATATCTAGCCCTGACCTGTACTACCAGCTGTGTTCCAACCCTGCCCCATTCCCATCTCCTTGGAACCTACCTTGTATTCTTGCCACTTGTCCATTGTGTCTCTGTTGGACTGACTTCCTTGGTTTTCAACTCTTTCGGCTACATGCCCCCGATGCAAATATCTGATCACTGAGATCTTTTCTATTTACCTGGTTCTGAAATACCGTGTACCGGATTTGGGTCCGCGAACTTCTGTCACAACAATAACAACAACAACAACAACAAAAATAATAATAATAATGTCTTGGTGTCATACCCCGCTTGTCCGATCCTCCCGTGTGCCACGCCCCCTCATCTACCTCGTGTGGAATCCCCATGTTCACCAGCTGTTTCCTGTTGCTGTCATTAGTCCAATGTATTTAGTCCGCGTTTCAGTTTGTTTCCCCAGTCCGGTCATTAACGTTGCATGTGTCCTGGATTCTGTTACCCCGCAAATAAAACCCTTTTTCGTATCCATGGCTTCCTTCGCCTGCTTCCTTGTGCCGATCGTGACACTTGGTGTATGTGTCACCTCATGAAAATCATTGGCCAGCCCTAGTTCACCCCCAGTAAAATATTTCACCTGGTGCCTCTGCTTACATTGATGTTGTCTGTTTAATATAATCCCTTTTATTTCACTTCATTTGAGAACATTTCTAGTTTCCTTGACATATAAACAGAAGCAATAACAGCCAATCTCATGCACTGTCAACAAGTACTGCTCCCGTAACAGGCTGTGTAGATTATATATCTTTAGCAGTCTTTTAACACCCACACACAATGAAACAGAAAGAAAAAAAACATGCTTTATGGATTACCACATCAGGACATGGTACAATAGCAAGCCAATCAAAGTATTAACGCATTCAATAATTAGTAGAATTTTCATTACATGCCTTCCGTATATAAAGGTTTAAAGTGAGTATCCAACACCTTTGACGTAAATTATATGCCGGCAATAATGACCAGGATCACAACGCTGGCTGCAAACTTCTAAAACTACTCCCTGCACCCGGCCTGCCTGCACACTTATACTGCCAGGGTGAATCCCTCATGTCTTATGTCATTCCATAGACATTAAGGTGTTAACAAGCTGGACCATGGACCCGGGCCTTAATGGATAACTCATTAAGAAGAGAAACATAAGATCATTCTTTGTGTTGGATTGCAGGGCCTGCCACACCTGGGACAGAACACACCTGAACATTGATGCTAACAGGGATTTGTGGGCCAGAGTATGTCATAATGTCAGGGACAGGCTACAGGAATGTATACTTAAGAGACAAAACATGACCCAATCAGTAGTGTAAAATAAAATAACTTTGCAAAATAGAACCTTTACTTTGTAGAATAAAAACTATATGTCTTGTTTTCATCCCACCCTGTAGATCACACCCCTACCGTGGGGAAATCCAGCCCCCCCCAATGTCAAACTCCTTCCCGACACCACTGTTTGGAAGTCAGCATATTTATAGAATGGCACTCTGGGCATTTCCCCCATCATTGTTAATTCCTTCAGAATGTCTAAATGTACAGAGCTTTTATTACCTCCGGCCACATAGATGTTTATTTGTGGCCAGGAACAGAGTGTTACAATCGGACATGACAAGTGAGACAAAAACATGCTATGTGTGAAACATTTCTGGAACAACCATCTTATGGAGAAACATACTGTGGGAGCACATTTTTTAGCTTAAAAAATCTCACATCCATAAGGAAAGCAATGTAAAGTTCATACAAGTGCATACGTTTATTTCACAATTATTGTAAAGATTAGTATGCATGCAGATGTCATGCCGGCAGGTAGAGCAGGGAACGGACAATCAGGATCCAGGACACGGAGCTTCAGGAACATGGGGTTTATTTGCAGACACAAGCAGACAGGGCATAACCAGGCACATGACGTTAATGACAAAACTGGGGATTGACACTCTGACATAGAATTAAGTACACCGAACTCAATGAAACAACAAGAAACAGCTGATAACATCAGGATTTCACACGGGGTTAATGAGGGGGCAGGGCACACAGGAGGATTATACGAGCCGGGCGTGACAGAACCCCCCCCAAAGGCGCACACACCAGGAACCCCAGCGGGCAAGTGGTGCATGCCGGAGGGGCAGCAGACGACCTCGAGGCTGGAGCAGGAGGGAACCTCGTAGGGGGCGAGGAGGTAGGCGGAGGGACAGGCAGAGGAGGCGAGGAGGAAGTCGGAGGGGGCACCAGGGGAGGTGAGGAGGACGTCAAAGGGGACACCGACGAAGGGGAGGAGGAAGGTGAAGCCGTGGCAGGAGACAGCGCAGCCACAGTCGGCGAAGGTATAGTCGAACGACGAGCCAGAGTGGGGGGGCCCACTGGTGACCAACGAGTCAAAGCAGGGGAACCTGCAGTCGACCGACGAGGCATCGGAGCCAGGACCAAAGGCAGCCAACAAGGCATCAGAGGGGGATCCACAGTTGACCGCTGAGCAGGAGCCCGGGGAACCGCAGGCGACTGCCGAGCAGAAGCCAGAGGACCCCGCAGGCGCCCCTCGAGCCACAGCCAAGGAGACCAAGGGTGAACCAGGGGGCAGGGTGGGTGGGACCCTGGCGCAGGTGTCCCCGTCCGCTCTGGGAGACCGAGAGGCAGGGACCCGGTCAGGATCGACCATGCTGGGGTGATGGACGGGGTGACCCCCCAGAGGGATAATCCCTGAGAGGTCCCATTCGAGCTCCTCCTCCCCCAAGGGGGAAGGAGCGGTGTCCTGACAGTCTGGGACCTCCTCAGGGCAGAGTCCTGCACAGGTCCACTTTTGAAGACCTGCACCTGCTCGCACCCGCACAGTACAGCACCACACCTGCCATTATTTCAAAGTTAAATCCGCACCTGCCCGGGCCCATTAACATTCCGCCTGTTACCCGCCCGTACCCATGATAAATTACACACAATTATTTTTTCTATGCACCTCTCAACGTGACAAGCGCTAGGCCTACATGAATTTTGAATTGAAACGAAAAAGTCAGTTTAACACAAAATCAAATCAGATAGATCTAAGCTATCCATACTGTGACGAGCGTGAAAGAGAGAACACAACGACACACTTCAGCAAGGATTCAGACGTGTATGTGAATGTTTGTCGAGGTGGTTATCTAATAGTGCCTTCGTTTTTCTCTCAGAACTCGGAAATTCCGAGTTGAGTGACATCACGTTCGACAATCTCCCGTTCGAGCTACCACATCTCGGAACAAACATGGCTGCCTCCATGAATACGCTGCTGTGTGTTGTTGCTTTATATTTTAGCAGATTTGAAGTGAGATTATTTTTTCCGAGAGACAAACAAACAAGAAATACGAACTAGTCAAACCACATTAAAAGCTTTATAAAATATTTTAGCACATTCATAGCAAACAAACTACAAACAAACCAAAGACACTAACAAGTCTGGTAAAAATCTGATATTGCATGATAGGATACTGTTTACGGTCATGATATGGTATTCAATAAATTGAACACATGCAGTTACATTTATAACTATTAATACATTTAACAAAATAAACATTTTTAAAGATTTATAAAATAGAATTACTATTGAGTGTGTAAGCTGCCATGTTGAAATTACATCACAGGGGCAACTCGGACAACAAAATCTTGTCCGACATCAACGTCTTAAAAGAGGCGTGTTTCCGACAGTAAGTGATGTTTTTCGTGACGTTTTCATCCGAGTTCCGACTTGGAGAGAAATAATCGAAAGCACCATAAGGTACCCCGGACATACTGAACACACTGTGATGATGACAATTTGTACATGATAGTCTAATACATAGATATTTTTGCTTATGTTATTTTTGTAGGCTACAATACAGTTTTGATTGACCTGCTACCCACCCGTGTGTAATGAATTACCCGCCCGCATACCCGCCCGTAAAATTCCAGAACATTAAAATCCGCCCGTTTCAGCAACTACCTGCGGGGACCCGACCCAGTGTGCTCTTGGAATAATGTTCCAAGTGCACACTGGTACATTATTAGATAAAAATTATTGTATTATTATTTGTTCGCTAGCCGTGGTATATGCGGGATAAACTACGGCGAGGTGTGTAATTATATAACTGGTTAGCAGACCTCTGCTTCTCGTAAGGCCACATTACACCAAGTTATTGTTGATTATTCCAGTATAACTACACACCTCAGTGTGTTTTACCCCTTATATGTTATTTTAATGGATTCCACAGAAAAGAAGAATATTGTTCCTCTCCGTAGAGAATAGCTTGTTGAAAGGAAAATCTAAATGTGTGCAGAATCAGGTGTGTAGCACATATCCACGTTATTGAGAATTTATGTTTCTATTTTGAAGTTGGTAACTGTATGAAACTGGTAGATTTAAGACCATGCATGGATTCAGCACTGGACAGCTCCCACACATGCCTATGAAATAAAGTCCACTCTGCTTAATTAAACATTTTGTTTTAGCACTGTAACATCAAATGAAGAAGAATCTAAAACAATACTGTCAATCTAATGATAGCAGATACATATTTCAGGGTTTGTAATTGTTCTATTTTGGAACATGAATGCAATGCAACAAACTGAGTTTACTTGTACTGCCATCACTACATAGGTTGGTTCTGAGGGTTGGTCTAGTAAAGTGCAAACTGTCCATTCAGGCAGAAAATTTCACTGGGAATTCTGTCATGAAGCCATACCTTATACCAAATCATGCTAAATTATCCCAATCCCTCTTTAGATTTATATAGTTTAAACACATACACCTAAATATGAAATATGTCCTTACTTTGCTTCTGTGATGTGGTTTTGAGGAATAAAACCTTGTTTACTATCCAACGCCGGCAGCAGCCCCCCATCAGTGCACACGCAAAGTGTGAAAAGCACCTCTCATTGAAGGACAACCTCTGCAAACACAACTGAGGTGGCAAAGACCAGGCTGAAAAAAGGATAAGTGGAAATGTATTGAAATGCATCTGCATTTTAACGAGGAGAGAAAATGGCCGCACAGAAGTCAATTAAATTCCACATAAATACAGTATATTTAGTTTTTAACATCTAATAGGAATAGGGAAACAAAAGTATGTATGTGGCACATGCTATTGCGGTGAGCATGTAAAAAAAATCCACACCCACTGTTTTGTACTGATAATTAATGCCTGTGGACACTGTTTTCCCACCCGGAATTAAAGTAATTTATAGCAAAACTTAAGGAATAACGCAACAAAAGGGGCAAGAGCCACACTCATTATTTTGATTTGTTAAAATGGCAATCAGCGGTTGCCCTTTCAGGTCCTTGTGCTGCATATCCCACCTCTGAGAGCAGATGTCATAAGCGGTTAGAGGTGGCATGGTATGAAAAGGCCTTCCTCCACCATGAATGACAGCAGCTGACTGATGAGTCAGAGACTGCAGGTACTTCACTGACGTCGTTGGAAAATGCTGTACTTTTCCCAGGTTGAGAAAATAACTGTTCAGTAAGTACATTATCTGTCTCTGTCATTGTCAAAAATAAATGTAAATAATTTCCTTCTGGGTAGAAATGCCAGTTGTAAAATTAGTAGTAGACAACAACAATTTGTTATGATCACGTGCAGCACGGATCGGGGAAGCAGGTGCACGGAAGCCAGGGATCGGGGAATACGGAGTTTAATGTCCAAAAACACAGAGCACGCAACAAAACATCGTCACAACGTCAATGACCGGACTGGGGATACAAACGGGAACGCGGACTAAATACAAGAGACAAGCTAGACTTAACAGGACACAGGCGATCACAATTAGGGCTGAACACAAGGTAACGAGGTGGGCGTGGCACACATCAGGAGCGGACGGAGCGGATCATGACAGAACCCCCCCCCAAAGGCGCGCACACCGGGCGCGCCCGAGAGGAGGCGACGGACGGGACGAGACCGGGGAACAAGACCTGGAAGACAAAAGCAAAAACATCAACGAGACACTGGAAACAGGACAGAGACACAGAACAGGAACAAGGACCAACAGAAAGACAGGACCTGACAAAGAACAGGAAACGCAGACAGGCAGACAGAGAAAGGAGACACAGAGGGGACAGAAAACGGAGGAACAGGACGAGGAGTGAACACAGGAGACACTGAGGGACGAGGAGCAAAACCCAGAGGGACAAAGGGACCAGGAGGGAATGGAGGAGACACAGAGGGACGAGGAGCAAAAACAGGCGGGACGGAGGGAAAGGGAGGAGGAACCAGGGGAGCCCGAGAGAGCCCAGGCGGGCGAAGGGCAGCGGCCGGAGGGACCGCAGGCGACAGGGAGGAGGGAGCAGGAGGGAACCACACAGGGGCCAAGGGAACGGGACGAGGGAGAGACGGAGGGGACACGGAGGGAGCAGGAGGGAACACCAGCGAAGGCAGGTAGGAGGGGAAAGCCGCGGCAGGCGACGGCGCAGCCGGAGCCGGCGAAGGCGCCGTCCGACGCCCCGCCGAAGCAGGGGGGCCCGGAGGCGACCGACATGGAGCCGGAGGCGACGCCGAGGACCGGCACCGAGGCACCGGGGGGGGACCCGGAGGGGACCACCGACCCAGAGCCGGAGGACCCGCAGGCAGCCACCGAGCGACAGCTAGGGGCCGAACGGGCGAGCCAGGGGGCAGGGCGGGCGGGACCCGGGCCCGACGCAGGTGTCCCCGCCCTTTCCGGGAGACCGATAGGCGGGGACCTGGCCGGGGTCTCTCCCACCGGGGTGATGGTGGAAGAGCCACAGGGGAAGCCACGGGGGCAGTCACAGGGGAAGCCACGGGGGCAGTCACAGGGGAAGCCACGGGGGAAACCAAGGTCATCCCCGAGGGGTCCCACTCAAGCTCCCCCTCCGACTCCATTATGGAGGGAGGAGCATCAGGGCAGCAGTCCGGGACCTCCTCGGAGACAGGAGCATCGGGAGTCGTGGGGGGCTGAGCTGAGCGCTCAGGGGCCGCGGGGAGCTCAGGGGCCGCGGGGAGCTCAGGGGCCGCGGGGAGAACGGCGGCAGCAGGCGTGGCCGCGGGCAGAGCGGCGGCCTCAGGCAGGGCCGCGGGCAGAGCGGCGGCCTCAGGCAGGGCCGCGGGGGTCACCGGAGGCACCTCAGCAGGCACGGGGAGCACTGGAGTCACGGGGAGCCCTGGAGTCCCGGCCTCAGGCAGGTCCGCGGGCAGAGCGGCGGCCTCAGGCAGAGGCACGGGAGTCACTGGGGGCGCCTCAGGCGGCGCGGGAGTCACCGGGGGCGCCTCAGCAGGCGCGGGAGTCACCGGGGGCGCCTCAGCAGGCGCGGGAGTCACCGGGGGCGCCTCAGCAGGCGCGGGAGTCACCGGGGGCGCCTCAGCAGGCGCGCGGCCAGCAGGCACTGGAGTCACGGGGCGAGCTGCAGCCGCCTCTGGAGCCACGGGGGGAGCCGCAGCCTCTGGAACCACGGGGGGCGCTGCAGGCGGCACAGGAACCACGGGGGGCGCTGCAGGCGGCACAGGAACCACGGGGGGCGCTGCAGGCGGCACAGGAACCACGGGGGGCGCTGCAGCCTCTGGATCCACGGGGGGCGCTGCAGCCTCTGGATCCACGGGGGGCGCTGCAGCCTCTGGATCCACGCGGGGCGCTGCAGCCTCTGGATCCACGCGGGGCGCTGCAGCCTCTGGATCCACGCGGGGCGCTGCAGCCTCAGGAACCACGCGGGGCGCTGCCCGCGTCCGAAACCGTGGAATCCGCGGGATCGCGTCCTTAACGGACCTGGCCCCTTTAAGGGCCAGGCGTGTCCCGGTGAAGGGGCCGGCTGGCTCAGGCTTGGCCAGCGAAGCGGCGGGCAGACGGACTTCGGGCGTCCGCCTAGGCGAAGCGGCGGTGACGTCACCCGCGAACACCGCCGGGTGGAGAATCGGGTAGGGATTCTCCCAGCGTTCAGCAGGGCAAGCTGCGGAAAGGGAGACAGCCCCCAAAAAGACCTCCTGCGCGTCCTCCCGTCCTCTGCCTCTCCGCTTCTTCCGCGTTCTTCTCCGCGCTGAGGTAGGCGGAGGCAGGGGCACCACGGGCAGCTCGCTGTCTGGCAGCCCGCAGTCCAAAGCGACAACCTGGCAACCCCCTCCCGAAGCTGCCGCACGTTTTCGCGCACCTCCCCCGCAAGGTGCGCGTCTCCGGGCAGGGACATCTTCTCTAAGACGTCCCTGCTCCGGCTGGCTATAGCCCGAAGCAGGGGATCCTCCTCGACTTCGGGCTGGGTGAGCCAATATAACACCTCCTCGGTGAGGTCGAGAAATTCCGCCTCACCGATCTGGGGCGTCTTGTGGAGGAGTCCGGTCATTCTGTTATGATCACGTGCAGCACGGATCGGGGAAGCAGGTGCACGGAAGCCAGGGATCGGGGAATACGGAGTTTAATGTCCAAAAACACAGAGCACGCAACAAAACATCGTCACAACGTCAATGACCGGACTGGGGATACAAACGGGAACGCGGACTAAATACAAGAGACAAGCTAGACTTAACAGGACACAGGCGATCACAATTAGGGCTGAACACAAGGTAACGAGGTGGGCGTGGCACACATCAGGAGCGGACGGAGCGGATCATGACACAATTAATTTGTACTGTGTCTTGTATGAAGCCTGCTTAACATACATCGGACTGTGTACTGTTCCTTGTAGCTCCAGTCTTCTGGGAAACCATTTTCCATTTTAAAGGGAGCAGTTTAAAGTAGCTTAAGGACTTAACATTTTTATTTGTCCATGAGCTGTATTAGGAGGACGAGTGTGCCCTACAGCCATCTTGGGAGTGAGAGTTTGCAAAGGTAATCAGTGTTGCTCATACTAAGTAGTTTTATATATATATATATATATATATATATATATATATACACACACACACACACACACACACACACACACGTATAAGTTCTTTTTTTTTCACCACCCCAGTTGATGCTGGACCCAAGTCATGTAATTTTCTCTCCAGCAATCATTTCTGTTCTTCTTCCATGATGCACCAGCCCCATGTTTATCTTTTAAGGGTGTGTGGAGTGTATGTATTCCCGTACAGTCAGGCTGGGTTAGAGTGTAGCTTTGTCATTAGGTAGGGATGTATTGCCCTTTGGAATAAAGAGAATAACAGCCACAACTTGCTTGGGATCTTCAAGCTTTTCTCTAAAGTGCTTTTTTGCTGCCAATGGTGCTGCATTGAGCGGAGACTCGCAGAGGAAAATATTGCTACTCACGGCAGTCTTTTCTTTGTCTCGTCAGAAGTAAATCATCTTCTTCTTTTGGAGATTACTGACTTCGGACCTGTTTCTCCTACCCCCTTAGAGAAAGAGCAAAAGAATAAATCAATCTAAGACAAATGATCCTGTCCAGTATGATAATGACAGAAGAAACACAAGAAAAGCAAAAACTGCTGTTATGCTCATGGGCTGCTCAGACTTTCAAGAATAGATTAAAAAAACATAGCTGAGACTTGAAGACAAATTTCTGAGATTGTGTAGGCTCGTCTGTAACACAGCGAAGTTTCCTTTTGGATCTTATCCATCTTATCTTACTCTTATCTCAAGAGCTAATAATTCCCGACACATAAAGATCAGTGCAGTGAGAGAAAAAGAGGATTTTTAGACCTTAAATTGCGATAGGGCTGAGACGAGATGAAGGCTGTTTTTCAGGAGCTGAATTTAAGAATTTGAGAAAATGGTCAAAATCTCATTATTAATGTTAAATTGAGTTCAGTTATGTCTAGGAGAAATGGCCTCAACAACAGAGAGATCTTATTTTGAATTTTCCTGTCCCCTAGGCTTGAAAAATTACAGAGATGTTATTTGCTACCATTTTGAAAGCAAGATCATGAGATTCAATATTTTATTCCATCAAATACACAGCATTCAAATTGAAAAAACTAAATGTTCTAATATTGTGAAAACGATTGAAAAGTATAAAGGCTGCAAGGGTACAGAGTTATTTATTTTAAGCTGAGTTATATTTTTAAGTACAAGCATATGTCTTTTTGGTTAGGTCCAAATCCAGAATATGGAACATTTTGGCAATGTTCAAGAAAAGATCAGAAATGCTTTTTTGCAGAAATATTGTAGAAAACATCCTTCAAGTACTGGTTTAAGGAGATCCGGAGGACTATCTTCCATAGAATTTCATTGTTACAGGACTGTTCATTTTTGTACAGACAGGCAGAGCTCTACGTTGCCATTAAGACTTTTAACTGTTAATGTTAAGTTTTCAATGCTCAGAAGTATGTTTGGATAGAGGATATAACTGATGGTTTGTTTTCTGAGTTCTGTTTTCCTATTATAATATTTTTTTACATTCTTGTTTTTATGCCTAGGTTATACAAAAACAGTACCCTCACAGTTTCAACAAAAACCGTGTTTATTCTGCTTTTCTTGTTATATAACTTTGAATAGTTTTCTGAACCCAGCTTGCAATTTGAATCTGTTGTTTTGTCTTCATAGTCATTCAGCATGCAAATGTATTCAGCTAAAATATGTTGTGACAGAAATTTTTACAGTTCTTGGTTTTGATACTTGAGTACAAAATACTTGAGTACATAAAACTGGAGTTTCAAAAAGACATTTTATTCAGAATGGTTTATTTTCATCTTCACTAGACAAGGGCTCAATTATTTCCCTGGATAGGGTGAAATACAAATTACCAAAATAGGACTCAGTTATTTCCCTGAATTGGATGATTTTTGTAGGGGGGGGGGGCATCAGGAACATCGAAACTTACCTCTGGAGACACTGCCGAAATAGGGTTTGGGTTAGGATAAGGAGATGAAAATCACTTTGAAATTGAAACTGGAGTGTGCCCAGCCCCTGCGTTGGCCTTTGCCCCTGCGTTAGCCTTTGCCCCTGCGTTGGCCTTTGCCCCTGCGTTGGCCTTTGCCCCTGCGTTGGCCTTTGCCCCTGCGTTGGCCTTTGCAGGGTATGACATAATGCATACGCATCCAGTGTGTGAAGGAACAATCTATCTCGCTTCATTGTGGACATAATAAAAAACGTTTTAGCTGTTTCTATATAGGCAAGTTTTGAGGTTCTTGGGACTCTAAGTGACAAGCGGGATCTGAGGAAGTCCCTACAACCTCCCTAGACTGAGATTCCCCCACTTCCGGTTTCTTATGCTAACATACTAACATGCTAATTTTGACATAACGCTGGATTGGGCCTCTTGGAGTCATAAAATGCATAAATGTGTTTGAGCCCGATCCAATCATGTTAACTAGCATGCTAATGCTAACATCAGCAGCAGTATCACTAACAGACTACTTATGGTGCCACGATGCATCCTGTCAATTTTGGTGAAGTTTGGTGCATGCTAATGTTAACCTGGGCTACAACAGCACTTACGACTGAGAGGCAGTATTTTGTTGGGTGTTGTGCGAGTCACCCTAGTGGAGGTCAGTGCTCAAACAGAGGTGGAGAAGGACAAGGTGTCTAGGATACTTGGTTTTGTAACCAAGTGGCCAGGGACACCATGAATAGTGTTCCACTGTCTTCGAAAATGATCACACACTTTTCTTTTCTATCAAGTAATTTGCGTTTGAAAATAACCTTTTAAGGTGTGGCTGACCAAGCTGATTGCAGCATTTCTGAATGATTGAACAGTATGATCACATGAAAGGACTAGATGTGTTTATTAACAAAACGCATATAAATGAAATAGAGTAATAAAAAAACATCAGTGCACCTGAAGGGCGTACCTGTGTCCATAACGAGCATCTTGCACCTGCATGTTTCTAAAGTGCACCACTCAAATATTGTTTAACCATGCACCACTGACTTTAGACATGGTTTTTTTTGGTCAAAAGCAAAATGTTATTTTGCTGCCTTAAAATAGGCTGGCCACACCTCATTTAAAAAACCACTGCTATGAGCAGAAAGCGGGCACAAAATCATTTGCTATTTTGACGAAGTGTGCGCATGGCACGGAATTGAGCAATGCGCTGGTAAGAAACTAGCGAAAGCACCTTTTGAGTCGCACTTTGCACTGGTGGTAAATAGGACCCCTTGGCTTTACTGACTGTTAATCTCTTGTTTAGTGTTGTGTAAGCAATTATCCTTTTGTACCTGCTTTGTTTTATGAGAGATATCATAGAAAACATTGTTTTTATGTTAATATGAGGTGACCCCAAACCCCCCATGAGTTGCTGTGGGCATAGACGTTGCACTGCATTATGTTCTCTTCCTCTCTTCCACCCTCCTGTGTTACTGTGCTGTGGGAGTACTGAGAATTCCAGCAATGGACTAGGTCAGCCACTGTTGTACTGTTTTTCTCGTGTTTTATTTTCTTGTTGGTTTGTCTGCCTTGATTGTGTTTCTTTGCCTTGTATTACTTGCCCTGCATGGTTGTGGGGTTTTGGTAATTGTCATATAAATACCTGCCTTTTGCAAATTGTTCCTGTTCGGAGAAGTTGTAGGATTAGCCACACTGCACACTGGAGATAAAATTAAAGGTACCTCCTTGCCATTACCAGGAGGTAGAGTAGTCAAGCAGCAAAGTAGTGTATCCTTGCATGCCAGGTACTACATTATGGAAAATCCCTCGCTGAAACAGCAGGGGGCACTGTGTTTGGAGGTAAAAGGGTTAGGGTTAGCCAACAAAAAAAATTAGAGTTAGGATTAGAGAAGTTATGGCTTTTACAGATGTCCTACTGTGTTTTTATGACCATATTTTAGTTCCATATCCAGGGAAACCATAATTTAGCTGGACTTGATAACGTTTATCATGCTTTCCAAGGGTCTGTTGTGTAAAGTCCCCAAATTAGGGTTAGCCATCAAAGGGTAGGGTTAGGGTTAGGGTTAGGATTAGATTGTTCAGATGTCCAAATGTGTATTTTTGATAGTTCTGCTATCAAGCTGCTGTGGTTTAGCTGGCTAGCAAATGTGGCGACAGTGTAGTGAAGGGTATGGGTGCATTTTTAAGATGTATATTCTGAAGATGTATAAGTGAACAAACTGGCTGAAATACTTCTCAGTCTGATAGAAGGAGACATTAGGTGTCACTACTGTGATGGATTGGCCTCTTCCACACAGTGGAGCAAATACTACAGACATTTTATAACCACAACATAAAATGCAAATGTACCAATACAAAATAATGATTATCCTTGCTTTATACAGACTACATTGCAAAAACCTAAGAAATATAACAAAGGAAACTCGATCAGATATTACAATGAACAATAACTATATATTTACATATAGAGTGAATACAAAGCAGGTAACACAGTCTTTTATACTATTTCTAATACCAAGTATTTTGATAATACAGTGGGGATGACTCACAAAGGAATCTATTATGTATTATTGTACATTATTGCACATCCCGTGGGTAATTTTGTATAATTCACCTGTAATGGTAATTGGTAGATGGTAACATGTACAACCTTGCTATGCTATTGTATGTAACATGTCAGGGGCAGGATTTATGAGCTTTGTGCTTTCCAAATTTCGAACTGAGCTTTGGATTTTTACATTCATACCTGGCCTGATGGGTTTGTTAAGCGGGACTCTTTTATCATTTCCTCATCCATTTTTGCAGTGTGATAACCACTGGGAATCCAAGCACACCAGCACAACACACTTCAGCAGCACGCAAGACACCGGTAACCGTGGTTTCCTCACGGTCAGTCACAAGGACGGCCAATAGGGCATGGCTGGCGGCCACTAATTGAACCATCCAAGGGCTGGGTTAGAAAAAAAACAAAAGGGCTTAGTGTCTGTGCATGCTCTCTCTGCCCAGTGAGTTGTTTTCTTGGAGGATGTCTGTCCTGAAGGGACTGCTTCCTTATCACTGCCCTGAAGGACCTGTTCCTGTTAGGGAGAAGAGGTGCTTCCCTCTGAAATAACCACTGCAGCCCCTTCTTTGCCCCCAGCCATTTGGTATATTTTTCTCACCCCTCAAGGGGTCTATGCCTGACCCTTTATCGCCCATGCCTCCTTGCCTGCCACAGCAGGTTTATAACACAGTGTATTTGAACTGTGCTTCTCACTGGATTCTGTGGGGTTTTTTTTTTTTGCTTTTTTACAAGATAAATCTAGAGTCCCTCAGGCAACCTGTTACCATTATAAACTTCATCACATCATATCACATGCTGATTTACACCTGCTGCCATTCATATAATAGAATTTTCAGTTTTTGTTATTCATTCATTCATTCTTTCATTCATTCAAATGATAGTGACATTTGCATGACTGATGTACAGATACATTTTGATATCATATGGCTAATTGGCTATTTTGAGAGGAGAACAAGAAACAAATGCATGTTCACAACCATTCAGACTGCATTCTGCATTTTTTCCACATTCGATTTCTCTAGGAACGTGTCACTGTGCTCCAGAAATTCACTTTTTTTATATATATATGTCGGGGATTCAGCCGCTTCGCATACCGCAAATACTTCAGATTCCTGTGATCAGTGAGGACCTGGAAGGGATGGCGAGCCCCCTCTAACCAGTGTCTCCACTCCTCCAAAGCTAACTTAATGGCCAGAAGCTCTCGATCGCCCACATCGTAGTTCCACTCAGCAGGGGTGAGTTTTCTGGAAAAGAAAGCGCAAAAGTCGGCGACCAGTTACAGGATCCCGTTGTATGAGGATACCAGCTACTCAAACTTCCGACGCATCTACTTCTACTTCGAAGGGATCTTCGGGACGAGGTTGGTGTAGAATGGGTGCGGAGCAGAAAGCTTCTTTGAGCCTTTGGATTCCACTGCAGACGGGAGCCTGTCCCACAGATGAGTGAGGTAAGCGGGGCGGCCACCTGGCTGAAGTTCCTAATAAATCTGCGATAAAAGTTAGCAAAACCCAGAAACCGCTGTAACTCTTTAATAGTTCGGGGAGGTACCCATTCTCGAATGGGTGTCACCTTCCGTTCGTTCATGGCTACAGCCCCTAGGCGGATAATGTACCCTAGGAACTGTACCTGTGCTTGGTGAAATTCACATTTTTCCCCTTTAGCAAACAGATGACATTCCCAGAGTCTTTGCATAACTTGGCACACATGGGCAATGTGTTGGGAGAGGGAAGGAGAGTATATTAAAATGTCATCCACATACACAATGACAAACCGGTTAATCATGTCACAAAATACAAAATACATAAAAGATTGGAATATGGACGGGCTATTAGCTAAACCATAAGGCATAACTAAATATTCATATTGATCAGTATGAGTGATGAAAGAAGTTTTCCCATCATCCCCTTTACGAATACGTACAAGATTGTACGCACTGCGGAGGTCTAGCTTAGTAAAAACGGTAGCTCCACAAAGTTGTTCCAAAGCAGAAGGGATGAGGCGTTAAGGGCCCGGTACTCGATACATGCGCGTAAGCCCCCGTCCTTTTTTTTCACAAAAAAGAAGCCTGCAGTAGTAGGAGACGTAGATGGATGAATGATACCTCCTTGGCAATGGACAGGGACAGGCAGGAAGGGTTACCCCCTCGAGGAGGTTAATTGAGCAGTCACATTCCCAGTATGGGGGCAGTTGAAAAGCTAGAGATTAGCTGAAGACATCGAGGTAATCTGCATGCTCCTCAGGGATGACAGAGAGGTCCTCGGGACCTGGGCTTTCTACTAGTGAGGCACAACAAGGTAGTGTTAGAAAGTGGGAGAAACATTGGGGTGACCAGGCAATTAGCTCCCCAGATGCTCGGGCATCACGGCGGCGGCGGCGGCTTCCCCTGGGCAGGGCTCGGGCATCGCGGCAGTGGCGGCTGCGACTTCCCCTGGGCAGGGCTCGGGCATCGCGGCAGTGGCGGCTGCGACTTCTCCTGGGCAGGGCTCGGGCATCGCGGCAGTGGCGGCTGCGACTTCTCCTGGGCAGGGCTCGGGCATCGCGGCAGTGGCGGCTGCGACTTCTCCTGGGCAGGGCTCGGGCATCGCAGTGGCGGCTTCCCCTGGGCAGGGCTCGGGCATCGCGGCGGCGGCTTCCACTGGGCAGGGCTCGGGCATCGCGGCGGCGGCTTCCACTGGGCAGGGCTCGGGCATCGCGGCGGCGGCTTCCACTGGGCAGGGCTCGGGCATCGCAGTGGCGGCTTCCCCTGGGCAGGGCTCAGGCATCGCAGTGGCGGCTTCCCCTGGGCAGGGCTCGGGCATCGCGGCAGTGGCGGCTGCGACTTCCCCTGGGCAGGGCTCGGGCATCGCGGCAGTGGCGGCTGCGACTTCTCCTGGGCAGGGCTCGGGCATCGCGGCAGTGGCGGCTGCGACTTCTCCTGGGCAGGGCTCGGGCATCGCAGTGGCGGCTTCCCCTGGGCAGGGCTCGGGCATCGCGGCGGCGGCTTCCACTGGGCAGGGCTCGGGCATCGCGGCGGCGGCTTCCACTGGGCAGGGCTCGGGCATCGCGGCGGTGGCGGCTGCGACCTCCCCTGGACTTTGAGAAAATGAGTGTCACTCTAAAGTTCTAACACTTTAGTAATCAAACCACATAAAATTTCAGATTGTCTCTTTCACTTATGTGTAGCCAACCCCTGTGTCTATAAGCTTCAGAGCTCAAACGTCTTGGCTAGAAATGGCTATAATGTGATTTTTTTACAATTTCTCAGCATGTCTGAAAATATGCTTTTGAAAAGCATATGTTTAAAGTTGATTTTAACAAAAAATAGAATAATAACATTCTAAGTGGTCTCAGATTATTGGTGCTGAGTTTGTGCCGAATAAAAGCAAATGTAACACTTTGGGATAAATGTTTTTTAGATAGGAGAAATATTTTAAAATGTCAAGGCATGTCAGACTATCCCGAAAGTGGCTGGAAGGCCTCAGACTCCCAAGGGTTAAGAAGGGGAGCGATCAGTTGGTAATTGATTGCAGGTGCTTGGTCCCGCCCGTGTGGGCGTGACATATAATCTTATATGACAACTATTTAATATGCAATAAAAGTAATATAATACCATTTAAAAAATATTGTACTTAATTTGGTGAAACAAATTATTCAGGTCAACTTCCTGAAGTGTCATGGTGGTGTAACCATCATTCAAGGAGCCATTTTGTTCACAAGAAATCCATGTGACAAGAAATAATATCACATAGAAGGACCCCTAGTGACCTTAACTGCTGCATGCTAAGGTTAGTAACACTCTTTAAAATAGCAGATAATTTGACATTTTTTAGGATATGGTCAGGTATGTCAAATTCTTGTTAGATGTTTTTTTCTATATTGAAATGAAATAAAACATCAAGTTCAGTTGACCTTGTTGATTGTCATACTTGATTTTCAGTGTCAATATCTTTAACGATGACCTTTGACTGTAGAAGCAACATGGTCAGCTGGTGTAACTGGTTTGTGTCATTTGGCATAACCCATATTTTTCATGAAAATGTGATAATAAACAAGAAAATTAATGTGGAATAAAAGGCAATCTTTTACTGCAGTGTAATAACATGTTTTCTTTAACATTTTTTACATAATTTGTCAAAGATTTTTTTAGAAAACAAGTGTTTTCAGCATGTCCCGCTCAGTATTGCAAAAAAATCATAAAATATAAGGCAATCCTAACAAAGTATGTTATTTTGTGATATTTTAAAATGGAGTCATTATTTTTATAAATACACATGCATACACTCTAGGTGGACAAAGTATTTAATATTTCTCTTTGTTTTGTGGTTACATCATTAGACATTTTCCAAGCACATTCAGTTTCTCTTTGTTTTGTGGTTACATCATTAGACATTTTCCAAGCACATTCAGTTTGCCTTTGGAAAAAAAAAGGTTCAAATTCATTTCAGATGAAAAGAAACCAACATGAATGTGAAATGTACAGTCTAACAAACCTGATGCATGCGTTTAAAATAAATTATTAAAAAAGAATTGCTCATCTTGCCAGCCTTTATTCGTCACTGACCCATGTACAGATCATATGTCTGTATGTGATGAAATACAATTCTTCGGGGGGGGGGGGACACTCCACCCTGGCATGAGGAGGCACAGGATCTCATCAGCTTTCCTCCACAAGATGCTGGTTTCATCTTGGTTGAAATATAATGCCACATTACACACTAACACTAACATACCAAAACACAACACAGAGAGTCACAACGGGAGGGTCCCGGGCCTGGCCTGGACTGCACCTCCCTCACCATGCCACATCACATCACCAGCATACCAAAACACAACACAGAGAGTCACAACGGGAGGGTCCCGGGCCTGGCCTGGACTGCACCTCCCTCACCACGCCACATCACATCACCAGCATACCAAAACACAACACAGAGAGTCACAACGGGAGGGTCCCGGGCCTGGCCTGGACTGCACCTCCCTCACCACGCCACATCACATCACCAGCATACCAAAACACAACACAGAGAGTCACAACGGGAGGGTCCCGGGCCTGGCCTGGGCTGCACCTCCCTCACCACGCCACATCACATCACCAGCATACCAAAACACAACACAGAGAGTCACAACGGGAGGGTCCCGGGCCTGGCCTGGGCTGCACCTCCCTCACCACGCCACATCACATCACCAGCATACCAAAACACAACACAGAGAGTCACAACGGGAGGGTCCCGGGCCTGGCCTGGGCTGCACCTCCCTCACCACGCCACATCACATCACCAGCATACCAAAACACAACACAGAGAGTCACAACGGGAGGGTCCCGGGCCTGGCCTGGACTGCACCTCCCTCACCACGCCACATCACATCACCAGCATACCAAAACACAACACAGAGAGTCACAACGGGAGGGTCCCGGGCCTGGCCTGGACTGCACCTCCCTCACCACGCCACATCACATCACCAGCATACCAAAACACAACACAGAGAGTCACAACGGGAGGGTCCCGGGCCTGGCCTGGACTGCACCTCCCTCACCACGCCACATCACATCACCAGCATACCAAAACACAACACAGAGAGTCACAACGGGAGGGTCCCGGGCCTGGCCTGGGCTGCACCTCCCTCACCACGCCACATCACATCACATCACCAGCATACCAAAACACAACACAGAGAGTCACAACGGGAGGGTCCCGGGCCTGGCCTGGGCTGCACCTCCCTCACCACGCCACATCACATCACCAGCATACCAAAACACAACACAGAGAGTCACAACGGGAGGGTCCCGGGCCTGGCCTGGACTGCACCTCCCTCACCATGCCACGTTAATATTGAATTATCAGTAGAAGCCCTATACCTTTATTATTTGGTAATGATCAATAATTTCTGACCAAAAATGTTCTATTTAAATCAATTCCCCCTCTCTAAAGTGTTTCACAATCACACTGTCTCATCTCCAGTTCACCACTGCTGCTAGTGGGCAATTCTCTGCAAGTCTCTCAGCTAAGTCTCGCATGACTTAGAAACATGTCAGACAATGTATGGCATCGTATCATGTTGAATCCCATTAGACTGTTGAATCGTGTCATATTGCAATAACAGTTGCTTTGTATGTATCTTTAACAGATTGCACGGTTGGCAATGCACTGAGATGTGTATTGCATCGCCTCAGAGATGGAGATGGACATCGCTACTGCAGACTCTCAGTGGAAGGGGCTTGAGAGTGGCGCTTGCAAACAGAAACTACTCAGATTTCACGAAAATGACTAAAGTTGGAAGCAGAAAGCGGCACAGCCCTACATGGCAATACTTTGACTACGACTTCGTAGTAGACAGAAGTAAATGTGTCGTGATGAAGAGTGACGCTAACATTTTTGGGATATAGCGAAAAAGGAAAAGTCCCACTGATTTGAATGTTCACCTAAGAAGCTCTTACAAGGGAAGCATACGAAAAGTTTGAAAAGTTGAGGCAGCAGGAGACTGCTAACTTAAGCTCATACTCAGACAGCTGCAACATCAAGAAGACCCCACAAATACAGCAAACCTTATCTAACTGCTTTGCACAGGAGAGTACATGGTGTGCTGCTACACAGGAACATCACAAGCGTGTGCAGGCAATGGATCTTATGTTCATTTTTAATTATGACTTGTAATTTTTTCAGAGAGGATCTTTGACATGAAGCTCCTTCTGTCTAATACGTGTGACATGTTTTCTTAAAAAGGTGTAAAAAAAGAAATATGTTTTAGTTTTTTTTCCAAGAGGTTGTTTTAAAGCTGTTTTTGGTGTGTTGTAAATTGTTATCCAACAACATTCTGGTTGTTAATGCAGCATGTTTAAAGTTTTGGTTTTGATTAAACTCCTGGTGCTAATTGCCAGGCTTTGCTGTGTTAATGTTTTGGTGTGCAAGAATAAAATGGTTTTTGCACAGTATAGGACCATTGATAAACAATGGTTTTGTAAATCATGTTTGATGTCATTCATTCTTTCCTCATAATACCTGAACAACTAAAACTAATTCTAAAGCTAGTAATTTTCATAAAATAAAAATGAAACTAAAACCATTTGTAAACTTTTAAAAGAAACTGAGAAACAAACTGAAAAACTAAATAAAAACTAATGAAAATTGCAAAATTATAATAACTCTACTTCTAATCACTTATCTTGAACAGGATTTCACAACATTATTATTTAAAAATATCCATGCAGCCATTTTCTAACCACTTATACTGGTCAGAGTCACAGGGAGACCTGGAGCCAATCCCAGGCAGCATAGGGATACCTGGAGCCAATCCCAGGCAGCACAGGGACACCTGGAGCCAATCCCAGGCAGCACAGGGACACCTGGAGCCAATCCCAGGCAGCACAGGGCACTACGTGGGAATAAACCTTGGATATGAATTTTGCAATAACGTCCAGCTCTGAGATATGAGCTATAGATCTGACAGATTTTAGCCATGGCGACATTGATTCATTAATGTGTAAAAAGCATGTCCTAATTTTTGTATCTATAAAGTCTGGTCTCTGAATTATCATCTAACCGGCTGTATGAATTTTCACTCCAAATTAATGTGCTTGTTTTATAAGATGCATCAGTGGATTGTTACCTTTATCAGGGAAAATTGTGGGGAAATGAAATTGAGAGTTTTAATTGAATTTCTTTCACTGTCTAAACCTTTGAGATTAGAGACATTTTGTTCTTCTATTATGTTTTATATCTGTTAAATCATAATATAGCATGTAATTGAACTTAATAAGATAATTTAATTTAATTTCAATAAAACTAAGAAAAGAGGTACTTACTCTGTGAATCTACCCAGCTATCTTCTAACTGCTTTTCCAGGTCAGGGTTACCTGGAGCCTATCCCATGCTGTATATGGCAAAAGTACACCCTGTACAGAAAGCCACACACACACACAAACACACACACACACACACAGTGAGAAAGAGAGGGAGAGAGAGAGACAGACCTGTACTCATATCTTTGTGGGGACCATCCATTCATTTCTATGGGCGAAACCCTAAGCCCAGCAATGACAACCTTAACCACTACCGAGCCCTAACCTTAGCCATAAGTAACCAAACAACATAGAAGACTTTTAGCTTTTTTATTGCAGTTACAGGTTTTTATAAAATTGAATTTTCCCTTGTGAGGACCTTAATAATGGTCCCTACAATGTCAGAACAGCAGGTTTTTAACACATAGTTTGGACATTTGGTCCCCACAATGTAATGTATATCTGACCCACACACACACACAGACACAGTCATTCTCTGTGGGCAATGTCTTTGGACTATGGGAGGAAACCAGAGCCCTAAACAAATGTTAAGGTTCTCCTTGACATTGGAATCATCAGGTTTGCTGTTAATTGACAGCTGTGTGTGTGACTGTGAATGTTGATACCCCAATCATAGATTAATTTCTCTAGTTAGAGTGATGAGAGCCTAATCAGAAGTGTATTATGTCGGCTGCTATAATCCCTTGATATTTGCATGGAAATATGACTATCTACTGTGTCAGAGGCTGCTGGTCGATCAAACGGAACAAGGATTAGAGAAAAACCAGAATCAGCAGCCACATGCTGACTGCTGGTGATGTTCAAAAGGTCATTCTCTGTGTAGAGTGAATGTCTATAATGATGGAGTATCGTGTGGGAAAAGGAAACAAAGTAATCTTTTGATTATACGTGTCCGATGTGTCTTAAGCTTTAGGGTCAGTATATAAAAGGCTCAATACATCAAATTTAAGCCATGATTTTCTGGTTTTAAAAAGTTAAAACATCTAAGATTCTAAACTTATTCTCATATTGTTACTGTTAATAGGTTAAATATTCACAGCTCCACTTTTGGGTTTACATTTGAGTATTTACTGTGGCTGTGATTTACATGAATGTTGAATTGTCCTGTTTACACAAAAAAACGTAACACTAAAAAACTGACATAATGAGCACTATAATAATCCTTGTCATAACATAGGAATAGCAGAATATTTTCTGAACGCACTAAGTACACTGATTTATTAACCAAACTGAAAATAACTGTATGTCACATGTAATTGCATGAGTTTCTCTCCAGCTAACAGTTTATCACCTTTGCAAACTGATGTCTTACGTTCATTCTTTTATTCCTTATTTTGCAGTGTTCCCTTTGATTAAGACTTATGCGCTTAAAAAAAAAAGGGTTATTACCCCTGATTTGTGTTATCAGAGGAAATCAGGGTGCACCCTGACAATTCCACAGGGATAATCATATCTGAGAATGTTGTTTTGGCAGGGCATAGCAGAAACGACAAGGAGCAATCCACGGTGTGGCTCACAAGACACAAAGAACTTTACTGAATGCAAAAGATACAAAAAAAAAGAAACAAAGGGAACCATGAGGGGTCTAATGGAGGCAGGTAGAACACAAGAACTAAAGCAGCATAAGAACAAACACAGTAAAACAGGGAGCAGATAGAACACTGGCAGGGAGAACACTAAGCAAGTGCATCTGAACAGTAGCGAACAATAACTGATTGGGCAAACAGGGTAAGGGAAGGCACATAAATATACTTCAACAAGGGATAGATGGATAGGTGACAGGTGCCCAGTGACACCTGTTAGCCAGGCAGGACAACAAGAGGGCAGGGACTGATCCTGACAGTGCCCCCACCTAACACACACTCTGGGTGTGAGAGGTACTGCCAGGAACCGGACAGACCATGAAGAACAGGGCAGGACAACCACAAATCAATGAAAACCAGGGAAAAGGAAGGACTGCACTCAGGCAAGATACATAAGGGGAACCAAGACCAACAGGTTGAACGCAAGGAGCTGGGTCAGGCTCAGCAGAACAGAGAACACCACAAGGGACAGGACCAGGGGACATGTCACAGGACGTGGCACATGAGGAGGAACTGGAAGGACAGGACCTGGGACATGAGATGGGGACCAAGGCTGAGCATGGGGTTTCACAGGGGGGTCACAGGTGGACCAGGGAACAGGACCAAGAGGCAAGGGAGTAAACTGAGGAAGGACTGGATGGAATAAAGCCAGACTGTAGTCTGCAGGACATCATGGGTCTAGGACTGGGACCGGGAGTGGGAAAATGAAGGAGGTGTTAGAAGGTTAAGCCTGGGCTGAGCATTAGCAGACAAGGATGAGACTGGTATGACAGGAGTAGGGACCCTAGGCTCACAAGAGACACATAATGGGTCCGTGGACTCAGGCAAGGTCTGTGTATTGCTGGCCAAGTCTGTCCTGGACACCTGTCCGTGACACAGAGAGACAATGGAACCATCGTCTGAACCGAGTCCATGGTTCCAGTCACATCTAGAGGAACAGGAGAATGGAGACCAGACATTTTAGTTACCTTTCAATGCCCAGTGTATGTGTACATTGCATTATATTATATTGTTTTTACTGTTCAATAAACCATCATTTTGCTAAAAACAAGACTCTGCAATTGGATTCCTTTCACTGGGGTTGGACCCACAGCAATGCCCATGGGATCCCACTCCAGATCCTCTGGGTCTAGTGCGGTCAAGTCAAGGCAGCGAGATGCTGGAGAGACACGATCTGGAGAGACAGCAGGACCAACAAGCACCAAAGACAAGGAAGTCAGGTGTTTCTAGTGGCGAGGCAGCTCCTGGCAGTCGGGTGACATGGCCTCCTCTGGACCAGGCTCTGGAGACACGGGCTCCCCAGCCAGGCTGGGTGGTTCCCCACCCCGGACAGGGCTCTAGAGGCGCTGCAGAGGAGATGGCAGGCTGGGCGCCCCCTGGGCCAGGCTTTGGGTCTTGGGCAGGGCAGCCCCCTCCGGGCCGGGAGCTTGGGGCCCTGGAGGCGTGGCGGCCTCCCCCTGGGCAGGGTTCTGGAGATGTGGGTGCAGCCAGCTTCTATTGCTTATACATAACAAGGGCTTCAACAAGGGATAGGTCCAGGCTATAACTGATCAACCTAACACGGGCCTGGGAACAAGAAGACACAGGTGAGGGTCATTAACAAATATTAAGGGCTCAAACATTTGGAGTTGGACTAGCAAGACTCAGGTGTGGGTCATAATCATTAAGGACTCAAACACTAGGAAAAGGGTAACCAGCGACACCTGCTGGCCAGGCAGGGAAACGAGAGGGCAGGGACTGATCCTGACAAAGGGCTGCTGAAAGTGATTTATTCACTGCCATTTTCATCTGTTGAGCCAGAATTCAACTATCCCAGATAACTGTGGTTTACATTTCTGGACAGATGTGAGTACATAATTTATACTAATATTTTGGACAAAAAACTCATTCAACATTATAGTGGCATCATTGAATTACATAGATTTTTTTGTTTTTAAGAGATAAGGCTTAAGATTAAAGATGAAATTTAACTTTGTTAACGATGCATAATGGTAACGTGTCTTCAGTGACATGATACAAATAAATGTGTTCTTTTTATGTAAGGGTGTATAACAATGATAAAAATCAACAGAACATGCACTATTAGCAGGCTGAAAACAACAAAGCCTAATTAAATTGTAACACATATCTTTTCTAATTAGTCTCAGTTGCTCCTGCTATTATAGGAGCTGCGCCACAAGAAACCCATTTCTGCTTTCACTGAAAAAAACACAGATGACAAAAAATGAAGCAGTCTTATATATCTGGTTCAGTAATTTTACTCGCTGCTTAAAAAGCCAGTATCTTTAGTTGGACGAGAAAAACCATGAATCTGTAACCTGCTCCTTAAGATCAATGTAAAATTTACATGTAAATGAATTCATGCCAGATGAAATTTGCACTTTGCCCAAAGACAGCTAAACCACAAAGAAAAAAAAACATGCTTTTTATTAGATGTGCATTTTGGCATTCTTCTGGGTTCTTAATCATTTTTGTCACATTGTACCATTATATCTTTTAATTAAAGTGTTGCTTTACTTTTTCATTAATCGCTTAAGTGGCATAAAGTCTTTTCATTGATTACTTAAATGTGTAATTCCAAACACAAGCATGCTGTATCACATAGAGTGCGGTACTGCATTCGTGTGAGTGAACCCAGGACAGCGCTGTCCTTCAGAACCTCATGCCAGTTTCTGCCGTCTGGGCACCACTGCAAGGTCCTCCCCCCCAGACAGGGGTTTGGTTCTCATGAGGAGCAGGAGGAGAAGCAGTCTGAGAAGGAGCAGGTGGCCAATCAGGCACTGACGAGTATCACAATGAGCCCAGCAGCAGCTCAACCCGGAACCTTCTGCTCCTCAGGTCTGGCCGCCCTCACTATTTTTATTTCTTTTGGTGTGTTATGGCCCCGAGGTCTAGGAGGCAGGGTGTGAGCGAGCCAATGAAACCACAGAGGAGCTACAAGGGAAGAAATGTCACCATTTATTTTGGTTGGCTAGTGCAGGACAGTATACATGAAAACCTCCAAGGAAATGAGCAAGGGCGACAAAAAAGACAAGAAAGGAAAAAAAAACTTTCCCTAACTTCCACAGAAAATGCTAATTCAGACTAACACTGGAACAGAGCTTAGATATTCTACCTAACCCTAGTCAAAGCCTAGTGTGTCTGGACAGAACATTTCTATGGGCACTGTGTAGGTGTTCATGCAATCTGCCAAGGGGCTATAAAGTGCAAGTGCAGGAAAATCTCATATAACCACATTGTTTAGTTGAATTGATTTTAAACAAACACTTCAATTACTCCAACTACCACAATAAAAGACAACATACAAACACACCATAACAGCAGTCATCTAAGCTCCAAACAACAGCATAGAAGACAGCAGAAATACCCATTGCTGCAGCCTTCTTTGGCCAACACTTAGATAAAGGTGAAGCTCCATCCATCCAGCCGCTCCATCCATCCATCCTGATTGGTCGAAGGTGATGTCCACGCACAGGGTGTTGGGGAATCACCTTTCCGGTTAAGACAGACCAAGACAATACAAGATAACATAACAACGTAACGTAACATAACATACTGTATTGTTTCTTCTGGGGGGAACCTTATTCCTGGTGGCAGTTTTGATGCATATCCATGAGCTCTTTTTCATTTATGATTATTTCACATACCGCTGTTCTTACAAGTGAGTTTTATTTGGACTCATTATTATGATGTCATTACCAGGGCTAAAATGTTGTTGTAACAACCAGAAATTTTGGGGCCTCTTCCAACACAGGGGGCTGGGCTATAGCCCAAGTTACCCCATGCATAGGTCTGGCCTGGGTCACCACATGCTATTTCATGTCAGTAACCAAAATATAATAAAAAGACGTATTCAGCCTCCTGGAATGTGCTAATGGCAAGCAGGACCGTGCAGGCATTTTAGATCAAAGCTGCATTGTTTGTCGATTAACACTGGGAGTTCCCAGACAGAGAGAGAGTGAAAGAGACATGAAAGAAAGATTCAAGAGCTTGGCACAGCAGGAAGGGAAAATCAGTGCACAAATAATGCTCAATGTGACAAACTCAGCAGAACAAGTATGTCAGCATGGAAAAAGAGGATGAAACAAGGATAAAAATGTGCTTCTAATCTTCTACCAGTACAGCTTAAGGGCTGTATCAAAACGATGGAGATCACACACATAAAAGTGATGGGACTTCATCCCCATGGGTGAGAGTCTGTGTAAATTAGGCACCAGCTGCTCAGAGGATTTTAGAAGAGACATTTATAATCAGCTGAGTGTTTATCGGGCAGCTGGACAGTAAGACTGGCGTGATGCTCAGATTTTCTCATTTCAATCCGGATCCTAACAGCAGGGTTTGATACTAATTGCTCTTCAGCCAAGACATGTCATACTTAAGTGATTTGATTACTGTGGTGTTCCATAGGATTGCTAGTCTATAATCTAAACAGGGAATTGTTTTTTTTCCCCCTGCTGCCAGTAATTGGCACCATCTGTTGTGGTGAATACCATCCTAAGATTATATTGGTGAGCAGAGAAAATTTGACAACATGATATGATGTTGCTTAACAATAAATTTAATGTATAGCAGATTGCTTAGTTGGTTACAGTGTAGTGCCATTGATAATGACAAGGGTGCAGGTTTGGTTCCCGTAAGGGCCAGGTTGGACTTTTAATGGGGTGATGTGTGGAGCTGGGGGTTAAGACTGTGCCCACGATGAGGTAACCGGTTTGAATCTTTTAGCTGATGGAATTTGCATATCACCATTTTGGCCCTTGAGTAGGGGGTTGGGCCCTTAAAGTTGAAAATTGCTTCAAGGGTGCTAGATCAATGGCTGACAATGTGCTGTGACCTCAAGCTTTGCTTTCACCTATGTATGTCAAATAGTCTTATAGGAGAGTATGTAAGATCTGAAAATTAAACAAGTCCTAAGTACTTGTACAAATGGCAAATCAATAATCACTGACTTCTGGTTATATAACCAAAGGAATATAACAGTAATCCCTACACATCTGTGAGGGTTAGTGTCACACCCCGCTCCGTCCGATCCTAATGTGTGCCACGCCCCCTCGTTAACCTCATGTGGAATCCCAGTGTTTTACAGCTGTTTTGGATTGTTGTCATTAGTTCAGTGTATTTAGTCCGCGTTTCCGTTTGTATCCCCAGTCCGGTCATTGACGTTGTTTGGTTGTGTGCTCTGTGTGTTGCCATTAAACTCCGTATTCCCCGATCCCTGGCTCCCGTTCGCCTGCTTCCCCGAGCCGTGCCGCACGCACCGTGACAGAATGACCGGACTCAACAGAAAGACGCCTCACCTCACGGAGGAAGAATACCTCAGCGCTACCGACGAGGTACTGCACTGACTCGTTCAGCCTGAGGTCCAGGAGGATCCCCTGCTTCTGGCTCTAGCTTACCGGAGCAGGGACGTATTAGAGGCGATGTCCCTACCCGGCGATGCGCACCTGACTGAAGAGGTGCGTGACAACCTAAGGCAGCTGAGACGCGGGGTGGCCGAAGGTAAAATGAAGCGGCTCCAGCCGCTCACCTGTGCGGAGATGAACCCGCTGCCTCTTACAGGGTCCGGGCGGCGTAAAAAGAAGAGGCGAAGAGGGAAGGGAGAAGAAGCCACTCCGACTCTCTTCCTGGGGGCTTGCTCTCTACACCCCGCCTGGGATGACACCGCCGCTACCCGCCTGGCCAGCTCCCATCCGGAGAAGCCACCTCCCATCCGGAGAAGCCACCTCCGATGGAGGCATACCATTACCAGCCGCGCGCCCGAGGTGCCAGCCGAGGCGCCCCCTGCTCCTGCGCCGCCCGAGGCCCCTGCTCCTGCGCCGCCCGAGGCCCCTGCTCCTGCGCCCCCGGTGGTTCCTGAGGCTGCAGCGCCCCCCGTGGTTCCTGTGCCTCCTGCTTCGGCGGCTCTACCTCCTGTGCCTCCGGCTGCGGTGGTGCCCCCTGCTGGCCATATGTCGGCAACACCCGTGGTTCCAGAGGCTGCAGCGCCCCCCGTGGTTCCAGAGGCTGCAGCGCCCCCCGTGGTTCCAGAGGCTGCAGCGCCCCCCGTGGTTCCAGAGGCTGCAGCGCCCCCCGTGCTGCCTGCAGCGCCCCCCGTGCTGCCTGCAGCGCCCCCCATGGTTCCAGAGGCTGCAGCGCCCCCCGTGCTGCCTGCAGCGCTCCCCGTGACTCCTCCAGTGCCTGAGCTCCCAGCTCAGTCTCCTGCCCCTGCGGCGCCCCCAGAGGCGCCTGTGTCGTCTCCTGCCCCTGCGGCGCCCCCTGCTGGCCGCACGCCCGAGTTGCCTGCAGCTGCGCCCCCAGTGACTCCCGTGCCTGCAGCTGGCCGCACGCCCGCGGCCCCGCCTGAGGCCGCCTGAGCTCCCCACGGCCCCGCCTGAGCTCCCCGCGGCCCCGCCTGAGCTCCCCGCGGCCCCGCCTGAGCTCCCCGCGGCCCCTGAGCTCTCAGCTCAGCCCCCCACGACTCCCTATGTTCCTGTCCCCGAGGAGGTCCCAGACTGCTGCCCTGATGCTCCTCCCTCCATAGTGGAGTCGGAGGGGGAGCTTGTGTGGGACCCCTCGGGGATTGCCTTGGCTACCCCCGTGGCTTCCCCTGTGACTGCCCCCTTGACTTCCCCTGTGACTCCTTCACTGTCACCCCGGTGTGACAGACCCCGGCCAGGTCCCCGCCTATCAGTCTCCCGGAAAGGGCGGGGACACCTGCGTCGGGCCCGGGTCCCGCCCGCCCTGCCCCCTGGCTCGCCCGTTCGGCCCCTAGCTGTCGCTCGGTGGCTGCCTGCGGGTCCTCCGGCTCTGGGTCGGCGGTCCCCTCCGGGTCCCGCCTCGGTGCCGGTCCTCGGCGTCGTCTCCGGCTCCATGTCGGTCACCTCCGGGCCCCCCTGCTTCGGCGGGGTGTCGGACGGCGCCTTCGCCGGCTCCGGCTGCGCCGTCGCCTGCCGCGGCTTCCCCCTCCTACCTGCCTCCGCTGGTGCTCCCTCCGTGTCCCCTCCGTCTCTCCCTCGTCCCGTTCCCTCGGCCCCTGTGTGGTTCCCTCCTGCTCCCTCCTCCCTGTCGCCTGCGGTCCCTCCGGCCGCTGCCCGTCGCCCGCCTGGGCTCTCTTGGGCTCCCCTGGCTCCTCCTCCCTTTCCCTCCGTCCCGCCTGTTTTTGCTCCTTGTCCCTCTGTTCCTCCTGTGGTTCCTGTGTTCACTCCTGGCCCCTTTGTGTCGCAGTTCGGTGTTCCTTCTGTGCCCTCTGTGTCTCCCTTCTTTGTCTGTCTGTCTGCGTTCCCTGTCCTTTGTTGGGTTTTGTCTTGGTTCCTGTTCTTGTTCTGTGTCTCTGTCTTGTTTCCTGTTTCTCGTTGATGTTTTTGGTTTTTGTCTTTCAGGTCCTGTTCCCCGGTCTCGTCTCGTCCGTCGCCTCCTCTCAGGCGCGCCCGGTGTGCGCGCCTTTGGGGGGGGGGTTCTGTCACACCCCGCTCCGTCCGATCCTAATGTGTGCCACGCCCCCTCGTTAACCTCATGTGGAATCCCAGTGTTTTACAGCTGTTTTGGATTGTTGTCATTAGTTCAGTGTATTTAGTCCGCGTTTCCGTTTGTATCCCCAGTCCGGTCATTGACGTTGTTTGGTTGCGTGCTCTGTGTGTTGCCATTAAACTCCCGTATTCCCCGATCCCTGGCTCCCGTTCGCCTGCTTCCCCGATCCGTGCCGCACGCACCGTGACAGTTAGGGTTGGAAGATTCCCGTGTGAAAATTTGCGAATAATACTTGGGCCCCTCTACCTTTAACCCATAACCGTCAGCTGGGCTGAACAGTAACAAAAAGTTTATGTATTACCAATTTCTCAATGAACAGTACTGTACTGTCTACTTTGCATGTCACATGACTTAATTTCATATCAAGATCTTTTTATTTAATAGATTAACCATTTAATGCCCCTGTATGTAAAAAGTTACTGCTGTATGCATTGGGAGTACTACATTTTTAAAATAACCTTTTTCTAATTAGTCCACACATATGTAGACCCTGGCCTATCCATCGAGCTGTTGTGAGGTATTGTGCAATATTCGCCATTACTGAGCCTTCTTGTTTTTGCTTGTCTTTTTGTTCTCAGACCTGTTTTTGATTTTACTTTGATTTTGGAATCTTCAGAGTATTATCATATCTTCTCTGCTTTTGGATTTTCAGTTAATTTTCTCTTGGCACATATCTAGAATTTACGATTGTGGATTGTATCATTAAAGATGGCTTGCCCTCCTCGTCATTACAGACTTAAATACTTTTATAATATTAAGTGACCTATCCAGTCTTGCTAACAAATCCTAAGATATGTGAAACTAAGCAATCGTAAGAGCCAGCAGGGAGCAAAGTTTCATTATCTTATTTGCGTCCCATAAAAGGGATATTCTAATTATTTGTGCGTGATGTGCAGTTCTATAATCAGTTCTGTGTGACTTTAAATGAATCCTGTTGTATATGTGTCTTATTTATCAAAAGGTGATGAATTAAAATAAATTAAGAAAAATCAAATCTGATCAATTTTACAATATATTTCCCCAAAAGGAGTAACATGGAAATAAATAATTAGAAAACTTTATTTATTATTAAGTCAATCACATATTGGCAAATAATTAGAAAGAACAGCCTTGTTTTAAATTCCCACACCCAGTTTTGTCTCTGGCTGAAATGCAGGCATTATGCTTCATAATATTTGTATTTATTACACTAGCAGTTATTGTCAGGATTTCCAGTAGCAAACACGGAGAAAGTCTGGTGACCGCAGATAGTCCGTGTAGCGCGGATGGTAACCCAGACGCGGAGTTTACACGAAAAGGTAGGATAACCACGCGATTGATCTAAGAACGCTCTTTAAAGAACACAGATCTTTGAACTGCTTTCATTGGGAATAAATGAAGCATCCATGGATAAAACCATTAATATAAGCAAAGGATAAATCCTGCTTGGGGTTAACATTTTATCTGTCCTGATGCTAACAGAACAGCGACAAAAGTTAGTTACGTGATGTATACAAATATAACCAGACAACAATACAGTAGGGTGCAACAATTTATTGAATGCACATTTTAAGTAGAGTACTGTACATTTTATCTGAGCACATGGCAGCCACAGTTCCTCTTCCTGCGCAGGGTTACGGGGATATTAATATCCCATAAGAGCAGCACAAAATAGGCTGCAAAAAGGCTGCGACAGGACGACTTCATTTGGGGCTGCCCTAGGTCTGGTGGTTGGAGACATTCTTATGTTGAACATGGAAACCATGTTTCCTTCAAATTCTGTGGTGAACAGAGGCAGCACCAACCATGAGACTAGTGTTACCTGAAACATAATAACTCCTAATGCATCCAGCACCATTTAAACTCCTTAAAACTAAGCCCAGTACCTTGATGAGCATCTTGGGTATCCTGAGGAGGGATTTGACGAAAGTGCGGACCCTCCTATGTCTGGTGCCCAATCTGATTTTTGGCGTCTGGGGGTCTCCCTCACAGTCTGCATCACCTGAAAACAATAATGCAGGGTGAGTACAGGCCTTTGTACCACTTTCCTTTAACTTCTTGAGCTTTGGCCATGGGCATATACTAATCACTCTATCGAAAGGTGTGCGATCCGCGGGTGATACAGTACCTGTCTCAGCTGCTGTAGCTGGACTGCAGAAATCGTCTGGGACAGCAGGGGTGCATGTTTCCTGACCATGAGGTAGGTTGCGGTCCAGGTGGAGAAAATTCAGAATGATGCTTCTCCGCAAAGACTGTCCAGACTCATTGAGCTTCTTGTCAGCAATGTCAGCCACCGGTACAACAATGAAGCACCTTGATTTGCTTCTGTGTATGGTGAAGCTGACACTATTTGTTTTGCCCCCCTGTTCAAAAAATACCTCCACGTGCCAGACTGCCTTCATTTGGTTGCACATTTTACTGCTTAATTGATTAAGGATAATTAAAGAACTGAATGGAACTTGATATGGTGCTGCAAAAGGTCGTTCTGAGACTCGGGAACTGCTCCTCAGAATTTATACGTGGCTATTGCCTACGTAGTCTTAGAACGCCTTCGTCTCCATGGAAATGGAATTCAGCGGGACAGCGTCACGTGTGGCAAATGCAGCCAATGAGAGACCTAGTTGTGACAGCGATGGCTTGCCTAGGGGAAGTTTAACATAATTACATTTCCATCCTCACACTGACTTTCTTTGCGGTCCGAATCGATCCAATAACAAGGTTTCCTGTACCGATGCTGATGATCTGTGCCGGCCAGACAACCCTGCGACAAAAATCGGGAATCATAATATATTTATAAATACGGTGGAAACTGCATATAGTGATCTCGGTAATAGTGATCAGTCGCATACAGTATATAGCTCAAAAAGCAATTGGGACAAAATCATTACTGTACAAATTCTGTTTAAATAATTCGCGTATAATAATCAAGTAGTCCGCTTACAGTGTTTGTTTTGGGTCTTTTTAAACGTGATAACGTGAATTAAAACAGCGGTATTTTTTTTTTTTTTTTACTTTACTTTGATCGCCCTACTAGTACTTTACCTTGCGGTAGCCCATCTGCTTCTGACTATAGATACCCGAAGCACAGAAAACATGACAAGACAGTCATTTTCTCTCAGTGACAAATATAGGCTCATTAAAGCTTATGATAAGCTGCCAAAAACAAGCCACCGAGATGCAGCAGCGAAACTACAATAAGCCCTTTGAGGCAACGTAGCGTCGTGAAAATGCGCTGTTAATAAAATTGAATATTTATGTACAGTGATACTGTATTGTATTAATATAGCCTATTTGAATAATACACGGTTCAGTAATTTAATTTATACAGCACTGTAATTTGAAAATTGTTCGAAATAGCTAGCCTATACTGTACTTTGAAATTATTCATAAAATTAAGTAAATAGCAAAGCTGTCCGTTTTATTGCCTTATGTCCATGAAATAAATATACAAATCTCAATTACATGGGTCTCTGCCTGAGACATAAAGAAGAAGAAAAAAATCGGTTATAATTAATGATTGTCCGCTTGTACGTGATCAATATATAAGCGGTTTCCACTGTAATTTATTTACAGTTGTGATTCGAATAAATATGAGTAATGTCGTTTAATTTATATTTTTAATTGGCCGAGTAGTCGTTTTTTAAAATCTTCTCCTGTCTGCTATGTTGGTTGAATGCATAATCTATAAGACATGCACGGCTATGATAATTAAATATTCATGATCGAATGGAAGCGGTCACCTGATTAGCGCGTGACGTGTGGGTAACGGCCGGCGCCAGTCAGTTTAAAACATGGAGTCAGAGAAAACAGCGTTGCAACGTAAAGTCGGAGTATATGATCCCTGCGTGACTTTTAAGGATCTGTTGGGCAAGTCCGCAACTTTAAAAAAGTTTGTAAGATGGAGTAGAGTGCGATGGAGTATCAACTCCCTACGCTGCTTGTTGTCACGCCCTGCTCCGTCCGCTCCTGATGTGTGCCACGCCCCCTCATTATCCACGTGTGCTTTCCCGATCGTGCCCAGCTGTTCCTTGTTATGTCGGCTTGTCTTCTGCATTTAGTCCGCGTCTGAGTCAGTCTTCCCCAGATCTGTCATTGATGTTTGTTGATGTGCTTTCCCCGGTCCTGTCTTCTGGAATAAACCCCGTTTGCCTGCTTCCCGGCTCGCTCGCTCGCTCGCTCTCCAGTCGCTCACCTGGTCACAACAGAATGACAGATCTCCACAACGCACCTCCGCAGGTCGACGATCAACGCGTCGACCTGCTCCACGAGGTGCTCTACTGGCTCCACCAGCCGGAGGTCCGGGAGGACTCCGGACTGCTGGTGTTAGCCAGCACGAGCGGGACCCTCCTCCAGGAGGTCACGCCGCTCACAGCAGCGCCTGTCATGGCGGAGGTTCGGGAGAACCTCCGGCGGCTCGTCGAGGGGGTAACAGAGAAGCGGCTCCAGCCGCTCACGCTCCCTGCAACAACCGCGGTTGCTGCCGCCGCAAGGCCCGCGGCCCCACCTGCTGAAGCTGCCGCCGATCCGCCCGCGGCAACGCTCGCCCTCTCCGAGGTTACCCCGCCTCCATCGTCATGCCCCAGCCGCAAGAAGAAAAAGAAGCGGAAGGGGAAAGGAGAAGCAGCCGCCCCGACGCTCTTATTGGGGGCTTGCTCCTTACTCCCCGCCTGGGAGCTACCCAGGGAGCATGACAGCTCACCGCCCGCCTGGGATGACACCGCCTCTGCCCGCCTTGCCAGCTTCCCCGCGGAGAAGCCACCTCCGCTGGAGGCGTATTTTTACCGGCCGGAGCGTCTGGGGCACGGCGGCATACGCGCTGTTAGGGACGCTATCCTTCGGGTCCCTAGATCCCTTAAAGGGACGCCGCATATGCGCTCAGCACCCCTCCTACCTGCTCCGGACCAGTCCGATCCGGACCTGCCTGCTGCCGCCGCCGCTCTGCCCGCGGCAACGTCCGCTGCTGCTGCCGCCGCCGATCTGCCTGCGGCAACGCCCGCTGCCGATCTGCCCGCGGCAACGCCCGCTGCTGCTGCCGCCGCCGATCTGCCCGCGGCTGCGCTGCCTGCTGCCGCCGCCGATCTGCCCGCGGCTGCGCTGTCTGCTGCCGCCGCCGATCTGCCTGCAGTACCGCCTGTCCAGCCTGTCCAGACTGTCCTGCCTGTCCTGCCTGACCCGCCTGCTGCAGCTGCCACCACTCTGGCTGCGGCGCCCGCCGTGGTGGCCCCTGCTGGCCGCGTGCTGGCGGCGCCTGCTGCGGCGCCCCCTGCTGGCCTAGAGACTGCAGCGCCTGACGTGGTGCCCCCTGCTGGCCGCGTGATGGCGGCCCCGCCTGCGGCCACGCCTGCGGCTCTGGTGGCCTCGCCTGCGGCCACGCCCGCGGCTCTGGCTGCTCTGTCTGGGGCCACGCCTGCAGCTCTAGTTGCCGCTCAGCCCAAGGTGCCTGCCGGGGCGCCCTCTGCTGGACTCACGCCCCAGGTGTCTGCTGAAGCGCCCCCTGCGGCTGCTAGCCGTCCGCTCGAGGACACCGCTACGTCCGCAGCGCCCCCTGCTGCTGAGGGCCACTCACCAGAAGAGGCCGCTCTGCCCGTCCAGCCCGGCTCTTCCGTCCTGCCCGTCCAGCCCGACTCGTCCGTCCTGCCCGTCCAGCTCGGCTCTTCTGTCAGCACGCCAGCCACGCCCTCGGCTCTGGCCGCGCTGCCTGCCGTCGCCGCTCTGCCCGCGGCACCGCCTGCTGCCGCCGCCGCTCTGCTCGCGGCAATTCCTGCGGCTGCCACAGCACCGCTGGTCCAGCCTGACCCACTCATCCTGCCTGCAGTCCCTGCAGCTACTGAGGCGGCCCCCACTGGCCCAGTGACTGAGGCGCCCCCTGCTGGCCGCACGCCCGAGGTGCCCGCAGAGGCGCCCCCTGCTGGCCGCACGCCCGAGGTGCCCGCAGGGGCGCCCCCTGCTGGCCGCACGCCCGAGGTGCCCGCAGAGGCGCCCCCTGCTGGCCGCATGCCCAAGCCAGTCTCGCCTGACCTGCCCGTCCAGTCCGGCCAGCCCTGCTCGCCGGTCCTGCCCGTCTCGCCCTGCTCGCCGATCCTGCCCGTCTCGCCTGTCCTGTCCGGCCAGCCCTGCTCGCCGGTCCTGCCCGTCTCGCCTGTCCTGTCCGGCCAGCCCTGCTCGCCGGTCCTGCCCGTCTTGCCTGTCCTGCCGGCACCTGAACTGCCTGTCCTGCCGGCTCTCGACCTGCCTGTCTCGCCTGTCCTGCCGGCACCTGACCTGCCCGTCTCGCCTGACCTGCCCGTCTCGCCTGACCTGCCCGTCTCGCCTGTCTTGCCTCCGGCTGCATCGCCGGCTGCTGCCGCTGCTCTGCCCACGGCAGCCCCTGTTGGCAGCTCGCCGGTCCAGCCCTGCTTGCCTGTCCAGCCCTGCTTGCCTGTCCAGTCCTGCTCGCCTGCGGCTCCGCCGGCTGCAACGGCCACGCCCGGGGTCCCGCCTGAGACTCTGACTCCTGTCCCCATGGGGGACCTTGAGTGGGACCCCTCGGGGATCCGATTGCTGGGTTCCCCCGACCCAGGCGGGCACCGGTCTCCTACACCGGTGCCCCTGAGAGGAGAAGCCCGGCAGGCCCGCCTGTCTGTGTCCAGCAAAGGGAGGGGACACAAACGTCGGGTCCGGGTCCCGCCCTCCCTGCCCCCTGGCTCGCCCTTGCGCCCCCTGGCCGTGGCTCGGTGGCTGCCTGCGGGTCCTACGGCTCCGGCTCGGCTGTCGCCTCCGGGTCCCCCTCCGGTGCCTCGTCGCCCGCCTGCGGTCCCTCCGTCGGCGCCTCGTCGGCTGCCTCCGGGCCCCCCCGCTTCGGCTGGGCGTCGGACGGCGCCTTCCCTGGCTCCGGCTGCGCCTCCGCCTGTTGCGGCTTCCCCCTTCTGCCTGCCTGCGCCGGGGTTCCCTCCTGCTCCCTCCTCGTTTCCTTTGTCGGTCCCTCCGTCTGTCTCCTTGTCCCCTGTGTGGTCCCCTCCTGCTCCGGCCTCCCTTCCGCCTGCGGCCCCTGCGGCTGCCTTCCCTCGCCCGCCTGGGTTCCCTTGGGCTCCCCTGCTTCCTCCTCCCTTTCCTTCCGTCCCGCCTGTTTCTGCTCCTCGTCCCTCTGTGTCTCCTCCGTTCCCTTCTGGTCCCTTTGTCCCGCCTGTCTTTGCTCCTCGTCCCTCGGTGTCTCCTGTGTTCACTCCTCGCCCTGTTGTTCCTCCGTTTTCTGTCCCCTCTGTGTCTCCTGTCTCTGTCTGCCTGTCCGCGTTTCCTGTTCTTTGTCGGGTCCTGTCTTTCGTTTCTTCCTTGTTCTTGTTCTGTGTTTCGGTCTTGTTCCCTGTTCTTCGTTGATGGTTTTTGGTTTTGTCTTTCAGGTCCTGTTCCCCGGTCTCGTCTCGTCCGTCGCCTCCTCTCTGGCGCGCCCGGAGTGCGCGCCTTTGGGGGGGGGTTCTGTCACGCCCTGCTCCGTCTGCTCCTGATGTGTGCCACGCCCCCTCATTATCCACGTGTGCTTTCCCGATCGTGCCCAGCTGTTCCTTGTTATGTCGGCTTGTCTTCTGCATTTAGTCCGCGTCTGAGTCAGTCTTCCCCAGATCTGTCATTGATGTTTGTTGATGTGCTTTCCCCGGTCCTGTCTTCTGGAATAAACCCCGTTTGCCTGCATTTTCGGCTTGCTTTGCCTGCTTCCCGGCTCGCTCGCTCGCTCGCTCTCCAGTCGCTCACCTGGTCACAACACTTGTAATAAGTGCAAAGTCATAGTCAAATATGCACCTGACTCCGGGACGATTAACATGTCGATAGACCTGTCGCAATTATCAATTAATTGCCTGATCGCGATAGTTTGAGGTGACCGCGATCATTTTTTGGATAATTGTCATAATCGTTATATACCTATAAATTGAAATGTTTTTACTCACTATTTAATAGTCTTTGCAGTACAGTTTTGGAATTGTGCTTGTATCTTCTTTTTCTCATTCGGTTACTCCCGTTTGATTGGTTTGATTAATGACGTCTTTTCCGTATGCTGCTATTGTTTAGCTGCGCACCGTCCCGCTCTAGCAGAGTAAACGGCTTCACAGACCAAACGCGGCGCGCACTGCGCTGCGCTCTGAAATCCATTATTTCCTAAGGCTTGCGCGGCGCAAGGACGGTTTCGCGCTGCGCCGAGCAAAGCGCAAGCGCAGAGCCAGAGCGGTACCGCGCGCCTCTCACGGAGCTTGTGCGAGCACCGCGGTCAAAGTTTAATTTTGTTGAACATTGATCACTGCGTGCTGTGACGCATTGTCGCGCGATCAATAGAAACAAGGCAAAACTTTGACAAGCAATATGAATTACCAGGCAAAACTTACGTGTCCAAAACTGCAATCCCCAATTTATACAACCAACTAAAGGATGAGGTTCTCTAGGATTTAAAAGAAATCGGAATCTGCCTAGCCAGTAATGAGCATGATCGGTTATGTGTGAAAAGGATATTGACTGTTGTATTGTTATGATAGGCTTGGTAATTATTACTGGTTACTGACTGTTTCTGCCTTTTTATATGTTATATATAAGGTTCAAAGTGAATAAACAGGGTTTCTTCATAAGGTGTATGCGTATTATTAAACTATGAATATGTTCACTTTATACAAAGAACAGGAAAAAGACAATTAAATCGTTAATCGCAATTATTTTTATGACAATTAATCGTCAGTTAAAATTTCATGATCGTGACAGCCCTAGGCGTAACTCAAAGTAATTTTAATCATTTTTATTAGAGGAAAGTAAAATGTAACTGTTAAAGCAGTCATATCTGGTTTAGTTTACGTGGACTTAACTGTCTATTAAAAAACCACCAGTAGTTTAAAGTGTGATGTAACACATTAATACTGTGGATCAACACACATTATTTATCACTGGCTACCAAGAAGAATTAAAAATACATGAGGAAAATCTTGAATTTAAAGATGAATGGATGTATGTTTGCTTTCATAGCCTCTACAGTTGGCTTCCCTGTATATTTAATATGCATTGAGAAGCAATCAAACAACAATCAGTGAAATGTCCTTTGTCATATCTTGCGTGTATTTAATGTTTATATTTCAGATATAGAGATTCGGGTGTAAAGTCTGAAACAGTGGCAAACACAGCACTGTGCGACGAATTTTACAAATGTGTATAACTTCAAACCTATCTACTAAGTCACTCTGGTATGAAGCGTTTTAATTGCAGTAAGCTAGGGAAGACTCTCCACATGCACTTGAGAGAAAAGAAGAGCGTGGACTGGATAAAGTTTAACTCTATGGAGTGCACCAGGGGCCCCTTGCATGGGGGGGCATTTCTTCCCTCTTTGGAATAATTACCTTATAACTTCAGATATAAAAGTCACAGACACATGCCTGATACCTAAAATCAAAGTTGACCCCTTTACAATTGATTGTAGGAAGTTCAATAACGAAATGAATAACCTGTGTATAATTTATGGACATGCGAATATAACAAAAACAGCTGGAAAAATACAAAAACCTGTCTTTGTGTCTTGGATTTTTGTAAATATTTCAAAAACTACATGATGGAATAGGTCCAATTTTAAAAATCTGGTTCCCAAACTTGTTTTCTACATGTGTGCCCAATTTCATATCATTTGATGCAGCCCAACAGGTTTTACGGAGGAAAGAGCAAATGGTGCAACTGGGAGCCTTTCCTATCCAAAACCTAACCTAAACTAATCTGAAACTTATCCAAAATGGCAATAGTGTAACTAGCAGTGATTTTGGGGTAGCAACTTTCTTTCTAAATGCATTACCACTTATAGGTCATAAGTAACAATTTGTCACACATCATCACCACACATTTGTAGGAAAATCTATATTTTATTCACACGACTTGTGCCAAACTTATCCAAAACCTATCCAAAACCTATCCAAACTGGCCACAGTGTAACTAGCAGTGTTTTTTGGGGTAGCGTCTTTCTTTCTAAATGCATTACCACTTATGGGTCATAAGTAACATTTTGTCACACAAAATCACCACACATTTGTAGGAAAATCTATATTTTATTCACACGACTTGTGCCAAACCTATCCAAAATGGCCGCAGTGTAACTAGCAGTGTTTTGGGATAGCGTCTTTCTTTCTAAATGCATTACCACTTATGGGTCATAAGAAACATTTTGTTTCTAACCCTAACCCTGCATAACTGTGCCCAAACAAAGCCCGACAAGTGCCCCGCATAACTGTGCCCAAACAAAGCCCGACAAGTGCCCCGCATAACTTTGCCCAAACAAAGCCCGACAAGTGCCCCGCATAACTTTGCCCAAACAAAGCCGACAAGTGCCCCGCATAACTTTGCCCAAACAAAGCCGACAAGTACTGTACATAACTTTGCTCAAACAAGGCCGACAAGTGCCCCGCGTAACTTTGCCCAAACAAAGCCCCACGTAACTTTGCCCAAGTGAAAGCCAAAAGCGCTGCATTACTTTGCACACTTCAAAGCTTGACAAAGGCGATGCGGAACTTTTCCCAATGTACCACAATACAAGTGTTACCAAAGCAAATGTTAATTGTAATTTACTGAATCACGGAATTATAAAAATCTATAGAATAAAAGAGTAAACTGTAAATAAATGTACTTATGTCGAGCGTTGCATCCTCTCCGCGCAAAAAAGCGTCCTCCTCCATCGAATCAATGGATAAAAGCGACACTTTCTTCCCCCGAACCACTCTTCAAAATCATCTTCTGTGCTTTCTCAACAGTGAAAGTCATCCGAGCCATTTTTCTTCAGTCAAAAAAGTTGTTGTCCGAAAATAACTGGGTAAACTCACGGAGACTACGTGCGCAATGCGTAATCGAGACACTCCCACAAATACTGCACCTGCAGATAATAAGTTGCGCATTCATGTCCCCAGCGCGAAAAACAATGCCCAATCAGCACATCCCATACCATTTTGCAAACCTTAGACACACCTCTATTGGATGAAGCAAATGACACTGTAATTTGATGTTCATGTAAAAAGTTTATTATGGTGAAACATAACCATGGGCAAAGGTTCAGTGCGTAAAAAATAATGTGCTAGCAGGGAAGCAGAGCATATATCTGAAAAAATACTTGACAATGAAGGATTACAGTGATTGATTTATGTACATAAGAGATCAAGCTTTCAAACGAGGGTAACTTTGTCATTTTATTCATTGGTTTTCTTCTGAAACTCCGAAGATAAAAAACATTGCACGAATGTACAGAATGCCGACTGACATTTTTCCGCGATGAGTGAGCAAGCTATTTGAGAGCATTACAGTCATATTTATGGAAAAATGCGTGTTTTGTCTTAATACTGTGACGGTTTATGAAGTATTGGCCGTGAAAGAAAAAACCATGGCACAAAAATTGCGCAACTTTCTACAGATATTATGTGAAAGGTTTTTTGTAGTGTAACAAGCCGTTTTTGGTTGATTTGATACATTTGTTTCTTTTATTGAACGTCATTTTTTTTTGTTATTGAAAATTTGGACGTATGCGTCCGAACCACTAGGCGGCGACAATGAAAGAGTTAAGAAATTGCTGTGATACCCTTAAGTCCGTGTTCAGTCTGTCTCCTTAGATCCATCATTGAAGTCTCTTGGTGTTGTGGTGCCAGTCCGTGCTTGCTGAATGTCCCTACTCCCCGTCTCCATTAAAACTCGTATTCCCAAGTCCTATGCGTCCCTCTCGTACTTCCCCATTCTGCGCACTGTGCCTGAACATGACAGATCTCTGAAAGAAGATCACAGATGAGGTAATTTATTGGCTGCAACAGCCTGAGATTAGGGGTGCACCGATTGCAGTTTTCTGGCCGATCAACGATCACCGATCCTTAGGCAACCTTACCTGCCGATCTCGATTTTTTTTTTGCCGATCTTGTTTCTTTCATAACTAAAAGACAGTTACTTCAATGTTTCCATTTTTATTGAGTAAATTGATATGAATACTCACAAAACATGAGGTAGTGTCCTCAAATATAAACGAACATATAAATGAGCATTGCTGTTTGAACTACAAAATCATATTTTTTCTTCCAGACTTTAATTTCTCTAATTTTGTAAAAAAAAAATATATATATAGCTGTTATGACACACTTGTCCAAAAAATAGGGAGGGAGGCAGCCTGCACTGCACCTCTCTCGGGAATGGGAGAAAAGGCTGATTTAACCCTCTGGGGCCTAGGGGTAGGAAACACACTTTCACTGACTGGGGCATGATCACACATTTCATCACACTTAATTCATGGCAAATAAATTATTTCTTATATATTTGTTTTGCCATTACACTCATCTTTATTTTAATATATATTGTAAATATGTCAGATTTTTGTTAAGTTTGAAATTTGACATCAAAGTATAGACATTGCAAAATGCAGTTTGGAACACTTGCAGAAACATTATAAAAGTACATAGTAAGCAATGCTGGCAGTTTGTTTTGATCCCAGATATCTGATCACCAAAGTCTTGGCTACATGAAGATGACTAAATGGTGTAGATGCAACATTAATTTGGATAAATAAATAAGAAAAACCTAACTCATGTAACTATTTCTGGCTCCTTTCATTGAATATGTAGCAACTTTCATGTGTATGAATGAGCCATTGTCACCTGGCCACGTCCCCAACCCCCTTTTATGGCGCTGAAGGGGATGTATCTGGATCGCGTTTCACCGTTGCGCTGTTAATCAAATTACCATGCGAATGCGATTTGAATACGCGCTAATGCGGCTATTTAGAATGTGAATAGCGATCTTCGGGTGAGAGCGGTACTACACGCCCCCGATGCAGGTAAAACAAAGTAAGATGACATGGTTTACTTTTTTGCCGATTTAACCTAATTAAAAAAACTTTAATACTTCCGACAATGGACGTTTTGAAAAGAAGACAGATTACGGATTTAGCCAGCGTTTTTTTCATGATTATACATTAAGATTTCAGCGAGATATTTATAAACTGAAATAGACGCGAAAAGTATGCGATGTCGTCGACGACATACTCGACCCCAAAGAGTTAAAAGCATATAACTAAGATCGGTGGATCTCATGGGAATATGGTCGATTTCTGATCCCCTCAAATTAACGTGATCGAGGCCGATCGATCGGTGCGCCGATCGATCGGTGCACCCCTACCTGAGATCCAAAAGGATCCCGCAGCACGGGCTTTAGCCAACCGGAGCAGGGACATCCTGGAGGAGATGTCCCTGCCCAGCGACACGCCTTCCCTGGCTGTGGCTGCGCCGCCACCTGCCGCGGCTCCACCTCCCTCCTCGCCTTCGCCGGATTCCCCTCCAACTTCCTCCTCGCCCCCTCTGGTGACCCCTTCGACTACCTCCTTGCCTCCTCCACCTGTCCCTCCGTCGGCCTCCTCGCCCCCTATGAGGTCCCCTCTGGCTCCGACCTCGTGGTCGCCTGCGCTTGCCCGCTGGGGTCCCCTCGGGCTCCCAGTGTTCCTCCGCCTTTCTCCTTCCTGCCTTCTGTGTCTGCCCCTCGTCCCTTTGTTTCTCCTGTGTTCACTCCTGGTTCTTTGGTTCCTCCGATTGGTGTTCCCCCGGTGTCTCCGTTCTTAGTCTGCCTGTCAGCGTTCCCCATCCTTTGTCAGTTGTTGTCTTGGATGTTTCCCTTGTGCCTGTTCTGTGTGTCCATCTTGTTCCCGGTCCCTCTTTAATGTTCTTGGTTTTGTTTTCCCCAGGTCCTGTGCGGTTCCAGGTCTCGTCTCGTCCGTCACTCCCCTTGAGGCGCGCCCAGAGTGCACGCCTTTGGGGGGGGGGGAGGTTCTGTAATACCCTGCTCGTCTGATCTTTCTGTGTGCCACGCCCCCTCATTTACCACTTGTGCAATCCCGATTGTGACCAGCTGGTTCCTGTTATTTCGATTTGTCCTGTGTATTTAAGTCCGCGTTCAGTCTCCCTAGATCCATCATTGAAGTCTCTTGGTGTTGTGCTGCCTGTCGGTGCTTGCTGAATGTCCCTACTCCCCATCTCCTTTAAAACCAATATTCCCAAGTCCTACGCGTTTACAAGGCCTAACAAAACATCATTGTCACTGAACAATGGGAGCATTTAAAAGCAGAGGCTTTAAACATTGTTTAATCTATAAATTCTTTTTGAAAATCATATGTGTAAATTGTCATTATTTCACTGAAAGTCCATAATTGTCAATTCCCTTTTGAGTTCACATTCATAAGCCCACTGTTTCCCTTCTGAATGCATTTTGTCACTTTATTCCTGTAGTCTATCTCAGTCCTGATTATTAGGAAGTAAAAGTAACATATTTATACAACATTTCTAAAGCTATATATAAAACAGCATCCAGTTAACCCTCTATTTAGGACTGGATTCCCTCCATAAGCCTACATTCAGTAAGTGGCTATGAAAAGCAGATGGATACTCACATGTTTTACTTTGAGCTGGATGTTGTTCTGTCTTGCTGATCTTGAATGCAGTTCTTCACCAATGAGCTGAATTGAGCATCTGCTTGAAACCATATGTTTTTCACATTTAGCACATTTTTAATTGTAGAAGTCATCTTTATGAGCTATCCAACTGTTCTTTATTACTGCTAACTTAATTGTTCTAAGAAATTGGATGGATTGCGGTTTTAGTCATTTGGATGTGTCCACTAGAAGACTGTCATTCTTTATTTTTTTAATTGTCTATCATTTGAGGCAGGGGAAATATGTAAGATCTATAAATATGCAATGTGCCAGTTGCATTAAAGAACATGCCAAGATTTTTTCATTGCTAATGTCTGAAAGACTGATACTGTATCCATCCATCCATCCATCCATTTTTCATGCAGGATTGGGTCTCTGAGAACCTGGAGCCTTTTTTAGGATGCACATGCCACACCCTGAATAAGATATCTTACAACTGTAAAATTTGTCATTTCTCTGTCCCAATCATTAAATTACCAATAAGGCACCTTGAGAAAAGCTGAGTTCAGCTAGAAAATCTTGACAACCTCATCAAGGAGACCTGGACTCTGTACATAATGTCAATGCCTCTGACACCTCCAGATGGAGTCGTTCCTTTTAAATGTTAACATCACTGCTTTTATGAACTGAATTATTAAAAGTGTCAGTGCTAGATTTCATTAAAAAATGGTAAAAACATACATGATGCCTTCAGCTTTCTGCTAATTCTGCAGTTTATTCTGTTCCCCTTTTTGCTTGATCATTCTTGCCATAGTACCATGGTAATTGCATAAAATTGTAAAAGAAAATTAACTTACTGGTCATAGCAAATTAGTATATGGTGGAGGGAGAAAAGCTTTCTTTTGAACTTTGCTCTTGCTGAAACACTCTCAATTCCGTCCCCTTGTTAGGTGACACTGTTGTCCACCTTCTAAGACCACCATTCCACTTTCAACAGGCTGTGCTCTATTTTAAAAAAGGAAAAACACACCTGGAATGAGGAAGAGGAATCTCATAGCAGCCAGAACGTCTCTGTGGAGATTTCCTTTTCAGTAAAAGGAATAGAAATCTACCAGGCTGGAACAAAATGAGTGCATGCTCTAATCCATGGGTGCTACAGTCCACTTCAACCTCTGCTGCCATATTGCAAGAGATGTCTTCAAGTAGGGCAGCCTAGGAATTACCCTTTTCTGCAGTGCGTTGGATTTCCTGCCCACACGCGCTGAGGGATGAGCCACAGCACTTTATTGTGTGAAGGTGTATGCTCTCCTCATTAACACTCAGTGTGTTTCTTCACTTACCAACCACACTGCACTGAGGCCCAAACACCATTCCATCTGATACCTGTAATGTGCATATTTAACACAGATGGCTATAGATGCAAGCTGGTTTTGAACTCATATGAAGTACAGAAGTCTACAAATGCTGTAGAAAGTTGGATTTTGAACTGATTTTCATAAATGAACTATGGTAATATTATTGATTATTACTTTATGTAAACAGCCAACCATCCAGTTTCCTTAAGCAGTGCTAAAAATAGTCAAGCTGCAAAAAAACAGGATCACAACTTTTCTGAGAGAGAAAATCCACTATTGTGTCCATTTATCATATAATCACAGAATACTGTCTTTTCTCACGGGACCCCACATCATTTACACATCCAACCGTCCAGGTTCCATAAGCACTTAATGGGGTTGTAGTAAGCATGCAGTATATTCCAGGAAGTATAGGGCAAGATCCCAGTCCATTGTAGGACATATGTAAATACAAATGCTCAAAAAATTGAAAACACCCATATTTGAATATGAACTTAGTCAGAGAGTAATTTTCATCATCCCAGACTTTTTGCCTATGTCCTCCAAAATCCTAACCGGCTTAAATAGGAAATGCCAAATCATTTTCAACACATTCACCATTGTTATTGCTTATGCGAAAAACTAATCATGTCACTGTGTATACTGTCTAAACATTTCCAGTGTGTATTCATAGGCTTACGGCTGTGGAGAACAGATGAAGCAGTTGATCTGTTCAGTTCTTAGAGTTCCGTGATACCCTGTCCAGTTGTGAATCATATTGATTGCTGCTGTTGTGTTGTTTAGAAAACATGAGTGGTTTGGGTAACAATAAAAACCCTTTATCTGGCCAATGAAAACTGCATAAAAGCCTGTAAGACATAATGGCAAAGGGGTATCATGCAAAAATCAGTGTTTTTTCATCCAACCATGCCTGTACATGCTGTAACTGATATAAAATTATTATTTCATGCTAATGAGTTTTAAAATCCCCTATGCAATAATTGACTCATCAGTCACGCACAGTATCAGTACAAGAAACTGTCCTGATCCCCTCTGTCGCTAATCGTCCATCTCTGGCCAAATGAAAAGAGAGCTGGCATATCGACAGGACACAGGGTGATTCTTAAAAAGCTCAGGAGATCCTGAAGATGCAGCAAATGGCCAGAGCTGACGGTTCTTTATTTACAGAGCCTGGTGCTGGGGAGAAGTTGGCTCGGAAACAGGGGAGCGGGGAGGAAGGTCACAGGCAGACACTCGCTTTAATTAAAGGCTGCCTGTGGTGAGAAAAGATCCCCCCCCCACTTACCTAGTACTAAAAATAACAGCTCAAGCTGCAAAACGACAGGTTCATAACTTTTCTGAGAGAGAAAATCTGCTATCATGTCCATTCATCATATAATCACAGAGTGCTGTCTTTTCTCACGGGACACCACATCATTTACACATCCCAGAACCGTATCAGGATTCTGAACAATTTTTACTGTAATATTATCACTCTCTTACAGTATTTGTCTCTTGTGATGAATATGTTGAACATAACTTGAGGTATCACACATCCTATAGTCATCAAAGCATTCTTTAGGAGGTTGGCAGTACGTTTTACTGTTTTTTTTCCAGTCAATTTCCTTCTCTTACCATGCTTTAGGCACAGATGAAGCCTAAATCTATGCAATATCAGCAAATGCAAAATTAATTTGTTCCAGTGATATCTGTTCTCTTTTGTTTTCTTGGCAAGCAAACACAATAATACCTCCTGCTTCATTCAGCTCTCAACAAAACATCTGCATGTCTGCTTAGCTGAGTTTTGAGACAAGTACTGATTTGTTAGAAATAGAAAGCAGAACTTGACAGACTGTCGGACGTGTGTTCCAAGACACACATTCTCTGGCAATACAAACTGTAGCAATGATTGGATGATTAACATGTTGTCTTGAAAATTTATAAAAATGTTCGATACTACAGAAAGCCAACATATTTTTATCAGTAACGTCCCCTTTCTCTCATTGCCCTTCTATTGCAATGCACAGTGTGTAGACCACAATTAAACAAACCTTTCACGTGTTAAACAGTATCTGAGGGAACTGCTGTTATGCCCATTGGAACGAAGTCCCACCTACCTCAAGAAAATGATTGGCTACTAAGTAAAGGAAGACAAAGCTGGGGAAGAGGAGGGTTTTGGAGATTATGCTTGGATAACCTTAGTGCAACTATTTTTTTTTTGGCTTGGTCTTGGTATTTGGTACAAATTTCCTGTCTTTTGACATTTGTGTTTGTTTATGTTTGTTTGTCTGACATTATTTGAGTCACTTGTTTGTCCATCCATCTGTTATCTGTACCTGTTTGTCTTGTGCAGGGCCCCGGAAGCTACGGGCACAAGACAGGAATAACCCAGGACAGGGTGCCAACCTATTGCAGTCATTTGTTTGTATTTTGCACATTTGCAGGCTCCTTTAGTTCTATACCACACTCCACAGGAGGGGAAGTACCACTTTTATTTTGAATCATTTTCTCCTTACCTGTTTAAGTAGAAATGCATACTTTCTGTTTATATTAGTTAGTTAGCTAGTTGGTTGGTTGGTTGGTTAGTTAGTGTTGACATCTCACCCTGAAGTCACTTGTGGTTATCCTGCTTAATAATATACTGAAACAATGGCCCCTCCTTCAGATGCTGGCTGCTCCAGCCGGTGGTCAGGTGCTCATGTGCTCACTGCAGCACTCTGGACAATGGCCATGGGCCGGAATTTCAAAACGGCTGTTTTGGACAGTCGGCAAACCTGGCCACAAAGCCACACCCCAGCTACCCAGGGCAAGTTAGCAGACAGATAATGGCAGTAGCTGGAGCCATCTGCTCACAACGGGGGCATTGAAATGGAGTCACTCAGTCTCGCCATGGGAGTCGTGCATGGTGTTACTGCCTGGATTATCAGCTTGCCTGCTGTTTGAAGTCCACCCCCACTTTTTAATCATTTTTCTTTCTCCGTTGTTTCTATTTTTCACTGCCTCACTCCGTATTCCTACAGATGCTGTGCTCCCTCTATCTCTAGGAGCTGTGTGCATTTTTACTCACACTGCACCACAGTATATGGTAAGGTAAGGTAAACGTTTTTGTCCCTGAGGGGAAATTTATTTCAGGCTCCAGGCCACTGCATTCAGTAACATACATTGCATTCAGCAGAATCACACCATACAATTAACACAACATATCTTATACATTATACATTGAAACATATACATGTACTGGACTCCAGATTATAAGGAAACTCAGAAATAGATGTACTAATAGATAGATAGATTGATTGATTGATTGATTGGACAGGCTGCTTCCAGGCTCAAAGTTTCTAAGACACCAGTACATAAGAACAAGGTGAAGCAGGAGACACTGGGAAAGACCAGAAACCAGCCAGGTGAAGGGCAGAAGCGACTTTCTAATGCCAGAGATGACTGTCAACTTATCTGGCAGTTTCTCATGAATCGTACGATGACATCAAGTGACTTTGTAAAGGAATGGGGAACATTAAGTGCAGGTGTGAAGTGCATTGCTAGGACAGTTTGTATCAGGCTCCTAGAAGCAGGACTGAAGACCCATAAAGCAAGGAAGAAGCCCTTCATTAATGAGAAAGAGAGAAGAACAAGACTGCAGTTCACAAGAAAAAAATATTATTCACACACACCTGTAAATTGAGAAATGAATGAAACAAAAAAAATGTGCTGTGGTCTCTTAATTTTTTTCCAGAGCTGTATATGCGTTGTTTTTATGTTTCTGGCTTAGTACTCCTAAACATACAAGGAGAGCCAAGGCCTTCACAGAACATTCACACACTACTGGATACTGAGACACAAATCCACCCGAATCCACTCTCACCCACCTGTACTGTCATTCACAGGCCACTTACAGTACATTTAATAAAAATATATCTTATGTCTAGTAGTTAGAATCAGCATCTCTATAACTTGCGTTTTATGCAGCACCATGAAATTACGGGTTTCAAATAAATGAGTCTCTTCTTTTTCACTCAGTAATGCATGTTGCTGTTTACACACAGCTCTCCGTCAGCGATCAGCTATCATACAGCTATCAGAAGCGAGCAGCCTTTTCTTATAGCGGGTCAACTTACTCCACTCAGTTTGCTAAGTACTGCGATAGCGCTGTATGCATGTCAAATACACCTCTGCTATTGGCTTGTCATCAGATCTTCAACAACATGACATTTGAATGATTGCATTGTTTTAAATTCATGCAGTGTTTAATGCATACATATAAATGGTGGGGATTATGACATTTTAAATTCTGGCTGTGAAATTTTGTAAAATCTAAGTTTATTTAATGTATTTAATATATGAGTATTTTAAAAATGATGTCTTTTAACATATGAGGCGGTATTTTAAAAATAAGATATTTTTAAATATGAGCCAGCTTTTTAAAAATGACGCATGTTAACGTATGAGCCAATATCTTAAAAATGACCCATTTCAGCATATGTGTCAGTATTTTTCAAATGACGTATTTACCTTTTGATGTATTATAAAATGTGAGCCAACATTTTAAAAAGTTAGACACTGAACCATTTTTGCTCAACCTGGAGCTGATTGTAAGTGCAGACTTGGCAAATCGGTGGCTCCTCTAGTTGATGAATATGGTCGATATATCATAGCTCTCCAGGACGCAGCCTCTCTGTCCCATTAAGGACCAACAAGCACCAAGCTGACTCAGCTCTTTCAGTGCCGCCAATGTGACATTCTTCACCCATCAATGTCCCCAAACACCTGCAGCTCCCTTTACTGGGACACTTATGAAACGTCACTTATTATGCTGCAAAAAAGGTCCCCTGCTGTACACGCCCAGGTTATTTAATTTATGGTGCCACAGTCAGGCCCCATCCTGTGTCCCTCTGTAATGTGGGCAGCCAGCCAAGGTGACCCCACAGCGGGTGATGTACGAGTCCTCCGTATGTCAGCGTGAGCAAGGGGCGCCAGCCTGAGCCTGAGCCTGTAATCCCTCATCCACACCATTCTACTCTCTGTTACCACACACCTATGCTCATTCGCTGTATATAATTAGTGAGCTAAGGGGATTAGTGACATTCAAACTGATGACCAATACATTTTGAATGAAACAGGATGCTGGGAACCTGCCATTTTGCTAAGTTAATATGCAGGGCCATAGCCAGGATCAATACCGAGGTCAGAAGTGTTAGCCTATCCTAGGTGTGTCCCGTAATAGAATGTGGTAAATGGAGCTGCAGAAAAAATACAGAGGATTTGACCTCAGTGTCCTCAGTGGTAGTTACAGGCATGTATATACGCAATGGAATATTTGTATAAATGGTTTAAAATTGTGTTAAGTTTGGTGTTTAAAAGTCAGATTGGGTAAATAAAGTGCTTCAAGTGGAAAAAAAACAGGTGCCAGTGTTCCCCCTGTTATTCAGTACCAGCAGATTGTTAGACTGGTACACAAGAAATGGTCCTAGTACTCTGAAGAGGAAATCAAAGAGGTGAGTACCAACCCTCTTCAAGAACTGGGTAAATCACAATTCATAATCTTTGCCATAAAATATAATTTGAAAATGGGAAATTCATAATATTGAGGGCTTTTTTCCACTACATGATATACATCAAAAGGGGTGGCACAGTAAGCATTGTCTCCTCACACCTCGGGGGCCAGGGTTCCATGTGTGTGGAGTTTGCATGTTCTCCCGTGTTGTCATGGGGTTTCCTCTGGATTCTCCGGTTTCCCCCACAGTCTACAAATAGGCTGAGGCTGATTAGAGTTACCAAATTGCCCGTAGGTAGGTGTGTGTGTGTGTGTGCGTGTGTGTGTGTGCGTGTGTGTGTGTGTGTGTGTGCGCGTGTGTGTGTGTGTGTGTGTGTGTGTGCCCTGCAATGAATTGGTGCCCCATTCTGGGTTGTTCTCTGCCTTGCGCCCATAGGCTCTGGACCCCCCGCGACCTTGAGTAGGACAAGCGGTTTCAGAAAATAGATGGATGGTATACTTCATAAAGCAAATAATCGTAAAATAAACTTTTACAGATAAATTTAATTTCTGCATTAGCACATGAATGCAGTCAAATAAGGAATCATTAATGATTAAATGTATTTTTAAATGTTCAGACAAGTAACTAATTGCAACTTTAATCAGTAATGCTTCCAACTGAAAGTTGAGCAATCTATCTACAGTACATGCAAGTTGAGTATCTACATGAAAAAGACCAAAAGAAAATAAAACATTGCATTGTTGCCTTTAATGACGCAGCAAGCTGGATGCTCTTCTCGGAAAAATATACTTCCCCATTGCCAAACTGCTAATGCTGAAGGAACTCATTTCTTCAGGAGTCTTCCAACCTTAAAAAAATATGTTCTCAAAACATCCAGCATGTTCAGCTTGCCTGATAAAACCAGTGTTAATGTCAGATCAGTTTTGTTGTTTGGAATATATGTCATATATACAATCCACCCATTTTCCGTAACTGCTTGTCCATTAGAGGGTCACGATACACCTAGAGCCTGAAAATCTTTCCTTTATTAAACTGAAATAGCTATATCTAGATGCTATTTTTTAACTTGGTAGAAATTGTACAGATAATGCGTTACTCTTTGTGTAATGAATCCATTGTGTAAATTGTGTGAGACCTGCTTTATTTCCATTTTTTCAGTGTATGACCTGGTCTGGTCCAATTCCAAAGACCAAGCTCTTCTGTGAAACTGAAAGTTCTCCTGTTAGGATATTCAACATTGGACAAAACATAAGATGGTTAATCGGTACTCACCAGCTGGGGTGATGTCATCCATCCATCTTCCAACAGAATGCATGGAGTCCCAGAGCCTATCTCAGGCAGAACAGAACATTAGATAGGATTACAGCCTGGGTGGGATGCTAGTCCATTAGAGGGCATGCACACAAACACACACTAAGAGCAATTTAGAGATGTCACTTCACCTGACTGATTGTCTTGAACTATGGCTGAAAATACTGTAGGAAATGCGGGGAGGAAGTCCACATAACACAGAGAGAAAATGCAAAACTCAGTCACTCAGAGTGGAAGGAAGAATTTTAACACCAACCCTACAGGAATGAGGCAACACTACTAACCACTTTTCCACAGATTGCAATTTTTCAGACTCTAAGATATTCCTAACTGTCATTGTATAGAACAATAAAACAGAGAAACATCTCTCAAACAGCGTAGAACTGTATCAATACAAAATATGAGATAAAATAGGGAAGACAAAAAGTATACATACATCTATCCATCCATTGCTGTAACTGCTTGTTCTATTCAAGGTTGTGGGGGGGTCTGGAGCCTATGGGTACAATGCAGGGAACAACCCAGGATGGGGTTCTAACTTATTGTGAGACACACTCACATACCATTTGCTTACATAGGCATACCTATGGGGGGAAAACTGGAGTACCTGGAGGAAACCCCATGATGACATGGGGAGAACATGTAAACTCCACACACATGGAGCCATGGCAGAGACTCAAACCCTGGTCCCAGAGTTGTAAGGCAATAGTGCTAACCACTGCATCACCATGCCACCCCAACTATACACTCACCTAAAGGATTATTAGGAACACCATACTAATATGGTGTTTGACCCCCTTTCGCCTTCAGAACTGCCTTAATTCTACGTGGCATTGATTCAACAAGGTGCTGAAAGCATTCTTTAGAAATGTTGGCCCATATTGATAGGATAGCATCTTGCAGTTGATGGAGATTTGTGGGATGCACATCCAGGGCACGAAGCTCCCGTTCCACCACATCCCAAAGATGCTCTATTGGGTTGAGATCTGGTGACTGTTGGGGCCATTGTAGTACAGTGAACTCATTGTCATGTTCAAGAAACCAATTTGAAATGATTCGAGCTTTGTGACATGGTGCATTATCCTGCTGGAAGTAGCCATCAGAGGATGGGTACATGGTGGTCATAAAGGGATGGACATGGTCAGAAACAATGCTCAGGTAGGCCGAGGCATTTAAACGATGCCCAATTGGCACTAAGGGGCCTAAAGTGTGCCAAGAAAACATCCCCCACACCATTACACCACCACCAGCAGCCTGCACAGTGGTAACAAGGCATGATGGATCCATGTTCTCATTCTGTTTACGCCAAATTCTGACTCTACCATTTGAATGTCTCAACAGAAATCGAGACTCATCAGACCAGGCAACATTTTTCCAGTCTTCAACTGTCCAATTTTGGTGAGCTCGTGCAAATTGTAGCCTCTTTTTCCTATTTGTAGTGGAGATGAGTGGTACCCGGTGGGGTCTTCTGCTGTTGTAGCCCATCCGCCTCAAGGTTGTGCGTGTTGTGGCTTCTCAAATGCTTTGCTGCATACCTCGGTTGTAACGAGTGGTTATTTCAGCCAAAGTTGCTCTTCTATCAGCTTGAATCAGTCGGACCATTCTCCTCTGACCTCTAGCACCAACAAGGCATTTTCGCCCACAGGACTGCCGCATACTGGATGTTTTTCCCTTTGCACACCATTCTTTGTAAACCCTAGAAATGGTTGTGCGTGAAAATCCCAGTAACTGAGCAGATTGTGAAATACTCAGACTGGCCCGTCTGGCACCAACAACCATGCCACGCTCAAAATTGCTTAAATCACCTTTCTTTCCCATTCTGACATTCAGTTTGGAGTTCAGGAGATTGTCTTGACCAGGACCACACCCCTAAATGCATTGAAGCAACTGCCATGTGATTGGTTGATTAGATAATTGCATTAATGAGAAATTGAACAGGTGTTCCTAATAATCCTTTAGGTGAGTGTATATGCCCACAATATATATGTATGTATATCTGCAGAGCATGTACACAACAGATCATAAGCAATTGAGGTAGTCAATGAAATGAAATAGTGTTCTGCTAAGTGGTACAAGTGCAATAGTGAATATAGCACAAGTGACAAAGAAGAAGTTCTATCCTGAAATTGTGTAGGAATTTATGTATTAAAGTAACCATGAATGAATCAAGAATAGGGGAGGGAACTGAGTTCTCTTCTATACACCCAGATCCTTGTGAAGCTAGTTAGATAAAATGAATGTAGGTGCATGTTTCAGGGTGGGGTGAGCCTTGTTTATCTGAGAGGCACTGTTGAGCTTTCCGGATTACTGAGGAGGCATTGGTGCTCCAGGACCCCTCCTCAGTAATCGGGCTTGGAGTACCTCTCCACTGCTTCACCATTTATGTAGAGTAGGGTGCGGAGGTGTCGTTCTGACTTGTGAAATTCCACAATCACTTTCTTAGTTTTTGTAATATTTAGAGGAAGGTTGTAATTATTACATCATACAAGCAGCTTCTGTACCTCATTCCTATATGCCAGACTTATCATTGTTGTACAACCAAACATTGTGACATCGTCTGCAAACTTGACAATGGGATAAGAGGCACAGACAAGCATGTGTGTATAATGCAGTGAGCTAAGCACATCCTTGTGGAACTAATAGGCCACTAGTTAGTTTGACTAAGCAGGCTACAGCATGCAGAGACTTGGAGACCGAGAAGCTTGACATTACAGATCCACACCTGATACACCACTTTCTATCCCTATACCATCACGCTGACATACACATATACCAAGCAGGAACTATGAAGTCGGTGTACTTTGAAACTGTGTGATAGACGTAAGCTGATCTTAACCAGAAGTGTACCTATGTAAACTCCAAGCCAAGCCATGCATTGACAGCTATGGTTACACAGAATAGAGTTTAAAAATCCACTTTCTCCTGTGTATGCTCCAGGGCAAGACGATCAAAACAAGCATGCTTTTTGTTCATTTTTGTGGCACAGTTTTAAAACAATGTATCATGAGATGCCCTGCTTTTCACCCTGTGTTTTCTGGGATAGGTTCCAGGCCCATCATAGTCCTGAACAGGATAAGTGATTAAGGATGGATAATTCTAGTATGAGCTGACAATATTAACAGGGAAGGACATTTTTGGTATTTTAGGTTCAAACCTAAACACATAGCAGGTGCAGAAAAGGGCACGATGCCTAGCAGCAGTGTTCCAACACATCAGACTGCAGTGTCTAGGAGACTGAGAATTGGAATAGCTACCATGCAGTGTTCCAATGCATCAGGCTACAGTGTCTAGGAGACTGAGAACTGGAATAGCTACCATGCAGTGTTCCAACGCATCAGACTGCAGTGTCTAGGAGACAGAACTGGAACAGCTACCACTTATCTGGGGCAAGTGGCCACAGTGGAGGCAGCAGAATCTCTCGTTATTTCGTAACATGGAATGTTTCACTTGCAAGGGGGGAACATTCTTCTTCTTGCTAGCAAGAAAGTTAATTTGGCCAAAAACTGGATCCAGGGAAATACTTGTTATACAAAAAAAAAAAAACTGTTTCCAAATACTGAGTCTGATGCACGCATATTCAAAGAACCTTCGTGTGTTTTCAGTACAGCACACTAAGGATCACATGGTTCACAGGATCACAGGAATTTCAAATTTTAATGACACTTCAAGATATTAATAGGACAGAGTATCTAAATAATACACGTCAGATTACCTGTTACCATGATCAACATGGCACAAGAGATGAATAAGAAAGTTATTTTGGAGTTGCAGGAATTAACTACTGACAAATAGAGCAGGGATGTGATGCCATAACTGTTACAGAATTTTTCTGAAGATGATTTTTCAGCAAACTGGACCAAATAACACAATTTTTTCCAACAGTGAAATAAGCAGAAAGTGTTTTTAGTTCATGGCTTTATTATTTCAACTGTGTACTTTTATATATTTTGCTCATTATAATTCTACCACTTGTTTCTCCCTTACAGAATGAAATTATATCACGCCATTAATAATATTAATTTAAATGTTTCTGGTGGTTAAACAGACTTTGTCAGAAATATGGAAATGCACAAGCATCCATCAGTCTCATTATAGCAAACAGCTGCAGCCAGCATTTCAGAAAAAATCAAAGCTGTAAATTTGTGATATACTTTGGAACACTGATGGTGAGGATCTGCACGTTGGCATGGAGTCTAACCTTCATGGGAGTATGGGAATATTGTCTCTGCTGTAGGTGGGAACGCAAACATGGCATATGAGTGATTCGATTGTCTTGTGACCTTAAAAACAGGGGATTGTATGCTATTTTTATGAGATCATTTCCCTGTGTGAGTCATAAGTGAAAAAAGTGCCTCAAAATGTCAAATGGAGTGGCAGTTAATAAAAAAGCAGAAAAAAATCAAACCATTATCAGGGTGTTTGACAAGCTGGTAATGATAGCAATTCGCTTTTCGGAGTTACTGGTCTCCAACATCTTTCTCTGTAATTATAGGAATAAGCTCCACATGGTCTCTTGGGAATTACATTTTGGGTGTAAGGTGGCCTCAATTAGCCAGTAGTATCACAATTTTGGTTCTTTTTTTTTTGAGTAATATAACAACAATTTAATAATTTAACTGTCAGTTATACAAGAAAATGGATATGAATCTAATTCAACAACTTTTGTCCTTCGATGAAACACATGCTATGTCTTATTGCACATTAAACACTAAAAGGGTGGTATTTTCACTTTAAACCATGCAATTGCTAAAAGTCCTTCATATTTTGGTTGACTACAAGTCATTTTTAAAGGGACAATTAACTTTATGACTTTCATATAAACTATCAATCAAGCTGCTTTCCTAAGAAAACCAGAGATGTTGAATCAGTGGGCTGCACCCTCAGCTGACAGTGGATTATGCAGAGGAACAGCTAATGGTTGTAACTGTACATCACTCAGCACTATATGTTGGTATAATTTGTAGCAAAATCAGCAGGTGGTGCTTTGATTATTAATGATGCTGGTGTTCAGTGTTGCTGATGGCCTGACATACTTAAGGAAGGCCCTTAACCCCAACTGGCCAAGGGACGCTGACTGACCCTGCTCCCTGCCCCTGACCTTCTTCACTTGTATGTTGCTTTGGACAAAACTTTCTGCCAAATACAAATTTAAGCTGTGAACCGTCAATTCACATCATCTATGTAGTGCAGGTACTCATTTCTTCTACTAAGTGTCTTTGGTTGACATGTAAATTAGAGAAATACTCTCTGATTGAGGAGGATAGAAGCCTCAGGAGTTAAGGAGAAGACGTGACGTGAAGTAACAAGTTTAAGACGTGCTGAACTCAGACTTGTAATATGGCTAGTTGGCTTACAAGTTAGCTCCTGTAACAAGTTTTGCTCTGTTTTTTACCCTGCAGTGTGCTACCCTATAGAACGGGAAATGAAGACTGCACAGGAATACATGTGCGCAAATCTCCGAGATAACAAAGAACCTGGTTTCACCCATGCTAATAGTGTTTCACGATTGGCTGCTCACTGGAGCTGCTTTGGTGTTCCCGACTCGTCATTCATAGACTGCAATTCTGTTTTCACCGCAATTGTGATTGGATTTTTTTTTTCTCCTAAAACAACATACACAACCCTACTGATTAGGCATATCTGACACTGTGGTTTTCTTGGGGTGTCATATGTAAAGCACGACCATTTTAAAATGACCAATAAACGAACCCCACGCCCCCCAGGTGCACATCCAAATTTGTTCCATTGGCAGGACAGAATATCCAAAGAATGAGGGGCTGAAGAGAATGAAGAGGAGGATGAATGGGAGAACCAGAGAATAAGCAGCTCAAATTAGACTCATATATACAGAAATATATGCAGTAGAATGTTTGTCAACAATGAACATTATTGTTCAAATAAGGGGATGACAATGTCAATATATGTTGTGAAGGGTGAGCGAGCGAGCCGGGAAGCAGGCGAGGCAAGCCGAGAATGCAGGCAAACGGGGTTTATTCGGAAACAAGACAGAGACACCAACAAACATCAATGACGGATCTGGGGTAACGTACTCAGACACGGACTAAATACAGAAGACAAGCCAAAATAACAAGGAACAGCTGGGCACGATCGGGGAAGCACACGTGGATAATGAGGGGGCGTGGCACACATCGGGGTCGGACGGAGACGGGCGTGACAATATAAAGGGACATAGAGCTTGGTGTCCCATTGCAGTGTATAAATAAATCTTACAAAACAGAGATTCAGGGGGCATGATGACTCAGTAGGTGGCACAATCGACTTCATTACCTCCACAATATTTTGGTGAGTGAAGCTTACATATTATTCTCTGTTTACTCCAGTTTCCTGCTGCTGTGTAATGGCATGCTGTTAACTGGAATTTCCAAAATACCCGCCGTGTAAAATCCCCCGGCCTGTATATACCTCTCCCTTGTGCTCTATGCTGCCCGGAATAGGCTTCACTTCCCCACCCAGTCCAGGATGCGTGCAGGGTGGAGGACAAATGTGCAGAAAGAGATTCACTTTGACATCCAGCATGCAAGAATCCAGGCCAATGCACCATTAGCCAAACTAACTTACATCCCTATGTACGTTAAATAGCATATGTAGACGTTTTAAAAGCCAGAAAGCTAAATTTGTAATAGCACTTAGATGCCACACTCAGATATTTTGGTGCTATTAACATTTTCAGAAGCACTCTGGCGAGGAGACTGGTCTGGAAGGTCTGTCATCATATAAAATGACAGGTAATGACTAAATGCCAAACTGAGGCCACGTCTGTGGCTTGCTTTACTGTGTTGAATTAGATGTAGGGTTGGTAGCCTTTAGGTCCCATGCTCTGGGGTCCTTTAAAGCAGTTTGGTCATGAAAAAGCCATTCCTGGAAATGCCATTTCTGAACGTAAAATAACAAAATTTCATGATATTTAATTAAAGTTATTTTTAAAAAGATTTCAGACAGACTACAGTATTAATTGGTGTATTTTCAGTGATTTTTGATTCCCACACCCAGCTGGTAACGTCTGCATGTTCTCCCCATGCGGATGCAGGCTCCTTCCTGCAGTTCCTTCCAGTGAGTGCCCTGCTCCTCCACTTCCAGGCAGTGCCCTGCTCCTCCGCTTACAGGGAGTGCCCTGCTCCTCTGCTTCCAGTGAGTTCCCTGCTCCTCTGCTTCCAGTGAGTTCCCTGCTCCTCTGCTTCCAGTGAGTGCCCTGCTCCTCCGCTTACAGGGAGTGCCCTGCTCCTCCGCTTCCAGTGAGTGCCCTGCTCCTCTGCTTCCAGTGAGTGCCCTGCTCCTCTGCTTCCAGGCAGTGCCCTGCTCCTCTGCTTCCAGTGAGTTCCCTGCTCCTCTGCTTCCAGTGAGTGCCCTGCTCCTCCGCTTCCAGTGAGTGCCCTGCTCCTCCGCTTCCAGTGAGTGCCCTGCTCCTCTGCTTCCAGTGAGTTCCCTGCTCCTCCGCTTCCAGGCAGTGCCCTGCTCCTCTGCTTCCAGTGAGTGCCCTGCTCCTCTGCTTCCAGGCAGTGCCCTGCTCCTCTGCTTCCAGTGAGTGCCCTGCTCCTCTGCTTCTATAGGGAGTGCTCACCAAGTGTGATCTTTTCAACTGTGATCCTTCTGCACATATGAAGCCTTGAATAAATTTAAGCAGTATCAGTGTTTAGCTTGGCTGCTTTCCCATTTAATAGCAAACCAACACACCAGCACCATCTGAAGGAGTGTCATCACCACATAGGTAGCTAGTCGTGTCACACCTGTGACTGAATGACCACAGATCTTTACTCCTCACTCACTCCAGAAACGGGGTGGTCCTCATCATCGCTCTCCAACCCAGAAATAGTAATATTAAAAATAATTACATTTATGGGTGCAGTAATTAGGAAACCTGCAAGATAATTAAAATTTATGCAGATTTAATTAATATACATAAGAGAATTGTTCTATATTGAGAGGTCAGTTATTTCACCATTGTAATAATACAGATTAATATAACTAGCCTTATTTTGAGTTGCACTCAAATTCTTGAGTTGCACTTTTATTACTCTTCTGAGAATTTTCAATAATTTTTGCTAACCTCAAAATGAGATTTATGGGAGAATCAGTCCATAAGCTTCACCAGACAGCCACGGCAGGTCCCACGGCACAAAAAGGGAGATGCATTTTGGATTTTTTGTCTTTTGCCAATTTAGAAACTTTTGTGGCACTAGTTAAAAATATTTGATTAAAAAAATGCGCCAGCCCTGCAGGAATTAAGCTAATCAATTATCTAACTGATATAATCAATGATATTAAGACTGGAATTTTGGGATATCCTCAAACCTGGTTTAATCCTCGAAGAGTGTGCTTGAATCAGGTGCCCACTACCGTGTTTTTCTTGCAGGTGGGGTGGGGGCTGCTCTGCACCCTACTATTACATCGTCACTATGACTCGTCATCAGTGTATATATCAGCCTGCTCACACTGTGTTCTCCAGTCTGTTCATTGTTGTAGTGTCAGTGAGTATCTTTACACCTGTGCTGCTCTGCCCCACCTGTCATGGTCCCTCACAGCTCTTTTGTCTGTCCTCAAAAAATGGGGTTTTTACCCCAAGGCTGTATTTTGGGTTGTTCCTCCTTTTCTCGGTGTGACAATCTTCTTCTTCAAACTATCTGTCCTTCTCCCTGTTCTTCATGCTTTTTGGTTGTGATTTCTGACTTCCTTTCTAATCAGGTTGTTAGCAAAAATGATTAAAGGATTTATTCATGTTCTTATGGGAACGCGATACTCTTAGGTCGCCTCATAACTCTTCCTGAATAAATTGGTTTTACCCAAAATGTAGGCCTTACTCATTATCAGTCACATCCTAGATTTTATTAGAACTAAAATAATCAGTGTTCATAGTGCTTATATACTATTCTTTTAGATTAAACAGTGAAAATATTGTATGTCTCCAAACTATGGGCTTCAAAGTATGGTTTAAAGAAATGTTAGAGGTATTTCCTGACTAACTTTCCAGGCAATATGTAAACATACCTCTCAGAAAGTGATGAGAATGTATCTGACCACACCAAACTTTGTCTGCCAGACCTAGAGAAACTCCTTAACTCTGCTGAATAGGTCTTTTGCTTAACAATACCAGTAAAAAATTAAAATTCCTTTACTCTGCTGAATAGTCCTTTTGCTTAACAATACCATTAAAAGTTGTGCCTGGACTCTAAGGTATATGATCTTCAAAGTCATACAGAGAGCTTCTCTTTTATCACCAAGTGAACCACAACTGACTGAAGAAATTATCACGTTATAAAACATATGCCAAGGATCTTTCTTTCATCGGTGGAATACAGCCAAACTCCAAAACAGACTGTTTTCCATATGATTCAAAGAAGCTGGCCCAAGCATACATTGCTTCAGCATCTTATTATTTTAATGCTAAGCTTCCTGGTATCCAAATGCTTCCCTGAAGTGCTTCCAACTGGTACCAGAATGCCCCTGCAAGAGAATTTCCTCTAACTAAAATGTGTGAGAATATTGTCCTCATAGCTTGTCTGCTGTCCAGGAATAACTCTCCGTCGGATAATGAAATATAAAAACAGTTCTAATCCACACCACAGGATGGGCACTTCAGCACTGACATGACGTTTGTCTCACTGCCCCCTTTTTCAGATGCTCTTTGCCATGAATATCAGTTTCCTGTCTGAGGTTTCCCTCATTTTCACATATTTCCTCCACGTCTTATTCAACCGTCAGCTACTTAACAATGAAATGCTGGGCAATTCTTTCATTCTATTTGCACTGAGGGCCATTGGGTCTTGAATTCACAGATCAGCAAGCAGCTAAACATCCAGCTCCTAATCTTGATATCCCGTGTACCATTGTTTCTGATGATTAGCATGAAAAATACATGTCATTTCCAATATTTGATTTTTTTTTTTGAAGATTACAGGTTACAAGGGATATTTAAAACCGCAGATTCTAGTAGAGATTGCTGCTTTTCATTCCTTTAAGGTGGAGATTTTCCACTGCTGAGGTAACAAACAGAAAATGTCACTGGAGAAAGCACAGGGAATACAGGCAGCTTTTAGCAGGAACTGGCTGGCTGCTTTAACACCTCTTCAGAGGTGTTCCACTTGAGGACAGTTGCGATTATTTTAAGGCCATTTCCTATAGTAGAAGACCAACCCCTGTTCATCTACTTGGCTGAATAGACAGCCAACGATATTAATGCAGTGCCCAATATAAATCGACCTGGGCGACATGGAATCAATACAAATCCAAGCTTTGTTTTCAAAATGGTATTTGTATCCAAATACATTGTAATGACTGGTCAGGGAGAGGATCCAAGTATGGGAGCCACAAGTGTAATTCCTGAACCATAGTCCACAAACAGGCAGAGGGTCAAAATGCATACTGAGGCAAATAAATTTAAATGCGTAATCCAAATCCATAGTCCTAGCACAGATAGAAAGTCACAAAATCGATACAGGGATTACAGGACTAAGAACGAAAACCAAATCTCAAGATAAATTAATTTTAATGATGTTATGCTGTGAAAAAACATATTTATTGTTCCCATTGTTGACTTCAGAATTACTGTCATAATAGCCAGCAAGTACATTTGTTTCCTCACTGTTCAAATGTTTTGCATGCGAGAGAAATATGAGAGGAATCAAACAAAGAGAGAACAAGGCCCCTTTGAGGCCTCACCCCTTAACTAAACACGTTTTCCTGAAGCCTTCATGCTTTCCCCACTCCCATATGATGAGCACACCTCATATTTCTCAACTATTTCTCAACACCACACAGATGACCCTCTCTAAACTTTTACACAAACAGTAACTTAATCAGGGTCAGCTGAATTTCATTACCCGGGGTATGTGTTAGCCAGTGACTGGTAATCACTTTGCCCAGTCCTTTCCGTCGATCAGTCTTCTGGCTGTTCACAGAAAGAAATGGCTGTTGGAGAGTTACACTATTAATTGTTCGCTTCAATACAGCTATACTTGCCAGGATCTCAAGAATGTGCCACAATTGCCCTCTAGTGATCATACGTAGACATGACTGAATAATATTCTGTAAGAATCAATATTTTAGATTGTACTTCAACTAATCTGAGGCTATTAGAATCCTAAGAGGATATTGAAAATAGCAATTTAAATCCATAATTAATAAAATATCCCAGAAACGTATGTTTGCCAATTATCCTCCCCTAAGCACATGTTTAGGTTTTATTATATTTTTGAAAAAATAGAGTAATAAATTAAATTAGTTTATGTCATATTATAATGAGCCCAGTGACCTTAGGTAGCATAAGCAGCTGGAAGTTGCTTGTTTCCCTTCCCATGTCCACAGACATGTAGGAGGAGAGGTGCTTTTTCATCGTCTGTTACTTTCTTGTTTGGGCAATTTATATTTTGGGTCATCTGCCTAATATATATTTCAGGTTGTAATTTTTATATTAACATTTTTTATATATTATTATTATTGTTGTTGTTGTTATCATTCTAAAGAGTAGCTCAGCAATTACAAGTCTCAAGCTGGAAAAACTTCTAACCAAATAAAAAAGTAGTTATATTTTTAAACATCAATGTCACATGTAATGATCATTGGATAAGCAACAAATTTACAAAGTTAGCAACATTGAAATGTGATGTCACACCTCAAATATATCCCTAATAATTGTCAGGGTCAGCGCCCGTCCATCCCTGTCCTTCATGTCTCTTCCTCGTTTGGCCAGCAGGTGTTGCTGGCCATCTTGTTCCCTCCTCTGTCTTTGTGTTAGACCCTTGTGTGTTTTTTCTGCTCCCCAGACTGCTGTGTGGCTAAATGGGTTGAGTGTGTTGCCCAGAAGCTATGGTCCTCTGCTGATGGGTTCTAGGTCAGCCTTACCAGTTGTTTGTATCTATTGGTTTCCTGTTTTTTATTAGTTATCTTTGCTTCCCTGTTTCAGTTTTCCCTGCTTGTGTTCTGTTAGACTTTGGTTTTGCTTGTACATGTGACTCCAGCCCCTGTGACTCCTGCCCCGGTGCCCGTGACCCCGGTCCATGTCCCTGAGGAGGTCCCGGACTTCCCGATCATTGCTCCTTTCTCCTTGGAGGAGGAGGAGCTCGAGTGAGACCCCTCAGGGACCTCTCTAATGACTCCTCTACCCTTGCCCCGGCGAGGTCGATCCCGGCCTGAACCCTGCCTTTTCCTGCTCCTGCCTCCGCATCTCCTGCGGCCCCTCCGGATGCTGCCCGTCACCCGCCGTGGTTCCCTCGGGCTCCCTGTTGTCCACCGTCCTTTGGTGTTCCGTCCTCCTGCCTGTTCCCCCCTCGTCCCTTTGTCCCTCCTGTCTCTGCTCCTCGTCCCCCTCTGGTTCCTCCGTTCACTCCTGGCCCTTTCGTTCTGTCTGTTGGTGTTCCCCCTATGTCTCCCTTCCTGGTCTGCCTGTCTGCGTTTCCTGTCTTGTGTCAGGTGTTGTCTTGGCTGTTGCCCCTGTGCTTGTTCTGTGTTTCTGTTCTGTTCCCGGTCCCTCGTTGATGTTTTTGGTCTTGTTATTCAGGTCCCGTGTCCCTGGTCTCGTCTCGGCTGTCGCTTCCTGGAGTGCGCGCCTTTGAGGGGGGGTTCTGTCACGCCTGGCTCGTTCCAACCTGCTGTGCGCCACGCCCCCCCTCATTACCTCGTGTTACTCCCCGATTGTGATCACCTGTTGCCTGTTATTTTCGGCTTGTCCTGTGTATTTAGTCTGAGTCCGTTTTCCCCAGATCTGTCATTAATGCTAGTCCGTTGCTGTCCTGTGGATTCCCCAATAAACCCTCATATCCCACATTCTTCCCCGCTTCCTGCCTGCCCGTCTACTGCGATCGTTACAGCCGCAAAGTGGATTGTTGCCTTTTTCACGCCTACACCATGCCCTGCTGTCGTAATAATAATATATCTCTGGTTTTACTTTTTAAAAAAGAAAAGTCTTATATTCAATCAGAAAAATTTTGTCAAATTAATTTTATCACTGTTTTATTATACAGTATTTGTTAGTCTGCAAAGTCTGAATTATCAAACCTCTTAAAATATAATTGTTTGTGGGCCTAATTTGCAATTATATTATGTATCTATCTGACAGTTTTATTTATATTCATAAACATATTTGTCTTTTTGTAGATCTCCTGCTTGCTAGAATTCCACTGCACAGTTCTGAGCCAAGAAACCTGGTGCAAATATTTTACATATACAGCTAAGGTACAATACCCACCAAATTCATCTGCAAACTAATAACTTATCAGTCATGAAATCAATGGGATTAGGTTTGGTTTCAACATTGGTGTTGACCAAATCAGCTCCGAACCGCCCCCCAAAGCAGGGGTTCTCAAAGTCCAGCCTCAGAGGCTTAACTTGCTTTGAAGTACAAAAATACAATGTACAACCACAATATTTCTTGCACAAGTTGAAATGATCAGCGAGAGTTAAAAAGTTCACATTGTTGTTATATATCGATGCCTTTATTGAAGACTATTGTTCATTCATTAAAGTTCATGAAATGCTGTTTTGTTATTGTTGACCACCATTGTTCCAGACCTCTGACCTTGAACAAAAAACTGATGTGGACCTTTCATCAAAAAGTTTGAGAATCCACACAGTACTCCCACAATATTGGTAGGGACATGTCCCTACCATCCATACCCACATCTAAGTCTTTACAAGAAACCAAGTAGCCCTAAACATGTAATTGAAACAGTAGCGAAGTACTAAGTACTTGTAATATCATAAGTAGTGACAGTAGGTGGCAGTATCACCTCATAAATGGAAATATCTTTAAAACTGTAAATATTTGTAGTATTCGTTTGTATTTAATGATTAAATGGTTCAATAATATAAACAGCAAGAAAAATAATTTTTTAAATTTAAGAAAAATAAGCCATAACATGATTCATAAATATTCAATAACACACGCTCATTCTTGATGGCGAAGACAAATAGAATAACTTCGCCTTCTGGCTTCTGCTGAGCAGGACACTCTATTTACTGAAAAGACACATGATATGCGCCCTGATGTCCCGCCCCAGAAGCGGACCAGAGACACCCATGACACCAGTCAGAAGATCCTGAACCTATAATTTGTAAACCAAGATATGCCACTTCACCGAGTGTCACTGGCTGAAAGCGACAATCCCAGCTGCTGGACTACAACGGATCTACAGGTCAAGATCGGTCATGTGATGCTTGACTGTGACTGGCTTTTACTCACGTGGAGCTGGAAGAAAGACTAGACAGCCGTTAGCAAGTCTCCTGCTGCCCCCTGCTGAGCGGCTCGTGCCGCTGCTTCACCTACTGCCAGAACGCACATATACATTTATGTAAGCGCATGCAGTGGGAAATCAGCAGGGTTAATGGGGAGGGACCGTAGTAGAGTGTGGATCTGTAAAAAGCTGTATGCAGCTCTCTTTCTGAGCAGAACTCCCTCTTGTGGTCCTGCATCAGTAAGAAATCTTTCCCATGCTATCTACCAATAGGTGTGGCAAATCAATTCAATTTATTAATGACACAATTGTGAATATCAGCTGAAACACTTCATAAGCCTTTCAAAATGCACTTTCTATTTACAGGGTATACTTTAGTATTAGCTATTAACACATGAAAACCTATATACTTTATAATTTTGTAAACCTAAATAATTTGATTCAAGGCACCACAGGCATCCGGTGAGGGCCATGAAGAAGTTGGTTAATGTCCATTAAAATGTTTCATTTGTGTGTGTGTGTGTGTGTGTGTGAGAGCGGGTATACCTATCCTTATGGGGACACAATGTCCCCACAACATAATGAATACCCGGTTTTTTAATGAATACCCGGTTTCCTGGTCCCCATAAGGGAAAACTCAATTTTATAAAAATCAGTGACTGCTATGAAAAAACTAAAAATGCAAAAACTCTTGTATTTTATTTGGTTACTTATGGTTATGGTTAGGGCTGGGTGGGGGTTAAGGTTGTCAGTTTGAGGTAATACCCAACTTCTCCATAGAGGGCGTTTTAATGCACTTAGACAGCTGGCTGCACTGAAGCAAAATAAAGTACAAAAACACTAGCGGCAACCCTAACTCTAAGTATTTATTAGTTTTTGTTTTTTTTTTAAGATATCTCATTCCCTAAGAGACAATTATGTTTAAATAAATATTCAGCAGATCTTCCAATTTGGGTGGTATTGGGAACACTGTGAAAAAACAGTCTTACTGCAAACTTACATTTTTTATAAGGAACAACACTGTTAGACACTGCCAATTATGGGATGTCCTGTTGCCATGAATAAGAGAAACAGTAGCCCACAATTACATCCCTATTGCAATTTGTGTTACTGGCTCAGGACAACTTGCATTAGAAAAGTTGTCGTGGATGGACATCCACTATAGAAATATATGGTGGATGTACTCAATGCCTCTTGTTAAGTGTTAACATATAGTTGTAATAATACACAATGCAATAATACAATGGAGTTTGTAGGCTTATCAAACAGAAGAAATGCAGTATATCAAGGTGTTTACATGAAAAATCAAAGGCTTCTCATTTTAACCAATTTGTGATACAAATTTCTTATAAATATTTTTTAATTTACTGACATTTCCGATTATTGTTTGTATTCAAAGTCATATGTGTAATATATGAAGCCATAACTCCGAGGTGAATTTTAAGGCAATCCACATTTGAAATGATACAATTTGTTTAAAATGCATGCATTGTAATATGATCTATTGTAATTAGTAATATCTATAAGAAGATCCAATAATGGCTGTGCCTCTAAAGATAAGCACAATGTTGCATTTATTTCACAGTTATTATTTGCCTGTGGGTTGCCAATGCTTTTTGCCAAGCTGTTCTGGGGATAGCCTACAATTAGAGTGTTTTAAGATCATGGTCCACTCAAGCTCCTGGATCTGGTCCAGATAGTCTAGCCCTGGTGTGAACTGGCAGCTCTGGCGCAGTGGACAAGCCAAACACCAGTTCCAGTGGGGTTCTGAGCTCAGTCAAATACAGGGGTCTGCTGATGTTCTGCTGCATTGCTGCACGATAAGCCCACAGGACCAGGGGAAGCAGCAGGAAAACTCCTCCAGGAACTCCATCGCTGTGTTGGTGGTGCTCCAGTCAGGAGCCGTGTACACCTACGGCCATTTTGTAGAGTAGTCCATGTCCACAAGTATGTAGAAGTTCCCAGCTTGGGTACGGGGAAAGGAGTCCAGGAAGTCCACCCCTATATGCTCCATGCTGCCTGTACAGCAGACCCTCGTGCTTCTCCAGGGTGCCGCATTGGGAGTTCCAGGCCTTAGTCTTTGGGCCAGAGGCCCGTATCGCCTCCCAGCCCGGTCGCCCGGCCTCATTCAGCCGCTCCCTCACCCTGGCCAGCACAGGGTCACTGTGCTGTTCCACAACGAGCTGCTGGTGATCGATGTCCTGCAGAGCCCCATTGCTTTACACTGTGCAGGCAGCAGCCACCACCACAGAGAGCTGGGCCTGTTCCTCTGCCTGGCAGCAGCGGTGACAGATCATGGTGATGCAGAACCAGTGAGACAGGGCATCCACACTCCCATGCAGCTTCCCAGGGCGATGCTGGACTTTGAAGTTGAACTTTGCCAGCATCTCTAACCAGTGGGCCAGCTGTCACTCTGGGTTGTAAAAGCTCAGGAGCCACATGAGGAATGCATGGTCCGTCCACAACCATGTGCTCCTGCAGGCCTGCACCATGGCTGGCAGCTCCTGCCGGGTCACACCGTAGTTGTGCTCCTGCTTACTCAGAGTTCAGTTGAAGAAAGCAACTACACACCCCTCTTTGGGTCCTGCCTGCGACAGCACTACGCATAGCCCCTGGTTAGCATTCCTGTCCAGAATGCATGGAGATGAGGCTCCAGATGTGCTAGTATGGGTAGTATGGGAGCATCAGAGAGGACTAACGGCAAGCTGGTTAAAAGCAGCGATGCAGGCATCCATGGTCTGAAACCACTTGTCCTATTCAGGGACAAGAGCCAATCCCAGAGGCTACAAGCACAAAGCAGGGAACAACCCAGGATGGGCCACCAACCCATCATAAGGCACACTCACATCTACAGGCAATTTGGGAACTCCAATTAGCCTAAGCATTTTTTTTTTTTTTGGACTGAGGAGTAAGCCAGAGTACCCAGAGGAAAACCCACAGGTAGAACATGCAAACTCCACATATGTGGAATCCCAGCAGAGACTTGAACCCAGGTTCCAAAGGTGTAAAGCAGCAGTACTACCCACCACACTACCCCAGGCAGGAAGTCTTCCACGCAAAACCAATTCCATGCTCAGTAAAATGTTGCAGCGGCTTTAGGATTCCAATGAAGTCCTTAACAAAGCCGTGGTAATATGATGTCAACCTCAGGAAGATGCGCAGCTCCACCACAGTCCGCAGAGTGGGCCAGTTTTGCACAGTCACTGTCATTTTCGGGTCGGCAGCCATGCCCTCCCCGCTGATGATGTGGTCTAGGTCCTCTCCTCCTTTGCAGCTGGCACTGGCTGCCACTGTCACGCTAGAGGACTACCACGTCTGTAGTAAAGCAGAGGGCTGCCTCCCGCACATCAATGGTGAACTAGCAAGTCTAGTCCTTTCCTGCACGTATACCAGTCACTCTAAGGGCATTTTTCCACCACACCAGGTGGACTTCTGGTCAAGTTTCAGTACCAAAAGTTCCAGTACCTGAAGTACTAAAGCAGCTGGGGTACTGATTTGGCACTTCAGTTGGACTTGCAAATGCTTTGTCGGTTATGCAAACAGCCTGCCTCTGAAACACAATACAATCGCTGTCTTAAAAAAAAGTTACTAACTCAAAAAACAGCAATAAACAAAGTTAAAATAAAAACAACACTCTGAAAGGCATTGCAGATCTAATAAGATGCATACTTCCAGACTACTGAAAAGCTTCTGCCCAAGCACTACCAAAGGACTGAACTATTACTAAATAATTGTGTATTGCATTTAAGTGCGAGCTTCTTATCTCATGTCTTTCACTGTCACCCATGGGATCAATGGGACAAAAAATGTAATATCTTGGGATTCATTGCAATTATTGTAAAATAGAACTATTCCACCATTGTGTATACTTCCACCATGTATGTACACCTATGCATACAGAGACACTGTTTTATTGGTTTATATTAATGCTTGTATTTTTACTTTGTTGTCTGTGTGTAGCTGTGTCAAATCTGTTTGAGGATTCTGTCTTTAATTACACTGTATGTACCATTCAGAGAACACACTAAATTTTGTTGCTCATGATGCAATGACAACAAAAGGAATTTAATATAATCATTATTCAAATTCAGTACAAAAAAACCCATTGGGATTATAGGGTCATTTAATACCAGTATCAATTTTTGCACCAGCTAGACCCTTAACGTATCATGAGCTCCTCTGGTGCAGTAGTAAAGCACCAGTATACCTCACACACAGTGCCCACCATGCTGACTAGTCAAACAACACACTAACTCACAACTAATATTAAACACCACACGACATTAACATACGGCACCACAATAACACAATGCATGATAAAAACAGAGCTATCTACATTATTTACGCTTGGCATCAGTCCAGCAATGCGCTGCACTGCCCAATGGGTGTGCCCAGCGCTATAATAATCATAGATAATATTATGCAGATTAACGGAGATTTGAGTTCTAGGAGGAGCATTAAACAAACTCATTAGGCAAGCTGTAGCCTACAGAATATAGGCGTATAACAACATTGCTTAAAATTTGTGCATAAACCTCTACTATCACGCGTAAATAAACCGAATAAATATTACCCTTTAAGAGTGGCGTCGTTTTTGTCTTGCTACTAAAGGCTATTTTATTGCATTATTATTATGATTAGGACCTATGTGGTACTTTACTCGCTAGGATTACGGATTATGCCATCCACTCCATGTATCTTGCATATTCCATGGTTTCCACTGAAAGGTTCTCCCATTTTATCTAATCGGTAGCAGCTCAATAAAACATTTTTAGACAGATTTGGGTGGCGTGTTAAAGGTTAAAGGAAACGACCGGTTTGATTAATAAACCTTATTTCAACGGGTATTTTTTTTCGCCTCTTGAAGAGACCGCAGTACCTCGTCGCACCAGCAGGGGGACAGCGCGGGCAATTGCAACCTCCAGCGTCTCCTCCCATGTAAGACAATGAGACTAAGCAAAGCCGAAAGGCGGCGTACATGGGAGTGGGCTACCGTGTGAGATCGCAGTCGACTCCAGCAGCCCAGAAAACAACATGGATAAATGGCCACCTACGTGGGAATGGTGATGTAGTTAGAAGAATGCCACCTCTGCGCGTCTGTCGTTTACTCTTACTTTTCCTTTTGTTTGATATCGCCTGGATAGCGCTTGCAAAATCCATTCCGGATCGGGGTACACTTGGTGAGTTCATATTCATATTTATTGTGAAGTGTTCTCGGTAGGAGTGGGAGGGTTGGCTGTCTAGCGAGGCGTTATTGTTACATGTTATATGTTCGTGCGATCAAGCTTTGAATGAAAGGATAATGATGGGGCCATTGTGCATTTGCAACGAATCTGGTTGAAATGGATTATGTCCAAATAAAGCCAAGCGTTTTGTGGTTAACACGGCGGCGTTGGTCAGTTTGAAACAAAGGGTTCTCAATGAGAACCGCCCCCCAGCAGCACCCAGTGAAAGGCTGAAATCAGAGGAAAGGTGACATCCATCTCTAATAAAATCTTAACGAGATAAGGCTTTAAACCTCTGTAGGGAAAATGTGAAATTAAATACAATTTTACGTAAGACAAAGACAGCACTATACGTGTTACAGTATATATTCTGCTCTTGCCTGCCAAATTACCGCTTTACTGTTACAAACAGCGTCGTTTTAAGCTTTATTATTAGGCGTATGGAATAATTTAGATTCCTTGCCTAAACAAACTGCTCTTAGCAGTTTAACAAAATGCCTATAGCAATATGTTTATATTGAAGAAATCAATTATGAAATACCATGCAATGCCCTATTTTCAGTGCATCTATATCAGCATATTTCTCATCAGAAACCGTTTTCGTGTATTTCCCTATAGTTTACAAACTACTATATATACTTCGTGTCAGGAATCAAATGCAACTATGAAATATTAATTGTATATTTAATATTACATACACATTTACTTTTTAATGAAGACAGGATTATGCAAATCACCACGTATCACAGCATATGATCGTTACAATAATCTAAAATTAATTTGTTAAATATCTGCTTTCACGGCACATGCCTTGTGTTATGTTTTGTTTTGCTTTGTTTTCAGAACACACTGCAGATTAACCAGTCTTACACATTCCTTCAGCTCTTTGATTAGACTGTTACTGGACAATTTGAATTGTAGTCTATATTCAATCTGCAACCTTCGGAAAATCCATTAGATGTTTAGTTTTGCACCTTACTATCTTAAATTCCTGATACATCTGTTTGATGTGGGCTATATGTTACCATCATCAAATTTAATTCTTGAAGGTACATCTGTTTTTTTCTCTGTTGCTGTATTGCAGTGATTCAGTAGAAAATTCCCAAAGACCACTGATGACATCATGTTTTGACCTTGTTACGGTTTAAATGAATTACAGAATAAAGTCAATCCAAAGATTCCTATAAATGCTAAAGAGAACAATGACATTTCACTTTAGACTCTTGCCCTGAGTCATTTGAAATGTTGAGTTCATTCATCACTGCCTGTTTCTCAAGTAGCATATAGGTAGTTCCTCTGGAGCAAGGTGTTCTGTAAATGAAAGAGTCTGGAAAGTTTGTACTCCCTGATGTCTTCTAGTAACAGTTGTCTGTACTAAAATATTGCATTTGTGTGTCTCATAATTAGGGTTGCAAAATTCTAGGAATATTCTTGTTAATTCCCATACTTTCCCGTTAATTCCCATGGAAAGTTTCTAATGTGGAATATTTCCAAAATTCCCCAGCTTAACTTCCCATGGAACGGAAAGTTTCAGGAAAATTTCCAGAAATTTTCCAGCCCTTTGCAACCCTACTCATAATTCCTAAATTAATGGAATGAGGCTCACATGAGGGTCAGTGATGATAACTGAATACTGATGTGCAGAATTCTATGCCTTTTGGATTGGGGGCGGACTTATATACACAAGGCCTTTAGGAACAATCAAACAGTTCGTCATGTTCAGCGTTGTGGAAGTATGAACAGAAAATGTGTTTATATGCAAGCCATAAAGTTGAGTTCAGAAAACGTAATAGGAGCATGTTGTTTTAAAAATACCAATTCTAGACATTATAACCACTGCAGGACATCAGCGCCACAGGGCTGGGTGCTGGTCCACCATGCTGCCCTTACCAATGTCCAGAAATCAGTAAAATGTTATATGCTGTAAGTCTTGGTTGGAAATATCTAATTGCTGCACAGCATCTCTTCTTGCAGACAGTCAGTGGTGCAGTTAAATGAGTTTGTATTCACATAAATCAATTATATTTACAGTAATTTAAAATACTGCAAGCATGGTTTTTGCACCTCCCGGCTTGGGGGTTTGAATCCTGCCTCTGCTTTGGTCGTGTGAAGTTTGCGTGTTCTTTCCTTCTTTCCTGGGTTCCTCTGGGTACCCTGGTTTCTTCTTGCAGCCCAAAAATGTTACTAATGCTACAAAAGTCATGTTTCCTTTCACAATTAACACTATAACATATGTAAATCATGAAATTATTATCCCTTTTAAAGTTAGGACAAGCTGTATGTTTAGTAAATATTACGTATTACACCTGGGAAATGCATGTGTCACGGGTGATCCTGATTGGGCAGCAAAAGCTAGGCTAGTTTCATTAGCTCAGGATGGATAATAACCACCTGTAGTGTTCCATACTGATTAATAAAACCCAGAATCTTTTTCCCATTTTTTTCTTATTCACCCCCCCCCCCCCAAAAAAAAGGATGCATGAACAAACCATGGGTCAGGAACCATGGAACCATGGAACTTCAAAGTCCATGAACCAATGTTACACCAGAAACAGTCCTCCAGAGTGCGACCAAGTGGTTACACGTGCAACCATTAATTGAGAGTGCGAGTTAAAACTTCATATGGTGACATCTGTGCGAATATGTGATGGATATTAGGATGTATTGCTCTGGCGTGGGAGCTGTATTCATGAATTGTGATTGAAAGTGTTTTTTTTTCCTTTCCTGGCTCACTGCGTCTTTTTTTTTTTTGCGGAGTTTGTCTCTGCCTGCTTGCACGCAGCAGGACAGTCATATATGTACACTGATGATATAACATGCGAAACAATGTCTCTAGCTGTGGCGTTAACATGCTCCAAAAATAAAGAAGTCTGTAGCTGATTACTTTAAAATAGCAGAAAGAGGAGGAAGCTGGAGGTGAGGGAGAACCAAAGAAAGGTCCCAAGACGGGTGATGATGAAAGTTAAGTTATTAAAGTTAAGGTTCAGAATAAAATATTTTACAAATACAGTGCTGTATCGTGGGTCACTGTCAATGTTTCATCAATACATAAACTAGGGTATGCAAATTAAGACAACTATTCATCGGCATGCAAGGTCATGGATTAATACCATGCTGCACCAAAAAAAAGGGTGCAACCACATCATGTGCTGGTGCGACTAATTGGGAAAGCTGGTAACACCAGTGCTACCACTGGAAAAGCTAGTCTGGAGCCCTGCCTCATATTTAGCAAATGATTCTATCCAAAGTGACGTAAAAGTGAGGCAAATAGCACATTGTAAACAACCGTACTAACAAGGAGTCACCTAGGCATAAGTGCAGCCAGGCTGAGCTTCCAGTGAATGCCCAGGTACAAGTGCAGCTAGACTGAGCTTCCAGTGAATGCCCAGGTACAAGTGCAGCTAGACTGAGCTTCCAGTGAATGTCCAGGTACAAGTGCAGCCAGGCTGAGCTTCCAGTGAATGCCCAGGTACAAGTGCAGCCAGGCTGAGCTTCCAGTGAATGCCCAGGTACAAGTGCAGCCAGGTTGAGCTTCCAGTGAATGCCCAGGTACAAGTGCAGCCAGGTTGAGCTTCCAGTGAATGCCCAGGTACAAGTGCAGCCAGGTTGAGCTTCCAGTGAATGCCCAGGTACAAGTGCAGCCAGGCTGAGATTCCAGTGAATGCCCAGGTACAAGTGCAGCCAGGCTGAGCTTCCAGTGAATGCCCAGGTACAAATGCAGCCAGGCTGAGCTTCCAGTGAATGCCCAGGTACAAGTGCAGCCAGGTTGAGCTTCCAGTGAATGCCCAGGTACAAGTGCAGCCAGGTTGAGCTTCCAGTGAATGCCCAGGTACAAGTGCAGCTAGACTGAGCTTCCAGTGAATGTCCAGGTACAAGTGCAGCCAGGCTGAGCTTCCAGTGAATGCCCAGGTACAAGTGCAGCCAGGCTGAGCTTCCAGTGAATGCCCAGGTACAAGTGCAGCCGGGTTGAGCTTCCAGTGAATGCCCAGGTACAAGTGCAGCCAGGTTGAGCTTCCAGTGAATGCCCAGGTACAAGTGCAAGCAGTATTGGAGCAGGAGCTACTCAAGAGCTACACAACTACACACACAGTAACTAATAACAAAAAATTAAAGTAAGATCCCAATAAGACTATGCAACGGCCAGCAAGTGCAACATCAATGAAGTATAAGAGCATTCAAAGAACAATCCAGTTAGTAAAGGAACTGTTTCTTAAAGGTAGAGAGTGAGTCTGATGGCCAGACATGGAAACACCACATCCAGAACCCTGAGGTCTGAGGCCACAACATGACCTACTGAGCCCCTATAGTTTGAATAGTAATGACAAAGTATATATTACAGTGGAAACTGCTTATAGTGATCACGGTTATAGTGATCAACCGCTCATATGGATCAAAAAGCTTGTGACAGAATCATTCCTGTACAAATACATTCCTGAACAAATAATTTGCTTATAGTAATGAAGTAGTCCACTTAAAACTGTGGTAATTATATATATTCAATGATCCCTCGCCTATCGCAGAAATTACGTTCCAGAACTATGAGCAATAGGTGAAAATTTGTGATATAGAAAGAGCGTATAAACATTTTTTTTATAGTTTAAGCATTAAAATACCCCTCCCACACGCTTCAAACACATGTAAACATATTAAAATACACTTTGCAAACACATATATGTGGGTGTCGGGCTAAGGATATTAGTAACATAATAATAATAATAATAATAATAATAATAATAATAATAATAATAATAATGTATATGTATATATACACCTCTCTCTCTCTGTATACGTAATGGAATAAGTAAAAATAAAAAACATTTTAAGCTCAGTATCAGTACCAGTATCAGTATCGTAGGGCTTAAAACAAAACGAAAAGTTCACAAAAAGTTTGCTCACAACAATCAGATCACAAGCAAGGTACGTGATGGGCAGAGAACTGTGATGCGTCGGGGAAAAATTTGCAATACAGCAGGGGCGCGATAGCTGAGCCGCGATATAGCGGGGATCACTGTATTTGTCTTGCAGTAACCGATCTGCTTCTGGCTAGCTAATTAAGGTTCATGCTGCAAGCACAAAAAACATAACTAGAAAAAGAAAGTCATTTTCTCTCAATGACCAATATAGACTCATCACAGCTTATGATAAACCGCCACAAACGAGCCAAAGAGATGCAGCAGCAAAACCACAATAAGTGCTTTGAGACAATGTATCATTGTTTAAATGTGCTATATAAATAAAATTGAATTTAATATTTATGTACAGTACTGTATTATAACATTTGAATTGTACACAGTTCAGTAATTTAAATTGTAGAGTACTGTAATTTGAAATGAATTTGAAACAGCTGTTCTGTATTTTGAAATCTTCAATAAAATTAAGTAAATAGTGACGCTGTCGGTTTTATTACCTTATATTCATGTAATAAAAATACAAATGTCAATTAGATAGTAATCTTGCCTGAGACATAAAGAAGAAGAAAAACATCGGTTTTAATGATCATCCACTTATAGTGATCAATTTTACCCAGGCAGACGTGATCACTATAAGTGGATTCCACTGTGTTTGTTGGTATACCAACATTTTTCGATATGTTCTACTGACTTCAGAAATGTAAATAATAATAATAAAGAATGCTGTGTTTATTTACTGACTGTATGAATGTATAAATTGGAGTCATGGTCTCTTGGCATATTTACTGCTTGGACATTAAGAATGATTTTAATGACCTACTTCTGCATATCCTGTCCATTTTAACCACAGTGGACATACCAGGGCCTTCCATTAAGCTAAAAAAGTGGATTTTCAATTCCAAAGAATGTTGGCTCAATATTTTTAGAGATTTCCATGAAAGAACACTGGAATCTTCGGTATTTTTATAGTTTGAGCACAACTAGGGGGCACCTCATTCTGTAGTGATTTGTTAAAGTAAATTGGTGGGTTAGCAAGTTTTATTCCCATTAAAAATTGCCTTGAATGTGTGTTTTTTTTTTTAAGATCTGAGAATTGTGTTTTCAGAAAAAAATGTGAGTATTTCTGGCTATGAGACAGCCATAACACGCTTTAGTCATATGTGAGTGCAGCGAGGTCATAATTTGCAATGTTAAGGACCATATAATAACAGTAAATGACCAAAAGAGTACGGCTGTGAGGAAGATAACAGAGCACTTCCTCTGCTAATGGAAAGCTCGTAAATACAACTGAGGAAAATGTCAGAAAAGACTGGATATATTTGAGAAAGAAGCTCTCCGAAATGTCAGACATTGGTAGCTGGCAGCTGAAAGTCCACATTAGTCCTTTCAACCAGACATTGTCATATCTAGGAATGCTAACAACGAAACAACTTTTTGAAAGCAATGTAACTGGAATAATGGGTGACTGTTCCGAGATAATTTCCAGGAAATTGACAATTTCGGTATGATTTTGGTGCCTATGTAGCAAGAAATAAACTTTGATAAATTGATATATTTACACAAGGTGTGACAGTTTCTGATCTTGACATTTATCTTTCTTCACAATAGTAGTAGATTTTTTATTTTTTTTAAATGTATCCCTTAATAGCTCTGTTACTGGAGTTTAAATGTTCAGCCCACATTTGCTTTGGGTTTCCCTCTGCAGTCTAAAAACATGCAGTTAGGTGAGTTTGTGTCTCTAAGTTGTCCTTAGTGGGCAGTTCTGTAAGTGTATGCTGCCATTGTTTTATGTTTTGTTTTATGCTCAATGCTTTCTGGGATAGTCCTTTGCTGGATGAGTGGATATAGAAAGATGAATATGGATGGATGGATGGATGTTCATTATTATAGAATAACACAAAAATTGTAATGTCCATATATTTTAAATAAATGTTCAATATTTCATGAGCACAGCTTTAAAAGTCCTCCACCTTATGTCATTTGTGTGGTTTATTTAGATGTGCATAGTTTCATTAGATCATGGGAAATGATCATTTTATTTTTAGTGCCTGCTAGAATAAATGTACATGCTTCAATGTTCCAAAAATATCTCATACTGTACATCTCTATTCACTCTGTCTATAACTCTGTCTGAAGCACTAATAGAGCTTTAAGCCCCACTCCCTGATGGGCCCAGTGTGTTCTGATTGGTCAGCTTGCCTGATTGGTTAGCTTGTCCTACACTTTCCATCCCTGTCTTGCAGTCTGCAGACAGATCCTTGCACGTAGGCAGCCAGTAAGGATTGTGTTACGAGATGACCTCACTATGTCACAGAAATAAGGGCTGGAATTCCAACGAGACATTTTAAGCAGATTTAGAGAAGACTGGTTTCTGTTGGTGAGTTACTCCCTTTGCCATGTACTTTGGGCCTTAAGACTTTGCAGACCGTTTACATGCACATAAACACACTATATAACACACTAAAGGAAAGGGAAAAACAGGAAATGCATAATATGGCCCCTTTAAATGGTTTTCAGGAAGTATTTCAATGTAATGTAAACACTCATGACTGGTAAGGGCTGGACATAGAAGCTTTATCTTAAAATAAGGCTTTTAACTATACCTCACACAGGTGGTTCATTTAGTCTGTGATTTATCAATCTATATGCTTTTCATTGTTATTTATCGCTTTCCCAAAAATGGAAGGCTAGAAAGTTGTGATGACTACATAGTCATATTATTTATGGTAGGCTTTGCTGTAGTTTGGATTAGTCACTACAAAAAGATGAGTAAATGGACTCTGCCAAAGCTACAAAGTTCATTCCAAGGCCAAACGTCTCGCTCCCCTCATCACCTGACAACCACACCACCGTACAGGCCCAGTGAGAATTGGCAGGCTGCCTAAGAACATAATTCCCCAGCTGTTTTACTGGAGGATTTGGCCTGTTCACACCAGACAGTGAGGAGCAGGATGGCTTTAACAGAGCTGCCCACTGCAGGTGCGAGTTTGGCCACACAGTAGCTGTAAAGTAAACCTCCACAAATTTATAACTTCAGCCACAACCAGTTAACATGGCCAGGTCACACAGTGGTGGTAAATTTCTGTTCAGACAGGCAATTGAGAAGCTTAAGATGACTTTAAGATGAAAGTTAATCCATCGCACCGTTTTTCCACAAACACCAGCTTGGTTTTTCAGAGAGCCCAGGAACAGAATAGCGATACACCATTTCTTCTCTTCAGCTACCACACAGATGCATACACACACCACAGGTTTTTACCACTTTTCAATTCATTTCATAAACTGCAGATTTTTTTTTGTTATTCTTGTTAAGCATTGGAAGGTTCACTATAAATGAAAATACAAGTCAAATAAAACAAGTTTCCTTTATAACATGGATAGAGTATGTAACTGCATGTCTGACATCCTATTAACTGGGTGTGTGGTGATGACATAGTCAAATTCTAGGCTGTCCTTTAACTTTAAATGCACTAGATAGCTGTTTCATCCCATGAAACAGAGCAGTATTTAATGTCCCTTGTACAAAGAATGCATTGAATTTTCTCTGCTATTATAATTGCTAGAGGAGGTTACTTTGATGAATTAAAGTTATGACATTTTCTTGCTAATAAAGGTACTAAAATGGTGAAAATGCTCTAAATTAATTTGTTAGCAAAGAATATTGAGCGTATTCTTAGTAAATGTGACGTAAGTAAGATGCAGATGTAGAAAATCTCAGTGTGCAAAACCTTTTGACCATTAGTGTAGGTGAAAGCAAGCTTGGTGGTCAGATGGCATGCAGCACCCCAGGAGCTGGGGATTAAGGGCCTCGCTCAAGGGCCCAGCAGGCATCTGATTATTGTACCGAGGCTGGGGCTCAAAATGGTGACCTTCCGGTCACAGGTGCAGAGGCTTAGCTGACTGAGCCGCACGCTGCACCTCGCGAAAGCCACAGGGCATAAGACAGAGGACCCCAAAATGGGTTTCCACTTCCAGTGAAAGAACACCCAGTACTCATTTCTGAGAGGCCAGGTCACCTAACCTCATGCTTCTGGACCATGGAAGGAAAGCCAGACAAATATTGGGGGAACCTGCAGACTCCACACCCAGAAGCAGGGGCAAAATTCAGAGTCTCAATGCTGGAGGTATGAGACAACTACAGTATGTTACATGCTGCTGAAAATGCATTCATAGTCAATCATTTATTCGTGGATCCTGGTTTGAACTTACCGGCATATGATTTCATTTTGCCGTGAGGCCTTCCCTTGATAAGGTTTCCATGGTTACAGTGATTCCTGTATCTCATTAGCTATAGCCACCTGAAATCAGCTGTATGATATCGACAGTGGGAGACCCATGTTTTTACTAATGGATCCACTTTTTGCATGATGCTCATCAAGTTAAAAAAGTGCACTATTTTCCAGTTTCCATGTTATTTTCACATCTATTGTGTAAACCAGGGTTTCTCAACCCGGTCCTCGGGGACCACCAGACGGTCCATGTTTTTGCTCTCTCCCAATTCCCTGCCAATTGGGAGAGAGCAAAAACGTGGACCGTCTGGTGGTCCCCGAGGACTGGGTTGAGAAACCTTGGTGTAAACCACTGTCTGCAGCTTTTTGAATCATATAAGTAACACCCACAGTCATTGAATATGCTGGATTGTCTATTTATTAAGTGATGTGTATTAGGCACTGTCTAGGCAGTACTAGTTTGATCTGCTGGACAACAGAATGAAATATTACGATGGACACGGCTTTCATTATGAAGCAACTTCAGGTTGAGTTGAGCAGCTGGTATGACTCATTGAATCATGTTACCCTGGCGATTTTCCCAGGTTTATTGTTTTTTTTTTTTTGTGTGGCCCAGTGGGTTACAGTGCCTGTGATCAGAAGGTTGCTGGTTCAAATACTGTGGCAGGCAGATTGATGTCATTGTTGGTCCCTTCAGCGAGACCCTTGACCTCTGATTGCTCCAGCAGGAAGAAAATATATACGTTACTTTGCATAAAAGCTGAAGTGCCTGCTTGTGGGGAGGCATTAAAGCAATCCTGTACCTCCCAAATATGCAGATTAAACACACATGATACATGATATCAGTAACAAGACAAGGCAACATGGCTACCACTAATGGCCACAGATTGAATGCATTACTAACAAAGCCCTCTGTCTCTTTAAATGAATCCTTTGTATGTAATGTATTTTCAGAACTATATACAATACTGTAGCAAAAGAAAATAGTTTAAAATGTTTAAATTGGTGTAAACTTATGTTTTATTTTTGTCTGTCGAGGTGTGAGCTTTTATATTTTATTTTAAAACACCTCCTCAAGTTAACCCAGTGCAGTTTCCAGTGATCCATTAGCCATGCTCACGGCTAATCAATACCTCATGGAATTCATTAACTAGTTAAGTTAATTAATTAAGTCAGCTGGGTTTTGGGTAAGCAAAGCAGTGTTCTTCTATCCATCCAACAAGATATCAGTAACTTTTTGGAGAACAGGGACCTGTATCACAAAACTGGATTTCTTACTTAGCTAATTTGTCAGATTTATGGTATTCTGGGCTAAATATAAGGGAACAATGAAAGTCCATTTAAATGGGGGGACCTTAAATCTGACAAGTTAACCCACTAAGCAAGAAATCCAGCTTAGTGATACCGGCCCCAGAAGAAGGATTTTAAGTTTTTTTTTTGTAAATGTTCTAATGAATTTTATTATATAATAAAATACATTTAAATTTTTCTTATATTAAAATTAATAATAAGCCTTTAATACATTTAATTATCATAATATTGTCGTGCTGAGCGGGGACAGAACGGAGACAAAGGCGCAGACGTCAGGGTATCGGGGAATACAGGGTTTAATTACAGGTAAAGCAGGCAAAACACAGACGGACAATACAATGACCGGACCGGGGAAACAAACTGAAACGAGGACTAAATACAGAGGACTAATGACAATAACCAGAAACATAGGTGTAATTTTTGGGGCCTGGAACCAATTAATTGGTTTTCCATTATTTCTTATTGGGAAAATTCGATCCGGAGTTCTGAACTGATTAAATTCGAATTCTGAGGTACCACTGTATTTATGGTACAGATAAATAGCTTGAAATATAATTTTCTTTGATGGCCAAAAGCATTTGCTTAGTTCTGTGTATATATATAAATGATTTCACTGAGAATATTTCAACTTTCATTTTAATATGTATGGAGAATTTTATACTTTCAAGAATAGATTTTTTATTTGTCTCCTTGTCTTAAGCAATACTGTAATCTGAAAAATCCATAGACGCCAAGAGGTAATGCAGGTGTGAATGCAGAGAGAGAGGAACATAGGTTTTTCCACATATTCTCAAAGAACCACCTGGTCTTCCTCCTCACAAAGCAACGACTTGTCATATAAACCTTGAGACAGGGGCGGGTCACTGGGGACCCCTGGCATAGAGACAGCAGATGTGTGGATAAACATCCTGACGAGTGTCTTGCTCCCTCAGGGCATAATTTCTTAATCCAGGCCCTTGCCACTGTCATTCTAATGCTGTTTTTTGTCTTAATATATTAAACATGATCTTAATTGTTGAATGAATTAAATTAATTCATCTCGCATTCCAACAAACACATAGACGACTCAATATAGTTGTGTTTAATAAACATTATCTGTAAAGATGTAAAAACAGTGAATTGAGCAATAGCCTACTGAGTTAATTATTTATTGTGTATTACTTATTTATTATTGCAATAGAGAGATGGAGAATGCCGCTTCTTTGAAAAAGATTTATGACCTAAAGGTCAAAAGGTTATGGGTCAAAAGTTCACTGGGGGGGGTGGGCGTGGTTGGGGTGGAGCCAGGTGACGCAACAACTAGTGACGTTGTTAATAATTTCCATATGTTGGGAGAGGGGGTTTTATTATTGATTTATGTATTATTATTTATTTATTTTTATTATTTTAAAATTATTTTTTAATTTTTATTATTATTATTTAATTATTTATTTTATTTTGACTAGTTTGGAGAGTGAAATGAAATTTCAGCAGTGAATTGTGTGCTGATGAGTGTGATTTGTCGGAATAGCCCCGTGCTATGAGGGTGATGGCTGACGGTGCCGAGTACGGAGCTGAGCGGCTAGGTTACCTGATGGAGTGTGAGCGTACGCTGGGTCTGCCTGTGGTGCGGTACTGTGGGAAGGTCCCGGTCGGTCCGGAGCGTGTAAATGTTGCGGATAAGGACTTTGGAGATTCTGCAAAGGACTCGGAGATTGTGAGAGCGATGTTGGAGCTTATCCCTGTGTTGCGTGAGTCTGAAAGAAACTGTGTGAAAATTAGAAAGTTGGAGCTAAGAATGAGAGGAGGAGGAGGGTCTGACGCTATCCTCCAATAAACGCTTAGCAGCAGCAGTTTGACCTTGTGTCTGTGTCTGTGAGGGGAGGGTGAGTGGGTAGTGTTTGACCCCCCTGCAGCAGCAGCAGTTTGCCTGCGTGTGTGCGTGTGAAAGTGGTAGGGAGTGAGGGTGTCCCTTTTTTTTTTTTTTCTTGTTTGAAGTTTGGATTTTTCTGATACAGCCGTTATTTACATCCCCGTAGGTCACCCCCGGGTCAAACTGTAATTGGGCCACACATCAAATTGGACATTTTGTCTTACAGTATATAACATGGTTTTTTTTTGTTTGAAGTTTTGGTTTTTCTGATACGGCCGTTATTTACATCCCGGTACTGTAGGTCATCCCGGGTCGAGCGTATCGCATTGTAGCATCAATGACCAGAGAGACTTTATTAACCTATGAAGTGTACAGTTTGAAGTGTACACTTCAAAGTACACTTCAAAGACCTTCCCACAGTACCGCACCACAGGCAGACCCAGCGTACGCTCACACTCCATCAGGTAACCTCCGCGCTCAGCTACGCGCTCAGCTCCGCGCTCGGCTCCGTCAGCCATCACCCTCATAGCACGGGGCTATTCCGACAAATCACACTCATCAGCAATTCACTGCTGAAACTTAATTTCACTCTCCAAACTAGTAAAAATAAAATAAATAATTAAATGATAATAAAAATAAAAAAAATATTTAAAAAAAAATAATAAAAATAAATAAATAATAATACATAAATAAATAATAAAACCCCCTCTCCCAACATATGGAAATTATTAACAACGTCACTAGTCACCTGGCTCCATCCCAACCATGCCCCAACCCCCCCCCCCCCCCCCCCCCAGTTAACTTTTGACCCGTAACCTTTTGACCTTTAGGTCATAAATCTTTTTGAAAGAAGCGGCATTCTCCATCTCTCTCTTGCAATTAATAATTAATTGCAAATATGCAGAGAACTATATGTTCGCATTCACTTGTCCTATAGTGCACTTGTGTATCAAAGGACAATTGGCAAACAAGTTACAGAAACACTACCTCATACCTGCAGTGGAAACCTCAAAAGTAACTAAGCTACATTGAATAACAATATAATGATATTGTTCCAGGGGTTCATGATGGTAAAGACCAGAATGGGTGAAATATATGTTTGAGGAGCATCATGCAATGCGGTAATTTATATTCCTACAGCACCATTATAGGTAGGGCCATAACTGTTATTATCGTTATACAATAATGACCCTTACTCATGTGGCTACACCCCGAATGTTACAAACATTCATGTAATGATGGTCAAGCATCCATCTTCCATCCAGCACAGTGCTGTGGTGAGCCTGTGATGAGTTTGAGGGCAAGAGAGAGCGTGAACATGATGCCAGACTACTGCAGGGCAAACAGTTGGTCAGTCAAAATCAAATATAATCATGCACTGAACTGATGGCAGCATAGGTAAAGCATTACTCATTCTTTAGAAGCTACCTGGGTCTACCAGATTCCAGCAGTCCACTGCTGTTTGATAGCACTTTGGGAAAGGACATCCTTCCGCTCACATTGGCACTGTGCAATCTATAACCAGTCCTTGTTTAAAAACAAAGAACTTTCCAAATTGTTTCACATTATCATCTTGTCTTTGTTTTCTCAGGGATGTAGGTGCAAAGTGTTTGCTGTTCATGACAGTAACCGGATAAACAGTTTGTAGGTGTGTTTATTTGAGAGTCTTACAATCTCAAACATGGTGTTTCCTTGCATAGTTTGGAGACTTTGTCATTGGCTTCCATTTCAGTTATCTGATGGCCACTTCTGGCTCCGACAATGCAGATTTCCTTGGAAATTTCCCTTGGCTGAGCTAACACAGGAATTCCTCTTTTTCTCAGGAAACCTTCCCGTTGACTTTACGCCCTTCATGTGGAGAAGCCCCATCTTTGCGTGTTTTTGTTAAAAACACTGGGAAAGTCTTTTACCTCTGTACCTTCATTTTATTTGAATGGACGAGTAAGTTAGATATCTGGCTGTTTGTATTGTGCTGATAGCTTAATGTAATGTAATTTATTGCTCTAGCTTAGGATGCAGATTCTCAATACACTTGCAGTTTTGAAATACAAGACAGTTTAACTTGGCCTGTGATTGTTCCATAAATTCCCAAAGGTGAAATGTAAGTCATTTATTGTGTTAATTTATAACCCTAATCCTTTCTCCGTTCCCATCAGACAAAATAAAATAAAATGTTTCTTTCCCCTTTCCCCATTCATGAAAATTATTTGGTAACATTTTTCTTAAGGCTGTGTTTTTAGTAATTTATAAACACATTTATAATACATGATAATGCATTCATAAAGCATTATAAACATGGCTATCAATTTTTATGAAAATGCATGACACGTTATAGCCATGTTTATTATTCATTATGTCTGCCTTGTTCAGCTCTCATCTATAATACACTAACTATGCATTAATAATGCAGTACAAAGCATCCTTAATGCTTATACTGACCATTATAATGCATCATGGAGGTATCTATAGTGCATTATAGATCACCTATCACCTATCAATGCTGCACCCATCGTAGCACAATGCACTACTCAGTACTCATGTGTTTGTGGCGATGCTGGAGTAAACAAACCTACTGAGCTGCCCATTGTATAAAAATATAGCATGTACAATTATGTATGGTACATATTACTTGATAATGATAATGAACAACCATTTTACTGGTTTGTGTATTTACTATACTGTTCTTGTATCGTTATTTAGACTATACCATATAGCCTAGGGGTGCAGTAGGCTATGTCATCTAGGTTTGTGTAAGTACACTCTACGATGTTATCACAGTGATGGATTTCTTAGCACTTATCCCTGTCATTATGCGACACATGACTGTATAGATTCTGGTAAGTGAATCTACACTCAATACATAATTTCTGCTTTATACCGGCTGCTGTGTAGTCATCATATCATTCCTGCTTTTACTATGTGTCAGTGTTATTTTAGGTTTTATGTGTTTTTGGTCTGATTTGATAGATTATTTGTTGCTTTATGTCTTTTTGGCTTATGAAGGTTAACAGGCAAGCTGTTCAGGCATTTGTGAAAGTTGTCTATATGTATCCATCCAACCATCCTTCATGTCCCTTATTCAGTACGAGGCTAAGTCTGCAGCCTGTGCTGAGAAACACAAGGTAAAAGGCAGGGAATGTCCTGGATGGGTAGCCAGTCCGTCACGGGACACAAAATAACTACCTATATGTAAAACATTGAGAATCGTTTCAAACATGATGCAAAAAGGAATCGGTGAGCAAAATGGCACAACATATCTTTGAATATCATTCTTATGTATAGATATGGATTTAGATATAGGTATTTTATTTAGGGAGATCAAACAAGTAACATGCGTTTCCAGCCACTTTAGACGTTCTGCATGTGCCAAAGAAGCAGGCTGCCCTTTATGGAATTAACTGAGCCGTGAAAGCACATTCACTTTGTTCTCGTTTAAAGGGACTGTCTCTCTTTCACTCACAAGGTATTTCTTACTTATTGATGCTAAGCATGTAAAAGTGCTGTTCTGCAACCTTAGACTGCTGTGGGAAGCAAGCTTTGCTTGTGTGCCAACCCTCAATTAGTTCTTTTGATGAGTTATTGATCTCTTGGGGTTTGCACTGCTCTGAAGCTTACAAACTTGTAACAGCGGCATAATTAAACCGATAGATTTTTGCATTTCAAGCTTTGGTTGACTTATCATTTGAAAAGAACTGATCTCATAAACACAAGTCTGTAATATCTAATTAGAATTTTTAATTTTCCGATAGCTTATCACAAGCTCTAAGGTGGAACATAGCTACTGACCATCATGGTCATGTGGGTCTTCACATTCATTATTCCCAGTAGTGTCATTTCCATTCCTTAGTTTGGACAGTAACTCTGGACCAGAGACCCATTTATGTCAGTCAGCCATACTGTAGGGTGCATGTTTATGTTTGCTATTTGCTCCTTCCTTTCCAAAACAATAATTTTCATTTGTTTACTTGCAACACTTTGTTTCCTTCAAATGCTCTAGAGTGAATCACCCAAATTTAGTTCAGTTCTGACTTTCCCGTGTCCCAAGACCCTGTAAGCCCCCGAGTCTTTTCCAAAGCCAGGTTACCTTGGTTAGTCATACCGCCCTGATATACTGACAGTTACCCCACACACACACTCTTACTCAGCTGCTCTCCTTGTATCGGTGGCCCAGGGCCAGCTGCAGAAGCAGACACAAGAGGTCCATCCTTAGAGCAGGTGAGGGGTGGAATGAAATCGATTTGGAGAAATTTATGTCTCTATTCTCCTTACACAAAGTGCCTTTGGTTTCTGGATTAATCACAGAGAGGAGGGGGAGGAAGAGGACATCCACCCTCCAAGCTGTAGGGGAGAAGGGGCAAGTCCTGATTTTGCCATATTCGATGTATCCGTGGGTCAACAAGGGAGGGGTTTATTAAGGGACATGCCGTAGATTCAAAACGTAGGAACATGCTTACCTGCAAAGACTGGACAGAGCAATGTAAGGGCACATCTTTGTCATGATGATGATAATAATAATAATTAATAATAAAAACTAGGCTTGAACTTGAACTAGGCGACTTTACAATCACATGCACAGAGGCTTAGCATGCTATGCCGCAGACACGCCTCAGCTGGAAGCCTTGAATTTGAAAATGAGAGTAAAATGGACCAATGAGGTGATGTCATACAATGAAGACTGTGATTGGTTAAATAAGTGAAACACAGGCCCCTCCCTTGTTGACCCAGGGAGGCGTTAAACTCTGCAAAATCACGATGTCAGGCAGAAGGGACTGAGCACAGGAAGGGATTGGCTGATGTCTCTGTTCTCATATGCCAAGCTTAAACTGTCTGTTCTGGTAGACCTAAAAGAGGACTGACCTCTGTGAAGGCCTCAGAACATCTGCTCTCACTCAGTTCATCAGCGTAAAAAATTACTTGATTAATTATGCTCAATGAAGCCCTAAATTTCCAGATCAGTCCTTGGTTCATTTTATATTATTTAGTTGTAGAGAACCACACGGGATGTCTGACTTTATATGCACTGCTTCATAGCTGTGTGAGGAGCAGCATGCAACAGCGTAACCATGGTACAGGCATTGTGGGCTCCAAATAAAAGCACACCCCCAGCATTTTTAAGGGTTATTTTCTACAGTTCTACCATGGACTTGGCAGGGCCTCACCGGTCATAGTCCAATGAAAATAGCTTTTAAAAAAAGTATTATTATTTATTATTTTTTAAAAGATATTTTTCAGTGAACTGTAATAAATGTCATTTCTGTTTGATTCCAGTCATTTTTATTTAATACACCCAATTGTGGGAGCTCAGCCGCAAACAGGGAGAGACGAGAGGTGCAGCAATGATGAACTCTCCCCCCCTCTGATTGTGTATCCGCTCAGTAACTGGCTGGAGCGCGGGCAGTAAGCGTGTGTCTGTTACTGTCTCTGAGTATTTCACCAATATAATATCTGTAGACCCTGTCATTACATGTCCATTCCATAGTTTAGGTAACTTATTTCACGTGTGGGTAAAAATATTTAGGCTTGCTGGTCTCGTCATAAAAGTGCAATGAAAAAGGAGCGGGGGGGAGGGGGGGGGTGCAGCTGTCACATCTGCCTCACTGAGGAGGATGTGAAGGGGACCCATTTGTCCTGAACGGCATTGGCCAATAAAAAAAAAATCACCTCCACTGACTGACCAAATTTAAAAACCTGCCAGATTACCATCACAGCACAGAGAGACTTGGGGGCAAAAATCTCCCATTTTTCTTAGTAAATAGAAATAAATCGGAAATAAAGGGAGCAGATCAATTAAGAGGGTTCATAAAAAGGAGACATATTTAACATTTTCTACTCTAAGTTGGGGTACAGATTGGTATTTTTTCAGTATTGGGGGGACATGACCCCCCCCGAAAAAAAAGAATACATGGTTACACCCATGCTGTGCAGTATATACACCCCTGTTTTACAAAATGTAGCAGTCAGTGTTCCATGAAAGTGTTATGGCTGCGTGGAAGGAGAGAAATCATCTGTGATGAGTGATTCTAGCACTGAGCTTGCATTGGTGACCTGTGTATGTTTAGGGCTATGAGAATGTATGTAAAGTCTCCACATATATGGCCTCAGGTGGATGTTTATTTCCTAAAAGGACTCAGTATATGATCTGATTAAACTTCTGTCCGCTATTAAGACCTTGAATGTCCAAATTAATGTCAGTAGTAGTGATTAGTATAAACCAACTCCTTAAAAGGTAGAAGCCCCATCGCTATGGAAATTGGAGAGAAACGATCATGTGAATGTGGGATGAGGGACCTCCAGGGATAATTTATTTTGCCGAAGTTGCTAAATGCTCTATCGGTCTGCAGCGAGATCTTCTTGCTCTTGATGGAAATAGGACAAGCACTGTTCTAAGGCCATGTTGTGTAGGTTAATTTGTCTTTGATAACTTGGTAACAATGCTATGATGCAGGGTGTTTAGAGGCATTGATTACTCGGTTGATTGACTACGTTGAACGTAAAATGTAAGGAATTTGAAATAGTGCATCATTTTTGCGATATACTTGTTTGATGGCTACATGTGCATGGAGGGGAGAAAACTACCTTTAGAGCTATTGGTAAAAAATGAGGAATTTATTACTAGTATAACTCAGCATGATGGCTGTGCTGGTGCTTAGGTTGAAAAGAAGCAGAATTTCCCTGTAATCATCACTCAACTGTGTTTTTGGCAGACAGGCAATGTAATGAATGCAACAGAAAAAAGAGAGGCTGCTGGGCTAAGAATTTGCAAAGCAGTCATGTGTGCATAGGTGAAATGGTGCCAAAATCACTCATTAAAAAATTACTATATGTGAAAACAAAATTTGAGTTTACAAAAGACTGTTCCATGTCATATTTGACTAATGACTTTCTTGTCTCCATTTTACAGAGGTACTGCTCAGAGTTCAAGTGTTTGACAACAGTGACCTTTCACCCCTGACGGACGCCACTGTAGAAATTTATGGGAACCAGTCTATCTTGGCATCAAGCAAGGCAGTCAGCGATGGGATAGTCGTGGTGAGGTTTCAGTACCACCCAGGAACATGGGTGATCGTCGCGGCATCCAAGACGGGTTACGTCACGAACTCTGCTCCCTGGCACGCCAACCGTATCCCCTGTGAGTAAAAAGTGCTGCTAATATATATATATATATATATATATATATATATATATATATATATATATATATATATATATATATATGTACATAGCAACTTACATGTGTGTCTGTATGCAGTGTGTGTGTATACATATATGTAACATATAATACAAGGATCTCTTTTAATAGATCAAGTGTGTGTGTGTGTGTGTGTGTGTGTGTGTGTGTGTGTGTGTGTGTGTGTGTATATATATGTATATATATATATATATGTATATATATATATATATATATATATATACGCACACACACACACACTGCATATATGTGTCTGTGTGTGACAAACCATTATAGCTAACAGAGATACTGTAATGTGACTTACAGTGATTGGTGATTAAATCCTGTAGAAAGCGACTGCCTGCCTACATCCACTGTCCACTAACATGTCATTTGTCAACTGTAACACAAGCACCAGTGCGGTCTGCCTGAATCCCACCGTGGCTATTTCATTTCCCACACAGGGAAAATCTCCATTGCGGTCTTGAGTTCGGAACTCCTCAGTAGTACCATTTGCTGACAGTTATCGTCAAGCTATAATTCGCCATCCTGCACCGTTGAGAAAGGCTGTTGGGGAAGCTACTGATCTCAGTGCCCAGTCTGACGCTCTGTGTGTCTTTGATTGGAGGTTCACCAACCTGTTAGACTGACCATATAGCTGTGGGGGCCTCGATCAAGCCCCCTAACCCCAAAAACTGATCCAGGTTTGGGACAAGTAGCTGACCCTGTACTCAAATATGTGAAAATATTTCTGTCATTGTAAAAATTGCAATAAAAAATATATAATGGATAATTGTATTATCCAGCTTTGCAGTAATATACAGGAAGTCATTAATCCACAATCTGTTTCCTGCAATCTAACTGAAGCTGTTCAGACTTCACATTCCATCGCATGAATGTCTGATAAACTGGTTTTGGGACATGATTTTAGCAGAATACAGAGAATGCTGCAGTGGTTAATCCAAATGTTCTAAGATTCAAGTCATTTAGGGGAACTTTTCAAAGGAAATTTTCTACCTTTGAATATGCACAAAAGTTGTTAAGTAAAGAAACTGATCTTTGTTAAAATATCTGCATCCATGTGAGGTGCCTGGGGTGATGGCGGCCTGTCTTCTATGTCACCAATCACTTCTGTCTATAAAACAGCTATAATTCATAATCATTGTGGGACATGGAAATTACAGCATCCAAAAGCAGCTCAGATTCAGTGCATTGAAAACATTTTTAGCTTATGGAAACTGAAAACTTGCAGAGCTTGCCATGGCGGTGAAAAAAATCTTATTTGTCTGACTGGAGATCTGATACATATGGAAAATTTTCAGACCCTTTCAAGTTGTCTACATTTTGTTATGTTTCAGAGTCATCTTAAAATGGATTTAGTTCATCTTGTTATAATCAATCTGCACACAGTATTCCACAATGACAAAGCAAAATCAGATTTTTGGAGTGTTTTGTTAAAATATTAAGAATAAACTGAAATGTCCATTTACACAAGTATTCAGACCCTTCCCTTAGTATGTGGTTAAAGCACCTTTTGGCAGCAATGGCAGCCTTAAATCTTTTTGGGAATGACGCTACAAGGTTGGCACACATTTCCTTTTGGACGTTTCTCCCATTCTTCTTGGCAGAATTGTTCAAACTGAACCAGGTTGAATGGGGAGTGTCAGTGCGCACAAAGAATCCATTTTAAGATGAGTCTGAAACATAAAACATGGACTACTTTGAAAGGGTCTGAATCCTTTGTGCCTGCACTGTAAAATCTCCCCATTCTGGCCCAGCTATTCCCTTTTTGTGCCTCAAAATTTTGTAAAATGAAAGTCCCCTGGTATGAGTTTAATCTTTGCTAAGAATCAAATGATAGCTGCTTCCATTGTCTCCATTTGTCTCACACATCAAAAATAGTGTCAATCGCAGCCATCATCTGAGCAGGCAAAACACGCAAATGGGAAGCTCTGCCTGCCATGCGTGGGATAGTCATCCACCCATCCATCTCCTAACCTTCTACTCTGATCAGAGTCACAGGGTATAGTTCACGCCTATAATTAGCTAATTTAAATATAGACTAATTTATTCAAAACAAATAATTTTTTCAATGACCAAAGAATGGAACTTTGAAGGTCATAGGTGCTTTCTATGGAGGTGGTTGATCACATCCAAGAACAAGCAGCACTCATCAATTTAAATGTCAATGAGATGTTATAAAGAAAGTTAAATCACAATATGTAAATGTGAGACTTGCTCCAGGCAGGAAGGTAAACAAAGCAACGTGACATGAGGTTAAGGGGAAGCAAGAGGGGTTTGTTTGGGGATAGGAGAGGAGATGGGTGTAACATAAGCATTGTGGAAACAACTGACAACAAAAGACAAAAAAGATCAACTTCATATAACGATTGGGAACAAGATAGGTGATCCATGTCAGAGCAGACATTAAAGGGACTGTCTGAAACAGTCTGAGGACTGTACAACCATCTTAAAGGATGAGCCAGGAATGAATCTAAAGATGCTGAATGCACAAATATTCTGATTAAACTGCAGGTCAGATCAAGAGGTTAATTAATATTGACATTGTGTAACTTGTAGACTATCCAGCACTTCCATGTTTTATTGCAGCACTTGATTTTTGGTACGACCTTTTATTTTCTTTCTAATTTTTCTCAAAATCCAGCCTCCCTCTGCCTCTTTCTCCTACATCAGACATGATGAATTACATAAATCCGCATCACAGCCAGGACATGGGCTTCCCCTGCTGATACCAATATTAACTGACATGACAACCTCCTCTTTATCCCAGACACTTCTGTCTGTGTGGAATAGACTGTCCTGATTTTTATAGGTGGAGCAACATGTCTCTTTTCTAAAATTAACACACTGTATCGTGGCACCAGGTGGGAATTATTGGAAAACACACCAATAAATTTCCCTCCTGTGCAGTGCTTGCGGTGAGGACATGCAAAAGGTGCACTTGTGCATCATGTTGTGACACCCCTAGGATTTGGGCTTTGGCCAATACTACAAAAAAAAACCACAAAGACAAGGCAGGGGAGCATGATGCGAGTGGCTGGACTCTTGTTATGAGCATCGTGGCTCTCTGAACATTGCAGAATGAATGATTGAATTTTGTACAAAAAAATCTTAAATATAAGAAATTATGTGTTTCATAAACACTTTCACATTAAATTCCCAAATCTTACATTTGCCAAATAGTAACAACGTACAGTGTGAGAAAATAGAAATGAACTGAATACAACACTGTAGCCTGTTTGCAAATTATTTGCAGATATTGCAAGTAGTGATAATGAAGCTCAAGTTATTTCATTTATTTAAAAAAATGATTAACACTATTTTATAACATGCATTTTATCTACCAGAGTTGTAGTTATTATAAAATTTCAGGATTTTTAGTTCAGTTATAGAAAGATTGTATTTGAAAAGCAAGCAACATCCAAGCTTCAGTCATTTTATGAAAATAAATAGTAAAAAATATATTCTTCTGCAACAGCAGTTTTGATTGTGGTGCTCCTTGTAGAATCCGTGTCCCACATGATTTTATATTATGTTCTGTTGAACCTGTTTGGAAGCTTCTCCTGCTATTTGTGAAAGCACCATTTTCCTGGCACCTCATAAGACTAGTAAACATGGGCTTTTCTATGCTGAAGGTATGTCCGGCTTGGTCTGGGACTGTATGGCCCTGCTTTACAGCAGATGGAAATGAGCTCTGAGCCTAAAGACACCCAGCTTTCTTCCTGCTGCCTCCCTGAAAAGACGCCAAAGCAGAGCACACAAGAGCTACCCTCCAGGATATGCTCAGGCAGGGCAAGCTGTCCTCGTGTGAGAAATCGCTCCTTGTCCCTTGTACACAATAAACAAAAAAGACCCTGTCTGATGATCTCATCCAGCTTTTGATGAAGGCTTCATGAATGAGGTCACTGAAGGATACTAATGTAGGCCTATGCACTGGATCCCACTAGTCCAGCTGAATTTGCCATAAATCTACAGGGATCCTTTTGTTTGTTTCTATCACATTACCGTATTCTCTCACCGCAAACAATGCTTGGAGGAGACTGTGCAAAGTGGCTCACGGAAATGTCTTGGACCTCTTCCTGACTTGTACCATCAGTAGCTATACAGAGACCGTCACTTCCTCAACCAAGGTTCAGGTTGCACAGTCACAGACTTCATTGTGTTAGATGAAGACTTCTTCAGAGATTGGGATACAAGATATTTTTGCATCTCACATAGCTCACTAGACCCTCTAGGCAGGTCTAATCGAAGAGGGGCTCTGTTATTACTGAGTCACTGTACTGTACCTTGGGAATATGGGGGATGGGTAATGTTATCTCTATGTATTCAAACCATCCCTGCTATAAATTTTGTAATGCCTGACTGCTGATGCCTGTTGGTGATACTGTCTCTTTCAGTGTATGCATCAGTGAGCCTCTACCTCCTTCCCCAGAGACCGGCTACCCTCATCCTTTATGATGATGTGGTTCAGGTTCTGTCAGGAACCCCAGGTGAGTGTCCATATGTCCGTCTCGGATCTTCTGAGCTTCAGTTCTGGTGAAAACATTATTCTTAAGCAATTTCTGTAATTCATGTCAACTTCTGGAGTCTTCCTGTTGGGAGAACCTCTATGTCCAACAGAAATTATTAGCTGTTATGCAGTTAACTATGCAGTTAACTAACTGCTGTCAGAAACCAGATTTATGTATGTGTGAAGGTCTTCTTTTCCGCAAATGGTGTAAAATTTCCGGAGCGATATCTTGAAATTGTTTGAGTCCATGGGGAAGACTTTACTAAATAGCAGCTGAAATTTGCAGTGAACGATGACAGTGTCCAGAAGCAAAGGGTATTTTTTTCTTCTTTCTTGTTGACCCACAATGACATGTTAAAAAAGAGCATCAACGGGGTCATAAATTTAAGCCTATATAAGGATTTGATCCAACCAGTCATCTTCCCACCATTTTACCGTCCCACCATTTTACCACAGAATTGGCATAACTAGGCCTGAGGACAGATTTGCCTTTTCTGCATGCTTCTTCAGCTAGGCCATGATATTCCAGGCCTCAATAATTTGTCTCCCTCCAACAGGCCACCCTTATCCAGTCCAACACATAACAGGGCAGTTTTATGTCTTGGCGAGCTCGCCCGAACACTGATTATGGCCGTTAATCTGGGCCGTAAATTATGGTGTCTTTCCATCTGTGGGAGGGCAGCTGAAGAGGGATCTTTACACACAGCATGCCCTATCTCCTGAAAGATCTGAGTGTTTGGGCCTGACGGTGCAGTGAGTGGGATGTCTGGTCCCGTTCAGTGCTGTTTAAGCACATCGTATTGACTTACATGAGCGTGCTCAAAGGGAACTCTGTTTAGTACACAAAACCAATTATTCCTTGTGACACTCAGCCAAAGTATTTTTGCTTGTTCACTGTTGTCCATCCATACCCCAGGCGCATCCATGTGACCCAGACCTATGGAAAAAAGCCTCATCGCCGCTTGAGTTTTGTTCTTAAAGTATGTCTGTCTTTTCCATAATACCTATACGAATACACATTGTGCTGCATGTGGGGAAAGCTCTCCTTGTCAGCGCTTCTCTACTGCAGGGAGACGCCAGGAATCTATGGAGGTATCAGCTGTAGGTGTCCGTGGTCTGTGGTGGTTATTTAAGGATAACTGGACATTGGTGGCTGCTAAAAGAAGCTGAAACTGATAGACCTTATGTTGTAGAAAATGTCTAAATAACTAGTTGTTGTTTTTGTACGTAATATTTATATGCAAAAATGTCTGTCAATCCATCAATCCCCCATGAAAACTTTCTCCAGGAAGGTGAAAGCTGTCAAAGCTCAGGCAGGAAGCCAATATGCCGCGAGGCGTCGCCCAATTACACCCCATGTGTGGGTTTGGAGATGTGTCCACTAACTACATGTTTTTACACTGCGAAAGGAAAAAACTGCACAAATATGGGTAGAACACACAAACTCCACACATTGAGGGCCTGGGGAGGGATGCAAGCCCCCAGCCCCCCAGCCCTGCAGGCGTGAGGTGGTCCTGCTGTCCAGGTCAGTGATATCCAACTGCGTAAAGCCTTGGACAATAATACAAACATAACAAGCATATCTGATGGGCAGCCTAAAATGACACCCCAGAAGTAGGAAAAGTCATTTTGTAGTGGAGCCCCATGGAATATGACAAGTTATTTTAAATTTAGGCTCATCTGTAATTACAGAACCTGATTCTTAAGGGATCAGGCCTTTCCTGTGAGCTGTAGCTGTTGCAGAAGGAGCTGAGATTTTAGGACTCCGTTGTGTGCTAAAGGCACTTTGCGTGCTCCGGCGTGGCCATGATGTGGGGGTCGCGTTACAGCGTCCCTAGAGGCTGCCGGTGCTTCCGTACAGCTTGCAGAAGAGGGAGAACGTCTGAGTGCAAAGGCAGGTGAGCACGCCCGTCGACGGAAACGGGCTGGCGAGAACAGCACAGTGTGTCGCTGTGGTTGCCGTGGCAATATGAGGGCACCTGTGAAGAGCTGGAAGGTAAACAGAGAGAGGACAGAGATGGTAGGGAGGGTACAATGAGCACCACAATCTCCCAGGCATACGGGACACATCCAATTTAAACATTTAAAAATATTTTAAGGTTTTAAGCTACATTTGTTGCAATATGCACATGTCTGAGAAGTGATTTTTAATGTCTTCACCACTGGATCCACTAGGCTCCTTCTCCAGTTCTAAAGCATGTAATTAGGGGAATTGGCTTCTGCAAGTTATGCTGTCTGGTTACCGTGGGGGGTCACATGTCCTCGGCGCTGAGGCGGCTTCCCTCCATGCTGATTAAGATCGTCTCGGATGCAGTACTCAAGGGTGGGGGACAGTGCCCGCAGGAACCCGGCCCGTCAAAGCTGGTCTCCGCAGAGCTTTATGTTTCATTGCTGCCCTGTCTTGTTTCATTGTGCAGGTTTTATGTGTATAGAGTGAGAGGAAGATGGAGACTGGAAGGCCCGACTTGCCAAGGCTCAGTTTTACAGCTTTAAAAGCTGCATGTGGTCACTTGTTATCTTCGCTTATGTCACACTGCAGCCTGATTCAATTATGCGAGATCACCAGTGTCCAGATGGGTTCAGCAAGCTTTTCTAAGCGATAAAGGGCACAGGAGAATTGGGGGAGGGTTCATAAGGATTAAAGAGGTTCCCTCTGGAATAGATTATTCCTTAGACACCCCCCCCCCTCACTCCGGGAGGGCTGTGTAAACTGCAGCAACTGAAGGGAAGCAGCAATTTGCAGTGAGTGTAGTCGAGCCACTTCAGGGAAGCCAGCATGCTGCAGATTTTCCAGATAGCCAGTGCTCGTGACTGACAGTTCTGCCACACTTGAACTTTGACCCTTGCAGCAGTGTCATTACCATTAGCATTGGGTGCAGATAGATCTGCTTTTATGGAAAGTCTGACGAGGAACGCTTTAAGGTCAAACAGTTGTCCTTTTCTTATCCCAAGCAATGCCCACACCCCGTGACATGATTCATATTGGATATTTTTAGGGGATTTGGCAAACAAAACTCTCTTTGTATCTGCTTACACCATGACGCAGGGTGTTTTTTGATCTATGATGAACCTCTCTAACTTGCAGCATTATCGACACAGTGTTTAATATAGGGAGCGACGACGGAGAAGATACTTTGGGTGTGGAAACTGTGACCTCGACTCCGTAATGAGCTGCTGTTAATCGATACTTCGTAATGATCCGCTTCACAGCAGAAACTTGAATGTGGTTCCTACGAGGTGATGTCATGTCCCAGCTCAGCTGAGCGCTGCTGATAGGCTTAACGAAGATCGGCCCAGATACGACCTAATCACGTTAATGCAGCAAGACAGGAATTTTTTAGGAAGCTGTCATTTCCAGAAGCACTTTAACCCAGGGGGTCACCACTGAAACAGGGCTTCAACTAACCTTGTTTAATACATTTTTAAACAGTTTTATATTTTATAGGATTGTCTTGTATTGAAAAATAAAATTATCTTTGTCACATGTTTTCAGGTGCGGATTGAAAAACTATTTAATCCAGAATGCAAAACCAGCCCCCCGCCTAACATTGTTTCTATCTTATCGTTGGATGCTAATTTTATCCATAATAGAACAGATCCAAGGTTTCTGGGTACATAGATGTGTTTAGTATCTTTTATCCATTTAGTGATGCTGGGGCTCCCAGATGTAAGCTGGGCATGTCTGGGATTATACTGCTCTGCAGAATTCTACTGCCCTGCCTCAGGTCACCTTTGTCTTATTGTTGTGAGACGATGTGAGAATTTAATTGGCTGTAATTCCTTCTTTTAGTTCTGTGGAGCTGGAAAATATTACTGGTTTCATAACTGCAGGAAATATTACTCAGTGAGCCATTTGTGATTTCACTGATGTTGGTTTGACAGGGCAACATGATGTAAAATTAGGACTAATATGTTTTTGCATCTCCGTTCTAAGTGAAGAGATGATTTCTGTGTTTGATGGGGGGAATGTCTTTGGGTGCCCTAACCACATTACTTACTTCTAGCTGTATCTGCGTTAGCTACATAAAATATTTCAGTGGCAGATATATAAAGCCCCTGAAATGCTCGCTGCATTGACTCCTTTATGTTTTGTAAAAATTCACCTTATTTGATGCCCCTACTTACCCGCAGGTGGCAGGAACCAGCCATGGATCCAGTTGCAGAGTAAGGCGGTCCACCTGCCTCCCGGCACCTCCTACACAGACGTGTGGGCGGTGCTGACTGCTGCCAGGAGCCAGTATGAGATCGGGGGTTTTCCATACATGCTGGGCCGTGAGACTAACCACACAGGTGACTGGACATGCAGGGAAGACTCAGAATCAGAACACTGTGGCGGGTTCTTGGATGGAGTTGCTGCCACATGGTTGGGACAAAAGCACTGACCTGCAGGTTTTAACCATTCATCCACTTTCCTCATTCAGTTCAGGGTTACAGGCGGCCCTGGAGCTTATACCATGTGACACAGGGAACAAGGCAGGGATGAAATACCAGGTCATTGCAGGGTACATACACACACCGACACACAGTCACATAATGCATCTATAAATGCAGTGTTATACAGGTAGAAATAAGACTAGAGGCTGTCACAGGAATGATTCCCTGTGCAGCAGCACCGGTAGGGTATGTGGGCACACCCTGGAACCTGGAACCTGGCATTTCAGTCTTGGTGTTTGGCCATAAAAATCGTGCAACAGCTTGCAAAGTGAGGTGAGTCAGTGCGAGTTATTCAGGGCTCGGCGGCATTGTTGGCCATCTGGGCACAAGCGGAGGAGGTCAGCCATGTCTAAAGTCTGATTTACATAGAAGAATTCTTGGTGACACTTTCTATGAAGCCCCCTTTTATAATGCATCACCCATGCAATCATAATGCATTCATAAAGCATTATAAACACAGCTATAACAATTTATAAAAAGGCATAACACATTATTGCCATGTTTATTATGCATTATGAATGTTCTGTGAAACTCAACTATAATGCACTATAAATAGCTTCATAATGCATTATAATGGTCAGTATTAGAATTAAGGATGCTTTGTATTGTATTATGAAGCTATTTATAGTGCATTATAGATGAGAGTTTCATAGAACATTCATACTGCATAATAAACATGACTATAATGTGTTATGCCTTTTTATACATGCTTATAGCCATATTTATAATACTTTATGAATGCATTATGAAGGTACATATGATGCATCATGCTGACTGCTTTAAGATAAGTGTCACTCAATTCTTTAATACCACAAAAGGAATATCCTTCCAACGTGGGATTCTGTGCTTTCTCCTCCCTTAGGTATATTTATATATTTACCTTATTTGCTTTGACCTGAGATGTATGTATACATGTATGTTTATGGGATGTCCAAGTGTGTTTGTGTATCCATGCAACTGTACACAGACATCACAGGCAGCATAGGTAGGAATGCACCCTATGTACAGACATGAGTATATTATGGATTATACAGACGCTGTAAAAGTGCTTTAGTGGTGATGGCGCCCTATGTGTTCGCACGCAGGGGGAAATAGCAGCTGGCTGGAGCTGACTGCGGTGGCAGCGGTCAGTGCCCACCTTTATGCCCGCAATGGGAGTGCCGTGCAGGTGTCGGAGCCCATCCATGTCTCCATCCCCCTGCCCTCTGACAGCCCAGTGAAGGTGGACACCAGCATCCCTGTCTGGCAGTTTGAAGCCGCCACAGGTAAGCAGTGCCCACTGGCAGTGCCCACTGTGCATCACAGGTAGTAACTGGAAAATGTGCTAAGCGGAAAGGCCACTGACTTGAGACTGACGTAAATCTCTTTTGAGACTGACTTGAATCTCTTTTGAGACTGACTTGAATCTCTTTTGAGACTGACTTGAATCTCTTTTACTTCGTAAGTCCTAAGACAGCTGTTGCCTAGAGATGAGCTTCAACAGTTGAATCTTTGAGTTGGCTACTTAGCCTGTACAAATGAAGGAAAACTTAAACTATGTAAGTCACTACAAATATTTTGAGTCTATTAGGCACCTACAATAGATACTTCAATTCATTACAGAATGGAGTATTTTACGCATTCTAACTTGAAAGGAATGCTTTATGAGGACAATGTTCCCTTGATATTGAATGAGGGGAAAGGTCCTGAAAGTTCACCGCAGCAGCTCAAAAGACCGCCCATGATTGTTCGGCATACATATTAAAATTATCAGAAGTAAATGAGAATCTTTACTGAGATTGACGTCACTCTTTGATTTGGACCGCCTGTGCAAACGGCCGAATGCCGTCGCCTTTGTGATGCATCCGCCATTGTCAGGGCTGTGATTGAATGATCACGGCCCTCCGTGAGCCTAGTGCATACACAGTCTCAGCAGTCCGGTTATGCAGTGGTGCAGTGGCACGCTGGCTCTGCTGAGAGAAGCTTTCCACTGAACATAAAGCAAACTTTAAGCCTTAACTCATTCTTCTTTACTATTGAAATTTTCACCCATGTATCATTTTGGAAGAATCCCTGGATTCAGTAATTGCAGATGTGGGGTACAATGTACACAGGATGTTATATAGTCAGAGTAATCCTACCTAGGTGTTTAGAGAATCAGCGATGTGCAGATATTTAGCGGTAAATACACAACTGCTATGCAATTGCTTAGCTTGTTGTGAGAAAATGCAGTAAATGGATAAAGGATGTAATAAACCTCTTAGACTGCTTGAGTCCATGAATCTGATTCCAATTACGTATATATAGAAAATCGCCCTTCAGGCTCTTTACTACTGTTGAATCTAGTGTGGAGTCTGCATGTGTTGTAATTACTGTGCACATCTGTATGGAAACGGCACGTGTGAAAGCTCACAGCCAGTTCTGCCGATGCATTTGTGATGCCGTTGAGCAAGCCTTTAGAATACATACTGGGACTATTTCCACTTCCAGAATGCTTCATTCAGGCCACTGTTGCCAAGGTAACAGGCAGGAATAGAAAGCAATGGAATGGGAAAAGCTATGAAAAGGAGAGAGAATAAGGGGGATTGGTAGAGCTGGTGATGGGTGGGTTGCCATTTTCTGCCAGGCGCTCTTTAGCCGCAGGTTTATTTTATAGATTTGTTGATGATGGTTTGCATTAGAGCGAAGCAGCATGGCATGGTGGTGCAGCGGTTAGCACTGTCGCCTCACACCTTTGGGACCAGGGTTCCGTGTGTGTGGTGTTTGCATGTTCTCCCTGTGTCATCGTGGGGTTTACTCTGGGTACTCAGGTTTCCCCCCACGGTCCAAAAATATGCTGAGGCTATTTGGAATCACCAAATTACCCATAGGTGTGGATGGTGTGTGAGTGTGCCCTGCGATGGGTTGGCACCACATCCTGGGTTGTTCCCCACATCCTGGGTTGTTCCCCGCCTTGCACCCATAGCTTCTAGGATAGGCTCCAGACTCCCTGCTACCCTTTATAGGACAAGTGGTTTCAGAAAATGTATGGATAGAGCAAATCATTGAAACTCACCTCTGTGATTTTACTGGCCCAGCGCTATATTAAAAAACCTGTTCCTAATTACATATGCATTCACATTTACTTTATATGGCAGTCGCTTTTGTCCAAAGCAACGTGCAATTAAGGCAAGTAGCACATTACAAACGTACATGCTGTCAAGCAGTTGACTAGGCATAAATGCAGCTAGGCTGAGCTTCCAGGGAAAGCCCAGGTACAAATGTAAGCAGGAATGGAGCAGGAGATACAGAATAACTTCTAACAAAGCAAGAACCTAATTCAGTGACCGGTACTGCAACATTAGTATACCTGATATGATGATGGATGGATGAATGAATGAAAGTTGCACTTATATAGCACTCAAAGCATTTTATAAAAGGAATGGGGAGCCGCTTCAGCCACCGCTGTGTTATGCCCACCTGGATGATGCGATGGTGTCCATGTTGTTGACTTTCTTGTATTTACGTTTATTTAGTTGGCAAGCACGTTCATCCAAAGCTGATATGGATAATCCATGTCAAGCATCCACCTTTGGTACTAGTGGTGCTAGGCTATGCTTCCGGTGACCGGTGTAGTATAGCCGAGGGTATATATGTATGATACATGTATGATACATGTATGATACATGTATGAAAAGCTGACTGAAATACCAACTGAGCTCTGGGCTTGAAATGATTCATAATGCGTCTATTTAAATTTGTCCGTCTCTGATGTGTTTTGTTGTACTGGTACAACACAACTCTTCCCCTTGGAAATAAAGCTGAAAAAATTCATAAACTGAATTTGTTAAAGCAAACCTATAAATTGCACATAGATAGGGGTTGTGTGTTTCTGCCCCTAGGATTTTTCAGAGACGGTGATAAAAAATCGGGGATTTTTCTCTTTTTTTCCTAAATGCAGTGTAGCTTTCAGCCTATATTTGATGGCTTATAAATATGCAAAGAGAAATTTAGGCCTTATGGGCAGAAGGGATGTGATCGAACTTTTTTTTTAATTTGCAGAGAGCCTTGAATTAGCCAATAGGGGGCAAACTTCACCAGCAAAATTTATTTCATAATGCATTTTAATATGGTGGCCCAGTGCTCAGCGCCATTAGCTCCTACCTTTAGGGTTGGTGGGTCACATTGCACTTACTCCTCTGCGTATGTGACGGTTACATGTTTGTCCCAAGTCATCTGCACTTCCTCTGGAAATCCGCAGAGAAGTGATTAGGATAACTAGCATTCCTAAATCGTCCGTAGTGTGTGTCTCCTGTGATGGATTGACGTTCTGTAGCAGATGTACCCCTGCCTTGTGCCCTGTATCTCTAATATGTTCCAAGCGCCTCCATGATCTTAGGATCAGCAGGTAGATGGATTGGTCCAACTCAGATTGTTCTGGGCTGTCAAGGCTCCATGGTTCGGATAGGATGGTAAGATGAAGACTAAACACTCTTTGGATGTCAGCAATTTTATACATTATGGATTACAAGCAAAGCAACAGAGGCCATTCCTAAAAAAATCAATTTCCTGTTTTGGGCATAGCCTTTTATCAGCTGAGCACAGCAGAAAAAATGTTTGCCTTCCTGCCTGATATGTGGGCAATGTGAACAGGCCGATGACGTAGCTGCTGAACGCAGTCCTGTTATTTGCAGGGTTCCCAACTCTCACGCATGTGGCGTGACACTCACGCTCTCTGACTGTCACGCTCACACAGGAAATCTTACGCCAAATCGATATTATTCCATTATAAACCTAAAATTAGCTACATAAAAAGGGCAGTTTGCAAACCCTACAGACTATCTACAAGGCAATCAAACTGTTACATGCACGTAAATGTGTGTGCAGACTTAAGAATCTCACGACGACCGGCTACCAAAGTTAGTGACACTGTATCTGTAGCTCATTCATCATAATAATCTGTGTGGTCTTTGGCACTTCATATGTATGTAGTTAAAACAAGCAAGTGTAGTACCTGCCCATCGCAGTTATAGGGGGCACCAGTGTTCATCCTGCCACAGCATGCCACTGTAGAAAAGTATGCCATTTGTGGGTTATGGTTGTCAGACAACTATGCTGTCAGCCACAGCTGAGTCTGTGTATTAAGTCTCTCTTGTCTGTAGAGTTTCTAAAAACTGATGAAAGTATCTATGTGTCATTATGTTTGTAGGCCATTTTTATTTCTCTCCCTGGAGTGTGAGAGTAGTGCGTGAATGCCTGGAGAAATTCATGTACATTAAGTGATTATTTTAAACATTTGTATTTCATGTTAAGGGGTGTAGGGTTTGATATTTTCTGTGGGTGATGGTATGGTGGCGAGTTGGGTGACAGCTTGTGGGAAAGTGTAGACCACTGTGACGAAAGCACCCTTGTGTGGCAGCTAGAGTGACAACAGACACTGTGTCCGTAATGGTGAACTGGACAGGTGGACTGGACAAGAATAGCTTCGGAGTCTCAAAACAAGGTGCAAAGTCAGCCATATGTCCACATGCACAAAACTGCAGTACATTTATCACAGATAACATCCACCCATCTTCTTATCCAGTACAGAGTTGCAGTGAACCAGGAAGTATAGGGTGGGGATCAGTATGGACAGGATGGACACACACAGACACACACACACACTGAGCTTGGGTCTAAGAATGGAACCCACAATAATGCTGCCCCGCTGATATATTATAACACCAATTATAGACTAACTATAATTAGACTGACTATAACTTCACATTTGTGAAACCATCACCCATGAATAATGAACTGGCTCCTGTGCATTTTGCAGACAGGCCTAGACACTGCTGCTGCGAGATACTTATTTGAAATTTTATGCTGTGCAGTTGCCTTCTACTACAGCATTGCTTACATCACACACAAGCTTTCAGCTAACATGCTTTCTACATAGCAGTGTTGCATGGATTTTTTTTTGTCTCACTAACCGATCAGCAGCACCCAGGAAATAGCAAAGGTTTTAATTACAAATTAGTCGGCCACTGGGTAGCTTCCTTTCTTGCTCAGCTTGAATACTCTTTACCAGTCTTAAGCAGACAATTTGATTTATGATTTCCATGCTGCCCTACAGCGGAGAAGATTAAATATCAGGCCATATGAGGACAGTGCTGTGAGGAGTAGTATGTAGTGTAAACTAGTGCATATGTTTGCATGAGATACTAATGCTTAAATTGTTTCATTATGAATGACATCATCCTGGAAAATTTCTATTTGGACACTTGGAGAAGAGCGATCATTCTTGGCTACTGCTACAGCCAATTCCTTCTCTGTAAACAAACCTCCTTTCCCCTGCAGAGAGTTCTGCTTTCACCATTTGTTCAGTACTGGGGTGCAGCAACTCTGTCAATCTGTCCTGTGACACCCTCAGATGAAATCCCACAAAGACATTAATGGCTGCAACCCCCCTTTCAACCTTAGGTTGAATAGGAAAAGCACATTGTATTTTTACACGGGAGATGAAAAAATAGTGGAAAACAAGCACTTAGCTTGGACTCTGAAGGCTGATTTTTGTTCATACAGTGACATTTTTAAAATTCGATTTCTCCTAAGCTTTTAAACCATTCAGAGACACTGGTGCCTTTTTTCCATGTCCTCTTTTGGTTCGAAGGTCAACAGTCTTTGAATTGAACCTTTGTTTGTGCCTGAACATGCACAATGGTAGTCACACTGTAGTTTGCTGCACTATGACAAAACAATAGACGATAGACCGGCAGAAGTGTCCTACACCTTTAGTTAATGGTTCATTATTTAGTCTCTTGGCCTGACTTCCAATCTTTTTTCTTCTTTCAGGGCTCTGGGTCAGGAATGGAACAGGCTACATTAAAAGAGAGGGCCTGCAGCTCATCTGGAGTTTCGTTGCCTCACATCTGGGGCTCTGGGTGGCAGCAATCCCTTCAGCTACAGGTAAGCACAACATCTGGCCATGCATGGCCGTCCCTGATGCATTTCAGTGATGTCCATGGAGGATCTATGGTGCCTTGTGGAACAGCCTAGGGGTTCTGTGCCCAACTGTCCAATGCAGACTCTGCTTTTAAGGCATTAAACCAATCTGTGGTTGCAGGCATGGGTTTCAGCTCCACAGGCTTGCGAGACATGACCACCTACCATACCATCTTTCTGCTCGCTATCCTGGGCTCCATGGCCCTGCTAGTGCTCATCCTACTGTGTCTGCTTCTCTACTACTGCAGGTATGACTTTGCTTAATCCATTATTTTATGAAGTATCTATGTATACCGCAAATCATTCAGACATTTCTGGCTTTACATGTATAGACCAGCTAAATGTAATACTTATGAATCAGCACATCCAAGTGTTCACAGCTGTGCCATGAACAAAAATATAAATTTTACCTGTTGATGCTGGTAGTTTTTCTAGTTTTAAAGTATGTTTTTTAATTTTGTATTTTTTTTGTGATCTAGGAGGAGATGTCTGAAACCACGGCAACAACGTCGCAAGAAGCATGTTTCCGCCACACTAGACAACTCCAAGCGAGACCAGGGAACCTCAATGTCTCGCCTTAACCTTATCTGTGGCGGGCACATTGAAACGGCCTCTTCCAAAGGTGACAGGGACGACCTCAAATCCGAATTCACCTCCTCTCAGGACTTCCAGAGCTCACGTGAAGAGTTCTTCCAACATGTCCCTGCCCACAAATTGCACCACTCAAAGATCAACAAGGACGGAGGCCCGCGGCGTGGCGAAAGCTTCCAGATGGTGACCCGCTCTACAGAAGCCAGCAACCTGGACCACCCTCTGTTGCATAGTGACTACACCAGGAGCTGCAGTTCGATGGAGGACAAGGGGATTGATGGCCTGCGGCGCCACAATGCCAATGACAACAAGGGCTATTCTTCTGATCCCCCATCCCCTCCTCCTTTTCTTAGTCACAAGCCAGAAGGCAAGCCCCCAGAGTACTCCGCGTCCCAGGTAGCAGACCATCTTGCCCGGCCCACTTCCTTGAACACACAGCCTAGCCAGTTCATCTTCTGTGGCTCCATCGACCAGATGAAGGAGAACATGTACCGAAGTATGGTGCCCACTCTGGTCATACCAGCCCACTACATGCGGTTGTCGTCAGAATTCTCAGGGATGGACCAGGGGGCAGAGTCACAACAGCAGCAAAAGCAAGATCTAGACGATGTACCAGGATGCCACCAGCTCACACCCCAGCAGCAGCAACAACAGATCAGTCCACCAGGCGAGGACCCCGAAGGTCGCAACTGGGGCCCAAATCCGTCTTCAGGTCCTGTGCGTATCCCTGTGCTTTTTAACGACTCGACTATGGCACAGATGAATGGGGAACTCCAGGCCCTAACTGAGAAGAAGCTGAGGGAGCTGGGTGTGAAGCAACATCCTCGGGCCTGGTTCATCTCTCTGGATGGCCGTTCCAACTCTCACGTGCGGCACTCCTACATAGACCTGGGCAATGAAACTAGTGTCCGGCTTGGCCATGATGCTAACCTGGACTCTGGAGTAGACTTCCGTGAAAGTAAGCCGATGCTCCACCGCAAAGGCAAAGGGGAGAAGGCCAGTAGTAGTAAGGGGCATAGTAGCAAAACCTATTCTAAACTGGCCTATGCGGATGACAGAGAGCCCAGCAGCAGTGAGAACCGTACTGCCATGGGTTCACCTGAAGACAATTCCCTCACCCCGCTGTTGGATGAGGGCCAGGAGCCCCGTGGGACTGGCATTCCCAGACGAGGCCGCAGCCGGGTCAACAGCTCACGCAGCAGCAACAGCGAAACTCGTCGGGACTCTATGACCAGTGCCGAGGATGAAAACGACCCCGATGACAAGGATGATGAGGGAGAGAACAAGAAGAGTCCCTGGCAGAGGCGAGAAGAAAGGCCTCTGATGGTTTTTAATGTCAAGAAGTAGAGATAAGCCCAGTCCAACCTCAAACTCTTTGTGAAGTTTTTTTCCTCCTTATTTTGCTCTACTCACCTTCTGTGATGTACTTCTAGTTCAGTTTGTACGGTTGTGGTCTTCAACAATGAAATGCAGAAAATCCAAACACGATGCAACATAGTAAAAAGCTGGCCAGAGAAAAGCACAATGAAGATAAAAGATACAAGAAACCTACGTAGATTATCACTCTCATTGGTTTTTTTCCTGGAAGAGTCCAGATATTTGGAGAGAAAGTGGATTATTATTTTTGTAGTGATTACCCAAGCATGTCACTTTAAATGCTGAGATCTTGCTAGATATTTTTCCTCACACAAGGACTCTCTAGAAAGAATCAAAATGGCATAATGAAAAATCAAGAAACTATGGAAAAGCAGACTTTCAAGAATGTGATTTTTTTCCATTTTTTATTTCCATGTGCTGTAAACTTCATTTTTACCTTTTGAAATTTTTTTGAGAATCACATATCCGAACACAGTTATGGTGTTCCGTTTTATACTGACTTTGGACACAACCTGAAAGCCTAAACAAGGTATTTTACTTTTAAGTATCCTCTCCTCTGGGCAGAATTGAGGAAAAATTCTGATGTAAGTATCACAGATTTATTTGGGGTTTTCTTTGCTGTTGTCCCATTTATATTTGTCTGCTCATTATATTCTTTTACAACAGCTAGAAAGCTGAAAACAAACATAAAACTGTCGTCTGTGGCTGTATGAACTATCCACAAGGCCTTCCTTAAAATTGTCATTTTTGTGTGAATCTAATGAAATGGCTTTGTAAAAACGCAACTTAAATATTTCGTTTTTTTTTTAATGAATGTGGAGCAATGTGTTTCAGTTGAGAACTGCTTTACAGCACTGACTGTGTTCTCTGAAGCATTACCAGGCACGGCCTCTGACAGATTCCTCAATCACGTGAAAGGTTGCTATGAATCATGAATATGAAATCTTTTTTTTTTTCACTTGCAGCTATTTGCTAAGAAAGGTTTTTCTGGTAAATTTGTATGTTTATTTCCAAGAGAAATCTTTCCTGTGTCATTGAGATCAGATTAACAGCTGATCAGTCAATGCAGCTATTGCATAGTGTCCTACCAGTTTGACAGGAAAACCCACAGTGTGCCACCTAGTGGTAGTTTTTGTTTTTGGCTGAAAAGATTCAAGTCATACAGAATCCCATGTATTTGAAGCACAAAGTCCGCTACAGAATCCTAAAATGTACACAGAAACATATAGTGTTTTGTCCTCTCCCCCACCAACCCCAAGGTTTTTTATTGAGACTTTAAAGGATACATGCGGTGGAGCTGAAGTCTTGAAAGGATACGTAGTGGAAGAACATTAAGTAGATAGTGAACAGAAGTGAATGGACAGATAGATAAATATGGCTGGTGTGTCATTGAGTGTGTCAGGGAACTGTGCCGGCATCTAGAAACTTGTGAGTTCCAGCCCTTTTGCTGGCAGATTAATCGTATCAGTTGCAGGGCCTTGAGCAAGGGCCTTAACCCCTACTGTGCCAAGGATGCCGGCTGACGCTGCTCTCCGACCCCAAAGCTTTCCTCACTTCTATGTCACTTTGGACAAAATTGTCCAGTATATGTAGGAAAGAACAGAATATGGAAACGTGGGATGCTGACAACTCTGTGTTTCTTTACAGCACTAGCATTTAACATATACAGTGAGAAGCAAAACTTTTGGGAAGTAAAATTGGTTATTTTTGTTATTCCTAATTTGTGTTAATAGGTCAAAAAATCAACATGAGGATAAAGTACAGAATGCCAACTGTTATTTCTAGGCGATGTTTCCCATACAGTAATAGCCAAATGTGAAATATGCCATTTGCTGTGTCTACTGAGCATAAGTATCGGAACAAAGGATTGACAGGTCATTCTGATTGTTCAGGTATTCCATGTTCCCATAATTGTGAACACAAAAGAGCTATGAATGTGTGGAGTTGGTTGTAGCCATTGGGAGTTTGAATTTGATGTGTGTTTGATGTAAAGATTACAAACGAGATGGAAAAGCAAGCAGTTTTGAAAATGAGATTAAAAAACACTAATCAAAAGCATCCAAGAATGACTTCACATTCCAAAATCAACAGTCTGGAGTGATTTGAAAAAGAAACAGGCTACTTGGTGTGTTGGCAATTTGCAAACATCAGGCCGTCAGCAGTGTTAGAGCTGTGAAGAAAACCCCCAAAATAAGGAATGACAGCTGGTCCACTGAGTGCAGGGGTGAATGTGCCAGTGTTCACCATTCACAGAATAATTCAAGAAAAGAAATACTGAAGCCACACTGCGAGGTACAAACCTCTGATCAACACCAAGAACAGAAGAGCCAGGCTGGAATTCACGAAGATGGGCCAGATGAGTTTTGGAGCAAAATGTTATGGACAGATAAGGTGAAGATTAACCTTTATCAAAGTCATGGGAAGGGGAAAGTGTGGAGAGAGAGCATACCACTTCATCTGCGAAGCATGGAGAGGGCAATGTCCTTGGGCATGCATGGCTGCTTCTGGAATTGGCTCCCTTGCCTTAGCTAATGATGTATTTGGAGAGGTAACAAGAGAATGAATTCTGAGGTTTACAGAAACGTCTTATCTTCCCATGTCCAAGCAAATACCTCAAAACTCATTGTTTGGAAGTTCACAATGCAGCAAAACAATGACCAAAACTGCACACTTAACCAAGTTCATCAGAAAGAAATAATGGAAAGTTATAGACTAGCCAAGTCAGTCTTCTGATTTTAACCCAAATGAGCATGCATTTCACCTGACGAGGAAAAAACTGGAAAAAAGTCAGAAACACCCCAAAACAGGCACCAACTGAAAGCAGCTGCAACAAAGGCAGGGCAGAGCATCTCAAATGGTCAAAAGTCAGGTGCCATAAGACATGAGGCAGTTATTAACTGTAAGGGGTTTGGGACCAAATATTAGGTCTGAACAATTTAGTTTTGCTTTAAATTTATTTGTACCAGTACTGATACTGATCTGAAACTGGAAGAGTAAACAAGACAAAAGAGAAACAAAACAAGAAAGAAATAAAACAATACAATATGGCAGGCAGGCAGACAAAAGACGACACAGTCAAAACAACAGGGGAACTCATCAGGAGAGCAGGTAAGACTGGTGCTGTATATTGTAATCTCTGCCAAAAACTTGTGCCAATCAAAATCTGGAATTACTAAAAATTTATTTCACCACTCTAAGTATTGTCATCCAGTTATATATACAGAATACAAGCACTTACAGTCACAGACACCAGCAAATAATGTTGCAACTTTTAGTCGCATCCAGTATTGGTTCAAAACGGGACACATTTTATTCTTATCAATTCGAGGCTGGTGGCAACTCTGTCAGCAATGTCAAAACCGCCCCCCTTAAGGAGCAGTGAGGCAGAGGAAAATAATCCAGCAATGAACTGTACTGTCGGCATATTACTAGTGTTACTGTCTGTCATGAAAAAAATATTGTATGATTTATTAAAATTAGATTTCAGTTTGCAGTTCTTTGTGATCTCATGTTCTGTTTAAGGCAAATTCTAAGGGAATCTTATGCTTAAATGGAGCGTAAAGAGAAAATGAATTATTCTTGAAAATAACGATTTATGCATTATATCATGATAATTATATTAACTGATATGAAAAGAAATCCTGATAAAATATGTTGCCATGTCTCCCAGCCCTAATTCCTGTGTTAGAGAGAATGGAATTTGGACAGTGAAATGAAACATATTTTCTATGGTTGAAATGAAAGTGCAACTATTAAATGTAACAAATGTATATAATTGAAAGATGTGTCCTTCCAACTGCTGGTAGCTTTTCTTTGCTTTCTTCTCAGCACAGACACACATACGCATACATACACAACTGTACCATGTTTTCTGCCCCAAGTGCCTTCTTTTTGCATTGTAAATTGTGGCCAATCACAGAAGGCCTTTTCAGCATGTCATAAAATAGGTGTTGGGTGTGTGACCAAACTAATGCATTCAACTGATCATCCGAATGAGCCCCCAAGGCTTCAGGAGGAGAAAATTAAAGAGAAATTACCTTGCGCCCTCAGATTGTTTATATGCAAAGGTTGAAAAACTTGATAAGCTGATTAAAACTGGATGTGAAGAGTCTGAAACGAACTGAAAATAGTTGTGTAGCAGTGTTTTTATGCTTTTGCAGATTTAAACCAGACTTTCCTTTACGCCACATTGTGAATTGCTTAATGGTTCATTTCAGCCAACAGCAGTCGGTAACAATACTCGAGTCAAAAATAAACGTGATGGTCTTATGAGGGCATAATCTGTTCTACAAGGAACACTGTAATAAATCAGGGGGAAAAGATGAAGCAGAACATCCTTAATCCATGGCCTGTCACACAATAGGGCTATGAATGTGAAGACTTGTAGCACAGCTTAGAGAGCAAATAACAGGATTACTCAGATTCAATCTATCAGCACAATGTACCATCAAATTAGGCCATGTTCTGTGTAAACAGATCATGACAGAGGTCCTAAAAATGTGGTCATGAATGGTGAATCATACCATAAAATGCTTGTAATTTTGTAAAGGAGACAGGTCACCATGCAGTCCTAAGATGTGCCCACAGGGTCACGTCCTTGGCATGTGGGAGTGAGAGTGGGCGAAAGCATTTGTGTATAGAGAAAAATCTTAAGAGGAGCCACAAATGGAGACTGTTAAATCAAACAAACACATGTGGGCATCACTTACCTCTACAGAGCAACCAGGCAACAACAGAACTGTTTTTCCAGAAGCCATAAACTGCCTGTAATTTTGGGTCATACCTGAAGATTTACGACATTGTCTTACTAAGCTTTCCTGTGTAGCTGGATGCATGATGATTTCCTGTTGAACGAATCTTTTATTATTGTGATGAGTGCTTAATGCAACGCTTTTGTAAAATGGCTCCCCTGCACTTTCCTGATTTTTAAATAAAGTTATGGTGTTTATATTGGAACAGTTCAACTGAATTGTTTTCCCAAGAATCACTGTACAAATGGGATTAAATGTGCAAATCATATTTAAATGTTAATTTACATCTTTGAGCAATGCTTATAAAATGTCCTCAGACTGCTTTTTTTCCCCCTTTAGCCAACCCTACAGCATGCTGAGTTGTATCATTGTGCAGAATAGTTCAGACTTTTAAATATGAACTCCTGCTGTCCTGGCTTGTAAGACACATGGTGTTTGAAGGATGTCTCCTTACCCGCTTCTTCCCCAATTTCTGGTGACATTTTATACTTGCTTTCATTATTAATGTTGCAAATATTAATGGATTTAACATGTATAGTGTTTTGCCTTGTCTGTAAAGAAATTAAAATGGTTAAATTTTATTTATGATGCTTAAACACCAATTACCCATGCCTCTGTTTTTTCAGTCAGTCAGAAGTAATTATAGTAGGGGCAACTCACGGATCCTGTAGGGGGGAAATAAATGGGTTGTTTCTGAAATGTATGACAGGAAGAGGAACAAATAAAAAGAGCACTGATGTCTTTATTACCTTTTCATTTTATATTCAAGTATTTAAGAATTAAGGACAATAAAAACAATTTGAAATCCTACTGAAGATAAGGTAGTGTTCACAGTACAGCGTGACCTGCTACACCAATCGATCGTTTCCACTTAAACAGCCTGCTGAAATTTTATTTCACAGGTGGGTCTTAGTTGAATTTGACAGAGGTATACTGGTATTTTTTCCGCAACCCAGTCAAACATCCCTGATGTAATCAGACTACAATGTAGACATACATTTGTCTGAATGTTTCGTAATTTCCATCATTAAGCATTGACACTTGGAACTTTGCACTCCTCTCAGTACTACTCATAGCTTATCTGAACCAGACGCAACATTCTGGTGAATCCAAATACCTGAATGACAGGGATGACTTGCATTACATGCATGTAATGCAAGTCATCTGCTATGCAGTCATAGCAGATTTCCCACAGTGGGTAGCTTATTGTTAAATTAGAAGTGACAGGCTAACCCTTTTATTTCTGAATGTTCTTTATGGAATTCAAACAATGCCAAGGACCCTGACCTTGGGTGCCCCCTGTGGGTTGGGGACTGCATTGCAGATTTACTGCAAGCATAGGCAGCAGGGCATGCATGACAGTGACAGCTCACATGCCACACTCAGTCTCATTTCACTGCATTAGGTGTCTGTTCACCTTCCCATCACCACTGATTTTTTACATCTGGAAGAAACCTCCAAAACGCATACATCTTTAAATATGGAGGGCATCAGTTTGTATGACAGATAAGAGGACAGAGGGTTGCAGAATCTTAAAATCAGGAGGTGGAATCATGCATCCATGCTCAGCCTTAAAATATATCACTAATTCAGTAGCAATACAAAGGGAAGAAGCTGTAGACCTATCCACTATCATCAGTAGTTCTCAAAAACATTGCTTAGTCCAAATATCTCAAAACTCTGCTGCAGTCAGACAGAAGTGTAGCAAGTCGCCTTCCACAGGGATGCAGAATTCAAATCCATACGATCCACTTGAAGAGGGAAAACCCCACCAAGCCAGTGAAAACTCCCCTCTTTACACAGCGAGTACAAGACAAACTTAAATATCAAAATCATGTGAAACTCCTGATTCCTGCAGAAACAGCCCCATTTTCTAGGCCAGTCCCTGAAGAACAAGGCGCAAGTGTTTAATTGGCCACAACAGACATGTAAGGCACAGCTCTGCTGGAAGCTTCCACAGGGTGAAAGGACTCCGTCATATGGACACAGGCTAGCCTTTGCACATTATTACGAAAGAACCACCCTGCAGGACTAATATGCATGTGTGGATCTGGATGCATATTCTGCTATTTTGTTTTGCCTATTTGTGAGTCCTTTTGCCAACACGCTTGAGAACCAGCCTGGAATTTAAAAAATAAATAAAAAATTAGGCAATCTTTACAATGGTGACTTAGCAGGATAAGAGGATAATGTGTTTCAGGTGTGATTAAGCTGTGTGCTGTGAGTGTTTGTAGACTGGAATTCCAAGTGTAGATTTCGACTGAGGGAGGGACAGGTGAGCCCCTCACATCCTCTGCAACAGCCGCTCCTGGTTCAGCCCCTCAAAGAAGGTCTTCCCAAACTCATAGGTGCTAATCATGATAGCACAGGCCGGTGCTACTTTGATTAGCCTGGGCAGGAAACCTGAGAGCAAGCGAGACAGAAGCTCTGTCGCATTACACTGGTTTACATGGCAGGTGCACACAGGTGAAACTAGCATTCTGAACCAAAAGGCAAGGCTTAAAGGAACTTCAACCAGCGCTGCCTTACGGAAGGTGTGCCACGGCAGAAAAATAGTTTGGGAAACACTGCTCTGGATGGATCTGTGTTTTTTTAAATGTCAGTTTCCTCACATGATAAACACTCAAAAGTGAATTCATACTGGCAGCCAATACGGTCCCTGACGCTCACCTACAAACAGGCCCCTGCAGCCAGACTCAGCACAGATTCTCCGCATGATGTGCAAGGTAGAGGAGGGCTTCTTAGCCGAACCTGAGAGAGGAGAGAGATGGCAGCGGTCAGTCCCTGTACAACCGTCCCCCCCCCCGAAGATGTCAGCAGGAAGCGAAGCCACTTGGTAGTCTTCGTGTGTCTTCAGGCATCCCTTGTCCATAACTGTCAGGGTACAAACCACGGGGACATCATTAACGGAGACCTGGCTGGTAACCCCACCCCAAAGTGACTGTTGGTGTGGAGGAACAAATAAAATAAAGACGAAGGAGTGCAGCTAAAAAACAAGTTTTAAGAAGTTTGCATCTTGAAAGATCCCATTCTGCTTTGTGTCCAGACTTCCAGATGGCAGGCAGAAGCAGTGCACAGGGAGTCAAGCGATTAGCAGCCCCCCAACCCCTTGCTAAGCCGCGCAGGCATCCTCCGTATGAGGGACAGCAAGCCACTGGTCCCTATGAGGGTGGGGGGGAGGGGGGACATGTTGGAAATAAATGCTTGACTACACTCTCCAGACCCCAGACCTACTCCGTCCTCCAGGCCGATGTGCCCTGTCTGAGAGAAGGGGAGAGACCGGAGGAGAGGCGCTTTAGTCAAACCAAGGGTGAGCAGTCCTCCATCAGCCTAGCAGTCCGCCCCCCCCCATACTAACCCGCCAACATCTCCATCTCCCCAAGCTGTATCTGCCTCCGTGTCTTCACCACATCAAAGGGAAGGGTCATCACCGCCGCCACCTGCGGAAGAAGGGACACGGAAGCTGCTCACACACCTTAGCTGTCCATTATTCAGTAGGATCGGTCAAACGTTAAGAGTCTACCAGCCAAGAGCCGAATTAAGCCTGCGGGAAACAGGGAGACAAAGCCTGCTCAACACCACCAAGGACACTGGGTGTTCCAGGAGATGCACAGCACATAACCCACAAGGCCTGGTGCTTTGCTTGAGACTAACATTAAGATTATCCAAGTGAGAAACACCACTTGAGGCCGCTGCTGAAGCCTGGATATGTAATCTCTGCCCGCAACCCAAAGGCTACAGAGAAACAGCAGCGACACAGCGCCTATGTGGTGTTTTACAAAAGGGTAGATGGGTCTTGATCTTAGACTCTTAGAACCAGTTCCTTCCAGTTTGCTAAAGTCAAGGTTATAGATGCATTTTAACAAATTCAAACGTCATCTAGGCTTATATTGGAATACCTATTAATAAATTTGTTGCCAGAGGTAAGACTATTTATACAGCATTGGAAGAAGATCTCCAATCAATTGTCAGAGCTTATTTTTCACTTTAGAATGGCATCAAATATACCCAGAGAAAACTGGATAGGCAGTGGGACAGAGAAACTGATTACAATAGCCCCGCTATCTCAAATGCGACTAATACAAAGCCGGCATACAAAATAAACAAACTAATGGCAGTAATTAAATGCTGATTTTGTGCTAGTGACTACACTCAGCATCAGTCAGCCAGCAATCTCACATAGATAAGAAAAAGCAGACATGCAGAAAGATAAGCCAACCATCAGACAGCTTCCTGCTGGGAGGCAGAGACCCCCCAGGAGCCAGGCGTGGGACCACAGCTGTACTCACCGCCCCTGAAATGGCCCCAGCAGTAAAGCTCATGGCAAAGGTTGGCTCCGAGACCTGCTGGTCCTTGCAAAACTGGGCCTTCACCAGCTCGTAGATGAACCAGTACACCGCTGGGAAGAGTGGGAGAGGCTGTATGAGGATCTAACGACCAGCCAGGTGGTCATTTCATTCTACTGCTGCTTAGCAAAAATCAGAAGCATTGCAAACAATTTGAGTATCAGGGAATCTTAAAAGAAAACACACTTCACCATAAAAAGAATGGGAGGCCATTTTTAAATTCTTGCTACCAAGAAACCCCACCCCTTGAAATCAACCCAAGCTGGGCTAGAGAAGGGTCACCTGAGAAGGGTACATCCCTCAGGATGGTGGGCCCCCAGCCCCTCCAGAGGGACACCCAGCCATCCTGGGCCACAGCTGAGGAAATGCACACCCTCAGCTCCTGGTAGGACAGCTGTCGTGACTGCATCTTGGTGCGCGCCAGCTCCAAGGGACTGATCACGGTGACCGCACCCACTGCGGAGCAAACGGGCGATGTGGCTGACAGGGCGACACTCACACGCGACATCAGAACGGCCCGTTCATCATGCTCAATACCTCCAGCTAAATCTGAGGCTACGCTGTACACAAGGCAAAGCTACACATCAGCCTTACGTTTCAATGCAGCCATGGGTAGCCGCTTTAATAGAAGCTTGAGATTAACCCTGGATCACTGTATTAGAATTAGGTGATCAGTGACCATTGTTGACACACCACAGCACACAACAACAAAATCTGTCCTCTGCATTTAACCCATTTGTGACATCGTGACATAGCAGGGGGCAGCTAATTCAGCGCCCGGGGAGCAGGGCTTGGGGGCGGTACCTTGCTGGTCAGGGATTTGAACCAGCAACCGTTCAATTACAAGTGCGCTTCCCGAACCATTAATTGACATTAATATAACTCCAGCTTGACAAGACATGAGAAGAAGCACATACACACAAAACAATGCAATAAATGTAAAGTGGGAGGGGTTAGCAAAGACCCCCAATGCAGGCCCAACATACTCACGCCTGGCTAGTGCCCCAGCCGCCAAGGGGACGAAGGTCCCCTGGTAACCCAAGCGATAGTGCAGAAAATGCCTCAGCTGATCATAACAGGTGAAGTAGATTACTGTGGCTGGTACTGCCATCACCCTTTGGGGGGGGAAGAACATAGGAAATAAATATCACTGGTGTTTCTACAGCATCAAGCTTTATGAGCTTGGGACACCTCCTCACATCATCAAGATGCATTCATAATCTAACGAGGAATTTAGCTTATGGAGCAAACAGGATTCCCTTTAGGTAAAACGTGCTCTCCCACATTGTGTGCTGACAAGGCATATGGTGAAGTTTCACCCTGAAAGACTTGCTTTTGTCAGTGCATTACAGACTATGCATTCCTCAAAACAAGCATCAAATTTCTCTGGTCATGTTAAAATGTTAGACTTCATCATTATGCTAACTGTCCATAAACCAGTACTGCTAGTGGGAACTGTACATTTTTTGCATTTATGCGCTTGTGGGGGGTGGGGGTCACATTTTTTCCCCAAAAAATTGTGGGAGTTCCTTCCAGGTTCAGTCAGGTGGACTGAAATCTCTTGGCGTGAAACTGGCACCCCATCCACGATATTCCCCCATCCACGGAATTCCCCCATCCACGGTATTCCCCCATCCACGGAATTCCCCCATCTTAATGCCCCATGCTGCTGGATAGATGACTAAGATGGATGCCGTGTGCTTACTCACAGTGTTGGTGGCAGCCCACTCCACAGAGATCTCACTCCCTCATGGCGTGTAATCTTAACGAAGGCATCCTGTACAAAGAGCCAGTTAAGGAGACCCGTCAGGCATTCGCCAATGACAACTTAAAGAATACATATGACAGCACATAATGTAATGCTAAAACTAACAAACACAGGAGTAAAATGCGTTCTGTTTCACTGAAATCTCTTCTTTTGGTGTTTTACATAAAAGCAAACATATCAATCCAACAGAATGTGGCCCAGGGTTAAAATACAGCTTAGCATCAAATTAATTCCTCTATTCACATATCGTCCCTGTCTGACGAAAACCACAATACCCAGTTTGACAATTGTGACTTCTTACTGCTTGTTGGCATAAGCCCATTGTGTGTAATGACAGTGTGGCGTCTAATCGACCAATGAAAAGTCATCTATTTAACTTAGTTTGTACTAGTTAACATTTGTATTCATGATAGTTGTTTGCATGGGTTACTTTATATTAATTTTAACAATTTAATTTTGATAGCTAGCGAACTAACATTACGGTTAGTTGTCAACATAAAGCAAGATAATGGCTGTGTAAAGATGGGTTTCTGTTTGTGGTGTTATGGGCATCATTACCTTGCGTTAGGTTTATTTCATAATGTATTGTACAATTAGTATTTTTTTTTTGTACTATAAGGCCATTTACATTATTGCACTGATGCAACTTCCGCTTTGAATATTGAAGACGGAAGACACAGAAACCTAGCCGAACCTCAACGGCGAGTGGCGTTTAACGGAAGTGGCGAAAGGCGGGAACAGCTGCTTCTTACCAGGGTACCGCTGAAGTGGGTGGGGCGGCTGTACCAGGGGGCACAGCGCACGTCGTTCTGGCAGACGTACAGGTGGTCCATCAGGCCGTTACAGTACAGGATGCACTTCCCTGCAGACACGGCAGACATGGTCAGCCCATGCGAGCTTAAAGCTGCCAGCCACAGACCAACCAGCAGGGGGGGTGACACCAGCTGCCACGGGATTTATAACTGAGCATGGGCAAAAGTCACTGGCGAGTTTCATAAAATATACATCAGACCATTATAGAACATCCTCTGGAATGTGGAAACATTTCCAGAACAAAACACACACATGAACCTACAGGTACACTAGTGGCCAAAATTGTGGAGACACTTCCAATTTTTAGAGACTGACGAACTTTATTCAACTCTTGCTCTAGTTACTTATTTAATCGTCCAACGTATGATATTTATAACATTCGTTTATAAACATTACCGGCAGTATTCATGTAGTAATTTTTAAAGTGTAATGCCAAAAACGATAGGCGTTTCCACAATTTTAGCCACTACTTTATCTTCCCTTTTCATGCTTTCAACCAGAGTGCAAAGGTGGAATCAAACAAGTCCCCTCCCTCCATAAACAATGTTCGGTTCTTAAATTCTGTCAAAGGAGCTTTATAGCAAGAAGCTAGCTCTAGAAATGCCACCTGATTCAGTTTAATATCCCTCTATACGGATCTCAAAACCACAGTACAAACGGGGTGTGAAATAACAGGTGATTTCGATGGTGAACAAAACACACCAGAACACTCGTCTATCGTGCCATGGCAGTGCATTCAGTGAGACAAGGGCGCTGTAAACAGAGAACTTTTTTAAGCTCAATGTCCCATCTAACCTTTCAGGTTTACACGGAAGTGATCCTCCTTCCACACTGTCTGAACTGCAGCTGAAGCAAAAGAGCAGGTGGCTGGGATGCGCACATGCAGTGAAACATACTCACACTTAGCAGGCCGCACAGCATTGCTCCAGGGTACAGCCTCAACGGCCAAAGCTGCGGAGCAAACGACAAGCAGCCAGTCAGTGAGCAGAGAAAGGGAACTGCCGCAGTGCGATGCCAGCAAGAGCTCTCATAAGCGACCTCTCTGCAAGGCCGAAGCCAAACTCTGCTCTGGGGATGACAGCTAGAGGCAGGCCTGGGACCTGCATCACGAAGATGGATGTCTTGCTCAGCCTGTTGCATTCAGTGTTAGGGAAGTTACAAAAGTACCCCATTACAGACAGAGGTACAAAGTTCAGGTCAGTACTCTGCAACTGCCTCTATACTCAACCAGTTGGTTAAAACAAAACCCAGCTCTGGATTTGTACTTTCTGAACCTGAACTTTCCACCTGTCGGTAATGGATTAAGAACATAAGAACATAAGAACATAAGAACTATACAAACGAGAGGAGGCCATTCGGCCCATCGAGCTCGCTTGGGGAGAACTTAACTAATAGCTCAGAGTTGTTAAAATCTTATCTAGCTCTGATTTAAAGGAACCCAAGGATTCAGCTTGCACTACGTTATCAGGAAGACTATTCCATACTCTGACTACACGCTGTGTAAAGAAGTGCTTCCTTAAATCCAGTTTGAAATGTTCTCCCGCTAATTTCCACCTATGGCCACGAGTTCTTGTATTTGAACTAATGCTGAAGTAACTATTCGGTTGAACAGCATCCAAACCTGTTAGAATCTTATAGACCTGGATCATGTCCCCCCTCAGTCTCCTTTGCTTGAGGCTGAACAGATTTAGCTCAAATAACCTTTCCTCGTATGACATTCCTCTAAGACCAGGAATCATTCTTGTGGCCCTACGCTGCACCTTTTCTAAGGCCGCTATGTCCTTTTTAAGATATGGTGACCAAACCTGTACACAATATTCTAGGTGAGGTCTCACCAAGGAATTGTATAATCTTAGCATTACCTCCCTTGACTTAAACTCCACACACCTGGAGATGTACCCCAACATCCTATTGGCCTTTTTTATTGCTTCCCCACACTGGCGAGAATGAGACATGGAAGCATCAACATACACACCAAGGTCTTTCTCATAATCAGCTACCTTTATTTCAGTAGGTCCCATAAAATACCTGTACTTTATATTTCTGCTCCCTACATGGAGTACCTTACATTTGTCTATGTTAAATTTCATCTGCCAGGTGTCAGCCCAGTCACTAATTAAATTAAGATCCCGCTGTAGCTGCTGAGCCGCTAGTTCAGTATCTGCTACACCACCCACCTTGGTGTCATCTGCAAATTTCACCAGTTTACTGTATATATTGGTGTCTATATCATTTATGTAAATTAGGAACAAAAGTGGTCCTAAAATTGAACCCTGCGGTACCCCACTATGAACGCAGGCCCACTGTGACATCGAGCCTCTTATAACTACTCGCTGCTTCCTATCCGTTAACCAGTTATCAATCCAAGTCGCTACAGTTCCTAAAATACCTGTCGCTTTGAGTTTAAGTGAGAGCCTCTTGTGGGGAACAACATCAAAAGCCTTTTGGAAATCTAAATAGATGACATCATAGGCCTTCTTATCATCAACTTCCTGAGTAGCTTCCTCAAAAAACTCCAACAGATTTGTTAAACAGGATCTACCTCTCCTAAATCCATGCTGGCTATCCCTCAAAATGTTATTTGAGTCCAGGTAATCTACCATTTTCTCTTTGATTATAGCCTCCATAACTTTACCAGTTATACAAGTTAGACTGATTGGCCTATAGTTTGACAAATTACTTCTATCCCCTTTTTTGAAAATGGGCGTTATGTTGGCATGCTTCCAATCAGAAGGTACCACACCTTCAGATAAGGATTTTTGAAACAGTAATGTTAAGGGTCGGCAAATAATATCCCTCATCTCTTTTAACACTATAGGTAAGATGCCATCAGGGCCCTGTGATTTATTTATTTTGAGCTTAGCTAGGCTTTGCAAAACATCAGCTTCAGTTATATATATATTAGTTATAGACGATGTTGAATTAGTAATAAGAACTGGTAAGTTACTAGTGTCCTCGACAGTGAATACCCGTGCAAAACTATCATTGAACTCATTTACTATGTCAATGTCGTTTTCAATTATAAGACCCTTACTATCCTGCAGATTAGTAATTTCAGCTTTTAGAGCTCTTTTAGAGTTAAAATACTGGAAGAAACTTTTAACGTCATCCTTAGCCTCCAATGCGATCTTCCTTTCGACATTCCTTTTAGCTCGTCTAATGTCATTTTTTAATTCAGCCTGTAGATTTAGATACTCTTGCTTTATTATGTCATCATCAGTTATTTTCCATCTCTGGAACAAAGCCCTTTTCCTCCTTACTTTATACTTTATGTCCCTATTAAACCACCTAGGTTGCAATTTCCTAGATTTATTCTTGCTAGAAACAGGTATGAAGTCCTCTTGTACTTGCAATAATGTGCTTTTAAAAAATTCCCATGCCTCTTCAACAGTTTTGTTATTTAACTCCATCCAGTTCACGGTTTCTAGTTTTAATCTCATACAATTGAAGTTAGCCTTCCTAACATTATATATTTTTGATTTGGACTTTGCTCTTCGGGCACTAAACTTAACCTCAAATTTAACCATGTTATGATCGCTACTGTCAAGTGGTTCTAAAACATCTAATTTACCAATCCTGTCCTGGTTATTAGACAAAACAATTATTTTTGTTAGTAACTTCTCCAACACTGGTCACATTAAAGGTAGTTTGGGCTAAATGTAAATGAACGAAGATAAAGCCCATCTCAACTGGGGTATGTTAACTCTAATTAAGAAATCCTGCTTTGTGTTAGAGGTTACAGCTCTCAGCCTGTCTTCAGGTGCAATGCCAGGGAAGCTCAATAACTCAGAAGCCAATCAACAGAGCAAAGGGTGAGATCACTGCAGTCTAGTGTGACAGCAAACCATTGTTCTGCCACAGCAAAGAGATGGTATATGAGCACTAAGGGATCCATGGTGAGATCAGGTTAATCCTATAGGCTCAATGCAGATCATGTGAGGTGCCGCATTACGCTGAGGTACATTGATAATGTGGATAATGAAGGAAAGATGACTAATTCTTGATTAACAATCACCAGTAACAATGGACAGAAATGAAGGAAAAATTAAAAAAAAAAAAACCAAACAGCAACATTTGAAGCACAGCAGATGTGGTACCTTGATAGAACGGCGTTTTCTGGGACTGCAGCCTTATCTTCACAACGTCCAGGGGTGTGACTGCGTGTGTGAGCGGAGAAGTTGTTTAAATTAAAGATATACTTCCTATAGGGTTAAAACTGGAGGGGGATTGCAACCAAATAACAGCTTGTATTTCCACAGGGAACCTGGAGGATTTTAAATAAAGTTTACTGGCATAATATAACCACATGTCCCTCAGAGTGAGAGCGAAGGTCAGCTGGTGAAGGGCTGTAACTGAGCTGCTCTATGAGAGATTTCCCGGCATTCCTTAGGGAGAGATAAGGGGCTCCGGTTTATTCACAAAAAACGCTGTACACCAAACAAGGCACACTCCAAATATAACACTGCTACACTGGAGAGCAGGGCGTTGCTTCTCCTCGCCCACACACCATACTGTAGACAAGATGTTTGTGTGCAAGTGTGTATTCAAGCTGTCGGCACTACATGGTTTCGCTCTTTAGAATAGCCTGTACCAAAATAATGGTGAACGATGACAAACATGTGAACACATCAGATTGTTCTGTTCTTTATGATGGCCTAAAGGCTACAGCATCATCGGGTTCTTCATCAGAAAGCAAAAAAATGGGAAATACACTGGACGGACTCTCACCGAACAGAGAGGTGAGGAGGGCGCCCGTCCCAGAGGCCAGGATTTGCTGCATGGGGGTGATGCCACAGGGTGGACAGACAGCTGCCCGCTCCCCCATCCTGACACCTGAGACGACAAAGCATATTCATGGGTCAATTCTGCCCCGTATGTTAAAACACTTTAAGCATGAGGTTATCAGACCTTTACTATATGTTATGGACTCAAGACCACAATGTACATACAAAAAGAAAAAAGAAAAAAAAAAAAAAAAAACTCATGCTGACTTTTTCAGCTACTTAAAGCAGTAGTAGCAGCAGTATACTAATTATATACAGAGCTCCTAAGATATTCTTAAATATCATTATCAAGGTTCATGCAGTCCTTCAAAATGACTTCAAAATGTTATCGTCAAACTCCCATTCTGCATGAAGTTCTAGAGAGCGACGAAGCTTGTATTTCTGTAAACAAGGTGCTCATCCCTCAGGATCTATTCCCCAGTACAATTTCTGTACTGCGAGTTCCAGAACAACATACAGCGGGAGGAGCGAAGCAAGGCCAGGAGCAGACAGAAGGGCAGATACATTACTGTGATATGGGGGTGCTGCCAGAGGGAGAATAATGAGCACAAGGATATCAGGCACGCTGTTCATCCCAGGATTCATGTTTATATGTGCATGGGTGCCAGTACTTGACTTATTAGCTGTTACAAGCATAGGTGTGTAACCCAGAGCCCATACTGTAATCAGAAGGTCCATTCGCTTCCAAAGCTTATCTGTCATGTGCCTGTCAAGGGGTGGGACAGCAACCCACACATCAGCAAATATAATAAACTAGAAAGAAGAAAAAAATATATACTTTCCATCACACAAAATAAAAATCCCAGGTGTGTAAAACCCAGCAGTATTTAATATTCACCTTTGAATTATTGTTAGGCTTAACTCAACCTACTCGTTATATTACCTATTATTTAGTTAAGAATACTGTCAGACAAGTAATAAAACCGCTTGTGTTTTTGTCCCGTAACTACATGATCACGAGCAAACTGGTCGGGTGCAGTACAAACATATTTTAATGGCGGTCTGTTTCAGTGTGCTTATGCCGATATGGATTACCAGGTCGAGGGAGCACTTGTCCCCTTTTATTTTATGACAAGCATCCAGAGTTATTTTCCCTGGCACTGGACCCCTCCTTTCATCTCTGCTTGCAGTCATGCATAAAGGATAGAGTCTACATCAACTGGGCCGACTAAACTCCCAGCCCAGTGCTCTCAGAAACCAATTAGGTGCACAGCAAACTGCAGCTCAGCTGTCGAACAAAAGTCTTTGTACCCTTATGCAACAAAAATGGCAAACCTTGAGAACATTCAAATGTAAAAACTGCAATTACTGCTATTCTGGTACATTCCCTTGATCCAAACTGCATCATCCTGGAGAAAAATAGCATTACGTCCTACTTCTTTTTATATATCTGAATGCCAGTATTTAAACTATTTTACATTCTTTTGAATGCTGTTTCAGATCAGAAGACAAATTTATCACCTGAAGATACTAATTTACTTCCAAGTCGAGTGAAAATGTGCAAACCTTCAAAGCGCATCTAAAGCGGCATTTGCAACAGTTCCCTTAAATAACGTTGAAATTCAATCTACAGGGCAGGATTCCCCAATTCCATCGTAATCACTAATTACCAGGTTTTGCAGGGGTATCTAAGCAGGGAAGTCTGCTAACTGGCCCTCCAGGACTGGAATTGGGGAACGCTGCTATAGTGATTATCTTTAAAATATTTTAAAGGTGTCCATGAAGCCCTTAAGTATTGATCAGCACATGGGGGCTCCTGAATAAGCTTATACCCCTAAAAAGAACTCTGGACAGTCACTGTTCCAAGAGAAGCTGTAAAAAGATGTTACCATGTTTATGAAAATGTAACATGTAAAATGTAACTTTAACAAGTCTAACCTAGACTTGTTAAAGTACAGATGCATGAAACCAAGCAGCTGAGTTGTAACAAAAACGATTTTCCAGAAATTTTCCAAACTCGTTCCAGGACTTCATCCGATGTCGGTCCAGTTTTCAGTCTGTGTCCTTTTGTGCTGATGCTCTGAAGCGAGTCTCAGACACCGAGCGCTACGTTAAACATGGTAACAAGCAACCGCCACCCTGCAGTCCGCCCTCGTGTTAAAAGATGTTTTTCGTATGACTTACCATCAGAAAACATTAAACGTTGTAACCAAACATAAAAAGCGACATCGGAAAAACTTAAAGTATTACATTTTCATGTTAATATTGCATTTTCTTCAGTTATATAATTAAAACATCATCTAAATGCTCGCCTAAAACACTGAAGAGACAATAACTCCAGGTTTACCTACATGGCCTCACACTGGTAATGTTACAAAGCTGAATGCAATGCAGCTACCTAAATCCCCCTGGCCGTGAGGAACTAGACCGTATCACACTCCACACGTTTTTACATAAGAATATAAATGCTAAATACATGCGATTAGATGTTTAATCTGATGCATAATCGACTAGCTGGTCCAAACGACGGCTAGCAGGTTAGCAAACCGGCGGGCTGCTTTCGCGGCTGCAGTGCTACTCACCCAGATTTGCTCAGTGTGGAGATGAATCCGTTTTTGAATTTTTTTGCACCTCATTTGAGTAATAGTAGGATAAATTTCATGGCCCGGACACTTCCGTTTCCATGCCGCCGTAGCCACGGCCGCCTAATCGCAGGCGAGGACCTAACAGTCCAGCCGCTTGTTTTCACCTCGAAGGTCTATTCTTCTTCTAACGTGGGGTCATTATAGGGGCCGGTAACACTGGACGCGCTATTCTGCCACCTAGTGTCTGGCGCTTAGAAAGGCAGGTCCGCCGGGGGGAGAGAAACGCAGCTAACATAAAAACACGTAAAGAGGTAATATTTGTAGCGCCTCTTGTCGGAGGTTCAAACCCTGCTGTATGGGTAAAGACTGAATGATGCTACGCCTGTAAAACAAGTCAACACGGCATGTACGTACTGTAGGTATACATGGTATATAGGGAAACTTGATATGTCAATATTATTTTTTCACATAATTGGTTCTCATTGTTTATAATCTGCAAGCCAAGTCCCGAAATCACCCCCTACCCGCGTCCTCGGTCAGTATATTCAGGCTTCTGGGTTCAGTTACTGCAGCATCATCTTTACAGGAAAGAAAGATGGGGGCCTTGTATGAGACCATTACCTACACGCTGTTCTGTCTGCCTCATACTCCGCTTACCCCAGCGGTTGATCAATCAAATATTAGGTATCAGTTCTCTAGATTAGCTCCTGTGATATAGCTGTTAGGCTGATCATATCATAATCATAACATCAGCCATAATCAACAAAATGTAGCTGGTACGGCGCTTTAAATGTGTTACTAGTACCTACTTTTAAAAGACCTTTTGCATTCAGTGAAAACAGATCTGAACTATTACTCGCAAGATTACTGGTATGCAGCTTTCCAATTTTCTATACCTAGCTGGAAAGAAGATTAAAAGTAAGAAAACCATTCCCTTTCATCTCAGCAACAGCACAGTGTGGCTGAACACGTGACTGTTTTTCAGGGTCAAATGCTATACTTATTGACAACCGTGACGACCAATCATAATCTCCAGGCAACCATTTTTAACCAATCAAGAGTGGCGGCTTTAACATTGGGCACTGTTTATACGTACAATTGTGTTGTAATAAACTATTCTGTGGTTTTGGTAGTTTTTTTTTTGCAGGTTGATGTCTGTTTGGGCTGTCAAGGGGTTTTCGACGGTAAGTGACCCATAATATTATTTTACGATAATTTTCAAAATAGCTGTCTCACTACGGAAATAAACATATTAAATAAGGAAGATGTAGTGAAAAAACAAAGCTGTCTATGCGGATGGTGGGCATCAGATTTTAATCTCTCGCTAGACAGTTTAATGACACCGCAAGTAGCCACTATAGCATTCTTACACAAATTGCATGGTTTTATATGTGATACGCTGAATTGTTTGCTAGTTGTACCTTTCTTTTAACGGCCTGTAACCGTAATTCGTTTCAACTGGGTTTATGCACATGCGTATCCATATCTAACTTCCAAGGGCTGAGCAGTCAATTGCCAGTACTACACCGGTACATTTATAATATGTTGGTAAATATGCCTGTTGTTTAGGTGTTGTTTAATGCCTGATAGTCAAGCCTTGCGATACGGTTAACGTTATTGACATTACATTCTGATTCCGGATTTCCAAATGGTATTCATAAAACCCTCATGGTAAATATGTGCAAGCTCTTAGTGACTTGCATTATACAGTAGTTTTGTTTCAGGTCGTATATCTGGGTGTTTTTACAGGAACATCGAAGTGTAAGGATAGTTGTTCAACAGCTCTGCTTTAGGACCACCGGCCCCCCGGGTTATGAGTTCATGCCCTCAGCTAACAATTTGTACATTTCGCACCTAGACACGCATTATAGTGTAAAGCAGGGCTCTTCACATTTTTTTCAGGCCAGGGAATCCTTGGTGGATAGAGAGACAGATCTTTACACAATTTAAAATTGTGCTACAGATTAGGCTTGGCATATATCAACATGAGCATTTACTATATAAACAAGTTTATTTATTGATTAATGACCCTATTAACTTATTTACGTCGTCTTGTTGCTGTCAATGAACAATTATAAAGATTATTGATTTGAGGTTTGTAATTGTTACTTTTTTACACTATTTCTATTTCACTTAATAGATTTTTAAGGTGAGTGTGTGTATATGGTTCAAGTAATTTCAGTAAGTTCAACACTATGGGCTGTGGATAGTGTTTCTTGTTTTAATACAGGCAATTAATGTACAAGGCACAAATCAAACCAAATTAAGTGGAACTGACAGTCTATAGTGGAGTGGAGGTCATATATATGAACATACAAATATAAACAAACTGGACAAATTACAATATCACTACATGCAAAGCCATTACATTGTATAACACCTCATTAGTAAATACCCAACAAAATCATAACAGCGAAAAAATGGCAACAACCAGTTTTCAGTCTCCATTCATCAGAATGGGAGGTGAGATCACGTGCATGCTGAGATTATGTGCTGACATGTGTTCATCATCTGCACAACAGCTGGCTAATGTGGGTGGAGATTACAAAGACAATTGAGTCAAGTGACAACATGTTAATTTATCAGTGGTTTGACTTATTACTGGTGTGAGTTTTATTTATAGACATTTTTATAAAATTTCATAGACCCCCAGCAGTTCCTCTGTGGATCCCCTGTTGAAGACCCTTGGTATATGGTATAAAGTATTCATTTTCAGATTTAATGTCATTTAATTAAAATGTTGCAGAAAAGGAATTTAGAACCATATTTTGTGTTTTGAGTTTTGCAGAATGTCAATTCTTGCATGATGTTCTGTAATATGCAACAATTTATCAGTAAACTTAACAAATGTGAAGAATTGTACGTGTTTATGTATTTTTTTTTTCTGCTGTCAAATATGTAGTCTTGAGCCACCACTCATTTCTTTGTTTTGCTGGGAAAATGGGACAATAGGTAGTTATTTATTGCACCATGTGCAACACATGTAAATACGGTATATACCACAAAGAGAGTTTGTATCATTTTAACGAGCCTTGTCTGAACTCTCTTAGGCAAGTTTTCTTATTATTACTCTAGGTAGTCTTCAGGAATAGTCCTCCAGGCTTCTTGAATGACATTCCAAAACTCAGCTTTAGACGTTGGCTACATTTTGTTCTGTCTTCTGTCAAGAAGATCCCTACACTGCTTCAGTAGTGTTGAGATCCGAGCTTTGGGGAGGCCTATCCATGGTTGATAGCATTCCATCATGATTTTTATTTCTTTCATGGTATGCTTTGACTGCATTGGCAGTGTGTTCAGGATCGTTGTCATGCTGAAAAATGATGCCATTGCCAGGCAGATCCTTTCCAGATGCAATTGTGTGGTGGATCAGAATCTGACGGTACTTTTCACTGTTCGTAACAGTCAATTTTGATGAGATCATGAACACCTCTGGGTGATATGTAGCCCCAAACCATCACAGAACAGTGAAAAAGAATGTATTATTGATGGGTGTAGACGCTCACTGTTGTAGCTCTCTCCTGACCTACTCTTTACAAATTGACAACGCTTTGAACTTAAGACATGTTGCCACTGATTTTCAGTCCAGTTCTTGTGTAATTTGGCAAATATCAGCCTTTTCTCCCTCTTTCCCTTCCTTAAGATTGGCTTTTTGACAGCCACACTTCTATTGAGATCATTCCTGATGAGGCTTCGGCGAACAGTACATAGATGAACTTAAGGGCCAGATGCATCTCTCAGGTCCTCTGTCAGGTCTTTGCTGGATTTTTCTTAAGGGGCGTAACTTTGAGATACTGTTCCTCAGCTGCAGGTAGTTTTTTTGGGCCTGCCACTTCTTCGTTTATCCTCCACTTGTCTAGTTTCCCCAATTTTTTCAAGGACACACTGCATACCATGCTGAGATATGCTAAGTTTTTGGCTAATAGCTCTTTGTGAATCACCTTGTTGGTGCAAAAATACCATTTGAGGCTGGTCAAACTGTCTTCCCTTTGGCATATTGAATATATTAAATAAAAAAAAAAAAATGGGAAGAAATGTTTCACTGTGACAGGCTGCTAAGTGCCTAAAGCTACAAGGTGCCTAGATAAATGTGTTCCAACCACCCAGCATTCAGCATCACCAGTTTACTAACCACCAGCCGGTTCCTCTGTAATGATCTGCACCTGTTTCTTCACTGGTTCATGCCTTAAGTAAGATGGCTTTGTTATGCTTGAATGATTCTTAAGTAGGTCACTGTGTGGCTTAACAAACAGAAAACATCCCTCTGTAACTGGTCAGGTACAGGGACAGAACCGAAAATGAGAGCCAAAAACTTTGAAAGTCCTTCAGGAAGCCTGGAGAACTGTTCAAGACTACAGTAAAAATACAAGAAAGTCTGGCTCTCTAGAGACAAAATATAATAAATGAGACTTGGAAAGACTTGTACAATTTTGTGTGTGTGTGTGTGTGTGTGTGTGTGTGCTATATGGCCAAAAGTTTGTGGTCTCAAAAAAAAAAAATGCAGAGACATTTGCAATTTGTCTCTGCAAATTGGTACGTTCCCAACACATATGAAAATAGCTAAAGTTATACCCCCATACCAAAATGGAGATGGACATCAATTCACAAATTACAGGCCTGTTTCTGTACTGTCACAATTCTCAAAAATACTCAAAGTTTTCATTAACAGACTTGACAAATTCATTGATAAACATAAACTATTAACGGACATCTAGTATGGTTTCAGATCAAACAGATCAACATCAATGACATTAAAGGAATTAATTGTAAGAAATATCACTAATAACATAGATCAAAGACAATGTGCAGTTGGAGTTTTGACCTAAAAATGTTACTTGATAAAATGGAACACCATGGCATTAGAGGAGTGGTGTTGGAGTGGGTCAAGAGCTATTTGAGAAGCAGGCAGCAATTTGTGAAAATTGGTGAATATCAGTCAGAGTGCCTGGACATTGTTTGTGGAGTCCCACAGGGGTCAGTATTAGGACCAAAACTGTTTATCCTGTACATCAATGATATATGTAAAACATCTGATATATTGCAGTTTTATCTTATTTGCAGATGATACAAATATGTTTTGTACTGGAGAGAATTCACAACACCTTTTGGAAATGGTCACACAAGAATTTATCCAACTAAAAACATGGTTTGATAGAAACAAGTTATCACTTAATTTGATCAAAACTACATTTATGTTATTTGGAAATTGTAAAAAAAGATGCTGGAGTCAAATTGTTGATAAACTTCCTCTACTTCAACATTATTTTTCATACGAAATTTCTGGGTGTGACAATAGATAATAAAATTTCCCGGAAACCGCATATAAACCATATACAAACTAAACTGTCAAGAAGCATCTCTGTACTAAGTAAAGCAAAACATCTTTTGCATTACAAATCACTCCATATACTTTACTGTTCACTTATATTGCCAAACTTGGAGTACTGTGTGGAAGTCTGGGGAAAAGCATACAAAACTTCTCTTCAACCATTATGTAAACTTCAGAAAAGAGCAATTAGGATTATTATTAGGATTCAGAGACCACTAACATTTTGTTCTTGAAGTTTGTGTATAAAGCCAGATATAATATGATGCCAGGAAATGTACAGAGGATGTTTTTTGACAGAGAAGGTGACTAAACTGAGGAGAAAGTTAAATTTGAAGACTCTTAATGCACAAACAATGGTTTAAACCTTTTGTATTTCTATTTGTGGAGTAAAACTCTGGAACAGTTTTCCAGTGGACCTACAGCAATGTTCAGGCATTATTCAGTTTAAAAAAACTTTTCAATACCTGCTTTTGGAAAATTATGAAACTGATAAGCTGGGTGACTGATGGGATATAGTAATGAGGGGAGGTGGGGGATAACAGAATATGGCGATTTGGATAAAGTGTTGAGCATGCGGTAGGGATTAATAAGTATGTACATACTTCCTCCTACTCCATTTCGGACTTCTTTTTTTTTTCATTTTATGTTAAGATTTTGTTTATTTTGTCTGCAGCACACACGTGTGTGTACCTATATAGGTATGCGTGTATATATGTATGTGTATATACTGGTTTGTTGTATATGTTTGAAATAAAAGGTTATCATTCTGAAACCAAGGGTTTTAATATGAAGTTGGTTGGCCCGTTGTTATAATAGCCTCTGCTCTTCTAGGAAGACTTTCCATTAGATGCTGAAACATTGCTGGAGGGATTCAGGTTGGATACCATTCAGGTTTGATATTAATGTTATCTGGTCCCTTTCAGTGAGCTTCTGGTCTACCCCTTTCTGAACTTGTTCCCAAACGTTTTGACCTTTAAAATCACTTCATTTGCAGTTGATGAGGACAGCTTTAGCAGGGCAGAAATGTGGTGATCTGACTTGTTGGATGGCATCCTATGAGTTGAAAGTCACTAAGAACCTCTACAGCCACCCCTCCTGCTGATAATGTTTGTTGCAGAAGATTGCGTGACTTTCGGCAAAAAGAGTTAGGGACCCCTACTCTGAATTATAGGGGTGTCCACATACTTTTGGCCATATTGTTTGTTTGTTCTGTAATGTGTGTCTTTTGCCGTTTATATAATCTTATGTGCATGTCTCTCTCTCTTTTCCTTCAATAGATGCTGAAGATAAGTGTGTTATGCGTTTGTGTGCTATCCCTGGCATCAGCACTGACCTGTCCTGACAGTGGCCTATGTGACAACAGTAACACATGTTGCCAGACTGCTTCTGGAGTGTATGGATGGTGCCCATTACCAAATGTAAGTCTACAGGGAAGATACTGTTAGACTACAACAGAATAGTCATGATTTAAAAACTAACATGCTTAACCTGGAATCCCCATCCCGCAGCCCTGAATGCTAGCGATAAACTTTCAGCTTCACAAACACCTTATCAGCTGTGCATATCAGCAAATGACTAATTATTCGGGAGGTTAATAGACCAGGCATATGGCAACTTCTACATATACCTGCCTAAGCAGGAAGTCCTACCAAGAGTGATTTCAGTGGTGAAGCCAGAAAGTGACCATCCTTTTGTGTTTAAAAGATCAGAGAAACTGGGAAGGGGGAGAGACATTTTTAGTGTTTCAGGGGTGTGGTACTGTTTAAGTATGCACTGATAAGTCATGAACAAGGCTGAACCAACACTTTCTATGCACAGAGACTTTTGTGTAATGCATTTGTCCAAAGTGTTCATCTATTGGATTCGTTTGTGTGTGTGTTTGTTTTTAATAAGGGCAAACTAAAATACGTCAAGCTAGGACCTCCTGTAATCTGAATGATGGGCCGCTGCTCCTGATGCCTCACACATACGTATTTAAACTGGTTTCCAGGCTGAATGCTGTGGGGATCATTTGCATTGCTGCTTTGCTGGCATGCTGTGCGACCTGGAACATTCACACTGTTCCAATGCGAGCCACACCCTGCCCTGGCTGCGCAGGATTCCAGCAGAAGTACCCCTATTCCCACAGGTGACAACCTGCTGTCAATGACGGCTGTTTATAGCCTTCCTCTTTATTGTTTGCATTCTTGGTTGTACTGTTTATCCCATACATTACAGCAAAAATGCTTTGCATTGTCGTATGAATAGTATGTATGCTCTAATGGTAAATAGACTATTCCAAAGTTCCATCGGTATAATAATACTTGCTTCTGTTCCGACTGAAACTGTACACTAGCAGTGCAGAAACTCCGGATTAGTTTGCAGACATATTTAGACATGTCTTTGAAATAAGTTTGAATGGAGTGTGATGCTCCACACTAGAGGATCTGTATGATTTTATTTGATCTAAGAAGAACTGCAACCACAAAAATCTGTCCTGCCAAGTTGTAACATAATAAAAAATGGATGCAATTTCCTTCTGTATAAAATTTGCATGTAAATAATGTTGCAAACTTCCTGTGTCACCATGTGTTCTGTTGCTGCTGTTTTCCTGCCTGGTCACGGTCTTCTTCTAGGCCTGGTCCTGCTTAGATGGTGGGCAGTGTTGTCCTGATGGATACCATCTCAGTGATGATGGAGCTTCCTGCACTAAGAATAAAGGTTGGTTCATTTTCAGAAAAATGATCAGAAAGAGTATAACTTAAATGCAGGAACCTCACAAAATGCTGAGGTAAACTAGCCACCCAACAGAAGGAAGGGAACTATCAGTGTGAAGGAGATGTTTAATTTTTTTTTGCTGATTAGGTGACACTGTTTTTGAACAATGAGGCTGCTTTTGTTTAACACTAGTGTCATATTTCAAATAAGGCAAAAAAGTTAAAAAAAAAATGAAGGGGGATGCAAATACACACACACACACACACACACACAAAAACAAACACACACACACACACACACACACACACACATATATATATATATATATATATATATATATATATATATATTATATATATATATAGCGCATATGTGAACCACTTTTCATAATCAGATGCAAAAGTGTTTAATTTTGCTATGACTTATATGACTGTGGTTTGCCATTGGCCAGATTTATCTTTCATACAATTAGAAACAACATTTTCCTGCCTATTGGTGGTTTATACATTTTAACTTATTACTTAAACTGTGATTATAATTTATCTCTGGTCTTTATGCAGAAATAAATTGGTCTTATTGCATTATTTTTTTCTTTGGCTGGGGATGAAATTTAAAAATGACAAAGGTAATTAATTGATTCAAGTTGAATATTATCATTAATGCTTTTGAACTTGAATAAACAATATTAAATGAAAAAGCAGAAATACACAGCCTGTGATACTTGGTAGTGTTTTATTTTGATTCAAAAGTAGTGTGTTTGCATAACCCACATATGCATTATATTAACTTGAATAGGAGACTTGAGTGAATAGGTACGTGTACGAATGCTTTGTGATGTACTGGTATTCCATACAAGGTTAACCTGGAAGGAGGCCCTTGCAAACATTGATGGATGGACGCTTATTGAATATGAGCTCCATACATCATCATAAAGTAAAAGAAATCCTGTGCTTTTTACCCAGAAGCATTGTGTAGCAAAGGGTTTACTGCATGTCTGTATTATAGGATATTGTTTCTCATTGGTTTAAGCATTGCAAGTGAATAAAAAAGAATGATGTTGGACTGTTTCTACCAAGGAACAAAAAGTGTGATTTCATAAGAAAATGTCAAATTGGGAAAAGCAATTTCACAAGGTAGAACAGTTAGCCTTAAGGTTAACTTTAGCAATCAAAGAGAGGCTACTCCCTGTCTGTCCCCAGTCTGTGTTGTGGGTAGCATTACATTATTACTCTGCTGAGACATTATTTGCACAGTTTAATTACCAAGCATAAGCATGAACTATTGTCCTTTCTAACTTTTTTACTTGAGATAAAAGATTAATGTGTAACCATATTATTATCTAAAGGCTCTGCTCAGAGTTTTACAGTCTTGGTTGAAAGGGCTGAGTATTTGCATGGAGTACAGGTGCAGGTTTTTGAGCATGCATGTGCAGTTTTCCATTAAAAAAAAATAAAATAAAATAAATAAAATTATACATATACCCTCACCACTCCCCGTTTATTAATTTAATTTAATTATGATTGTTTTTGATTAGGGACAGATCTTATTCTTGCATATCCCTAGTTCTCTCAGTTATGATTAAACATTATGATCTTGCAGAATAACCAAAATTCATATTTCATAAATGTTCTCCATCTGTAATGTGTACAATGGGAATGCCCAGCATGCATCAAAACCTGAAGCTCACAGTACTGCGTTACTGCTGTATAATTATGATCCCGAATAAATGGCGCCCCCATCACCTCTAAAACAAACTGTTTGCATTTCCTTTCGTGAAGACTGTCACAGGCTTCCTGTTCTTGGAAAATTCTGTAGGCTGTGGTCTGCAGTTTGAGACATCTGGGCCATTCTGACATCATCAACTGGAGCAACTGGTTCGGCAGACACGTACAGCAGTTCTGTTACCATTCTTGTGAGGATTCTTCTTTCTTTCTTTCTTTCTTTTAAAGCAAGTTATGTGGAAGCCGTCATCTGCCCCGACGGGGAGTCGGAGTGCCCCGATGGAACCACGTGTTGTCAGCTCCCAGACAGCAGCTGGGGTTGCTGCCCCATGGCCAAGGTGAAGGGGCTGGGGGGATGGCACAGCAGTCGTTAAGGTTGTGGGTTTAAGTCCCAGGAAGGGCCCTACTAAATCTGCTTCAGTGGAGGGGTGTGTCTTTGTCTGTGTGTGTGTCTGTTTTGTGTTACATAACCTATCAAGTTGGAAGAGGAAAGGGGGAAAAGAAATCTTAATAACTAATCATGAGATTTAAAACTTGTTTTTAATTACCTTATAAACTGACTAATATGCATTAAAAAGCTGTAAGGATATACAGTATCACTGTGATACTGTATGTGAAACATTATCAAAGCACATAAACTGGGGAAAAAAAATCTTACCGTTGGAATGCATTAGGATGTTTAGTGGCTGCGGTTTGAGTTTTGGATCCTGCTCTCTGCAGGCAGTGTGCTGTGAGGACAGAAAACATTGCTGCCCTGAGGGTACCAAGTGTGACCTCGAACACTCGAAGTGTTTGTACCCCACCCAAGGTGAAACCATAATTGTGAAGAAGTTCCCTGCCAGAAGGAGAGCATCTCCAGAGGACCATGGGAGGAGAGGTATGCTGTCACAATGTCTTAGGCACTGTCACAATGTCACAGCTCAGCGTTTGGTTTAGCCCAGGGATGGGTGGGGGTCCATGCCCATGTAAACGTCTCCTCCCTGCAGCTGCAAATACTCCAGGTGGAAAGAGCCAGTACTCTGGTGGACAGACCCCTCTGAGAAGGAAGCTGACTGCAGCCCCCAGTGATGGTAAGGAAGCTTGCTCTGCGAGCCGGCCGCTGGCCAGCTGGGCTGTGCCATCAGTCTCCTCCGATTTCCCTTTCAGTGATATGCCCAGACGTGGTGTCCAGGTGCCCGAATGAGATGACTTGCTGCCAGCTGAGCAATGGGAGCTACGGGTGCTGCCCCATGCCTAGAGTGAGTGTTTCATGGGGTTTATGTCTTTGGGGGGGGGGGCACTTCTTCTGAATATACTATTAAATTTCGTTTCATGAGTCATGCTTTCCATCCTTGACAGTTGCATGTTTTCTTAACAACACAGACTTGTTCTAATAATTACCCAGAAAGACTGTGCTCAAACGCCCTTAGACGCGGCTCTGATAGCTGAAAGTGTCTCAGTGCTGAGTTTGGCAAAGTCGTGTGTGTAGAACTGGGACAAGTCCTTTGATTTTAAGTAGATGTGTCATTTGGCTACTGTGAGTTGTTTTTTGTGTGTTTGTTTTGTTTCATTTTTTCCTGTTGCAACAGTTTTTTTTTTTTTATTTTAAACATCATGCCCAACTTGTGAGCTGCTATGAAACCTACTCGCAGGGCTCAGATTTTAAGCTAACGTTTTAATTATCTCATGGTCTCGGCTGCAGTTGTTTTGCCTTTATGTTCCGCTCGTCAGCTTAGACACGCTGATTAATCTAGTGGGGATTCCAGGCGCGCTCAGCAGTTAATAATATCAGTTAGGATGGTCTCTTGTAATTTGTGTGAGGTGCTCTGATTCCTGTCTCTCCTGCAGGCTGTTTGCTGTTCTGACTTCCTCCACTGCTGTCCTGATGGCACCAAGTGTGATCTGGCCCACAGCACCTGCGTGTCTTCTGGGGGGAGCAGTGTATCCTGGGCTGCCAAGCTTCCTGCAAAGCCGGCTCCTCAGGCAGAGAGAGGTTACCTCCACCTCGCTATACGCCAGTGCAGTATAGGCTGTTTCTAGATGGCCAGCTCAGTGCATGTTATTTCTCAAGCCTCTCCTGGTAATTAGACAATGAGGAGTTTTCAGTTTTACACTTGCAAGGTAGGGCATTGGGTGAAAGGAGTGTAATACTATACGAGAAAAGACAGCGCCGGACAAACAGTAGTGCAATGTAAGACAGCACAATACAAGAATGAATAAATAAATAAAATGTGTAATTAAGTTAATATGTGCAGTTTTTCTCGATATAACTTTAAATCAGCTTTAAAACGGCGTATAGATTTTAAGGTCTTTTTAAGAAACGTTTAAAAAGAAATGTGAAAAGGTAATTAGGGCTGATAGCTAGGAACTAATTAGAGCAAGTCAGGGGAATGATTTGAAACGCGTCCAACACATGCAGCTCTCCACGGTCTCCCTTATGGCAGTGGTTGTTGCAGTTAGGCTTGTTAACAATGAAAAGCATTCGATGCAAACATTTTTGCACTGCTGACTCATTGCCTCTCTGTCTCCTAGGCAACGTTGTCCCATGTAACGACACTGTCGCCTGCCCTGACAACACGACCTGCTGTAAGATGGCCGCAGAGCAGTGGGCGTGCTGCCCTTTCTCGCAGGTGCTCTCCCGCCTTCCCTTCACATTGTCTACAGGTTCAATTAGCACAGCCACATTTCAGAGGACTTCTGTGTTCGGCCAGTGTTTCTGAGAAGGAAAGCGCAGCATTAGCACCTGTCCAAGAAGGCTCCTTCCCATTGCTTTGGAAATTGATATTTGCATTTTAAGAAGTGCTGACTTTAAACTAAGAGGGAGATTTTAATCTAAGAAACTGGTCAAAAGCATGCTGTCAAAATAGAATAGTGATGCTTCACTATTCCCCATGGGTAGGGTTGTCACGATCATGAAATTTTAGTTGACGATAAAATGTCATACAAATAATTGTGATTAACAGTTTAATTATCCTTTTCTGTTAATTTTATAACACTATCAGCCTAGAGTTAAGCTAATAATAGTTTAATAATACATATACATCTTATGAAGAATTGAATTTTGGAACATATAAATAAAAATTGCATTTCTGTTTGCCTTTTGAGCTTTCTAAACAAAAATTGTACAGGGCAGATATGACATAAATAAGATGTTAAATGCACCACCCAATCCCTTCAACCTTTCGTTCTCGCTGCAAACCATATTGTGTACATTTACAGCAAACTAAGCCAGATAACTTATTGCAATTAAGGTAGTCTGAGGTAAATACAAGTGAACAAAGATAAAATCTATTTAAATTGGGGCACCTTAAGTCTGACAAGCTATCCGGCTTTGTGAAACGTGATACAGAGCCCTGGTGTTAATAACTCCATTGACAATCCATGACAAAACAATCCATTTTCTTTACTTGACATCTGAAGTTTTCACTCCGGTCGCCTATTTCCACTTTTTGGATCACCACTATTACCTAAATATCCTATATCTGAAATGTTTGCTTATATTTCCATCAGATGATATTGCTGCTATCCAGCGACATGGTATTTCAGTATACACACACCTTTGGTTCACTATTTTGTGTTTGTTCTGTCATATTTATATCCAGGGGTGCACATAACTGGCACACAAGTACGCATTCACCGTACGTGAAAATATGTATTTATTTTATGTGCATTCTTGCTGTTATGACAAGAAATCAGTGTGCATTTTAGCCTTTATACTGCAAAAGTACAAATCAGCTACATAAAGATTAAAATGCACAGTAATTTCTAGTCATAACGGCGCAAATGCACATAAAAAATATGCATTTGTGCTGCTACAACAAGAAGGGTCAGGGTGAGCCAGCAGATGTGTGACTATTCTGCCAAGGCCAGGGTTCGAACCGACAGCCAACTCTGACCCCCTGAGCCACTCGCCACCCCCAAAATGGCCTTTTTCCATCATAGTAAATATTGAAACTCCATTATCCAAAACTCTCAAAACTTCACTTGTGTGATGAATTATGCGAATCGGTTTTAATTACGTTATTATATATACAGTAAAACTGGTCTAAGTCGCCGTCTTGTAACTCGTCGATGTGGCTAAGTCGACGCTCAAGCAAAAGTCCCGATTTTTCCTAATGATGTTTCCTTTAAAGTTCCTTGTGTAACTCACCGCTTGTAAGTCGTCAAATTCCCTTAGTCGTCACCTAAATCCCGGTCCCGAACAACACAAATGAATGGATTTTCCTACCTGTAAATCGACACCCCAATCGCTGCATTCCCACCGCCTGCTTGTCACCACGGCAATGTAGAAACGGGGAATCCCCACCTATCGCACTAGTTGCTCCCCGGTCTTAAGTCTTGCGTGTATAGTGCGGTGTAGTAGAGGTATGGTGTTATATTTACTAGTTGGCAAAAGGGCGAGATAGACATAAGTCGCCGAAGTGTCGATTTTATAAGTCGGCAAAACGGCGAGTTATATTTACTAGTCGACAAAACGGCGAGATAGACATAAGTCGCCAAAGTGTCGACTTAGGTGTATCTTGTCAATTCTCTAAGTCATCACTTTTAAGCTGGTCCCGCGAGTGTCGACTTAGACCGGTTTTACTGTAATTATAAATTATCCATCCAGTTTCCAACCCACTTATCGTACTGGGTCGCGGGGGGTCCGGAGCCTATCCCGGAAGCAATGGGCACGAGGCAGGGAACAACCCTGGACAGGGGGCCAGCCCAGCACAAATAATTATAAATTATTATAAAATAATTATTTTGGTCCTGTGAAGTTTTCTGGCTTGTTGCTGACTGCGCTGACAGAATCGTCTTGTTTGTTTCCCGCGCAGGCAGTGTGCTGTGACGACCACATGCACTGCTGCCCCCACGGCACCATCTGTAACCTGGTCTCCAGCACCTGTGACACTCCCACCAGCCCCGTGCCCCGGCTAGACAAGCGTCAGCCGGACGACCAATGCAACAGCACCGCCTCCTGTCCGGGCCAGGCCACCTGCTGCAGGACGCCCAACGGAGACTGGGCTTGCTGCCCACTCCCTCAGGTTAGGTCTTCACTATCGTTATTCGTGGGGCTATCCATTTGGGTGTCAGGCCTGTGAGATGGTTTCGCCACTGAACGCTGACTCCCTTATGCAGGCAGTGTGCTGCGACGACCATATTCACTGCTGTCCCCACGGACACACCTGCAATGTGGCGGCCGGCACCTGCGACAGCCCCTCAGGGCCTGTCCCCTGGCGGGAGAAGAGACCCGCACGCATCTCAGAAGCTGATGAGAAGTGCGACGAGCAGACTGTCTGCCCCAGAGGGACCACGTGCTGCAGGCAGAATTCCAGAGAGTGGGCTTGCTGCCCCCTTCCCCATGTGAGTCAGGGCAGACAGACCCCCCTCCCCCCCCCCCCCAACCCAAATCCTAACTCTAACCCCCACACAACCACACACACACGAATCCATGAAAGTGCTGGTTGTTGCTCTAATTCGACTCACTGATGCCCTGCAGGCAGTATGCTGTGATGACCACGAACACTGCTGCCCCAAAGGGTACAAGTGTGACGTCTCCCAGAAGACGTGCAACAAACCAGGGGCCCCCGGCCTTTCATGGGCCCAAAAGCTGCCTGCCCAGATGAAGCATGGTGCTGAGGCCAACGTGAGCGCCCCCTTTGGGGGAAAGGATAAGTGTGACCCCTATTCCAGCTGTCCCAAAGATAACACCTGCTGTTACATGAATAAAGTTGGCAGATGGGGCTGCTGTCCACTGCCAAAGGTAAACACCTCTGTCACTACCCTGCATTTCTATCTGAGGGTTACCAATATTGATGAACAAGAATTTGTCATAGCAAGAACTAGCGGTTCACTGTTTCATTACATTTTTTTTTCTTGCACAATGGTTGAGTGGTTTTTCAGAGGCTGAAAGCTCGTAGTGTTTTTTCCTTCCACACGTGGTCTCACAATGCCGTCTGGGAAATTCCCCCATGTCTTCCTACTTCCACCAGGCAGTGTGCTGTAAAGATGGAGACCACTGTTGTCCGAATGGCTACCAGTGCGACCAGAGACAGGAGTCCTGCATCAGAGGAGGCCTGGTGATTGGCTGGTACCGGAAGCTGGAGGCTCAGTCTCATCCCATTACGGCCTCCGACGTGAAGTGTGACACTCAGAGCAGCTGCCCCACTGGAACCACCTGCTGCCCCCTGTCTACGGGACAGTGGGGTTGCTGCCCGCTGGTCCAGGTCATTGCAACCCCTCATCAAAGACTGAGAATTTGAAGTTTTACCGGTTAGGTTTCAGTTGGGTTTTTCTAGGAACAGTGTGTGGCTCAGTGGGCTAAGTCTCTATACCTGTGATCAGAAGGTCATCTGTTTGAGCCTTAGCAGAAAAGTCACATGTCCGTGGGCCCTTGAGGCCCCTAACCCCGTATCCCCAGTATACAGTTCTGGAAAAAATTGAGACCACTCTATTACAAAATATATGGGAACGACCAGAAACCAAGCCATATAGAAGAAACTTTCTAACGCCAGCGATGACTGGTAACTTATCTGGCAGTGCCTCATATCAGTTCGTATCAGGTTCCTAGAAGCAGGACTGAAGACCCATAAAGCAAGGAAGAAGCCCTTCATTAATGAGAAACAAAAAAAAACTAAGAACAATCAGGCTAAAGTTTGCAACACAAAAAAATCTATATTGTACACAGGTGCATACGCATAAATGGAGAAGTAAGTGAAACTAAAAATTTTGCTGTGGTCTCTTAATTTTTTCCAGAGTTGTATGTGGAAAGTACAATGGGGTAGCGAAAAGAGAATTTCCCCATGGAGATGAATAAAGTATCACTATTTTATTAGAGAATTTAAGGAATAGGAGTCTGCAGCACTTCAGACTACCTTGATTTCACTTCTGTGGCCTTCAGCTACCATTTCTAGTTACTGCCTTGGTGTGTTCTTACGTCCCGTTATGATGTCCCGCCCCCTCCGCAGGCCGTCTGCTGCGCCGACCACGAACACTGCTGTCCCCAGGGCTACACCTGTAACATGAAGTCCGGCACGTGTGACAAGGAAGAGGGACACGTCATCCAGAAAGTTCCCGTGAGGCCGATTTCTGGGTCGGACCCGAAGGGAGCTGGAAAGGCCGACAGCCAGTGCAGTCACTGCTCAGAGGGAGAGACCTGCTGCTGGAGCTCACATACATCTGAGGCCTGCTGCCCATGGCCTGAGGTAGCGTGTGCTGCTCCTTCCTGCTAAAGCCAGGCTGGAGAGCCCCCGTCCACATAGGGCCACGACATGGGTTTTGCGTTTCCGGGTGGCTGGTGTACAACCGGTCAGCCTGTGCACTAGGTGACCCTTGTTATGATTCTCACCAATCTTAATGAAGATATGACTTGGAATGAAACCGACCCTCAGAGCTCACAGACCAGTGTGCATCACTGTTACAGGATATTTGGAAATGGGTGCAGTTGCAGTACCAAATGTCTTGTTTTTTTGGGAGATAATGCCCTCTGATTCACTGTCTTTATTAATAAACTATCATTCCATGAGTTAATTTCTTTATACTAAATGAAAAATTTTAACTGATTTATTCAAGACGCACATATGAACCAAAAATGTCCCTTTTCAGATCTTTTTCGGAAAAACATGCGTGGATAAAGTTCCCAGTTCATATTCATTTAGTTGGCTGCGTGTGTGTGTTAATGTAATTGACATTCTTTCCTCCTCTTGTTCATGTTCATTTTAAGAACCCTCGCCTCACTTGGTGTTTGAGGGGCAATAAGAATATTATCAAAAACAAAGGCCTGAGTTTGATTTGCTGTCACTTTGGTTTGATAGGTCGCTGTGGGAAAGTGAGCAGCTCTCGCTCTTTTCTCTCCTGCCCCATCCTCCCTGCAGGCCGTGTGCTGTAGTGACATGACACACTGCTGCCCTGCGGGGTACACCTGTGACCTGGAGGCTGGTTCCTGTAGCAGACCCAATCAGCTCAGCTGGGATTTCCTTCTGACACGCGACAGCAGAGCCGTAACTCCGGTGTGACAGAGAGCCTTACTGATGTCCAGAGCTCTTCATCAAAACCTGAGGACAGCAGACAATATATTTTAGACTTAATTATGATTTTGTGTTTTTTTTTTTCTCCTCCTGGGTTCTCTCCTTTGGTGAGATGTATAAATGGAACTTTTGTTATAAGCAGACATTCATTGAGGAAGCTGATCTGGTTTCAACTTGGACGTTTCCTACTGTTTTTCAAACCTCTAGCTCAAACTGAATCATTTATGTCACTGGTATTACTAACCTTGTTTGGATGTTTCATTTGATATGTTTTTAAATTAATATCCTAGTTCAATGTGACACACAGTGCTTTTGGAATTTTAAATTTGTTTTCCTATTTATAAAAGCGTTTTGTTCCTCTGTCAACTGCCACTGCAGATTTAAACTTTACCATGCAAGTACTTATGAAATATAGATGCATATCACTGGTGTGGTGTACCTGCGAGGGAACCACTGGTAATTACCTTATCGTATTCTTCTAAGTTTGTCACCTCGGTGCCCATGCTTTCTCACAATCTGATGAAACTTTCTTGGCATATTTTGAGATTTGCACATTTGGTTGCAGAAGGCTGAGACATTACATTTGCAGAAGGTAACAGATTACTTGTATTGCCCTAGAATGGATTTGATGTATCCATGCTGGTAGGATTGACGTTAGTGTTCTTAGAGAATTTTTCATTGTTTTTATATTTAATTCTTACAATTGTTTTTTTCTGAAACTGTCATTTTGAAATGTGGATTTTGAGGGACTCTTACATTTACCAAAGGAGTTCAAAGTGCAGGACTTTGCAGGTTCAGCATTTTATTGCATGTCAGATGTGACATAATCAGATTGTTTGGGGTTAAATAAAAAGATAGTTACTGCCTCCAGCTTCCTGCTTTCCCAGCTTACTGGATTTTTCATTTGGAAGAAAAATGCAGGTGAGAGCTGGTACAGAGCGTATATGATAGGGAATGGAATTCTGCAAGAGTGAGTGTGCAATCTAGTATTGATCAACATAATGATTAATGACATCTTTGACCAAGAGGAGCTATAAGATAAAGGTCATATGCTTCTCCAGGCATCATATAAGCCAGTATCCCTGAAGTTATATGCACAGGTGCTTAAGCAGATGAGAGGTAAGATTTGCTTGGCGTCACATCTGATGAAAATCTTACCTAGAGATACAATAGTGATAAAGTCGAAAGTAAGTACAAAAATGTTAACTTGCTGCCTCTGTGGTGTAATACGTAAAGGAATCGGGAGTATGATATAAGATGTAGTTTTTTCATTTCTGTCTACTGACTTACACTCCAGTACAGTAGGTGGCAGTGATGCATCTGTAAGCTGGTTTTCATACGCCAATAGCTCCTAGAAGAAGACGCCCCACAGTTCTCGTCGCTATGGTCCCCGTCGAGGGCTTACGGTACTAGCTGCTTCCCTTTTGCTGAGCAGCGATTGTATAAGTCAGAGCAATTTTCCTAACTTAAAAATACATAGTTAATGTCACAATGCGTGTTTTTGTTTCTGCATATGTCTAAGAAGCGTCCTTTTGAATGTAAATTGTTTTGCTGATGCAGAAAATCATTTTAACACCAGCACAGGGTTGCCAGATCTCACGCATCTGGCGTGATACGCTTTCAGAATCTTACGGTCACGCAAGAAATCTTACGGCAAATCTTTATTATTACATTATAAACCTAAAATTAGTCAGATCAAAAGCGTTGGGGCAGTTTGCCAACTCTATTGACTATAAGACAATAAACTCTTACATACATGTAAATGTGTGTGCAGACTTGTCTCGAATTGAAAATCTCACTTCAGACAGTTGACGTAAGTTGCTACTCGCCTTTTACTTTGTTATAAGCTGGCTGGCCATTAACTAATACTTGTCTGTGTATAATAAGGGAAGTTATAATAATAGATTATAAGTCTACTTTTTTATTGGTTGCTGATAGTGTTTCCTGGCTACTTGGTGAATGTGGGCTGCTAAAGCACTTGGATGGACGTCGCATGTGTGACTTTTGTTGTTTTTGTGCGATTCATGTATAAGGGAATTCAACAAGGTGGAGATGATCCTGGCAGGACGCTATGCTTGCCGTAAAGCTGTCATTGTGAATTCTCATTTCACAACGCCAAAATATGCAAAGTAACTTCGTAGAGTCTTATATTAATCGATTTAACTAAACTATACATGGATCAATAATTAGCTTTGCTTGTTTCTGTTCCAAGTCCCAGTACAACGTACTGTTATGAATTTTACATGAAATATCAGAAGGCTACTCTGAAAATTGGGCATTTCTTATTGCAGACATGTTAAAATAATATGGAAGGCATCATCAACACAGAGAGGTTGAAGTTAATACATTGTTTTGCCCCTTTTTCAGAATATTGGCGATGGCACTACTGACCATCCTTACAGACGTGCATAGTGTCTGGTATTGACTGCTATCCACGTAAAGTGACCACAAAAATGGGCAAGAATGAAATTGCAGATATCCATTCATCTCATGGCCACCAGATCGGTGTCAATCTGAGAGCCGGTGGTGAAACTGAAACCTCAGGTCCAGTTTTACTGATGTCATTGCAGATTATCTACCTGCAAAAGTTCAGTGAGATTAATAAATTGATAATGCGTTACTTGATTTCATTATCAATAGCGGAATACATTTGTCAGCATCTGTTTAGCAAAATAGTTACATTTTAATAATGTAATGGTATCTGCGTTAAACACACGCGTGCAGCTCAATATTCATCAAGCAGCACATAAACTGAAAAACAAGTCACACACTTTAATATTTCATTGGACCACTTTTAGCTTTGATTATGGTCCACATTTGTCAGTGCACTGTTTCTACGTGGTTATGCAACTTTTCAGCATTTTTTTCATTTGCATTAATTTCTCATCGAGATCTTGTATTGAGGATAGATGAATTGAACCACTCCATAAAGTCTTCTTCAGCACATCTCAAAGACATGCAGTGGGACTGAACGTCATCAAAATGAAAGAACTGATTGTGGACTACAGGAGGCAGCGGGGCTCTTACCCCCCTGTCCACATTAACGGTGCTACGGTGGAGAGGGTGAGCACCTTCAAATACCTCGGCGTCCACCTACAGGAGGACCTCACCTGACCCACACACACGTGCTCTGGTCAGCAAGGCGAGGCAGCGGCTCTACCATCTGAGGCAGCTGAGGAGGTTTAAGGTCTCTCCTGCTGCTCTAAAGGCCTTCTACTCGGCTGCCATAGAGAGCATCCTGACCATGAGCATCACATCGTGGTTCAGGAGCTGCTCTGCCCAGGACCGGAAAGCCCTGCAGATGGTGGTAGCGGCTGAGCACTGCACCAGGTCTGCCTTGCCCTCCCTACAAGACATTTACACCAGCCACTGTACGACCAGAGCAACAATAATATCCAAGGATCCATCCCACCCCAATAACCCCTATTCTGCCTGCTGAACTCAGGCAAACGCTTCCGCAGCCTTATGACCAGAACGGAAAGGTCGAGGAGGAGGTTTTTCCCCCAGGTCATAAGGCTCCTAAACCAGGACAAGTCTCAGTGCCCCTAGGTCTTCCACCGGACTTTACAGTGACTTTTCAGTCACTGTAACACTGACAGAACACTGCACACTGTGTACGTGTGCCCATTATCTCATGAGCACTGTTTACATTCATTTCACACCGTCCAAATTGTCGGTACATTTCTCAGGTCTCTTGCACACTGCGCTTATATTGCACAGCACAATACCTTTTACCTTATCATTTATGTATAGATTATGTGCAGTTGAACATATTTCATACATTTTTTAATTTTTTGTATTGTTCTTTTTATATATTTTATTGCTCTCTCATCATGCACAGCTGCTCGGCATGACCAGGGTTACATTTCACTACATGTTGTATGTGCACAACTGTGTACGAGAAGAATAAACCTCTTGAATCTTGAATCTTGGGATTAAAGTCAAGACTGTGGTGGCCAATTCAAGTGTGATAATAATTCCTCGTGCTCCCTGAACCACTTTTTAACTATCCGAGCCCAATGAAAATTGTCACTATCATCCTGGAATATGCCCATGCCATTAGGAAAGAAACAATCCATTGATGGGACAACCTGGCCATTCAGGAGATTCAGGTACTCAGCTGACTTCACTTTATTGCTGCATAACGTACAGTAGCTGAGCAGTAATAATGATCCAGTTATTGGCTCTTAAGTATCTGTTGATTTAAATTCAAACGGTGACTTTTTTGGCCAGGCAGTGTAAATAGTCTGTAGGGTTTGCAAACTACCCAACGCTTTTGATGTAGCTAATTTTAGGTTTATACTGGAATAATATCGATTTGCTTGAGCATAAGAGTGAAAGCGTGAGAGTGGGTAACCCTGCTCATGATTATGATGATTCTTAACTATAAAGGTAACCTGATATTCATGTTAGATGTATTTTGGCACAGTTTAATGTCCATCATTTTAATTAATTAAATAATGGCTTGTTTAATAGGTAGAAGCATGGACTCACCACTCCGGTGGATCAAGTTCTGCGTCTACCCAGCAACACCTTTGAAGCAAAAGTCACTCGCCTAGAACCGAAAATGAAAGGAGTGTTACCTCGTAGCCCATATTTACAACTACTCTAACTTAATATGCAGATTTTATTTGTCATTGGATTAAATCTAAGGTGGTATACGTATCTATGTGACACATTGTTATTCTAATAGCCTTGAGTAATGTTCAGACTGCTTTCTCGAATATGTATGGACGCTTTAATTGCTAATGGCAGAGAAACATGGAAGTATTTATATGTTTAGCTGAATAATCCACATGACGTTAACCGATTGCGAAAATCTAGGACGAAACAAAACCTTAGTTGCAAAGTGCGAAATTCATGTCGAAGATAGGTTTGATTTTCGTGACATTGTTACATTTACGTTCGTTACATTTACCGTGTGACGACTGACGATGTTTTGTTTTGTGTGCTCAATATTCTTTCCTAAATAGTACAAAAACTTCAGAAAATGGAGTAAACAGTCATAAGAGTAAATAACCATGATAAATGTTTCCAGGGTTAATGCAATTTACTAATCCATTCTCACATTTCCAGATTGACAGGTGCTTTTTCGCTGTCGACCGAGTGATTTCACGTAAAAATGTCTAATACGGTAAACATACACTTATTTCTTTCTAAAAGTCGTAACGATCCTCTATTTAAACAATTTATTTGCTTCATGACAGGATGCAATTGTTTTCTACAGGAAGATTCAGCTGTGACGAATGGTCAGACGATACTTAAAAATGATTTACATGATCTACAAAAGATCAAACAGGAGATTAAGATGTGCGAGGTGTGTATAATGCGGTGTTTACTCTTGTATTATGTGGTGGGCCTGTTTAATGTAGATGCTCAGAAGATAGACATTAAAAATCGGCATAAATGAATCCGATATATAATACGAAAAAATACATTTTGTTTCCTTCCATACGGAAACCGTGTGTAGACAACTCATGCGCAGTTGTTGACAGACCAGAAAGAGTTAAGTAACGCCAAAGATGACCTGTGGATACTGGCTGAGAGATTTCAGAAACAGAGCGAAAAAATCAAGCGTGAAATGGAAGAGGAGGAGAAAGAGCACAGCCAAAGAATGGATAATTTACAGGTACTGTATATAAGGTCATAAAAGAGCTGGGCAGGGAGATTTGTATTTTTGGAAATGTAATTCCTTATTGTTCTACAGAGAAGTTATTACTAGTTATTAGTTAAGGACTTTGATTCATATATAGCTTTGTCTGATTTGAGTGACATACATTGTTGACTTCAGGAGAGGGTTTGAAATAGCTAACCTGACACACTTCGACAGACAATAAAGTTTTGCATCAAGATCAATAAAACACCATTTTCTTTCACTGTCTAAGACTTTTGCACAGTATGTTATGCGAGCAGCAGAAAACAACACACAGAACACTGTGTGTTGTGTAAAAATAGGAATACAAATATTTACAGAAGACAAATATACAGAAGACACAGTGCAAGAGATCAAGACAATAATATACCATAGTGCAAGAACTAAAAACAGTCTGATAAAGAATGCCATTACCTTACCTGAAGTGAGCTGTGATCTTTTTTTTGTGAATATGAATGTGATGGGCACAGCATGCTAGTAATGTATTGCTAGTCCAGATGTGAGTGCTGCTTCTCTGCCAGGTGAAGTTAGAGAAGCTGCAGAAGGAGCAGGATCTTCTGAAGGCAGAGGAGCAGCAGATGAAGGATGAACTTGAGCGTACTGACAAGCTGAATGAGAAGCAAAGACGGCAGGCACAGGTAAACCAACCGTAACACAAACTGTGCCCTGGGCATTTCTGTAGCACTCATGGCTACGGGGATGGATCAAAATGGGCAGTGAATTGAATGTAAAGACTTCATCACTTTGAGGATCATTTGAACTGGATTTAGTTCTCGAGAGCTTGCCCTACACTCCTTTGTCTGGTGAACATCTCATAATGCTGTAAATGCTGTTGTAGTTCTCTGCAATAGTGCCTGAAAAGCGATTGGTTTTCTCTGGAGATGCAAGCAGCACGGCAGGAGGTTTGGATGTGAATTCTCAAATTGTCTATCCCATGGAAGGTGGGACTGCGCTGCTCACATTTGAAGAAGAGAAGGGTGAGCCATTCGGTTTACCCACCTGGAGAACATCATCTTTTCTTTTTTTTTGTATTTTAAACTGCAAGCATGAAGAAAAAAGCTCTGTGTACTTTTGAATGTCTTTGTATACTTTTCCTGTAGTGGCACAGCAAGTTCTGGCTCTTCAGAAGCATGTGATCCGCTTGGAAGATTGTTCCGTGACCCTAGAGGTCAAACCTGTACAGTTCCTCATTCCAAGCCACATAGAGGTATTGCACCACCTTATTTGCATAAATGGTCTTGATTAATTTTAATACTATGACAGAATTCATTATACGAAGGAATGACTAGCTCTTTGTTTCATAATGAAACTTATATATATTTGTCTGACTTACAGAGAACAGACTGCCTATGAGTTAAATACAATGGTTCGTAATAATGAACACGCACTATTTTGCTTTTCTTATTACTGTATTATTATCCATCCATCCATCCATCCATTGTCCAACCCGCTTATCCTACTGGGTTGCGGGGGGTCCGGAGCTTATCCCGGAAGCAACGGGCACGAGGCAGGGAACAACCCTGGATGGGGGGCCAGCCCATCGCAGGGCACACTCACACACCATTCACTCACACATGCACACAGGGAGAACATGCAAACTCCACACACATGTGACCCAGGCGGAGACTCAAACCCAGGTCCCAGAGGTGTGAGGCAACAGTGCTCTGTATTATTATAATAATAATTATTATTATTATTGTTATTATGCACTGTATTATATTGTTCCGACTTACAAATGCAACTTAAGACAGACTAAGGGACGCATCTCGTTTGTAACGTAGGGACTGCCGGTATTGCCTTTATCAAAGCAGTCATCTACAGTGCAGATGGCTGATGTGCTCCTTTTGTGTGTTGAACCGTCAGATGGACATCTATGAGTGTCCCAGGTGCATTCTAATCTCCAACCTGCCAAAGGACGTTGAAGAAAGCCGCCTCTTGGACAGGCTGGAGCTGCACTTTGGCAAGACGCGTAATGGGGGAGGTGAAGTGGAAACCACAGAAATGCTGGAAGATTCCAATGTGGTCATAAAGTTCTTGAATGGTGATGGTAGGTATGGGCATAGCGTAACAACGTTATTATGCTAAAATTCATGTTAGTAGTCTGGGTGCAAGATTAACTTTAACAGGGAGATAATACATTTTATAAAATTTTTGTATTGTTTCAAGTTTCATCGATATAGTGTATGGTGCAAAAATCCTAGTCAAAGAAAATGGTTAAAGCTATTTATCTAGGTAGTAGGTGTATATTTGGTGAGATAAACACACAATTTATCCTTTAAATATATACTAATTAACAACACTATAAGAATTTCTTCAGTTCTCCAAAAAGTTACTGATGTCTAGAAGAACACTGCTGTAGTTCCCAAACCTCTCATCACGGGCACCCCCATTCCATGTATTTGGTACATTCCACCATCATCATCTTACATAATTCATTAACTTAATTAGTTAGTTAAATAGCTCAATAAGGTATTGATTATCCAAACATGGTGTGCTAGTGGTTGAGTCAAAAATACATGAGTGTATTGGATGGTTGTTGCAAATACTGAGAGAACTTTAAGAGAGGCTTAAAATGGCTACACACTTTGATGGAAGTCATAGTTTTACACGACCATGAAGATCATTTAAATATCATTTTATTTTACTGCCTTAGACTTTTGCAATGTGCGGAATGAGGTTTTTATTCAGTAAAATCCTTATAAAAGAAGTGAAGACTGACCTAATAGAGGCTTTTTTTCAGTCACTGAAGGTTTGGTGCGTAAGAAGTACCATGATGTGCAAATGGACAAGAAGGAGAGAGTTAGAGTGACTCCCTTTGTGAATGGGGAAGTAACCACCCTGCAGGTAAATATTAATGAGAATGATGACAATCCATTCAAACAGCAATTACTTCAGCAGTTCTTTATTCAGCCATTTCGTATTTCACAGTGTTCAGTGACAAAGCCAGCAGGTTTAAGTGTATTCAATGCTCAATGTAAGATGTGTTTTTAAACATTTTATACCGCATCTTGAAACTGTTTATATCTGAAATGCAGGGCTGCTTACCCAGGGACGTCCTCTAAAAAGGGGAACCTCGTTAAAAAAACTTTAAACCCCACCTTCACCCTACCCTCTCAGTCGACAGCTTTTATTGTGACTACCACCACCCTGGTCGACATGCACCAAACTTGTCATTGTCTTTTGAAAAAGTTCAATATACCCTAAATTTCCACTACAAATCATTTAAAGATTTATATGCTACTATTTTAAATGGGCAGTGCCTGCAAATTTAATACATTTCATTTGTCAGCTTAATATAACAAAATAAAAAATACTTACTTTATTTTGGTGACTAAAAGCAGCCTTGGAAAATAAAAATAAAGATTTTAAGGTTCTTCTCGTACTCCTGATCTTCCTCAGACCCAGCTGTCTGTGGCCAAGCGTACCGTGTTACTCACTGGGATTCCCAGTATCATGGATGAAGAGACCATGCAGGACAGCCTGGAGGTCCATTTCCAAAAGTCCTCCAATGGTGGAGGAGAAATTGAAGCCATAGCCTTCAACTCTGTCGGCCACAAGAAGCTTGCTGTCTTTGACAATGACGATTCTGCAGACCCTTGAGCCTGATGTACTACAGGCCAGTCAATAATATAATGATAATATTATGAAGTGTTATAAATTCTCAAATCAGTAGGTATGTCCATGTGTCAATTCTACAAAGGAAAACATTTAGTAGTTAGCTGGGAAATATGTTTAGATTTTGAAGGTGATGTTACATTTCATTACAAGTCATAACTAAGTCTGATCTAAATTCTTAAATCAGAAATGGACTGCTTATGAATATTATGCACTAAAATTTATGGAACTGAAAGACATATGAAAATATATGTTTGTGTTTTAGGATAGCATTGATCAGAAATGTTACATGATCACATGTGGAATGTTTGAACTGATATTTTGCAAAGACAGATCACAGAGAAAAGTCTACACTGAGAGATTGGTGTAATATGTCTTTGACTGATCACACTGTTAGTTCCCACTAGAACCCGCTTGCATGGCCCGTATTTCATCACTCCTTGGACTTGAGGGCAATACTCAGATGTGACAGCTTGGTGGCAGCAGAGAGCACCAGTCTCTCAGACTATATGAAAACATGACACAATTTACACTACATAGCTGTATAAGCATTTCCCAACAACTTATTTTGAGGGTAAATATACTTTTTTAAGAATTAAAGATTAAGTAACAAGGTCTCAATGAACAAACAGTTTATTTGCCATATTTAACATTGGTAACACTGTTACTAGCATCTCAATATGACATCATTGATCAGCTATTCAAGAGAAAAATTGATATATTGCACAAATTACAAGTATTTCCCTGACATTAAAAAAACTAAAATGAAACAAAAAATAGTTCAGTTTAATGGTAGGTAACATGCTACTTTCATATACCATTAACAATGTAAAATTAATACAACATTCTACTTGGCAACTCACAGACAGTGCATAAACCCAAGAATGCCAAACATTTAAATAAACTTTTAAAAATAGATTTGTCAAACTAAGTTTGACTTATTTGGATGTGGTGTGCACTCATTTATATATTATGATCTTGCTTGAGGTATAAACCACATGTTCAGAATTCTCTAAGTTAATTGGTTATTTGGGTTAGGGTTAGGGTTAGAAAGGTCTTATGACCCCCAAGTGGTTTGATCCATCCCTTCAGATCTAATATGATAAACTGAGTCTCATATAATGCCTGTGTGCTTGGAAAAGTAGAAGACATTAATGGCACAAATACCATTGTAAAAAAAGCCACAGTCATTCCAAAAAGCAGAACATTTACATGAATCTCCTGTGCTGTGTGAAAAATTCTGAAAGAACTGGAACGGGACACAGAGCTTTAACACAGTGGCTAGTTTTTGTGTCCATAGTGGCAAAAGTGCAAAGGTCAAAACAATTTCATCTTTGTTTTCCAAAGTCTGCTTGGTCAAGGTGACACAGTGCTCAATTTTTCTTTTTTCTTATAAAAAGCAATTTTCAAAATGCTCTGTGTAGTTGACACATTAGAGTGCTACATTTGAATTCACTGAAAGCGGAAAGTGATAAGAATCCATGGTAAAAGGTTAAACAGTGGCTCATGATGAAGGCAGAGGTGTACTGTAGACGTAAATGGGAGAGTGTGACTGGATGGTGGGTTCACTCCCGTGTATCCAGCATTCCCTCACAGACCCTCCAGGTCCAGGCAGTACTGCTTCTGGGCGCATGGACACAGCGCATCTGTAAGCCCGTTTTAGGCAAAACCTGGTCATGGGGCACTAACCGGCCATCCAGTGTCACCAAGCTGAAAGCCCTCTCAGAGATCTGCAAGAGATAAATTCAGGACAGGTTGGGGACAGATTTTTCAGGAAAAATTCTACTTTCATCCTCTTTGCAGTAGACATAGGTCATACACAAACAGATCAATTGTCGTACTTGTTCACTTATTCCTGTGGCGACGTGTCCCACGGTCACCTTGGGGCTCTCCCGAATACAAAGACACTGCCCATTGAAGTTCTCTATACATACATCCACTCCTGGATGAAGAATTCATAAAGATTAGTGATAAGGATGATATACCATTAATTGTAATTTATGTAGGTTCCTGCCTATGCATTTTGTTGCAAAACTGAGTCAAGCACATGTTGTTTTTAGTTGACAGACTAAAACTTAACTATGGGTCAACAAGCCATTTTATGACCTTCTGTTCTTATGACGTAGCCAGCCCACCTTCAAAGCACCGTGCGGATGGCTGAGGTGAGGAGCCCAGCCAGCCAACATTGAAGCTCTGTCCTTCAGTTTGACTACTGTAGGATGAGTAGACACCAGAACTTAGATCATCTCCCATGCTGACCGACCACCAGCCTGAATCCTGCACACAGAGAGGACCGAGGGAAAACTTCAACCTTTTTTTCTTTCTTGTTAGCTATTTTCAAGGATCTATTAGTAGAAAAGGTATGAATTTATTTCCCATGCCTGTCAGCTGAGTTACTTATAAAAGTGCCAGATGCAACAGGCAGTCAAAAAGACATGGGCTGAAGGTAACCACTTAAATGTCTGCTCAGCACACAATGTCACCAGCAGGGAAACTCTATATATCCAAGCAACCTGCCTTGCCAGACCAAACCAAATAATTGACAAATCATCAACTCATCATGCTTATTATTATACTGGCTGACAAGTATTGCCCTGCAGGCAGGACTCTTAATGAAGACCAGGGAAATCCTCTATACCGACCAATTCACTCTGTTTTCGCTGCATATTATGGGATGTTCTTTGTGTTGTAGGAAATAACCAAAATACAATATACTGGAACAGCATAATATAGTCGTCTTGAGAATGTTAGATGTATTCAGTGGCTTCTGCTTCAGCACCTTCTCTCCAGGGTCCCTCTGAGAGGTACAGTCACTGCTCAAGCTGGACAACAACTGCTCCTGTAGTTCTGGGGGGTGTGGCTGAGATAGGCTACCCAGGATCAAGTCTGGAAAGAGAGCGTAGTAAACAGTCAGGGACAGAAAGCACTTAACTATATAACTATCTTGACGTTTCCAGAAATATGTTGTTAGGAGTCTTCCCTTTTTAGCAGTGAGGACTCCTTGTTTCAGGCATTAAGACAGTGACTAGTGTTACACTGTCAATCCAGACTAGTTTACTTCAAATCAGAATTTCACTCAAAAAATGACCACACAATTTCCTACACACCTACAATAAATCACACTGTTTGTTTTCTAAACAAACTGATCAAGCTATGATGTAATATGACATTTATTCCAGTTTACATTGGAAGTTTAAGGTTTGGGCTATTTTAGAAGTAACTTTAAAATATCATTGAGGAGAGAAGCAGTCATCTCATCTTCTGTTGCTCAGCTCTCAGGTTCCCATGAACCCTTGATGCTATGAAAAGGTCCGTTCTTTAAGAAGCCATAGCACTTAATTTATGGCTGTTTAAAACAGTCTACTGGCTAACAGTCTCACCTCGGCTAAGTTTCTGCAGTTCCTGCTCTGACACTGTATAGGTGCTGTCCACCTGCTCCCATCGCCAGGGTCCAGAGTCACATGCTGGGATGCGGAGGCTGCCCTCCGCAGAAATGCAATCTGAGGACTCCCACCCTCTGTCATCATCTTCCTCAGATTCCAACTCCTCTTCGTCTTCCTCTTCAGACTCTTCTTCCTCCTTCTGGGCAGTCTCCCTCCAGGGACTCACCCACTCTTTGATTCGCTCTGAACTTGTCTCCAGGGAGAACACCCGTCTGAGAGGAGACATTGACCTGGAGCTTCTGGATGACCCATGCTCTATACTTGCTGGCTCATGGTAGGCTCCTGTGATGGGGCTTCTGAGTCCACCCACTTCAAAGACAAAATCACACAAGCAGAGCCAAATGCAATTGAATTACTTAACTGCTGGAAGGGAGAACCATCAGTTTATCAAAGACATGCACACTTTAATTAGTCAATCTTTTCATTCATCAAATGAGGTCTCACATTTTCTCAAGGCTTTGGTGACTTTCTCCAAAAGCTCTGCAGCTGATGCCCTTTTCATTGGCTCTTTTTGTAATCCAGCTTTGAATACATCAATGGTGTATGGCTTACAGCTGGCTGGAATCTCCCTTAGAGGGGGGGGCTCGTTTGCAATCTATAAAACACAAAAGACTTAAATGAAACACATTGTACATGGTGTGATATTGATATTATATGCTCTTAATGTCTAATGATTTTTAATGTAAAGAAATCTTAATTGTCACTGATATAGACACAGAAAATCAATAATGGCACCCAACACAAGTGTATTCATCCAATTGTATCTAATGGAAATATTTAATCTGCTTGAGAGCAAATCATTCACATTCACCGCTACGATTAATTGTGTTCACACATTAAACATAATGATTAGAGATTGACATGACATGTTATTAGGACAATTCCACATTTTACTATGTGTAGAAATATGTTATCATTTCAAACATAACCAAAAACAAACAGATATTAATACACAAAACAGTATCTGACAGTCTAATTGTAATAAAAGGCAGAGCAGCAAAAAATATTTAGGACTGATCATTAGCAGTAAACATATGCACAGCTTTTTCATGAGTAGACCTCTGCTTTCATATAGCAGCATCTACTGAGGAAAAGTTTGTGTATTCATGTTGACATTTAATCTGTAGGTCTGACATGGAGCATAAAAATTACGGTCACCGTTCTCCTGCTCCTAAGTGATGAACTGCGAATCAGAATGAACTGACGGTTGACTAAAGTCACCACTGAGCAATTGTTGAGCACGTGAATTTTAAACAAAGGCTCCACAGACCCCTAAGTGAAATGACTCAAGGTGTGAAGTACAGTAACCCTTTCACATTTGCAAACTTTTTCAGGTTTGGTTATTGGCATGGTCACCATGAATAATTACACTGGAATATTTGTGGAGCTTGCTGAAACTGGCAGATGATGCATAAAACAATACTGAAAATGATTTGGATCACATAAATATATATATATATATATTAGTGATTCATAATATTTGCTAGTGTAAGTGCAAAATATATCTTTAACATTTAAAGTTTTGCAATGGGTACCCCGCGCATCCTTCTCTCAGCAACCAGCCTCACCCACATGACCCAATGTCATTGTGGTGGATTCTCACAGTAAGTCTCAAACTTTTCATTGCCTTTAGTTTTGCATTTTTAATAATGGGTCCAAAATGTAGTGCTCCCAGTGTGTATAGGACTGTAGTTACTTTGTACATACAGGGGTATCATTTAGAGGGTTTATAATTTATATAAAACATCTATAAAGGAAATGGCAAGGCATTAGAACTTGAAGTTCATTAGAACTCCAATTTCTTAAAAGTTGAACCAACCAGTTAGAAAAAAAATGACCTAGAACTCAATCTGAATCTCAGAAGTCGAACCTTGAACGCCGACCTCAGATAACTTGTATTTGCGGGGAAATGAGTCATGCGGCACATCTCTCAGCGGAAACAAAGGGTAACGCTTCAGTCTAAGCTTCGCATTCGCTGTGATAGCATCGTGCATGTTTACACTAGCCGAATACATATATTTAGACAGTAAAAATACATTTAGACAATGATAGACAGTAACAGTAATTATTATTATTATATAATAAAATACATTTACATTATATACTTACATTTAATTACAGGTAAAGCAGGCAAAACGAAGATGGACAATACAATGACCGGACTGGGGACACAAACTGAAACGCGGAAAAAACACATAGGACTAATGACAACATCCAGAAACAGCTGATCACACGGGGATTCCACACGAGGTTAACGAGGGGGCATGGCACATGGAAGGAGCGGACGATTGGGGCAGGACACATTGTTTGTTTTTTTTTTTTAACTTTACACATTGTTTGGATACATTGATTTTCTTACTTTACAAATTACTGCTTTGATAAATGTGCTTAGATGTGTTTAGTACAGTATATGCTCTTCTTGTTTTATCCTGTCCATTTTGTGTTTAAATGCTAAAAAAAAAAAAAACATATTTAGGTGTATTTTTTTGGGGTCGGGAACCAATTAATTGGTTTTCCATTATTTCTTATGGGGAAAATTCCATCAGAACTCGAACTTTTTAGGATTCAAACCCAAGTTCTGAATGGATTAAGTTCGAGTTCTGAGGTACCAAAGGTTTCAAAAAAAGTCAATAAAATACACTTAACTGATGGTTCAGAATGATGGCAAAAGCTACGTACTTTACTTGGGGCAGTGTGTAGATGGTGGGGTTCTCACCTTGAGGCACAGTGGGTGGGAGTAGTAGCGGGTCCAGGGATGGCAGCCATTGAGCATGTGCAGTAGCATGCAGCAGCTGCTCCAGACATCCGCCTTGGCACAACGAGGTTCTCCTTTCACCACCTCAGGGGCCATGTGTGTCTCTGTGCCCCGGAAGCTCTGTCCTGTAACCACGGCACATCATGAACGTCATCCTATCCCACTGCCCAATGTACTCGTATATAACGACCCACTGTGACTAGGGCTAAATCTGCCTAAGCACAATACAGCTATTGGCCTGTATTACAATGGCTTCTTGCGAATTACAGTTCCCTTAAGCACTTGATCTTACCATGGTTGGCTTTATTGCTCTCTCCATTGGGTCCCAGCCTTTCCGAGTGGCCAAAATCACAAAGAAAGATGTCCTTCCCATCCTCCGAGAGAAGCACATTGTCAACTGCAGACAGACATACAGAAGGTATGGACACAAGGCACTGAGGATGAACACACCCAGATAAGGGCTCCAGACAGTGGAACAGCCTGAAAGCCAGTCCATCACATACAAGCACACACTCATACGAAGAACACGCAAACTCCACATGCCTAAAGCAAAAGTGGGACTTGAACCTGGAGGTGTGAGGCAACAGTGTAACCATAGCTGTAATACTTCAGGTGAAATTAGTGATATCAACATATAGGCTGTAGTGAAGGACCTTCCCTTTTAAACTGAGATCCAACTCAGGTCACAGGAGCCATGTTTCTGTTATACTTGTTCAAGGAACTCCTTTAGAAGCATTGTGCTCAATAGATAAAAGTGAAATGTTAAAACACAGAACTGACTAGGAAGTATCCAGTTAAGTATGAGACTAAAGTTAAATAATAAATAAACTTGCTTTTAATTACTTTTTCAGATGGCTGTTGGTTGGGAGGTGCAGTTGTGCAGATGGAACAGAGGCCAAGTCTTGAGAAGGAAATGTGTTATCTTTTTATTTATATATTTTTTTAACTATGAGTCAAAACTATGATCATGTGATGGGAAATTCCCCCTCCCCCCACTTCTGCATTTCTGCTCTCTGCACCGAGCAGCGATGGAAAACAAACCTCTTGCGAATTTGAAAAAAAAAAAGGTAACACCACCAAAAGACAACAACAAACATCGTAAGGCTGGAATATAAACAAAGAAGTGAAACCAATCAAAAAATAGTGCATGTCGCCCATGTGTGAACGTTATAGTGATTTATGTGAGGGTGTGTGAATTTCCACAGTTGTACAGCTAGAAGATGGGTCTCCTTTTGTGAATATGTGTGGGAATTCATAATGCTCACATAATGCTACAACTATGTGCCATCAAGATATCTTCTTTCTCATTTGACTCACCTTTAACATCCAGGTGCAGGACCTGCTGCTTGTGAATGTGCTGCAGGGCCTCCAGGACCTGAGAGTGGTAATGAAGGGCAAGATCCTCTGGCAGTCGGCCTCTGTCCCTTAGCAACTGCCCTAGAGAACCTGAAAAGGAGGCAGATAGTTATGAGACAGACATCATTACTTCTCTAGATGGTGGCCTTTCAGACCTGAGCTCAGAAGCAGATTCAATAACTCAATATTGAGCCTGAAAGAGTGTTCATTGCATTTGATGGATGAACAGTCACTTCATTCAACAAATTCAATGAGTGACCATCAAATACATTGACTTAAGAACCATGAGATATTGTTGACTTTGAACAATGAGGCACAGTTATAATGTCAAATAAGTGAGATCAACCTTCTTGACAGAAAACTGGTTCTCGGAGTACTCTGGGAATAAACTCTGTTGACTCACTTGGCTTGAGATCCATGAAGAGGATAATGTTTGGGCCCTCTCTCACTGCCCCAAATAGCTCCACTACACGGGGAGATTTCAGGACACTCCACGAGCCCACCTCCTCACTTTTGAAGTTGTTCAATGGTATCTAGCATACAAGAAAAGCGAAAGGTGCGTCAATGCCAAGCGTCTGAAAAGATAATATCTGAAAAGAGTTGAGGTACACGGTTGAAACTGGCATTACCTTCTTGGCGGCACACTTGAATCCGGTACTGTTGTCCTGCACGCTATAAACATCCCCATACGAGCCACTCTGGATGTGGCTAATCAGGGAGAAGTCTCTTCCTTCCCTGAACTCATAATTCTTGGGCTTGAGTTGCTGGCAGACAAAAACGGATGGGTGATTTACTAAGTTGCAGGTGGTGGGTGGGGGGGCAATAAAATATCTTTAACTTTTACCACCCTCACCTCCTCAGGGTGGAATAAGAAGCCCTCATTTATATCTGCGTTGCATGCATCAAGGGATTCCTCTGCAGTTTCTCTCTCCAAAGCCTTGAAGAATGGGACCAAGAAGCAGCGGTCCTCCTGGCTCACAGTGTTCTGCAGGGCCTTCAGTGCTATATCATACTCACCCAGGCTGCTGACCAAAGAGTTTGCCCAGTTGTCCTGGATGCTCATAGCATCCCACGGGTGGATGTCGTGTGGCAGAAAACCAGCAGGTAATGCAGGACAGGCACGCTGGATTAACTCCAGTCCAGGTCCCTCCGTCTCTTGCACAGCTGACCTCTGGAACCTTCCATGGTCATAGCAGCTGATGAGGAAATCTTCCTGGATGGGCATGGGGGAAAATGCAGTGTCAGCATGGAGACACTAGAGCAAATATGACTTAATTTGAGATCAAAGTCTGGAGACTATTAAGGTTGTGCTTTGAAGAAGGCAATTAGACCTTTCTCATCACATGTTTCATTCCTATCAGGCTTTAGATGTCTGATCTATAACTGAGATTGGAGTCTTTCTTTTTATACGCAGTGTAACAGCTTATCTGGACATAATTATGGCAGATGTAAAAAGTGCAGCATATGTTAAACATACATTATCACCATCATTTGGAGATACTCACCTGGTCTGGACTTGTGGAGCATTCTGTTGTATATGGGTGAGGCTGTTAATGGAGACTTAAGTCAGACACTCAAGTTTTCAAATACCGTTTTCATTTTAAAATACAATCTGTGTTTAACACATCATCAATGTGGATGACACATCTCTGTGTGAATGGGAAACATTTTTCGTTTCACTTAATTCACCAGAAATGCCCTTTAAGAATACAATATAAGTATACATATCAGATCAGGACTTTTATGCTGTTTCAACCGAAAGGGGAGGCAGTGTATGGGAGAGGTGGTCAAACGATTTTCTAAGTTGCTGGTTTCACTTCCTTAATAGAGGAGCTAATGTTTTGGGTAAGGACTCCAGTGTTTCGACATCATTACCTATCCTTTTACCAAAGAACAATGACTTATCAGTGTACAGGCAGCATGTTAACTGCACTCCAATGTTGCACTCAAGAATGACTACCATGTTCATTACTCATGACAAAAACGGAACACAGGCTTTCGTGACAAATAAGGCCGAACCACAATTTTCAAGTGAATTTCAAGTCACAAAAACATGCATCTGCTGATCTTCCATGTTGAAGATAGATAAACCACCAGTGCTTCACAAAAATCATTTGTATTGGAGAGTGCTTGCCGTTTACTTAGCATTGAAATACTTGTATCATATTAGTTTCTGTCATGTACGGGCCAAGAAGATATGACAATAACCATTTTTAACATTCGAGATTATATAAGACTTGTGCACACAAGACAGACATCCTGTGAGAAGATGCTGGACTTGCCCGACTCTGTACCTGGCTAATAGAGCTGCTGCTCTCCTGCTCAGGCACTCCTGATGACGTTCCTTGTTCACACTCCTCCACATGTTCCCTCCGCCTTTTCCGACGCTGTCTCTTCCTCCGTTTGCTCGGGGAGCGATGGGGCTGGGGAGCCAGGGGTCCCACATGGTTCTCCAGTTGCGTCGCAAACTGAGCCAAGTAGTCACTTTCCAGGCTGTGTTCTCTAAAGGGCCTGCGGAGAACCGCATGCATGACCATGGATCATCCAGAAAGGACAGAAGCTTTCCTCGGGTACAGTCTTGCAAGATATGGAACAGAAAGGTTGAAGGTCCTCACCTGTCCTTGTTAATCAAGTGTGATCTAATGTAAGTGTGTTCTGTGCTTGTGGGGCTGAACTCCAGAGGTCCTTCACCTGGAATACAATCGAACAGTGTATGAGTATGACTAATACATCACACCAGTAGGGCTTGCACGTCATTCAGGAATCTTGTCCTATTCACTGTATTACCTACACCATTTTCAGTTTGAGCTGCGTCTGGTTAACAAAGTAATAACATGCATAAACCTCAGTTCTGTACACTTTACCCTACATTTGAATCTTCCCATAGCCTTCCCCTGGAGAAGTTCATGCTGTCCATCTTACTCTCAGGCTGGGCGATGATGGAGATGCAGAAAAGCTCCTTTGCCCCCTGCTCTTCGTCCCCCACTTGCTTGGCAGTGCCCCGTGTCAGCAGCACCTTCAGCGAGGGGTGGATCTCAGCGAACAGTAAATCCTCTCCGACCTCCTTTATCTCAGAGCACATCTTCTTCCCCTGGAAGGGAAACTCCACAGCTGGACCCCCCTTCAGCTCCTTGAAGGGGGTGGTGGAGTTGAACATCCTGGGCCCAGCCATGCTTTCTCCTTCAACTGTCCCACACTGCTGAAAAAGAGGTATGTCATCAATCAAGGAAATAGCGTTCTTGGAGCGGCTTCCATGTTGTTGAGCTTGCCAAGAGACATAACTTACATAGTTGATGTCCTTTGAAGACTGGACATTATCTATTTTTACTTGTTATCAGAGCCTAATCAGATATGGTAGCAAGAATAAAAGTACCTGCCAGTAAACTATGTCAATGGCTCACACTGTCTGGCAAAACAATAAGCTTGTTTCCCCACCTTCTTCATACCTACTCTTGAGCAGGGGCAATAATTCATAAAGTGTGGGAGGACATTCAAGATTTTTATCTTCTAAGAGCCAGGATGATATGATAACAATCACTCCTTTGTCAAGAAAGTATCTGATAATGAGGCAACTATGGGGACACACCAAAGTGTGAAGTTTAATGTCGAGAAAAAGTACTCTAAATAAATTTAACATACCTTCAAGCCCTGTGGGCGATTGATGTGTTAAAAGAGTTTTCTTTCCTGCCAATTAGTTGCTTGACCTGACCCAAGATAGAACTGACCTGCTCAAATGACGTCAACCCTTCAATTTCTCTAGCTTGGATGTAACCTGCCTTTTTTTGTATTTTTTGTGGGCTAAGTAGCTGGAAATTCTCCTGACTGCATTCAACAATTTGGCACAAGACAACTTGCTTGTGCTTTATGCTTACAGGTCTGTCAGGATCCCATCACTGTCAGTTTACATGTATCTAAAATCAATTCAGTATCACTTTCAGTCTTTCAATGCTTCTTGGGAATTTTTATGATTATGCACACAGCCCTTGGATGATATTTATCTAGCTATAAAAATCAGACATGACTTTTGTATTGTCATTTCCAGTATATGTGTGTTAACTATTTTACAGATTGTGTAAAGCTGCCTCTTTCCTTGTATTGGTCAGTCACTTTTTTCCTTTGCAAGCTTAAAGCTTTACATCCTCTTCCAGCACACTTTTTCTTGGGGCATGGACAGGCTATGGCAAGTCTGGCCTTTTTAACTAAATGATGGACAAGGCTGAGCCAACTGCCCAACCTCTCATCCTCCCTGAAGCTCTGGTCCTGTTGCAACATTGCTATGGGTTGCATCAGTGCATCTGCTGCTGACTTTCACTACAATACCACTTGGATGGCTTTTGGCCACAACGTGAAATGTGCTTCACCAACAGCTGCCCCTTTACTATTGTGTGCCACTCCTGCCTAACAACTGTTCCTACCATTTTTAATTAAAAATGATCAAGTTCCTTTGCCACAGTTTAGCATTGGTACCACAACACAACACAAACACTCTTTCTTCGATGGTAATAATCCAAGTTTGTCAAGGCAAACCAAACATTAAATGAAACATATGAGACATGCATTTGAGTTAGACGTTACCAGAAATTCACACCCTTAACTAAGAATGTTCAGCAGTACTGGCATTTATTGCTAATAGTCTGAGTAAATCTATCACTGACCCTGAAGTGTATAAATAGCTGGCTGGGGTTCTGGCAACCAGAAAGCAAAATACTCAGCTGGGCTCAGCTGTTATGAGCTTTCTCTGGACGCCCACCATCAACCTCTAATATACTACTCAGATGTGAGAGGGTGACTGACAAAGTGACTTTCTTCACTTTTTAATTCATATCTTTTCAATATTTTCCCATGATGTTTTGGAACACTGTGCAACACTGTAGAAAATTATTCAGTTTAAATATGAGTCATGAGGTGTATGAAATGACTTCGTAATGTTTTTTTTAAACACGACAATTTTTTTTTCAAGGGATTAAGTTTTATCTCTAAGTTAGACTGTTTAGAAATAAGCAGACGAAAAAAGCACTGGTGAAAACGGTTTTCCGGAGATCGTCTGTCAAAAGTTTGATCAGTAAATCGCAACCCGCCTGCAGGAGGGTTGACAAGTAATTTAATTCGCGATTCTTTCAATTATTAAACTAAAAAACAGGTTCGATTTCGATACAATACTACGTGGCCTTGGCGCCGACACCATACGGAGATCCTTTAAAGCACAGCAGCGGCTTATATTAAAAGAGAGGCGATGGCTCAGTCCTGCATGGGTCACGTTTCCTTAGATGAGCGGAGACCGATCTGCTTTGCGTGCGAAGCAACTTCAGAAATTAGCGCTTTGCGGGTCTGCCGCGCCAGCTAGGCACTTTGGCTCTGAATAATCTTCACACACACGCATTCTAACTAATAACAAAAAAAAGCACATTGTTGTTTACAAACATCCTTCATAAAAAGCTGTCTTCTGCAAGCAGCTCGCTAATCCGCAAGTCCGCGACCGCCATTCTGTGGGCCGCCAGCTGAGCGCCGCCGGCCGTGCGACCCCCAGCGCCGAAATAAAAACAGGCCCCTTCATCAAGCGCCGATGCGCTGCTGAAACTGGCAAAACAGCTACTTGCATCTGTGAAGAACATAAATTGGCTGAAAATGGCATCAGAATAGAGTGGTATTAAAATACATAGCTGAGTTAAACTTTTAACTGGTCTTTATTTTTTTACTCTGGTCCATGTCATTTTCCCCCAACGATATTTGTAGATTTCGATACATTCTAATGTATATTTGATACATTCTAACTCTGTATGTCATTAGTATTTAAGTAGTTCTGAAGTATACCCATCTGAAAAAAACTAAATGGTCACTAGGATCACTTGCCAAGACCCATTTTCCCACTAACACAGGACATACCCTGCTTTCCTACGAAATTCCTCCTGTTCCAACAGTTCACCCACACATGGCTTTGCCTGATGATGTAACATTTTAAAGTTTTTTTTTTTGTTACTTCCTGCTACATAGTGCCAACAACCCCTCACAAAAACGATCCAATCTGCAACTTTAATAGACTCAGAAAACAGGTCTGTCACGCTAACAAGCAGGCAGTGTGGCGTGCAACACACAGCAGGACATACCAAAGCAAACTTCAGCAGCTTCTCTTTTTCTGAATACTCTTCTCGTGTCTTTTTTCCCCAGTTGAAAGTGCAGTTACAGACCACAGCTGTCTTTCCTCATGCCGTCGTCCTCCACGCCTGCCCTGCTCACGCTCTGCTGCAGCGGATCCTGTTGGCTCACAGTCAAGTGAGCGCTTGGTTCCTGTCGCCCTCTGATTGGTGCAGTGCACTGTATGAGTTACGGGAAGGGCAGCTTCGGTTCCCTGGCCTCCCCCCACCTCGCTGCAAAGCAGTGCGATAGGCTTTACTAAGCCTGCCCTCCTTCCCTCTCTCACTCTCGCTTGCTCGGCTGTCTCTCTGACGTGCACGTGCATGACAGGGAGGTAACCACCTGTCCGACTTTAAGCGATGTTGAAAGGAAATCAAGGCCGATGAGGCGAAAGCTCTATATCGGTTTAACATTTCCTGTCTGAACAGCCCTTTAAATATTCCAAACAAGGTTGTGAATTGGACAGAAGATCTTTGTCCTTTCCTCTTTGTCAAGTTCCCTGTATAAACCATAGCATCTACCCAGTAGCTGATCACCTTAAAGCTCAGACTCGCTGGCAATCCTTTGCACCCTATGCGCACGAATTCAGCTGAATTGCATGTTTCTGGGCTGCAGGATGAAACGGGAGCACCCAAAATAAAACATGTAAACTCTTCACAGACTGAGGAACATGTACCATGCCAGCCTGAGGAACAAATGATCCATCCATTTTCTAGCTGCTTATCCTGGTCAGGGTTACTGGAGCATACTGAGCCTATTCCGGGGAACATAGGTGAAGAGGATACAGCCTGAATGCGATGTCAGTAGGAACAAATGATTTCCAATTTAATTATTATCAAAGTATCTTTATGGTACGGGTCATTGTTGCTGGCTGCTTTCTGGGAGAGTTCTGTGTAATCGTTACAAAGGACCACAGGACAGAAGAGGTCGAAACCTATGCAAAAGATACAAGGAGACTAACAGGTGCTTTGCACCTTGTGGACCTTCCACTCAGTTGAAGAAGTAAATCGCGGCCTGTTAGCTTCCTCTTTCCATGATATTATGCTTCATTCATGCTGGGCATTACACCAGTTTGTCCGGTATACTGGTTTTAATTTCCTGTACGGTATGAAGTTTTCATATACTCCCATACCGAAGCATAGCTGACACAGCTGTTATGTTTCAAATTCAGCAAATTATATAATATTATTAGATGCTAAAAGCGCCATGCATCGCTGTGCTGAGTGTACTAAGAGGAGACCCCTGTTAACTGTGTTATACTAACTATAACTGTTATAACTGTTATACTAACAGTTTTAGCTTTATAACACAACAATTCTCCATATATAACTGTTGAGCTATATAGTATTTGTAGCTCTTGCTTTAGTCTGTGCCTGAAAATTTGGATTACGTGTAATATAATTAGTTTTGCAGTTAAATGTATATCAATAAGGCAGAATCTCTAACACAATCAATTTATCATGGTAATAATTACTAAAATCATGCCGGTTAAGCAAACATGTTGTCAGACATATATATCAAACTATATATACGGTAATATCAATAAAACATGTCTCTGTGGAACAAAATATAGGTTATAATCAATAGGACATGTCACTATTAATTGAGCTGAGTATACCCCTTTTTTTTAAAACATTTGTATGTCTTTATTGATGTGGTTGCTTGCTGCCATGGTGAGAGTGAACTTGAAAAAAGTACCGTGATATGCCGTGAAACCGCCACAATCCTATAAAATACCGTAACACAAATTTCTGGACATATTGCCCAGCATTATGCTTCATGAAGTGGTGAATGCGTACCCTGCATGATTCATATGGTACTATGAGAGTTTAGCCAGTAAGTTCTACATCGGAAGCCACTTACACACGTCTCACCAGTCAGGCATGGAGGAAAATGAAGAATCTGCATACTTCCTGCATGGTTGAAGATGTTGTTGTTTTATTATTTGCATGCCCCCCCCTCCCCCCCCCAGGATCACTATTCACAGTCTTCAGCAATGGGTACTTTTAAAGCCATCATTTACCTGCACCAACATCTAGGACTGCATGGATTCAGTAAGCATCTCCACCCTCTGCTTGTATTTTGACCTACGATTCTTGGATTTTGATTCATGCCTGCTAGCCCACATAACCATTCATTAAAGCCACTAGCTCCATATTTGGATCTAAGAGCACTTGCATTACAAACCTCAGCCAGAGTTTTAAGTTCATTGATACATTAATGCCTCAGTAGATCCAATAATTGATCTTTTTTTGAATTGTTGTACATTGCATAATAATTGCAGTGATAGAATATTTTTTTTTTTGCAAATGTACATACAGTATAAATATGCTATTCCAAAACACTTAATTGAATACATTGCTGAAGAAACCCCGTATTTTGATATCTAAATGCAGAATTAAAACATTTTACTAGAAAGACTATGCATTAAGCACAATTTCTTCAAAACTAACCCCAGTGATGGCAAGATGGTGCAGAAAATCCCCGCATAAATAAGCGTCCTTAAGAGCACTTATATTATTGCCAACGTGTCAAAGTACATATTCAGATTTTTTGTTCTCCTCTGTGTGACATTTAACAGAGGAAAAAAGAAAACATTGAACGCCAAAGTATTCCTACTATGTGCACAGTCGGCCTTACAGCAGTTTCGTTCAGGTTAAGCAGATATGTAAATACATTATTTGCATTTATAATAATAATAATAATAAAAATGCCGTGTGAAAAGGATGGTACCAAGATTACACAATTTCACTAGGGCAAGTATTACATCTGTTTTGTATTAAAACTGTTTGAAAATTACAAATAACTATTCCCGAAGAAACAAACCCCACTACGGATGAAATGTCAAAATTAAGTGCAAAAAAGAATGATACAATTTTTAAATACAATTCTGAACTGAAATGTCTTGGTATTTCAACATTAAATGCAGATATGCTAAACGGAAAAGAAAACTTGTAGATTATAACCATCCTAAGCAAAGTCTAAGAATGATACAAAATGAGTGGATATCTTAAGTAATTTCTTGCATAATAATTAATAATTCTGTCTATTGTACTACTGCCTAAAAAGATACTTCACATAAACAACTAAGAAATGTTGTGTTATGTATTATGTGTGTGTATAGATATATAAATACATAGACATATAAAAGATAAACATAAAAAATGTTTAAATCAGGCCACCTAAAATGTGTAGCCTATTATTTACTGGAGAGAATCACAAACAAGGCTGGCTACAGCGCTGTGGTGAAAATCTAATACATTTTCCACCCACTCGAATGTCAAGCATACTTTAAATCTATGTTAAGGCAGCATGTCTGCCTTTCCTCAACAAGTCCTCTCATCAAGGGAAGTCAACCACAACACATGAACAAGAGCACTGGTGACAGGGAACTGAAGGCAAAAGGTAAAAGAATGATCGGCTGGCCAAATGAATGATCGCGCGGGTTGGCTACTGCCTGTAACACTGAGAGACACACACACACACACACACATACAGATTAGGCATCTATATCTTTGTGGGGACTCTCCATGGGCGTAAATCATATCCCCCCCAATAATCATGTCTTCCCCTAAATGGATAGACACCTCAACCCCGCCAATATTCAAACCAAAGTTATGTCCTTGGGACTCTTCTTTCATTTCTGTGGGTATAACCATAATCCCAACATGCTGACCTTAATTCCTACCCAGCCCTAACCTTAACAATTACTAACCAAATACAAGACTTTTGGCGTTTTTAGTTTTTTGATTGCAGTCTCAGATTTCTATCAATTTGAGTTTCCCCTTTTGGGGACTGTAAAAATGTCCCAACAGTATCAAAATAACAGGTTTTTTATCACATTGTGGGGACATTTGGTTCCCACAATGTAATATTTACATAACCCCCCCCCCCCGCAACACACGCACACACACACACACACACTTTGTCCCCTGCCGTATACTTTACATTCAGTTTACAATTGTGATTTGCCGGTGTATCACTGATGCTGTTAATTTTAAGTATTTTCTTTAACTTGTATATACGTAAATGTCCATGGGTGCATCACATCCGCCTATGAAGAGTATCGTTCATACTGGGAGAAAACTCGTAATCATATATAACATAGATGTCTGACGATTTAGTAACATCTTTCACAATTTAAAGAATGTGCAACAAAATAATGAATTTTCTAAGATAAAATATGAATCCATATCTTAATCAAACTTTCGTAAATAGCATGAATTTGATTAATTTTATAAGGAGTCTTAAACTGAAGCGCACGTTGATTTTTTTCCTCCGCCATTTTACATAATCACTAATTCTTAATTTTCCCAATATCGCCGTAATCAGTTATTATTCCCATTGCAGCCATTACAGGACTCTGAACGTAAAGTAAAAAGTTTACTTACCGTGACGATATTCTGGATAAGATGTGACTCCCGTGGAACAGGGAAATCTCTCACTAACGGTTTATGAAGCCCCGCAGTGTTGAAATATCTCGTTTGCCAACTGATTCAAGAAAAATCGAAAGTAACATGTAATATTAACAACCGGCAAAGAATCTTAAACATGTTGTATGTTGCAGGCTACAACACACTGTATAATATTTTCACAGCTCATACAGAGGACTACCTTCTGAACTCAGCCTACTTTATGAATTTGCCTTAGTCCTGACGTTGAGTGTGTTTAGACCGGATGCCAGACAGGGTTAGGGCAAGAGAGATAGGGCAACTGAGGACATCTGTTTGTTCTGTTCTGTAGGTAAAGGGCACTTTATAGCGTCCATGTTGAAAAATTGTGATTCCTTTAAAGTAATATAGGCCACTCCTGAATTTTTACTTAATTCACAGTTTTGGTTTCCTGTTTTTCTTTGTCTTTTTTTGCTTGGAAATTTACTGAATTTTCACAGCAATCCTGAGAAATGTTCAACTTGTTAATAAATATAATAATTAATCATACAGGCCTATACATTTCGTCCTATATGCAGGGCCCTAATTATCCATCCATTTTCTGCAACTGCTTATCCTATTCAGGGCTGTGTTGGGGTCTGGGGCCTATGCTGGAAGGTATGTGTGCAAGGGAGGGAACAACCCAGGATGGGGCACCAGCCCCTCACAGGGCACAAGGCAGGGAACAACCCAGGATGGGGCACCAGCCCCTCACAGGGCACAAGGCAGGGAACAACCCAGGATGGGGCACCAGCCCCTCACAGGGCACAAGGCAGGGAACAACCCAGGATGGGGCACCAGCCCCTCACAGGGCACAAGGCAGGGAACAACCCAGGATGGGGCACCAGCCCCTCACAGGGCACAAGGCAGGGAACAACCCAGGATGGGGCACCAGCCCCTCACAGGGCACAAGGCAGGGAACAACCCAGGATGGGGCACCAGCCCCTCACAGGGCACAAGGCAGGGAACAACCCAGGATGGGGCACCAGCCCCTCACAGGGCACAAGGCAGGGAACAACCCAGGATGGGGCACCAGCCCCTCACAGGGCACAAGGCAGGGAACAACCCAGGATGGGGCACCAGCCCCTCACAGGGCACAAGGCAGGGAACAACCCAGGATGGGGCACCAGCCCCTCACAGGGCACAAGGCAGGGAACAACCCAGGATGGGGCACCAGCCCCTCACAGGGCACAAGGCAGGGAACAACCCAGGATGGGGCACCAGCCCCTCACAGGGCACACATCAGTCACTCACACAAGCACACCTATGGATAATTTGGTAACAATTAGGCTGAGGCACATTTTGATGAAAATATATATTTTTTTTACCCATTTTGTTACTTCTTCCAATATTTCTAGCTGAAAACTTAATTCTGTAATATTTTGTGATAAAACTTTTTGTACATTTGTATAGCATCCTTTCACATTTTCTGTTGGTGAAAGAACTGTCAGGATCGGTCCCTGTCTTGCCCCCTTTGGTATGTCTGTTCCCTGTTTGCCCAGGAGGTGTCGCTGGCCATCCTGTGTCCCTAGCTCCTAGTGTGTCTTTGGTATTCCTCTGGCTGTCACACGGCTTAATGACCTAAGTGAGTGGTTGTTATCTAGGCTCACCTTTGTTGTGTGTTTGGGGCTGCTCAACCTCACCGTGTTTGTGATATGTCTTTCATTTTTGGTTTTTGGTTAATTCCTGTTATGTATTGGTGCATTTTACATAGCTCATTGTTTTATACCTTTGTCTATTCCTGCTTGTGTCATTATGTTCTGTTTTGCCTATGGCGCCGTCTTAAATATGGTGCAACTTGGATAATCCCTTCATCCTCCTAGCATGCCAGTAACCTGTAATGCTAACTTGTGGAAATTCTGTAGTATGACTGATATGTTTAGGTTCTTCTTGTAATGTATAAACAGCTATATTTTTGGTCCAGAAAGTAAAAATCCATGATTTACTTTCAACAAACAAGTTGAGCATAAAGAGTCACAGTCACAGAGTACTCAACTGGTTGGTTGGAAGTAAATCATGGTCTGGATTTTTACTTTCTGGACCTGAAATTGCCACCTCTACATGCCTGACATTGAAAAGGGGCATTAGGCAAGTTGTGTTACGGAGGGTTATGAAATGCTGAGGTTTAAAAAGAGAACAGCCATGAAACATAATTTCTTTATGGCTATCTTTAAGATAAAAAATAAATGAAATAGCTGTAAACTGAAAATCTGTTTCACGCCCCACAAGGAATGCATGGCGCATGATCTGGTTTTTATGTTGTTTTGGCCTCCCTCTAGTGGCAATTTACTGTAAATACAATATATTAGAGCAGGGGTAAGCAATCTTATCCAGAAAGGGTTGTTGTGTGTGTGGATTTTCGCTGCAACTCCCTAATTAGATTACTAATTAGAAGACTGATTGGTTGAAGAGTCCTCACACCTGGGTTTGGACAGCTGACCTAAAGGTTACCCAAAATCTTGCATGTACACTGGCCCTTTGCAGTTCAGATTGCCAACCCTTGCATTAGTGTGATCTCTATTCAACACATAACAATAAAGAACTATGCCCCTAATTGGCAAACTTACTCCTCAAACCACTAAATACATCTTTAGAAACTCCACCAGCAAATGAAACATCATCCATTTTCTTGAAACTGATTATCCTATTCAGAGTAATCTGGAGTCTAAAGATACAAGGCAGGGAAGAACCCAGGATGGGGCACCAACCCATCACAGGGCACAAGGCAGGGAACAAACCAGGATGGGGCACCATCATACACCATTCTCTCACACACCCATGGGCAATGTGGTACATCCAGGGGCAGCGTGTGGCTCAGTGGGCTAAGCCTGTGTGCCTGTAATCACAAGGTTGCCACTTCAAACCCAGCCTCAGCATGTCTGTGGGTCCTTGAGCAAGGCCCTTAACCCCCAGCTCCCTGGGTGCTGCTATGGGTGGCTGCCCTTTATGGACAACTTACTCTACAAAAAGCAAGTTGAGGGAAGTGTAAAGATAATTACCCCATGGGGAAATTGATAAAGTATTGATTGTTATTAATTAGCCTCAGCATGTTTTTGGACTGCAGGAGGGAAACTGGAGTACCTAGAGGAAACCTCAGGCCAACACAGGGAGAACATGCTACATACATATGGAACACTGAACTCAGCTTCTAGAGACGTGAGGTGACAGCACTAACCACTACACCACCATGTCACCCCCAACAAATCAAACGATGCATCTATAATCAAGTAATCATTTTTTAAAACTGTGCATCAAAACAGTAAGTCCCTCCTATCGTAGGAATTGCACAGTCTACTATTAGCACAGCAGTGAAAAAAAAGAAAAATAGTGACATTTTTAAGGCTTACAATACACCACTGGTTTTGGAACAGCTAATAGAAATATCCAAACTCTGTTGGTTTCCTGGGAAAAAATAAATTCCTTTCTTTGCACATTATTGTACTGGAGTGATTTTTTTTTGTAAAGATGTTTTACAAAAATTGCAGTGTTTTAAGGGAAAGGGTTTAGCATGGGGTGACAGAACGTGTAAGAAATGTAGCTTGTCTGGGTCAGTGCCCGCCTGACCCTTTTTCCTTGTGTCTCTTCCCTGTGTGGCCAGCAGCCATCGCTGGCCACCCCCTTTGTGGTCTCATTGTTTTTGGCCCTAGTGTGTCATTCTTATGCTGCAGACTGCTGCATGGCACAATGGGTTGAGCATGTGGCACAGAGGTCACCTCTGGTTATGGGTTCAGGGCTGACCAGAAGTCAGCTTTACCTGATTTGTTTAATTATTGTTTCTTCTATTCTTCCTAGTGTTTATTGATTCTCGGTTCTACTTGCGAAGCTTGTGCCTTGTTTTATTATGTTTCACGTGTTCCTATATCTTCTGAGTGTTGAATTCCTAGTGTGTGATTAGTGTTTCTTAGTTTCAGTGTTTGTTGGAGTTCCTCTAGTCTTGTGTTCATTCGTATAAGTTACTACACCTGTTGCCTGTTTTCCCTGCTCCGTTGTTATTGGCTGATTGTCTGATGTTCCACACCTTGCCCCTCGTTAGCCCAGTTGCCTTTTGTATTTAAGTACCAGCCCCTGCCCAGTTTTTCAGTCAGTCATTGTGTATTTATGTCTATGTGTTTTTGGCGAGAACGCGAGAGAGAACGCGAGAGAGAACGCGAGAGAGAACGCGAGAGAGAACGCGAGAGAGAACGCGAGAGAGAACGCGAGAGAGAACGCGAGAGAGAACGCGAGCTCCCTGATTGCTTGTTATGTTACCTTAGGAGTCTTGTTTTTTCTGTTTGCTTTTTGACCCCTTGTGGTCCTTTTATTTTATGTGTTTTCTACTGTGTTCTCAATTGTTAGTAAAATTCCCTGAAACTTTTGATAAAATGCAATTGATATGGTAAGATTAATTTATGTATAGTGTCCATCCATAAAATAGGCCACAGAAGCACATGAACTGGTCAGTGAAGCCAGAACTCTTTCTGAAGGCGGGGAAAATAGTCATAAACTGCATCAAATATAACCAAATGATGTGTCACGTCATTAAGAGCAAATCCAGTGACAGCCAAAAGCATTCCCTAACTACCTCCTCCACCTGGTCTAATCAAATCCTGCTTTGCCAACACAAATCCACATGGGCAGTTTTCACATCATATACTCTCTGAAAAGCTTACTTTTAAGCAATACATCTCAGAGTATCGGATTTATGGGCTGTGACACAATTGTGTACGATGATATCATTGTCTCATCAATGTGATTATGGCTGTGTGAGTAGCAGAGTGAACGAAGGTGTTAGCTATGCAGTTAACTTGCAGCTAATTTTATGGATGGTGTAATCAACCACAGATTGGTACAAATACTCTAAAACGTAATACAACAACTAAAATGCTATATGATGTGCACCTCACAGTGAAGAGTCTACTTATATATATATGACAACAGTTGGTTCTGTGTATATGCACAGGAAAGAAAATACAGTACTTTGATGACAGATGGCACCTCCTCCCAGAAGGGTGAGCAGTTAGAGCGGTGAGCATTGTGATCACCTACAGTACAAGGCAGTTGGATTACACCAGTGTCTCTCAACCCAGTCCTCAGGGACCTCCAGACAGTTCACATTTTTGCTCCCTTCGGGCTGAGAAACACTGGGTTACACAATGTCTATACATGCATAAAATGATGAATAGTGGGCTAAGCTTCTGTGCCCGTGATCAGAAGGTCACTGGTTTGAGTGCAGCCTTGCCATGTTGGTGGGTCCTTGAGCAAAGTCCTTAACTCCTAGCTTCCTGGGTGCTCCTATAGGTGGCTGCCCTTCGCAGCCAGCTTGCCCTCACCTACAGAGAGCAGGCTGGGGGAGGTGTAAAGAGAATTTCCCCACAGGGATCAATAAAGTATCTATTATTATTATAAAACTGACACAGACCATCAATCACGACATGCGGAGGCTCATAATAGATGTGAAACTAAACTACTCTTCTGAGAGGAAAGCTGACTTTTTGAAGGAGCTGTAGTATTTATATGGATTTTGAGAGGGCTCTGTACATAGTGAAGGAAATTTTATATCTCTACATTGTGAAGGAGATTCACTATCTGTACATTGTGATTATTGTTCATTTATAAGGGGAGATAGTACTTTTGACTAAGAAAAAGAATACATGAGAATACATGACCCTGATGCCAATGTTTGTCTATAAATGTACACATTCATCTTCAAGGGTAGTTTCAAACTAAGGGAAGGTGCTGGATCAGACATGCTAATGTCTATAGAGAGACAGTGGACATTCCCCCCATCGTCATAGGAGAAAAGTGTGAAGCGACATATTACAAATGGCCCACAAGTGTATCTCCTATATATACATGGTCATATCCAATTCTTATATATATATATATGGAGACAGGCAATTTATGATATTGTTTGACACAGCATGGCTTTTCCTGCAATCACACAAACCATTTAGCAATTACCCACAGCTGTCAGTTATTGTCTTTCCACCCATTTCTCACTTCATCCACATTCGAATCAAGGTTTTTCCCAAATTGGGGCTTTGAGATGTTCATGACCACAACCTTGCCTCACCAGTGAGTGATGGATCTCCAGTGTTGCGTATAAGACAGTAGCTGATGCCTGCTATTGTGCAAGAAGAAGACTGCATGTTATACTGATGAATACAAGTGGTCAGACAAAGATCTAAGTCATTTCCTGAATACTTTTGTACATGACCTTAGCAGATCACATCAAGCTTGTTTTCTTATAATTGGTGCTGGGTGTTTATAGTTTGAAGTCCTTCCGCTTGTTGGTGTTGCTTAGAGTTAGAGGTACTATTTGTTTTTGGCCCGATTTCCTTGTTTGAATAAGTTGTAAAATATATTTTCACAAATCTGCATTTTTATTGTTGTTAATTTCATTTTGTTGGCTTTCAGTATTCAAAGAAAATGTGTGAATCTTAGTAACAATGTATTTAATTTATGCCAGCAGTGTGTGTATGTATTACAGGTTCAATATGACAATATGACTGATATGACAACATGCATCTTGTACTGACACATTATTTTTCATATTCAGGGCTGTTGTCACACTTTTCACACCAATTCTTTGCACATGAGAACTATGAGCTCTTTCAGATCATTCTAACTGTTTTGAGCATTGCGTTATTAGTTGATATATCATCTGAAAAATTTGTGCAAGCATTTGTGGTAAACCATAAGCAAAAATTTGAAATAGACAGATGAAGACAAAAGTAATGACAGTGTGTGTTTTCATTCTGTTTGTTAGGAAGGTCTTCTCTGCCAAGCGATGAATCGTATAAAGGCCTACAAAGCTGTAGCGTTAAGCTATTCTTATTGCAAAAAAAAAAAAAACAGGGTGACAGAAAACCTGTAGGTGAATGTATCTTCTTGAATGGCTGCTGCATGAGGACACTCATCACACCTTGGATGGTCCACACTGCAACCTTTCTGAGGATGGGAAATTGCTATATAGATACACTTTCCTGTAAAGACAGCAGCATGTTGACAGAGGCCCCTTTAATGTAATGTTTCCCCTTATGCTTGCCAAGAGCATCATCTGTTAAGAAGTCGCGAATTCTGTTCCCTCTCTGCCGCCACCTCCCGGTCAGATCAAATCCTGCTTCTTTAAGACGGTTAACATCGGGAACAGTTTTTGTATGAACAACTCACGTGTTCTCTGAAAACTATAAGAACATAATTGAAAATAGAAAATAATGCTTTACGTATGGATTAAAATGCGTGTACGTTTATTGGATTTATGGATTGTAATATAATTGTCCACAACGTTACATTTCAGTTTTTTGAGGCATTGTTTAAATACTAGTGAAGAATTATGAGATGACATTTGCACTGTTTCATGTAATTATCTGAATTCATAACATGTTAAATATTTGAGTACCTTAAACCATCCTGCAGGTGTATCGTTTAATAAAACTTTAAAATTTGTGTTGTCTTCCGATACCAATATTAAGTGTCGCGTTTATATGCTATTTTAAAAAGCTGTAATGGTAAAATGAGAGATGAAGGCTTCAAATGATGTGAGGATAAGGCAAGAATTATTACAATCTGAAAAATTGTGCGTATGTTTTTGTCGTTGACATAGCGATTGGCTGAAGGATCACGTCAATCAAACGATCCCGAGGTCTCGATTGGGCTTCACTGGGTGTCGCGAGCTGCAGCAGGGCGTTTCCGACAGTGGCAGCGCCAGCTCGGACGCAGCTTGACTTTAACGCGGACGAAAGCTGCTGCGGGAAAATGGCCGACAGGTTCTCCCGTTTCAACGAAGATCGTGATTTCCAGGTAAACGGACAATTTGGAGGAATTAGTGTGGGTCTTTTAAAATCATATTTCATACTGTGCAGGGGTTTCACTACGATATCCAGCGAAAAATCTGTTTGTTATTTAGCCGCGATGTTTAACACACATTCTTGTCCAATCTTACTACTGTGTATGTATGTTAAAAAGCAATGGCAACTTATTAGTCAGGGAGCTAGTTAGCTAGTTAGCTTTCTGACTGTCTAGTATTATGTAAAGCTAGGTGTTTATTTTTTTGATGCAGTTTGATGCGTATGTCACAAATATTATCAATAATAACGATAATAATAATAATACTACTACTACTAATAATAATAATGTTTGCGCAGATATGTGTTTAATACTAGCCTTGTTTGCCCACTGGGTTCTCGGGTTAGCGGGCTGGCTAAGCGGGGAGCTGCGGCGGCCGTCCACCTTTCGCCCTCACCGCCAGGCCGTTTTCTGAGCGATACCTCGCCGGCTGACCGTCCGCTCAAAGCTGGTCGATCTTCTTGTCGCCTCTCGGTTGTCTTCCTGTTTCTAGCCATTAACTGCGTGACTACACTGCTCTGTAGCCCGTTCTGGTCTATTGCTTTATGTAGGTGACTCTTTTATTGCCCTAGTAATATAAGTGCTGTTAATAGTACTTTAACTTTTTAGTTGTCTGGTTAGCTTGGATGAAACTCTAGGTCTTCCGGTTGTAGGTCGTCCTTGCTGACTTGTTTGATATCGTTTCTTATAAAATGTCTCACTTTCATAACCTCTGTCACACGTCTAATACAATTGCTGCACGTTTGTGTCAATTGTCTGAAAACTGAGCAAGTTAATTTTTTTGTGGATTATTTCTTTAGCGTAGCGTCGTTCTGTAAAAGGCAGACAAGGTTATTTGGCCTGGTGCATTAAAAATGGTCTATGTATACTAAACATTTGAATAGCAAAAAGCAACACTTCTTATGATTGGTAAAATCACTGAGTAAATTCCGTGCCTCGAGCTCATGTTTTTAAAATCTTTAGTGTCTTGAGGTCGGAATAAAGTGTGGCTAACAATTAGATGGGATTTCGAGTTCTCCTCAGTCCAAGATTTACCGTATAAGAATGAACTAAACTGCTTCTAGGGGTGCAGGTGGAGCAGTTGGTGGGGGTGGCGTTTTCCTCTGTTGTTAGCTGTGAAATGTCCAAAGTAGGTAGCTCTCTGTCACTGTGTTGGAAAGCTGCGTTCTCTGCATAATGTTCACATTGTCATGTGATTTGAACTGCCCGCAGAATGCTCTGTGGGTACTGGCATTGCCTCCTTGCTTATTTGTAGTCTTGTTTTTACAGCTGCCTGCTCCCTAATTTGTTATAGTGTCCCACAATTTGAAAGGGAATTTAGACTTGTCGTTATTGTCCCGTTAATGTCAAGCAGCCATAGCTTGTATGCTGGAAATTTATTTATGCTTTACGGACTGGCCATTTTTTTCTTGCCACACTTAAATTATGGTGGGTTCTGGCTAATTAGGCTCAATACAGAATTTCAGTGTTAAAGTTAATGTAGTCTTTGCATTTTACAGAAAGACTAATATTCTTTGTCAGATAGATGCTGATCTTGTGTTTAGATTTTTAGCTTGTGATTTGCATGAGATATTAAACCTTTCCTCACATGTAGGTTGGCAGTGAGGGTGCATGTTTTTATCAGAGAAATAAATGTATGTAATAGTCTCCTGTCAAACATTAGATTCAGTATTTCCAAAGGAGACAACTTGAAAAGGAATAAAAAATGTATACCTTAATTTTGAGTTTGAGTTATGTGTTGTGTCCCTGGCCCTGGAGCTTAACCTCACTGATGGTCAGAAACATATATGCCATTCTGTGTCGTAGCTGCCTATTGCACCAATGCATAGAGAAAGGTCCTGACAAATGACTTGGAAGGTCTACAGAAATTGATTCTTTCTGGCAGTGATGGTGTTAAGAGGCCTTTCTTTACCTGTGAAGAAATGTGTTTGGTCCTCTTGCTGTCCAATGTTTGGAGAACGCTTCTAAGGCAAGGATGCATCACAGCACCGTGTGATTTCTAGGTGTTCTCATTTTTTGGTCAAAGTGAGCATTTTTAAAATTACAACTGATGTACATCTATTTTTTAAGTTATTTAGAGATCAGTAGTCGTTGTTGACACACCACAGCACACAGTGCACAACAACGAAATGTGTTCTCTGCATTTAAGCCATATGTGACATCGTGACATAGCAGGGGGAAGGTAATTTAGCACCCAGGGAGCAGTGCTGGCGGGCGGTACCTTGCTCAGGATACGTCAGTGGTGCCTTGCTGGGCGGGGATTTGAACCTGCATTCTTTCAATTACAAGTGCGCTTCCTTAACCATTAAGTCACCACTTCCCACTGTTTTATCCTAATGATGTTCAATTGTTGCTTACATTTTTATTATTTACTTTTTGGGCAGTGTGCAATTTTTGTTATATAATTTTTGATCTAAATTTGAAATGACTGGTAGGAGAGAGATTTAATCTGTCACGTTAAGATGTAAATTTGAGATGAGCTGAAATATGTCTAGATATTCGCCTCTCAAAAAGCTTGGGATGAGTTTTTACTTCGGTGTACGTTCTGAAGAAATATTTTGTGCTTTGGGGCATTTAGGTGACCTCATTCCTAAAATTTTAAGCCAATGTACTTTAAATTAAATGTTCCAGCTTGGAATTTGGTCAGATTCTGATGTTTGTGATGAACGTAAGACCTGAAAAACAGTTGCTTTTGTGTACCAATCCATCAGTACATTTTGTTTGTCAATGCTTGGGTTATACTACTCATCATTATTGTGACCTGAGCCTAAATGGGCACAGTACCACATTTGTGCTTCACATGCCGTTCTGCCTTGTCCTGTAATAATTGGCAGCAACTGTTGCAGTCCGGGCAGAAAACACAGGCTTCTGTTGTTGGTGCCATGTATTCAGTACGCTGGAGCGACAACGTCCCCTACCCTGACTGCAGTTTCTGATGCATAAAAAGAGCAGTGACACAGTTTTGATACAGGCTTTAGGTGTAGTCTGTTCTCTTAGTGCTGCTCCAGGTTCCATCATCTTATGTTAAAATGCAACAATGTTTCCATATCTAAAAATTCATCTGGGCATAGGTATATTAAAGCATGAAAATATCATGTTTACACTTCTGGTCTGTTAAATTTGCAGTGTAAACTTATTTTAATTTTTTTTCCCTTTTGTTTATTAGCTCTGGGCAAGGTCTTTGTCATATGAAAAAACACGTTATACAATTTTGTTTTGATCCTGAATTAGGTCATGACTGTAACACAGGATTGCTTTATTTGTTTTGATGATATTAGCACTTATTTTATTTTGTTTTTTCTCCTCTTTTAAACTCATGAATTTGGGAAGTTAATGTTTTTGCTCATTTTTCAGTTTGCTTATTTCAATTACAGTTGTCATCAAAACTTTGGTATTGTCAAATATGAACTGGTTATACCACCCCCACCCCCCCCAAAAAAAAACAACTTATAAATTCCTTTTAATACTTGTACATGCAGTTAACCAATGTATGCCAAAGTGTCAGGAAAAAAAACTTCTTTAAAAAACCTTAAATAAAGAAGAAACTAAAATTTGTCTCTAACTCTCTATGGTAGTGGTTTTAATTTAATTTAAAGATGATTTTAGTGCAGTTCATTTGATATGTGGTCTGACACCAGGAGTTAGTCTTCATGCAACTCAAACACAGTACTCAGAGAAATGTCAGTCGTGTGATGCAATGAGTATAAAATTAAAATAAAAGATGGAAGGTTTAGCAGTTCAGTTCGATAATAAGCGAATTCCTGGGGTTGAATGTGAAATGTGAAATGTCACCATAAGCATGAGCTCTGGTTCTGTCAGACTCAAACGCTCCCGCAAGCATGTCTTTGGTCTGACATGTTTCTGTTTGGTCAACGGGTTTGTTTTTTCTTGACACTATATCGTCTTCCGCTTCTCTGTATTGAAAAAAAATAGCCTGGGGTGTCCATCCCACATGCACACGGCACACAAGGAGCTTTAGTTCAGCTTGCTTTGGACAGACTTACAGACAGCTCCAAGATGCTTTTGGAAAGAGGGCCTCGGGACGTTAGTGGTGGACCTTCAGCACAGCTTCCTGATGCTGAATAACGTAAGATACGAAGCCTGATAGCATTCCCAGGTCTAACTGGCTTGTCCTGTCTTTCTGCTCTGAGAAACCCACAGCCTCTTTACTTAGCATTGTTAAAATATTTGTATGTGTTGTCGCTAAGTATTTTTTAACTGATACATTTTTCTGATCCTTAATCTTACTTAAAGTGGTTTAGAATCTATGGAAATGATCCAAAGGGCAATCTTAGAGACTATCTTCTTCGTTCTGGTGTGTGTTATTGTGCTTGTTCAGTTGTCTTGTCTTGAATGCATAAGTGCTCATGCCTCAATGACCCTGGCAGAATCGATGACTGTCGATTGCCAGCACCGGCAGCTGTTTTTATCCTGTGGAGAGAGGACTCCAAGGCTCTCCTTACATAGCCGTGTGCCGAACACGGGCGATAAGCTGCCTGGTGTCGCACTGTTTCCTCTAACCTTGTGCCACTTTGCAAGAAGATGTGACTCAGATGAGCAGGAACTGAAACTAGAACCTGTAACTAGGCAGAACCAATTGTTTACGTTTGTTTCATGAGGATGGCTGTGAGTATAGGGGATGAAAGGGGAAAAAAGCACATTTCAGAGCAGACTCCCATGGGAAAATACTTCATGTTATGTAATTCACTGCCTGACTGAAGATTAGTAGGCAAGTCTGAATGTCTGTGGGTGGGGAGGAGGGTACCTTAGGATATGTATCGCTGCTATATCACTTCTGTCTGATTGTAGCTAGCTCTAAAGTATGTTCAAAAGAATCAGCTTGATCTATGACCCAGATTATCTCAGGGTCACCACCTGGGATTTGAATTCGGTGTATGCTTTCTGAGACTGTTAATGGAGGCTCCAAGAGTGCCCTTGGGACAGCAGCATCACGGTGGAAATGAGAATAACTGGATTGCACGAAAATGCACTAATGAGGGGCTCAGCAGTGCCCAGTGACTGCGTGGCCCGTGGCTATCGCTCTGAGTGGTGCTGTTGTATGTCTACAGGAGGCACTGGAATAAACTTGGAACCCAATGTAGCTTGAGGGGAATTCTGAATGAAGAATCAGTCCTAACAGATTGGGCATTGTGATGGTGTCAAGCTGGGAATCTCTGTATCGGGTGAGAACTGAGCTAGGCTTTGTAATGCAACTCTGGTTCTAACTGCCCCCCCACCCCATCTCTTCCCCTTTTTGGGCATGTGCATTTTTCATTTGGAAGGAGGGACTAGTGAAAGATAAGTTTAAAGACTGTTGTGTCCATTGCGTCTCCCCTTCCTCACTCCTTTTATCCCAGCCCTTCTCCATTTGCAGTGTCCATTGCTGCTTAAATACCTTCTTTATAGTCTGGCTCTTGTGAAGAGCAGGTGGTCCCATCCAGCTCCAGATGTGTAATATACACCATTGTACCAGTGTTTTCACTTAATGCATGGCCCTAAGTTTACCTTTAATAAACAAGGCAATCTTGGAGCGTTTTCACCCCTATACTTCATTTTCTCTGATCCAAATCAGTCGAGTTTGTAAATTTGTAGGGTCTTCCCCTCATTTCGATTTGCTTTCACACAGATAAAAATCCAAGCGAGGCAACTATGCACCACTACAAACCATATGAGAACGTTCATCTCTCTTATGTATTGTTGCGTCACACCCTTAAAGTATTTCTGCTATACTGTGCAAAAGCACTCGAACAGTTGGAACTAGTTTGTTGCCCAGCTTTAATTTATTTTTGTACACTTGCTTCCCCATTTTTGTTATCTAGGCATGTACATGTATTTTTCTTAAAAGCACCCTTATCCCACACAATGTATTTGGAGTGTAAATGAATGCCGGCAAAACAAATGGTTGAAGAAACACATTCACAAGTCAGTCTTTTGAAGAACATGGCTGTAACAGGCCATTTATGGAGCTGCGCTGGCATAATTGAATCAGAGTGCAGTTTCTTCCTATCAGAATGGCAGAGTGACAAAGCAGTGAGTTAGCAATGATCTTTTATCTCTTATGGAAAACATCATACTTGTGGGTTGTGGATAGTTAATATTTTTTAAGAAATATCCAATCTTTGGTGGGAATTGTGTTTTCAGACTTTGTAAGAATCACCATTTATAACCTCAGTTTTCTGATGCTGTTTGAATTTTTATCTTTTTTTATTTGCGTCATACGTTGACTGTGTGTAGGTCACAACCAAATGATGGTGGGACCAGTGACAGCTGTCTGGGGGGGAGCTGGTGGCTGCTTGATTTTAGGTAGCCGTGGGAAGCAAATCAGTATGTCTGAGCATGCATGCTCCTGATACCAGTAAAGGTCAGCGTGTCTCACACCAGAGAAGGGCTCTTTCTTTGGGAATATGTGCTTTGCCATCAGAAAGGAGAGACAGGAGCTGAATGCAGTAGAATAACTACTTGAGGTACTAAGTTGTTTTCCAGTCCCAGATGCTGTTTGGATCCTGCCTGTCACGTGCCAGTCCTGACCCACTTTGCAGAGGTATTGGGCTTGGTCCCTCTAAGGACAGAGGCATAGTAGTTAAATTTTTGTCAACACTGGAAATAAAGGAACTTGGAGGAAAACTGAAAGCCATAAATCTCATATTTAAAATCATTTTCTTCTAATTTAGGTTGGAATATTTATGTTCTGTGGGTCATGACATGCTTTACTTTTTAGCCTTGGGCTGTGCATCTGAAAGATGAATTGCATAAAGAACATTCAAGTTGCAAATAGGTGTTTAAATGCTGCATGTAAAAAATGCTTGTGTGGTTGCAAGTAGAATCGGAAAATGCCTCAGATTAGTGAAATGAATGCATCTCATTCTCTAAATGAACCAACATCTGTTTTGTCTCAAGTTAGACTTGAATTTGTGTTAAATCTAAATATTGTCCAGTTTCGGTTCTGGAGGGCCAGTAGTGCAACACAGTTTGCAGATTTCCCTGCTAAAACGCACCTTATTCAGCTCACCAGCAAACTGCCCGGTTTAGTAGGCGTGTTTGAGCAGGGAAATCTGCAAACCGTGGTGCAGACTGACCTTCCAGGGTCAGAACTGGCCAGCCCTTGCATGCAGTACACCACTGTGAAGTCTCTTAACAGAACAAAGAAAAACCCTAATGATTGAAGTGAGTCACGTTAAGATTTTGGTATAGCAAATATAAGTATGTGGTCCTGTCTCTCTTTTTGTCATTATTTATTTAAGTCCAGCTTCCTGTGCTGAATATGAGCATGCTCAGAATGGCACTGCTCCAGACCAGCATCAGACACTTCCGTCAGCTATCCTTACTGGCTATCTGCATGCACTTCATCTGCAGGAGATTAATCCCTTGGTGGGGGAGGGCTGCATTTCCATTCATCGGGCTCACAGAAGCTCTGTAATAAGCGACATGCGCATGCTTAGTTGGTAGTACACTCCCTTGTTCTGTTTCCCTTGCGCAACCAAATCTTCCCGTATCCTACAGTGACCTTCCAGTTCTCACCCACTGGACATCAAGTCTAGCTGACAGTCATTTGAGTGGGATTTCAAATGGTATGGTAGGTTAGGTTACCCAAAAAGAGAAAACCCAAAATAAAACTTCTTCTAATGCTGTGTTTCTAAACAATTTTATTTAGGATTAGCTTTTGGTTTGGTGGAAAGGAATCGATGATCGACTGCCGCAGGGGCATCAGCTCAACTGATAGCACTGCATCAGCTGGATGTGCATCAGTCATTCAGCACAGGAAACACCCAACCTTTAGCGGTACTGCTGATTGATGAACAAATTATATCCCCCTGCAGCACTCCATCTACCTCGTGGTTGAACAGACTACTCAAGCAGGGTCTCACTGAATCATGGTCCACAGATGTACAGCATGTAGATCAAAGGGTTATTTTGTTTTAAATGCAAAAATATACATTGCTGGAGTTTCTAAAAAGTGTAAATTTCCTAATGTAATTGGGTCGCGCAGTGGCTCATTGGGTAGCACCTTTGTGTTACACATTGAGTACTGGGTTTGAATCTCGTCTCTGCTCTGTGTGTGTACTTTCCATGCTTTCCCCCGTGTTGGCATGGGTTTGCAGTTAGGCAGACTATAGTCTCTAACTTACCCATAGCGTATGATATTGTGTGTGTGTGTGTGTGTGTGTGTGTGTCCTGTGATGGACTGGGGTCTTGTTCAGTGTATACCTTTACCTTGTGTCTTGTGTTGTGTACGATAGGCCCACAACTCACACTGGGAGGAATGGTTATAAATGGGCATATTATTTTTAAATTTAGGTTAAAAAGCTTGTTGAATTTGAATCTAGATTTGGTATGAAATTGCTCCTCCCACTCCACTCATTCATCTATCCATCTGTCTCTCCATCTCTCCGTCTCAATTAAATATCAGTTTTTGGTCTAATTATATTAGTGTGACAGTAGTCAAGTTCTGGTACCCCAGAGGAAGTCATCTCATATCCAGAACGGAGGCCTTGTGTGTGTTAACTTGTAGCCATTTAGTATGACTGTGATAAAGGTGTTAAAAGTAAAATTGTGGGAAAAGTTTTTGCCGGGTTGCTGTGCCAACAGGCCCCTGAATTCAGGGAGTATTTGGCTGTGATGAAGCGTGAGAAGCGCTGCTTCCTAAGGTCTCTGTCTTTGTGATGAGCTGCAGTGAGCTGGAGTACCTACTAGTCACGCAGCCTGCAGTGGCGTCCTGTGACCCTTTAAAAATACATCTGATAACTTTATTTTAACTGAGCTGCTGTATGCTTCCAGTTTAAGTGGTGTAAAACCCCAGTAGCCTGGGTGCAGTCAGTAGTATGATGGAAGTGTTTTCAGCCCCCAGTGACCTTTTTCCACTAGGGGACGCACTACTCTGCTGGTGGTACTGTCATTGGCTGAAAAACCACGATCTCTGAAGCATTCTTCCACAAGTGACTGAGGTGGCAGAGTGTCTGCTTGCCCCTCGGAGGCATATGTCTGTAGTTAATGAATGTTTGACCCCCCTCTGTGTCCTACAACCAATGCTGGTAGCTCCCTCCAATAAACAAATACTCAAGGTCAATTTGCCATCTATTACTCAGTGTTCCAATGACAGTGGTGGACTTGGTGCCTTTCTATTGGCTTGGATACCTTCACTTATAGCTGCAGGTTTACAGTAACACTGTGAGCTCGTCAAGGCATCAGTGGAGGGATAGATGAGCAGGGTATTGCTGTTGTCGCAGTACGTCTCTGTCCTTCAAGCTCTTGCAGCTGTAGCAGTGTTAATGAAAGCACTAGTACAATAATCAGTTTCCCTCCCCCACAGTGTTAAATGCTGGTCTCCCTTTCAGGAAGCAGTCACCTCACTGTGTGGGATGTGAAAATGCAAACTTGAGACTATGTGCGCACGCATGTTTGCATGCACAAAGCAGTCCAGGCAGGCTGGCCCATGTTTTCCAGGGTGACAGTCCGCAGAAGAGCCTTCCGTCCTGTTCTGTCTGGGTGGTGTATTCCGCATTGAAACTGATCTGTCTGGGTGGTGTATTCCGCGTTGACACTGTGCTGTCTCGCTTGCCTTACAGGGGGGAAATCACTTTGATCAGTATGACGACGGTCAACTGGAACTGGAGCAGGCGTCCCTGGACAAGCCCATAGAATCGGTAAGGATGCGCTGATCGCTCAGGCTGTCAGAGCAAGCTGCTTGTGGACAGTGTGTGCGCAGATGGATGGTTGGCTGTACAGGACCCCCCCAACACACACGCACAGACACACAGACACAGACAAGATGTCATGCACTGGCCTTCTGTCAACATACCTCCTTAAACCCTTCATGTATTTTCTGTCTTCTCTATTTCAGTCTTAGATAATTTCTTTGGTTAGCTCATAAAAAAAAAAACATTCTCCTTATCACCTTATTTTCTGCTAGTAGGTGACCTTTGGGGAAATGACAGAACCTGTGGAGTGGATAATGTTCTGGGACAAACTGAATCCAAACTGAGAAATAAGTGCATAGTGAGTGCCTGTGTGCCTCAGAATTCAGTCAGGCTTGGTGCCTCAGCTGTGGCACACTGGGGTCCCGCCTGATCCCCGGAACACGGCAGTACAAATAGCCAGTTGTTAGGTGCAGACAGGGCCTTCCCGAGCACGGCTGCGTCGATAGGCCAGCCGCCCGCTTTCAGACCAGGCAAGACCTGTTTATGAATTCCACTCACCTCATGACCAAAGCCAGGCTCCCCTTCCTGGATACATGAAGTTGCCAATAGACTGCGTTCAGTCAGATGTTTGCCAAACAAAACTGCCACTCTTCCCTGCCCAAGTAGTGAATATGCTTTTGTAAAGGAGATTAAGCTCCACTAAGGACTCATCTGCAGAGGCAGTGTGGGTTAGCTGTTAGCCCGCCCCCCTTCCTGATCCTGTCCAGGCTGTGCCCCTGCTGTCCTCATGCTGCAGTAATTATAGCATGTCCTTCTCAGTCTCTGCTGACACTAGCCACTGTAGGACGTCCGCTTGGACAGCAGTTGAATTAATGTGCTTGGTTATGTTCAATTCTGTAAAAAAAATATACAAAGTAAATTTTACGGTTCCGTTTTATACCCCCCTGGTTTTTAAATATTTGCACGATCCGTCAGTTTATTCATTTTATTTATTGCCTTGTTTGGTTCAGTGTAACTTAAAAGAACCCGGCACAATATCCACTCCAGACAGAGGCTGTGTGAATGCAGAGTGTGTGGGCCTGTCGTTCTGTCCCTAGGTTGTTCACACGTGTGTGTGCACTAGTCATTTTAGAGGTTGCGTGTGCGCTGAATGGGAGAGTGATGGCGGAAATTTCTTGTATTGTACACAACTTGGGGTGTTCGACATTTCTCTCCTGCAGCAAATTGGCCCCAATTAGCTAAGCAGCTATGACCCGGTTTGTATTTGCACGCTCTTGCTTTACTGTTCTCCTGTATCTCCTAGGGTCTCCTGTAACGCTTCTCACCTTTTCTCTCTTGCTCTCCAACTCCTCTTTCTCCTCTCTTGACCTCTATCTGTCTCTCCCTCTTCCTCCTCCTGTTTGACACAGTGGTTCAGTGTACAGTACCCTCTGTCGTCCTGTGCTGGCATGGTGCTTGTGCAACTGGAACTGCATTTTTTTGTTTATTTTGTTTGTTTTGCTGACAAGGCGCATGGATAATATCGCAGGTAGCTCCTCTCCCAGGCACCAAGGCAAACAAGCTCTTTGGGCTGGAGCCTCAGTTCCTCCTCCCCTCTCCATGTCGATTTCACCCTGTACCTGTCACAAAAGAGAAGGTGCTGCTATTTCCCCAGTGTGAACTTTCAGTAAATTAAAAGGTTCAACTAAAGCATGCATCCTTGTCCAGCAGTCCTCTTCCAGATAATCATGGCAATCTTTGCTCAGCTTTCTTCATTTGAAGTTATCCACTGTAGTGGTGCTCTACTGGAGTGTGTGTGCGCACAGTTAGTGTACCTCAAGTTTTAATGAGGGATGTTAAAATGGATTTTTGTAGGTCTGCCGATTTCAGGCTTAAATGTTAATCTGGCAGTTATGGTACAAATATGGCAAGACCAAACAATGAAACCCTAAATCATAGAGCTTTGTTCAGGTTGAATATGTATCAAGAAGTGATTTTGAGACTAGCATGAAAATCAGTCAACAGACCTTTTTCTTCTGGTGTGCTGCCTACACAACCAGAAGAACACCATGATGTTTCACTGCTGTAGGGTGATGGTCAGTCTTTTAAAGGCACCTGGCTTGGGTATCTCTAACAATTACTGCATGTTTAGTCATGGACTTTAATGTTTCCCAATTACTGAGGGAAATGAACAGGAGAAAATGTGTCCTATTAGGGAACTGATTTTCTACTATTTGGTCATTTGTATATTAAACTTGATGCTTTGAGAAAGAGAAGGAGTGAGCTGAACTAAATAAATAAAGAAAATAATAAATGCAGCAACATTATTTGAAATCAAGGCTCATCGGTAGGTAACTCTTTCTCAATCTCTCAACATAGTACATTCATTTATTTAGTGTATTCATTTGCAGTGCAAGTGAGAATCAGAGATCAGGCTCAGACTGTGTCCCTGGGGCTAAGGACACAACAGCAGAATGAACCTACCATCCACAGGGTTTAAACCAGGGACCTTCAGATCACAGGCACGCACTCCTAATCTTCAGAGCTGCACACCCCCCCTTGGGCCACAAACAGGTCCCATACTGACCCAAAGGCAAATTTTCCACATTTGGAGAGAGGGCAGTGGAGAGGGAGGTGGCCTGATCGGCCTGCGGAAGCCACCTTTGCTCCTGCGTTATTGTCTGAATGTTGCCACGACATGCAGCTCTGAGTTGGGGGTGGGGGGGATTCTGGGAGTCCTGAGCTTTGACTGGCAGCTGTCACCAGCCCCGTCACGCCCTGTTGGCACCTCTTAGTAAACCTGCAGGAATGGCAAAATCTAGGAAGTGGAAGCCAGGAGCAGGAAGCCTTTGGACGATCAGCAGCGTCCGTATGATGATATTCCTGGTGAAACGGGCACCTATGGCTCCCTTCCCTTAAAGCTGGGAAGTACCTCAAGCGCCAACTTCTGCAGTGCTCAGGGCTGGCGACAGCACTGAGGGGGGCCGTGTTTGCGGACAGACTGTTTTGGGGTCTGGGGATGGAGGCTCACCGCGTGACAGCTGCCACGGCTGGGGGCGCGTGTGTTTGTGTGTGCGCGCGTGTTTGTGTGTGCGCGCGTGTTTGTGTGCGCGCGTGTTTGTGTGTGCGCGCGTGTTTGTGTGTGCGCGCGTGCACGAGACGGAGCTGTGTGTGCCGCCGGTTCCGCTCGCCGCCTCGTCTTCCCGCCACTCATCGTGCGTGATCCGTTGGCAGCTAGAGGTCTCTGCTCCTCTCTGGGGACCTGTTTAATTTCGTTTTTAATTTCACCTCTAACATCTCTGCCTTGCATGTTTAACTGAGTAGCGTACAGCTCCACTCACTTTCCTCTTTGCGAGAGATATACAGCGGGCAGCTTCAGGCCACCCCACCAAGAAGCACATCACCATGGGCACCAGGTCCTCGCCCCCCAGGAGCAGAGCAGAACCCCAGCCGAGAGACTCTGAGGACATGGCGGACTCATTGTGGGTTGGCGGGGGTGGGTTGTCACATCAGGGCAAATATCGAGAAGTATGACAAAATGGATAGTGTGCCGTGACTTCCGTATGTATCGGAGTTCTGTAATGGGCCGTGTTTGCCATAGTCCTGTAGTTCTGTTAGGCCAGTTATACATCGAGCTGCTTATTATTAACCTGCTGGAAAGTTGCATGTTTACTTATAAGCAGAGAATGCTTGCACTGCAGTCTATTGTTGGAAGATTTTGCATGTTTTATTGTGTCCAGCCCCTTCGTATGGGAGATGGAGATGTTTATTGGGTGAAATCATCCAGAACTCATAGGGGCAATGCTGATGTTCACTCTTTGTGTTGAACATTTTAATTCGATTAAGGTATAGATTGTTTCGAGTTCTTGGCCTTGGATTCCTGCCATTAAGCTGTTTATACATGTAATTTTTGTTCTGCTTGGCTGCAGCCAGAAACCCCTTGTTCTCTGGCTCGGCTTCAGAAACAATGCTCACTGCTTGCTGCTTGTCGCTTTATTCTCTTGTTGTTCCTGTAGCGACACCATGTTCTAGATGCTGGTGTTTGTCACCGCATCCTGGCAGTTGGTAAAGTCCTGGTATTGTCGTGGGGTTTCAGGACAGTTTGACAAAGATCGCTTTCTGACCAGAGCTGACTGCTAAATGCATGCTTGTGGCTCCTGCTGCTTTAATGCTAAATGAATGTGACCAGTTTCTCCTGAATGATGCACCAGGCTATCAACACTAAGACTGAGCTGTAAACCTTGCTAAATTGCTAGAAGAAAGGTCCACACTCAGTTTTGGAAAATCCTGCTTTAACCTTTTTTTTTAGCCTTGGCCAGTAAAATTTTGAATTACCCGTAAGACACTACCCATAAGAATTAGCCAGAGTTTTGGCTGTTGGTTTGTGCCTGGTGGCCAGTATTACTTGCTGTAAAGGTGGTTGCTTCTAAGCTAATGCATATCGGTGAGTTTTCTAGATTGGGGGGCTGTTGAGATGCCATTAGTTTGAAAGAACATGGGATTCCTTACCACATGGTGTATAGGGTCATCTTCAGTTTCCCACCCACCGTCTTGCTACATGCTAAACCTTTGGGCATCTCCAGTATTTTGTTCATGATAGTTAAAGGTGGCTTTAGACCCACCATTCAGGTCTTATGCCGTTATACTTGTGCTTATAACTGACAGTTTAGGTGGCTATGGTGGCTGCCTGGTAAAAGCCACATTGATTTTGAAAATACAATCGTTTTCCTTTGCATGGGTTTACGATATTCCACATCATTCAGCGTAGGTTTGGGAGTTGTGCAGTGACAATTTTGCATTTGGTTTGCTCACTTTAAATGACCGTGAAGCCAGAGGATTCCCTCTCCTCATTATAATGCAGTTTGTGGGAAGTCTCCGGTCTTTGGAAGGAACCCCAGAGTGATCAGGTGAGCTCTGGGCCTGATTGTGTTATCCTGAAGGAAGCAGGCATTATTACAGAAGCCCTCTGTTTTGACTGCACGTTATCGCACATGTTTGGGGCCAGCTGATGGTATCTGTTACTGGTAGGTGTTGAGAGCTTGTGTTTAGAGAGCGAAGACATTTACAAGAGCCCGGGGGTGGTGTTTAAAACTCAAGTAACACACATAGAGGATCTCATTCCTGTTAGTTTGGATTGTTTCATCATGGATTTGTGCCTGATTTTATTCAGCCCCCCCTCAGCCCATCTAAGTTCTAACTCTCCCACCCTTGCAGTTCTCACTAGAGGCCATGTCGATGCCAGCCTTGTATATCTCTCTCTTTTTCTCTTTTCAACATCTCTGGTTTAACCTCTGTAATGTAACTTTTCCCCCTTCACCATCATAGAGCAAAAGCACAGCACAGCAGTTTTGAAATTGCAAAAGTTTTTCTTTTTTTAATTTCTACGCTTAAGACAATCAAAATATACTTGTTACAATGCTTTTTGCATTCCTGTTGCACAATTCCTCTTTTTATTTTTATTTTAGTTTCCCTTCTTCAAGCAAGAAAGTGGGGAAAACAACATAAATGTGATAGCTTTAAAAACCTTAGTTTCTGGACGATTTCTTACATTGTGTTACATGTAACTGTTCTTTTGACAGCCCAGTTTTTAAAGCCAGGTTCGTATGGAATTGCTTTCCCTCCACTTGCACTGCTGTTGGAATCGACGTATTGCTTCATCTGTCTGTTTAGTGCATCTGTTTGTTCGGCACGGCGCGCTGTCTCCACCCCTCCCCCTCGCCTCTAGTCCAATCAGATCTCAGGAATTCCATGTTTTTGTCCCTTGTTTTCCATTTTAGCAATGGGTTGTTTATTTTTAAAATAACTGCTACCCCTGCCCCGCCATTACAGGAATGGGAGATCTGTAAACCAAAAGCAATATGGGAACCCTCCACTGTGTGTGAGTGTGATGGGAACAGTCCAGTGAAGCAAACGTCACACAAAGGCCGGAGTACGGTCTATGTTTGTGTTACTGCTCAGTAAAGCTTACCCTTGAGGGGGTAGTGCTTATCCTCAGAGGCTTGTGTGAATTCTGCACAGCCTATATATAACTGCTTCACATAAACAGTACCTGGTTTTATAGAGTGGGAGCTGAAGTTCTTCAGACCATTACAGAATTATATATTTTTATAATCTCTGCGAATGTACAGAAGCTAAAATGTTGAGATTGTTTATCTGAAATGGAGAGAGACCAGTATACAATGTGAAGCAGAGAACTATTTCACAGTGAGTTGTTTGAGCTGAGTGCACAGTTCAGCCATATATTTAACTGTTTGAGAGCCTCTCTGAGAGCAGATGAGGGATTAAATGCCAGTCAATAAAAATACATTTAAAAAAATGAAACACCGCTCACCAGATAGACTGTTGTCAAACAAATGACCTTCCATGTGGAACAGGATGTACTTACATGAAAATGGTAAGAAGTAACATTTGAGACTCCTAAATAGTGTACAATAAAAGCAACGCATAGCGTAAGTGCTTCAGATCCCAGATATCACTCGATGTATAGGAAGGCGATTTAATGTGAAGGAAGCTGACAGCTGCTGAAGAGGCTGGTCCTCACACAGCAGCTTGTGTGCAATTCACTTGGTGCAGAACCAATCCAGACCAGTGATGGCTGCCTTCAGCACACTGCTAATTGGACATCAAATCGGGGTGTTTTTCAGCCGTCAGTTCTGGTTCTGTCAAGGCTCACCACTGGTCCAGTTCACCTATTGCTTTTTTTGTTACTGATCTTTCTCTAAGCACCAGTTACCTTTATAGCTGTCATACTCCTAGTGCCAAGCCTCAGTGTACTCACTGAATTAAGCCTGAGATAGCATGAAAATATTCTCACCGCTATATTCTGTGGGTACTCTGTAAAAAGTTGATTATGAACATTATACATCTTAAACAAGATTCTTATTTTTTCTTTGGATGCGAAAGGGGTATGTGGTGCATGACTCATTTAAGCAAACAGGCAAATTACTCATTTGCTTTATGCTATATTTTTGTCATGTTTCCTGTTAGTAATTTAAAACTGTCCATTTTTCATTTATGTAGCTGGATCCCAGGATTCCCATATTTGCTTCCTGGTTAAGTTTGTTCCTGTTCTATTATCATTTTCCTGAAAATTTACAAGAAAAAGGGTCTTGCCCAGAACAGTGACCTACCTAGTTTTTTTTAAATAAATAAATAAATAAATATATATATATATATATATATATATATATATATATATATATATATATATATATATATATATATATATATATATATATTAAAAAAAGTGTGTGTGTTAAGCACACACACCGAGGCCGGATGTGTGGTTCCGCTGCAACTTCAGAGGAGCGGTGATGTGTGAGTCGGTGAGGTTAGGGTAGATCCTGCACCCTCTGAGGATTGGTCACTGTTCCGGGCCCAGCGTCCCGTGGGGGCGTGTCGATGGCGAGTGTGGAGTGAGGGGGGGGGGCAGAGCGCCTGCCGTATGTGACGCGTCCTCCTCATGCACACTAACGTGGCCCTGCCTGTTTCATACTAACCCTGTGTCTAGAGACCTCTTGCCAAGCTCGCCACCCTCTGCTCGTGCTCATCCTTCATTCCATTTCACACTCAATGGTTTTTATTCCTGTCCATTTATATAAATGCCTAATATATAGCTGACTAGCACCAGTTTTACTAGCCCAGATTTGCATGTTTTTTTTAATTTTATTTTTTATTTTATATAAATTGTATTTAATATTTCTTTCTACACACACCCCACCCAAATTACCCCCCACCGGTTAATTTATGAGCCTGGAATTAATTTATAATGATTGGCTCTTCTCCTCATTTTATTTATAATTCTTTTTTGTTTGTTTTAATGTCATCCTCTGATTTAGCTGAGGCCGTTTCCCATCCACAGCTTGTTTTGAGTGATATTTGCTGTACTAGTACTACTAGTAGTAACTTTTTATCAAACTAGTACATTTTTTCAAGCTGAAGGCAGTCTCCACCCCTCCCCATTCACCCATGCACACACTTGCACTGGTTGTACTGGTGGCACTGGTTGCACTGGGCGCCTTTACTCTCGTGATTGCTGCATATATACATGGTGCTTCTTGTGTTATGGTCTCACCACCAGCTTGGACTTCCTCTATCTAAATGTTTATGCAAGATCTCGCTCTGTTCTGTGTCTCTGTACTTTCCGGATAGGTTTATATATGTCTAACATGCATATATAACCGAACGTGTTGGAATCAAACTGCCGGTAGTGGTCTTCTGCCTCCTCCTCCTCCTCCTCCCCCCCCCCCCCCCAACTTGCTTTCTCAAAGTTTACTTGCATTTGTGGTCCTGTTTGTAGTCTGCACAGAAACAGCTCATCACATAGTGTGCCCCAAATGCTAGAGGCCTCCTTGCGTCCCCTAAGTTTTCAGTGGTCTGCTTGTGACAGGTCACTCATTCCCCGAGTTTAAGGGTAACAGATTTGAGTATCCCATACACACTGTAGGGAAAGCTTGTACTTTACTGCCCCCCCTCCCATTTTGTGGGTAATGTAAGCCTTCTCCTGGCATGCCTTTCCACACGGAGCTTTGTACTGACACAGTGCCGGAGGTAATCAGATGGTCCATCTAGGATCCCTCCGGTCACCTGCTCCCAATCTTGCTGTACTGTCCACTCCTGCAGGGAAAGCACTTCTTATTATTGGAATATTTTGGTCTTTTTTTCTTCTGTTCTGTCCATCAGGATAATATTGGCCACCGGCTCCTACAGAAACATGGCTGGAAGCTGGGTCAAGGACTGGGCAAATCCATGCAGGGTAAGTGCCTTGTTCGGTGTGACTGCCTCTCTGTCTTCTCTGCTCTTTGTTTTGTTTTCACCATTTGTTTTCATCATGTTTGTGTTGTGAGTCACCTTATTATTGTTTTTCATGTGCATCCCCCATTCCTGCCGAGTTGTGATGGCTTGGGGGGGGTGATATCAGCTTGACTGCCTTTACCGGGGAGAGGGGGCAGTGCGCTAGATCGTCTTTGCTTTATGGTCTTCACCTCCAACAGTGGCCCCGACTCAGTAGTTTGCGGGTGCATCACAAAGAGAAGGCGTAGGGAGTTCTGGGAATGCAGTGGCCTTCTAAACACAGTGGCCCATATCCAAGCGTGGGAAGCATGTTCCGTGCTGAAGCAAGAGACAACGAACCTCTCAGGTGGATATTAACGCTCATTTGCTGGAGCCGAGCTGTGCAGATTCGCTGCTTTTCCTCGGCCAGACAGAGGGGCTCAGTGTGCCGCTGGGAAGATGGTCCCTGGACAATCCTCCCATTGACTGCACACGTGCGGGTGTCACTTTCACAGAGCCTCTGGGGGTGGGCACCAGGGCACAGAGTGATTCATTCTTACAGGTCAAAAGTCTCCTTTGTTTAATAGGGTGACAAAAACTGTCCTTTGCACAATAAAGAGGAAATTAAAGTGCCGCCTTTCTTCATAGCTTGCCGTTCAAAGTTGCTGGCTGCGTTGGTACCATGGCGTAGGACTGCATGATTATTTCTTTTTAAATTGCTATCTCAATTCATAGCACTATGAGATTCCATTCTTATATGATGTTTGCATTAGCAGGAAGATTTGTTCCATCAAACCAAGCCTTTTTTTCCCAAAAGCTGTATCAATAAGTGACTGTACCACATTACACCACGTGATGATCTGTACACAGGAAGATGAGGCAGATTTGAAAACACATCTAATATGCAAGACAAGGTGAAAAGAAAAACAAGAACAAAATGATTTAGACTTGAACACCTTTCCAGTGACTTTGAGGAACAGGATTTTGGCAGCCTCTGTTTGAGCAATAAATTTGTACTCGTACTGAAAAAGGGTTCACATTTGCTTGTGTGGGTGTATTTTTTCTGATTTAACACTACGAATTTGTGGTAAGAAACATTTGTTTTGAAGGTAATTTAAGAGTGGGTGAGGTTTATGTTTAGTATTTTTTGGAATTGGAAATGAGGTTGTTAAAAACCTGGAGTATGCCCTTTCAGTTCTGCAAAGTGTTTCAGTAATGATCATGTTTGTTCCATCTTTATAAAGACAGTATGTAATGCTAATAATAATAGAAAAATATTTTGCTCAAGAATGGTGAGAGAAAACTGCAATCTCAATTCTGAGTGTAAAATGTTGTTCATATTTCATATGTATTAAGCAGCCCTACCGTGGGGTACCAAACCAGTATTTGTTTAATTCTCCTATACAGGATTGTGATTGGTGGAAATCAGGCCTGTAAATGCCCCAGCACATGCCCCCCATATCCTATTTAAGTACATGGTACTTAAAAAAGCAGCACAGTGGTGCCCCTAGTGCACACATGGAAGTTCCGCAGTCTCCACTCCTCCTTGCTGGAGGTCTCCAGCATCAGAATGTGCTTCTTAATGGGGGCAGGGCAGCCTGTTTTTCAGCCTCTGCCTCTGTAAGCTGGGGGCTAGCGACCCACTCTGGCGGGCCCCTTCCTCATGGCCGTCTGCATCCTCCCTCCTGTTCCCTCCTTTCCTCCTCAAGGTCATGGCTTCCTTTGCCTTAGGTTGCTTTTGCAGCCAGCAGCGTGGGCTTGTAAGACATTTTACACAGTTACATTGCTAAAGATTTATCTCTGATTATATCTGAGATGGGATGGGAGACCATGGAAATGTCAGAATCCCCACGATGCATTGCTGCTCAGTTGTCGCCATTGAGATGTTTTGGGAGTTTCTCTGGGAGCAATTCTGATACCTCGTAAATGAAAGGTTATGTCAAAAATGTGCCTGTGATGCTAAAATGTATCCATTCCCACTTTCACTAAACATTCATTTGATGCAGGCGTGCACTTTTGCTTTCACCCCTCATAAAAATCTTTCCTCTCAGATGGACTAATAGACTGCTTCTCAACCCAGTCCACCTGCACCAAATACTCAAGCAATCAAGAACACCACATACCTGGTGCAGGTGTTGAAATCTGGGATAGAACCATAATGTGAACTGTGTGGGGTTCTCTAAGGACTAGGTTGAGAACCATGGACTTCATGCAGAACTACAGATGAAGTGTCAGTATATCTTATGAAAGGTTTTACTACTTTAATGTTTTGAGGACCCAAAGTACTTTGCTCCTGAACTTCTTGGGCAATTTAAATTGCTAATCATGATGTGTCCACATTACCCCCTTTTTATTTTGAGATGTTTGTCCTTGTCATGCCATCAAAAATAATGGCTTAGCTGGAATGTTCTGCTTTGTCCAGTAAGTCTGGAAACAACCATTGAAGCGGTAAGTTGTTGGCCTGTAAAAATAGATCTTGTTCTTCCATACAGTTTAGGTATTGTATGGAAATAGAAGTTCATGTGCTTAAAGCACTTTGAGCATGTTCTGCCTAATTGTTTAATTTGACACGGATGATATTTAGCACAAAGAAGTTGTGTAAAAGGGTCCATTGCGTGGTATTTTTGTGGTTATTTTTAAATCTTTCTCCCTAGTGCAACTAATTAGATCCACAGTGAAGTATCTGCATTTTTTTGGTCCAAACTGGTAATTAGATTAAGCAATGACTACAAATTAGGTTAGCAGTTAGCAATGTGCTTACTCATGCTACCCTCTATAATGATTTTGTAAATTGACTGCTGGTTTCTGAACAATTTGTTGTGCTTAGGCAAGGGTCTCACTGTTAAACTGTTACAGCTCTGGAAGATCAGTTTAAATGTACCCTTTATATAACCTGGGATTATATTTTTTGCTAGACTTAATAAGGTCTTGCCTGCACAGAGATTAATTAAAGAGTCTTACAGCAAGCACTTCCAGTAACTCAAGTTCCATATTCATTCATGTTTGGGGTCGGAAGCCTTTTGCAGGTAGCATAGGATACTAGACTGCGGAACAGCCTGGATGGGGTGCCAGACCATATTAATACATTACGGGCAATATGTGGATGCCAGTAAGCCTAGCTGCATGCCTTTGACTGGCATACAGAAACGAAGCAGTACAGTGAAGAGACTAGTTACAGCGCGGCTCCAGCTCGCTTCGGTTTTCCACTACCGAAGGGTCAGCTTGGTAAAGGCGTTGATGGGTTTGGAGAGCAACAGTAATGTAAAATCGAAGAAATGCTTATTTACTGTCCAGACAGTGTACATCATGATTTACTGTGTGCTGCCCTCCACTAACAAGTCTGAGAATCGCCATCTTATGTTAGCATCAAACGCTAGCAGAATTAGCATTCCTTGTATAAATTTGCAATATGAATCCATTCCTTTCAGCTGTTCTGTAATACTTTATTTAAGTAGGTGGTTGGAAATTTTTAAATGCTGAGTTATTGGGAATGCGTCAATACAGTGCAATGTGCAATACTACTAACAATGAATATTCTATAGATAATCCGTAAATATCATCGTAGATCACCGGTATCACCCTACGTTTCATAGTCAGATAGTGGTGATGCAAGCAGCTGGTGCTTTTGGCTCTGCTAGTAAGCAAGGCCATGTCAGCTTGAGTACAGTTCAGATAGTTTACAATGGAAAATCATCAGTTCCCGTTATGGCTCAGATGCGGCTCAGTTCTTCATGGCAGTGGAAAAGCACCATAAGATTCTTTTTCTTACTGTATTCAGACACAGTTTGGTTTTACTGAGAAATGGGATTCAAGGACTAGTGAGAGCTGCCCAATGAGAAGTATACTGTTCTGTTTGTGACCCCAACCCTTTCTGACCAGTGTAGCTGGCAGAATATTGGGACAGAATGTGAAAGGACTAACAGCTATCAAAATGTTTACTCTCATTTAGGGTGGCAATCACTTGGTTTGCTGCTCTGCTTTTTACTACACTTATCACTCCACCTGTCATTCTTAGGTGCAGCTAATGCAGATTAGCATTAACAGAATGCTAGTTTTTTTATTCATAATTTTTATTCTGTATGCGCTTGCTTAAGCATGCAATTGTGTTTTAAAATTAACCTGAAAGAATGACTATTCTAATCGTTATTGCCAAGCACATGCTTAGGTTTCTTTTGATTAGTCTAAACCAGTAAAACATTAGACTGGAGCTTGGGTTTAAGTTGAAATGTGCCTTGTGAGTCGGTGAATAACAAGTTTGTGATGCTTTTCAACACAGATGGTCCAAAAACTTGCTCCGCAAAGCATTTCAGGTCATTGGTGGCTTCCCGTGGACTCTGCTGAAAGGCGTCTGCTTGAAATGTCCCCTGGGGCACGTTTGATTTGGCGCAGCAGTAGAGGCGAGATTCTGTCCCAGATCGCAATGAGACGACGGCCATTGTGCGTCCATCGGGGGACCCAGTTCTTTTCAGATCCTCTCTCTCTGCTGTCTGCATTTCCTTAGTGGAATTTGGCTCCTTGGTGAAGAGCATTGAGACTATAAAGTATGTTTGGTCCTCCTGTTTCCCAAGCTTCCGGTAACTCTGCTCTGTGCCTTACAATCGGCTGGAGACTGATCCGCACGGGAATTCAGAGGACTCTGTAGTTATTCTGGAGTCTTAGCCTTGAGCCTTCAGTGTTAGCTGTAAATACATATTACCCATCACCCAAGGCCCCACTGCACTGTACAGTTCCAGTGAAAATGAAAAAGTCGTTTGTATTCCTGTCCAGAAGCAAGGGCAAAAGACTCTCCTTCAAGCCGTTTTTTATATCCGAAATCTCAATGCTATCACCTGCTCCTTCCTACTTTTCTGAAAGGAAGATTCAATCAGCTAGCCTTTTGTTCAACAGCTGTGGACTATTCTCTTCATTCATAGCAGTGCTGTACCCTGTACATTTTGGGCACAATCTGGAACATGTAACTAGAGCACTAGAACAATGTAACTATGTTCTGGGAACAAAATTGTTGCCCATGTATTTTACAGAAAAACTAGTGCTATATTTTGCTTGCAGATCCTGAGGCTAATTATTACAGGTTTTTATAACAAAAAATACAAAACAGCACGAAAGGTCCTGTGTGCTCAGTAAAGATCACCCATCCCTCCTGCGGCATACAGGCTGCAGTGCAGCCCCCCCCCCCCCCCCCCAAGCTGCAGCAGTGTATCTGAGACCCAAAATGACTAAACAACCCACTGCCACTCACCGCCCCCCCTTTTGCAGAGAACATTGAAATGTTGGCTAGCAAGGGCCAATCTTCTGCAAAAAGTTTTATTTATATAACACCTTTCTCACATTCAAGGGCAATTTACAATACATAGTCCAATACACACACAAAATCAACAGACAAAACAAAGGTTAACGTCACAAACTGGATGTCAGTGGATGATGTATTATAACATTCTTAAAAAGGATGTGTTTTTAATTGAAGCTTAAAAGTTGAATTGGATTGAACATCTTGCAGACATTGTGACAGTGAAATCCAGAGTTTGGGCACTAAATGCTCTGCCACCCATTGAAGGAGTATATTTTATATAAGAAGAGGATTGTATAAGATGTGCAAATGTAAAACCATTCTCGTAACAGCCATTTAAATTTCTCTTCAGGAAGATTAATGCGATTCTGTCATCTCTCTCTCTTGTGCAACTTCATCCGGTGTCCCTGTTAGAACAGGAGCTGAGCTGAGCAATCAAAAAAGGGACAAGGAGTGCAGACGGACAGATACTTAGAAGCTTAAATTCTCTCAGCTGGTGACAAATAGAACAGTCCTTCAAAGCCGAAGAGTTGTTTCTGGGAGATCGATGGTAGCTACAGGAGGCGTCTCCTGTGGCATTAAGGACTCCTTGGCCTATTTGGCTGGCACACCTGACACACAATGTCATCTAAGGTGCTTTTTCCACCACACCAGGTGGAAAGTACCAAAAGTACGGTACTTCAAGGTATTGGTTTTCAACTGGCATAAAAATTGGTAATGGTGCCAAATGACATCAACACAAGGCTGAATATTTTGTACTGAATTCAAAAAATGGCTGTAGTATATTATACGACTAGATGATGCGAAATTAATACCAGCATTGCATTGTTATGCATATACAATTCTTACATTGCTAGTAAGGGCACTTTTCTGCCGCACCATTTACCATACTTTTGGTACTTTTACTTTTCTATTGACTTAAAACTTTAAACTGATTTTTAAACATGTATAAGAATTTATAAAAGGAATAATTTAAATTGCAAAGCTTGCAGAGTTTTTTTTGTTTTTTTGTTTTTGCCTGTGACAGAGTAACAGTAAAAATATTTTAGCTAAACTTAACCCCCCCACTATAATATCTGTACAGAATTGACAGTAAGAAAAAGCATTATTTTAATACAGCTGACTAGCGGTGTAAGAATTGCATGTGTTGGTATTAATGTTGCCCATTGCCAAGCTGTATAATGTACTGTATAATATTTTTCAAATTCAGTACAAAATACATCGTCTCGCTTAGTGAATGTCATTTGGCGCTGGTACCATTTCTTATGCCAGTGTAAAACCAACATGTTTAAGTACCTTACTTTACCTTAGCTAGCTTTGCTATTTTAATTATTCCTTTTATAAGATTATCTAATATATGTTTAAAATTCAGTTTAAAGTTTATCTATGCTGCTTTTGCTTATGTGCTGCATGTGTTCTCTGAGACAATCACAATCATTTTCATCCTTGCTGTTTAAATAACTCCTACATGGGTTTGTGAGAAATTTCTGAACTAATTTTTGCTTTATAAATACCCCGATATTTATTACAACAAAATCACAGTTCGGGATTTTTTTTTCCGAAGAGGCAGGTTATTTGCATAACCAGTCGACAAAGAAAGCATTTCAAGTCCCACCCTGAAGTACCAAAGAAGTACCCCAGCTGGTTTGACACTTTTGGTACTGGCACTCGACCAGAAGTCAATGGAAACGGGAAAGTACCAAAAGTACGGTACTTGGTGAGGTGGAACGCTCCCCTATCTGAGTGTTTATTCTAAGAGGTACCCTACCGAGTTAGTCATGTTTGTATTTATAATGTGGAATGTACTGGAAGAGAGACCTCAAAATATTTGTGTTTCTCTACAATCAAATACTGTGTCCCTCCCTCAAGGCTTAACGTGGACGGTATAAGAGGTGGGGGTGGTGTTGGCAGGAGATCTTAAGCTACCCGCCGTGTGTGCTGCGTTTCAGTTTAGTCATGTATGATTTTGTGGTCTCTCGTCCCGTGTGATATATCTGATAAAGCACAGCTTAATGGAGTCCCTGTGGAGCAGGGCTGCTTTTCCTAGGGAGTTATCTGGACACAGTAGTAATATCAGGAACATTTTGGCAGTACTGACTAAGCACTTAGTTTAAACCAGTCCTCTTTAGGCATTATCTGTTCAGCTTGTTCTTAGTCAAGGCAACTTACATGACTATGGATATTTAGGGATTTTGAATACATAACATCTCTGATCTGAATTTATTGAATTTAGTGTTAGTGTTGTTTTGTCCGGAAATTTGACTGATTTGCCCCAGTGTGCATCACCCCACTGCATTTTCATTTGCTGAGCCCTGTCTTGTGATTGGTGCTCCGGTTTGTTGGTTTAAATTGTCTGTCGGTGGTCTTTTAAAGGCTAAAGGACGCCAAATATAGTCGTCATGTTAACTTCCCTCACTGTATGAGGTGACGGATCCTCGTAGGCCCTCTTACTTTTCACATTCTCGTATCTCCCACGCCACCTTCAGCTGCTAGCTCAATAGATGAACTGTGTCTCTCTTGTTCATGCACCGCTTGTGGAGCGGAGCTCTCCATGGCCATCGTTGGCAGATTCCTAGCCTACGCATTTCTCATAACTTCACAGGCCTCTGGTCCCACCCGTCAGCCAGTGTACTAGACCTTCCTTCCCCCCTTTGGCCATCCATAAGGGTGCATAGTTACACGCAGCTCCGTGACTCTCTCAGGTAACAGCAGAGTTGCTGGGCTGTGTCCGCGGCTGTCGAGCTGTGGAAGAAAGCTCCCTGCACAGCCAGATGTACAGAGCTCCATCCCTCTTCCCTTGCAATGGCCGTCGGCTGCTTCTTCAGGCTTGGCCGTGTAAATTTATGGAGAAATGGGGGGGGGAAGAAACAATCTTACCATGATTGATAGAGATGATCACGAATTATCTCTTAACTGAAATCCACTGCATTGAAATATGTCACGATCATTCAAAGCAGCAGCATGGTGGAAATTACAGCCGAAAACTGAGCACTTGCTGAATGCCGTCGGGTCTGGATGGTAGCACCTGACATCCCCATCAATCTGTGGCTCTGGTGCCCCTTGTCCAGTAGGCACTCCACAGATTTCATGGGCTGAGATCATGCCACAAATTTTGTTCCTAAAGAGAAACCAAGAATCTGGGTCAAACCAACAGCTTTGGTGGTGGGAACATGGGCCACCCGTTCCCGTCGTCTTCGGCTGTTGCGGGGTGGCGGGCAGGTGTTGGGTCACCTGGTCACCTGGTGTCGGTGATTGGGGTCCACCGGCAGCATTCCTCCTTAACCGATATGGTGTTTCTTTTTTGCAGCGGTATGATCCTGGCCGTGTCGCGGCGATGGTAAACTTAGTGGTAATTTTTAATTTTTTTCGGTTTATTTTTATTTTTTTTAAATAACATCATCAGTGCACAAATGCCATAGGCTTCACTTCTTCTTCCTCCGTTGTAGCTTTCATTCTGCTGCTTATTCCGCTGTAAATTTTGTGCTCATTTCAAACATTTACTGTTAAATGTTTTCTATTGGAATGGGTAATGCAAGAAGGGATACCACTGTTTTAAGACAAAATCATTAATAAAACTAAAACTGGGCATTCTATTGTTTAAAATGCAGATTCCTCTTCTCGCCCTCATGGCTCCTCTCAGCAATGTTGAGCCCTCTCCGTGTTTGTGGGAATTGCGGTAGGCGTATAGAGGGTCACTCTGGTTTTTGACCATCCCCCAGCCAGATTGACAACATCCTAATGGAGTGCCTTTATGAAATGCAGAGCTACAGGCACACGGTTCTCTGTCAATGCGGCGTTTGCCACTGAATATGAAGCAGGAGCGCAGAGAGACACACACCCCCGCAATGGCCTATTCAGCATGGTTATTATAATGATGATCATTAATGAAACATCCTCTACAGCCTCTTGCATACCTATTGCAGATTTTTTTTATTTATTTTTTTGCTTGTGACAATAGGCATCTTGTCTTGCACACATGATCAGAAGTTAGTTTTGCCTTAGCGTTTTTGATAAAATAAAGGTGTTCTTTCCTTTTGTATTGTGTTCTGCTCAGGTAATCAGTATGATGCACCTCTGTGCAGCGCTCCATCACAGACTTTGCGAAGTTTACGCACAACATAAAAAATTTATTCGAAATGAGTAACAACACAGGCAAACAAAATGGTGGTTGCTGCTGGATGACAGCAATTCAGATAGTCAGACACCAGCATAGAGGAAATCTGAAGGAAAAACGTATTTGTATCACAGAGCGGCAAACGCTGACAGCTGGTGTGGCTTTTACTAATTGGATCACAGTGTTTTTGGTGTCCCCATTATTATATGCTGGTGCATTTTCCGTGATTTCCCTGTAGCAGTCATGGACGTGCTGGGCAGGTGGGCATCTCCGGCTGAGCTATCACGATGATGGGGTCTACAGAGAAGGAGACCCTGCTGATTGCCTCAGGGCTTTTTGAAAGGTGTGCCGAGTGCACCATGCCCATGTGGGCCAGTTCTGCAGCCATTGCAGGGTGGAGTCAGGGTTCGGTCTGTCGTGTCTGCAAAACAAGATGTCGCTACTTCAGAATTATATCATTGGGCAGTGACTGCTGACATCGCAGCAGAATGCTGGATTGTGGGCTGGATTAGTGAAGCAGCTCAGCTTCCATTCTTTACAGTTATTTGGCTAAGGTGGTGTCTGCCTTGGAACCCACCCTCAATGTTCAGGCTTGACCATCAGTACATGGGCTTATGTTCCAGGAATAACATGAAAGCACTTCCTTTGTTTCCTCTGGATATTAGCGCAGTCAAAAAGAGCATTAATTGCTAAATACAATACGGCTTTGCCCAAGGGTATAATTTAGGCACAAATACTGTGTCAGTGAAGGTGAAATTGGGGGATCTAACCAGGTGATTGGAGCCTCTGATCATTTATCATCAAACCATAACAGCAGCACTTTGTACAAGTCCTGTCCTCCAGTCCTGTCCTCCCCCCCCAGGTAAGTGCTTTACCACCAGAGTCCCTGTTTTCATTACTTGGTGATCCCCAGCCCGCGTCCCTCCCCCTGCTGCCATAGTTTGGTGCTTGTTTCCCTCTGCTTTGTTTTTGCCTGTGGATTAAACAGTGTGTCTGAACTCTGACATGGTTGGTGTTTTGTTCCCCTTATGTACACCCCCTTCTGTTCCCGGGTTAATGTTCTTATCCAGCTCTTTTCACAGCTTGCAGCGCTGGAGTCCGAGCTGGAGGTCAGGGATGGTGGGGGTACCGGTGTCGCTGGCCATTTCGTGTGCTTTCGTCCAGAGTGCTGTCTTTCTCTGGCCGTTCTGCAGTATTATTAATGCATGATGACAACAAAATGGCAGAGCGGCTCGCAGTGTGTATCATTAACACACGAGTCCTCCTGCACCCGGCACGCTCAGCCGCAGCCCTCCCCCCCCGCATCCCTCTGCAGAGCTCAGCTGTCACTGTTTGAAGCCTCCTGTCCTTGCGGAAGCAGTACTGCGATTCAGGCTGCAACTTTGCAGCAGTCCAGGCGCGGGGGTAGGGGGTTAAGGTGGAGCCAGATGTCATTCAGTTGTGCGATGTTCTGAAGCCAGACGTACGGCAGTGTTAGGGTCCATTCTCTGACAATCCTAACCCCCCCCCCCCCCACCAGTTGGCTTGTCGTGACACCCCCCTTCCGAAATTCTGATTTGGTAAACATACTGATAGAATGTATAAGCTGTGAGAATGGCTGGTGAACTGTTGATGGTGGTAGGCTTTCGGGTTCTGCACAAGGCAAGACCTCTAACCCAACATTATACCAAGCAAGGCTGGCTTACTGACGTGTGTCCTCCCTCCCAGTCTTTTCTCACCACCCCATCTGTTTTTCTCTCCATTCCTTTCTCCTTCCTACTTATAGGTCGGACAGACCCTGTGCCTATCATCCTCAAATACGATGTCATGGGAATGGGCCGCATGGAGATGGAGGTGAGATGGTGGTGAGGAGAGTGTTAAAAAGGGATCAAATGTAGGACTGAGGATGAAAGTCGGTCACAAAAGGGGGTCGAGCTGGGAAGCAGTGGCTGGCCTGCTTTTGAAGGTCAGCGGGGGGTTTCGGTGGAAAGTGCTGGTGTGATACCGGCGGCCCCCAGTTGCTCCCAGTGAAACGGGAGCGCTGCAGGTACGGTGTCCTGGTGTGACGTCAGCTCGCCGCATGGGGGCCACCTCGGGGTTTGCCTGACACGGTGTCCTCTCTGCAGCTGGACTACGCCGAGGATGCCACAGAGAAGCGGCGAGTGTTGGAGGTGGAGAAGGAGGACACGGAGGAGCTGCGGCAGAAGTACAAGGCGAGTTTCATTTAGGCCTTACACTTCCCATCACCTGACTTTATGTTTCGAGAACCACTGCGAGATTCTCATATCCCCAAAAGCAGCTTGATGCTTGACGCATCACTCAAGCTTCTTTTTGCTATTTTACTGGGACAGTTTGAGTGACTTGCTCAGTAGTTTAACGTCTGGGGTAACCTGAGGACTAGGTCAAAAGCTAGGTCAAGTTTGTTATACTTCTGTGTGACTGGCTGTTCGATAAAACAACCTTCTCAGCTTAGTTTCCTCTGCATGTCCAATTAATCACGTCATCCAAGGGCGCAAAAGCACCCTTACTCCAGGGATTCACTCGCCATTGTTAACTTGTGGTGCCTGATTTATTGGGGCCTCCTGGATTTTTGCTGTCTGAGGTCCAGGCAGAATCCAGTGTAGCAGGCTTATGTAACACTAAATTATGGAAGCCATCCAAATATTTGGGAAAATGCCTAAACCTCAGTGAGACAGCTGCCTGCTCGCTGTTAATGCTCCCCCTCATCGCTTCTCTGCTGCTGCTCCTCGGTGTTTGTTAAACTGGAGCTGGAAGGCTGTGTTTCTCTGTCACGATGAATTCTCAGTGAGCCAAGCTGCAGATGCCTCCTGTACGACCCTCTTGCTGACTCCATGAGTCACTGCTCTTATTATTTCAGTTCTGCTTTAGGCAGTTTCCCCCAACTAGTTGTTGGGTTTTATTTTTCCTATGCAAAAAATTTTGGGAACTGTACATAGCAGTATTGTAATGAATTTGCATTCATTTAGAATACAGATGGCATAAGTTCTACATTACAGATTTAATGGTCATAAATGTATGAAATTCACATGATCTATGTCAGAAAGCTGGGCCCATTGTAATTCTTTGTGTCTGCAGAATGTTCCTGAAGGGATTGCATCTCGGGTGGCATGGTGACTCAGTCGGGGGGCACTGTTACAAGGTGTCCATGGGGTATTAAAGTCATAAGAAGTTTTAAGTTCAAGTTGAACCAATTAAGGCCTTGAAAAACATTAAGATATAAATTTACAAGGTCATATACTGTAGTTTGTTGAAAAATGTTTCATTTCAGTTTAAATGTGACTGACTCTTAAGTGTTGTACTATGAAGTCTGTTGAGCCAGCATCACTGGATTACTTGGGGTTTAACACAGAATTTTTTGTACAGTAAGTCCCTGGGTTAAGAACGTCTAATTTACAGACAACTTTTGAACGGACTGCCATAAATCCCATTATATTACAAATCTGAGTTAAATAAAATGGTTTGTAATAACTTTGTGATGCTCATGAAAACAGCAGTTGCTTTAATGTTACCTCACGAATGCCCCTTCTGGTATGCAAGACATCAGTGGAACGACAGTAAGTACCATATGTAATACTTTCCTTATTATTATTATCATCATTATTATTTTATTAAGTACTGTATTATTATGTTTAAAATAGGGCTGCACAATGTCACATTTCAATTATGTCACATTTGCAATAATCACCAGGGCTTTCTATATTATACATTTAATGGTCATAAATGTTAACGTTTGTCCGGGCGCCAGTTTGTCAGTACTATAGGGATGATTACTTATGCCCACAATTTGGTAAGAAGATTAGTAGTGTGCCTGAAATATAAATGAGGTGTGTATTGTGACGCCCAAAAATGAGTAATCCGTATAAATTCAACATCCTTACATTTAATAAATGTCGGAGTTTAAGCTGCAAAAAGTACCACCAAACCACTGATGTGTTTTAACCTTGTTTACCCACAATATCTTCTCCTTTAAAAGATGATGTCGCTGCTGAGCTGTCCCTTTCTTCACCGCCACTTCACTATTTTCATGTTTTACCAAAACATTAGCATGTGGTGCTCCGCTAACCAAATGTAATAAAGATGAGGATATGCCAAATTTATACAGATTAGTAACTTTTGGTCTGATTAACCGCTTCTTTGGGCTTTAAAAGCAAAATTTAAATGTTTCCTTGTTACATGCTCTCTGAGATTGTTCCATTTGTAAGAGAGCTGGATTTAAAATGTTGATCCCAGATGACAGCTGATTTTTATCCACATGTGTTGTGGGTGCGAACTTGAATTTCTGGATGATGATGATGGTGAGATAAACATTTGTGTCTAACACGCATGCCTGTGTGTTAGATCCTTATCCTGCTGCTCTCTGCCAGTGTGCTCACATTTCCCCTGGGGTCTGAGCACTTGCTCCTTTGTTCTGTGCTGCAGGACTACGCTGAGAAGGAGAAGGCCATTGCAAAGGCGCTGGAAGACCTGAGGGCCAACTTCTACTGCGAGCTTTGTGACAAGCAGTACCAGAAACATCAGGAGTTTGACAACCACATCAACTCCTACGATCACGCGCATAAGCAGGTAATACCGCCCTCTGGGCTTGTAGGAGGCTTTGTGGCTGTATTCGCCTGTCACAGAACGCCCCCCCTCCCCCCCCCACACTCCTGCTTTTTTTGCATCCAGACATGTGAAAGTCATCGTCTTTTTTTTGCAGAACTGTATTTGAACCCTCCCCTCCCTGAAGAGACTCGGACTGGCAAAACTGGTCTCATAGGAGCCATCTTATGAATTAAGCCATTGTTCATATGCTGCACATGTTCTGGAAGGGTGTCAGCAATTCCCGGGTTTATCAAACACATGCATGAAACAAACACAATCGGTGACCACTGTGTTTAAAAAAAGAAAAAAAAGAAAAGAAAAAGTGCCATTAATTGTAATATTCACATTTTGTTTGATTTGCTTGTTCTGTACTATTTGGGAAATCAAACAATTGGGTTCAGGCTGAATGAGCATGTGAAATAAGGTTATAAGCTACATTCTGAAGCAAGTGATGCAGTGCCAGTTAAACACAGTGTGTAATAACCGAACCCTTGAGGTGTGAGAGTGAGAAACGACCGACACTGATGTGGGATGACCGACTTTAAAGAGCATCTCTGCTGGGCACAGCTTGCAGGTTCCTCCCCCAGATGTGTCCAGTTTAGCAAACCGCTCTGTCACCCCCCCCACCCCCCTCCTCTTTCAGCACAGGCTGGGGGTGTGTTTGTTTCAGATCTCCCCTAACTCCCTCTCTCAGCCCACGGAGATGTAGTTTGGCCTAACCTGTGACTGCTCCCTGTTCACCGACCCCTCCTACCTCATCCATTGCACTTATCCATGTATGAAGCAGGCTCACCAAGTAATGGCAGATTTTTTTCTTTTTAACTGCATTTTCAAAAGGAATATATAATTTTGGGAATTGTAAAATCTACCTTTCTGTTTTATTCTTTTTTTTCCGTTTTTGTTCTACGATCTGTAACATTTTTCAGCTGATGTATTGCCAGCACCCCCCTCTATAAAAGTGGGCATCCAGACCCAAGGCGTGAGTCTCTCTCTGCTCGCTTGTGTCCCCCTGTCCTCCTGACTGCTGCCTCTCTCCATATGTCGTGAGCGGGTGTTCCTGTGTTCTGTCTCCCTCCCCATCGACTCCACTAGCTCGCGGATGTCCACTTGCACTTCAAAGGCAATGTCCAGTCTGCACAGGGTCAGATTTTCATCTACTGTAACCAGGAGGGGCGGGGTGGGCCGCTGTTGCTGGTAGTGTCAGTACTGTGATGTAGGATGCCAAATTAAGTGCCATTCATGTGAGATGAAATGTTTTTTTTCTTTCTTTCTTTCTTTCTCCAGGACTGCCTTTATCAGTAAACGCCTGTATATTAGAAGGTTAGGATCAGCCTAGTTCTGGTCGTATATATTCCGCCACTCTTGCCCTTCTTGCAGGCATGACATTGTTTTGCTGTCTTCTTCAGTCTCTCTGTTATTCTTTCTAGTATTTTTCATTATGGTTGGTAATGGCTAATCGTGTAGCTGCGCTGTCCCCCCCCCCCCCATACTAAACATTCGTCGTCCCCTGTCCTCCTCTCGCCATCCCCCTCACTCCCTCATTCCAAACCTTGTCCTGTGCACCTTGTACCGGAGTGCAATAGATTTGAGCTGTGGTTTGCAATTTGCTGCTGCTTTTCTCATGACAGTTACTATCTATCTATTTATCTATCTGTCCTGTAAGACACGTGAGTACGCTCACACACACACACACATGCGCACACGCCTGCGCGTGTGCACACACTTAGAGACGAGCGCGAGTACATCGGGGGTACGGAGGAGGCACAGGTAAGGTGCCAGTGACCCCCTCTGGTGGAGTGGTGGTAATGGTGGATTAATTTTGAGGAACTAAATGGAAGAGGGGGCGGGGTGAGGGACAGGAGTACGATTGTTGTGGCTCTGGTGATTGCCCAGTTAGAACTGATTTTCTCCTCACTGAGATTCTCAGCATTGACTTCCTACCAAGGTTCTCCAAAATGTAGAGCTGCTGAAATTTAATAGTCACAAGTTTCAGTCACATTGGGTCCATAATCAGTGCCATCTGTAAGTCTGGAGAAAATCTGACCGTAAACTTACTGTCTCGTCATAATCTTGGGCAGGAGCGTAGTACACATATTGCTTCAGTGGGAATTTGTTGTCAGAGTGCTGCGTTCAGGTTACTTTTTAACCTTCGTCCCCCCCCCCCCTCCCCCACCCACCATTTTTCCTGCTCTTCTTGTTCCCTCTAATTCCCCTCTACCCCCATCCCCCACTCCTGCGTCCTTCCTGTGCTACAGAGACTGAAGGAGCTAAAGCAGAGGGAATTTGCCCGTAACGTGTCCTCACGGTCACGGCGGGACGAAAGGAAGCAGGAGAAGATGCTGCGCCGGCTGCATGAGCTGGCTGAGCAGAGAAAGCAGCAGGACTGGTGAGTGGGTGCTGCCCCCCACAGGCCGGCTGCCATACAGCTGTGAGGGCTGCATCTCATGAGCATCTGTGTCTGTTACAGTGCCCTTGGGAGCGGCCCCATGTTCAAGCCCACCACTGTGGCTGTGGATGGTGAGGCAGGGGAAGAGGGCCCCTCAGAGGGTCTTTCTGCTGGAGATCTGTGTACTGAGGGGCCCCCAGCCCCAGACAAGGTGCTTGCCAGCCATGGTGCCCCCTCACCCAAGTCAGTGGCTGCAGCTGGCTTCTCCGTGAACTGTAGCGGATCCTCACCCTCCTCTGCTGCCGCCCCAATGCCCAAGGTCAGTGTGTCATTCTCCTTCGCCAAGAAAACCCCGGTCAAACTGGAGACCGCAGCCGCGGTGTTCACGGACCATGGGGAGGAGGCTCTGGTAGAGGAGGGCCAGGAGGGGGAGGAGGCATCGGGGACACCAAGGGCGACCAGTGCAGAAAGCCCCAGCATGGAGGAGGAGGAGGAGCAGCAGCAGCAGCAGCAGCAGCAGGAGGCGGATGAAGGGAGCTCCCTGGCCTCCACCCTCTCAAAATTGAAGATGATGATGAAGAAGGATGAGAGCGTCTCGGGCCAGGAGCCCCAGTACTATCACTATGTGCCGCCAGCTCACTGTCGCGTGAAGCCAAATTTCCAATTCCTCGTTTTCATGAAGGCCTCAGACCAGACCGGGAACCAAGAGGAAGAAGAAGAGGAGCAGCAGCAGGTGGCAGGCAGTCCTGCGCAGCAGCAGAGTGATGATGACAAAGACAAAAAAGAGCCAGATGCTCCACCCGAGTTGCCGGCCTTGGAATCTGCCACTGCTGAAGCCCCCCAAGTGAAGGCTGAGCAGGAAGGTGCTGAAAAGGAGCCCCCAGAGAGCAGCCGCGGTACAGGCGAGCCTCACGTGGGACCCCGCCTCCTCACGGGCCCCTTCTTCCCTGTCCTCAGCAAGGATGAGAGCACCACCCTGCAGTGGCCCTCTGAGCTTTTGGAGTTCACACGTGCCCAGCCGTCATTGTCCTATAGCTGCAACCCACTCTACTTTGACTTCAAGCTCTCACGCAACAAGGGAGCCCGTGCCGGGAAACAGTCCAGCGCTGCTGTATCCGACGGCAAGTCGGAGCCGGCTGAGGGGCCCGGGGACCCACTGGCCCCAGGCTCCGGCACGGACAAGGGGGATAGGAGGGATGGAGGAGAGGACAACCAGAAGCTTCAGCACAGCAGCAGCAAGAAGAAGAAGAAGAAGAAAAAGCACAAGAAGTCTGGCAAGCGCCTGAGGCGAAAAGACCGGGATAAAGGGGCGGGAGAGGGAGATGAGGGGGAGGCTGCGGGGGAGAAAGGGAAGAAGAAGAAGAAGAAGAAGAAAAAGAAGCACAAGCGAAAGAAAAGCAAGAACAGGGTGTCCGAAGAGGAGAAGGGCAAGGATGAGGAGGGGAATGTGGAGACCTCCGAGGCCGGCAAGAGGAAGCGGCCAGTGAAGGAGGAGCCTGGGAAGCAAGGGGATGAGGAGGAGGTGGGGAGAGGCGCTGAGAAGCCCGGGACCTCGGAGGAGCATAACAGCGCCAAGCGGCATAAGCCCGACCCCAGGCCTGCGGACCCCCTGAGCGGCTCAGCGTCCTGCCCGGCACAGAAGCGGAGCGGCAAGCGGGGTAGCAGTGACAGTGAGGACGGCGGCTCCTCCCACCGCTCCCACCGACACAATTCCACGTCACGGCAGCGGCACTACAGCGAGGACTCAGAGCGTTCCCGCAGCCGGTCGTCACGGCGGCGCAGTCAGCAACAGCGGCGGCGCCGGGCCAGAGCGCGCTCATCCCGCAGCCGCTCTTACTCCAGCAGCTCACAGTGGTCCTCCGGGGGCAGCAGCCGCTACAGCCGGCGCAGCCGCAGCTACAGCGACAGCTACAGTGACTACAGCGCCTACAGCGAGGACAGCCGTCACTCCAAGCGTTCCTCTGATTCGGAATATGGCCCCCGGAGGTCCCGGCACCGCCGCCGTTGCTACTCCTCGTCGTCCTCGGAAGCAGAATCCAGCCGCTCGCGCAGCCGCAGCAGCCGTCCGAGGCGCCGGCGACGCAGCAGCTCCCGCAGCTCCGGCGGCAGCAGCAGCGCCCCCTCCTGGAGGCGCGGCAGCTACAGCCGCAGCCGCAGCTCCGTCAGCCGCTCCTCCAGCTCCAAGGGCTCCCCCTCCCGCCGCCAGCATGGCCGTGCCGGTTCCAGCCACCGCCGCGACTTCAACCGCTCCCGCATCTACCGCTCACAGTCTCCGCGTTCCTCCTCCCGGGGTGTCCCTCGCAAGGACTCGTCCTGGAATAACAGCTCTTCTGTGGGCCACCCCCGAGGGGGTGGGGGCAGTAGCACCAGCCGCACCACTGCCAATAGGGGAGGTTCGAGGGAGCGCAACTCCCTGACGGCCAGGCAGTTGCTGGAGAAGGTTCAGTCACGCAAGGGTCCGGAGGAGAGCACCACGGGGGTCAAGGCAGGGGTCAAACCGAAGGACCCTCCCCAGGGCTACTTCGGGCCCAAGCTGCCACCCTCCCTTGGGAACAAGGCTATGCTGCCTCTGTTTGGGAAGCTCCCAGCAGGCAGGAAGCCCACGCCGTCACTGCGCCGGCCAGAGGAGGTGGAGAAGGCAGTGTCAGGCGAGAGCGCGGACACTGGGGGCGAAGTGATCCTAGTGGAGCCCATTCGGGAATTCCCACCACCCCCTCCACCCCCTCCTCCCCAACAACTGGAGGAAAGTCCGAAGGCTGGGGTAATTCAGGACCCCATTGGGATGCCCCCTGGTGAGGCCCAGGTTCTTCCAGAATCCGGCTTGTACGAGACAGAGCCAGGCTTGCTGGTTCAGTCATACCCGACCGAGCCAGGACAAGAAGCCCCCACCCCGGGACTGGAGCCCCTCCTGCCAGACATGCAGCAGCAGCACCAACAGCAGCAGCAACAAACACAGCCCCTGCACTCCTATCCCGGGTATGCCCCCCTTGGCATGGAAGAAGAAGACCTGGGCATGGAGACGGAGGAGGACTCCTCCCTGGCTCCCCTGGAGAGCCAGCCCATCACCTTCACCCCAGAGGAGATGGAGAAGTATAGTAAGCTGCAGCAGGCAGCCCAGCAGCACATCCAGCAGCAGCTGCTGGCCAAGCAGGTCAAGAGCTTCCCATCGGCAGCGGCAGCGGCAGCGGCGGCAGCAGCCGCACATGCCGTCAGCCTGACCCCCGCGCCCCCTCCCCCGGCCCTGCAGCAGATTCACATCCAGCAGCCGGCGGCCTCCCCCTCAGCCACGTCCATCACCACCGTGCAGCACGCCATCCTGCAGCACCACGCCGCCACGGCAGCTGCCATCGGCATCCATCCCCATGCTCAGCACCCCCATCCGCACCAGCTGGCTCAGGTGCACCATATCCCTCAGCACCACCTCACCCCCATCTCCTTGTCCCCCCTTGGTCCGACTCTAGGCCACTCCCTGGGGCATTCCCTGATCCCCGCCCACCCTACTGCCTTTCTCTCCGGACAGCCTATCCACATTATACCTGCTTCTGCCCTGCATCCAACCCCATTGGCTTTGCATCATGTCCCACACGCGGCTCTCTACCCCACGCTCTTCGCGCCCCGCCCCACTGCGGCTGCTGCTGCCGCAGCCCTGCACTTGCATCCCCTTCTGCACCCCATCTTCTCTGGGCAGGACCTCCAACACCCTCCAAATCATGGCTCTTGAGGGCAAGCTGTCACACAGGGCTGCCCGGGGCAGGAGTGGAGTTCGCACTGGTGGCCACACCCACACCAGCCTCTTTATTTCCCCAGCCTGACAGCCATGTGGCCAACGCAGAAGAGGCCACAGTTGCCTAAGAGCCTGAAAGCAACACTGGTCGTCCTTGGGTATGTGAAACCAGTCTGCTGTCTTGGATGGGACCTCTGGTAGTGTGGTTTGCTGCGTTGTGATGGTGACCTACTGCTGGAGGGGAGGGGAGGGGAGGGGAGGGGAGGGGGGTGGGGGTTCAAACTTCTACATCTCCAGATTCTGAGCAGGACCTGGAATCTGGATTTTCACTGAGGCAGAAGAATGGATTTGCTGGAGTTTTGGGTGCAGGCACAATGAGAGAAATTTGCAGACTTTGTAGAAAACCAGAACACTGGAGTATTTTTATTGTTGTTGTTGTTCCTGTTGTTGTAGTTGAGATTAATGTATCAAGTTTGTTTCCAACAGCCAAAGAGATGCAATGGCTGAAGCCATAAGTTGGGTTTGGGATGCAGTATGTGAAGAAAGTAACAAATAAGGACCTTACAAAATACCTGACCTAAAAATAACCAGCAAGTTAATCCTGAGGGGTCCTTAAGGAAATAATAAATAATAAATGGTATTCTCTAGCTAACTTTGCTGTTATCAGCATATGGCCGTACAATGGTCTTGTGTTTGCTTCATCCTTTTTGTAGTTGTGAAAATGACGTAAGACACTTGAGTGGATGTTACATCCCATTTATATTAACGTGTCTTTCAGCCTACATCTAGTCAAAACGAATAGTGGTTTACGAGTTCTGATTTCATCAATCATATTTGTCAGTAAATGTACAAATATTGCTAACTTATTAACTCTGTGTAATTACTTTCAACTGGCTGTGTGGAATAGACCACAGAATATAAACTGATGACAAGGGCTCTCGGAGTTTAATTCCCCAAAGCACAGTACCGCCCTAAAATCCACCTTGGGTAATAAAATGCCCTTCCATGTACACAGAGACACATAAACACTCACATGGATTAAAAGGTCATACTCATTGTGAAACATTGATTGCACTGAAACAGTACCATGCTGCTTTTGTAGCATGTAACTTATGATTGTAGGGTACTGCAATTTTATTTTATTTTTTTCATGAATGGTTTTTCAGGTGGATCTTCTGAAGCAGCATGTTTTTTTCCCTCTGTAAATATGGATGCTGTCATATAGATGGCTGGAAGAGTTTTTGGTTTGGCCCCTATGCCTAATGAAATCTAATATACAAGGACTGTGAGACAAAATTAAAACAAGTACTAAGCATGTGTATTTTAGCAGAACTGGTACTGTTCACTATATATATATATATATATATATATATATATATATATATATATATATATATATAATATAATATAGCGCAAAAGTCAACTTTTGAGTGTTGTATGAATTTTCTTTCAATGGTTAAACACCTGTATTGCCTATCCTGGCTTTTACAGGTAGTTAACAGCTGAGCACTGTGCCTTCTGCTCCACCCCTCTTGTACATAAAGACCAGCACTTGAGATATGACAGTTGTAAGCAAAGATGGATAAGGACATATTTGTCTGTGTTTCTCTGATCCAAAAAGGAAAAAAAAGAAAAAAAAAGTCTCATCAGCTGCCACTAGAGGGCCTCAGCTGTTTGGCTGAGCTTTAGGAGAGCTCTGTCACCATACACCAGGGATGCTAAACCCTGTCCCTCAGGGCCAAAAGACATTCTAGGTTTTGCTCCGCTCAAGCCCTTTGTTGCATTATGTAACATGTTTTGGACTGTAAATCACCTCACCTGGGCTTCAGTGTCCATCAGGTGCTAAAATGTTCTTGTGCCCAGGGCTGGGCACCCCTGCCAGTTAAAGAAATGGGCCTGTGTGCAGCTGGGGAAGGCAGTAGTGTGTGAACCTGCTGGTTCTGTGTGTGATCTGGTTTTTGCTCCTGCTGAATTTAAAGCATTATTTATGACCTTTCATCACAAGCTCATGTGCTCAAGGCTTATTGCTGTAAATAAGTGTACAGTGGAAGGAATACAGTAACATTATTCAAAGCAGTTTTATTGAACTGTCAACATCTGACTGCAATATTGCTGTAAAATGCTTCTTTATAATAAAAAAATTTATGGAATCAGTCTCGCCCAACTGGTGTTGAAGTACTGCTCTGGGAATTTAACAACTTTGAAACGGGTTTCACAGCGGGACAAATTAACTGCTACCCTATCCATTTGACTGACATAAGTTACGACAGATCCAAAAGATTCACTCACTAAACCAAGTTGTTATAAATATGTAAGATTCAGAAGGAAATGAGTATAGTACTGGTGATTGCTCACTTATCACAGTAAGGAAATCCGAAAAGAAAGCAAAAATGATCTAATTCATGAAAACCTTTCATCATGGAAAGACAAACCAGCTTTTTAAAGGTCTGCAGGATAAAGCAGTGTAGAAGAATTCACAAAAAAGATTGAATAACAATAGAGGAAAACAGTCAAATATAAAGAGACATACTAATGCATTATATATAAAATGGATCAAATCAGACTGTCACATTAAAACTGCCTTCCTGGACATGAAAGGAAAACTGAAGCAAGAGCAGTTGATCACAGAACTTATATGTCAATTTTAATCCAAACAAAAGCAAGAAATAGGGCAAAACTATTAACAAAAACACATTTTCAGTCCATACAGACCATCATATTCACATTTCTGCTGGGCCTTTGTTGAGACTCTAGTAAGTCCCCAGCTTTGCTTATGATTGGTAACAGACCCATTGTGCAGAAATATTATCCAAACCGTTTGTTTTTACATTGCTTTCGATCAAAACAGTGAAAAGGACAACACAAACAGTTGTTCTCGGACTAGACATTGGCGATTCACTGGAAGGAAGGAAAAAAATCTAATTTCCTGACAGTTGAGAGACATGCACCAGCGGGGAAGACAGAAAGGTGGAATTTTTCTGCAGCTCTCCTGAGGGCACATTTTGAGCCAAAGCCCAAGATCCTGTTGACATACATCCTCCTGCCTGCAAGGTGTTTGCTGTATTCACCTCTCTGCGGCACTGGGTTAGTTATTACTCATCCAGACCACCGACAGTTTAAAGATTTGACTCCTCTCATTAAATTCTGACATGCTACATTTTAGCCATTGCATTTCAAACCACAATTGGTTTTATAAGAATAATGGTAAAAAATACATTGACATTTAAATTATTTTTAAGCATTAATTATTGTGTATTATAACAGTTATGAGAAATGCTTTTTTATGTTATGGGACAGGCAATGGATATATAGGTACAAGTCAGAATTTGCATCCTGTTACCATCTGGTCTGAAATTCAAAAAAATTCAGGGGTCATGGAACAGAATTAAACTTCAGTACTAGACATATTTAGAACTATTAAAAAATGCATTACCCACTGAATCATGCAGGTGATTCATTCACATCTTAATCCACACAACTCCTTCGTAAAATTCCTCTGAATATGACTTTCAGACTAGAACTCCTCATCTGTGGTGTGCCACTGAAGAAGTGCATGGAAAGGACCAGAAGTGCAGCCGTCATGGTAAATCTGTGTGCGACGCCATGAGTTTACAGGGAACGCCTGCCTGAAGCTCAGTAACATTGGCAGGAAATCCTTCGGGAGGGTCTTTCCCTGTCATCAAGCTGTAGGTCTCTGCGTTCTCAAAATGCTTCCGCAAAAAAAAATCACTCCGCTTCACTGAGACAATCACAGATAATTGGATACTTTCCTCTAGGTTGATTTTTTTTTTCACAATTCAATGTTATGTCTGCACTCCATTTTCATGTACATTCCATCTAATAGAGCAGTATTCAAGATTTCAGAATGCTGAAGGTTTTCAATAACTTGTCCTTTTCTTAAAAAAAAGGAAAAAAAATCAACACTTGCCTGTGTGGCGTACGATCATGGTGTCATGATGATTAAGACACACAAAGGGTGTTGATGTGCTCAACCCCTCAAGTACCCTGGCAGTAGCTCATCCTCTTGCTCTGCCAACAGGGTTGTGGTGGCAGTAGCTGGCTCCCCTTAGCTCAGGTATTTAATTACCAAGACTATGACGATGCAGGTGACCAGCATGCCACCAATCATAATGAATTTGTCTTGGAAGGCCCTCTTCTCAATCAGACGCATCACCGTGTTGGACAACCCCAGCATGTTGGCAACATCCAGCATCTTCTTGTGGGTGCCCTGCAGAAGTATGGAGCAGTACAGGTGTTCTTCAGGGTGCAGGTGCTACTGGACTCACAGACATTCTTGGAACACTGGTTCTCAAACTTCTGGCTAATAAGGGTTTCATGAGTAGATTATCAGTGGAATTGGGTCCACTGCTGATGGAACCTTAACATGTGTAATCGCTGATGGTTCCTGAGTGAACACTATGAGGGTTCCTGAGTGAACACTACAGTAATACTTTACTGAAGGCCATGGTTTTTGTCATTTATGTGGTGGCCTAATGGCTATGGAAGTAATCAAAAGACTTCCGGTTCAAATCCCCGACAAGCAAAGTACCACTGAGGTGCCCTGAGCAAGGTACTGCTCCCCAGGTACTGAATTACCTACCCCCTGCTATGTCACGATGTCACATATGGGTTAAATGCAGAGGACATATTTTTTTGTTGTACTGTGGTGTGTCAACAACAACTAAGCACTTTCACTTCACATTCATAACAAAGGATGTATTCATAAAGCATAAACATGGCTATATTTATCAAAAGGCATAACACATTACAGCCATGTGTGCTATGTATTATGAATGCTTTTATGAAGCTCTCATCTATAATGCACTATGCAGTAGATACCTTTATAATGCCTTATAACAGTCAGTATAAGCATTAAGGATGTTTATACTGACTGTTATAAGGCATTATAAAGGTATCTACTGCATAGTGCATTATAGATGAGAGCTTCATAAAAGCATTCATAATACATAGCACACATGGCTGTAATGTGTTATGCCTTTTTATAAATATTTATGGCCATGTCTGTAATGCTTTATGGATGTATTATAATGCATTAAGAATGCGTTTATAAATTACTAAAAAAACATGACCAAAACTACGAACCTAGCAAGTAAGTCACCATGTTTCATTAAGAGCAAGTGAGGTTTTCTGAACAGCTGCAGGGTGCAAACAATCCTCTAGTGTGTGAAAGGCTGAACAATGGAGTTCGTCTTTCCTTCCTTTTCCCTGCCCATTCCAGCCAAAGAGAATCTACAGCATCACCCAGGACACGCCTAGATAAAAGGGAATCTAGGACCAGAGGCAGAAAGGGCATTCTCCCTAGGAACATTAGCTCAGCCTATCATCCTCCCAACATCTCACACATAACACAGAATGTCCAAATACTGAGTGCAACCTTCAATGTGCTCCGCTGGTCCCTCAAGCCATCTAGGATACTGCCGCCACTTGCAAGAAGGTCATCCATGCCTTTGTGTGCATCGTTCAGGCTGGTGTTGAACTGAAGTGTCTCGTCGATCGAGATGGAGGTGTCGGCATCCTAAGTGTGGGAGACATATCAGCTCGTATGACCAATGACGGCCAGAATTGCCCCAAAACGGGCTACATAACAAAACAAGGGCAAAGGCTGGAATGAGCAGCAGCAGTTAGGGGCATTTAGAAGATAGAGTCAATACAACTTTGCAGAGCGCTGTGACACTAACATTGGTGGTGAAGGTACGGGCCATCAGCTCGTCCCTCTCACGCTCTTGGACCTCACGGACATATCGTCTCTGCTGGAAATTGCGAAGGCCACTCTGAAGGTGTTGGATGTCATACTTCAACTGGTCTACTCGTCTGTGGAGGGTCCAGCACAGGTTCTCGTCACACTGATGAAATACCATGTTTATAAAAATAACAATTCTAATCCTCATTGGCCTACAATAATTCACTATGATAATAAATTTACTATAGTTACACTGACGCGTCACAACCCACTTCATACGCATTTTGTTCTAGACTGAACTGCATAGCAGTTGAGTTCAGAAGGTGTTTGCTGAACTCAAAGGACATACTCAGTCCTGAAAACATGTTGACTGGTGGCTACTGGGTTTTCTTTGGGAATTTCGTAGGATACTGTATACCTTTCACCCCAATATTGGTGCATGCAAGGCCTGTAGCAGCACAGAATTGGCAAAGGTGGGTGTCCTGAGGAGCTAAAGGGACTGTAGGTTTTATTTCTCTATGTGTGATGTTAAAGTTCTTAGATTTTCCTAGTGAAAAATTTCCATTTCAAAAGAAATATATTCAGCAAAAGTAAAATCAATAACTATTATTATTATTACTATTAGTAGTAGTAGTAATGACTTTTATTCAGAACTTTTATCCAACACACCTTAATTTTCCCATATCAGTCTTTCCCCACCACTGAAGCAAGTCAAGTGAAACGCCTTTCTCAAGAATACAATAACCAAGCTCTTCATTTGAATAATCAGACATCAAGTTATCAGTGTCTCTCCTTATCCTAACCCCAGCTTGCTGAAAAAGGTAGTTCCTCCTCTAGCAGAAGATTCTTCGATTCCGCATTTAACTTAAATTGTTTCAGGTGACATTCTCCACACAAAAGGAGCAGCAATTAGCAGACAGGATACCCCAAAACTCAGGAAAAGGAACTCCACGAGCAGCCTTGTGTCTTACAGCTTGGCATTCTGCCGCCGGTTCGGTGGTTCCTTGCTGGCCAATATCTCCAGTCTTTCCAGGTGACGGAAGATTTGGTTAATTTTTGCCTGCAGCTCCTCCTCCAGCACTTCAGACCCAGACAAAAGTACAATTAATCCACAGAGAGATTTCATGTCATGTTATTAAAATTCATCTTAGGTCAAGCAGGATAACAAACAATTTCATCATTCTGAACTAGTCTACTTATTCGTCAGCTCATTCATCACACTTTCAGATCATTAAAGTTCATAATATCAACTTATTTTCATGGCATCATAGGGAGCTAATTTTCCTTGGACATGGTCCAGCCACCCACAATGACCTGCAGTAAATGACACATCTTGTCACTTGTTGACAGGTACTGTAAGGTGATGTCATGGGGATTCAACAGACTGCTTCATTATCTTAGCTGGGTGCACCACTCTACTTTCCTGCCCTGGCACCAGGATGGCTCTGAGCCCACCCCCCATCCCCATCCCCAACCCAGGAAACAATAAGGATGACACCCCCCCTTCACAACAGGAACCCACGCTCGTCAGGAAGTCGCAGACTGACTTGCTCAAAAGAGGAGTTTCACAGAAACGTAACTCTTAAAATGTCCTTATAAAGACTTAAGGGTGACTATTAGGAGGAACAGCTGTGACATAAGGCAACGGATTTACCACAGATTTTCCCTACAAAGACGCCTGCCCACTTAAACAGAAAACCTCTGTGAAGCGACAAAGCACTGCACATATACATTGTGCCAAATCCAGACTTATTTTTCATCTAGCCTAATTAAAATAAAGGAATTAAGTCGTACGAACTCACATCCGATATACTCCCGGTCTGTCGTTTCAAGGCGCCCCATTCTGGATTGTACATCTTGGATTTGTCTAGGCAAAAGAAAAAAAATAACAGTCTATAATATTACACACCAATGCCAAGAAATAACCCGCATCAAATAAAAGGACATTGGTTTATATGCACACATACGCACGGCACCCATAAATAGCTGACATACAGAACTTCTGTAGACTGCCAGGTGTTATTTTGTAGTACCTAGTTTAAAAGTAATAATTTGGGGTAAATGCATAGTAACTGACTCACTCACGCTTATTTCAGTAGTAAATTCATAAGAGATATATAACCTCAACAATTTCCGGGTATTATCACAACAGACGCGTTGCACTGTTCCGAATAATATAATTAAGGATATAATGTTCCCTAGTTAGCTTGAACGTGATGCCAGCCACAATTTGCGCAGTAATAAGTAAAAACAAAGCTAAGATGACAACTCTTACCAACACAGTTCCTAACTACACTTACTTATTTGTTTCGTGATATAAAGTCTCCATGTTTCGTGACGTTCCAACAAACGGGAGACGAATGACTGCTGGAAATGGCACGGGGTGTCACAACCGATTTTTTTTATCTATAAACTATGTAAATAAAAACGCAAACGGTTATCCTGAATGAATTTAGACCATGAGCCTTCAATGCGAAAGTATACATCATCACCAGTTTCCACATCATCACCAAAAAGGACCCCAGTTAGGTAGGCTGCGATTCGCCTGAATGAAAAAAGAAGATCGTTGGTTCATGTGCGAATACAGTACTTAAAAATTAACTTAAGTAAATATTACTTCGATTTAAATTGTTGTTATAATTGTGTTATGTATTTTTTACAAGACGTTTCGAAGCAGTCATTGTGACTCGATATAAGGAAGTCATTTGCTTAAAAGTAATTACTGATAGACGTTAATGATAAAACGTACAAATAGTGCACTAATGCATAATTAAAGGATTCTTCGTGTGTTTTGATTATTGTATATTTTCAGTTTGTCTTTATGTCCCTTTTGGAAATTGAATTTAACACTTTAAATGCTTACATCAGTTAATTAATAAACCAATAATGAAACATCATTTATGCCAACTTTGAGCACATGTTACAAACACATAAGATAAATACCATATTTTTTCAGGAATACATATGTTCAAGAAATCAGTTAAATATTATAACAAGTATCACTTGTATACACTTTTACGCACAGTTTTTGCCTCCAGTGTATTAATATTGAGACAAAGCTATATTATAGACAAGAAATTAACATATGGAAAAGACAAACAAATGATGTATGCTATTAAAAGTTAATAATTAATAATTACCATCAATCTTCTAATTGCTTATCCTGAGCAAGGTCACTAGAGGCCCATGCCAGGCAGGGCACATAGCAGAGGGTCCAGCATATGAATGGAATGCCAGTCCACCAAAGGGGACATACTGCAAGCAATTTAAAGACACTAGTTAGCTTAACTCTGTATCTTTGGACAGCAGCAGGAAACGCACACAACAAGAAGAGAAAATACAGAAATATGTACAATTCCAAACACACAGAGCAGAGGTTTGATTCAAGCATACAACCCTAAATGTCAAAATCAGCTTTTGTATAAGTATGTTCACACATATAGCAGGTACATTAATAGTTAAGTCATAGATCATCACTAAATTTGATGTTATGGTAAATCATTTGTCTAACCACTTTCCTTCATTTTTTTCCACTGATATAAACATGGCGTAGTTTTGATCTGTTGTAGTCGGAAACTTGTCTTTTTTAATGATTGCCACAAAGGAATTGTGTTGCATGGATAGCATATAAATGTGCTATTAGTCTCATGTAGAAATGATCATGTGACCACTGAGTACTTACAGAGACATGTTGAGGTATACCTGCTGCAGTACAGTTTCCTGCCCAGCTAATCATACAGCTAATGCAGTCAAATCCCTTTTAAGTGTCTTTTTTGTTAAATATAACAATGATTTGTTATATAACAAATATTTATAGTAAAATATGTAGATATAAACATATAACAAGATATTTTTTTAAAAATTACTGTCATTTTGAACAATAAAAAATTATTTTTGGTATTTCAATCTGCTGTGACAGCTACTTTGACAGCCGATTCTAAACCTGAAAACTTTTGTTTTGTTGTAAGGTGTATGGTTGAGTGACTCCTCATGGTCTTCATTTTGTTACTTTTGTTAAGAATAGAAATGAAAGGATTTAAACCTTTGTTACATCTTTACTTACATTTTATGCTCATCATTGGCACAAGACATAAGATGTGAGAGGAGTGGTACGATATAGAGAGAGATGCTTAAAGGCAACACCTATGACTTCATTGCTTACTACTTGACTAATTTCCGTATTTTCCACATCTTGGTCTGAGGTCATTTTTTAGTTCTGTCGATTCTTGTGTTCAATGACATAATCTAGAATATCAGTCATTCGTAAAGTGGTGAAAAGTCCCAGGCTGTCATAAAGACATCATGATATTTGTTAATTGATGTATCATCTGTTTTGTTGATTGGACTCAGCAAATGCAGCCATTGATTTGTAGAATTAATCTGTAATACTTTAACAAAATGTCAACAAGGGCCCCTCAGAGAAACAATTGCTATCTGTTGCAGACAGTAGTCCTGGGGCAGTCCTAGCCCCTCTGCAAAAAAAGGCTGCTCTACACAAATATCATTCCTCCCTGCTCATCACTGGAGCCAGGGAACAAAGATAATACCCGGCCAGTTCCTCTAGGGCAGATTGATGGTGATGTGTAGTGATTTCTGACATGGATATAGCTGGCTTTGATTCTGTGTTGATGTTTACCCTTGCAGAGCCATCTGAAGGGTGAGACAGTTGCGCCGCAAGACTCCCTGTTTCTCCAGGCAAGAATTCTTTAACAGAGGGGGCCTCTTTTCCTCTGGGCCACAAACCACTGCTGTTCATGCTGCTTCTTGCTTTTTCCTGCTCATGCTCCATAGAAGTCACAACATCTTCTTTGGACAGGTGAGGAAGAACAGGGAGAGACAGTGGACACTAAGTAGAAGGGAGGGTGAGACCAAGACAGGGAGGGAGAGCAAGATGAGGAGGGAGAGAGAGCCCACTAAGAAGCCTGTCAAAGCATGGCTCATGATCCATTTTCTGCTCATCTCTGCTGAGGTCACACCGATCAGCCGAATGTGTCCTCCAGCGACAGCAAGTCTTTCAACTGATCATGTCTCACATAGAGGGATAACAGACAGACCTCACACCCAACCAGGCTTTCCTGATTACACCTTCTCCATCGCCCTCTGGCTGCAGGTGTGCAGTGTGGGAAGTTTCATCTGTATTGACTGCCGCCATGATGCAGGCTATGTCACAGTAGTAGATTCACATATGACAAATTCCTTTAATTTCTAAAAAACAAAAAATGTATCGAGAAGATCACCCTCCTTGCATTTCTTCTTTTAAAGTTGGGACATCATCACAGGTAATGCTAGTATAAAAAGGTACAAAAGCTAGATCTCTTTCTGGACAAAGTAAATTAGTCTCGCAGAAATCCAACGATGTTCATTCTGGATTGACACATAATCCCAAAAGGATATATTCAATTCAGAGTTATCTTATAGACATCTGAATCTTTGCTTGCCAAGTAATTTTGATCCTACAGTATTTATTGCAACACTGCACCCATTCTTCACTGTAATTACAAAGAAACATGTAAAGGGCTATAAATCACTGCTTTGTGAAATGGCAGTTAATGAACAGGGCCTACCTCAAAACCTGAGACAAAGAGTGACACAGGAAGCCAAGCTTTTGGGAACCTACATTACAACTTCTCTTTGTTTGAGTTCAGATATGCTACATGTAAACTGAATGGGAGCTCAGCCTATTTCATCATTTCATCACAAGTACCGAGTTTGTGCATTTTTTTTCCTTTTTTTGCCTGTTGTTTGCCCGCTTGGTTCTGCACCTTTAATAAAGGGTAATAAGATGCAGTAGAGGCGGGAAATTGTGCCCACCCAGGCAGAGGTAGTAGTGGTGTGTGTTTTTTTTCCTTCAGAGCTATGCTGAAATACCTGCCCTGCAGACACACATCCTGCATGATCCTGAGCGAACCACCCCCCCACCCCCAGACCCCAACGGAGCCTGGGATCAAGGATCACCCAGCTGCCACACAGTGCCCCAGACAGACGCTCAAAAACGCCCCCCACCCAAACTCCTCGCCTGCAGCCATACCACCTGGGAGTCCCTCAACACCTGAGTGGACTTTGAGCCAAGCACACTATGAGAAGGTCATGTTCCTCAGGTCTCTGTGAGCCACAGCATAAACACCAACATCACACTCACTCTCGTCAGTCTCTTTTAATAATGGGAGTTACTGCAAAGCTTCACATTTCTGTATTTTCCATGTACATAGCATTTTCACTTTATTTCATTTCTTAAATTTTACATACAAGTTAGTTAAGGTATGTTGCCAGTTGTACCTCAGGATGCATGATTAATTACATAAAGGGAGTCCCCAGATTTTTATTCAAATTCTGCTATAGCGAAATGCACCAAAAAGTGTAAAATAACCATTCATATATCCATCGATTTTGCATAATCGTTTTTCCAGGATGGGCCTTCCACATTCCAATGAGCCTAAGGTCTATTCCAGGAGCTATAGGGTGCAGTTATGAGATGAAACATTTTCAGGTGGGTAGAGTTTTATGTCATTGTAATGTAGCTGCCTGTGCATTTTGACATCATTAACTTCAATTGTCAGGAATAGTTTATTCATGTGTTTTTCTTTTAAATATTGACTCTGTGCAGTTTTGTAGCAATATGTATTGTACTAAGCCTTTAAGTCCTTGACAATGAATCTACACCAAATGGTATAATATACCTGAGACATCACTCATTCCAACCCTACAGACACGGTGGTACCAGCATCTCCCATTGTGCAGTAGCCTGATATGCTTGATTCCTACAGTATGAGCAGCTTCTTCAGACTATGTTGACCATTTTCGTGGGACTGTTTGTGCTTGGGAAGGAGGTCACCCTCTGTGTGTGTGTGTGTGTGTGCGTGCGTGTGTGTTGCACGTGTGTGTGTCTATTATGTTTGGGGGTGTATGTGAGTGAGTGTGTGAGTGTGCATGTTTTGGAGGGAATTGGAGAGACGTGAGGGAGGAAGAATATGATTGGATCCCACAACATGATGCTGTCTCTTATCGCCCCTCAGTGCCACACATTTCTGGTGGCCTGGGCCCAGGTGCCCTCCCAGGATGGTGCAGGGATCCTGGGAACTGCCTCCCCATCTCTTTCCCATCCTTCAGGAACCAATCCAGGGATTGCTGGGGGCTTTAGTGCCATGGGGAGCCCAGCAGTTGCATGGGCTGGACAGGAGCAGTGGGGGGGGGGGGGGTTTGCTACTTTGCTGTGTAGTTATGTCTGAGCCAAGGGTATTTTGAGTGTTTTGTGTTTATACTTTCTGTGTCTAACATTACTATATTTTTACCCATACAAAATGTCATTTTTATAAGAGATAATGCAGTGAACAAAAATACAAAAATAAAATATATTTAATATAAAGGAGCTCACCACAGATGTGTGACATCCAAAGCTGGAGGTGGATTTTGGTAATAGACTATCAACCTGTTGATATTAAACCAGCTGGTTTGTTCCTTGTGCCTACCTCCCTATTCCTTAGCTCTCCCCCACCACCACCATCACTTTTTGGTTTGAACCTATCATCAAGATTACAATCCCTGCCTTTCTCAGTGGGGGTATAAGGTAGGTGACCTGTGATGTGTAGTATTGTCGGCCTCTTTCATCTTCCTGTTGGTCAGGCACTCGTTCCGGAACACATGCACCTGTGACCCTTGGGGAACTCCAGCAAAGAATGTTTCTCTCGCGAACGCATCTGTATAAAGCTCTGGTCCTCCATAAATTGTATCAGACACAAACCTATTTCACCTCATAGCCCCCCCCCCAGTCACTGTGAAATAGGTAACATCTGACAAATGTTCAGCCACCAGCAGCACCCCTCTAAGCCCACAACAACCCTCAACTCAGGTCTCTTCAGGAAAAAATGCACTCAAGTCTGTCGTAGCTCCAGGCACTGCATGAGCTTGTTATGGGTTGTGCAATTGTGTTAGTCATTTTGCATTCCGGATTCCTGCCCAATGCTGTATTCCCGGTCTTTGCTTCTTCTGTCCTTTCCCTCAGTCTTATTTTGCTCCTTTCTTCCCATTGCCTGCTTTAGGGTGGGGTGTGGCCCTGATTAGAAGATCCCTTAAAAAGTTTGTCTTCATAGAGAGTTCTGACTCCCTTTTGGACATTTGCTTGGCCTCAAAAGAAGCAGTTGGCATCAGTCTCGAAGAGTTCCATGTGGCTCCAATAATGTGCTGATTAGTATCTATGTTTCACTTTATGTGTGTGTGTGTGTGTGTGCATATGTGTGTGTGTGGTCCATGTATATGTTGTTAAAAACCTGTTATTTTGACCTTGCAGTGACATTTTTGGTCCCCACAAGGGGAAACGTTTATTTGTTTTTTGTTTGGTTACTTATGGTTAAGTTTAGTTTGGATTAGAGTTATGCTCAGAGAAATGAATGGAGAGTCCTTGTAGAGATATGTGTGTGATAGTATGTGGCATGGTTGGGGGGCCGGTGAGGTTACATCAGTGCAAAGATGGGAGATAAGATGTCTAGTCCCCAGGGGATTCAAGTCCAGCCTGGCTGACCCTACAGATCAAAAGGTAGAGCCAGTGACTCACTTAGTTGACCCGGGTATTGCAGTGCTGATACACACACACACACACACACACGCACAAACAGAGATGTTCGTAATTATATCTTCGTGGGGACTCTCCGTTCATTTCTATGGGTATAACCCTAATGCCAACATGATGACCACTACCCAGCCCTAACCTGGACCAAGCAAAAAATTAGACATTTTTAGTTTTCTGAAAAATGGTCCCCACAATGAAATATAAACACACACACACCTATATATAACCATATATATATGTACAGTGTGAGCATACTTGTGTGTATGTATAAGCATGCAAAACATTGAGATTATGTGTATCTTATAGATGAAGAAACATAACCAAAGCATACATGCACTCGCATACATGAAGAGCTGCGGAGTCTAGATGTTAAAGAAACAAGGTGCAGCAAAGCTGTGCACTGAGACTAAGAATGTGGCCCTGCAGGGAACCCCCCAGGAAAGACGGCTTCTCAGTGGTCTGGGCTGGGCTGGGCTGCGGGGGGTGATTTATTGAGTCGGCTGCTGACGGCCCGTCCATCTTGATAATTGCATGATTTGACAGGAAGTGCTTCAGTAGCACTATGAGACACCAGGAGTTATAGTGTGGAATGCTAGGAGGGAGGGTTATGCGTGTACACGTGTGTGTGAGTGTGTGTGTGTGCGCGCGTGTGTCTGTGTCCGTGTGTGTGTCTGTGTGCATGTGGTGCACGTAGTCTCTGATCCAGAACCATTCCCGCTTTGGTGATGACTGCGACAGCCCCACTGAGCAGGACGCCTGCTTCTCACGCATGTCTCGCACCGGGAGGCAGGTCCCTGAGCCCGAGCCAGGCTGGCGGTGGGTGTTCAGTGTGGCAGGAGAGGGGCAATTCACAGAGAGCGCTCGTATAGCGGGCTGTGTCACTGGAGGTGATGTGGCGGGACAAGGTGTCACATGCTCCCATGGGTCCTTGCTCTAGTCCTTTTGTTCAGCTTTTGGCGCCATCGCGGAGCATGTGACACCTTGTCCCGCCACATCACCTCCAGTGACACAGCCCGCTATACGAGCGCTCTCTGTGAATTGCCCCTCTCCTGCCACACTGAACACCCACCGCCAGCCTGGCTCGGGCTCAGGGACCTGCCTCCCGGTGCGAGACATGCGTGAGAAGCAGGCGTCCTGCTCAGTGGGGCTGCGTCCACTCTGAAGGCCACCGGGAAATGAAGAATTTAAGAGTTCATTTAAAACAACAGCAGCGGGGGGCAGCAGGGAACTCAGTTTGGCCCCCAGGGCTCCTTGAAAATCCCCTCCAAACCCCATCCCACTTCCAGAGATAAGTCTCTCCCTCTTACGCTTAGGAAGTCTCAGCTTTTCTCCTCATCTCCCTCCTGCTGTCTGCTCTCGACTCTTTGGAATTGATCCCCCCCCCCCCCGCCATACCCCCCACCCCCCGTCCCACCTGACCCTCATGCTTATTTCTTCACTTTAATGGAACTTCAGAACTGACAGACCTCTATTAAACATACAACACAGAGTGGTAGTTCCTCACCCCCACCAAAGTCCTCATGTCCTGGCTGTGAGCTGTAAAATACCATCTACCACACCATTACTCTGAGTCTAGTAAATGTCATTTCTCCTTATAAAGTCGTATGCTTGATGGAAAAGACACGGCCTTGATGGGGAGACCTACGAAGCCCAAGAGAGCCGCATTGGAGGGAACCGTTTTAGCTTCATGGCACAAGGAGTCATTAATCCATGTGCTTTTAGGTCAGTGTTGCTACCGCTAATCCAGGCCGACACATTAAGTTACAGCGTGGCCCCAAAGGGTTTAGGGCTATCGCCTTTGCTCTCTCACCTGCAGCCATTAAGATACAATATGAGTGTATGGAAATAATGATCATAGTCCTTTGTGTCATTCTGATATCTTTGTACTCAGCATTATTGTAGTGCTGTAAGCCTCAGCCAGGAGTCACAATTTTTCTTTTTTTTGGGGTGAGATTTTCTGTCATAAAATTTGTTTCAGCAAGATTTGGCATGTACAAAAGACGTGAATCCACAATTAATGAATTATACACTGTTATTAGTTAAAAGTTGTTAAAATAATTGGGGTCTCCACCAAAGTGATTTCGAGTAATATCGGCAGACGTCAGTCTCAGAAAGCATTTTGGTAATTACATCCTGAGAGACGGGATGGTGTGCTGACTCACACACTGCACAGACTCCAAAATGAGAGCCTCTATTGATTCATGACAGTGCCCAGCCCCTCTAGCTGTCTTTGAATCCCTAAAAGATGGAGGGTTAGGTGAGTGTGAGGAAAAGTGTTCATTACGAAGATCCCAGAGGGGCCTGCAGCCGACACCTAAGCGCGTTGGCTCATGTTCTCATATTTTCAGTGTAATTGCTGTTACTTACTTGTCCTTATTGTTCATTTACTCTCAGTTGTTTCCACTTTGAAGCACTTCAGGATTAAATAGCATAGATTAGATGCAATTTACAAGGAAATACAAAAATCAGTACAGAACAATATAGTTTCATAGCATATTAGTTAGAACAGGAAAAAAACCTCAGAACCATTAAAGAGTAACAATTCACTGTCACAAAGTTATATACAGAGGTTTGTAATTATATCTTTGTGGGGACTTTTCATTCATTTCTATGGGGAAAACTCTAATCCCAACATGACGACTTTAATCCCTACCCAGCCCTTACCCATAAGTTACCAAACAAAATATAAGACTTTTGGCATTTTTTCTTTTTTGATTGTATTCACAGATCTTTGTGGGGACCCAAAAAATGGTCCCCACAAAGTAATATAAACCTATTCCACACACATACACACACACACACACACAAACAAACATCACACAATGTATGTACTGTATACATACTTTATTCATGAAATATGAAATATTCAACGCTTGAGGAACATTTCTAGAAATAGACTAGAGTCTGAAATATAGTTTTTTTCACATTAGCTGTCCCTGTAGTCCATATTGTCCTAGTTAATTGTTTTGTTTAATTATCGCTGGTCACATTGCCACATTGGCAATTTAAGCATATCCTGCTCCGTCTGCAGTATTACTAATGAGCACCTGTGCCCATTGTATGACGAGTACAGTGTCTTATCCTGGAACTTCTATGTTTGCAAAGTTCAAAGGGGAGCAGGATGTTGGCGGCTTCCTCTTTGTGTTTTCCCCGTCCGCGTTCATTGCCGTGACTGAGACAGACAGTGATTATGGGAGCTTACAATGCCATTGGGGACGGTACACGTGCTATAGACAGACCTGATCGCATGCCTGCAGGTGTCAACTCGTGAATCACCTGTTGCTATGGTGTGAGTCCATCTCTGTGTTTTTAAAGAGGGAGCTTGTTTTTGCTATTTTTCATATCTGAGAGAGAGCCTGACTGTGGTCTTCAGCAGCACCAAAGGCCACAGTGAAACTGTTTCAGAGGTTATTAAAAACAGGAAAAATAGGCTTCATTTTTAAAAAAACATGGGTGGCTTCATGTTGGAAGGAACCAATGAGAGCCAAGAAAATGCTGAAATGACATTCCTGAGAAGAGGCAAGCACAGCAATACCATACGGTAAGAGGAAAAATGGGAGGTGGGATTCAGAGCACTGCTACTGACAAACCGCTTCAGGTGGGATGATGGGATGAAGGGTGGAAAGAACATCAGCTAGAGGAAGAGGAGAGCTGCTCTGATGGGGATGCAGGGGAAGGGTATTCACTCAAAGTTGGAAGTTTCACCCCCACATATAGGAACACAAAGCATGGATTCTACTTTTCTCCCCATTTGAGATAATACATGCCTTTCATAATTTCAAATGTTTTTGATAATGGATTGGCTAAAAACCAGAGTTGCAGTGTGTTAACAGAATGAACTCACTGCTCATTTGGAGATAACACAAGTTGTACAATCGAGTTACAAACGGAAAGGCAGCGACATGGGGGATCATTTTTTATTAGTGATATGGATCATTGCTAAGTCACGGCTAGGGATGAGATGCAACTCATTACATTTTGCCAATATTCACAGAGCAGATAAATAAGTTACAGAGGGAGGTCTGCTATTACCGCCTTCTGGGTGAGGCGGCTCAGCATTCTGAGACATAGCAAATGAAATGGCAAAAACTGGTGGTGAAATCGGACGTTAAGCCTGGCCACTTGGCGTTATATAAAAAGCAAAGCCGTTCCATGAAAGGAAATGAGAAATGGTCATGTTGTGGACTTTCATGGGAATTTTCATATTTACTCTAATAAAACTGGTCAGCATTGACTATCAGAGTGATTTTGTTTTCCATTACGTATGATTATATAAATGTGTTATTCATTGATGGAGCACCACTGAAATATCCATGCTGTGTCTGCGGCTGTAGCAATGTACGAGGCTACATGATAACAAAATAACATTTAAATGCTATATAATATTGCAATAACTTTCTTGTACCCTGAGCCTTCTGGGATATGCTCCTGGACCCAATACTGGGTAGGTGGATATGAAAAATGGGTGGGAGACAATCTAGACGTGCTAACATGTCAGACTGTTAAGGTTGGCTGACTGCCTTTACCTAATGAAGATTTTCGGAGTTCCTCGAGGGGCAAGCTGGTTTTCCTTATGTGATCCTATGGCAGTACCACAAAGCAGACAGGGTGAGCTTATACATGCCTTCTAGATCCTAATTTAGATGATAAGGTCCCGCAAATGAACTGCGATGGCAGATCTGTCTGGGTCACCCTATGTAGTAAGCTAGAATGCTCGGGGTTTGATCAATGAGTCTAATTTAACAGTGGTGCTTTTGCAGCTCCTGGGAATTTCCTTCCTGGCATCAAAAACTTTTGCCTGTGATTACCCTGATCCGTGGCCAACAAAAACAGCTGTCTGACAAAGCGAAGATGTAATATTCCACTAATAACATCCAGGCTTTGGGAAGAAGGACCTTTATCTCTGACAGAATGAACCCCAAAGTTCTTTAACTGTCCTCCTAAACTGCTTGAAATGAACCTGAAATCCACCTCTTACACTGGGTTGCCAGTTCTCCCCAAACACTCTCATGAAGGTGGCGGCAGCAGCAGAAGGGGGGGGGGGGGTTTGCCCATGGGCATGAAATAATTTTCTTCTTAGCTCAAGCAAACAATAACAGTAACTAGGAAATTATAAAAAAATAAAAAAAAGACACACTACGAAAGCAAGTTGGGACACCGCTTGCACGTTTCACCCTTCGTCGTGGAAAAACGAAGGGGTCCAGAGGATAAACACTGCAATTTCACTTAATTGTTAACGAGGGGAAAACAGTGGGAAACCAGTGACTTCAAAGGCAGAAGGAGAGACACAAAGTGGAGCTTTAAATGAGGTACTGGGGTGGCAACATCTGATGCTAACGACGAAATAAATTCCTCTTGATTTCAGTGACATGGAAGACATTCAAACAAAAGTTCACAAGCGAAATAGGTTTAAAAAAAAAAAAAACACAATAATGCACAAAGAATGAAATATCCCTTCATAACACTTGTACTGTTTGTTATACAACCATCCTGTCCCTTTTTTGTAAACTGTGTTGCAAACTGCCCCTCCAGGACCAGAATTTCTGAATCCCGCTTTAAAGTATACAGGAGGACAGGGTGACCAGGTAATCCATTTCAAGGGGGACATTTTGAGCTGCTTCAGGTTTTACAAACTACTCTGAAACTGAAAGGTTCCTGTGCTTAGCTAAAGAGTGCAGTTCTTCACGTGCTTTGACTGGTTTGTTTCCTTGATTGAAAGACTCATCCAGCTGTTTCAAATTAACATTAGTGGCACATGCATGATTATAGGAGACTGACCAATCAGCACCCAGCATGAACTCAGTGCTTAAATGAAATCCAGGTCCTTTTGATTGAAATGAAATTTTATAAATCCTGTCCTAGCTCCAAGTCTCCCCCCTGACAGGGACTATCTGGTCACCCTACAGGAGGATGTACGGCGGTCATATACAAATACTATATCATTTCATACAAGGGACTTGAGCATCCGTGGGTTCTGGTATCGACGGGGGATTGGATCCAGAACCCCCCGGAGATATATGGAGAACTGACTATATTTTCATTGTCTAAACATTGGCCACAGGCAATAATTACTCCAAGAAAAATTACTTATTTCAAATTAAAACCTTAGTAACTGACATATTAAATGATAGAAAACTGTTTACCGGCATTACATATACTCTGGATAACACAGAGCAAAACATAACCATGAAAGTACATGTCAGGGAAGTGGTCAAATAAAACATACAATGAGGCAGAAAACACAGCTGAACATAACAGGTGTTAAAAGAGCAACAAAACTTTCAAAACAATAAATCAGCAAGATCCATAATCAACTAGTGGATCAGAGATCCTCTGAACACAATGTTCAACTTGGTAATTGTATATAAAAATCTAAGTACACAGCTGGGAAATAAGTGCTAATTATTATTCCAGTATTTACACCAGGACCCACTTGTATCTTCTTACAGCAGAAAGCAGGTATAAAGACCTACATTAAGTTTCTACACAACCGTAGAGTTTTCAGAGACAAGAACACAGGCAGCAAACCAGCAGCAAAGATGGTGGCACAGGGAAGGCACTGGCACCAAACGGCACAGTAGAGAAAATGGTCACCGACAGTCGGACACACTCAGTCGGTGTTGCGCTCAATAACTGCCGACCTCAGGTCCCAAACGCAACTAAAAGTCCATCCTCCAGACTTCAGTATCCATTTCACATGTAGCACCCATAGATGGTGGATCTCCACGCCCTGTTAAGATCTCATTCCTATCAGCAGACAGGGTGACAGGTCTGTCCATGCTGGTGGGACACGTGGCCAACCCCTCTGACAGTGCTCGCCACCATATGCTGTGCAACGCCGCACGGAGAAGGTTAAGACTTGACGTTTAGTCTTTAGTTCTCCCTTTAGGGATAGTCTTTGTTGTGGTGTTTGCATTGAGGCATTCTTGCTTCCTGTTTGCACCAATTCACTGGCAAACAGATGACTGGTATGGATATGATATGAACTGTATGGATATGTATGCTTATTGGTGCCTTGAGGGAGGAGAGACAGTGAGTCATACTAAACATCACGCCACATTTCCTCAGATTCTCTGCATCCCCCCACTTCTCCCGCTCTTCTCACTGGCCCTGCTTCCCCCCGTCTCTGCTTCATCCCCGGACCGTGTGGCTGAATGCGGGTCTCAGTGCTTCTTGCAGGTGTAGACTTCCTCCTCTCTCACGCAGGTCTGGCATTCCACGTGGCAGCACCAGCGCACCTGGCAGTGGCACGACAGCGTGGTGAGCCGTAGGGCCGTGTTGTAGCCACGCCCACAGCACAAGCTTTGGCAGCTGGTGTCCTTGGCACAGGGACGTCCCGCGGTCCCAGGAGAGTAGCGGGATGGACGGCAGAAGCTGGGCGAATCCTCTAGGTAGACCAGGTCGGTGGGGCGAGGACCGTTGTTGTGGCGATGGGCGCCCGCCAGCTGCGTCTCCCCCGTGGCATCGTTGGTGGCGCTGTACACGCGCACGGCCGAGTCGTAGCGGAACTTGAGCAGCCGGCCGGTGTCGTGGAACGGGGAGAGCTGCTTCCAGCAGGTGCGCACGGCACACGAGCCCGACACGCCATGGCACTTGCACGTGGTCTTCAGGCCACTCTTGACCGCCTGCAGGAGGACAGGACACATCAGCTTGGCCCTGCCCCCATTCTCCATTTAATAATGAGCCATTAACAGTATGCCGTGAGCTCAACTTCACGCAGCTGACGAATGTAGAGTGCTCACTCTCTGCCTGCGGCATTTTCTCCGCACTTTACCAGTACCAATTAGCTGTACGTTATCTTGCAGCAGGTGGTGTGGTGGTGTGATGGTTTTCCACTGGCATACAGGAATCGACCTGTATTTGAGCCATATTGCTAAGAAAGACTAATTACAGTTCCAGCTTACTTCGATTTTTCAATGCAGAAGGATCGACTCGGTAAATGCACTGCCAAGCTTGGAGAGCGACAGTGGCGTAAAACCGAAGAGAGGATTATTTGCTGTTCACGGGGTGTACATCATGAATTACTGTGTGCTAATTTCTGCTATCACATCTCAAGAATTGCTGTGTTATGTTAGCATCAAATGCTAGGGGAATTAGCATTAGCTTGAGTAAATCTGCAGTACAAATCCATTCCGTTCAGCCGTTCCCTAGCATGTTTTTAAGTAAGAGGTTGGAAAGTTTCAAGTTACTTGGAATGCATCAATACATTATGATGTGCAATACAGCTATTAATAATACATAATATTAATATATTAATACTAGTAATTATAATATAGAATATGCCCTGTTTTCCTTCATTTAATCCACGAACATTGACGCAGTTCACGGTGCCTCCGCGCATTTCAACCAATCAGTTGGGTGTGTCGCAACCAGCTTGTTTAGATCACGCTTTCGGCTCTGGTAGTAAGCAGAGCCACATCAGCGCGGGTACTATTTACAATGGAAAACGGCTGGTTCGCGGTACGACTCGGTTCTTGGTGGCAGTGGAAAAGCACCGCAATTTAGCTTGTGCAGTTAGCATGCCCAGGAGAGGTGAGCAACCGGTTCACCTTGCACCCCTCAAGGTTTGTTATTCTCTTCTGAATTCCTCTGCTTGCACGGCAGCTGTGTGCTTGTTTGTATTTACACGTGTTAAGTATTTTGGGGAAACTACATCAGGAAGGGAGCTTCGTAAAAAGAAACTGAACTGAATTAGAGAATCACTCGACCACTCTACTCGCAAATGAATGAATGGTTTGACTACAGCATACACTAGTGGCCAAAACTGTGGAAACACCAACATTTTTGCAATTACACTTTAAAAACTACTACACAGATATTGGTCGTAATGTTTATAAACAATTAAAGAATGTTTACAAATATCATACATTGGACGATTAAATGAGTAATTGGAGTAACTGGAATAAAGTTAGTCAATCTCTAAAAACTGGAAGTGTACCCACAATTTTGGCCACTAGTGTAGGTTCACAGCGTGTAAGCTGCTGGATATAAGTGTCCGGCCCCGGGTGCAAGCTAGAGGAGCTCATGTCATTGTAAATTGTAAACTTTCATGTCCCCCCCACTACTTGCTTCCTGACAGAGTGCGCAGCTTTGAAGCATACAGACGGACCACAGAACCGGAAGCTGCCTGAGCTGGATAGAAGATTCCAGAAATTCTGAAAAAGGCATCCTATCTTAATAGCAGAAATGTGCCATGGGTGAGTTTACTTCTCTGGGTTGACGATTGGGACAGCAATGCCAAATGGAATTTTATATAGAGGTGTTACTACACTGAAAGGCAGGGAGAGAAAGAGAGAGAGAACGAGAGAGTGTGTGTGTGTGTGTGTGTGCACGGGGCACAGTGAGAGCAGCCAGAGCAGACCGCCACCAGGTGAGGGTTCACCGTCCTGGAAGAAATAGCGATAGAGCGGTCAGCTGAAAAGAGTGCCTCTGAGCATGGGGGCCCAGGGCAGGTCATGTGGCAGAGGTGTGACTCTAATGGCATGGGGGCGGAGGGGGCAGGAACAGCCTGGGGCTGTTAGGGTGTGTATGTGTGTGTGTGTGTGTGTGTGTGTGTGCAAAGAGGTCAGTCGAATTCCACCCATGCAGGTATGAGCCCCTTAAGGCCTCCTGCTCTTAAAACATTCGGAGGGGTAATGACAAACCACTCAAGCAGCCGCCCCCTACCTGCTGCCAGCCAGCCAGCTTACTAACCCCACGCGGCAGCGGCGGCGTCATCTGATCCGAGTGGGGGGGCTTCGGGTTAGCAGATAAGGCTGTGTTTGTTTTCAGTTTTCTGATTTGTTTCGGGTTTGTTTTCTGGATGCAGGGAAAGATACCATGGCCTGGCCATTGTTCCTGCTTCTTCGGGAAAGGAATTGCCAGAGGGTGACTGGGAATCGTGACCTAAAAGCTGGGAAAGATGGCTCTGATGGTCGGAAACAGATCGCCTGGGGGGGGGAGGATGGCTGACTTTAAATTAGATAATTATTATATATGGACTGGATTTATTAACTATGTAAGTGCCCCTCATACTCTATGTGGAAAAAATGCATGCTCATATATTATAAGGACAAATGTTTAATTTCTGGCAGTTCTGAAAGGAGCCCTTTAATTTTCCGAGGCTCCTGCAGCAAGCTTTATCATGCCTGGGAACACCTGGCTCTCGCGAGTGTCTCCTGACCTTGCAGCCATAGGCTCCACACCGACTTTTTATCTCGGAGGGTGTGGGAGATCTCTGAGGCACCATTAACACGTTCTTTGCTGCGGACTAGGCTGCTAGCACCTGCTACAATAACAGCACACAAACGGTGCTAAGAGACAGGATAGGCTCCAAATAAGCACATGGATACGACAGGCTCTCATTTGCAGCATTCCATAAGCCTCATAGTCCTCATTTTCCTATATTTGGATGTTACTCAATGACAGAAACACTGCATATTTTTGGCACCCAGAGTTCTGTTGTCTCGTACATTTTTTTAACTAATGTATTTGCTTTAATTGTCTAGGCTGTTTAATTGACTGTTAAAAGCACATGAACAAGTATATAAAAGATACAGTGCCATTATCTCTCTTGATTCAATGCGCATACATAAGACCCCTGCAAAGAGGTACCCTGGATTCCCTAAGGGTTCAAATGTGCCATATAAAGCATCATTATCCATTAATAATTATATATTATACTTTATAGTGCATCTACCTGCTACCAAGACCCATTTTTTTTCTGCAGAACAGCCTGAATTATTCAAGGCATGGATTCAACAAGGCGTTGGAAACTTTCCTTATTGGTCCATGGCATTTTTGCACTTGCACCCATTCTGCAGGCTTTAACAAATCTGGCCATTTCCCACTGACTGTTCTCATTAACATTAACTGCCATTGACTGGATCTCTGCAGTTTATCGCACAACCTAGACTCTAGAATCTGTACTGCATAAAAACTACAGGATACCACATCAGTCGTATTCATAATCATTCAGCCCCTCTGAATTGCCCATTCTAAAGCTCCCTAGAACTGAACCTCTTGACTCTGTCTGCATATTTTATATATTGAATTGCATCTATAGGATTGTCTTTTTGTAGGAGCAGGCTATTGATGTCAAAAAGCAGATGTAGCTAATAAAGTGACCGCTGAGTGTATGTTTATAATAATAATAATAATAATTATTATTATTATTATCAGATGCCTTTATTGTCATATACTGTGACCCATTGAGGGGGCTTTCCTTCTGAAGGCAGGAGTGCTTTTAACCTTAATAATGATCATCTTGTCATCTTTTAAAAAGTAGGCCTCACTCACACGAATGCCCACGTTAACGTTGTGGGAGTCAATCTGAGCCCTCAGGTCCTTGCTGACCCGCTTGCTGCCCAGGAAGTTCTTGAGGAGCTTGGTGCTGTACTTGAGGTTGTCCCCGCATATGCCCCACTTCCAGGCCTCACGGTGCTGCAGCTCTGGCGAGTCGTCGCACGTGCAGCGCTCCATGCGGCCCGAGCTGCACGCCTTGGCCAGCGCATGGGACAGCGCCGCCGAGGAGATGGCCAGCAGGAATGCCGTCTCCTTGAAGCCTGAAATGAAGATGCAGTTCAGCTATATTTTCACAAAGTGGACCCTGCACACTACAATACTACAATATGTGATGTTACTTGCATACATGCCCAGACACTTTAGTTTAATGCAGAATATTTACAGCTGCTGAAAAAACTGGAACACACACACCTTAATTTTAGGCAATGGCATGCCTAAAACCTCCCAACTCTTAAAAATAATCAAATATATTTCTCCCAGCATTCAAATTGTTTTCCCTGATTGCACAGCAAACACAGAAACATTTTTACTGTACAGTATTAAAACTACAATCTGGAATTCAGTCTGACTTTGCTTCTCGGAAAACTACGTTTTAACAAATGGTATTATAAATTACAGTGAACATAATCACAAAACTGTGCACAACGGAGCAGTGCACTTCGGGTTTTGTCTGGAATAATTGTAGGTACTTGATATCTCAAAATTAATCTTCCTCAGACTCATAACGATGATTCTCATTACTGCTGGCGCAGTTCGGAGTCACTACAAGGGTGTATTTTGATCCAATTAATTATTATTTTGACTAGGAAGAGACTTTTTCCAGATGAAAGCGGGGAATCTTACCGCCCCTTTCCTCTGGGATCTGGGCGCTTTTCCGAGCTAAAAATACCTCGATAACGCCGCACCTTAAAGGCGCGCAATAAATCCGCCTTTCGATTCCTTAATTACTTTACAGCTGCTCTGTTTATCATACACGATTTTAATCCCTAACAGTAGGTCTATATTTCCAATTCCGTTATTTTCTAACAGTGCAATATCGCTTATTGACAATGTTTAGTCTAATTGTGGTACGTTTGCATGCAGTTTTGTCTCACCAAAATAATACAAACAGATTGTCCCAATTCAAGGCATTTCACTTAGATTGCAGAAACTGCCCAGCATTTTTATCATAAGTACCGCAAAGCCACCATGAGTTTGCCTGACCCCGTATGCAACTGTGCAGTTTAAATACTCTGGCATATTGCGCGCCACGGATTAACGGGAAGAAGTCGCACACCTCGCTTTATCAGGCTGCCACGGCCGTCCAGGCTACAGTTCCACCTCTCGTTTCTGAACTGGTACCGACACTCCAGCAGGCTGAGGCGTACGGACTCCCGCAAGGTTTCGGCCAATCCCGGGTCCCGCCGACAAAGACGCTTCTGGCGACGGTTCAGTGCCAGCTGTTCACACTGCTTAAGGTGCGCTTTATCCGACTGGGCATCGCTGGGTATGGGAGCCGGCAGAAACTCCCTGCCTATCAACCTGCCGAGAAGAATAAGAGAGCAAAATAAGTGTTTATACCGTAGCAAACACTCTAAATAGGACTACCAAGATGAAAACTGAACCACACGGCATATATTCTGATATAGGCTAGAGATAACATTCATATATGAATTAGTCTTGCCCAACTCGCAACCCTGACCAGAATAGGCGGTTAGAAGATGACTGCCTGTATATCTTACCAAGTTTTTAACTACAACGGATTCCAGTAGACAACGGCGTAGGACAGTTTGATTTGGAGGCAACTTTTATATTAATAATAATTTTAATTAACATTTAATAATTAAAATACAAATACTTATCATAGGTTTGAAATTAAATATCGGGGGTACAGGTCCCCCCTTCCCCCCGGTTCCTACGCACCTGCCAGTGAATAATTGTTATTGCCATATTACACATAATGTAGTTGAGTCAGACATTGTATTTAACTCTAACAAAGTATGAGCTGATCTTTAACGGTTCTTCAAATGATGCCTTCCTTAAAGGTAAATTGATGGTTTTGTTGTCTAACTAAGGAACACGAATATAGTTAATACCAACTAATAAACATATCGCATCTCTAAAGGGATTAGCCTTGTGATTTACGTTATAAAAGGCTACATGTGAAGGAAAATATTTAGTTGTCTTATTCAATAATATCAACAATTTCGTGATTATACAATTCTTATTCAATCTAAAATTATTTCAGATCGTGTTGATTTTGTGAAATATCCATCAAGCATTTTTTGCAGTGTTTAGTATGTGTTTAATGTTTAAGAATTTAAGAGAAGCTGATTTTGCGAAACTAAATATATCATGCACAAACATGCCGTTTTCAAACAATAATTAAAAAATCATTAGTAAGTACCCACAGGATTTGATACGTGTCTAAGGTATAACACTGATGGCAACGTGATTCACAGGACGAACTATGAGAACATAATGGAACACTCATCGGTAGAATAGTGTTGTTTGTTCATGTTGCAATTGTAACACATTATTGATATTAATATAAATTCAGGCATAGAGAAAAAACATTTTCAGTTTGTCTGCATTATTACCACCCTCTTGTCTTATAAGGAAACCGTTTATATAAAATGTGAAAACCATGAGTCAATAATAATAGTAATAATAATAATAACAAACTGTACAACAAAAACAATAAATATAATTTCTGAAATATTCAACATAAATAAAAATCTCAACATACCGTGCTTCTCTAAATAACTGACAATGTTATCAAATCAGATGGCAGAATTAGTTTAATAGGATGAATTTCTCTTTTTATTCAATTCCCAGCAAATTAGAAAATTATTTACACGATTCGCTGCCTAGTTTTACCCGAAGACACGTAATTTTGACAATATGATTAAAATATACAAAGCGCTAGATTTAACAGATTTAATAGACCGACGGCTTCATTTTTTAGTTTAATGTTTATCTGGAATTGCGTTCATATCTTTTGAAACACTGACATACTTATTTCCGCGTGTGGTATCTTAACCAAAATCTGATGAGCATCATCTTTGAAGAGTTAACATGTCAAAAAGTATTATAGTCCTCATTGGTGATACACACGCATCAAAGACCGAAAAACAGGACATTGAAATGCAAAATATGACACTATTCCCATGACAGGGACCATTAGAATAGATACATTACGAAGAAAAACAGCAACAAAAGGAAAAGTCTGGCTGACCCGAAATAAGCTGATGTTTGTGATAGAATGATGCAGAGGACAGTGAGTCGTAGCAAGCAGGCGGTCCTTGGGAGCCTGGGGCACATGATGCCGGACTAATGCCGCTCTTCATCTCGCTATTTCTCCACCGTGAAGTCTTCGTTGCATGACCAACGCAACTCTTAAAGGGTTTTGCACCCATTTCACCCAAGAGCAGGTGCGTTCTCGAGAGGCGTGGTCTTTGGGCATCACGCCGCTCTCCTGTTGGCTCGATTCATGCGATGCCCCGCCCACACCTTTCTTAACGAACCGCTTCCCGTTTTACGGCGCATACGCGTAATTTGGCACTCAGGTATACATTTTTAAGATATTCACGTGCACAGTTTTAGTTCAATAAACACCACATATATAGGTAATTTGTTCACACCCGGAGGCACATGTCTGCAGTGAAAATATCACTGTACGACTACTTAACGTCACCTATACAGATACGATTAAAATAACAGTAACATCGACTCAAAATATCAACATTCTTATTTCAGAGTAGGCCTACTTGTAGAAAAATTAAAAGACCCCACATTTTCTTATATTTAATTACTGGTCGTCTGTCTCTCATGAACGTAGGCAGACTTTGCATCTGAATGAGAAATTCTAGAAGTAATTTGTGTGTGTGAGGGTCATGTATATATTACATTATAGGGGCCAACCAAATGTCCCCACAACATGATAAAAATCTATTATTTTGACCTTGTGAGGACAGTTTTTTGGTCCCCATAAGGGGAAACTGAATTTTATAAAAAAAAAAAATTGTGAATGCAATCACAAAACTAAAAATGGATTTTGTTTGGTTATGGTTGTTATGGTTAAGGTTAGGGCTGGGTAAGGGTTATGGTCGTCATAGCTGTAATTATGGTTATTGCCCATAGAAATGAATGGATAATCCCACAAAGATACAGATACCTAATCTCTCTCTCTCTCTCTCAACTCATGTTACTAGATACAGATACTGTGATCATTTCCTAGAAAACAACTTGATGTGGAAGGCAGGGAAATTAACATCCATTCACCCATTTTGCAGGTATAGGGTGACAGGTAGCATACAATTCAATTTCTTTTATAAATAATTCATATTATGTACCTTGTATAGGCAGTGCTGGTCAGGACCTTTATGAAAGGTACAACAGAAAACTCCACTTGGAGTCTCAACCAATATTTTATATATTAGCACAAATCATGTAATGCATTTTATTGCACATGCCGATAAATGTTTCATATTATTTTGCTTCTATTATAAAAGTATACTGATCACTCCAAGGGTCATTTTTCTTATTCCACCAACACGTGAGTATGCTCACAGCAAAGAAATGAGAGTTATCTCCTGTTTATATGGCATGACTGTACTGTTATTGGATTAATCTGTTTTCCAAAATCCGTCAACCAAATGTCCTGATTTTGTTAGAATTCCATGTAAAAGATAACTGTGAAAAAAGAGGATACAGCCCCACCTAGTGGGGAAAAAAATAGCTAAGGTAGTGTTCTCCCCCACCAAGATCATAGTACTGTAAATTGAAGTGATTAATTAACACACCAGAGCACACAACAAGGAAATATGTCCTCTGCATTTAGCCCATGTGTGACATAGCAGAGGACAGCTAATTCAGGACCTGGAGGTGGAACCTTACTGGGTAGGGATTTGAACTAGCACCCGTTCCATCACAAGCACGCTTCCATAAGCAGTAAGCTGAGCAGCACTTGGAGGTGGTAACTTACTGGGCAGGGATTTGAACCAGCAACCTTTCAATCAAAAGCACACTTCCCTAACCAGCAAGCCACCAAGCTCCACCAACCCCCCCCCCACCCCCTCAGTTTTAAAATGTAGGATAGCTGTAATAGGCGGTGCCCTCTTATGTAGATGTAATACTATACATCAATGTATAGTACAACAATAATATGGTTGTTGTGTACTTAATTACTGTAAAATGGAGCTGGAAACCCCCCACTGAAATTGAGTGTTTTGGCCAGTTTGACATTGATTTTGATCATTTCAGTCATCTTGTTTACAATTAAATCAAAGAGGCACTTGTAAGTCAGACAAATATAACATAACATTTATAATGAAATAACCACAAATGTCTTTTCTGTGCTCACATCATTATCAGTTTTATTCAACCCCCAAGTGACATTCATTCTTAGTACAACATCCTTTTCCAGTTATAACATCTTTTAAACGTGAAGCATAGCTTGACACAAGTGTCTTGCAGCGATCTACAGGTATCTTAGCCCATTCTTCATGGGCAAAAGCCTCCAGTTCAGTCACATTCTTAGGCTTGCGCGCAGCAACTGCTTTCTTTAAGTCCCACCAGAGGTTCTCAATCGGTTTTAAGTCTGGTGACTGCGATGGCCACTCCAAAATGTTCCAGCCTTTAATCTGCAACCATGCTCTAGTGGACTTGAAGGTATGCTTGGGATCATTGTCTTGTTGAAAGGTCCAACGTCGCCCAAGCCTCAGGTTTGTGACGGACTGCATCACATTTTCTTCCAATATCTCCTGGTACTGAAGAGAATTCATGGTACCTTGCACACGTTGAAGCTTCCCTGTACCTGCAGAAGCAAAACAGCCCCAAAGCATGATTGACCCCCCACCATGCTTCACAGTAGGCAAGGTGTTCTTTTCTTCATAGGCCTTGTTCTTCCTCCTCCAAACATAGCGTTGATCCATGGGCCCAAACAGTTCTAATTTTGTTTCATCAGTCCACAGAACACTATCCCAAAACTTTTGTGGTTTGTCCACATGACTTGTGGCATACTGCAGTCGACTCTTCTTATTCTTTGGAGACAGCAAGGGGGTGCGCCTGGGAGTTCTGGCATGGAGGCCTTCATTACGCAGTATACGCCTTATTGTCTGAGCTGAAACTTCAGTACCCGCATCTAACAAATCTTTTCTCAGTTCCTCAGCAGTCACACGGGGACTTTTCTCCACTTTGCGCTTCAGGTAGCGCACAGCAGTCGAAGTCAGCATCTTCTTTCTGCCACGACCAGGTAGCGTTTCAACAGTGCCCTTTGCCTTGAATTTGCGAATGATGCTTCCTATGGTCTCTCTTGGAATGTTTAACATCTTTGCAATCTTCTTATAGCCATTGCCCTTCTTGTGAAGAGAAATCACCTCTTCTCTTGTCTTCCTGGACCATTCTCTTGACTTCACCATGTTTGTAAACACACCAGTAAATGTCTAGAAGGAGCTGAGTATCACAGTCATTTTAAATCTGCCTAATTGGTGCTTATTATGCTTGATTGCTGCTCGTTGACATCCACAGGTGTTTTCAATACCTGATCGAAAACACTTGAATGAACCTCTGTTCTTAAGAGTGGTAGCCTTTAAGGGGTTGAATAATTGTGTCAATGAAGAAATCACAAAAAAAAACATTTAATACTGTATTACAAAAACAATTGATGTCATTTTAGTTTAGGGTTGCAAAGGGGCAGAAATTTTCCCATAAACTTTCCAGAAACTTTCCATTCCATGGGAAGTTAAGCTGGGGAATTTTGGAAGTATTCCAAGATGGAAACTTTCCATGTGAATTAATGGGAATATATGGGAACTAAACGGAAAATTTCCAGAATTTTGCAACCCTATTTTAGTTGCATTTGGTTCTTTAAAAAGTCCTTGTAAGATTTCATTCTGAACACAATTACAAATGTACACTGAATTCCCTAAAACCCTTTACAGCATTGGGGGTTGAATAATTTTGAACACAACTGTATGTCAAACATGCCTGCAGATGCAAGTAGTGCTGGGTATAGATGAAGGTTTGTGACGTTATAAGGTGATATTTGACAGCTTCTAAATGTGCCATGCACTGTAATCAGGAGGCCGACTATACAGGGAACAATAAGAACTTTCCAATAGGCTTCAGAATTTGCAAAGCAAAACTGGTCCGAAAATGCTTATCAAATCAAAGTCTATTTATCAATGTACCGCATACAGCAAGAGGTGCAGGGAATGAAACGTCACTCAGAAAGTATTACTATCATGTCATGCTGCCTCAATAGTATCAAAAAATGTGTCCTTTTTTTGAACAGCATTGCCAAGACAAATTAAGATGCCAGAAGTAATCCTGGACTGTAAAACTAGCAAAGGTCTCCACAATTTACAGCTGCTAATTCACGAGTACTTCTTGCCCTCTAGTGGCTTTCTATAGTATTGCCAACACGTTACAAGATTAACCAGACCGCGAACCATGGACTGCCATCCCTGACCGGGTGTCCTTTGCTTCCCGACAGAAGCCCCAGGCTGAGTAATGAGTAAGAGGATATGGGTAGACGGGCATATTTAAGGCGCACTGTTTTCTCCCAACAATATGGTACCACAAACAACTGTAGCAATTTCGACAAAGGAATGGTTGCATTGAATAACCCGCCTTCGCTCGTAATACTGCCTTTCTACAGGAGATCCGACCGAAAAACATTCTGCAGGGTAACAGAATATTAAAACCCGAACGCTACAGTTAAAAGCATTACATATAGAGTCCGTACTGACGCGACACCTTGTCTGCAGATATCCGAAATCCGCCGGAAGCTGGAATTATTAAAGAACAGGGCGTGCACTCAGCTCCGCTTCCTAGTGCGAGGAATCTTTTCACGTCCCATATTTCGTTGGCAGGAACGGTTCAGTCTCCGTCCCCACCCGTGTTATCCTTTAAAGGATGCCCATAGGTTAACGGGATCGGAAGGCGGGGCTTACCTCTTACTGTGCGTGCTGGGATTGGAGGGCGGCGCGGTGGGTTAGGGTCTATGACTCGGCTGTCTTCTGGGTTTGCGAAATGCGCCATTTTGTTGTTACCGGAGAAGTGGACCGCAACAGAAAGAGTAAGAAGTCCAGTCTTCACGGTGATTATATATAATTTTAATAGACGTTTTTACATCGCGCTTGTAGGTAATTACCTGTGCGATTGTAGCGCTGTGTATGGATCACCGCTGCTTATGGCAGGGTTTAATAAAGTCGCGGGTTTCCCCGCACCGGTTGGCCTTACATAGGCGGACCGCTAACGTCCGTCGAATGGGTGTTAACTACCGGTGGAGTTGCCGGCTTAGCTAAAGACACAAAGTTTCTCTGGAGGAAGTTACATTTGTGGGCTGGAATCCTGTATACATATTTTTATCGTTGTACTATTTTGATATATCTCTGAATCTGGTCCCGTGCGTGTCAAATGAAATATTAACGCGGGCTCGGGGTAGCCGGGTAGCTAATGACTTACTGAGCTGCTGTGGGGAGTCGTGGACTTGCCGCACGATGTCCGGCTTCGCTGCTCATTTATGTTACTTCTCCGTATCTTATTGACGACTGGTGGTAAAGGTCGACTCGATTAGTACAATTTAATAACTTTGTGTAGGCCTCGTTGCTCGGTAACAATTTTAGTCACATGACTTGTATATGCTTTTTAGAAACACTACATTCACATCTCCCTCCTCATCTTCTGTGATGAATAACGAAAATAAAAACTCCAAGCCGGGGTGTAACTTCTCGTTTGGATAGACTCTCCTGTATTTCGGTTGCACTGCAGGTTGTTGGAGGTAGTGAGCTGTCTTTTCTCTTTCCATGACTGAGCATGTTGATTCGTGTTAAACTATGAGTAGACGTTTTGATTTAATCTCCCCCTATCTTCTCCTGGACCTTTCGGGTAGCACTGGGCACAAAGCAGGGGTACAGTTGAATGGGATGTCAGTTCATAGAAAGGTGCACACATGCTCACATTTACTCACAGAATCAAATATTGTGGGCAATTTATAGATCACGTTATGATCTTGAGTTTTCCTCAGCGATGTCTTAGGTAATGCTCAGCATTAATAATGAGGTGGCTAGTTTGCTGATGTTGGTCATTAACTGCTCACCAAGAACTGCAGCTGTGATCAAAATGAGCATGGAAAATTGATATTGTACTTGAGTAATTCTTTACTTGTCAATTGATTCTGTTTCCTCTGGACATTGTTGCACATGGTGCTTTACTTTATTGGGTCTGATTTATGCTACATTTATATTTTTTTATGGGAGTGGGTGGTTCTGAGGTGTCCAGAGCAGAGAGTGTTTTGCTGACAATTTCTCAAGGAATGCTTTCTAGATTTCCACAAGGTTAACTAACTTCCTGCTGTTACTAGCCCCTCTTGTGTGGAGAAACAGTATATTGGTGTGATAGTTAAAGGTCCTTGTATATGAAAAACAGTTTTGCAAGTCGTGGAGTACACCCAAATGACCAGTCATTCACAAAGCCTTTCTGATAGACAGACAAAGTTTATTAATCCTAGGGGATATTAAGGATGTCTCTGGTGTGGTCCAGTCTAGGAGTTTGATAAAACTGTTATATGTTATTAGACTGATATAAAACTAAGTCTGTGCAATTAGCCTTTGCATTGCAGCTTTAAATGAAATTGAACAACAGAATGATTTATTTGGAGATGTTCTCTTAATAGTTCTATTCGAGGTGTTTTATATTAACCCTTTGCAGACTGGTCTTTAAAAGCCCTATTTTTTCAAAACTATATGTTGAAATGTTGCTGATGAAATGTCAGGCAGAGCCATGTGTCCCTTCGAGGTCAAATGTCACTTTTTATATCAAGCTTGAATGTTACTGGCCAGCTAAATGCACACCTGTCTTTATCATTTTCCCAATCCTATAGTTAAGGTCTTCTCTACCAGTAGTCATCTCAATAAAGAGGTAGACTAGCAGTGTGATTTCATGAGAAGTATTGTCTTTTCATCAATGACTGTAATGTCAAAGAACCTTAGTCTAATGTGGTTTTAGCTAGTAGAGTCAGGTGGGGTATTCCAATTTTCTTTCTCATAAAAATGTAGTTCCATACTTGGCATTGGATATTACTTTCCACTTAGGACCAGAGTAGGCAAATGTATGAGGTAGAAGAGATAATGGCACACCCATCACATGCCTCTTTCATCTGTATAGCGGAAGACAAGGCATAGGAAATTTGGCAATGTGTTTGGGAAGAACTGCCACTTGTCATTGGATTGAATTATTGTTCTAGTTTTTGAATGGCTGAATGATGAGGACCTGGGTGTTTAATGAATAGCTTAATATAGTAAACTGTCATTTTCTATGTGTGTATTTTGCTGTACACCAGGATCTGTTACAAAAAAAACATTGTCACAAGAGACTCTCATGACACATTATGTGTCTGGTATATGCTTGGAAAGTGTACCACTGACACAGCAAATAATTTCTGCAGAGTTTTTGTGTGTAGCTTCAGGAAGTCTCCCTAGACGGTGACAACCATTAGGAATCACCAGCAGTCGGCATGACCAGGAAGATGGGTGTCCGACTTCTGGAACTTATTTCCTGTTTTCCCTCTGGATTGGTTAGTCTGACGTGGGAAGCCAATAGCCTCATTTTTGAATATAATAGTGTGTCTTTACTATTTGTCATGAGGCTGCACTGTAGCCTTCATAACCCTGTTGTAAACTGCTCAATTTAAACAGAAAACCAGAACTGAACTGTTTCAGTATGACTTCAATTTCATTTCCCACCATGCGCTGCCAGCATAGAGATGTCGGCCATTTTCTTTTGGGAGGGCCCTCTTTCTTAATGAAGTTGTCATAACCCTTTGGCAGCCACTGTGGGTTTGGAAAGAGGTGCTTTCCAGACCTTGTTTAAAATTTGATAAAGGACTGTTAGTTTCCGGGTTTTGCTGTCTCTTGCGTTAATGCTGACCTCTCTCCCGATTAACTTACAGGTGTAGCATTTCTGCTCAGGTAAACGATACTCCTGGGCAGTGAGGAGAGCAGTTTGCAGGCGGTCTGACTTAGCTGCGCTCGCTGAGTGTTGGGGGATGAAGACACTTAAGCTTTTGCTTAACGTTTGTAAATGTGCTTTATGAAACTCAGCACTTCTTCACTTAAGGTTTTGTTCTTATTTACTTACCTTCGAGCCTCTCACTCTCTGTCCTGAGCAGCCATGTTAGTTGCTGGGATGTCTTCCTCCCCTCAGAGTCAACCTGAATGACAGTGGGGTCAGGTTTCCCCAGCGTGCGGTTTTGATGATGAACCCACAGCATGGACAGAGCAGGCAGGTTGAGCGGTGAGCCCAGCAGGGAAGGTCGACCGTGCATTATCTGTACGGCAGCAGAGCTGCGCTTGTGTGTTTCGGATGGCAGAGCCATTTAGTCAGGGGCCGTTGAGCCGACAGCTGGAATGTGATTCTCAGCACTGTCTCTATTACTGTAGTTTAGCTGTTGCATTGACGGGCCCAGGGATGAAAACAAAACATGGCTGGGCAGAAATGTCACAGAATACTTACAAGGGCCAGCTAGGTTGCTTTTGCGTACCATTTAGGTAGAGAGGTTGTTTTCAGACCATTTTGGTGATCAAGGTCTTCTGGGGCAAAGAAACATGCAATGAGGGAAGTGTTGGCAGGGCTTTAGATAATGGCCATACCAATTTGTTTGGAAGCCTGCTTTTCAGTCCCATACGGATGTTTACTTACACCCACAATTTGTTAAGCAGATTAGTAGTAGGCCTAAAATTCAAATGAAAGGCATATTGTGATAGCCAAAAGTTAGTAATCTGTATAAATTCGGAAGTATCCTTATTGTTTGATAAATGTGTCGGACTTTAAACTGCAAAAAGTACCACCACACCACCAATGTCTTTTTACCTTGTTTATCCACAGTATCTGTTTCAGAAGATGATATGGCTGCTGAGCTGTCTTCACCGCCGCTTCAGTGCTTATCGCTTCCATTGTATTCTGAAACAGTAGTATGTCGCATGCTCTGCTAACCTAATTTAATATAACATAAGAATATGCTGAATTTATACACGTTACTAACTTTTGGGTATACTGCCAACCCAGTTTTACGGAGGCTCTGCTCAGTGATGCAAACCAACTTTGATCGTTCATTGGACAGAGGAAAAGTAACTGGAAGTCTGATTGAATGATAATGTCTGGCAATACCGGCACTTATGGGGCAGTGGTGGTTTGATGGTTAAGGAAGTGCACTTGTAATTGAAAGATTGCAGGTTTGAATCCCCGACCAGCAATCAGGCAATGCACCACTGAGGTACCCAGAGCAAGGTACCGCCCCCAAGCACTGCTCCCCGGGCGCTGAATTAGCTGCCCCCTGCTATGTCATGAAAGTCACATATGGGTTAAATACAGAGGACACATTTCGTTGTTGCGCACTGTGTGCTGTGGTGTGTTGACAATGACCACTTCTATGTGATTTCTTGCTACAGGATTGTAAAGACTCCCAGATGGCTACAAACTAAAATAAAATACAGTAGTACTACAATGCCACATACCCATTAGGGATGAGCAGTATGGATTTAGTTTTATCATGATATTTCCTGGTATGTATTGTAATAATATAAATGACAATAAAAAATATTACAATTCAACACTGTCTATTTGGCTACAAATCTAACTCTGCATACAGTCTAGAGGGCTTGAAAGGTTTTATTTAATGATACGGTTTGTTCTTTACTTAAAATATATAGTTGTTCTTTTGGTATTTTATTGAAAGTATGATTACATTAATAGACCAGTTGTACTCTATAATAAAATGTATATAAATAAAATAAAATACCGTTCAATACCGTTTAATAATGCGCCACTGACTTTAAACATGGTGTTTGTGAGTCTAAGGCAGTTCAATGTCATTGCACCCGGCCATGCCTCATTAAAAGAACACCACTCTTAGAAGTGGAAAGCAGGTGAAAAATCATTTACTATTTTGACAATGTGCATGCATACTGTGAAAATGAGCAGTGCACTGGTACATAACTAGTTTATTGTTATCGCAGTGATCATTATCATGGGGATTTTTTTTCCCGGTATATCGTAAAAGATACAATATTGCCCATTCCTAATACCCATGTATGTTTTTTTTTTTTTTTTTTTGTCGTCGTCAGTGTTGTTATTGTTTAGACTTAGTTTTAGGTGTACTTTCATTAGTTTCTATTTTAAAGATCTAAATCTAGTTCTATATTTTACTTCTGGGATAGAAGGAAAGTTGTAGTACTTTGCTGGCTACTACAAAATGTCACAGCGTGGTGCCGTTTACCATTTCTATGGTTCAAGTTCATTGCAGAACTGGCCAAAAGACACAAATCATTACTTTAACTAAATAGTATTTTAAAATGATAGTGGGAAATATTTGATGTTTGCTTTTTTCTTTGTTCGTTTTGGAACCTATATTTATAGTTTGTGTCTGATTGTAGCTATTTTATTTCAGTTTATGGAAATGTTTTCATTAAAGATTATAACCCTGCCTTGCATACTGTAAGGACATAGTACGTGGTCAGTTTTAGAAAAAAAAACTTCTTATAGCATCCGTACCATACTTTATAAATGTAACTTTTAAAAGCAGCTTTGTCTGGCACGTTGGTACTGGAAATATGAACATTCAGGATCGTGGGCAGTCTGGCCCTGAGATGCACAGGCTGCAGGCTGCACATTTTCATGTAAAGTATCACTCAGCCCTGAGCCACACCTACAGCACAGAGAGCAGATGAGAGGGTGGAAGCAGTGTAACTGTCTAAAATGTCAGGGGCATTCATTCTTATGTAAACACAATTTGGCAATATCGAGGTCAGAAAAAAATTATCGGTTATGCTTGTATATCATGCGATAAGTTGATAACCTAATTATCGTGAAAGGCCCAATATTTTAGTCGCAATAACACTCACTAACATCAAATTGTGGGTGTAAGTAAACGTCCATTTAGTACTGAAAAGTAGGTGTCTGGATACATTAGTATGCCCATTATCTAAAGGTCTGTGTTGGCATGGTGTACAGAAGATGTGAAAGACCATCATACTGACTATTATAAGGCATTTTGAAGTATCTATAGTGCATTATAGATGAGAGCTCCAGACAGCATCCATAATGCATAATAAACATGGCTTTAATGTCATGCCTTTTTATAAATAGTTGCCGTGTTTGTAATACTTTATGAATGCATCACAACATATTATGAATATCTATAATCCATTATGATGACTACTTTAAGTAAAGTGTTACCGAAAAATAATTTCAAAATGTACTTAAAAAAAATACAGCTCCATTTAAGAAAAGTGTGGATTCCCACCTGGTCACTCAGAGTGCCAATATGATTATCACCTGCAGAAAACCAAAGGTAGTTGGTAAAGTTTTTTTTTTAATGTAGACAAACAGGCAAACTGCAAATTCATTAACCCCTCAGTGTCTTCACGTGTCATACGAGCTGTGGGGGTTTCTGATCATTGTGGCTGATTTAAATTTTCTGAGGATCCTTTTTTTCTGTGTAGCTAATCCAAAAAGCAAAACTGAAAACGAACACCCTATGCTTAAATCTCTGATTTTAGGAAGGACCTATCAGCAATTTCTCTAAAGTTGTTAGTTGATACATGTATTGTATGGTTGTATTGTATGTCTTAAAATACATCATCTGTTCTAATCTAAATTTAACGTAATGCATAATGCTGTTTCAGATTACTGGGTTTCTGTTTCATGGTTAAATTTAGAGATGGGCGATCCACATTTTTTCAGTTCCGATTCGATTCCGATACACAACTGGCGATACCGATACAGATTCCGATACAAGAGCTCTTTTTACTTTGTTATACTTTATGTATAATTTTTATAAGCTAGTAAATACAGATGGAAAAAATATATGACAAAAAATATTTAATTAGGCTACTACGAACATTCATAGCGCACTGTTTCACCTCATTTGTTTTAAGCGTTTTTGAGGCATTTGCAGTTCAATATGAATATCTTCAAAGCAAGTATACACAAGTGGCCAATGCTTAAAATTTTAACAGTTTTTCTCCCATTGGCGTCAGAGCAGTTACACTTTTGTTGTGATGGCAGCCCCTCTTGTATCACAAGCTGCAGCGAGTTTGCGAAACAGTCCAATTAAGTTAGCGACACCCAAATCATTCATTGCTTTGTTTTGTCTTGTAGATGCGTGCGCTTTGTTAAATGGGATTGTCCATTAAACGCTATTCCCACCTCAAAACATTTGTCTACTTTTACATAGATTGCAAATCGCTGTGCTGCTGGTTTCTGTTAAAAGCGTAAAATACTCCCAGGTCATCACGTCTTATCTTACGCTCCTCGTACTGCGAAGGGTATGTGCATGACGTCACAGCAGGCGGAAGTCACTACTCACACCCACTGAGTAGCAAAAAACGACTGAGGGGCAGCGATAGCATTCGATTTGAATGCCGCAAAAAAAACACATGTAAAATGGGAAAGAGCTGTCGTGCAATTGATTGCCAAAAACTAAATAAGTAAGTATAGGATGTGGATCAGTCACGCATGGCCGATACCCGATCCGTCAAACAGGTCTGGATCGGCGCTGATACCGATCCGAATATCGGTATCAGTGCATCTCTAGTTAAATTTGCAGTGTTATATTTTAAAAGCATTGTTAAAATGTTAATATCAGTAAAGTTGTGTAGTTATGCTCATTGGTTAAAAACTTAGTGCTGCTATGCTTGTTACATATGACTCCCTGTTTTCTTAATTAGTTTTTTTGTTTGGTTTTGTTCCTCAGGAGAACCAAGATGGGGAATGTTTTTGCAAACCTGTTCAAGGGCCTTTTTGGGAAGAAGGAGATGAGAATCCTCATGGTGGGGCTGGATGCAGCTGGGAAGACAACCATCCTCTACAAGCTCAAGCTGGGAGAGATCGTCACCACCATTCCCACCATCGGTGAGTGTCACTTTTCCCGCTACACTGGTTCTCATTACCCCCCCCCCCACACACACACACACACACACACGCTTTATTCACTTCTTCCATCTGTTTATTAACCCCAGATTGTTCTGTGCAGCTGCATATCAACACGGGTCGAATAAATAACGAAAACTAGAAATGGAACAGAAGTGAATAGAATAGCTGCCTTTTATTCATCCCTGTGAGCCAGAGTCCTGCACCGAGTTGGGTACCCGCAGATAGTTGCTGAAACGAGCAGATTTTAATGTTCTGGAATTTTACGGGCGGGTATGCGGGCGGGTAATTCATTACACACGGGCGGGTAGCAAGTCAATCAAAACAGTATTGTAGCCTGCAGAAATAACATAAGCGAAAATATCTATGTATTAGACTATCATGTACAAATTGTCATCATCACAGTGTGTTCAGTATGTCGGGGGTACCTTATGGTGCTTTCGATTATTTCTCTCCAAGTCGGAACTCGGATGAAAACATCACGAAACGTCACGAAAAACGTCACTCGGAATTTCCAAGTTCCCGAGAGAAAAATGAACGCACCATTAGATAACATTCACATACACGTCTGAATCCTTGCTGAAGCGTGTCGTTGTGTTCTCTTTCACGCTCGTCACAGTATGGATAGCTTAGATCTATCTGATTTGATTTTGTGTTAAACTGACTTTTTCGTTTCAATTCAAAATTTATGTAGGCCTAGCGCTTGTCACGTTGAAAGGTGCATAGAAAAAATTATTGTGTGTAATTTATCACGGGTACGGGCAGAATGTTAACGGGCCCGGGCGGGTGCGGATTTAACTTTGAAATAATCACGGGTGCACGGGCAGGTGTGGTGCTGCACTGAGCGGATGCGGGCGGGTGCGGGTCTCCAAAAGTGGACCCGTGCAGGACTCTGCTGTGAGGGACTTGTGTTGTTCTCACAAACCCCAACTTTCTCTGCATGAGGAACACAGGCACCATGTTCAGGTGAGAGCAGGCATTAGGGTCAGAGTGCAGTGCCAGCCAACCCCACTGGAGCAGTTGATGTTAAGGGCCATGCCCATGAGCCCTACAGTGATATGATTACCCTAACGGCTGTGTACCCGTGATCTTCCTGATCCAGGCATGGATCTGCAACCTGCTGAGCTATACAGCGCCACTACACAGGCTTTGGGCTGTGCAGGGGGGGCCCTTTGGTGAATGATGGAAAAATGGATATATATTATGTTTTTGCCGCCTCACAGGTTTTAATGTTGAAACGGTAGAGTACAAGAATATCAGCTTTACTGTGTGGGACGTTGGCGGTCAAGACAAAATTCGGCCTCTGTGGCGCCACTATTTCCAGAACACACAAGGTGAGTGAAAGCCCGTTGCCTCCAAGGCCCCCTCCCTGGCCTGCCAGCTCCCCGCTTAGTTCCTCTGCCCCGTAGGCCTGATCTTCGTGGTGGATAGCAACGACAGGGAGCGTGTGAACGAGGCACGGGAGGAGCTGACCCGCATGCTGGCAGAGGACGAGCTACGGGACGCCGTACTTCTCGTCTTTGCAAACAAGCAGGTGAGTTTCCCGCCACTGTGGTGGCCCAGTGAGTCGGGTAGTAGTTACCTTTTGTACATCAGAGGGAAAACAGTAATTTAACAGTGTCAGAATTTCACCTTATCTACCATCTGGCACCTACCATAATTAAAATTCAATTATCTAACATCTTGCCAAACATAAATCCTTGCTATTCTGACTGCCCAAGCAGTGCACTCTACCATTTTCCTGCCCTGGTGTTCATTGCCTAACCGTAACCCTGCCCCTTCCAGGACCTGCCTAATGCGATGAATGCTGCAGAGATCACAGACAAACTGGGCCTGCATGCCCTGCGGCAGCGCAATTGGTACATTCAGGCCACATGTGCCACCAGTGGCGATGGCCTCTATGAGGGCCTGGACTGGCTCTCCAACCAGCTCAAGAACCAGAAATGATCCGTTCCACTTCCAGAGCGTCAGGGACACGCCCCTTCCAGCCCCTGGCCCTGTTTTCTTCTCCTTCTGTCACCCCCCCCACCACCACCACCTCGTTTCCTTGTTTTGGGCCTATTGCTGGCCAATACACATGTCTTGTGGGTGTGGGTGCTTGTGTGTGTGTCTGTGTGTTTCTCTGTCTGCTGCGAGTGGGAGCAGCCCCAGCGTGCCTTTTACACACTTCCCACGGGAGCGATGGTTCAGCTGTCATTACCTCGGTGTGAGGGCGGAACCAGGATGGAAGATGGCGTCTCTGAACGAGAACCTGATCTGCACCACCGTTTTCAGTGTTTAGATGTGCATGTTAAAATGGTTGAAACTGTAAGCCAGTTTAATTTAATATATATATATAAAAAAATCTAATTTGTGACCTGTATCAGGTTGAAAGAGATTCAAAGACATTTTCCATCCTTGATCCTCCTCCTGATCCTTGAAAATCCTGCTTTTTTTCGCCCCGTCTTCTGTCGCAAAAAAAAATCCCAGGAATCTTGCAGCTGTCTGTCTTATGAACACTACCTTTCTAATTTGGAGACCAGAAAGCACAAGCTGTTCAGCATAGAGGTTTCCTCTGTTATTAAATACAAACTTGTCTATTGGAAAAGCTACATTGGGGAAAAACACAGAATAGTGTCAGGGTTGTAAAGGCTGTGCGCACTGTGTAATATGGGGTGCCACTCCTGAGTGCTACTAAGCATTAGTGGTTAGTGAGTTACTGAAGGGCAGGCTTGACAATCACATGCCCACATTCCACTGGGTACCTGATTGTGCCGTCTCTTTCCAGACCAGGTTGAAGGTGGTGTCCCTGGGGGATGCAACTGACAGCAGCTCCTTCACCTGATTCATTCTCGGGTTGTAGTGAAGTCATTGGAATTTATACATTTCGAAGTACAAAGGAAGTTCTTGGTATGGGTTTGAACTTCACTGAACTCCATACACAGTTAATATAAGGCCATTAAGTAAGAAACTTGCATCCAAAGCTACTTAGGATGCTACTTGGCCATTATACTCCCTTTAAAACCTTGAGAAGCAGGCAGGTGAGCCTTGTTTGAAAGCTTTTGACTTGTAGGATCTGTATACCCCAGTGGGATGTCTTGAATTCATTTAGGACCTAATTGTTGTTTTTTAGTAATCATACAAATGAGAGCTGAATTAGTTGTGTTTTGGGACACGGAGGCCTTTTCAGAGAGCTGCTCCTACTCTGTGTGTAATTATTATTATTATTATTATTTTTCAGGATTTTCTGTTTTTTTTGTACAGAATGCCTGCCTCTGGTTGGCATGTCTGGAGAGCCAGGTGTACAGTGGTAATCATATGGTATATTTGGAGGTGGGGGTAACTGGGATCGGTTGGTTTTTGGATAGTTTTCAGCGGTGCTGGGTCTGAGCTGCAGAAACATGCAGCATGTTAAAGGGACAGTTGAGGCTGGAGGTCTGGGGCTTAAGTGATCAATATATTATTTTTAATGATTTCATTATTGTGATAGGGTGTGTGTTTGACTTTATTACAGTCCTGCTATGTACCTGCTGTATGACCAATCACAATTTAGGATTGATGTTTCCCATAAGAGATTCTCCATTGAATTCATAATTATCACACAGCTACAGGACACATTCTCATCATCTGTGACCGGCTGGACAGTCTGTTACTCAGGCACATTAGCTACGTAGCAGAATTCAAGCTGGACTAGGAAAAAATTGCAGCCCGTTGCTTGATCTCAATGGAGCTTATATAGGTTGTTGTGCTCTGTGCCCCTGCATTATCCAGACAGCCATTTCAGATTTGTCTGGGTTTCGGCAAAGGCAGAAACTCATGACCTGCAGGTTGGGAAATGCATTTCTGTGTTAACTTCTGTGTTCCTAATCAGCTTAGTTGACAGGAACTATTATGTTATCCTGAAACTTGCTATATTTTCGACTTGGCCACAGTGCATGTTCTGCGTACCTTATCTGTGTGTGGCTGAGAAATCTCATCTTCAGTTAATACCTTCTTGAGGGAGGGTGGTCTTTGCATACAGCTGAGCAACTGCAGAAACTTAAGTAAAATGCACCCAGCTTTGTAAACATGCAGGTGTAAGTCAAAGATCCTCATCTTGACATTTTATTTTGTCTACCATAAAAGCCATACAGCACATAAATCTGAATTACAAGTATTAGTGAGAGAATCACAAATACCTTATTGCATATATTTTAGGTAGGTCCATTACGGTTCAGACGTGAAGCTTTAAGTTTGAGAAATTTATAAATGTTTGTGTGTGTGTGTGTGATTTTTTTTTTTTTTTATTCCTTTCCCCAAATGAGTTAATTTTCCTTTTGTTTTAGCCTTTTTTTAATCCATCTTGTAACATCTGAAAAAATGCACTATAATAAAGATCTCTATTTCAGTTTGTTTGTAGGCTTTTGAGATAGTGATTAATTCAAGCATTATTTGCTTTTGTTGTAAATGTTGTGCTGTAAATCCCAAAAAATAAAGTTAAGCAGGGCCCCATCTGCTGTATGCCACTAAACAAATTCAGATTAACCTGGAAGATTATGAATTGGTAAACCCTCTAAATATCTGAGGTTTTCACTTTTTGGAATGCATATCTTGGATTTATTCAGCAGCAAATCAAGATAAAATATAAGAATGTGCATCATTGTGGTTAGATTGGTAGATGCAGTATATCATGCTTTCCAGTAACTGAAAATACAATCACTTTGTTAGAATCACTAGTAACATCACTATGAAAAGATGAACCTGCTGCTGTACGGAATTGTGTCTATAAAGTATCAATAACAATTGCCTACAATGCCCAAAAATCAATTACTGATCTTTTCCTTTACATATTAGTAAAGATGCTGTTTTGTATCCATAGGCGAGAGAGGTATAAATGTTTGACAATATGGAGGCAATGTAGTAAGGCTTATTTAAATTGGAAGCATTCTGAAACTACCTTCCTTTGTTTTTATTTGCATTCTTAGTTGCTGCTTCTGTTTTTGCCATGCTTGATTTCCTTTATTAAAAGAAAATATCCAATGGCAATGTGTGGGGGTAGAATATCTGAAGAATACCCCTGTGAATGGAAATATAATGTAAAAGTTAATGATTTACTTTTATCTCAGAAGAGTTAATAGCAAATTAAAGAATAAAAGGGAAAGGCTATTAAAAGGGGTACAGCTATTTCCATTACAAGCTTTGCAGTTTCTCTTGAGGAAGCATATGTATAGCATCTTTATATCTTCCTTGCGTTCATAATGACAGGTCATATATTGTATGGATTTGTATGCAGCACACTACAATTTTACTTGACAAAATTAGTAAACGCAGCCGTCATTAAAAAGGATTTACCCAATTTCCTCCATATCATCTCGTATTCCTCTCTCTGCCCTGAGGATATAGTTGTTTTTTGTTGAGTGCTCCGTTAAAAAAACAAAAGAAACTTTGCTTTAGGCATGGTAATTCCTGCTTATGTTTTGACAGAGATGCACATCCTTGCACCAATAGGTTCATCTTCATTTAATCCCCATATGACTGAACAATGCATAATATGTACTCTTCTTAGCTGTTTTTGACAAGTGATTGCTCTTTTGTCGAACCATGATTTCAGTGTGCAGTTAAGCATCCTTTTTATAAGCGACATGAGGTACTCCCAAAGGCAACTAGGGTTTTTTTTCCAGGTGGTGCAAGGTGAGATTCATTACAGGCTATGCTGAACTAAGCTGCACATGAAAATAGTAAATACATAAATTATTATTACACATTGATATAACTAACACGAGCCTTATATTCAAATAAAACTTTGCAACATAATATAATGTTACTGATCCTAATATACTGCCTGGCCAAAAAAAAGTCACCGCTTGAATTTAAATCAGCAGGTACTTAAAAGCTAAGGATAGGATCTTTTTTAAAGCTTAGCAACGTTAGGCAGCGATAAGGTGAAGTCAGCTGAATACCTGAATCTACTGAATGGTCAGGTTGTCTCATCAATGGGTTTTTTCTTACCTAAAGGCATGGACATATTCCTGGATGATAAGGCCAAGATTCATACGGCTCCAACTGCTAAAGAGTAGTTTAGGGAGCGCAAGGAATCATTTTCATACATGAATTTGGTAGCACAGAGTTTTGACCTTAACCTCATTGAAAATCTTTGAGATTTGATGACTTTACAGAGTGGTTCAACTCGCCTATCATGAATAGAAGATCTTGACGAGAAATGAATGCAAATCTGGATGAAGTTTTGCAGCATAAGCACATGTCATCAATGCATTAACGAATGTGCACCACAAAGTTAATAGTGGCCCAACAAAATATTAAACTCTGCGACTTTTTTTTTTAGCCAGGCAGTATGTGTTCAAATGTTAAAATATTTTTTTTTCTGACCAGTAGGGGGTGGAATTTTACCTCCGATAAAATCGCCTATGGGTGCACCTGCTATGATAACCAGACAAACACGAGATCAGTGTTCCAGGAACTGAAAGTCTAGGATATCATTTAGCGGGTTAACCCAATCCGAAATCTGTCAGTTTATCCAGAATTTGTTTGATGGGCTGCGGCTTAAAACCCCCAGAGGACAGCGCTATTGGCTCGATTTCACAAACTCCGTAGGCACGTGGTCGACGTACGATGGCGCCCCAGAGCTACGAAGGAGGAAACTAGAGGTCTTTGCGGCGCGTTGTGGACTGAAGTTCTGTCACAGAACCCAGTTCTATGCGAAATGCCAGTTTTATATCACAAAGTATTGTTATAGTGCCGCTTAATTCTCAAACCATAGACATGTATATGTTCCAGAAAGTTAAATATAGTAAGGGAGTAACATACCTGTGTCTGTTACGCAAGTACGCGTTCGCGGTATAAAGGTTAAAATGCGCGGTAATTTCGTGTCATGACAGCATTTATGGCATTTACTCTGGCGTGACACTGACATCTTCAGACTCACGCTCACGCAAGAAATCTTACGGCAAATCGATATTATTCCATTATAAACCTAAAATTAGCTGCATCAAAAGCGTTGGGATAGTTTGCAAACCCTACAGACTATTTACAAGGTAATAAAACCGTTACGTACATGTAAATGAATGTACAGACTTGTCTCGAATTGAAAATCTCAGTTTATCCAGCTGACTAAAGTTGCAACCTGCTGTTATGACAAGAAATTTAACCTTTATACTGCGAATGCGTAGCCTACTTGCCTACTAGCCTACTAATATTTTGCAAGATGTACAACTTGCGAGCAGGAATGTGACGTGATGCATCAGTTATTTATTCTTCTTATTCAGTACGTTGTCGCCTTCTAACTTGGTTACGACGATTAGGTACACCCCCCTGGTTTAATCCAGTCGATGGTTATACCGCATTGTGTAGTGCTCAAATAACCTGTTCTGTCACGTGAAGTCAATTGATAAACCTTTCTCCATCATCTTAATCCGTATCCTGTTCAGTATGTCCACTTGAGACAGTTCGGAGAACGAATAAATCACACGAGGTCATCAGCGTAACTAAAAACCATTTATTGCATGAATAAATTTGAACCTTTAAACATACAATTTAAAACGGATTTTCGTTATAATGATTCAGAATATTTTGCAAGATTAGCTTGTTTCATTTTCTGTTGCACTTTTTAAAAAATCTAAACAACTATTGTTAACCTGTTTCTGAATTATTTTCATTAATTTCAATAACATTTCATATGATGTTGATCTTTTGGTCTTTGGTCTGTTCTTGCATGTGCAGCTTGTTCCATAAAGTCTGAGGTTCAGGATAACCCCTGGACAGCCAGAGACACACAAATTCACCTGGTCTTTAGACAGATCAGTTTGTACTGCAGGAAGGAAGAGTTTTTAGAGGAAGCCAAGAAAAAGAAAGAAAAAAAAATTAGGACAACCTGCAAAGTCGACACAGAGAAAGCTGAAGCCAAGTTTAATCCCTTGCCCGTGAAGGAGTGCCCAGTGAAGCATTCCTTTAAATAAAATATTTACAACTCAGTATCACGAAGCACGTCTACGTGACATGGTAGCCTGTCAGGGCATGGAGGTGGGTGTGTGTTAGGGAAGCTAAGAGTTATGTTGCCAGGTGTTTTCAACTCATGCCAGGGTCACCTATGGAAAACAGGTCTTGGCAGAGGTGGTACCTGAAACCTATGACATATACCAGGCCTTAGGGATACAGTCTTGTGTCAACAGCAGATAATTACAGTGCACTATTTTAAACTGTGGAAGAAGGCAATGATAAAGCACTTCTATATCTTACTAAGAAAATCTTATGGACAGGCACACTAGAATGAATAATGACATAATGTTTATAAGTGGCTCTTTCAGGTCAGAAAGCATTTATTATGCAAATTTGATGGAGCTAAGCATTCTACTGAGTGCAGAGGGTGTTTATGACATACTTGGATCAAAGGTTTTTGGTTGTTCAAAAGCTGATGTCATGTCAGCAAATAAAATTCAAAAGAGAATGCAAAGAGAAGCTGTAAAGGATCAGTACTACAACATTGTGTGGATCATAAGCTATGGAAAGCTGGATATGGTAACGATGGACATAGATCACTTGCAAATTGAGATCTCAGCAAAATTAATGAGCTGGACTATGATTCTTTCAGTCAGGAATACACCATTTGCGACTCAGGAAATGGAGTGCAAAGAAGTTGTGTGGCTTTAATAGTTATGAGGGACGATGGAGAGACTGTAACCCACTGCTGTCTGTGACCAACTGATATCATGGTTATATAGGCTTAAACAGATGGGACATGCAAAGAAAATATGTTCATAGTGAATTGAGAATGAAATGCCAAAGTCAGAAAGGGGGAGGTGGGAAACACTGTTGGCCAGTATTTATTTAGTTAATCAGAAGAATCTAAGCTGGAAAGTAAATAATTACTGTCAGTGAATCCACCTCTTCCCTGCCAACATATTCTTCTGGCAACAAAAGTGTCATCTTAATACTTGGACATTACCTGATAGAGGTCAGAAAAATCAAATAGACCACATACTCTGTGCCAAATGATGGAATTCAAATAGCAAAGACTAGATTAGAAACAGATGAAGAGCTACTATGTGCAAGCTCCAGGTGAAACTGAACAACCTGAGAAAACATCCAAACACAACACTGACGAATATGTGGGATCAGTCTGTGAATTAATCAGGAAGTGCATCAAGGATGTTTTCCTGTCCAAAACAATAAAGATATACCCCAACCAGAAACCTCGGAACAACGCCCTCCGTAAGACAATACAGGCAGCCAAGTGTGGGTACGGGGCCAAGGTGGAACTGCAATTTAATGGAAACACCTGAAGCATGAGGAAGGGACGGAACACCATTACAGACGACAGAGGAAAAGCCGGTGTGATGTGCACTACCGTATCTCTTCTGGAAGAGCTGAAAACGTTTCATGCTCGTTTTTCGGCCAACAGCACCGCCCCCCAGAGAGGCTGCATGCTGCTGATGATGTCGCTATGCTTTCTGTGTCCGTGGTCAATGTGTGCAAGACCGTCACGTGAGTAAATCCCCCCCAGGCTGCTGGCCCAGATGGCATCACCAGGCGTGTCCTTGGAGCATGTGTCAGTGTTCATGGAGATCTTCAACTACTCCCACACCCTGTCTGTTGTCCCTACCTGCTTCAAGACATCCACTATTGTCCTTCTACCAACGACCACCAGGATAACCTGCCTAAATGACTAGTGCCCCATTGCCCTTACTCCTATTGTCAGTAAGTGCTTGGAGAGACTGGTCAGCGACATCATGGCTCCACCCTGCCTGCCTCACTGGACCTGTTACCGTTCGCTTATTATCAGAACAGATCCACTGACGATGCAATAGCCATGCCTCTGCACACTGCCCTCTCCCACCTGAAAAGGAGGGACACGTACACAATATAGATACAAACACTGGGACACCTGGCCATTACCCCTACTGGAGCTTTTATGACATCCCATTCTACTTACATTGGCATAAATATGGAGTTGGTGCCCCCTTGACGGCTGTAACAGTTGCCACTCTTCTGGGGAGGCTTTCCACAAAATTTTGGAGTGTGTCTGTGGAAATTTTGCCCATTCATTCAGAAGAGCATTTGTGAGGTTAGACACTGATGTTGGACATGGAGGCCTGGTTCGCAATGTCTGTTCTAGTTCATCTCACAGGTGTTTGATGGGGTTGAGGTCTGGGCTCTGTGTAGGCCAGTCAAGTTCTTCCATGCCCAACTCACCCAATTTACAGACCTTGCTTTGCGCGCTTGGGCATTCCCCAAACTGTTCCCACAACACTGGAATCATAGAATTGTCCAAAATGTCTTGGTAAGGTGAAGCATTAAGAATTCCCTTCACTGGAGTGTAGGTGTCAGCTTCGGGATGGAACGCGAGCACGGAAGCAAGCGAATGAAGCCAGAAGGTCCAGTGCAGGGTTTATTATAGGTAAAAGGACAGGTGCAGACAACGACGGACCATACAACGATGACAGATCTGGGGAATACAGACTGAGACTCGGACTAAATACACAAGACTAGGTAACAGAACGAGCTACAGGTGGGAACAATTAGGGCGAAACAGAAGGTAATGAGGTGGGCGTGGCACACATCGGGAGCGGACGGAGCGGGGCGTGACATAACCCCCCCCCAAAGGCGCGCACACCGGGCGCGCCAGGGAGGAGGCGACGGACGGGACGAGGGAACAGGACCTGAAAGATAAAACAGAACGTCAACCAAACCCAGGGAACAGGACGGAGACGCAAAAGACGAACAGGGACGAAACGAAGGACAGGACCTGACAGAGAACAGGGAAGGCGGAGAGACAGACCCAGAAGGGAGACACAGGGGGAACACCCACAGGCGACACGAAAGGGCCAGGGGTGCCAAAAGGAGGGACAAAGGGACCAGAGGGAGAAACAGGCGGGACGAACGGCAAGGGAGGAGGAACAAGGGGAGCACGAAAAGGCCCAGGCGGGCGACGGGCAGCGGCCGGAAGGGCCGCAGGGGAGAGGGAGAAGGGAGCAGGAGGGGACCACCCAGGGACCAAGGGGACGGGACGAGGGAGTGACGGAGGGGACCAGGAGGGAGCAGGAGGGAACACCAGGGAAGGCAGGCAGGAGGGGGAAGCCGCGGCAGGCGGAGGCGCAGCCGCAGCCGGCGAAGGCGCCGTCCGACGCCAAGCCGGAGCAGGGGGGCCCGGAGGCGGCCGACCGGGAGCCGGAGGCGGGACCGAGGACCGGCACCCAGGGACCAGGGGGGGGCCCGGCGGCGACCGCCGACCCCGAGGCGCAGGACCCGCAGGCAGCCACCGAGCCAGAGCTAGGGGCCGAACGGGCGAGCCAGGGGGCATGGCGGGCGGGACCCAGGCCCGACGCCTGTGTCCCCGTCCCTTACGGGACACTGACAGGCGGGGTCCTGGGCGGTGCTGGTCTGGCCGGGGTAAGGGCGAGGGAGTCTCAAGGGAGGTCAGGTCTGGACAAACAAGTGTCTTGGCCTCTAAAGAGGCAACAGGCGGGGCAGCCGGAGCCTCAGGTGTGGCCGCAGGCAGAGCGGCGGCCTCAGGCGGGGCCACGGGCAGGACCGGAACGGCGGCCTCAGGCGGCGCCGTGGGCAGGACTGGAACGAAGGCCGGCAGGACAGGCAGTTCAGATGCTGGCAGGTTGGGCGCTGCCCTCCCGTGGCCAGCAGGGGGCGCTGCCGCGGGGCAGAACCCCCCCCCAAAGGCGCGCACTCCGGGCGCGCCAGACAGGGACACCCCGGCGGGCGCTGTCACCCCGTGGCTAGCCACCGGGACTGTAGGCAAGCCAGGCAGGGCAAGCGGGTCCAATGGGACAGACGGGTCAGGCAGGTCAGGAGGTGCCGCTGACAAGGCGGCGGAAGCTGCAGCAGGCGGTGCCGCAGGTAGAGCGGTGGCAGCTGCAGCAGGAAAGACAGGCAGGACGGGCGGTGCCGCTGACGAAGCGGCGGAAGCTGCAACAGGCGGCGCCGCAGGCAGAGCGGCGGCAGCTGCAGCAGGGAAGACAGGCAGGACTGGCGGGTCGAGCGGTGCTGCCGGCATCGCGGCGGCTGCAGCAGGCGGGGCTGCAGGCAGCTCAGCCGCGGGCAGATCGGCGGCGGCAGCAGGCAGCGCAGCCGCAGGCAGATCGGCGGCGGCAGCAGGCAGCGCAGCCGCGGGCGGATCGGCGGCGGCAGCAGGTAGCGCAGCCGCAGGCAGATCGGCGGCGGCAGCAGGCAGCGCAGCCGCAGGCAGATCGGCGACGGCAGCAGGCAGCGCAGCCGCGGGCGGATCGGCGGAGGCAGCAGGCAGCGCCGCCGCAGGCGGATCGGCGGAGGCAGCAGGCAGCGCAGCCGCAGGCGGATCGGCGGAGGCAGCAGGCAGCGCAGCCGCAGGCGGATCGACGGAGGCAGCAGACCGGAGAGGTAGTGCTGCTGGCCGATCGGCGGAAGCTGCAGCAAGCGGTGCCGCAGGCAGGGCGGCGGCAGCTGCAGCAGGCGACGTCGCTGGCAGAGAGGAGACGTCAGCAGCCGGCGGTGCCGCGGGCAGAGCGGCGGCATCAACCGCCGGCAGGTCCGGACCGAACCGGTCCGGTGCAGGAAGGAGGGGTGCTGAGCGCGTATGCGCCCTCCCTTTTCGCGCTTTAGGGACCCGAGGACTGGCGTCTCTAACAGCGCTGTTCCCTCTCCCAGGACAGCGCTCTGGCCAGGCATCCCCAGTCTCCAAAGCAGGCAGGTCCTCCGCGTCTTGGGGCCCACCTATCACCCAGGCGTCCTCCCAGGCGGGGCGAAGGGAGCACGCTCCCAAGAAGAGAGTTGGGGCGGCTTCTTCAGCCTTTCCCTTTCGCCTCTTCTTTCTCCTTCTGGATCCGGAAGGCAGCAGTGGGGTCGCATCAGCGGGTGGTGAGCGGTACATCAGCCCGCTGTCCCGCTCCACCTGCCTTTGCAGGGCTGCAGCCGCTACCTCCCGAAGCTGCTGGAGGCTTTCGCGCACCACGTCCGCGTGGTGCGCGTCGCCGGGGACAGATATCCTCTCCAGGATATCCCGGCTTCGGTGAGCTAACCGGAGTGCTGCGGGATCCTCTCGGATCTCGGGTTGGGCCAGCCAGTATAGGACCTCGTCTACCAAGCCGAGGTACTCTTCCTCGGCTAGGGGGGATCCTTTCTTGCGGAGATCTGTCATTCTGTCAGCTTCGGGATGGAACGCGAGCACGGAAGCAAGCGAATGAAGCCAGAAGGTCCAGTGCAGGGTTTATTATAGGTAAAAGGACAGGTGCAGACAACGACGGACCATACAACGATGACAGATCTGGGGAATACAGACTGAGACTCGGACTAAATACACAAGACTAGGTAACAGAACGAGCTACAGGTGGGAACAATTAGGGCGAAACAGAAGGTAATGAGGTGGGCGTGGCACACATCGGGAGCGGACGGAGCGGGGCGTGACAGTAGGGGCCTAGTGCAACCCTTGTAAAACAACCCCATACCATTATCCCTCCTCCAACAAATTTTACAGTTGGTACAATGCAGTTAGGCAGGTAACTTTCTCCTGGTGTCCTCCAAACCCAGACTCCTTCATCAGACTGCCAGAAAAAAGCGTGATTTGTCACTCCACAGAACAAATTTGCACTACTCCAGAGTCCAGTGGCGGTGTGCTTCACACCACTGCATCGAACTCTTGGCATTGTGCTTGGTGATGTGAGGTTTACTTGCAGCTGCTTGGTCATGGAACCTCATTTCATGATGCCCCCGGCGCACAGTTTTTGTGTTGGGGTTAATGCCAGAGGAAGTTTGGAACTCTACAGCTACTGAGTCAACAGATCTTTGGCGACTTCAGTACTTAGCAACCCTGTTCTGTTATTTTATGTGGTCTGTCACTTTATGGCTGAGACCCTAAATGCCTGTGACCGTGGAATATCTATTAGGGAAGAATTTTCACAAACTGACTTATTGGAAAGGTGGCAGCCTATGACAGCGCCACGCTTGAAGACACTGAACTCTTTCAGAAATGTTTGTAACCCTGACTGGATGGCTTGGTGCTTGATTTTATACACTAGTGGCAATGGATCTAAATGAAACACCTGAATTCAATGATTAAAAGGTGTATCCCAATACTTGTGTCCATGTAGTTTATATGATAATACTGTTTGTGGACTGCTGCTCAGCAATCAACACCATTGATCTTTTCAAACTCAACAGGAAGTTCTGAGCCCTCAGCCTGGACAGCTCTCTGTGCAGCAGTATCCTGGGCTTCCTGTCAGATCAGCACACGGGAGCCCCCCTGTACACCCATGACTGCGTGGTCACAAACAGCTCCAACATCATTGTGAAGTTTGTGGACAACACGACGGTGGTGGGTCTCATCTCCAATGGTGACATGACCATGTACAGAGTGGTAGAGTGCTGACATACTGGTGCCAGGAAAACTGCCTCGCCCTCAATATTGCCAAGACCAAGGAGCTGATAGTGGACTTTAGGAAGCAAGGAGGAGTACACATTCCCATCTCCATCAACGGGGCCACATGGAAGGAGTTAGCAGTTTTAAGTTCTTTGGTGTACACATCACAGAGGACCTCACATAGGCAGTGCATTCCACTGAGGCAGTGAGGAAGGTATAACAGTGCCTCATCTACCTCAGGAGGATGAAGAGCTTTGGCAGAGCTAAGCCCCCAAAGCCTCGGCAAGTTCTACTGATGCACCACTGAAAGCCTCCTAACCAGATGCATCACCACCTGGTATGGGAACTGCACTGCCCTCAGTCACAAAGCACTGCAGAGGGTGGTGTGGACTGCTGAACAGGTCACTGGAGGGATCCATCACCACTGCAGGCCATCTACACCAGGTGGTGATGGACAAAAGGCATTAAAACCAACAGGGAGCCCAATCACGCACTGTATACTCTGCTACTGTCAGGCAGACAGGACCACAGAATCAGGTGCTGGACCAGCAGGCTCCGGGGCAGTTTCATCCACCAGGTGACCAGGATGCTGACGTTCAGCTAGTAACAGTCACCCTGCAGGACACTAACTCCATTCCCCATTGCACTACTAGAAATCCTTTTGATGCACTAAACTGTTGTTATTTGCACCTAAAGTCTGTGTAAAGTATTCATTGCATACTGTATTTTGTGCATATGTATAGTATATATTTCGTTCTGTGTACAGGTTGAATTTATTTAGTGTATCACACTGCTGATGGGGAACTCTGGACCCAAGATTTTTACTTACTAGTTCACTGGATCTAGTGATGAGACAATAAATGTGATTTGATTTTATTGGACAAGGCCACCTAACATCCAAAAAATGATCTGGAGAATATACACATTGTCTTTGAAAAAGGAATGACAGCTCTTTAAAAACAGAAGACCCAAAAGGCGGACACAGAGGAATCAGGAGCAGGCAAGGTTCCAAAACAAAAGGGTTTTTATTGGGGTTTACAAGTACACTGAAAACAAAGACGACCGCACCGCGTTCGGAACCGAGGAGACAAGGAAACCAGGGAACATGCAAGCAGTGCAACAACATTAATGACAGAACTGGGGTTTGCTGGACAGGGAGGCGCTTACATATAGGAGTAACAAGGGAAGATAATGAGGGGCAGGTGGAGCGCATCACATGAGGGCTGGAGCAAGAGGTAAGATGAACGAGCCATAGGCGTGAGGAAACATGAGGATCAGGCAGGGCAGGACATGACATTTACAATGAGAATACCCTTTAAAGGGTTTATAAATAGTTTATAATCAGGTTATTAATTTGGTTGTCACACTTTGTAAATCATTAATAGACAAGAATAAACAAGCGATACATTTTTTTTTTTACATTACCACCATTTATGTGACAAAAGGGAGCCTTATTATAAAGTAGTACCAAAATTGTGAAGAGAAGCCAAAATCAGGAATTATATGTCTCTTAAAAGTGCGGAATTGGTTTAGATGGTTTTTGTCTGCCTGAAACAGTAACAGCAAGAGATCCTACAGTCAAGAAGTATGTCATAGAATGGTGCTGAGCAGAACTGCCTTGATGAACCAGCAAAAAAAGTAAAAAAAACAATTGATCAGAATATGGTATTTTATGTGATTATGGATATGAGAGGTGGATAATGAAGAAACCAGGTGCCACAACTGCTTGAAGCAGAATCCTCTGGACTGCAGTTAAAGCCACACACCTGGATTCTTGATCAAATGAAGTGTGAACTTTCATTTGATGCACAAATGACTTGACTAAACTTGACTTATTTTGAGAATATTATGTACATGCATTGGAAGATGCCATAATACTTCGGACAATTGTAAGACGAGGGAGTATACAACCAGAAACAAAATGGATACAAAGCATACAAACACACTGACGCCAACAGCCGTATCGTATCATCAAGTACAGCGCCCAATTCCCCCGTGAACCTGTACTTGAAAAACGGTTGGAAGGTAAATTGCTCAGTAATTCGCGCATAATTTATCTAAGAGACCAGTATAAACTCTATTGTCGATAATACAGTTGTCTTTGGAGTATTTAAGCCATATTAATGCTCCAGGGGTCAGGATAAACCTTTCCATTGTGTAAAATTCACAAAAAATGTCCTCAAAAAATGAATGACAGGTTTTATCCCAAGTTTCGACACAGAACGTGCCAATTTCTTTAAGCTTCTGCGCGTCAGTGCAGGATACGACATGCATGGATTTATGCAGTAGGTAAATATATCTGTCCCTGAACACGCGATCTAAAGAGAAAACGTACACCAGATTTAGAGACTTTCTGTCACAACACTCTTATTGTACTGCGTTGTGACAGATCAGACACCCCGTAAAAAGCTGCCCCCACAGCTCAGGTGGAACGGCATGCTAGCTCCTCCCACGGATATGAGACGCGGGGCAGAGCCGTCAGCCGTGCGTGGGAGAGGCCGAGAAATGACAGCTTGTGGCGGCTAAGGAACAGGATCTGCCGGTTGTAGGTGATCAGTTCGTACGCTGCCCGCCTCGCCGACGACTTCCGACCAGGTAAAGTAGAGTCTCCGGTCTGGGGAGGACCAGCACTTTTAAGGTCTCCTTTTACCCTTCAGAGCATGATCCAGTTCTTTTTTTATTCAGAGCATTTATTATATATATTTACTTTAAGAAACTTCCGAATTAAATTCGGTCTTGATAGTGCATGTGTGAATCGTTATTATAGGCTAGTGTAACACTAAAACCTGAAATTGATTACGTTTGTATTTTCTGCTTTACGGAGTCGATTGTTAGAGTCCATTTAGTTTTGATTAATTAATCATCTTTTAAAAAAAAAAAAAAAAATCAGACGTAATTTTGGAATAAACTGTTTCTCTACTTTGGCATGCCTTGTCTAGCTGAGATAAAACAAAGTTTCCTAGCTGACTTTCATCCAAGTATCAATTTCTAAACGTCAATACTTCCTTGATGGTGACTGTACTGTATATTCAGTGGAAATTAGCTAAAGTTTAACTGATCATTCAAGAACTGCTTTCTTTGTGTCCTGCATGTTTCTACTCTAAATACTTTGTAATAGGGTAAAATGGTAATATGGTAAGAGGGTAATAGTTCTGAATGAATAGCTAGGTTTATGTGAACCCAACTTTACAGGTACACCTGTACATATTTTTCCTTAGGTGTTAAACTGGGGAACACAGTCTTTAGCAAACATCGCACTCTGTATTTTCTATTATTGTAATATCTATTCCATTTCCAAAGTAAAAATGAATTTAAATGCTGATACTTGATACAAAAAAGATTTCAAAGTGTCACAACACCAACCCCACTATAGCAGATAACAGAGGTTAGAATTTCTGTTTATTTGCTTCTATTTTATGCCTGCTATTCATGCCTGCTTGAGATTTAGTATCTTATCTACAAAAACCTCGAAATCAGGTTTTAGCTTACACTGCTAAACAAAGGAGCAGCACAGGGGATATGGGATGTGTCCAGATAATGCAAGTTGTCCGGGGTAACATTAATACACTGCAAACTTTGTTTTGGTTTCAGTTTAATGACTTACTTATTCTGTGTAACTTTAGTGAACGTTAAACATTTAGACGTAGGTTTGCTATTTTAAGGTTATCTTTTTATTTTTTATGATTATTTCATTCTTACTTGTTAAACCAAAATCACTTGGACATTATTTCAGCTGGAAGAATTTTCATGAGTAAGTAGTGATTACGTTTTGTGGAGCTGTTCTTTTTTTAATTTGTGTACTAATTTCTAATTCCTAAATTGCCTGGAGTGCAAGTCTGAGGTTTGCTGTTTACTCTTTATACGTGCCTGTTGTACATGAGGAGGGCAGGAAGGGGGCAGTAAGTTTCAGTATGAGGTGTCCTGGGGGTGAGTCAGGTGTGGGGGAGGGGGCACCGTGCCACTCTATCTCAGTTTGACTACTGAACTGCTTTGTGTCTGAATACAAAGAACAGGTTCCTGGCAGTTCTCCAAACTCGAGTGAGCTCATTGCCTGCACTGCTGACAAAACCCAGGAGAGGTTTTAACTAACAACCCCCCGCCAGCCCCCAACTATGAAGAAACCACCTGTTCATATGTTCATGAGTGTAAATAGTGGATCACATTACAAACATCAATAAAATCATGGATCTTTACATGATTCAGGGTTTTTCAGGAACTTTGACTTTGGCTCTGGATTTTGGATTCTGTCTGATATCTGTCTTCCCAGAGGGGATACCTGAGATTAGATCAGGCAGACTTAAACAAGCACCAGAAAACGCTCAGGGTGGCTTCGAGGGGGGAGGAGAGGAGGCGCAGGGGAGCCCTTCGAAGGGTTAGGAGGCAGGGCAGAGCACGGAGGTGAAGCGAGGACACAGATGTGAAGTGATACTGGGCCGGTCGGATGGGAACTCCTCTGTCAGCGCACGCTCACGGGACAGTCGGACTAACAGCAGGTCCCGTCATGTCAAAGCAGGAATTAAAAATAGACATGCCTTGGACTGGCAGCCTGCACAGAGAAACAGGCGGAAAACAGGCATCTTCTTGGGTTGCTGATTTTGGGTCACATTTAGCAGAGGTAAGACACCAGGTGTGTGTTCTTTTGGAGCTGCGGCGGTGTGACGGACTCTGAGTTCAGCCGTGCTCGTGCAGCCAAGCCAGAGCATGCTAGCTGATCTCTTTATTTATTTCATTATCTGCCGATGATGAAAAGCCTCGGATAAAGTCGGCCGCACATATTTGTTTGTGTATTACTCCTCCTTGTGCAGCATGGAGTTGAAAAACAAAACAATTAAATTAAAACATACAAGTTACTCCAAGCCTATCACACATTTGCATTTTACTAATACCTAAAGCAGGCAGAGGTACATGCTGCCAAGAAGACAGTGCAGCATTTAATTAGCAGCCGCAAATGATGTCTTATTGATAGATCTGGAAATTTATAGTTACTTTAATGTGACACTCAGGAGGGACAAGATCTTACACAGTTGGTCAGTATGCTTGGAAAAGGGCACAGAAGTGCCCTTTTCCAAGCATACTGGCTTTAGGTATTTACTAATACCTAAAGCCTGCCTGCTTTAGGTATTAGTAAAATGCAAATGTGTGATAGGCTTGGAGTAACTTGTATGTTTTTTTTTTCAATTCATCATTTAATTGTTTTGTTTTTGAACTCCATGTTGCACAAGGAGGAGTAATGCACAAACAGACATGTGCGGCCGACTTTATCTGAGGCTTTTCAGAAGCACACGGCCTTGGAAGCAGAGACACACGTGGGGACTGGTCACTGAACGTCCCGTGCCATGCTGTCATTGTTCCTCCCAGCATCCTTGGAGATGGAAAGTAAGAGACCTGTGGTTGTTTGCCCCACTAATGGTGGGGCCCGGCAGGCGATCTCCACCTGCTCCAGTGACCTCCGACCCCCCGCCAGGTGTGTTAGCGTTGCTGTGTGACTGTGACGGCACGCCCTGCCGGGGCACGCTCGTACACGCAGGCGCCAAGTCATCCGGGGTCGTCGAACAAAGGAGTGTTTTGTGCGGTGTCTGACGGCAAGCAGCCGGCTCCGCCTCCTGGCCCACGCCGTTTGCTCTCCGCCAGAGAGAGTGACCCACTGGCGTGCTTGAGCTAGACCTGGCTTCATTTAAGCTCCATATCAAGTGGATCTTGTGATTTTATTTTTTTACATCTCAGGAGAAGATTATCATGGTTTTGTGCATTGCATTGATCGTGAGGAAACCGTGAAACGGTAGAAAGGTCCAGGCATGTCCCAGAAAAAGCTGCATTGGGTCTAATCCCATGCAAGCCCAAGGATAACCCTCACAGACCCGGCGGACCCTGCGCAAACCCAGGCTCTGCCATGGTGGCTGTACCGCGAAACACCTGTTCCTTCTTTCATTGCGGTCAGTGAAAGAAAAAGGCAGAGTAAGTTTCCCCCTTGAGATAACACCACAAGCTGAGCTGGTCTGTGCGGGCTTTGGCTGTATCACGTTTCCTCTAATGAAAGCCTTAGAAAACAGGCATTTACACACTGGCTCTCCACGTGTCAGTGTGTTTTTTTTTTTTTTATTTTGTACGTGTTGTGTTTTTAGATTCTGCACAGTCCCGCTTCCTGGTTCACGGAGAAGACAACCCGTTAGGAGGGAGAGGCGCACCCGAGGAATTGGCCGTGATTCACTGCAGGTCGCTGCAGCCCGTCAGGCACTCTCACAAGTTGCGGCTGGCCAACGGGCCGCTGCGTGTCAGCTGAAGGTGGGCCCCGCTCTGCCCCCGAAGGTCACTGGTGCATTAAGGGGCCCCAATTCCACCCGAAAGTACCAGTGCCAAAGTACGCCCGAATATAGATAAGCTGCCCCTCAAGCTCCGAGGAGGTAGTGTAGGGTATGATGTGTTTATGCACACGCACAAACACTCTTCATGCCTGGTTGAAAAACTGGTTGTCTTGTTTTTGTTGTTTCTGTTGCCGCGTGCATATCATTGTTCTAAGCCCTGTCCTGGGCCGCACCTTCTGCCTCTTCCTGTAAATAGGATGTGGGGAAATACCACCTGCAGTCATGTATGTGTTAGTAATATGTATTAACAGATCATGGTTCTGTAGGGTGGTTAGGCTGGCTGAGGTCATGGAGCAGTCAGGCTGCTGTGGTTTTGGGGAAATGACAAAGCTTCCATCTTCCTTCATGGAATCGCTCTGTGGCTCCCAGTTTCGGGCAGATGCCACCACCCATCTCCATATCTGCTATTGTTCTTACATTTTCTTTCTCCTGTGCTTGTTTTTGCTTTGTCCCACTGCTGATATCCTTCCATTAATTTTAACACAGATTTTTTTTCTGCTGGAGTTTGGGGGGGCTGTACTGTGTTAAGTTGAGCTTGAGGAGCAGATGCTTAGATTGACAGAAAACCACTGTTTTTCAACATGTATAAGTCGCGGGACATAGACGTGTGCTTCCCATGGCTCCCCTGTCACTGTTCTGGCATGTCTGTTTTTTTTGCTACCTCTATGTGTATGGTTAGTGAAATGGACATTGTATAACTCTACTAATAATACACTAATCTTTATGTTCTAGAGAATTCCATGGAGGTGGAAGGGTCATGGAGAGAAGTCTTTAAGGGGGCAGACAGTGCCAAGAACACCTGCACAGATGTTCAGAATAACCCCAGTATTAGGACCTCAGCTGTGGAAACTTCAGCCTTATGCCGGTCCCTGCCAGTCAGCATCCATCAGAACAGGTACTTTGACTCACTGGGTCATGGGTTAACTAGCTCAACTACTCTGTATAACGTGAGAACAGCTTGAACAAGTCAAATGGGTAGCTGGATGCAAAATAATATCAGCACAGGTCTCAATGCAATTCAACTCTTAATGTTTCGGCACGAGGCCTGGGTGCCGTGCGGGAAGGTTTTGCCCCGAGCGTAACAGTGGCACGCCCCCTCACCACCGGCACCCGGCAACTTCCAGGCACCTGACAGATTTATGGAAGCACTTATGCGGAGTCTGCCTCCCGTTGACAGCCAGCTGGCGGTAGAGCTCAGGTTCTGAGCTGCAAAGTATGTACTCTGATGGTGGAGAGACTGAAAGTGTCAGAAGTCCTATGCTGCATCTATCCATACAGCCATCTTCCATTTATCTGGTACAAGGTCATGGTGAAAAATCTAACAGCTCAGGAAATGACTGGACCAGTCCCATGTTAGAAGTTTTATTAATATGTCCATTTATCTTCCAAACACTTAGCCAGTACAGGTTAAATGGGGGGGGGGGAGTGGAGCCTATCCCAGAAACACAGAGTACAAGGCAGTGGTCAATCTGGATAAAGATACCAGTTTAGTTTTAGTATATAGTATTGTTTTACGTTTTCATCTTTCAGATCCAAAGAAGGAGAGTCACCCGCTTCGTCAGTGCCCTCAATACCCAATCCCTTCCCAGAGCTCTGTAGTCCCTCCCACTCACCGGTTCTGATTGGCTCTCCACTTGGACAGGGCAGCTCTCCTGCAGCTGGCACACATGTGAGTGAAAGCAGGCGTCGGTGCCAGGGGGTGCTGGACAAGGCGATGTGCATGTGATGTCCCCTAATCATTACAGTGAAATTATAAACATCATCCATCCATCCATCCATCCATCCATCTTCAATAATAGTTTATCCAGAACAGGGTCATGGTCACTGAATCCTATCCCAGGAAGCACTATGCACAAAGCAAGAGACATCCTGGACAGGACATTGTTTATTTTACAATATTTTCTAAATATGTGGGCATTCATCAATCAACTGCCTGAATATAATGACAAATAACCAATGATTCCTCGTTCTTTAGTAATGAGCATTCTCGGTGGGTCTATACTCAGAACCCACATTATTCCATGGTCTGTAAGTTTATGACCCAAACTCACTCACACCAAAAGTTAAAGACATGAAGTTGGTGACCAGGAGAGTGAGGGTGGCGATATTTTTTTAACCAGGCTCTCTGCAACCCACTGAAAATGACCCAGTTTTTAGTCACGACCCACCAGTTGAAACAATGATGTGGTGCACCTTTAAGGCCAATGAACCGCCTGCGTGTCATTCAGGTGACTCAAGAATGCAGAAGCAGGTAATAAGTGGTTAATTTGGTGTGAAACAGTTTTGCAATACGTGCAGTTCCATAAATGCCCCAATCGGCTATGTTTGTTTTGTCGGGTTTGGTTTGGTCTGGTCTGAATAGAGGCAGCCATGCTGAGTGCTGAGGCGTGACTGCTGTTGCAGTCTTACTGGTATGTGGTAGCGTGTCATTTACACGGTGGCTGGCAGAGCCGCTCGCGGATGCTGTCATCTCGCAGACTGACGCCAGAAGCCCGTCTGTAATTCGGCGCCTCAGGGGACAAGCCGTCACTGGGGGCAGCAGAGCGGCAGAAGGGCAGAGTGCTGTCCTGGGGCATGGCAGATGTTACCTGATGTGCCCGGCCTGCGAGGCAACTGAGGCCGCCGGGGCCGTGTGCATGCTCACACAAACGCACGTGCTCGCAGAGACGGGGCCTCGCAAGGGCGCTCAACAGCGCCTGACGAGGGCGGTGCGACATAGCGCGGAAAGAATGCTTCTGACGTTACGCAAATTGAATGAAAACGACAGAAAAACAAGGAACACAAAACACAAGAATACTGTGCTACAGGTCCAGGTGTTGACTGGACCAGTCCCGTGTGAGATGCTTTATTTATTTGTTCATCTATGTTCCAAATACTTAGCTACTATGGGGTAGTGGGGGGAAATCTCCCAGGAAAACAGGTTATGAAGCAGGGGGCATCCTTTTCAGCATACCAGTCCATCAGAGGCTACATATTCTCATACACAAACACATGCTTTATCCATTCAGAGACAGCAGTTCAGACATGTGTGTTTTTGGACTGTGGGAAGAACATGCAATCTGCTTATGCAGCTTCATACATGTGTAATGTGCCTTAAATAGAGAACTAAACAGACTGTAAACTGTGTGGAGAGTAGCTTAACCTTCAGGTATTACACACGTGGAGAAGAAAACATATCAGTGGCAAAGAGCAAAAAGCATAGTGTTTTCCCAGTGAAGGTGCATGGCATAGGTACAGAAAATCTTACACTTTAACACAGCATCTTTTCATGCAGGATTCCACCTAAGAGGCGACCCAACGATCTTCTCCACTCACACGGCCAACATCACCATGCTGCACATTGCAAATCAATCGTCATTGTTCCACAGTGTGGACGGACACTGAGATTATAGTGTCATCACTAACAATTGGGCAAAATGCGCAGTCAGGTGTGATCTGAAACGGCCAGGTTAATACAGGAATGCTACTTTGAGTGTCAGGCACAAAAACATATGTAAAATAACTGGCAGCTCAAGCTGGAATCTCAAAGCATCTCCTTCTAGCTGCAAGTTCAAAGTTTCTTGAAATCTGTAACCTGTTAATTCAGGCAAAGAAAAGCAGTTGACAAGTGTGCGTGTGACGCGAGTCGCCTAAAATTCCCGGCTTCCTGCTTACTTGAAACCAAACTTTTTGTAGTCTTGGGATATGGGACAAGCTGAAAGTGACATATCCTCGGAAGGCATTTTTGTGACATTTTGCGTTGGTGTGTGGCTGGTTAACCTGAAGAGGAGTTATTTGTAGCTTTGATGGTGACACACCTATGTTCAAAACATAACACACAATGACAGAGTCAATGGTGGTAGTTTTAAAGAGGAGTTGTTTTTTTTGTGGTAAATAAGCACACATATCTATAGTCCTATAAAGATTAAGGTAAACTTTACATATTGTGCAAAACAGGCAGCATGCAGAAATGGTACACATAGTGCAAATAAGTAAACATGGTGCAAAAAAATTAATTATGCAGTAGGAATGCGGAATATCAACAATCACAGCTGGAAACGCTTCTCACGAAGTTCCCACTTTTTACTAATTTTAATAATCCTTCCTGGTATTTTGTTTTTTATTTTTTACACCACTGGCATGGCTAGCTATCTTAAACTTCCGAAATCCTCTCCCTTTAAACTGCATTTCTTTGTACGACGTTGCTCTGCTACTCAGATGAAACCAAAAGTTTTTCCCTCTTTTCACTAAGTTGAACTTTACGCAGCAATAAAAGAGACAAAAGGACACTAAGTGGAAGGGGATCACAGTGTTGAGTGTGAAATGCACCCTACCCTGGAACATTGCACAATCCCTGCATGCCGTCATGAATGGCAGCCATATAATGTGCCACTGTCATCCTTCCTGCCCCAGGCTGTCTGGGCCTGGTGATTGGCAAATGACATATCCAGGTCAGACTGGTTGTTATAGCTGTCCCATGGGATACGGAGAGGCAGGATGACACAGCAGTGAGCGTGTCCTGTCATTCTCATTCAGTGTTTCAGATACCACCTATTGGCACATTAGCAGCCCAGTATGAAGAATATATCGATACAGTGATATTTCTCCGGAGATGTTTCTTTTGTTCTCAGTTTAGCGGGTTTTCTAGACTACATTTGGACCTTACTAATGGAGTGCATGGGGCTCAAAGCACTCACTTGTTGAGTTCAGAAGAACCCGGTTTCTGTACAACAAGACTGATGGACAGCTGCTGTGATTACCATCTCTGTAGCTCTGTTTGGCATTGTATGGCTGTCTGCTCTTGGATTGGGCCAGCAGTGTCTGGCCACCTTGGAAAATGCTGGTGTTTGACAAGCCGTATCTTAGGTATCATGCACTGACCTTTATGCTGCTTATGGCAGTGCCATATTGGAGCCAGTCTACCTGGTGGTGGGTATCCCTTGCTGGCTGTCACTTGAGCTGGGGGTTCTGTGGGTCTTCAAGTCCCTAGAGAGAGGTCACAGTATGGGAAGCTTTGGTACTCCAGGAATCCCAGTCTAACTGTGTCTCCTTAGACCACGCCATTCTCCAGTTCTCATGGACCTCTGTGATCCTGCTTTCAAGAAAGCAAACATTAATCTCAGTCTTCTACTTCTCTGAAAGCCTCTGAAACCATGGGGTTTCCATGCCACATCCTCCCCAGTCTTAGCCTAATGCTTTCTCCACCCTACTTTTAGCACCTTTACGCTGCTACATTTCTGTAAGCGAAGAGACACACCTGTGGGCTCCTGCCACATAAGGAGATTCTGTTTTTACATCATCTCTAGAGAAGAGATAGAAGAACAGTCATCAATGTAAGTACCTGTGCAAACCCCCCAGCCAATTAATAGACGGGAAAGGAAATTAGTTACAAACAGAAATAGCCACAAACGATCCTCAGTGAGACAAGGTTAGTGGCTGATTCTCTTCACAAGGGCAGAGATGGTTCCCTTGAGGTTAAATCAGCAGCTCTTGCTGGGAAATATTCCTTCTTCCCAGATCAAGGGCAAAAATCTGAAACACAGAAAAGCCTTGGGCTAAAAGGCTACATGCCTGTAACAGGCCATGACACTAACAGCTCCCGAGGGCCCATTAAAAAGGAATGATGCCAGGCCAGGTGCACAGGGCAAGGTGCCCTTTAGATGTGCATTCCCATGATTATTGCATCTGAGACCACATAACCTGTGCTTTGTTGAGGTAAAAAACACTCAAGACAATAATGCTTTACCAACTTGAGTGCTGTTGCTCCAACACTCTAACCTGTTCAATCCCCTTATACAAAGAGACCATCTTTATGCTGGTGGATCTAATCAGCTCCATGTTTGCCAGCTAAGCGACAGGTTTACCTTCTGATGTCTGACATTCACTTTCCCACAAATGTTTCTCAGGAGAAAGGTCCTTCGGTTCTCTTCAGGATCCTGCTCTATGCATCATCTGGCTGGAAGCCTCCGGCTGCCTGTCAGTTGCAGTGAGAGGCTGGCTGTTCAGGCCGCAGGCACCAGCATGGCTGCTTTTATTTGTCCAACCAACGTTTAACCTCCATAATGGGCAGAATAATGGGCACAACAGCTGCAACAGACATGATAATACAATAACAATCTTCACTCTTAAACAGCTCAGCTGGCTCTGTTTAACAGTCCTGTTAGATTTCTACAAGCCAGCAGGACTTTCTTTACATCTTTTGCAATGCACTTACATGTTTTTGTTGCAAAAACCTTTGTCATAACACCTTTTAAGGGCCAGATTCTAAAACAATTTAATATAAGTGTTTACCTAAGTGTATGTCAATGTTTTTCACTCCTCCTTGAATTTGAAGTCAATATTCTTAGTCACTATATTATTAGAGAGTGGAAAAAAGAGGATTTGGTGGATATCTATGATGTCATTATTATTATGTAAATGTTTTTACAAGCTGACCTTTATCCTGACAGATCTGTCTGCTTACTGATACTAGAGTCTAATCCTTTCTCTGTGTGCTTTCGTTTATGGTGCCATGGTGATATGCTACTTTTAGTTGAAGTTCCTCGTCTCTTTTCAGTTTTCTGTCCCTCATTGTGTACCCAGTACTAAGAGCTGCATGTATACCTGTCAACACATTGGTCACATTTCTTTACTTGTGCATTTAGACATCAGCATTTCTTTGTAGGACTGAGTCACCATATGACGACAGTAGGGTTCACCTCTGCATGGCACACTCTCAGCCACGTGTCTGTCACTGGTCTTGGCAGGTGGTGAAGGTCTTTGGGGAAGATGGTCGCAGCCGTTCGCTCTGGGTTCCCACGGGTGCCGCGGCACGAGACGTCTGCCGCATGCTGGTGCAGACGGCCCACTGTGCCGACCAGGAGAGCTGGGCCCTTATAGAGCTGCATGCGGGCCTCGGGCTAGGTGAGACTGGCAGTGCCAATCCAGATGTGAAGTCAGTGATGTAAGATTTTTATAACGGGTCCTCATTTATGAACATGCACACAAAGCCTTTGACACTTGCCAGTCAGATGTTACAGATATAGCTTGTATCTTTATGAAATATCCTTAAGGGTTACAATATAAACTTTTATAGCCTGGTTGGAAAGAAAGAAACACTTAAAATTGGACATTCTGAGTGACTAAGATTTGCCAGCTAGGTAAAGAGTATAAATATTGTTTTATTTCTGGTGGCTCATGATGCAGTGTAATATGCTGCAGTCATTCAATAGATCAATAGCCTCCTGATCCTCCCCACAAAAGGGGCCATTGACCCTCCATGGGCCCCTGTTTCTGAGAGCCCCGCTGCGGCTGCACCAGCTGCACTGCCTGCAGCTGCACTGCCTGCAGCGCCTGTACTGCACTCCTAATGCCATATGCAATTTGTCCTCTTCATATTGCATCTCACTTAAAATACTTTAAACTGCATCTGATGCTAGGTTAAACACATATTTAACAATGCACATTTTAGGTAATTTGTCAAACAAATGTTTGCAAATAGAGTGCTAGCCGAAAGCTGACAATAGATGAGTAATCATACAGGAGAGAAAAATTGGCAAAGTCAACAAAGGCAGAAGAGCTCTCCAAAGCCATGTGTATTATTCAGCCTGAATGACGCGGCACCAACTACCTCATTGTTTGATGAGACTCCCTATTATGACGTGATAAGTAGGTTTGAAAAGTGACCTCCCAGTGACTGAATGAAAGAATGATTCTGGAGTGACATAAATGGGGCTTGTTCTACATCTCTGGAGTGGCCAGTTAACAATAAATGTCAGTATCCAGTCAGCTTCCTAATTCTTATCCTTGTCAGGTTGATGGGAGGGAGTATCCTGGAACCCATCCCAGGTAGCGTGGGTCACACTGGCAGAGGTGCACCATGGATGGGGTACCAGCTCATCTCAGGGCACAGAGATGCACACAGCCTCATGCACATAGGCAATTTAGATACACCAGTCTGCCAAGCTGCATGTCTTTGGGCTGGCAGAGAAAGCTAGAGGATCTAGAGGAGACCCACACATCAGAGAGAATATTCCTGGGATTCAGAGTCTCATTCTTGGTGTGAGGCAACAGCTCTACCTAGTGTTGCTGTGCTGTCCTTAAATGTCAATACAGATGATCTTTGGGTTACAATGGGTTAATGTTTCCCGAAAAACCTATGGTAAGGTGAAAAGATTGTACAGCGAAAATGCATTTTAATAGAGTACATCAAGCCTAACAAACATCATAGCCTAGTCTAGCCTGCCTTAAACATGCTTAGAACACTTACATTAGCTTACGGTTGGGCAAAATCATTAACACAAAGCCTATTTAATAATAAAGTGTTGAATATCTCATGTAATGTAATCATCCCCATCATAAAGTCGAAATATTGTAACACGGACCATCGTAACCCAGGGAGCGTCTGTATAAAGAAACAAATTACAGAGACACAGATATAGTGTAATCTAATAAAACTACAAGAGAAGTAAAACAAGGAAACCTTTGTATATCTGGGTATTTTCTTTTCATTCTTTGTCAGGATATTTTCCTTGCTCAGGGGTACTTAGGTAGCCCTCCTGGGATGACCTGTATCCTTTTCCAATGAAGTTCTCAAATTTTCAGATGCATACTGTTTCTATAATGGCAGTTTTGTTAAAGGCTTTTTATGTGGCAGTGTAGGCATGTTCTGCAGCCAGGTGCAGAGTGTGCACTGACATTGGCCCCGTCTGGTTTGTATGTGCCAACAGAGCGCTGCCTTGAAGACCATGAGACAGTAGTGGAAGTGCAGGCCACCTGGCCACTAGATGGAGATAGCAAGCTTTTATTCAGGAAGAACTACGCCAAATACGAGTTTTTCAAAACACCCATGGTAATGAGCACTTTCCGTTCCTTTTTTGGGTCTGGGTTGGCTTTATTTGTCCTGGTCTGTCTTCCCCTCCAGACTGGAAGTCAGGTATCTGGACTAGTGTGCAAGTGAGTGGTTCCTGTCATATCCTGTTTCAGATGTTCTTTCCGGAACACATGATCTCTGACAGCGCTGATGTCAACAAGGGCATGACTTCGTCAGAACTCATCCAGGTAACCTTGAGTTAGTGATTAAATTTCAGAGAGCGAAAGAGATGCTAATGGGAACATTCATATGCTTTATTTATTATGGTCTGTCTTAAAGATACAGGCATTCATGTAGAAAATGGCTTCATTTGTAGGATTTTGTTAGATAAATTCTTTTATTTTGGTGTCTTCACGACAATACCATACCGATTACACATTGAAAATGCACAAACTTAATCTATCATCTAACCCAAGCTTATAAAAGCAATCTAGGAAAGAGTACTTTATCTTAATTACTACTACATTACTACTATTACTACTACTACAACTACTACTACTGCTACTACTACTCTTATTATTGTTACAGTAGTAGCCTAATTGTACTACTACAGTGTCTGGTACCAAAATAAATTAAAATGCATAGACACTTAAGGCTGCAAAGTGCATTTCAGTTTTCCTTCTGCAATAAATGCAGTATGTTATTAGAAAGAACAGGTACGTCTGAAAAACTCTTTTATTTATTTATATTTTCTTTTAAACTCTTTGATTTTAGTATGTCTAATGTACAATTAATAGGTATATTTGTACCAAGGAGGCAGATTGTTGCAGTACTGCCATCATGAGCTTCATGTATAGGTGTTTGCTGGGGTATAAGACCTGTCCTGCTGGCATTTGGCACCAGGTATAGATGTCTCAAGCATGACTGTGTTTTGCACATTGGGGTTGACAGCTAAGCCCTCTCCCTTCCAGAACCTACTCAACTCGGGTAGCTGTCCAGAGATCCAAGGGTTCCTGCAAGTCCGGGAGCCCAGCCGCAAGGTGTGGAAGAAGGTCTGCTTCTTTTTGAGGAGATCTGGCCTCTACTGCTCAACCAAGGGCTCCTCCAAGGTCAGATTCCCAGGATGGAAGCAACCGTGTCTGTCTCCCTTCAGCCTCCATGGGCACTTTTCCACTGCAGCAGGTACCATAATTTTGGTACTTCGAGAAAGTACCAAAATTACGGTACTTCAAGGTGTTGGTTTTCCACTGGTGTAAAAACTGGTACCGGCGTCAAATGGCATCACAACACGAGGCGGATATTTTGTACTGAATTCTAAAAATGGCTGTAGTATATTATAGGACTGGGTGATGTGCAATATTAATACCAACATCGTATGTTATGCACATGCCATTCTCACATCACAATCAGCTAGATTAAGATCAAACTTTAAATTCTGTATGGACATTATAGCACAGTAAGTTTGAGATTCACTAAAACATTTTTACTCTGTCATAAAAAATAAAAACTTAACTAGCTTTGCATTTTTAATTATATTTCCTCTTATTTTATCTAATATATGTTTAAAAATTTGTTTAAAGTTCACCTCTGCTGCTTTTGCATGAGTGCTTGCTGTTTGAAAGCACGCCTAGATGAGTTTCTGAGAAATTTATGAACTCCTTTTTGCTTTATAAATACTCCAGTATTAATTACAACAAAATCACATCACTATATTTACAACAAAATCACATCACTATATTTACCACAAAATCACATCGCCAGTACAGCACACATATAGCACGCTGTCCTAGTATATCAAACAAAATACTTTTTAAATTTCTTGTCGTGCCGTCCCGAACTTTTTGTTGCATCTTAAGCATACACTGAAGGTCTGACTCAGTGTAATGGGTGTTTGATGAGCAGCTTCTTTGTGTCAAGGCAGGAATGTTAATTGTCAGTAGCTACAGTGGAGCTGATGGCAGTTTGGCTTTCCAAAGTCAGCTTCGTTCCCTCCATTTTAATACTAGTAAGAAGCTTGAGAAAGAAACCCAACCAGGGTACACAAAGGGGAATAGTCAAAGGCACAGACGTTCCCTGTAAATTAGAATTAAGTGATCAGTGGTCATTGTCAACACACAGTGCGCAACAACGAAATGTGACCTCTGCATTTGATCCATATGTGACTTGCGTGACATAGCAGGGGGCAGCTAATTCAGCGCCCGGGGAACAGTGCTTGGGGATGGTATCTTGCTCAGGGTAGGGGGATTCGAACCTGCAATCTTTCAGTTACAAGTGCGCTACCCTAACCATCAAGCCACCACTGCCCAAAAAAACCAGCAATATTATTTGTATTTGTTCTTCAGGAGCCTCGGCATCTACAGTACGTGGCAGATTTGGAAGATCTCAACATCTACACCGTTACTAACGGACGCAAGCTATACGGGGCACCCTCAGACTTCACCTTCTGCATAAAGGTAACGTCAGCCATGACCGGCTTGCCCCAGAACAATTTCATGGCGCATCAGCAAAGGCAGCGCAGTGGGTGGTACCACTGCAAAGAGCAGGTCATTGTGTCAGCGCAGTGCCATCTGAGGCAGGTGACCAAAGGGGAGCGTCGCGCGCTGACAGTCAGTTTCGGGAAGCAGAAGGGCTGCAAATGAGTGGAGTTTGTGTGGGCGCTCTCCAGCCCTGCAGGAACCGCGCTCGCTGGCGGGACATGAAGCTGCTGGCCGCGGAGAATGAGCAGACGCGCACCTGCTGGACCACTGCCTTCAGGCTGTTTAAGGTGAGGCGCCGGGCAGGTGGCATGGTGACGGGAGTACCGGGTGTACTTTCAAATGTGACACAGTACACGCAGGCTTTAAAGGCCCAGGAGGAGAGAATCCTTCCTTAAAAAGTCCATAAATATATCACAAAACAAATATTCTGTCCGGGCAGATAGGAACTCTGTTCTTTATCTGACAATAGACACTGAATTGAGTCTCAATAATATCAATATTAGTGGCCATACACTGTCAGAAAAAAGAGCACCAATTTGTACTCTTGCTTGTCACTAAGGCTGTACCCTCAAGGTACCTTGTAAGATACAGAAATGTACTATGAGGAACATTTTTGTACCATCGAGGGTACATAATGATGTTTGTGGGGTGATATTCTTCAGAGTCCATTTTTGTACCTTTAAAGGTACAATTACCTACAGCTTGGGCATACCCCTTGACAAGCCCCAGTGTCAAGCAGAGGTACAAATTGGTACTCTTTTTTTCTGTCAATGTAAAAAATGGATGGATAGAGTATTAGTACTAATATTAGTAGTTGACTAGTTTTTTGTGTATCAGTATCAGAGCCAAGGTTTGCTGCACTCATGCCCATAAATCATTGTACTTCCTGCTGAATCTGGATACCAACCTTGGATGATTTGATCATGTCACACAAACAAGCAGATCTGTCTGCTCTAGTGACTGGCTTGTCATTATGGTGCTGTTGCTGGTGCATGACGGTGTTTATGACTGACACAGCTTTCAGTTTTGAAATCTTATCCTTTTATCTCACCCGCGGCCTGTTGGTGGCAGTATGGAAAGCAGCTCCAGTGTAACTACCAGCTGTCCCAGTTCACGCGCAGGCAGGAGGGCACTGGGCGCCTGGGTGTCAAGGTAAGACCCCACAGTAATCACTCTATCTGCCTTAGCTGAGATTTAAGCTGCAAGCCGGGGCCAGTCCCTTGACTATCAGCTTCCAGTGTCAGTGTGGTAGTTTTGTCATTTCTGAGCGATGTTCCCATGTGTCCAATGGCCAGCACTGCATGTCTGAAGCTTCCTTGGTGGCCATGGATTTTTCTGGAAAGGCGGGAGGTCGAGTAATCGCGAACCCCAGGGAGGCCCAGCACGCCGAGCAGGAGGAGGGCCAGGCCTGGAGGGTAAGAGAGGGGGAAGGATGATGCGAGGGGGAAAGAGAGACACAGGGGCTGGGATAAGATGAGATGAATGTAGAGAATTCTTCTTGTGGTGCGAGATAAATACTGTGGCATGATGAGTGTGGGTGAGTGAGAGAGTGAGAGAGTGAGAGTGCAGGTATGTGTTAATGGTTCAGCCTGCTTTGCTCCATCAGAAGAAGACAGCCCTTCGCTACAGCCTACCCAGCTCCTGCTCCGGCTCCCGCAGCACCCGTGAGTCACCCCCCACAGTACAAAGCACAGAGCGCTGCATCCCAGCATGCATCACACCATGTATCATAGCTGAAGGAAGTTTCCTGTTATGCCAGACATCACAGAGGGACTTCACTGAGAAATGCGTGTCTTTGCCTAGTTTGTGGAAGACATTAAGCATAGAGTTGCAATTACCATTTATTCATTAGGTTTCAGACCTCATGATGGGTGAGCTGTCAGTGACCGACTGCAACTACCTCTTTGACATTGGTTATTCTATGGTTCATCATTGGGATGGTGTTTCTCACCCACTGTGGCTTTGGGAGCTTCATGTCAATCACTTTCTGCTACTAATACATCTCCGTGGCTTGATAGATCACATTGTTTGCTACAAAAAACATTATGGGGTATTTGAAAATTGTTCTTTGTTTTTTTTTATTTTTGCTTGGGAAATCCTTTAAGTACGTTTAAAAAGCACTAGCTAACAAAAGTGAGATATCTTTGGAAAACCCCCAACCAAAATGAGACACTCTTTGGAAATCCTCAATTTCCCTTGATGGCAGAACAGTGATGTGTGATCTTCACACGTCGTATCTGCGTGTGGATTGTAGTTATAATTACAGATGTGTCATGTTTTCCCAGCGATTCACCAGACCCAGCCGTGGTTCCATGGTGGGGTGTCACGAGGGGAGGCGCAGAGGCTGATTGAGGAACAGGGCCTTGTCGATGGGTGAGTTTGTCCCCCTCCACGTCGCCCATCAGTCATTGGCTCCACATGACATCGCCCTTTCCATGTCTGCAGGATGTACCTGATCCGTGAGAGCCAGCAGCACGCCATGTGCTTTGTCCTCTCACTCTGCCACAAGCTGAAGACCAAACACTACCTCATCATCCCGGTGAGCTGGCTTATTCCTCACCTTTTTCTGTCCACTGCATGCTTTTATTCTTTTTGGGTCCCGAAACCCAGACTAATCCACATATGTCCCATTTTTTTTACGGCCCCTGTTATTCACCCTACCTTTCTCCCCTTTATGGCTTTGAAAGATGAAACAGTGACAGCGGTCTCTGAGATCTCTGTTCCTTGTTTTTTTATAGATTCTCTGTCTTTTTTTCATTGACCAGCTCTCCTTTCTCCTTATTTGCCTGCTTCTGCATCCATCTGGATGAATATGTAGCCGTTTCTCTGAGATCTGCAGCTTAATCTCGCCGTTCCCTGCCCGTTCTGCCTGACGGTTTTGTCTCTCAGCTTGTCCCACCTGTCTGTTTCCCCATCAGCCTGTCTATCATTTCAGATGTCAGCTTCTCCATTTCTGGAGCAATTCCTCTCTATGCCCAGGTTCCACTTGTAAATGGCACCTTTACACCTCACAGTGTGAAGACGGAGGCAGGAGTTACTACACCATGGATGACGGCGTGACACTCTTCATAGACCTTCTGCAGCTGGTGGAGTTCCACCAAATCAACCGGGGCATTCTGCCCGTCTGTCTCAAGCACCCCTGTGTCCGGGTTGCCCTGTGACTCCGCCCCATCGAGCTGACAGATCAGACCACTCCCCTCTTGAATCCCAAACCCCGCCATACCTGCGGTTTCCCTCCAGGAGGTGTGGTTGGGAGAAGGGATAGAGGAAGACAGTCAATGAGGAGATGGAGGGTTTGGTGGATTTCAGCTTTACTCAGGTCACCCTGAGCCTCCATGCCTGCAGGCTAGCTGGCCTGGCATAACCTCACCATTGGGATCTGACTCATCGCTGTTCCATTTTACGGCCTGGGATTGGCCGGCTCTGGCGTCAGGGAGCCGGGCTTGTTTTGGCCATGGGCATACGGAGATGTCTCTGTTTCAGGAGAAACAGCGCTCTTGCGTTGGCATCACGTGATGCAATTGGCCACATGACGCATTCTGTTGGCACTTCCATCGTGGTGGATTCTCAGCAATTAGCCAAATGCTGGGGGGCCAGCGCATGAAAAAAAAGATGTAGCGATAATAGTAGTAAAAAACCTTTGTTAGAAAAATTGAAAATGTGCCATGCCTGTGAATCCATATAGGATCAGACTCATGTCAGATAAGGAGACATTTAGCAGGGCATACGGTTTTAATTGGGGGTGTTGGAACTGAAGCGTGCCCCCAGCAGACAGTCTGGGAGATGGTGAGATAAGCGGCAGGCACTGAGAAGAGTCTCCTTACTGTGGAGTCGGGGCAGCAGTGCAGTGTTGCACCTATTGATTATCTTCAATCTTAGCACCAGTGAGCTGTGTCCTTTCAGGTACATTTTTATATTAACCAAAACAGTCTAGTTATCACAATGTTTATGGCTATGACTAGTTATGGACCTGTCATGAATTTCAGTCTAAAATACATATTTTTAATAATATTTTTGCTTAAAATCATGAATTTCTGATTGTCTTGGTTAGCAGAACTGAGGTCCTTGTTTTACCTCATGCAGAAACACTTGGATGTCTTATAGCTCTCCACTAGAGGGAGCACCTAAACACTAAACGGGTTACTTAATTTATGCCACTTTTCCTACTGCTGCTGCAAGCTCTGCATTGGAAATGAAAGACAGAAAAGATTGTATTGAATATACAGTATATTTCACCATTCAAGATTTTGCATACGCTAAACACAATACAGTGGAACCTCGGATTACGAGTAACGCGGTTTACGAGTGTTCCGCAAGACGAGCAAAGATTTTTAATAAATTTTGACTTGGAAACCGAGCAAGTCCTGGTTTACGAGCGCCAAGTATCATCAAAAATCATATGGCACATATGCGCTCCTTGTTTTTCTTGTTTTTACGTGCGCTCCGCTTCAAAACAGGACGCCGATCACACGTCATCACAACTGAACCAATGGTTATTCACTTTCTCACGCTGCGGAATTGTGGGTAATCGTCTCCCATGCTCGGTCTCAGTCGGCATGCCTCACTCGTATAGTCAAAATTTAGTAGAAAAGCACCACCTGAATAAGGGCATAGCAGTGCGAGCGATGAATCTGTTTAACGACAATGCAATGTCCACATTTTTGCGAAATCAAAAAGGAGGCAAAAGAGGCTGTCATTGGATGGGTTCCTTGTTAAAGTCACACAAACAGAAAAAGATTCCAGTGAGCCAACAGATAGCAGTGATTCCGTTAATTATAGTGAAAGTCGTCCTACAAAATAACCCTCCTGTTCTCCTCTCTTGTCTCCCTCACACCATCCACGATTCTTTTCAAAGGTAAAGCACAGGTTAATTTGTTTTATGTATTTTTACTTTATATTTTGTATTAATTTTTATATGAATATTTTTGAGTTGTGGAACAGATCATATGAGTTTCCATTATTTCTAATGGGAAAATTCGCTTTGATATATGAGTGCTTTGGATTACAAGCATGTTTCCAGAACGAATTATGCTTGTAAACCAAGGTACCACTGTATTTGGTTACAATGTTGCATAAGCACTCTTAAACATGCATGCTTTTGCACAGTTGCGGTACCTTTTAAGATCATGCCATATACCGTAGTTTTCAGTATGCCAGTTCTGATTGATTGATTGATTGATGTAATTAAAACTGGTATTTTGCCCCAAAATGCGCAACTGTGATTGAAGTGTCGGTGCTAAAAACTGTTCTTTCACTTGACAGTTGTGTTGAGTTACTTTAAATGCATAAGGCCAGTCTGTTTTATGTGTTTTATATATTTGTGCAAAAACAACAAAGCCAAAATTTATTTAAACCTTTAATACATATTTCAGAAAAGCAACCAATGAAAAAATTGCATTATTATATTACTTTTGCATTATTGAAATAAAATAATTTTCACATAAACTTTGTACAGTAGTTCACTACATATTTTATACTTTTGTATAATATTATGTATAATATTATACAGTTTTATTAGGAGGGGATTTTTCAAATTGTTTGCCTTGGATGCAACTCAGTAGTAGTGGCAGTATTTGTTGTTTGGTGAGGGGTAGGGGGACATCTGTTGTCATTTTTAGGGCTGCTGGTGGGGGTACTAAGCAGATTGCCTCCCCCCAGTCCTGGCCCTATTTACTTGCATGACAAGACTTTTCTTTGACTCTTCCAAATAGATTGAGCAATTTATTACTACGCCGTTGGGCTTGCATGTCCTGCCTTTCTTAAGGATAGGACTTTAGAAGACAGCCTCAGGAACCCTTCCATGGCTTCCCTTTGAAGTCAAATTTCATGATGCCAACTCTCTATGGAGATGTTACCTTGGAAACAGTACTTACTTATTTTATAGATAGCGGCCAGGTAAAGTAGGAGGGTAATACAGTGAAAAGTAAAAGGAATATGCTAAGGACGTCTAGGGGGAATACGGCAAGGTGTCTAGAGTCGAATCAAGGTCTGTCTGTTAATGACTCACTGGGATTAGAAAATCCAGTGCAGGGCAGTGACTCAGTGGAAAGATGGGCAGATGGTGGAGAATTACCGTCAGACCCCTCTCTGGTCTCCTCACACTGGTTTTTGGAATGAATACTGCTGGACAGGAGTCTAGCTGTTAACGCCCACACGGTTTCAGGGCGGAATGCAGGACGAAGAGAGCAAGACAAAGATTTCTGTCCACTTACCTTATTAATTTTAATAGAACTACCTTAAATTTCAGAACTTAAATTGAGTATCGATTTTCTCTCAATGGTCACTCGCCAGTTGATTGCATGGAAAGGAAGATATCAATAATAATAAATCACTTTTGATAAAGAGACTTTATTCTATCTGTGTTAAGATTCAAGATGTTTTACTGGCCATGCGCAACATGTGCATTAGAATATTTACTTGTTCTACTACACCAAGTACAAAGAACAACAAACAAAAAACCATAAACAGACTCAGGGGCAGAGTAAGCACCCTGGGGGCCCTCGGCTAACATGGGTAAGAGGCCCCCCAAGTGAGCCATTGGAGATATTTTTGGAGCTGAAAGAGAAACAAGAGGGAATTAAAAATGATAGAACATCAATAATATGCTAATGAAAGCACGGGATGCCATCGATAAAACTTAACAATCAGGGTCGGGGTGGGAAATGCTGTCAATAAGATTTGCTGATCGGGGAGGGGGGTATCATGCTGGAGGATTGATTGGCCAAATTTAAGAAGTTTATCCATTTCCTCTTTTGCTATGGTTAGCTTTGCATTTTTGCATATGCACATTAATTGTGTTCTCTCCTCGTCCGTTAACGATTTCTCTACCATTCTAGAGAGACAGTAACAGACAAAGGAGATGTAATGTTTGTCTTTGTACCATTTTCTTCTTCTTACTTAGTGCCATTTTGTTTGACAGTGAACAACTGGTAGACTCCAGTGGTAAGAGAAAGCTGGGTAGCACAAAGTCTCAAGGTTGAATAATTCATTGTAGCTAGGATGGGAACAACATTGTCTATCCTGAAAACTGCTGCTACAAATGCAAATAACATGCATGTTGCTGTCATTTAAATTATCATATTATGTTATATCCTTAGATGTAACTTCTGGAAATTCTGTCTTCATCGGGCCCCAAGTTTTCTGGGGCCCAGGCAGCAGCCTACCCCTGCCTTATGGTAAGTCGTCCCCCCCCTGAACAGACTACAGGCAATACACATGCAATAGTGAAGTGAAATAAGTTTCATTTATATTCTCGATCAGCTCATCAGGAATTTTCTGCACACCAGTAGGGGGCAGAAATAACAGGAAGATGATAACAACATTGTCCTCTTGGTCAGCTCAGATACCACCTATGAGGATGCTAACTGCACACAGCTGGTCAGCACTAATTATCCCAACCAGGGCTGGGACGGTGTTTCTCAATGTAGCATAAAGCTCATGCTAGGGAGAAGGAAAACGGTGAGCATGTTGTGTAGGTTTTCTCTGGCCCCCAAGAGTAGGCATCCTACAGTGGGATTCCCAACCCGCAGTCCATAGCCAGTATACCACTGTGCCAAGGAGCACTGGGGGTGTTTTTTGGGGGGGTTGAGTAATTTCCAAAGATAAACTATGTATTTTAAATTTTTATGACCTCGCAAGAGCCATCAAGGCTGACTGGCATGTGCATGCTGCAGTGCCATGTGTCCATAGTAATCCGCTCTGTTTTATTGATCTTCAGAGTGAGGTTGTTGCTATGGCACCATTCCACCAGCTGTACCACCTTGCTCCTGTATGTGAACTCATCATTACAGGTGCTGAGACTAATTACTGTGAATTATTAGCAAAGTTCATGTGGTTGCTTCTGAGTGTGCAACCGCAGTCATTACGTCAGAAGGGATGAGGTCTTATCTCCGATCTTCAGTCCCTGGGGACCGTTTCTTTTTAGGAAGTCCAGAACCCATTTGCATTTGGAGTTGCTGAGGCCCAGTTCCTTGAGTTTTCCCACCAGCTTCTCTGGCATGGTGTTAAAGGCAGAGCTGATGAATAACATTCTGGCTAAGGTGCTCATATTGTTCAGATGTTCAAGGCTGGTGTGAAGGGCCAAACAAAGAGTGTCATCCACTGACCTCTTCCTGAGTACACAAGCTGTAGGGGGTCTAGAGCAATGCTGGGGAAGTGCCATATAACCATATCAGTAATTCCATATCAGGAAACTGGTCATGTACCGTGACCTTCACCATAGTCATAAAACAATAGCATTTATTAGTTTCAACATTTGATGTGTTCTATTTTCAATTAAATATGGGTTTAAATGATTTATAAATCATTGCATTCTGTTTTTATTTACATTTTAAACAGAGTACAAACTTTTTTGGAAACGAGGTTGCATATAAATTTGTATATTTGTATGTGTTTTGCACAGAAGTATTTTAACTTCACGAATTACTTCTTCAAATGCACAGATAAATCATTGTGTAAATGCATTTCAAGTAGTAACTTACATAGTGCTAAAGTGCTATAATCGAGAAAAAAATAGCATGCAAGCTATATTGAAATGCTAATAATATTAAGCTATTCATTTACTCCCGTTGAGTATTGTGGGTCTTGCAGTTCCCATTTCTCAATTTCTTTGTGACTGGATTCTTGGGTATAACAGCTGTTGTGTTCTCTGGCTTTAATGGTGAATGCTGACTATCTAGCATGTAATTAAAACCCCTGCCAATGTTGGTAGTTAATTCTTTTCCTTACCAAACCCATCATACTTCAAGGACAACATTATATAACAAACGTTTGTATTTGCAAATTTGATGACTAAGAAGAGAATGTGTTAAACAGTTACACTAGTAATAGGAAATTCGCTGTATTCCCAAAGCACCTGCTTAGTAATGGTTCCTAGCTCCCCTGAATATCAAATATTCAAAGCCCTGAATCGGTAGTATGTGCCACACATTACATTAGTAGACAGTGACCTTAACCATTGCTTGAGAGGGTCCCAGGGAATAGCACTCTGTGAGCATGTGAGATATGAAGATGAATTCCTATGTACCTATACTCGTATTTGTGCTATGGCCAATAAAGGATTATTATTATTATTATTACTATTATTATTATTATTGTTATTATTATTATTATTATGTACTCCAGCTGAATAACAAGAAATTAAATATGTTAAAAGGTTATATACATTATAGTGAAATGAATGACCCATACCTGCTCAGCCTACGTAATTCTGGATCGTTTTTCTGGATTTCTTAATATGTGCAGCACCAAATCTTTTCTGAGGGTTACTTCCCTTTGCTTTTGTGTTCAGAAATCTTCCTCAGCCTGAGCTTGGGTGTCAGGAACTTTGGACTGGCCCACATTTCTCACTTTCAAGACCCGCTGCAGAGCTTGAACAAGCACATGGACTCACCCCTATCCGGTTTTGCTTGGTTTCTCATTTGTTTCTCTCTTGTTCTCCAGCTGTCGCTCACTAATTCTCTTTCATATGGAACAGAGCTGCTACACAGAGGCAGCTGTGGTAACTCGTGAGGAACCTCCGACGTGTCAGAATTTCTCCCCCCAAGTGCCCACCACTTTTTTGCTCTGAAAGCATCCTTGATTTGAGATGCACCAGGACTTCACAGGCAATTCATTGGGGACAGGTGATAAAAGTGGCATGGTGTCACATCAAGGATACGGTGCTCATTTGGTGACTGATAAAATGGAGCACACCTTCATACACACATACACACCCACATACACACACACACGTTTTTATGAAGATCTTTGTGAGGACCATCCATTCATCTCTGTGGGCAGAACCCTAATCCTAACAATGACAACCTAAACCCTACCCAGCCATAACCTTAATGATAAGTAGCTAAACCAAATACAAGATTCCCCCCCACACACGCACACACTTTCCTGGTCAACTACAATGTTATCTCTCCTTACTAAACACACAGACCTATACAATCCAGGTCACGCAAGTACAGACTGCCTTAACACTGTGTCCTTCTGCGGACGGTATAGACCTTCATAACTTTGTCCTTTTGACACAGCAGCCATCGCCATGGGAACACATAGATTTGGCTGAGTGAGTTTCCCTGTTAAATTACGGTGTAGTGGGCCTCTGGCTTGAAGAGCCGCAGTAATGGTACTGGATTGTATCCGTGGGAGACCAGCAATCGCCTCCATCTGCACACAATGCAAGAGTAAATACAACCCAGATTCTGCTCCCAACAGACGAGCCCGCTGACAGTGCAGTGAAGAATGTAGACAGATGGGGAAGAGGGATGTGGAGCCAGGGAAGGAAGACGGAAATTGACACTTCTGGAATGGACTCGGTAGCAATATACAAATGATAAGTCTCATTAGCCCAATGAGATCCGTCAAGTGAAACGTTCAGTGGGAGAGGTCCGGTCAAAGCAGCTGCAGCCTCTTATCCAGAGATACTCTCACACCCACCAGTGCAAGTACAAAAGAGTCAATAGCAATGCTAAGCCATGAATAAAACAGCAGATATAAAAGCACACACTGGCCACAGGAAACTGAAAAAAAAATCACACTTACATGGAAGGACACGGCAGACAAACAAATGGGTTTTCTTTGGTTATGTTAGTTTTGTTTGGCTCTGTGATTTGGGTTTGTTTGACTGGTTTTCGTTCCTAAGGTTAGTTTTATTATTGGTCATCTTCTATGGACCCTTCAATAATTACCTGCATTGCTTTACCCGTTTTGTAAACATCCATTCTGAAAATAAGTCAATGTTCACGGTGGATTACACTGTATCTACAGTATCTCGTATCTGTACTGATGTGAAATCCCGAGCATTCTGCATCATTACCACTGTGCTGGAGGTCAGGCCCCATGGCTCTGCAGCAAGCCAGAGCGCTGACGTTTATGCTTATGACCCGTGTGGACACTAATGATCCTTGATGAGCCCTTGCCATAGAAGCGTGAGGGGAATGAATGTACCATGTGGGAAGGGAGGGTGGCCCTGTCAATAAGGGTGAATCCAGGGTGGAGGAGGACAAGGGGGATGCTACTGAGGTCATGATGCCATGATGCCACTCAGTTCAGGACTGGTGGCAAATTATGCATCATTACCATTGGACCCTCCAAATAACATTTTCATAGTGTTAATATAGATTTGAGGTAATGTTATGCTGGATATGCAAGATCACACAAGTGTGAGAAATTTGGCTGAGCTTCTCATAAAACAATTAGCTTCCCTTAATGACCAAGAAGGTCAAACTGAAAAAACAGACATCAGGCTTCACTGCGGCACCCCTGACATTTCACACCAACTGACATTACTTACTGTCTGAAAGCAAACAGATTAGATTCGTTTTGCTATTTCTGGCTCATGAACAGTCTGCTGTGGGACATATTTTGCTACTCTGGACAGCACCTAAACTCAATTACCCCCCCTCCACCCCCCTGAGAAAAGGCAACAAATCTTGTGGTGTGTGTATTACAGCATCAGGGTGTGGATGGCACTTGTTCGTCTGAGCTCTGCTTTGTCAGCATCTGGTACAGTACAAAGCCCACTACAATTAATCAGGTTCACAATTCAATCTAAAGAAACTCCATTAAGAGGAGGAGAGGGCCCCCCAGGTAAAAGGCAACGCTTAATTAAAAAACTATTTACACGACAGGATTAATTCATTGGTCTCCCAAATGAACAGAGCTACATGAAATGGCTATTGTAGAGGACTCCGGTCAAGTGATTTGTATCAGGGAATAATATAACCTTTTGCAGTTATTATTTATTGAAATAAGTTGGCTTTGGATAAAAGTGACAGCCACACAAATTAAATGCAAATGTAATAAGTTTTTCATCAAGATTTTCTAATTAGGGGATTCAGTTTGATGAAAGTGCAGTTTTCCAGTACTAGGTGCGGTGAGTTATGTAACCTATTATTTACCATTTTGTAGGTCAATAACCAATTCATTGTGGGAGCTCGATCCTATAAGGAGTAGTGATGCGTAATGCGTGACCAGTAGTTTCATGCGGCAAGTCTGGCGCGGATTCGGTATAGATGTGACGAAATGTGTACTATGATAGATCGCTAGAAAGGAATAAGAACTGCCACGCCAGTTAAAAGCGCCGTTTTCAAAAGGTGTTACAACCAATAACAACTAAAACGAATATTTCATCTCTGACAGGAGGCATTTTTTCAGGGATGTTAAGTGATCGCCGTGTTCTTTATTAGCCCAAGCAAATGCGCACAAAATTTAACACGATCGATGAAAAATACAACCACACAGGAAATGTGTTTACAAATTGTTTTCGGTTAAAAATAAAAGTAAGTAATTTCAATTATACAAATAAATTTCGACTGGTGTTGGGAAACATGCCCACAATGCAGTCCTTTTCAAAGTTAAGAGCAATAGACTGTGAAATTTGTTAAACTTTGTTCTTGTCTTGAGAAGAGTTACTGTATATGGGCGAGGAAAGTCCACCAGACCAAAGTTTATAGATTTTTTATTAAGAATTATTTTTCCAAACAGCTGCGGTTACTCAGTTTTACCATGGAACATTTGTACAAATTTGTATTAATGTAACTCCGTTCATTCCTTCTGTGATAGCCTACATAAGTAACCTGTATTCGGTTGCCTTTTTGCATCGACGACGTCAAGCGGTATATTCCTTTGGTGTATCTGTAGCTTAAATGACGATGAAATACCAGTGTATGCCTATGTATATATTAAGATTAAATTGTAAATGAAATATCTTACTAATTTCGACATGCAGTTGTGGTTAAACAGACAATTTAAGCACGAGACACTACTATAAATGCGCGTTTGATTAAATACGCTCATTGCTTTCATGCGTGTAAATACAAATACACCACGCAATATATTTGTTCTTGAGACTAAGATAGCATGCATTTTGAATGTTTGATTAGGTAACTGCATTGACATATGAAAAGTTCTGTTTTTTAAGCACGTTATGAGGCTTGTCCTTTAAATTGCAATAGTTGCTTGGTTATGTGGCCTGACACTCGACTCATTATAAGAATGTAATGTCAAGCATGGACGTTTTTCATGCCCTGCTAAAGACGTCCTAACACAGTGATGATCAAAGCAGGCCCGAGATGCGGCATTGAATCATTTTAAACGGCATATTTTTCATATGAAAAAATGATTTGCATGAATATAACAGCTTGTTGTTGTTCATCTGCTCGACTTCGTGCCACTCCATCAGCCAGCCCGGAAAAGCGTGAGCTGACAGAATAAACGCTTCTCGACTGCAGTCATTAGACGCTCATTTTCTAGCGTGATTAACGCGAATTTAGCTGAAGGTGCCGAACAGCAGACCCAATTCTACGTGAAATCTCCGTTTGATGCAGCATTATAGCAGATGATCGCCCGGTGTGCATCCGCACTTTTGTTCCACTAACTAAGCCGTGGCTTGTTTCTGCCTGCTGGAAAGTGCTGTTCGCTGATAATTGTTAATTAACTTAAAATCTCAGTCACGTGTCAGACAATATTATGAGGAACACCGCAACATTTTATCAGTGTGGATAAACGCATAAGTATTCACACAAATATCAATATGTAAATGAGGTTTTGCCTTCGCTAGGATTTAACCAGCAACGCCAGCCCCTTGCGGCACCATGAGCTCACATGAGGCCGCTGTCATCGGGAAGACACCAGAAAGGACGGCGTTTCCCTGTTCTTAAAATCCAGCAGCGTTTCTCCATTATCACGCTTAAATCTCTGGCGTGTGGAGAAGGTCAGTACATCGTCACTGTTGTGCGACTTAATCCTCCTGGTTTAAGTGTGCTGTGTTAGAGATGCCAATAAGACACTCGCACTGGCGTAACTGTGTATGGCAGAAGCATTCTGACATATTATGCCAATAGTGTTTCCGTCACTGACAGCTTTGGCGTTGGGTAGCAGGCTGCCAGTCCGTGTCTAAGACCATTTAAAATCGTTCTGTTCCGTGAAAAGCATGTTGTGCTGTTGCTGTTTTTCCCCCCCAAATAAACCTGATGGTTGGCAGAAAACCATCTTTAATTTGGTTTGCACATGCATCGTTCATGAAGCAGGTTCTTACAAAGTCCAGCCCTCAATCTCCCTCTTGTTGTCCTGTACTTTATGGCTCTTTATTTGTCATGGTGCGTTAGCTGCCTATCGCACTGTCTATGTCCGGCAATCATTGGACCAAATGCCTATATTCTGATGGCATTCCATTGCTATGCTCTTTCCACCTCCTGATTATGGCATTTCTGTATTCCTTTGGCTGTCGTCTCCCAGGTAACCTTCCCCAGCTTCATAAGCTGGTGTCAGGATGTCCGTGCCCCATTGGCTTCTCTTCCTATCCGCCTGCTGCTCTCACATACTGGGCCATGGGTGCAAGGTTGCTCACAGGAAGGACGCAGAATCTACATGCTCCTTCACAAATGGTGTAACACTTGGAAACATTTGTAGACATGTGCAAATGTAAGTGGTGCATTTTTAATGCTAATCATACCCCTTCATCATTACCTGCCTGACACACTCCTAGTGTTTTTTAAATCTGCATTTCCAATGCAATGCAAAAACACAAGGTATCTAGGCTCAGCCAAAAAGGAATTGAATGCTTTTCTTTTGTCTGCAAAGATTGTCTTCCACCCTTACTGTTCCCCAAGGGACCTGTCTAGACCCATCATTAGGCCACATATATTCCCGGGTGCTTCATTGGACCCCAGCTCACCTGATTCCTGAAGTTTCCTTGACTACTCTAACACCAGTGGCTTGTACTGTAGAATGGTATAGATGTGCTGTCCCTTTAAGACAGAGAGAGAATGCGAATAGGAGAGGGTGAGAGAACACATTAGTCTATCATGAGCTATTTTTTTTTTTTCCATCCTCAGTTGTGCTGAGCAGCTCTCCTGCACAAATACACTTGTGCGCAGGCACGGATGCTAGAGACATTCACACACACACATACACACACACACACAAGCACGCAATCGCACACACTCTGTCGGTGTGGCTGGACTGGCGCCATCACGGAGGAGCATCCAGGCCAAGAGAGAGACAGATAGAAAGAAAAAAGGGAGACAGCCGGAATAAGGAAAGCAGCGAATAGGAGAAGAGACAGTCTGAGGAGAGCGTGAGAGGCAGGAGAAGGGGAAAAAAACCCAAAAATTATTACGCACAACACAAGAGATTCGTATTGCAGAATGGGAAATGCACCATCCCAAGGCATGTCAACTCTATCTCCATGCACACGTTAGTAGCAAGGTATTTTTAATTTGTGTGTTTTACAACTGCTGCTGTCGGTTCTTTGATTTCTGGGGGAGGGTTGGTGTTGGTTTGATGTGTTGTTTTTTTCCCTCAAGTTTCATTTGATGCTTGCGCCCGTTTGGCCGGTGCTCAGAGTGGGGAGGGGAGATGCTAGCGTGTGCGTGTTGGGCTGTGCGGGAAAGTGAGTTGGCAATGGGATCGGTGCCCCGTGTGAGCTGAGCAAGTGGGCTTGGTGGAGTCCAGATGCTGATGCAAGTCCGAGCACTTCGCTGTGCCTATGTGCTGCTGAACGAGGGAGCCTTTAAAGAAATGTGGTGCTGCTCTGCTGGAGTTTGAGCGGGGTGTTATTTAGCTGAAGTGAGGAGTCTGAAATAGTGTGTTTGTGTATCTATGGGGGGGTCTGCCAGCACATAGGGGAAGCCTCATCGCCCATGAGGCCAGCAGGGTGGGTGTTATGAAGATGCTGAGATGCTGTGATGCTGAGGTGGGCTCCGTGTGTGTGTGTGTGAGAGAGAGAGAGGGGGGGGGGAGAGAGTGCATGGTTTATGTAATGCTTTTAAAGTGGCTGTTGGACAGTTTATACTTAATTTGTCATGGAAGATGGAAATTCAGCATCCCCTACCATGTAAACATGAAAACCAAGTGAGGAACAGCGGAGCAGGCAGATCTGACACTGAAAGACAGTCAGACTCTTGGGAATTGAGAGAGCGACAGAAGGAGGGGGTTGCATGGCAAGAGGGATGGAGGGAGCTAAGAGAGCAGAGGGATGGAGGGGGAAAGATCACTCACACAACTGGGACAGGAAAGGGAGGCAGTGATGCTGTTGTCAGGGGGGACCTGGGCAGTTCATTCTGCAGGTCACCCAGGGAATTGTTAGGGTTGCTGTGGAGAAAAAGTCCACCTTGGAGAAAGCAGATGTACTGTAAGACGTCTATTTAAAGGTTGTGGTATGAACAGAGGAAGAGTTTAGACCGAGAAGCCAAAAATAACAAGTAGAGAGATGTGTGGCATTGTAAGAACATGGTACTTATACACATTAGCATATAAAGCAGAGGTTAATCATTCTGTTTTCAATATATGTATCCATGATTTCTTCTTCCATAAGCAGTTTGGGGTCACCGTAAGCCTAGAGCCAATCCCAGGTTGCATAGAGCACACCATGGATTAAACATAGTCTAAATTCTTGCTAAGGTGTAGCAAGAAGAACTGGACATACATTTCAAAGAGAGTGTGTCAGAGAATGCCATTATCATTCTTAGGGTAGCAGTGGAAAATGCTGCTCTCCCTGTCTAAGTTGTCAAGTAAGAGCCATTTTTGCACTATAATGATCGATCAGAACATGTTTGTGTGAAGTGAATCAAATGCAGAAAAGTGTGTAAGAAGCACCTGCAGGTCTTTATGAAAGCTGCTGCAGTGCCGCCATGGGGAGACAGTGATAAATGAGGCATTATGGGAGAAAAACCACTGATTATGACTGAGAGGTTGAGGCTGCTTCAGGAAAGCCAGTCCCCACTGGCTCTGTGGCTGCTGAATGCCACTCCCAGCTTTTTTCTGGGGGGGGGTGCGCCCCCCTCCCTGCCTGAAGTTGATTACCTTGCAATCAGCCTCTACTCTCCCTGCATGGGGGCTTTTGAGTGCAAACGGCAATTTGTGTTTCTCGCGTGTGTTTTTCTTTTGGAGCAAAGGCTGGTCTGTTTTCCTTGATCTTTTGACGTTGTCTGTTGCTGCCTTTCCATTCAGCTGAGCCTGCATTACACAAAAAGGTCAGAGAGAGCAGGTCAGGTTAGTGCCGGACCTGAAAACCCAGAACTGGGTGCAGGAGTTTTCCACAGCAGTGCCGAGGTCAACCTGTCGTCTGTGCAGAGTGACCCACCGTTCCGTCGGCATTAGGCTCACTCTGATGGATGCCTTCGTTTTCAGTCAGGACTGATTATTCATGAGCATGTGGCAAATGCACACTGACACTACAGGTGTGATGAGGGGCCGCATTGATCGTGCGGCACAAAGTTCAGGGTTGAATGTGTGGGCTTTGTATTCCCTGTGTGTGTTTATGCGGTTCGCAACTTGGCCGCTAACACTGGTAGCAAAGGAGCTTTGGGTGTTTCGTGACTTAAAAGTCATGAACTGCTTAATGATCTATGATTACTGAGCATGTTTAGGAGCTTACAATTTCAAAATTGACTTGTTTTGTTTTATGCTCAAGCAAATGTGTTTTTTTTTTTAATATTGTGAGTATAATATATTGAAAGGCATAGACAAGCACAGTGAAAATGTGAGGATGAGGAGAGCCAAGGCACAGTTGCAAAATGTGTGGGCGCGATGTTTCTGCTGGAAAACCAGTACAGGAAGACTTTAGGTTATAAAGTCAGTGATACATTTGACTAGTACAATGGCACTGCCCTAACAATAAATGACATTTTTCAGGTAATTGGAAATTGGTTTTGTGGTTTAAGGGACATTAAAGTGGGATGTTTAATTCTGCCTCCTGAAGGTGCCTCAATGGGCTTATTGAGTTTGGCTAAATGGTTTAATGCAGGCTTCACAGGGGATGAGAGGCTCAAAGGTTAGGAGGAGAATTGCTCTGCTTTAAACTGTGTGGAAGGCTAGAGGCATCTATCATTGCATACTGCCTAAGGATTTTAAATGCCTGTGTGATTTTAGGGTGTACGCAACACGTTTTAGTGACTATTGATTGCCTTTACTTTTGTTTTCCTGAGTGCATTTTTATTTCTGTTGGCCAATACTTTAAGAAAAGGAGATGCGTGTGTGTGCTGTACAATCGTTTCCCATCATAGCAAGACAAGAATTCTCTGTTACAAGAAGTTTGAAGACTGATCCAGCCTCTTTAGCAAATTGACCTTTTCTTTTCTGAAAGTGCTGCCCCACCCTGTACACCCCTGTGTAAGGAGTAAGCGTCACCCCCCTCCCCCCCTTTGTGAGATTGTAGCTTCACTGATCAGATGCTGAGCCTCTTAACTTTTCTGACAACACTACCAATTCTGCCTCCCTTGCATGGGAATCGAGAGGAGGTTTTTGGATTGAACTGCTTTCATTATCAGATCACTTAGCATTAATAAATCGATTGTCTTCATTCACAGTCCAGTGGCCGAAGACACATAGTTACAGATGCGTCTTTCATTTGTGAGCTGAAACAGACAGTCATAATTGAATAAAAACCCAGGATGGCATTTTTCCTTGTTTCACAATATCTAATCCACCACACCATATATCCTTGAACATTGACATAGCAGTTATATTAGGTCAGCTAGCCTCTGACATGTGTGTTAAGTTTATTCCAATTGATGTTTATGAAACGTAGTTGTGTTCCGCATGAGGCTCACATGCGATCACAACAGACTAACGATTAAATAGGGTGACTGTTCAAGGAGTTTCTGTCTGCTGCCCAAACAAAATATTCATGCTGGAATAGAATGGAAAGGAAAGGGGAAAAGTGGTATTGACTAGGGATGGAGACAGACAAGGTCCTGCTTGTTACCTCAGACTAGTAATTGGAGCTGGTCTGATTGCTCTGTCTGGGGTTGTGACTTGTAGGTTTCATCTTATAAAACCCTAAAGGGATCAGAGCCATTTTCTTTCCCATTAAATCACACTTTATAATCACCCATGCTGACAGCATCCAACACCTAATTGTCCAATGTACTGTTTGACTGCTGAGAAAGTATATTACAGATTTGACTGCCCTTTGAGTGCTGTTCCTCGTCTTCCCCCGTTGTTCCTGGACAGTACTGGGTTTAGCAGGTCCTATCCCACAGTTCCGTTCCAGATGCTGTGGACCTGCATCAGGCTGGCCTAACGGTACCCAGGTCCTGATTCCAGATGCCCAGAGGAGACCAGCCACTGTGTGTGTGATGGGAGCTCAGCCTAGGACTGTAGGTCCACTGGGATCCTCTGCTCCACTGGAGATTAATCCCCAGCCTCGTTACCTTCTGTAGCATCCAGAACGGGGGCTATCAAAGCAAAAATCTAAATCACAAGGCTATGTCCTGCAGCAAGCAAGTGTTCCGTAATAGCAATCTGTGTTATCATTTCCATAATATTTTCCTGCTTTCCTCAATCCCGCCTCGTCCAGTTTGACACATTTTATAGGGAATACAGCACCAAAAGCTCTTCAGCCCCAGATTGTTATTAGATATAACTGTCAAGTCGTGTAACTATTCTCTTCTATCTGTAATGAGCCAGAGGCTTTCTCTGACTTGTTAGCATTTTAAAAATGCATTCATACTAATTGTGAATAGTTAACATCTGCTTTCTGCAGTTAATTAGTTTCCTGCTTGTGGTAGTACTTCATGATTATGTGTTTCTGGATGGGTGTGTGGGCCTTCGGCTGTTTGTTCGCTGACATCATTGTCGGTTCTCAGTCCCCACGGCCAATGATAGCTGCATGGGTGGGGGGATGGGACAGCATAATGAGTGAAGCACAATGAGTGAAGCAAGGTGAAGCAACAAGTGATGAATCTCAATAGCAAGAATGCAAAGACTATGCTTGTGGTCTTGGCAAGACTGGTCTTGGCAAAACTTGCCTTCCAAGAACGAGCTTGGGGTACAATGAACGATGGGATTGGTCTCGTTTGGTGAGGACGCGACTGCTGCATCCTTGATATTTGAGGTGGGGCAAAACCAACATCCGGGGATTTTTACCGTCCTCATATACTTGTGTTCTTAGTATTGGAACAGGTCTTCAGCAATAGATGACGACTTGAAACGGGTACATGAGAACACAAGTATGGTCAAGTACGCATATTGAGATTCACCCAAGGATTAGAAGACTTGCAAGATGGCTGTCTCTATCTCCATCTTTATACTTTCCTAAGTGCTCTTACAGACACTCCTAAAACACAATACACAGCACAGAAGTATGCCAATTTGGCACTGTAAGGTAAACCTAGCTGTTTGCCTGTTTTCCTGAAACAGGCACTGATGCTGCACACCTCACCAGCGTCAGTATGATGCGTGGCTCTCAAAAAGCTGCATACTGTGTAGTGCCCTGCTCTGTACATTTAGGATCCTCTCTGAGCTGTTTTCAGAGGTGCAGAGGAACAGAATCTCAGGCTTGCTTGAGTGTGTTGCACACTCTGCACAGAGATCAGCTCCTGTCTTAAATTGAGATCTTATGTTTTGACAGGTCAAGTGCAGCATGACCAGGGGGCATGATCCTTATTCTGTGGCTTCCTGGAACTGCTTTCCTATAAGACAGGACCACAGCCATTGCTGTGTGTGAAAAATTCTGGGTTAATGTAAGCAGTACACCTTTTGAAGAGGTTGTGTGTACAGTTGATAGTATTTTTCTTTTCCTGTAAAATTATCCTATTATGTTTCTAGTTATGTTTTGGTATCTGTTCCTTAGAGGGCACTGACATATCAAAAGCAGCCATTTTACACCATATAAACGGACAGTGAGCAATGGATGAAAGTTTATGGAGGATAATACACGTAGGTGTTGTAAAAATATCACAGCCGGTCAGGTGACACTCCTGCTAATTTACGGAAAGCGTTCCACCAAAAAGAAGTTGGAAGTACCGGCTCAGACACATAACTGAAAAGGAAATCGCGTGAGGCAGGTGAGAGGATTGATCATTTAGGGACATACGTCTGCAGTATTACTCCCCAGCCCGCTGTTTTGCCTCTTGGGCAATTATTAGGTTATTGAACTGTAGCCGGAGATTTATCAGTGTGTAAATCGCCAGTCAGCATCACGGGGACGCGCCGCGCTGCCTGATTAAATTTTCTCTGCACTCTCCCAGCCCTGCATCGCACAGCTAGCAGATTATATTCCAGCATGCATCAATTATTAATCTTAGAAATAAATAAATGTTTAAACATCCATTGAAAGCAGATGGATGTTTCAGATGGTATATATAAACGTGAGTCTCACTCCACACAAAAATTTAAGATGATGAACATATGTGCCGCTCTCTAATCTAACATAATAAGCGGCGCGCATTAATTGCTGTGTAAAGACAGCGCGGAGATGCCGCCGTGAGCACATTAAGCGGAGTTCAGGCGAGACCGGAGAGGCTGCGCGGCGAGCCGCAGTTTCGTCGCTCTCTCCGTCTCCAATAATTCGGGAGTCCCGCCGGGGCCGTGAGCGTCGCGGAGGAGAGCGAGGGCGCCAGCGATTGGTTAACGAAGTGCGGAGGAGGCACACTTCTCGTCGTTAATTAAAGATACACGAACATTTGGGAGTTAAAATGGGCATCTCGGTCTTTATTTTCTAGCGAAGAATTTCAATTTCTTTCCACAGCCAATGGGATTAAACATTATCTAAATACTCTTAGATAATTGTTTCTGAAAGGATCTGTTTATTTTTGCATTAGCTGTTGACAGTAGCCGCATAGGCGGTTCAAGAGTACCCCCCCCCCCTTTGCTTTTAGCGATTTGTCCCGTATTGTCGTGTACGTGTCGTATCCGCCACCCGGCAAATTTTATCACGGGGGACCTCCACCTTAGCTGCGGGAGGCTTCCTAGAATCGACACTAGTGGAGGCTACTTTATTGTACTATCCATTTATGGGTTCTGCACGTACTTTATTATTTGTTTGCCCCCGACCTTTTGTCTCAATCGAGCACGTTTTTACAAACACTGTGGCTGAGGGCATGCAGCCCAATAAAACTGGCTGGCAACTGGTGTTTTGATGATAGATTTGCTGATAGATTTATATGCTCTCCAACAATCTGTGACGGCAACTGGCTGGGCTCCCGTCATACTTAAGCTTTGTTTGTATTATTATTATTATTATTATTATTATTATTATTATTATTATAATAGTGAATTATTGTGCCAAGCGCGACCCGTAACTTAAACACTGTTATGTTCACTGCGGTAATCATTATACAAGTACCAGCGGTATAATGGCAATCCCCTAACTAGAGCTTTAATGCCAGCCCAGGTCTTTTTCCGCAGCTGTACTCTCCGCTGGGGATTCATTGTACATTGTGGGTTGGGTGTTGGGTTCCTGTGCAGATGCCCTTGACGACACGGATTCCCTGTGTTATGACGCTCTCTGCGCGTTCCCGTGACGCTGGCAGGCTGCTCTTACTCCGCAGAGTGGCCCTTCACGTCGGACGTGGCCGGGAAACTGACACCCGCCACAGAACACAGGCTGTCTTCGCTTTGTAATATCAGGATTAGTTTATGCTTTTAGTAGAGATGTTTTTTCTTGAATAAAGAGAAGCATTTTCCTTCTTCCCACGAATATTCTGATCTAAATTTTATTTCTAAAAGCTCTTATTTAACTCTCCTACTTTGCTCGGATAAGTCCGGATAGGGAGAGCGCCTGTTTCCCACTGCCATTACCGGTCTGTGTGAGTGGCTGGTTTCTCTCTTTCTTTTTTTTTATTCCGGTAATGGCTTAGCAACCAGAGGCTGGGCGACCTGCTGTTCAGCCTTATTCAAGTACAGGCGGCGAGTATCTGGGCACAGAGGCGGCTGTCTGAACCTGGAGAGGATGGTAAAATAAATGGTGGAGAACAGTGCAGTATTTCTGCCTATTATGGCTCAGTCCATTGTGAATATCAACAGCTCTCCACACACACACACAGACAAAATAATCTGTGTTTGTATTCACATCTTTGTGGGGACCACCCATCCTAATCCCAACAATGGCAACCTTAACACCTACCCAGCCCTAACCTTAACCATAAGTAACCAAACAAAATATTAGACTTTATGTTACAGTATGTATACCTGGACCACACACACACTACCCTTTTTGTTCAAGAAATCCTAGCCTTTGATGCCAAATGAGAAAGCTTCATTAAAAAAAAACGTAAACTGAAAAGCAGGGGAATTCTGCATGGTACCATGTTAGACAAGCTGCCTCCACACCCACCTGTACCACATCCGGCTCCCCATTTGCACCAGAGAGCAAGCGTAAGGGCCGTGCAGTCAGTGTATTCCCTCCAAAGATGCATTCTTGCCATTTGCCCCTAGTGTACTTGAAGAGTTCATTCCAGCTCCCTGTCCTTTATGGAAAAGCACTTGATCCTTGATCGTTGTGATTGCTGCTATTTTTTAAACTGTGGGAGCGTAAACAGAACTCCCCCCCCCCCCCCCCCCCCCCTTTTTTTTGTGCCACTAGTGTTTATCGCATTTGTGTTTCTGCTTTTGAAACTGTCCATGTACAGTAAGCGAACAGCATCGTAGAAGGTGACTTGGTAAGTCAGAGTGGTAACCAGGACCACAGCAGAGGATGGAAGGGGGCATCTGGCAAACACTGGGCAGATATGATGCCTTTTGTTTTGATGCATAACGCCCCCCCCCCACCGACACGCACACATGCCGCCACATTCTTTGGATGACGAGATAACACCCCGGAAGCTGTATGCGGGGGCACAGACCGGGGAAGGCGTGAAGCTCAGTATCCCAACAGACGGTGGCGTTTCTCTTCTCAGGTTGACAGCTGCGTCGGCTGCACCTGCCTGCACTCACGCACCACCTTCAGAGTGCATCTGAGCCCATTCTCACCCTGAGCCTGTTTAGAGCAGTAGATGGGTCATGAAGGGATTGCAAAATCAACAACACAAAACGTTATGGCGTCTGACACCATACGTTCATTGATGCCAGTGACGTTTTCTGTAGTTGTTACTGCACAATGAGAGTAGGAGCAGCACCTGATGAATGAACTTTAGGAGCAAAGGCTCTCTGTGTTTCCTAAGTTCCATCAGGCTAGAACCCATGTGACCTGACTGGATGTAGTCACTGTCGCTGGACACGGCCCAGGAGGGGCCTGTTTATCTTAAGAGGTCCGGCTTCGCCAGTTTGGTCCAACTCCTTTTTGCAGTATCCATGAAGGGCGGTGTAAATCTCATGCTGGGCCAGGTATGCCATGTGAAAGATTAATGAGGGCCGGAATTACTTCCCACCCCCCCCCACCCCCCCCCAATCCCTAGGGGGGCAGTTGGTGTTTCAGCTGTTTCATTATACGGCCTGTTTTTCAGCAGCGGAAATGTGAGACGGCCTCACTCTCTTTGTGTTGTCGTCTAGCTGCCGTCCCAAACTCAACTAGCTGGTTTTATCTGCCCCTTTAAGGGCGTTCAAAGCGTGAAAAAAGAAGTGCCTAACTCATTCACGTTTTGCATTTTTTTTAATTACCAGAGTGACAACATTTAGGGCTGAGTTCCAGGCTGGTCACCAGTGTGGCCACCCAGCGAGTGATGCTGTTTTGCATTTCAGGATAGTGCGTTCTTGGAAAACAGCTCACCGGCACTCCAGTCCACATCTTCTGGCAGAGGTCGGGCTTGTTGGGGGGGAAATGACGACATGGATATTGGATGGGGTCGATTAAACAAGAAGACGGAATCCATGGAGATTAAGTAATTATGAACTCTGCTGCTTGAGCTACGATGGAGGAAGGATTTAACCTTAAGGATGACAAGGCATCCTCTTGCCGTGTAATTAGGGCTGGAACGTATCTCTGAGCGTGAAACATCACCATGAGGATTGGCTGTAAGTTGCACCTTTTCATTCATAAATATTGGTTCACTGTAAATTATTCTTTATTGCACTGTGTGGTTGAATGTCTTGGTTTAGAATTTAAATTTTAGATTAAATTGGTTAAATCTTAGATGTCTGGGTTTATAGGAAAATGTTTTTATTGCATAATCATAAAAAGTAAGTATTATACGTAATAAAAAATATCCATTCATTTTCACTATACAAATGATCAAATTATACAGTGAGATCACTGTATAAATAAACAGGCATACTTTTAAAATAATAGAAAACCTTTGTCAACAGGTTGATAGTAATTGTGGAGTTTTTCCCTTTGATGTGGCTATTAAAGCGTTTGACTTCGAGGGCTTTGGTGCTGTTGACACATCAGGTATCTCTTTCACTTGACCTTGTGCCAATCTTGGGGTAACTGAGCCCTTGGCTGGGGACCCAGAGAATGGAGGCTCCAGTAACGACTGAATCGCGTCCCTAAAGTAATGGCTCCTCATTCTAGAGGAGCCCTGCACATAGGTATGCCCTTTCTGCCCAAGGACCAGTTCTGAGTGACTATTACATCGCGGAAGTGATGAATGCTTTCGATGCCCCATGAAAGATATTGAAAGTGCTGAGCTGGGTGATCCATTAGTTATTCCTGTAATCCCCCCTTGCAAGTAACAGGATAAATTGCTTCGCCCCCCCCCCCCCCTGAGGGATGGAAGGTACCCACGTGATCATGCGCTCAATCGTCACCTATAAATCTCACCCTAAAATCCTGTATCGGTCAAATGGACAAAAACTGCAAATTTGAAGTTGTCTGACTCCTATGGTAACTTATGGTGATGTTTTCTGGGTGATCACGGACACTGCTTTGGAGGAGTATCCAAATGCTCAATCGTCAGCAGTCATTCAAGATTACTCATCTGTACCTTTTAATCCATAATGAAATCTACTGCTGTTCATAAAGAACCATCCAATTTATTTTAGCTCATTTAGGCACAACAGGATGCTAAGTAGCACGTCTTTGGTGATAACTGTGGAAATTAACTCTCTAACAGTTCATTACACTGAGGCATCTGTGATTCTTAAATGCTGCTATAGCCTTTTACTTTGGGTTTGTTTTCCAAGCTTGGGCTGGCATGAATGGGCGGGCCTTGACGGTTCTTGGGCCCCGATCCACCAAGAACATCTGCCTGAGGGGCTTTGGTGCGAATGCCCCAGGAATCAGACCTGTGTTTTGTGTGTGATGGGAGCTCAGCCTGGGACTCTGGCTGAAGACCCCCTGGGACCCTCTGCCGCAGTGGAGATTAATCCCCAGCCTTGTTACCTTCTGTAGCACCCAGAGTGCTACATGTAGCTGTCACAGAGGAGCCAAAGCCATATTTTTTATCCCCATAATTAATAATAAAACTGGTGCTCTTCATAAATAATCACCTCCTTGGTAAAGATAATCTGTCAGGGCACAGGCTCAGCATCTAAATGTTCACTATTTCAGTATGTACAAATTAGCAGATTCTAATGTAAATAGTTATTTGTCTTCACATGCTTGTCTTTTATGCTCACATCTCCCCGTACCTAGCTAGAATATGACCTCCTTAAGGATTTTCAGCATTCCGGTTTACCTTTTTCTGTCAGAAGTGACTAGGAGCCAAAACAAACCCGCATTTTAGAAACGAGCTTAACAATGTCTTGGGTAACAAAGGGCAGAATCGTCACATTTGTTTTCAGTTGTGTTTTTCCTGAAATACACACAGATTGCTAAGCATATGTAAGTGGGACAATGCTTACTATTCTACCAGGTGCTCTTATCATGTACATAACCAATTCTTAGATTTGACCACATATCTAAAATTATCATGCAACCTAATTATTACATTTTTTTATTATTTAACGATGAAAATATCCACAATTCACAATTGTGGGGGAATTCACAATTCCCCCACAATTTACTGCATGTTTTATTACTTTATTAAAAATGTTTTTATACAACATTTTATCGATCAAGGGTACTATGCTTTCAAATATATGCTGCATTATATTTTCAACAAAACCATGACGGTACCCATCAAGAATAATATTAACTGATATATTTACTTTTGAGTTATGACTTGTACTGTATGTAGATGTGCAGGCAAACTGAAATTTCTTTTGTTACATTTTATCCTTTAAACTTGGCATAACTCAGGTAATACAATCATCCTGAATGGGATGATGTGGTGATTTTGATTAATTTGATTGTGACAACATCATAAATTTAATTTCTAATGAAAATCTGAGAACTTTGCTGGGTAATTGGATTGTTTTATGCAATATACGTTCATGAATTAGAATGCAAATGAATAAGCTCCTGAAAAATTCTAATAACTTCTAGGTTATTTTTAAGTCTTTGGCCATGGTTAAGCCAGCAGTTTATTATTTCTGTATCTCTGCAGTCATTTTGCAGGTAAAAGTTTCTGGATGATGTCATTGTGTGATGTCACAATGCAAACTTAAGTTATATGTACACCCTGCCTTGACCTCTGACTTGCTAAAACATTTGAGGTTGATATAGCCTCCCAGAATCTTCACTAGCCCAAAAAACAAAAATAAATTGGTGCAATCCACCTAGCTAGCAACCAAAAGCTTCACTAGCTAAACCTCCGCTAGCTAATACACCCAAAAGCTTCACTAGCTAAACCTCCATTGGCTAATGCACCCAGAAGCTTCACTAGCTAAACCTCCACTAACTAATGCACCCAGAAGCTTCACTAGCTAAACCTCTGCTAACTAATGCACCCAAAAGCTTCACTAGCTAAACCTCTGCTAGCTAATGCACCCAGAAGCTTTACTAGCTAAACCTCTGCTAGCTAATGCACCCAGAAGCTTTACTAGCTAAACCTCTGCTAGCTAATGCAGCCAAAAGCTTCACTAGCTAAACCTCTGCTAGCTGATGCACCCAAAAGCTTCACTTGCTAAACTTTCACTAGTTTTCATTATCTAATATTTCTAGATTAATGAAAGCAGTGCTCTGCTTTGTCAAACTTAAAATTATGTTCATTTATTATGACAAGACAGCTCATAACAGGATGTTAACAATAAAGCCATTTCAGAATTGGCAGTTGCACAGTGGCATTCCAGCTGTTACAGTCTTTTAAAGAAAGGAGTCGTAATAATGCAGAGGTGATAGCTTCAATTCATTTATGTACTTTAGGAAAAGCTCCAAACAAAACAGAAGGAGCTTTATAAAAATAGAGAAGATTTTACAATGGTTGTGTTTCACTGAAATGAGGATTGTCTCTGTAAGGAGTTTACCCTAATTGAGATATTTAAAGCCCAGAGATGGGTTGGCGCCCCATCCTGGGTTGTTCCCTGCCTTATCCTGTAGCTTTTTGGATAGGACCCCGGGCCCCGCAACCCTGCATAGGACAGGTGGCTATGGGAGATGGATGGAGATATTTTAGGATGATGAGAGTAGCAGTGTGGTCACAGTAGCTCACAGTGTCCTGCCCAGGGTACCCCTCTGCCTTGTGCCCTGATTTGCCTAGAATAGACTCTAGACCTTTTATGACCCCGACCAGCATAAGCAGTTTGAAGATGGATATAATAACAGCAGTATCATTTATAATACTTTCCTTTTTTAAAATTCTGGTGATATACCTGCAGCTGTGAGGTTACATCGCAGGATCCCCCTGGGGTCATGAGCATATGACCTGCTGGCTGACTGCCCATACCCCCCCCCCCTCTCCCCCGATGGTCTTGATTGTGGGTTAATGAGAACTGTCTCACTTAATTAGGACATTTAATCAAGGCTCAACTCATGTGTGGAGAATATAAAATAACAGTTTTCAGTCAACGTGCAAGTCACATGATGGATGAAGCGGCAGTAGGACATTATATGTGTATATGTGGGATGGGGGGGGGGACGCTTTGTCATTCTATCCATCCATTCACCTTCCATTGGCTAATATAGTCACATCCATTCCAGGCAGCACAGGTCACGAGGCAGGGGAACACCCTTCACAGGATGCTAGTCTATCACAGGGCACACACACAAGTTTTAAATATAACACAATTCCTCTGTTTACTGTTTATGTAGTGGAAAAATGAATTTAAGAAACGGGATGCATATGACTGGCTGTAGATAACGGAAGCTATTGAAGTTGCTTTCATTTTCTTTTCTTCTCCTGCTCCTTTCTTGATCTCCCAGCTTTTGTGCTCAGGTGGCTTAAAATATAGTATTGATTTTTTGTGTGTGTGCATGTGAAACAATGTCTGCATGGACCATGAGGCCTTTCTCCTGTTCGCTATGTGTTGTATCTTCCTCTTTTGTTTTCTTCCTCCTTTTTTGTGCTATAAACGTCCTTGTTGCAGATGATTTTCTGTCTCGGATTTCTTTTGTAAGTACTGCAGGACTCCTCCCAAGTCCCTCTCACTCCTTGCATATGAATTCTCACAGAGGGGTTCTTGATAATGTTCAGCAAGTTTTACATCATGCAGTGAATTATCTATAGATGTAAGCAAAGGAATAAAACTCACCATGGTGATTATCGCGGAAAAGATAATTGAAGCATTTCTGTACCACTGCATTTTCCGCTGCATCCCCATGTACCTCCACATACTGCAGTACCAACCCCCCCCCCCGCAACTTAGTATCTACTGGATCCATCCACATCACAGGAGAGCTGGTTCTGTAACGCCTTAAGGTAGTGCTTGGCGTCCTGGGCAGGAAGCTGTAGCTAGAGAGTGAGGAGAAGCTCTCAGCTGTTCTGGTTTCGAAGAATCTCCCGAGATAATGAATTCTGCTGGCCAGCGAGGTGTGACCAGCCACCACTTATACCACAGCCGCGAATTCTCTTCACCGCGGCTTTCCCAGACTTGATACTACCATGCTTATATGCCTCTCATGTCCCCTAGTGGAACCCTGGGGACACAGTGTGTCCTATAAACAGGGGGGTAGAGCTTCCAGCAGCTGCCTGCAAGCTTACATCCCACCCCCCCCCCCATCAGCTGCACCGATTCATTTCACCTTGGACTCATCCTCCCGCCCATGTGTGCTATGGGGAACGCCGTCGCATCTGTAGCTCACACTCAGATTTTTTAGTGGTCATGTTACATGTGCTGCTTTCCTGTATAAGTATACCAAATTAATGTGATTGCAGGAGGTAATTTAGGTAGAAAAGCAAGGAATAAAAGGAGATCGTAGATTGATGTGATCTGTGTGCTCCGATTTCAGTTTTCCTTCACGATCTTTGATCATATTTTTCTGCTCTTGTTTAAGCCTCCCTATGGACTGTCATGGTATGAAGGCAGGTTTGAAGCCTCTTTGCTGTTTCAGGCATCGCAGTGGAGAGGCAGGACCTCCGGTGTTTTGGCTCTTGATGGAACTCTCCGCACGGCAGTTTTGATGATGAATCGTGAAGGTGTTGCTTTCGGAACGTATATTAAGTGGGAGGCACAGAGGGTCACGGGCTAAGGTGTAGCACCACCCCTTGACATTCACACACAGGCGGGCTTGTGTGATGCTAGGTAGGCTGGCAGTCTAAATGTGCAGCCCTGCCAATACACACCAGATCTCAGACCACTGCTCTGCAGTACCCTGCTTTTAGTCTGGGGAGCACTGATCCACACCATTACTGTGTAAAGATCCAGTACCACGACTGAAATAAGCACTAATTTAAAAAAAACAAACTGGCTTGAAAAGTTGACAGAGTGCTAAAAATGCAGTGAAGCTGTAGAGGTTTTCTTTCTTCTGGCGGTGCCAGTTTGAGAGGAAGGCATATTCGGCTTCATTTATACTCAACCCATGAACTGCAGAGTACTGTTCTAGCGGTTGGGTAGGGGGCTAGGGAATTGTCATTTTAAAACTGTAATGGTTTTTAAAAGGTTGAGAAGAACATGATCCATACTCTTTACCATCTCCCTGTAACTGAGGTCAAATCCTGCTGAAGATTCGCCCCATAGAATGAAACCTCTGGGTTTTAAGATCATTAGCAAAAACACTCTGAACTAATAAGCTGCTTCTACAGCTTTAATGACTTGGTTTCCAGCTACATCTTTTTTTAATTTCCCTGGAAGGGAACTACAGTTGTACCTTTGACTTGGCAAACGTTGTTTTTGCATTAATGTGTGTGCGTGTCCTGATCCTAAAAGCATGCTCGTCTTCTCAGTCCAGTTTAATACTCCAAAGCTTCCTTTTAGATTTTGAGTGCCTTTTGTGAGACCTTCTGAGTGCTTGAACATGTGTATTACTTGGCAGCAATCTTTGATCCGGTCATAAACAGAAGTGTTACTCCATGGAACAGATGTGTGGTGCAGATGGGTGTGTGGTTTTTTGTGTGCGGATGATCACATAAGCTTTTTTTATGCTTCTAAGTAGCTTGCATTTTTTGTTCCGATCCCACGTCTGTCCCTTTACTTGAAATAAACATGCGTGCATGTTTAGGGGTGCGTGAGTGTGTAGGGGGCTGTTTAAATCCACATGCAGTTCTTTCTGGGGGCTAATAATGCTGACTGCTTGACATTGCCAGTCTGCTGTACCAATGTGGCAGTGACAAGTGTTTGCTGGGCCGGATGCTTGGCCAGGGTGTCCAGGTGTTAGCAGCGGGGTGCTGCAGATCCGGCCAGGAGCTGATGCTGGGACAGGACAAGTAGCCCCGGGGGGGGGGGGGGGGGCAAGGGAGCCTGCCAGCCAGCCAGCCAGCCAGCAATGGGAGGTAAGCTTTGTCTTTATGGCTTAAGTATCACCTCACCAAAGAAATTCGCCCAAATATGTTTGAAAGGACTTATTTATTTAATCAGCACCAGCTGTGGTCTTGAGTGTCCTGCAGAGTTTAGTGATCATTAGCTGTATGCATGCGTTCTCCTACTTTATAATCTGACTTGGATTGGAGCACAGATTCTGTAATATCCTTGAAGTGCCCTCCTTTATTAGCAGCCGGGGAAGTCATTTTTACTTGTTTGCTGTATGGAGAATGTGAATGGGCAATTTCACACTTCGGACTCTTGAAAGCTAATTGCTCACTTTGTGTTTCAGCTTTTAATGCTCCTAAAAAAAGAATACCAGGTCTTGCCGGCACATCATTGTGAGATCTAACGGCACAGGGGCGTTGTGTTGAATGGTCTGATCCCTTACTCCCTCGCTGGTGCCTCTTGACAGGTCCCTGATGTAGCATTTTGCTGTTCTGCAAATTTGACTGCCAAAGTTTCACATTGTCACATGGTGAGAGTGGTGACTTTTATTGGCCTTGTGGAGGTGCCTGGGTGTTTTAGAAACCAAATTAATTTCTTCATCTTCATAAGATCAGAGTTTGGATCTTACTGTGGCCAGAAGGATCTGCTTGGGGTTGGTAACTATGACTCCTTCGTTCACTAGCTTTGGACTCTTTATTATGACCAGGTTTCACACCTGCCATCCCATCTGCATGACTGTAAGCTCTCATCTGATTATTGGGATGCTTAGGAGCACCTTGATATGCTAATGGTGTTAGGATTCCTGTTTGTTGTGCATTGTTGTGTAGAAGGATTAGGTTTGAATCTCATGACTGGCAGAAACTCCTCAAGATTCTCTGGTGTTTATCCTTAAACATGACTTTTTAAATGAATCTGTCTTATAGTTTATAATGCAGTAGCTTCTTCTTCAACACAACATCTACCTGCTTACCTCGGTCTGTGTCTGTGTGAAATTTTTTTGAACAACCTACAATTCTAACTCTAATTTTAATTCTGTTTAAGTGCTATAAATTTAATTCCTAAAGTGTCTTTGAAGTTATGTTTCTTTAAAATTATGAATAAGGATGTTGGTTTTCAGATTCTCTTCCATCGTTTCAGTTTTTGCGTGCCTACAGCTGGTGGCCAGTTAACTTATGCACCGAGTGACTTGTGTGGCCTCCTCTGATGATCATTTACAGTATGCGGCCCACATATCTCATTACCCCTGAGATGTATCGCAGCATCAAAGCAGGTCCAGTCATCAGGCTTTTCCATGTGCTCCACGGCACGTCCGGCTCTTTGATCTTGCGGCGTTGGCGGGGAGGACCAGGTGGGACGACCCCGGTGCCGACTCTGTGTGCCGTGAGCAAACCGGGAAGCCTGCTTGCGGACAAAGCAGAGTTTGGCTGGGAGTCCCGGACTCAGGAAGTGCCAAAAGTGGTGCTGTGGCGGCCAGCTCCCGGCATGGTGGCGTGGCTTCATGGTGGGTGTGAAACGCAGGCCAGTTTGAGGCTTGCAAGGCTGTCTCTATGCATGCACCCTGCTCATAACAATGGGTTGTACCCTAACCATGACCAGAACCCTAACCTTAACTAAGGGTGTGCTCACACTTAGCCTGGTTCATTCCCCCCCATTGCACATAATGTTCCAGGCCTGAGCTTTTGTCATCACCATGCAACTTTTTTGTTGAAGAAAACATATGACGGAAAGCGCTATCACAGCGCACAATGGAGTTCATGATTAATGTCCTTATTTTCTGGCTTATTTGGAGTCGTTTAGGGTGCGATGACGCACGGCCCTCTTATGGATTTATTGAGTATGCAACAGCTATTTTCATTTAATCGTGCTGCGTGGAGAAGAAGCATGTGCCATATTTTACCAAATATCTCAGATTTTGTGTCTTCCAGTTGTTCCTGGATACTTTCGTCAAGCAAAATTTCCTGCAAACACGGCACCTCTGCTGTCGACCTAAACGATCCCTTTGCCGCAGTGGTGTCACTACCTGATCTGTACGGCCTACCTGACTCGTTAGAACCAGGTCCTGTTCATGTGTAGTGTACATGTGCACATGCGTGTGTCAGTGGCGTCCTTGATGTCATGTCTGTGCTCGGGCATGGCTTGGCCCACCTCTTAAAGCTGGTTCCACCATTTAAGCATATTCTGCCCAGGCACAGTACAGAGAAATCACACTAGATGAATGAACTGGACTTTGGGGGTCAAGTGTGCTTGACACGGTACAGATCGCCTAGTGTGAGTATGGCCTATCAGTCCCTGTTCTCCTTCAAAGATTAAGTCTGTTGCAGTGGTGCATTACATTTTATTCCTGTTGTTATCAGCCGGTGAATTCAGATCAGCAAGAAAATACCTACAGTGCCGTCTTGAGAAATGCTCTGTACAGCCCAAGTGTGACCCTGGTAGCAGAGATCCGTGCTTTCTCTGATGCCTTCTGTGAGTACTGGTGCATCTTGCAGGTGTCTCTTGCAGGTAAAGGGTATATCAGTGTCCTCTCAGTCATCAGTGGAGCGCTGGCATCACAGACTGTCCCGCAGCCTGTTTTTAATGCCTCAGAAGGCACTGTCACCGACACGGGGGAGGGACTTGGCCACCAAACGACTCCCTGTCATCAGATCGTAAAGACGCCGTTTCTTAATTTACTTTTTTTGTCACCTTGCCCCTGAATGACGGGCTGAAATACCACGGGGTTGCATATCGCTGTCGTGTCAAAACAAAGCAGAGTACGGATGGAATAAAATACTGGCATTCAACAGGCAGATGTGGAATATGAGACAGGGAAAATATCAGGGTCTCCCGTGACTGCGCTCCGAAATGAAGAAGACAGAGACACTTTGAACAGAAGCCGACAGGAAAGGGAGCTGGAAGAACACGGCGCCAGCTTTATTTCCGCAATTAAAAAGTGACCTCTGAAGGTCCCAGCTTATCTCCATGCCAGGCAGCACTTGATAGTGTAATGGGCTGCCAGCAGCCTTCATGGTCAAGCTCAGCTTGTGGTCAAAAGACCCAGAGGAGGCCCAGTGGCTGAGCTCCTCCTCAGGGAAGTATCACACTGGGACCTATGTAATTGCCTTTGGATGGAAGTTTCTTCTGAGGGCCGGTCGCTGCAGCTGCCTGCTTAATAGGCACTGAGACTAAGAAAAGGTCACATGTTCACATGTTGCTACCAGTGGGCTTTACGCCAGCTCCTTCCACACCTCAGCTTCTCTCCTAATTTCCAGTTTAAGCAAGAGTATGTTGATCTTGCAGCGTGTTGGAATTAAGCTTCGAGCAATGTGTAAATACTAATGTCAGACAGCTCATCAGATTCCCATAAATTAGCGTAATATAGACTGTTACAATTTAAGACACAAATTAGCTTGTCTCAGAATTATGGCTGTTTTTTTGTGAATTATGGCGCAAGGGAGGTGAACGGGCCTCGCATGTGTCATGACCGTGCCGTCTCCCTATTGGAGGACAACAGCCCACTGACAGGTAGGGAAGCACCTCTGATTGGTTGCTGGCAGAACCCTGTAACACCTGATGCCATCTTGGGGATCTTGTTCTGAACAGGCCATGAAATCCGGGAAGTAGCACTTAAAGGGAAAATTATCATCTTAGCTTTCCATAGACTGATGATGTCATAGGTGTCACAGCCTCTTCACCTCTTCCTCCCAGTCAGATTACTTCTGGCATGTTCCAGGGCCCCTGTCCCCTGGATCAGTCAGGGTTTCTTAGCTCAGTTATGGCAGTGTTGTCACTACCTCAGTTATGTCATCCCTGCTCTCAAGGTCTTGCTCCTGAACCCAGTGAGTCCTATGTCAATGTGAAAGCGTAGCCACAGTGAGCAGATTGCTGTGATCGCTCTTGAAGTCTTGCATGACTGCTTTGGGAAGTAAAGTCTAGCACTTCCTCTTGTCGCAGGCAGGCCCACTGTGATCCCCCCCCCCCAATCTGTTCTGTGAGTATGACACCGAACACCCATGTGACATTGTGAGATGAGCCCTGTGGTGCTGCCATGGGGGGAGGGTGATAGTATAGTGTACAGAATGCTGGTGTCAGCATGAAGTCACTTTCTCCTCCAGTCCCCTGCCACCGCCAGCAGGGCGGCGCTGTGGTACCAAGGAACATGGGGGGGGGATGACAGGGGGGTGGAAGAACACAATTATTATCCTATCCTGCATTATCTGCTGAGCAGCATAGACACCACAAGCTAGCACTGGAGGGGGAGAACGTGAACCAGAGAAGCTCATTTACAGCCTATCCTGGCAGGCAGAGGGGATTATGGGGGCCACAATGCGTACGAACAAGCTGACGGCCCTGTCTTCACAAGGCTGTCCCCCCCCGCAAGCCCCTGCCAACCGGACGCTCTGAGGTCAGAGTTTCCCCACAGCTGTGCTGTCAGATGCCCTGCATCGCCAGAGGGGATTCTGTCTCTCTGTATGCGGGCCCCCTGCCTCTGTCCAGATCCCCCAGGCCTGTGTGGTATGGACCGGCCCGGCTCCAGGATATTAGTCTTGGGAGTTTTTCTTCATTAACTGTAAGGCCCAATCCCAATTCTATTTTCTACCCCTTTGCCTACCCCTCACCCCTTCCCCTTGCCCCTTGAAATGAAGTGGAAAGGGGTAGGGTTAAAAAATTTCCCCTAAGAAATGGGACACCACTACTACACTGTTATACGTCATCATCCATTGTCACTACCTCCTAACGTTACGTCAGAGGACATGCTCCGATGTTTATCACAAATTCCAAGATGTCGCCGTCAGCATCGTAGCATGTAAAGATTACTCACTCCCAAAGTTTTTTTGCGCCGTATTTGGACTTTAAAAACAGATGTTCGTTTTCACCTTGAAAACGTATGAGCCTTCGGGTTTCCTCAGCTGTCCCTATACAGAATATAATTTACAAAAATGTTGTCATGTTGCAATAAGTACGAATAGTGTAAGCACCGTTCATTTACATGTACACATATGGCCGTAAGCAAAACAAAACAACGCGTTACCACATGCAGTCAGTCACCGGGTAACGTTATATGACATAAAAATATATTTCCTAATATTGTGCAATCAGTGCTATCCGCAAGCAAACTTTAGCGATTTTTTTTCAAACGTTTCTTTACAGAACATCACCGTAAACACAAACACAAGATTGATGGTAATATACATGTAATGAAAAAATGTCATAAAAATCCTTATTAATGGCAAAAATTACTTAACATTTATGGGTCTGCTTGCTCGAGTGGGCAGCCATGTTGTAAATTTCTCTTAGCCCTTCGTTTGAAGTGAGGTCCCGAAAAATCTTCGTTTCGAGGGTTATCTAGCCCTTCCCCTTACCCCTACCCCTCCAATCAAAAGAGAATTGAGACACCCCTACCCCTACACGTGAATGCGCCAAACGGAGGGGTAGGGGTAAGTGTAGGGGTAAGGGGTAGAATTGGGATTGGGCCTAAGTCTGCATGTCCATCAGCAGCTCGAAGAAACCCATTTTGATCAGTTCATTTAGTCGATGCACTGCAATTTCTGTTAATACTCTTGCACAGGCAATTTTTGATTTTTTTTCTTACTGAAAATGCAGAGCTTGACAATTTTTTTTGCATTATAAATGAGAATAATACAGGCAGGAAGGTCATATTTTACACGCACTTTAAAAGATATGGTTTAATTTTCCAGGGTGCCAATAAACGTGTATGCTCTTAATAAGGCATTTCTGGACATTACATGAGTTCCCATGTTGACATGTTCACATACATGACTGATCCGGGGTCACAGGGGGGTCTGGAACCCATCCTAGGCAGCACTGGGTACAGTAGTGCCAGAAGATCTGAAGAGCGGTACTCACAAAATCAGATGTTTCTGGTAATTGCTTGTATTTCCAGGATGTGTAACCGTGTTTTTATTTAGAATTATGCATTTTAAGAGAATTCAGGGTCACAGAAAACTGTGGAAGTTTTTGATTTTTTTTCTGTGGAGAATTTCTTCTGGTTTTACCTTTTCTGTGAGAAACACTCCAGTGTTCAGGTGTATTTGAAGGGACAGGCTCTCCGGGTCAGTGTCAGCTGTTGGTTTGTAATGGCCGCAGATAACGAGAGTTTCTGTGAGTACAGCTGTGCTTTGTTTCTGTGCTCCCTCCAGTGCTGCCCTCTTGCACAAATGCCTCATGGCTGATAATGTCTTTTATTATCTTACTTTTTGTGTGACCCTGCTCTGTAGCTGGGGAGAGCTCATGGCTTCCCCACACTACATGATGTCATCATATCTATCCCCCGGCAAAAATGCTGTTCTTCACATCCTGTATGAAATGAATGCATGCTTCGTTAAAGAACCGGAATTTTAAATTGATTTACATGCAGTTGGGCAGGTAGAGATTTCATATGTGTGTTGTTAAAGTTCATCTCGATTTAGAGGCTGTAATTTTAAAGTATTTTTGGTAAAACTGTTGTGGCTGTTTTGAATAAATGCTCTGCTTTTAGCAGCCAAGCTGCTAGACTGCGTAGTGTAAGATGGAGTTCATATTTAAAAGACACATACACAATCATTCTACTTTGGGGCCCATAATTTAGGGCTGTTTCAGTGAAAAGTCAAGATCCTTAACCACAGTGCCACCTGCTGTCCTTTAGAGGCAGAATCAAAGAGCCAGATGCACCAGAACAACTAGGCTTCCTTCCAGACCAGCTGGCGCCGGGCACTTGTGCCAAACTCTTGCCACCCCTGATTACACTGGACCTTTAGCCTCTGCTGGCATGGTCACCCCGCACAGCTCTGTCTCTCATAACATATGTTCATGGGAACTGTCTCCTCACTCACCCCCTGTATCTTACTCTTCTTCTGCCTCTGCCATTGATGCTGTCCTTGTGTAATCCCAGTTGCCCCGGCTTACCCTATGCTGTCGTTAGATGCGACGGACTCTCTTTCCCCCTCCCCTCGCCTCCCACTTCTTGTTTTTCATGCCAGGTCCTGCTCGGGGAGCTTTGCCCGTCCTGCTTTTTGAACCTCCCCATCTCCAGCCTCCCCATACACCCTCCTACCCTCAGCTACTATCCGCCTGCTTCTATTTTCTCTTTCCTCGGCCTTCCCTGTCGGCTGTCCCTGCTGACGCCGTCCTTCACTCGCCCTTCCTGTGCACCGTCAGATTCCGTTCCGGCCGGCTCCAGTCAGAGAGGAGGGACAGTGGGGCTACTCCCTGCACTCAGCTGACTCCATTTATCGTTAAAACGTTTTGGCTTCTCTGAAAGATTGTTCGCTTTAATAATGCCATTCTAGCAGCGGAAGATGACGAGCGGTTAATTAGTAACACTTCGGAAATCAAAGCTTTGTCATTCTATGAGATTATGGAGCAGTATCTCTTTTTTCCAGTTTTTAGACTGTAATGAAATTAGTAGAGCTGAAATCCCCTTTGACTAGGCTGGTGACATTGTGCCGCACTCTCAAGGACAGTGCTACTGTTAATGACAGGTTCTGTCACCAAAATTAACTAGCACACACTGTTTTTTACGTTCTACCAGTATGATATCTGCTGTTCATGGCAAGGCTGCAACAACATGCCACATCCAGAGACAATTGGAAACTTTTTGGTCAAGTTAAGTTCTCTAAATGCTTCATTCTTATGATATGTGTTTTTTTGGACTGTAGCGGCTAATAAAGGATGACCTATCATTTTATTGCCTTTGTGAGTCTTTAGCGGCAAGGATGAGGGAGCCATCAAGGTGATATGGCCTGTTCTCGGGGGGGGGGCTGAGTCGTACTTCACTACTTATTAATGTCTTTGGAGGAGCATGACGACAGAGCGGGGGGGCTCCGTAAGCATGTCTTTGCAGCCGCCGGCCTCCCTGCGTCAGAGGGACACGATGACCCTTGTGTCAGACCACGTCGGGGCTGGGGCACTCGCTCCGTAGTGGTCGCCGAGGCAGCCGAATGAATCACCCTGCCGGTTTCCAAGGGGAGGCTCTGGCACACGATGAGAGATTTGGCGCTTGTAAGCGTCTGTAATGCGCTGACCCTTTTTAAAACAAGCCATCCCCGTTTGGCCAAATCTGGTGTACGTTTATTTGTCGTGCGTCTGACTGCTGCATCGGGTCAAGTCAGCACCCTCCTCTCCCATCAGCCATCATGATATCGGTATGAATTCGGCCACATACAGTAGTCACTTGCAAACTGCTCCAGGCCTGAAGTATGTCAACTGGTTGCATGTCTATCTTTCTTCTTTTGACATTTTTTCTTTTAAGGAGGGGGCGGGGGTGGGGGATTGGGTGGCTCTGCATTGGAAGGATTTTGGTTTTTTAAAAAGACATAGTGCTAGTGGGAGGCGTCGAGAAATCACTTCATCCCTTTTAATACGTTTCAGATTTGAAAATTGATTTCAATAATAGGCTTTACTCTCAATTTTTCTAGCTAGATTACCTATCAAAAAAAATCGGAGAAGACATCGCCAAATAGCTTATTTTGTATGGTTGACTGAACCGAAATTAAAATAACTCCTCTTACTGAAACGGATGGTTACCGCCTCCTTTCATTTTGGTAATTATGAAATATAAAGTATGTTCCATAACCAGAGCCCCTAAATTTAATCACAGAAAGATTAAGGAGTTTTATGTGCTAAATTTATCAAAATTCAAAGTTCCCTTAGAACTCCCACGGTTTATTTGGTCTCCAGTGTGCCGTGAATATTTCTAGTGTGTTATTAGAATGTGCACGCATTTACGGACTCTGACCTGATTGTCTTTTCCAGTCATTCAGGGAAGGGATGCATAAGCATAAATAATGGGATGCATTTTAAATGCAAAATACTGCTGCCCCTGCATTTATGTCTGACTGTTACAGGCCTGGCTGGAGCTGCAGCTGCACAGATTAAGTCGATTGTGCATCAAAAATGCAGGAAGGACTCAGGAACTTTCATAAATGTGACATCATGCCATCTAAATTTTAGCATACTGTGTCATTAATAAAATGTCGGAATTGCTATGATGAGTTTTGAGTGGACAATAATATTATTAATGGTAATGATAATAATAATAAAAAAAATAATTTTAATATTTGGGCTATACCCGTGCATGCAGATTTAAATCTTCAGATTGAGAGAGTTTTAAAAAAGGGTAAAATGCAGTGTACAAAATACTGGGGGTTCCAGGGGGGTCCGACACCCCCGATTAACCAATGAGACCCCTTGAAAGCCTCAAAAGCAAAATTTTATGGGGGTCTCAAGATTGGTATTGTGCAACAATAGGGAGATGGGGACCCCCCCGAATACTGACGGGTATTTCGCACACTGGTCAAATGTACAAGTAAGATACGCAGGGTGATGCTTGTGAATGTGTCTTATAGGCAAACGCATTAATAATAATCAAAGATGGTGTCATAGTGGCGATTTTTAATTTTTTTTTTTGCTTGATCCCTCCCTCTTCTGGTGCCATGACAGACTCATTGGCTCGGTTAATATCCCATTCTACAATTAAGCTATCAGGACGTTACTCGGTGTTTGCTGTGGCACGCCACAGCCTGGGGACTGGAGATTGCAGCTGAAACAATGGGGCCTCCGAGCCAGCGGCAGCAACCGGCATCTCGGCGACCCAGATAGGCTTTATCAGCCTCCTGCAGCCCATCTCCCTCCCTCCCTGGCCGAATGTCGGGGAAAGTACATGGGCCGAGGCGAGCCGGTCTCAGAGAGGGAGGCCTCACAGGCTGGACACATCTGCCTGCAGCCCCGAGGAGAAGAACGGCGCTTCCCTGCCCTGCTCGTGGTCCACACCGGCGCCTGTGCTGGCGAGATAAGGGGGCGGCGGCATGCCTACCCATGGGTCTCCACTAACGCTGCCTGCTCTTGCAGCCATGCCGCAATAATGACTGTAGCTGCTTGCTAAAAGCCTATAATTAATTCTGAAGGGAGACAGAGGCGACACTGAAAAGCCATCCGCAGCTTTTCGGCAGGGACCGTAACCCCGTCCCATCCCGGATGCCTCCCAGATGCTTTGAGTAATCACCCCAATGCCCCCGCATCCCCGCCTGTGGATGGGTCTCATTCGGATGCCCCCTGCTGTACCGGTGCCTCTTTTGTGAGGCTGTGCTAAGCAGCATCGACCCGCGCTGATGTCTCATCTCATCCTGACAGGTGTATTTTGCATATTCCTCATTTCCCCCAAGCCAAAAATAAACTATATTTTTTCTAATTTTTTTAAGTTTGCAATCACCGCAGGCAAAGCCAGACATGACCTATGATAACAATCATGCCTTGAAAACACTAAGTAGACTCAAACAAACGACTCCTCTCCATGGAGCCCAGTGACACTAGTCACTCAGATCAATATCTTGTTTTCTCTGGCTATGACGTTGGCCTTGGGATCAGTCCTATTCTTCCAGCGCCACACCACGACTGCTAATTAGCTAGACAAAAATACCGATGTATGCAATTCACAGTAATTAGTGCTGTTTAGCAATTCTTGGACTTTGCGTGGTTTTCATAATGTTTTGCAATGCTAATTTACTACCTTCTGTCCCAGATACTGCAGAAGCTGAAAAGGGAAAATCACATATTAATAAATAAACCCTACAGCATTTTTGTGTAGAAAGGCTCTGGATGAAATTACTTTGTTTTCAATGAATGAGTTGCTGTATTTTGGATGCATCTCTGCCAGTCCGATGTGCAAAGTATTTGCCAAAACAGCCTTGAGTGAAACACGTCCCAATTCCAAATCGCTTCTCTGTCAGTCGAGCAAGTTCATTTTTATTTTTGTTATGCTGATTTCAATTTCAATGTCAGAGTTGCTTTTATATTCCTTTAAATCCTTTGCTTTTTACTATGTTCCCACTGAATTATATAGCTGTGAATATAGTCTATTCTGTAGTTACATTAAAAGAAAACATTAATTTGAAATGTGGATATTGTTTTTCACTGTTGGTAAATCGGTGCTCATACTGGTCCCCCGTAAATTATTTTATCTGACAATAAATTGATTCAAAGAAACTTGTTCCATACAGTGTTACATTTTAAATGTTTGTTCAGGATGGCATTGTGATTCCTACCCCCATGTTCTCCCCATTCCTGTGATGGGTTGGCGCCCCCATCCTGGGCTTTTCTCCACTTACACCCAGTGTTTCCGGGATGCTGTCGGGTCCCTTGTATGTCTGTAGTAAGTGACTGTCTGTGTTGGTGTGACTGTGTGTGTCGGTGTGTCCCCTGTGACGCGTCTCGTTCGGTCTGTCCCCTGTGACGCGTCTCGTTTGGTCTGTCCCCTGTGACGCGTCTCGTTCGGTCTGTCCCCTGTGACGCGTCTCGTTTGGTCTGTCCCCTGTGACGCGTCTCGTTCGGTCTGTCCCCTGTGACGCGTCCCTTTACTGGATAAGTGGTTTGGGCACATGGACGGAGGGAATATTTAGGTAGCTGTGTATGTCACTGAAATCAGTTGCCATATAGCTTAAGTATATCAGTGTTTCTTCTAAGATCAGACTTGTCAACCTTTTGAGAAACATCAGTGTCACGCTCTTGCGGCAGCTGCACACTTCCTGACCGGAGTGGCGTGTGTGTGCTCACACTTCAGGCTCCTCCTGCCCGCGTGCAGGTGCCCGTTGCTGTCTGGGTGTATCACGGCGTCTGTTTCACTCTCCCATGAAAACGTAGTAACTGACTGCACTGTGTGCTCTCAGCCTTTCATGCAGGGTTATATTCTCAAAAACAGCAGAGAGCAACATGGCATCACAGATAATCGCTAGTGTCTTCAGGGCCCTCTGAGCATTTCTAAGGCTTTTCTATTATATTGGCTTCACACTCTGTTTTTTTGTCTCATTTTCTTTAGTTCTTTAAATTCCACATCTCACATTATGTCATGTTTGTTTGTATGTGTGTGTGTGTGTGTGTGTGTGTGTATACATGTATACATATATATAGATGTATATTATTCTTGGTCAGATTCTTATCATTTTTTTACAATGAACTTAAAGTTAGCTGTTCTTGGAAGGAGTGGAGTTATTTTGTCACCTTTTTGGTGTTACTCACCAAATGCCCCGCAACATCACGGCCCCTAGTGCTGAAATTAACCACTTTGTTTCCAGTTGGCTGAGAGACTGGGATTCAGGGTGACCAATGAATGGGAAATATCACAAACTTACTGAAGATAAAATTTGGAAACGGTCGAGCCAAACATTCGTCTCTTGTGGGCCACCTATTGGGGAACCATGCTTTGACACCCAAAATCTACTTCCTAAAAATGGTCCTACCATGCCAGACTAAGTGCTTTATAAGCCCTATAACATTCGGTGACTGTTCTTATGCTTCCATCACTGGCTTCTGTTATCCAAAGAGCTGGAGTAAGACAATCAATTTCAAACCTCATTAATGACTGCAAAGCACATTTTAATTATAAGTATGTTTGATTAAACTGTTCCTCAGCCATGACTATAAGTACTTTAGGAGGACAATGTATACCAAGATAAGACCTGTAATTAACACAATTTTTTGGAAAGCTGTCATTTTACCTGTTTTAAATCTGGAAAGATTTTAAACAGAAGAATAGGGTCCTTCAGTCTCTTCTGAGCTTTGCCACATAAGCCATGCATTAGAACCTTCTGGAAGGCATTGGTTATGTGACAAGGAAAACAGCAAGAAATGCTTTTGAAATGAAAAAGATGAGGCAATATTATGGGTAGGGAGAAGCTGAAACACAGCAAGATATTCAGGTCACGGTTAATGGTGCAGTTTCTATAGCCGTGTTGTTCATTCTGTCCTGCTGTGTGTCAGATTTAGTTGGGCGCAGTTTGCTGTCTGTGATCAACTGGCTGTCGATCGGTACGTTATTTCCAACACGTGCTGGCGTGCCATGTGGACGGCAGTTGAGGAAGTGGTTCTGGAGAGGCCGGGAGCAGTAACTGAAAGTGCCCCCCCCACCCCTGGAAGGTTGTTGGGTTCTTGTCCTGGCATATAGGGCCAGTCCATCCAGAGTTTGCTATGTGAGTGGCCACTTCTGGGAGCCAATAGGGAAAGGTGCAGGGGATGATGGGGCCCACACCAAGCTGTCAGTGTGGTATTTGGCACTTGTGGTCGTTCCAGAGCCCCGCCCCTTGCTTCCCATTCCCAGCCAATCTCCTTCACCCCAAAGGCAGTGCTTTCACTAACTCCAACAATATTTGCAAACAAAAGAGGTTGTTAATTAAGTCAGCCCCATTTTATTAAGTTTGAGAGTAAATGCACAAATTTTTTACAAAAGCTTGTTTATTTAGGTATTAAGCTTATTTTAATTTGTTTTTGAGCTAAGCCAAAAGCAAAGATAGCTGCTGTTTAGGAAATGCTTTTGAGTGCCATGTTTTTCCGTGTAAAAATATCTTCATAATGGTACTCAAATCTCTTACGGTGGACATTAAAACTAACATTAATGCCAGTGTATGCAGTAGCCCCTAGCTTATATCCAGCTTGGTGTATATGAGCCTACTCTCATCAGTGATACCTCACATTGATGCTTTTCAATTCAATTCAATTCAAAATTCAAACTTTATTTGTCCCCTTTATTTTGATTTCAGGTCCAGAAAGTACAAATCCAGACCAAAATTTTGTTTCAACCAACCAGTTTAGTACTCTGTGACTGTGACTCTTTATGCTCATTTGGTTGGTTGAAAGTAAATCATGGTCTGGATTTTTACTTTCTGGACCTGAAATTGCCACCTCTGCTGAGAACCGTGCTCCCCACCTTCACATGCATTCTCTGCTGTGGTGTGAGAGGTCGCTGTCACAATTAGGGAGCTGTCAGCTGTGCCTTGGCCTCTTCTGCTGCCCACACGAGCGGTCAGTGCGGAGCAAAGCCTGCCCTGGCCGGCCGTGGGGTTAGCGTTTGTTGTGATTGGACCTCCCACCTCACTGTCTGCTCTCGTCTCTCACTTAAACCCATTGAATTCCACACATGAAGGCGAGTCCTATCGACCAGCGTGACCCAAAGCACAGCTTTCTAATGGCCGATGCTGTATTTTTCTGTCCTAAGTTTTCTCCTATCTGGCTTTTCCTTCCTGAAGCCTCTTGACCCAGCCTCAGTGATTCTGTGTGATGGAGAGCGGGACCATTAAGCAGCCAGTGTGTCTTAGATACTGAATGTAGAATACATTTGGAGATGTGCTTTTATTATTATTGACTGCTTTCGCAGAGAATTGTGTGATTTGCTTCTTTCAAATTATGAAATTTCAGAAGATAATGACATAACCTCCCAAGTAGCGCAATCTAAAAAAAATATAGGTTTTGTTTTTCACTTTTACTGCAGATACTTTAATCTTTATTTTCCTTTGGACAGAAAATAAATGGCAAAACAGTTTACTATAATTCGATCAGTTTTGTGTAATTTGAATCACTTGAAGCAGAATGAAGTATCTAGGTATGCGTTTCTAGATTTGACAGGTACTCATCAGAATCACAGGCAGAATCAGTTATATGTCATTTTATGAAATCCTGAACAAGCGCAGGGTCTGTGCTTTGCTGTCTTTGGTGCTCAGACGCACAGTGACACGGACGTCCCCTAGGGTACAGGGTGTACAGTACAGGTGCTGACATGACAGACGGCACATATGAAGATCATGTAGTACTTACAAAGAAACCTGCAGCTCAAATAGAGAATAAACATACAGGAAGAGCCAGATTCATAAAATAATGTATGCATGTTGTAAATATTTTCACCCACATAAACAAGTGGAGGACAGTGACTGTTCATGTAAAATCACATTGTGATGTAATGCTTGCATGAAATGTGCCATAATGAAATGGGCACTTGGAATGAATAAATTATACATACTGCATATCTCCAAATAATTTAGTATCACATGCCTTTTATTGGGTGTCGGCGCTCCTTAGGTACCATTATTTCTTCAGAACTTAGCACACTGTTGCCAGTGTGTGCAGAACGTACCAGAATTGGTTGTGGTTCAGAGACAAACATGAAGCACACAGCAATATTATAAGGCACTTAGCAGGAACACTTCACTATGTAATATGCACAAAACTAAAGAACACAACATCAATTACAAATAAACAGGAAAACAGTAAGTTTGCATACGAGTACGGTACTGTGTGCAAATGACTGCGAAGTGCAAGGGAAACTGTGTGCTGAGAGATGTCACAGACGCAGAACAGACCAATGACCTATCGGAGTGCATTCTGAATGCCACTTCACCACAAAACATTTATCTGTCACTCCAAAGCAATGTACGAGTGACGATGAGAGAGCAAGATCCGACTATGTCCTTGGAGCTGTTGTGGTTAAGGGCCTTGCTCAAAGCCCCATGGTGAGATGAGTGTTGTTCCGGGCCGTGGGATTTGAACTGATGACCTTCCTTTTCTTTCCTCGGTCAGCTGTGTTTGCACATGCGGGAAGAGGGAGCTGGGGACTGATGGGAGGCATTTCCTGTCGGCATGGTGATCCTTAGGTCATTCTGATTGGGGGACTGTCATAGGCTGTGCTGGGAATTTATGGTGATGGGACCAGCCAGCAATGGGGAAAAGAGACTGTTAAACATAGAGAGAGAGAGTGTGGTTGAGACAGGTTGGGGCATCCCCTGCAGATGAGGAATAGTGTCAGCTGCTCTCAGGAGAGTGGATGGATAGATGGATGTGTCTTTGGGGGTGTGGAGGGCAGGTGAGTGGAAAATGGTGTTAGGCGGTTCACGCTGGGTGAACTGGGAAATAGAGTGAGTTCACCGTGGCGATGCCTACAGCCCCCCCTTCAGAAAGTGTGCCTGTCATCTGCATGATAGACCTCTGGCATACTAGGCTTATTTATTTGGCTTCCTCTGAAAATGGGAATGTGTGTGTGGGGGGGGGGGGGGGGGGGGCTGTTCCTCTGTGCTCTGAGACAGAAGCCTGTGACGCCACTCATCTTCTCCGCCCCCAAACCTCCATTCGGACAAACTTGCTTTTCATTCATTGCCTTGTTGCTTGGAGCAAATGTTTAATTCTACTTTTCTTTTTCCATCAGTCTGTAGGCAGAGCCCGTTTTGTTGGGTGTTTTTTGCAAGCGATAATTACCTTATGTGTTTGGCTTTCCAGGAGTGTTTAATTAACCACACTTGTGTTGTGGCATGTTTTGAGTTTTGAACAGTAGCGTGCAGGTAGAAGAGCATGTGAACACTGTGAAGTATATCCTCTTGGTAGAGGATCTGCCATCTAAGGTAGGGCACTTTCGCCCAGACTCTCTGTTGCCATGGGAGTTAATGTGTTTTTTTTTTTTTTTTTTTTACTTTTGTGGGCTTGTTCTGCTAAGGCTTTCAACAGCCATTCCCTGTACCAGTGACATCACTGCAGTTGCCTGATGACTCTGGGTTCGACTGCACTGTACTGAGTTAATCAGTTTGCTTAATTCCATGCAGGGATAACAGTGATGGACATGGCAAGTTAATTGCCTAGTTTCCAAAATTTATGATCTTGAGTAAACTAGAGAATGGTGGGTCATGTGACTAGACTCAATTTGAATAACACCCATAGAGGCGCTGACTTCCACAAAGCCACGGGTCATTAATCCCCACGCTATTTCATAAAAGCTTATAAATAATAATAATTAAATGAATGACATTAAATCGACAATGATGTAACCTGCTGGTTAGGGATTTTAAAATTCCCTGTTTCAAGAGGGACCCTGAATCTTTACAGTAAACATATGCAGCTTTATAAAAAAAAAAGTCACCTTGGGTAAAAGTGTCAGCTAAGCAGATAAATGGAATGATTTGCACCCGTGCATATTTGGGTTGTTGTTGGGTATTAAGATGAGCCTATTAAACAGATGCTGCTGAGATTGCTGGAGTTGGCAGAGGAGGCAGGATGTAATGGTGGTGGGGGTAGAGGTACAGATCTGCCCCGGGGGCAATGGCGTAGCCGTGCGGTGCCACTAATCTGGGCTGGCCGACGACTACGGCAGCACAGAGCAGCCAAACCCTCCCTCCCTCACCGCTGCATTCCCTCCCTCTCTCTGGCACGCAAACCCGAAAAGAGGGACTTTGGGCCGCTAGCTCAGCGGCCCGTGACAGAGCCAGCCTTCCAGAGCCGTTAATTAGCCTAAAAGGGGCTGGTGTGTGATAGCGGGACTCTGCTTGCGGGGCTCGCAGTGTATGCATGCGTCGCCGTTAAAGAGCATGCTTGTACTCCAGGCACAGATTTCCTGACCTACGATTTCTCTTACAAAAAGAGGTTGAGCACTTACCACCAACATAACACCCCATGCCCAACAGAAGGTGTTTACAAGGGGCCAGCCTACGGATTACTGGAGTTCCGTACTCAGTTTAACCACCCTGAGAACTATGCAGGATTAATCACAGCCAAAATGCCAGCTAATCACGCTACATTGCTGTTCTACTCACTTATTTATTTTTATAAGTTTAATTCTAAGTGACCTACTTTCTAATTACAGTTTTTAATATTTAATAGTTCTAATTATCATTAAATTGGTAATTAGAGGCTGGATTTTAATCTGGTAGTCAAGCTGCATTTCAGTAGTCTTTCGATATGTTGTCCCTTTTGGGGACCTGCTCACCAAGTCATTGAAAAGAAGCATGATGTTGCTGATAGCTGTGAATGTGTCTAGTGAAAAACAAATATACCCGAAATGTCAGAACGTGGTTTCATTGACAGCAGACTAATACAGTGTTCCGCTTGGACATCGCTGACAGATGTATTCATCTTTCTCGACTTGTTATTTGACTTTCAAGCGTGTGCGGACCATTACACAAGAGTCAAAGAGACATAATGTCAGTCAAACCCTGAAGGAATGAGACAAAAGGAGATGGCACAATGGTTTCATATATGACTGAGATAGTGAAGTGGTAGGTGCATACGATTCAGACGGGGGGGTGACGGGGGTCTGGATCCTAACCCAGACAGCATTGAGCAAATGGTAAGGGGAGGACCTGCAGCTCACACCAGTTCACCTGACACCATGCATTCAGGCTGGAGCTGTCAGTGCTATACACTGCTCATAGTGTATTTGTTATAACTGAAAATGCACAGGTACAAAAGATCACACACATTTTCACATATATATTATATATATGGGAAATAAATATGGGAAATATTGTCTTATATTAATTAATACATATTTGTTCATCATAAGTGTCACCAGAGACCAATATCAATGTCAATATCAATGTGGTTATTTTGTTAACCCTCCAGATACATTAACATGTACTGACTGCCATAGTTGTAATTTGTTAGTAATAATCAGCTTTTGGTGATGGGACTGAAAATGCTTCCGGAAATGATCTCAGCTTCCTTTTGGTTTTGAACTCTGCTGTCTACCGCTGCCCGCAGTCAGAATAAATGCATAAATAAGTAAATAAATAAATAAAGGGCTGGACTGGGATTCAGAATTGACCCTACGGACTCACAACACATGGGGGTTGCCCCAAATGAAGTTTTCTGACCCACAACCCCTTTGGCTCACCGAGATAATGCCTCAGTATGCCTGTCTGGCCCTGCATGCTGATGAAGTTACTAATTCTGATTTATTTTTTGTTTGCACTGAACTCCTTGTTAAACATCACATGCCATTCTTTATAAGATTTCTCCAAATTACTGATCAGTATCTATTCTAAAACCATGCGTGATCTAATCGTCCCACAATATGTTAATTGACTGCATAATTAATCGGTTACTTCATTACCCAAAACCTGATTGCACTCTGATGCAAACAGCTGCCATGGTGATGTGATGTCACACTAGCAGCCATGGTGATGTGATGTCACGCTGGAAGCCATGGTGATGTGATGTCACGCTGGAAGCCATAGTGATGTGATGTCACGCTGGAAGCCATGGTGATGTGATGTCACGCTGGAATCCATGGTAATGTGTGGTCACAGGGGCGTTTGTAGTTATGTGAGACAAAGCTGGCTGCTATGGTAAAGTAAATCAGTCTAGCTGCTTTGGTGATGTGAGGTGAAACTAGTTGCCAGGATTTTGTGAGGTCAGTTACCCATAGGGACTGTGAAGCTTTTAGTGTGAGAAAAGTACTTTATTAATGCCAGACATTTGTCTTCTTCTTAGTGAAATTGGAATCTTCTAGTACTTGACAGGAATGTTCTTTGGTCAGTAGTGGAATGTCCATTATTTTTTATTGTAAAGAATTTTGAACTTTGAATGAAATCAGTTCTATTACAGCTGGTTTGTTTTTAGTAGCATTACTTCTGTTTTGCCTGAAAATGTTAATGTCTGCTACATTTGGTCATTTCATGTAAGCATTTATCGTCCTTAGAAAAAGGCCCTGTGATGAGGGGTATGTCATCTGTATCAGGACTGCAGGATTGGCTTGGTGATAAATATGTCACTTAAGAACAACACTGTGTCCTTGTGAGCGGGAGGGGTTGCAGAAGCATGAATTGTGCATTGGTGTCCACTCTCATGGATACTGGATTTAAGGCTATCTTGACTGAATATATGATATCGGCAGCCACTGGGTCGTTGGAAAAGAATGTTTGAGGACGACCTAGTCTCATTTATTCTCCCAAAAGAGAAGGAGGCAGGTCTCCAAGTGCAGCCCATGATATCTGGTATGGTTTAGGAACGCCATTTACAAAAACCTAGATCAGCTTTTTAATAACTTGCATGAAAGGGTTAAAGGTCATAGAGGTCATTATCACGACGTGTGAGGGACGGCGTCTGTGACCCACTGCTACCAGGCGATGCCCCAGCACCATGATAGCGCAGTAGGGTGTGTTTGGGGGGGGGGGCAGATAGACAGCAGGGGATACACAAGCAGACAGCGAGGGCAGAGGGACGATGCAAGGAGCTGACACATTTCCATATTTGTGCTGTGCTCTGTTTTCGCAGTCGGCACACTCCCCTCTTCCCTTTTAGTTCTCCGCTGCTTCTCTCTCTCCCGCTTCCTCTAGCATTGAACTCGTTAGTCATCTCCTCTTTCCCCCGCTCCTATTCAGCTGTCATGTGCCCAGCAGTTCCCTTGCCGCAACTCACACTTCACTTAGGTTCCCTTGTATACTCCTCTCCTCTCCTCCCACTTTTCCCTCCCTCGCAAACCCCCCCCCCCCCCCCTGCCTGTCTCCCTCCGCGATTTTCCCCGCCAGTATCGGAGCTAAGGGAGTAGGGGATGGATGGACGGGATGTGTGCACGATCCAGAGGAAGGGGGCTTTGAAGCGTGCCGAGGAGCAAGGTGGGAATGACATCCCCCCACCCCCATGCTTTCATTTGCGTCTTTGCCGGTTTTGTCCATTCTGTCCTCACTTGTCCCGCTGTCTTCATTTCTTTACCCGAATGTCTCTTTGTCACCGTGTCCGGTCATTCTGAGGTGCAATGTCCTCTGCGTTTTGGTCGTGTGCTGATAGACCTGGTGTGTGTGTGTATGTGTGTGTGTGTGTGTGTGTGTGTGTGTGTGTGTGTGCGCACATGTCTGTCCCTGCTTGTCTTATTTCTGACCGTCCTCTGGCAGGTCCACAGTGATGCATTTCTTGTCCGGGTCTCCAATGGTTTGCTGTCGCTAGATACTCTGTGCTTCATGTTGCTGCTTTGGATCTGTGGCTGCATGGGATCAGGTGTGAACAGGTCTACACTTTAGCCTCAGGTCATATGGAGCTCTGCCCTCCTCAATGCCGTGCTGCTGCCAGATGTCCCTGGGAGACGAGCGTCGCCCCTGTCCTCTTCTAACATAGCTAATCCCTGGCTTATGTAATCAGGTGTGAGGAGGAGTTTTTCAGAGGAAGCGTTGGCCAGCAAAGCTTGGTGAGGGTCTGGGGGTACACAGAGCTCACGGTAGGGTAGGGTGTGAGAGCAATGGTGACCCTTCATCCTGAAGAGCACCTCAGAGGGACTTGGGAAGCACAAGAGGGAATCTGCTGGGTAGGAACATGCTGCTTCGTGCTGCAAGCGGCTTCGATCCCCCTGGCCAACGTGGGCCACTTGCTGATGGGCAGGTCCTCGACAGTGCATTAGCAGGCTGACACACACAGGTGGGCACGTCTGTTCTCACATTAGCACTAATTAAATCGGCCTGCTCCTCCAGTCCCTCGGCAACTCTGCTGACGTGACGCCGCTTTCTGTCATGTGCGTTTACCTCGGACGGGCTTCTGTAACCTGGTGGTAGAGCCGACTTACTTGCTGAAACACTCATTCCCGGTCAGCCAGGGGGCACCCTTCATTCTGGAGAGGAGTATAGCGAGTGCCTGCCTGTTTTGGATGTGTGGACTGACCCCGTCAAATGATTAGTTAGGAAACAGGGAATTAGCCGCATTGTAACCCCATTAACTGTCACCGAGGGAGGCGCCGGGATGCACACCTCTGCGCTGATCCGCCGCTCGCTGCCTGCAGAGTGATTTATCAGACGCTGGCAACTAGAAATTTTCCATAATCTGACAGCAGTCGTATCTGTATTTCCCTTTTAATCACCGTGCGGTTTGTATATTCATGCCATCTCAGGTCGTCAGAGCTGGTCGAAGGGCTGTCCCCGCTTGGCCAATACCTGGATTCTAACTGGGGATATTAAATTTCATTCAGTTTCTTCGATATACAGTACATCCGAAGCAGGTCTGTGATTCAGCTGTTTTGTAATAGAAGGTGGAAAAGTTCATAATCACTTGTCAATGAAGTAAATTGTACCTGTTGTGTAATGTTTTTGTTAAGAAAACTGACAAGCACATACCATAGAAAATACAGTATATAACCTATAATGGTCTATAATTATGTAATTGTCTATATGCCATTGATTACTTTGGCATTTGCTCCATACTTTAGCAGCATAGTTTAGTGGAAAGGACAGTGTAAGGACAGTAAAAGGACAGTGTAAGGACAGTAAAAGGACAGTGTAAGGACAGTGTAAGTTTGCAGTACTCTCTACCAGTACTACTTCATCTTGTGTTGTGTAGTTTATGTTGTGTATTCTGTATATGGCAGAAGCTACATTTAAAGCAGGGATCTGTGAGGCCTGGACTCCATGACATGTTCTGCTACACGTTTAATCACAGCAGGAGTGACTAAGGTCATTTGGGAAGCCTGTGACATCATGTGAGCTGTGACCTGGAAGTGACAGGTCATCCTGAAACTGCATCATGATTTTAGGCATCTTTGCACTCTGATGAAATGTGAAAACCCTGCACATTTCAATCACCTGCCAAGAAATGTTGAAATGCTAGTACATTGTTGTTATAATCATTAATAGTCATTTATGTCATTACTAGGGCACAATTTAAGGTTGTATATTTTATCGTAGCACACGTAGATAATAGACAGTAATTGTAACGATAGGATAATTTTGTACCTGAATATCAGGTGGTGCAAGCATATCACGTGTTATATCATCTGTCCTCTTCCTGCACTTATAATTCATTTTTATTTGAACAAATAGAAAAAAAATAATTACTAAGATATTAGTATCATTAACCATACACTTGATATACATATGGGAAAAAAATGAATGTTAGCCATTTTATTTGTTTTCATTTTGTTTGTAGCCAATTTATACTGTTGAGTCCAGTGTTTTCCAACCCGGTCCTTGGAGACCCACAGACAGTCCCTGTTTTTGTGTGAGCTGGGATAGAGATCTGGCAGGGACCTCGGGGGGAGCAAAAACGTGGACCGGCTGTGGGTCCCCAAAGACCGGATTGGGAAACACTTCTGTAGTCGGCTGATGCTTGATTTTGGATTCATAGATTTGGCCGAGCTGCAGGATCTTGCTTCTTTCTATTTTGTAGATAAAATCTGAGCGTGTGATCCAGGGCACCAGGTCTTCTCTTAGGCCTCTTTCAGAGCCTGTTCCTTTCCCACGCAAAGTAGGATGTAGAACTGGGATCCCCTGCAGCCTCTGCATGGTCACAGTGGTTCCTGGAGCTGACTTTGAAACCTCAGACAGGAAGAAAGGGGTTAGCTGTGGAGCAGCTGTTCTAGGCCATTAGCAGGATCTCTCAGAGGTGGCATCACAACAAGAAGGTGTTGGGAGGAGTGTGGAGGGGGGAGGGGGGGGGGGGGGGGGGCTGAGGTGGCTGGGACAGGATCAGAGGAAGAGGGGGTGTTAAGCTGCGGAGAGGCTGCTGGAACAGTGCTGCCAGGTCTGGTTATAGGTCCCTGTGATCTAAAAGGTCCTCACCAGAAGAGTTAGACAGCATCCTAGAAGACACAACGTGTTGTAGACTGGATCACCATGAGGATGGGAGGGAGGCTTTCAGCTGCTTTTAAATACTGTGACGAAGAAGAGTAGGAGAAGCATAGACACAGGGCAAGGGGGTGGGAGATGTCGAGGGCATCTCTCATAATAGAAGAGAGGTTGAAAGCAGGTTGATGGAGGACTCAAGGAAAACATGAATGGTGAGTGTTAAGTGTGTAATTGTTGAGTGGGGATAATGTTAAGTGCTTTGAGACAATGTAATGTTCCACCAACTTTACCATCTTAAAATAAAGCAAACCAGCTCAGTATAAGAAAGCAGTTAAGTGGAAGGTGTTGGTAGATATGTAGTTTAAGTGGGGAGAAGCACTAAAACCAAAGACAATGTATGATGGTTGAGGTCTATCAATGGTTACTGCCCATCCATGATTTGTGTGACAGAAACAGGTTTTTATTTGTGTATCTGAGTCTGTTATGGCACGAGTGTGCACTGCTGATTGGCTAATGCGGTGACCAATCAGGGAAAACTGGCCGGGGCGACAGATTGTGTGTGCGTGGGAATCCTACAGTGTGTGGCAGCCACCAAATACACAGACGGTAAAAGCTGTGTGGCTGTGAAATGAGCAGGAGAGGAATCAGCAACCGCTGGAGCAGGGATGAAGGATAGTTTGAGGCTTGGTCTAAGCATATTTAGGTCTTCCATACAGATTTAAGGCTTTTTTTCCCTCCTCCCCAGTCAAGGCGGCAGAGACCTTACAACTATTTATCTTGTCTGGCTATGAGTTAAGTTAGTGCGAGGGGGCAGAGAGTGCAGGTTTGGAGAGGCCGAGAGCGGCACGGGCACCGTGATAAATAGATACCTCTCGTCTTTCGGGACCCTGGTTGGCTGGCAACTGCTCTGAAGATTCGCTTCATTATTTATAGCCAAGCTGATCCTCGGCGTTGAGGTAATGAGTTTCATGTGACAAATGCCTTTGTGGGAGCCACGCTCGAGTTTCAGATGCTTCATTTTGCCTCCGTGTGCACTCCCCCCCCCCCCCCCCCCCCAAAAAAAAATCTGCCACCGTATCATTCCTAAGACTCATTCAACCTCCCCCCCTCAAAAGCTTCCAGTCACTTTATCTAATTTTCCGCTTCTGTTTTCCATGTTGCTTCCACTGGCCCTTGCTTGTTTCACCCCTCACATTCCTACCACTTGACCCCCCCCCCCCCCACAACGCCTGTTTCTCACCCAAATCTAATATCCTGCTGGCTTTAAGCACAGCTTCTCAATGCGCCTTGTCAGCTCTTCTCACTCCTTTAAAGCGGTAAAAGTCGAAATCGCAAGGATTATACTGCTGCCGTCCCCTGTGCCCTGACATATTAGCGAGGCACAGAGCTCTATCACGCTGCTGCTGAAAGAGGGGAGGTGCCACTCGCTGCTCCTTTGGAGCACAAAGGGTCTCCCTGCAAGCCTGGCCTCCTGACCGAATGCATTCGGAATATGATTGGCTCAGACCTTTGCAAAGGACACGCTCTTCATTTGTCAAAGTCCCCTCCAGCAATCTCTGATGAAGGCCTTGGCGGCAGGCAGAGCCAAAATTGTTATCAATTCGCCTCATGTAGCATTGGAAAATGTCATATTCCCTGGGATTTTAGCTGATTTATGGCAAAGCAGGCCTCCCTAGTTCTGCGATGGGCCATGATGTCAGACATAAAGGCCAAACAGGCGAGTGCACATCCACAGTTAGTCTGGTGGCCTGAATTTTTGGCGTATTTGTGTGTGTGTGTCGTTCAAGCACTTCCAGAGTAATTTACAATTTGTCCTCTTCTGTTTCCCTTATTTCCAATCCCACACCTTGCATGACTTATTTCGTCTACCGAAATGCAGAATTTGGGGGAACTTTGTAATCCATAACCTGCTGCAGTATAAAATGATAGACTGCAATGAAAAAGCTTTATGAACAATCGGAGCAGTGCTTGCCTAAACACTGCGAGCACCCCTGAAATATACTGTAATCGTGTAGTCGCTCTTGCCGATTCCTTCACATAATCTTCTTATTGTAGACTTTTGCCCTCAATAAGCAGGTGTTCATGTGAAGGTTCATTAATTATATGGCTGTGGCCCCTGACTCTGTGTGCAGTTTGCATGTTCTCCCTGTGACTGTGTAGGTTTCCCCTGAATACTCCAGTTTCCTCCCAACAGTTAGTAGTTAGATGAATTACTATAGTGCCCCCACCAGGCTCACCAATCCCTGCTACTGGATAACTGGATAAACAGAATGGTGGATTAATGAATGACATAGCTGTGATATCCAACCAAATCTAGTATCTAAGTGATGTGACGTGCCCGTATGCCACTTGCCAAACCCACCTGTTGCCACATGTCTGCATGTGTCTGCCCAAGATTCACTGGAGGTTCTGAAGTGAAGGCTCCTCTTTCACAGTTGCTGTCTAGCTGTAAAATTTCCCGAGGGTGGTGTTTGGGGATGGGCCAGTAGGGTGGGGCTGGAGTGGTACTAATACAAGATGACTTGGATGCATCAAAGGTGCTGGGAGACATCTGCCTGTGCTTAACTCACCGTTTGAAAAAGGACCATTGTGTCAGTGCTCCTTGCACAGAGTCCTCAGTCCAACACCCCGCACTTACAGAAAGGGAGCAGAATTATTCTAGTCTGCCCCTCCTTTCTGTCTCATCGCGCTCCCTCTTTGCAAATCCACTCTTCCTTTTCCTGCTGATTTCCCATACTTCTTTTATCTGCATAATCTCCCCTATTCCCTGGCTCCATCTTTTTCATTTGCCTCCTCACTGTCTAGATGCAGGTACGGCGGAGCGATTTCGCTTACCTGCACAAATGGAAATTGGATGCTGGAAGCAGATGGGCCAGATTGAGTAGCGAGGGAGGCAGATAGATGAGCAAGCCAAAAGAAAAGGGGCTATCTCTGACTGCACAGATATAATAATCACATAAGGGTTTGGTTTTAATATAACTCATTGCCACTGGCGTTTAAATGACATGTTCTTCTAAATGCGGAACAAAGTTCTAAAAGATTTTACCTTTGTACCTTATGAAATCTGTATAAGTTTTTTCTTGTAAATCATTCAGTCTGAGTCTTGGCATTTGGATAAATTAGTGTGTATCATTTTTGCGGGCGTTTGTTTATTCATCCGTCTTCCAAAAGCTTATGGAAGCCGGGATGCCCTGGGTAAAGGGTCTCTCCAGATGGGATGCCAGTCTATCACAGGGCACACACACTGTGTGGCAATTTTACAGATGCCATTTCAACTAGCATGTTTTAGGCTACAGGGGGAAACCCACAAAAAAAAGTGTCGAGAACGTGCCGACTACACAAGCGCAGAGGTGCGGTGTGATTCAGTGCCCGACCGTGGGGGTGCGTGGTGACAGTGCCACCTGCTGAGACACTGGGCCATTCTTGTATTCAGTGTTGATGTCACTGTATCCGAGTGTCACACCAAACTCGACTGACTGCTGACTGGCTTCCTTTAATAGTGATTGACAGCCCCCACATCCCGAGTGATACCCCCACCCCTCTCTAGGCTGATGGCTCTCCCTGGCAGTCAGGGCCCAAGGTGCCAATTCCACCAGGTTCAGAGGGTTTCTGGATCGTGGTGCTTCCGGCTGCCCTTCTCCCAGGATGGCTGACGACGATCTTGCTTGCCTCACCCTTATGAGATTCTCTGCTCCTCATCCATCCAGTAAGGAATCGCTGTACCGTCGCTTGTTTAATGATCTGCGTTTAGGCAGTCCTCCATGATCTGGAGGGGAATGGGAGGGGAGTCATGGAGGACTCTTTCAACCGCTCCTGTTTGTACATTGTTCCTCTGTCTACATTGCTTCTGCCAATACGTGTGTCTTAAATGAAAATAATTAGTTGTCAGGAAACCAAGCTGACTACCATTGTGAGGATCTGTCCCGGCAGGGAAAAGTGAACCTGTTTCCTTGGAGACGGCTTAGCAGTATATATATATGTGCTCATTTCCAGTCAAGCCAAGCTGGTTGTTTAGTTTTCACTATTTTATTGACTTTTAATCACAAAGTCCTGGAAAACACAGTTCCAATTATGTGGCAAATGGAATTTCAAATGTGTTGTTATGCCAGTGTTGTTTTTGTTTTTTTTTTTTGGAGGCAACACAAACAGGGTGTGTTCTTTTAAGCCTTTTATTGTGCAAGACGGATCGTCTGCTGGGGGCGACTATAAAGCACTGGGAGAATGTGAGCAGTCAGAGCATATTTGTGTCCCACTGCTGCTGTCCTCCCCCTCCCCCAAACACACACACACCTGCCTCTGACAGCTTGGCTTGTGGTGATAACCTCTGTGAGCTCTCAGAATGACTTAGCTCTCACATCGTAAGCAGCATCGTACAGGCCCTCGTGGTGACTTTGGGAGCTGTCCAGTGCCCGTTCATGCAGGAACATCGCCTGCATTCATCCATGGTTGGAATCAGTTTGAGCTGACAGTTGAGCTTCAAGGATGCCACTGCAGGAAATGACATGGGCAGTGATTGACACACGGTAGCTTTGCGCTTTGTGGGCTAGGAAAGTGGAGTATTGCCCATTCTTCTGGTATTTACTCATATCACTTAAGTTCTATGGTAACTCACTTATTGATATGGTAACCATTGTCTTCATGATGAAGGACAACAGATAGAAGCATTGCAGGAACTTTTACACAAATCATCATTCTTTCATAAATTAAGGAGGACCTCATTATAAATTTAGCAAAAACATTTTTGGTTTGCAAGACAACACTACAGAGAATGCATTTATGGATATTTCATTAAATTAATTATTTAGTACTTCATTGTAGCAGTTATTTAATAGAACTTATTACTTATTAAATAATTGCCACTAAACATATCAGTGACTGAAGAATTACCTCATTCTCATTAACTCAAGTTAAATTCAGATCTGAGATGACAGTCCATCGCAGGGCACAAGGCTGGGGCACCAGGACGGGGTGACAGTCCATCGCCACTAAACATATCAGTGACTGAAGAATTACCTCATTCTCATTAACTCAAGTTAAATTCAGATCTGAGATGACAGTCCATCGCAGGGCACAAGGCTGGGGCACCAGGACGGGGTGACAGTCCATCGCAGGGCACAAGGCTGGGGCACCAGGACGGGGTGACAGTCCATCGCAGGGCACAAGGCTGGGGCACCAGGACGGGGTGACAGTCCATCGCCACTAAACATATCAGTGACTGAAGAATTACCTCATTCTCATTAACTCAAGTTAAATTCAGATCTGAGATGACAGTCCATCGCAGGGCACAAGGCTGGGGCACCAGGACGGGGTGACAGTCCATCGCCACTAAACATATCAGTGACTGAAGAATTACCTCATTCTCATTAACTCAAGTTAAATTCAGATCTGAGATGACAGTCCATCGCAGGGCACAAGGCTGGGGCACCAGGACGGGGTGACAGTCCATCGCAGGGCACAAGGCTGGGGCACCAGGACGGGGTGACAGTCCATCGCAGGGCACAAGGCTGGGGCACCAGGACGGGGTGACAGTCCATCGCAGGGCACAAGGCTGGGGCACAAGGACGGGGTGACAGTCCATCGCAGGGCACAAGGCTGGGGCACAAGGACGGGGTGACAGTCCATCGCAGGGCACAAGGCTGGGGCACAAGGACGGGGTGACAGTCCATCGCAGGGCACAAGGCTGGGGCACCAGGACGGGGTGACAGTCCATCGCAGGGCACAAGGCTGGGGCACCAGGATGGGGTGACAGTGCATCGCAGGGCACAAGGCTGGGGCACAAGGACGGGGTGACAGTCCATCGCAGGGCACAAGGCTGGGGCACAAGGACGGGGTGACAGTCCATCGCAGGGCACAAGGCTGGGGCACAAGGACGGGGTGACAGTCCATCGCAGGGCACAAGGCTGGGGCACAAGGACGGGGTGACAGTCCATCGCAGGGCACAAGGCTGGGGCACAAGGACGGGGTGACAGTCCATCGCAGGGCACAAGGCTGGGGCACAAGGACGGGGTGACAGTCCATCGCAGGTCACAAGGCTGGGGCACAAGGACAGGGTGACAGTCCATCGCAGGGCACAAGGCTGGGGCACAAGGACAGGGTGACAGTCCATCGCAGGGCACAAGGCTGGGGCACAAGGACGGGGTGACAGTCCATCGCAGGGCACAAGGCTGGGGCACCAGGACAGGGTGTCTATCCATTGCAGGGCACAAGGCTGGGGCACCAGGACGGGATGACAGTCCATCACAGGGCACAAGGCTGGGGCACCAGGACAGGGTGTCTATCCATTGCAGGGCACCGGTTCAGTGTTTCTCCTGGAGGTGCTCCCAGGAAGCACAAGGCATCAGGACGGGGTGACAGGCTGGGGGCTCCGGAATGGGGTAACAGTCCATCGCATGGGACAACAGGAGGGCACCAGGAGAGGGTGACGGTCCATCGCAGGCGACAACAGGGGGGCACTAGGACAGGGTGACAGTCCATCATAGGGCACACACAGATCTATATATTATTAATCACATCAGCCTGTTGCTGATGCAGTTTTTGTGGAACTTAGACTGGGATAAAATGACAGCTAGTGAAGTTACCCTTTTGTATATAAACATTAGTTTGGTCAGTTTCTGGATAATGGGCGATGGATGGATGGATGGATATTTCTTCCTCACTTGTATGTGAGGAAGGTCATCACTGTATGATACTTAATTTCCCCAAATGAAATAATGACTCGTCTCATTTTTGCCATGATGACTGCCTTAAGAACAAAGAAGCAATGGTATTACATTAGCATTCAGTACGATTTTTAAGCAGGATGAAGACCTCAAGCTAAACCAAATGTCACTGTCCTTAAAAGTATGTATTTCCAAAATTTTGATCCTCATCATCATTATCACGACCTAAAAGTACACATCTCTATTTTTGTTTTAGATTGCTTTAATTCAGAAAATAAGAATGAATGTGAAGCAACAAGATGCTGATGAACTGTTTGCAATTTTCTGTACTGCTGCATTATTTAAAACCAAAATTTAGTCTGATATTACTAATTATAATTAATGTAATTTTATTTTACCTGATTAAAGAGCACAGAAATTGAATGCATTGACTGCTTGTGTTGGAAAAAGTATGTAAGTCAACTGGGTAATCAGTTATTTGGCAATGTAGTCTAAGTTTGAGGATCCCTGTTCTAGAAAAAAATTGTGACAGGTTCGTGGAAGAGAGTCATAATTTGATCAAAGGAGATTCCTGAGCTCTCGAAGAAGCAAGTGAGGCTGGAGAAAGTTAGAAAGCCATTTCTGTAGACAATTGCATCCATCAATAGGTAGTGTGTGGATGGAGATGGGTGGAGTCCAACTTAAGGAAATAAATCCCTGACGTGGGAGGATGCCGTGGAGAAAACGGATTCCAATGACATGAAAGTGGAATTTCAAGAACATTTTAGCAAAAATAAAACTACATTCCCTGAAAAGAACCTCTCACTAACCGTGAAACATGCTGGAGCATGAAGGATCATGGTTTCAGGGCTCTTTATAGTCTTGGAGAAAGAGATGGGTTCTGAAATGTACCAGGAAGCTCTGTAGTAGAATGTCACTATGTCCATCCATGAACCGAACCTTTAATGAAATGAGTCATGCAGCAGGACAGTCATCCAATAATTACAAGTATATCTACAACAAAATGGTTGAAGAAAAAGAAATTCGGCATTTTGGAGGATCCACAGTAGAAGTCCTGACCTTAACCCAAGTAACATGCAATGGCATGACCCAAAGTGAGCAGTTCTGGGCTGTAGTATCTCCATGTGCCTGGGTGTGAGAGATCAAGAGGTACAGAGAGCGTACAAGTCATTAAATTGGTCATATACCTTCACTGAATCACCACCTACAGAATACAAGATTTGTCATGTTTTTCTAACAAACTTGCTGAATATTGTTTCAATAAAGACATGAAAAACTACCACTTGGTGTATCCAATTTTTAAAATTAGATTCTATTTATGTGTTACTGGGATGAGATCACATTTTCAGTCAAAATATAAGGGCATAAATTATAGTAAATACTTCACAAACTTTTTCTTGCTGCTGCAGGGGATGATTGACCTGTTTAATCTAGCGGTCCTTTCGGCAGCAAAACAATTCCCAGACAAATAGATAAATATTTACTGTCTGCTGTATGCAGAAATTCATTTCCCGTCACCATTTGCAAAAAATACATTAAATGCAAATATTTACAGATCACAAACCCCAGCTGCAGAGATACAAATGTAGATATTACTCATCATTAGCATCGAACGGCATATATTGAAAAGCGAAAAATATGCAGTGAAACCAACAAAAGTGTATGCATATCATCACAGCTGCGACTGAATCCCTACAGTTGCGTGACCTCTGCATTCCGATATCGGGGGTGATGTGGCAGCCCTAGCATGGACAGGCTGTTGGCTGGTTGGTGATGTTCATGTGTCATAGTCTCCCGTCATTCATATCTGAAGACGTAATGTGTTGTTCATTGTGGTGTCTGGTTAACCCAGTGTGACCCACACATGCAACCTGACTCCTGATTCAGTTTCATTGTTCTTTGATATTACCCACATTGCTTCTTATTAGTTCTCGCAAGTAGTATTGTAGATTGACTCTATGCCCCTTTATACAGTAGTTCCCCAATAAACCCGTCCTCCCATGACCTATCTGAGATTAGATGGTTTTCATTGGCACCCGTACTGAAAACTTTATCAATATATAGATCACCACAGCAGAAAAGTCAGCATAGCAGAAAGAATATTCACATTGCTTTAGAGATCAGAGCATATTATGCAGTACACATGGCCTAAATGCATCAAACATGGCCTGCATTCTCCTGTCCCTGTACCCCTGAACATAAGCTTTTAATTGTAAGTCAGAAATATTTCTATACATTCAGAAGCTACAATGTGTTTTTCAGATAATTTAACAAAAAGATGGATGAAGTATGAAGAAAGTATAAGGTGCACCTTACAAATCGCCTCCCTGACCAGAAAATCCTGCTCTATCTTTATTCTTAGAAGTGATTCCAACAATTTTGTAAATAAACTGGATGGAGGACATTTTGTGCTGGCAGTGACACATGTCGTAGGTTCTAAGCTGTGAGCTTTTTCATCAGCGGGTTCTGCTGTTGCTATGACTCTGTTACTTATGATAATGCTTGTCCAGCACTGAAAACATTTGACTGGGACTAAAACCATTGAATTCTGCAACTGTGTGGAATGAGATATTGGCTCCTAATTCGTTTACTAACACAAGCTATTTAGTTTGAGGCTTAGGGTGAGACTATACATTTTTTCTTTCTCTCTTTCAAAAAATCCATTTCAGTTAGGTCCCATTTTGCATAATTTTCTGAGGTTGTGATTTCTGTAATTTTCTCAATGGTGAGAGTAGTGGATAGATGACATAGAAAAGGCACAGATGTACTGTAGACTCTCACGTTTCCTGTGTTTGGCACATTACTACTAGTGCGGAGAGGAAGAATTGAGCAGCAGCAGGTCATTTTTCTTGGTAGGAAGGCCACATTTTCACAATTTCAATATACAGTTACTGTACATTATATCATGCTGTTGGCAGATGTCTCAAAACCTCGAGCTCCCCCCCCCCCAAAAAACCTCTCCCCCAGCATGACCATATGAACTATCATGCTAATTGCAGCCCAATTTGTAATCTCCCCAACCTTTCACACCACCCGCTATGAACATCTCGTGCTCGTTAATATGCAGAGAGATGGAGGGCCTTTTAAATACTCCGCTTGTGGGTTCATTTTTTTTAATGCCGGCTGCTGAATTTTTTATATAAACTCATATAAACGTTGTCAGAGCCCCTGCTAGCATTCCTTTCAACCTAGACTGTATCAGAAAGATGATTAGGTGATGAGCAGATAAAATATAATTCTCCTTATGCTGCATGGTGTTTATGATGTGACACATAACTAAATAATCAGTAATCCACCCCGTTCCCATGAACACAGGGAAAGCATAACTCATACTCTTCCTTCATATTTAATATTTGTTCTTGTTCTTGTCTAATACATGTAGAAAGGAGGCTGCATTGTTAGGCTGCTCGCCTATCATTGTTTCTGTCTCAGCCAGACCCGATTTGTGTGTGTCTGTATGCTCTACAAGAATCCACCCCCACCCACCAAAAGCCTTCATCTTATTAAACTTGCCCACATTGCCTGCCACAAAACCAACAGCTGGGTGCTGTTATTCACTTCTTCATAAATGCAATTATCAACTCCTACTGAAGGCATCCCATTTTTTGCCTGTCCAAAAGTAATTCATATTTAACCCTATAAAACTTTGCTTTGGTTTGGGTTTGTTTTTTATTTGGAATTTAAATGCCATGTGACGACCCCTGCCCCTGATTTATCAATCAGGGAATTGCAGTTTTGTCACATCTGTCCTCGGTTTACCAATCAGGGAATTGCACCTTTGTCACATCTGTCCCTGGTTTACCAATCAGGAAATTGCGCCTGATATGGGTTGGGTTCAATTAGAACCCAACCTTCTCACTGCTTGATCATCATTATTGCTCTTTGATCATAGGGTTCAGTTGCTTCTTTGTTAGAGGTTTAGTTTAAGGAACTTGGTGGTGTTCTGTCTTCTGGATTTTCTACATGTGTAGTCCTGTTTCCTCTCTGACTGTCAGCCCCATATGCTGGGAGACCAGGGTGTGATATACTAGCCATTATGACCCATTTTCTGGGACTGAGACCTCTTTAGTATGCAAAACATGCATGGTTGTCCATTTGTACTCTGCTTCTTTCTCTGTTGCCAGCTATGGATGATACAACTATAAACTGAGGCTTAAATTCCTTTGCTGTAAGCATCCCTAGGAATGCTAGTTAATGTCAGACAGAATAAAAGATTATGTTAGAGAATGCATGTAAACCAAGCAAAAGGTACAGGCAAAGGCAGTCCATTATTTTTTTATTTATTTCTGGAATAATGCCTGAAAGCCCTTAATCACAGAATATAGACATTTTGTATGGTTTTTGGAATCACATACCCAATTTTTCAGTCATTTGACAGTCTCTTTCTGAACCATTTATTTTTTTTACACCTCATGAAGGAAAAGCAACAACATGTGTATACACCTTTGGTTGACTTGCTTTCTTTATTTCCAAAATGCAGGTACAATCAGGCGGTCAGCTGTAACCATTGAGTAGATCACAAAGCAAAATACTTTCCACTTAGGATTAAATGGTACTGACTTTGATTTGATAAGCAAGAATGCTTTGGCCACATGGTTAGATGGTATGTCCTGGGAAAGTCCAACACATTTTGCAACCCAAATAACACCACCAGCAAAGTAAAAGTTGCTAGTGGCAGCCTTCAGCTGTGGTGCAGTTTCTCTTCAGCAGGAACTGTGGCACTTGTAAGGATAGAGAGGATGGGTGCTGCAAGATATCATCTGTTTCTTGACGGAACCCTGATGACCACAGGGATCCTATACAGGGTGTGGCCCATACCCATATGCCCCTTATACAGAGGTTTGAAGAAGGATTGATGGACTAGTTATATATTTATAATTTCAAGGCATTGGAACTGACATTCCATGAAGTCAGGTCTGCAGAGAGAATTTAGTATGTATGACCATAAACATCCTGTGAAAATCAGTGTAAAAGTCAGCTTATTGGTGGCGATGCTGGGCTTTGGGCAACTTCAAGTTAGCGCAGGTCCACGTGAGAGATTCACTTCAGTTCAATATAACAGGTTGCGGCAAAGTTCTAATTAACGGGCAGCACTGAAGAGACGGGGGCAGCTCCAGTCTGGTTGAATTTTATGCCGGCTTTTATTTCGAGGATCAAGAACGACTTTGAAGTCCCTGTTTGGAATGTGGCACTCATACGCGTGTCTTTTCTGAAAGTATCTTGGAGCATCAAGAAGGCAGCACCCCTGAGCTGATATTGTTTGCCTCAGCTAAAACAAGGGCTGACAGATGTGGTGGAAGCTGAGCATCTTCATGGCTGTTATTTATGCGGCCTGGGGAAAGATATCAGTAAAAATGAGTGATAGGAAGCAGGAGGGGCATTGCCCCTGTGTCAGGTGGAGAGGTGAGAGAGCTCCGGTCTTTCACAGTTGGCTGTATGGCCCCCAGGAGAGTCACCGGTGACTAAGAAAAATAGACAGTTAAGGGTAGAAATACCAAAGAGACTCATATTCTAGCCCCTGCTCTTGTAGCTGCCAGCTTGGTCCACTACAAAGAAATAATTCATGCCTTCCTTGTGTTCATCTTCTTACAAAAGCTTTTGAAGACCTTTAGTCTGGATCCAACCCTGTTTTTTGTCCCCTGCTAATGGGTTATGTCTGTCCAAATCCCAGGGCAATGCAAACAAAATCCTCATTCCTTCCTTTGAAGGTCCGTATGTTGCAGTTGCTGGTGGTGGTGGGTTGAATTGATGCTCATTTGGCCCCATGTTGTTATTGGTGACTCTGGGGTTAAATTAGTGCAGCAATGTAGTCCTATAATCAAGAAGCCATAACTATAAGACCGCAGGGCAAGGAAGGAACCATTCAGGAGACCGATGGGGGGAGCCTGGAACGATCCATGTCACGTACATCCATCTGTGGTAAATGGAAGCAAAATTCAGCATTCATCACTGCTAGGAATTTCAACACAACGGTTGCCATAGGTAACACAAACTGGCGTGTGTTGTTTACCAAAGCACTGCAAAGCGTAAGCAATCCCCAGGGAGAAATGTAGAACAGGTGCATCGGGATTTGTCAGACATCTTGTGATGGAGTCGGGGTGTCAGAATTTCTGACATGCTTCTGGTCAGTTTATTAGCATTGACCAGATGGCACACTTTGGAGCACCATTGAGAAAGAATGGGAAAATTGCAATGATTTAATATAAAACCCTTAAAAGGGTATTAATTGAAGCCAGAATTATATCCATCCATTTTCTCTCCACTTGTCCTGTTCAGGATCACAGGGGGAGCTTATCTTGGAAGCTATAGGCACAATGCAGGATGGGGTGCCAACCCATAATAGGGCACATGCACACCTACAGGCAATCTGCTAACTCCATTTCACCTTAGAATGTTTTTGGACCGTAGGGGGGGGATCAGAGTACTCAGAGGGATCCCCGCAATGACACAGAGAGAACATGCAGACTCCACACACATGGAGCCACGGCAAAGACTCAAACCCTGGTCCCAAAGGTGTGAGACAACAGTCTTAACCACTCCATGTTACTTAAAACTGAAGGTTATATCTGTATTTCTCAAATACAAATAGACAGGTGGACATGGCGTTATATATTCCGTGGCCCACTATGCTGTTTTTGCTATGCTAATTTAAAATCATCTGGAACGTACAGTTCCAGTGTACATGACTAGATGTCCTTTATGCATTTCTGCATCGGGAGTGATGTTCTGCTCATTCACTGCACTTAAAACTCTACGAGCAGATTCCTTTGTTGTTTTACCTTTACTATCAAAACTTCAGTGGCCCCTTAACTATGCCCTGACTGGGAAAAAGTCCCCCTGACTTTCTGCTGCCCCTAAAACAAACACAAGTTAGTCCATGCCGCAGTACACAAGTCAGTCCATACCGCAGTACACAAGTCAGTCCATACTGCAGTACTTGCCCCACACCACTTCCTGGTCGGGTCAGGAAATAGCTTGTGACTGGTTGGTGTTAATAACCCAGAACACTGCTCCAGGAGGGGGGGGGGGGGGTCTCTAGTTGTTCCTCCCACACAGTGTTTCAGAATATTTACTGCTCCGTCCTTTGAGGATGCATGTGTCTGTCTGTGATAATTCAACCACCACAACTTACTCTCTGGTTCCCCCCAATGAAAAACACATATAACACTGCAGTGCAGCCCAGTGAAATATTGGCCTTTATTTATTTCTCAGTCAGATCTAACTGCTGCTGTTGTTTAATATATCATTTTTATATTTCAGATGATTTAGGATTTTATTATTTTTGATATACTTTTCAAACGTGTATGATGTTTTTCTTTGTTGCCTTTCACAGCTTGCCTCTTCCCTTCCCTCTTCTTACAATACCCTGCACATACTGTATCAGAATCAGAATCCTTGTAATTGCCAAGAACGAAATGTCCAATGAATCTGTTTTGGTGGCATGAGATGTACAATTAAACATACAATCAAGATAATTACAAACAAAAAATAGAATGAAAAATACAAAGAAGCAGAAACAGGGATGTTCAAATAAACAGAAAATGTGCAACGATTGGATGTAGGGTACAGGCAGGTTTGGGGTATGTACAGATTTCTTATAAAGTCAATAAGAGTATAAAATTCTTACAGTGGGGTATTAAATATGAAACAATCTGCCAGCATGCTCCTTATTTAGGAGGGCAGTAACCTGCGGAAAGATGCCGTTCATGTGGTGATTAGTCCTTGGACTACAGAGATGCTGGGGAAGAAGGCAGTGACTGGAGTACAAGGGGTCATACATTATTTCCTTAACCCCATTCCTCATCTTTGATGAGATATCTCATCAATACGCACTCTAACACGGTGCATGGATGTCCAGTGACACAGGCTCTATGTGCCTCTTCCTCAAAGGTGAAAACAGAGCTACCCAAACAGGACAGCAGGATGACAGTAAATGGCTGGGGATGCAGTTCAGGGGAGGGACCCTCAAGCAGCTGTGTCTGCTGTTGGTCGGCATATGAAACTCCCAGAATGTGGTTATTCTCGCTGGTGGGAGTTTTACTTACAGAAAAATGTTCTGAGGGCAGAAGGAAAAATGGTTTAGAGAGATAACCAATCAAATTGTAGAGGAGGTGGGTCCAAGCAACTAGAGGAAATGGGACCAAAACATCTCATTGGTTGGTCACACCTCTTATAGTTGCTTGGACCCACCTCCTCTAAAGTTTGATTGGTTATCTCTCAAAACCAGTAATTTTTCCTTCTTCTCTCAGAACAGTTTTGTGTAAGTAAAACTCCCAGGAGCGTTATTCTCCTGATATTGAGGAACCTCAGGTTTACAGTGCCTCTGGGGCAGTTCTGAGATGGGGGGGGGGCAGGTTTTTTGTTTTCAAAATTGTCTTTTGCTTTTTAATTCTGGCAATGTAGTGTAAATAATATTTGGAGAACGCTTAGTTCAGATGCATCTGGACCCCCTAACAGAATAACTGGCACCAGTCTGGTCCCATTGCGGTGCCTCTCTGACCCTAACCCTAACCCTATCCATAAACCCAACCTGCATGCGGCTTAACGGAACAACAGAGAGATCTGACACCCCACAGGTCTCCATGTTCCTCCAACATCTCACTTATCCACCACCATCTGCAATCTGCTGATTTCACATTCGAGATCCTTCAGCTGTAAGCACAAAAATTTCTCTCCTTGAAGAATGCCCCCCCCATACCAGTAGACTGGCAGTGGAGGGTCGGAGTCTTACATATGTGCTTAAAATATGGTGATGACAAGCTGTTCGGAAACGCAGAGGCGCTGATCACTGTTAATCGTTAAGAAATCCCAACGACCTAGTGTATAATTCTGTCCCTTGCTGTTCCCGCTTTACCAGATGCTGGTACCATAACACTGTGAGCGTCTGCGGGTACAGCAAGACGGCAGGAGACCAGCCCACTGGCATGTTTAACTGAAAACCAGTTAGAGCAAACGATGGACCCAAACAAACAAGCCACTGAGGGCTTGAACCTTAATAGTGCTGGTGGGAGTTAACGAGCCTGCACTCTCCATTTTTATGGGGTGAGGCACTAATTACAGGCTGCCGTGATTCTAATTTGGGTCCTCTCTTCAAATCCCTAGGCTGGGATGGAGCTGAATGTAACCAAGGCAGATGATTCTGTGGGTTAGATGGTGATAGGTTGTGTGTGTGGGGGGGTGAGTTTAATTAAAAAAGGAAGCCAATCTTATTAGTTTGTGTCTTCATATAAATTTGCAAGAAGCCATCAAGGTGGGATGTGTTGATTTATTTACTTTCCGAGTTGTTTTCATTCAGCATTGACAAAGACGTCAGTGAGATGACACAGGTGTCATTTCTGTTTGATTGATTTATTGCACTGACTTTTTTTCCCCGGATTTCCTCATGCTGAACTGCAATTAACTGACTAGAATTTCTTCACTTGGTCGATTGATAACCCCCCCCCCCCCACCCCGCCACCCCGCCACCCCACTAGGTGCTAGCAGTTAATGTGTGCGGAGCAGGGAGTAGAGGCTGCTGACCTGTGTGGGTTTGAACTGAACTGTAGTGCAGATACAGTATATGTTGGTTCTGCTTGTCTGTAAGGTGATCAATAAGCATTTTGTGTAATTTCTGTCACTTGCTCCCCTAAATTCCTGCCATTTGGACAATTTTCTGTGACAAGACCATATTTTTTAAGAAGCTGTCATGGATGAAAGATTTACATACTTATTTGTTGTTACTGATCCCTAACTGTACAGTCGACCTTCCTGCATTGTAACTTTCCCCGTCACGGTTTTTGATATATCGCAGAGTCAGCATAAGATATTAGATGGGAATTTTTTTGTGAGTTTTGTGAAAGTTACAGACAATGCACAAAAAGTTTAGTAAGTCATAAATGTGTACAGTGCTGGTTTGGAGGATACCAAGTGTGTTTATGGCAGCCTCTCACGTGATGTCACACAGTGATTTCACAGTGATCCTTGTATCTTTTCACTTCGTATTAGTCGCCAAGGGGACCACAAAATCTTATGTGGTTTTGGCAGATCACGGGGGGCCTGCGCCTCTAACCCCTGCGATGTGGGAGGGTCGACTATAAATAGTCCTACAGGGGCTTCGCTGTAGAAGACTTGTGCCCTTACTTTGTATTTGAGAACTTCCCTGGTAGTTAAACACCTTTGAAAGTGACTCTATACTGTACTGTCTGATTCTAAATAACAAGCAGAATCTTGTCCATCATCACAAAGCTAATGATGTGGCTTTCACCTCATTTTATGTTCTCAGAAAAGTCTATTCTAATATAACTGCTTAGAAAAATGACCATCAAGTAGTTTTCATTTTATTTAAAATCAATTAAATGTTACTGCCAGAAAGATAAAGTGTGATAACAGTAACAGAATAGTAACAGAAAGTGATGAGAACATTAATTTATGACAGGAGAAACAGGCCTGTCTTTTATCTTAATGTAACATTTGTACCCTAGACCTACATTATCATTTCAATACTCTGAAAATGCAGACAGTAATAGTAATTGCTCTTGAGCTGTGAGCAGTGTTCTCCTTAAATATTATTTTCCTTTTCAGATGATGTGAGATGTTTCTTCAGTAAGGCATAGTGACATTTTTTTCCCCCCCGCATTTGACGTTATCAACTCGCATGTCACATAGAGCTACATCTGTACCATCTGTGCATATCGGTGGCATCTTCTGGAACGTGGTGGATGGGCTTCCAGTCAGCCATGAGACCCATGCTCCGCATGGTGTGCAATTTGGAGACTTCAAGTCAGCTAACTGCCTAGTTTTTCAGGAAACAAGATGACCTAGAGGAGAAACACACAAACACATATAAGATTTGTTTATTGTGACTGAATAGCAGTTATATAGTTCTATCCAGGACCAGGATTGGAAACACGTAAATAAAAAACATGATGCTAAGATATGCTAAGCATTTCTCTTCGCTTGTGAATGGCAATAGAACACAGGAACGGGTTTTTAAACGGATCTGATTACCAGCTGTGGGAGGCTCTGTGCTGAGAATTCCTGCTATGTAAGACTTAGCAGAGATTAGCATGCACCCAAGGGACCCGCCCTCCGGTCTGTTACAGTGCTTCCTCATTGGCCGCTTGCAGTGTCCATCACCACATTGCCTTTCGTAGATCGTCTCCTGCCTGCTTGCTGGATCATCATCAAAAGCCTCCCCATAGAGAGTCCAGTGACCCACAGCCCCCCTGATGTGGCATGTGACCAGAGTACGGGTCTAATATGTTGATTGAGTCTTCTGGCATCCTGGGAATAACATTTCTTGCACACATATTCTCAAAGTTCAGGTGCAATTTACTCATAGGATGAAATAAACTGTTTGTAGTAAATTCTACAACACTGTACCATACCATAGGATGACATCATAATCTTTTAGAAATTAAGAAATTTATACCTGCTGCAAAAATTCCAGCACAAGGTCACTATCCCAGGCACAGGTTCATTCTGAACAGAATACCAGGGATCATGATTATTCAAATGTAGGTTATAACCCACCAGACAGAACTCCTGTATTTGTGAGAAAAGGAGGATTCATTTTCTCTGAACAATTTACCCGTGATTTCTGGCAGAGCATGGTTCTGCTGTCTTCGCATTTTCAGCTATGCTATTTGTATGCCTGCCTGTCATGGACGTGTTTATTAAAATGTCAGAGGCCTGTTCGATGTGGTTCCCAGCAGCTTGACTTTTTTTTTGCCTCTGGGCCTGTCGCTGGTGGCTGTTTTCTGTCCCCACTGACATTCCCCTAGCCCCCAGCTGGGTGGATATGGCGTGAGCTTGTGCACAGTGCATCACGTGAGGTCCTCCCCCTCGCATGGGCAGCCCGGCAGTCCCTTAAGTCACCAGACCTGCATGCTGGATGTCGCCAGCTGCCAGCAGTTGGGTTTCTCCATCCCGCCTGTGGCTATAGCTCTACGGTGTATGTGTTCCCTTTCGCCCAAACGCTGTACCTCGCTCCCCCTAATGCCGCTCCGTGTTATAGCAGCATGAAGCGTGACATCAGTGTGGATTGCCACATCTCCAGCAGGAGACCACAGCTCTGCGTTTAATGGACTTAACTCAAGGCACAGTCGCAGAACGCATCATAAGTCGGAAAATCAGAAAAGTGAGCTCAAGGCTGGAGTTGCTGGAAAGCCCTTCACATAAAGGCCCTTCAGATTTTTCCATACTTATTGCTAATTTCATAATTACACCTGAAGGAATACCTGGTTTAAGCATTATGATGATATAAATTGTTATAAAAGAATGGATTCACCCCCCTATGGGACACAGTGGGATCTTTTGGGATCAGTGGCTGGAAGGTGAATGGATGGTCTTGAGAATATATTGATACTCATTTTTCTTATAGTTAGTAAGCATATTAAAACAGGGGATGTCGTCACTGAAATATCAGCCAATGACAGGGGAACAGTGTTTTGATTGGTCTATTTTGCAACATTCTAGTGCTCCCAGTGTGACATGTTCACCAATCGGCAGCCAGACATTGCAGTGGTAAAGCAGAGCAGACCGGCTCCATGCGACAGATGATGCCACCTGCTGGTGTCTCCAGGTTCTCCACAGGCGAAAGACTCCCATGGCGGTGGCGTGAGGCAGATGGTCACCCAGCGGGGCGGGGGGAGGGGGCCAACAGACCCACGCGGGGGCAGGTGGCTGGCCGGGGGCTGGGGTCTGCCCGTTCCGATCTGCAGTGCCCACTCTGATGCAAGGCGAGCTGTCCCATCCTGCCCAGCAGACCTCACAGCTCCTGTGCCGACATGGAGAGCGTGCGGAGACCGGGGGGGTGGCACACCTGCTGTGAGAACCTTGTTAAGTTAATGAATCCTCCAGGACCACAGGAGTCGTGTGGACCCGCTCTGCTCACACCTTCTGAGGCCGAGTGTGGCCAGTTTGGCGCTGGCACCCTTATGAAGTGATGAACCTTCTCAGGCACCACAGGCTCTTGGCTCCCCAGTTCAGCTCAGAAACCTCAGACAGCCTCCCTGACTCCTCTGCAGTCATGCATTAGGGGACACTACCCAGGACAAACTCTTATGCTTTTCCATCCATCTTCCATAACTGCTTATCCAGTAACAAGGTCATCGTGAGCCTGGAGCCTATCACAGGAAACTCAGGACGAGGCAGGGGACACTATGCATGGGATTCCAGTCCGTTGCAGTGTGTTCACTCAATGTGGGCAATTTTCAGAAATTCATTTTGCCTGGGCGCATGTTTGAGTACCCAGAGGGATCCTGGGTATCTTATTGCTGTCTGCATTAAGCACAGTGACTGTGGCTCTGGGACCAGAACATGTTGCCTGCCTGATTTTCTATGTGTGCCCATCTCCCTGCATCAGGCTGGCTCACTTCTCCAGTAATGTTGCAGAGTCGCAGTTCACCTCCATGTTTCGAGTGATATTTGCTATGGTACTCTTAGGTCAGGGATGACCACTGCCGCGTACGGCTGTAGATCCCCTTGTGGTCCTAAATTCGATTCCATACTTTCTCCTAATGGATCCAGAAGTTCACCTGAAATAGACATACAGGCAAATTAGCCAAAAAAAAAACATACGGTATTTGTCAGTTGGGCATCGGTAAAAGCTGACTGGGACTTATGTGTCCCAGTTTCAAACAGCTCCTGTGAAGTTTTTCTTTTTCTGCAAACAGCTCCGGGACAGAATTATTTCCACATTCTGCCCTTCCTTGGAAGCCAGTGGAGAGAAAAAAAATAGCATTTTCAATCCTCCGATGCGGGTAAATCTCTCCACTTAGCGCACTTTACTGGCAGAGCAAAGTAACATTTTCTCAATCCCAAGAATTTGGAATTTGTACTTGAAGAAAAGATGAACGGTGGTGTGCATGTAGGGTTCATGCCAGCTATGTCCTCCGTTAATCCGCTTCACGTTCCCCAGTCTTCACAGCCGCCTGCTCATAAGATCAAGGGGGTGTTTTTGCTCCTGGTGGAATCTGAGGTCTGTTTTTCAAAGCTGAATAACCGCAAACTACAAGCTGGATTTCGTGCTGGTGTTCAAAAGGCTGTTAATGCCCGCCTTTGGTATTGAACCTATTCCTTTTGTTTTCCTTCTCTGGCGAGTGCAGTTGTTTTGAGTCCATCCATTGGCTAGAACATTTTGGGCCACTTTAAGTCTGCCGTGATTGGTTTAGAAGCGTCGACAAATAAATTCGAAAATCTGGAGTGAGTGTTTTTTTTTGCCCTACTCTAATTGTCGCATGGGCCTTGGTCCCTTGGCGTAATGACTTCTTTTTGAAAGCCTTTTTGTTTCAGGAAGCAGCAAAGGCAACTGAAATTACAAACAATTACAAAAAGTGGGAGATGTGTATATTAAATGAATGTTTTCTGATGTATCGTGGCAGCGTGGTTAGCACTTGGATTCTTGATTGTTCTCTTCCTTAAACTGGGAATCAGTGTAATGGCAACCGTTGCACCTTTTCTGCCGTTCAGGATTGCTTTGCTCTGGGGGGCGTGTGTCTGACTGTTTGGGTGGGGGGTGTTCGTCCTCCTTACTGTCACCCCACAACCCATGCTGACCTGACCCCTCCCTCTCCTCCGCCTCCGCAGGCTCCGAGAGCGGCGGAGGTCACATGATCTCGACGGACGACGCCGAGTACCCGCGGGAATACCGCACCCTGGGCGCCGGTGGCTCGCGCCGCTTCTCCAACGTGGGCCTGGTGCACACGTCCGAACGGCGCCACACGGTTGTCGCCACTGTCGCCGGCGGTGGGCAGAGTGTGGAGCCCAAGGTGGACGCCGAGCGGAAGAGGGACGCTGTCATGGAGCACCTGAAGAACAAGTACCCTGGGCAGCAGGGGGGCACACACACCCCCTCCTACGGCAGCCTGCGGGTGCCCATGGAGCGGCCCCGGGAACAGGTACCTGAGCCCCCCCCCCAGCCACCTACACACCTCATTTTACCTGTCATCTAATTATAAAGCTCTTGACCACTCTGCGGGTGGACTGGCTAATGGTGGGGGAGCAGGGGGGGTTGGCTTAAAAGCACCGATGGAAACAAGCGAAGCTCCAGAGAATGACCAGGACGAGCTGCTCTTCAGGCTAAGTCTGCGGAGAGGCTGTCCCTGCTCACTCCTCTGCCCTTCACTCTCCTGCTCTCATCCCTCGCTCTTTATCATTCCTCGCTCTATATCTGTGCCTCGGTAGATGGTGCAGCTCCCTGAACTGCAGTCCTGTAAAAGTGGCATTCCACCGCAATCCGCAGAACTGAGGAGAGGCACTCAGAACTGCTTCCTCTCTCTCTCTCTCTCTCTCTCTCTCTCTCTAAACTCGCTCTCTCTCCATTACCTTTTCCTGAATTCCACATTTCTACCTTCTCGCCGTGTTGTTACCCCACACCATTTCCTTCTGTTCTCTTTTTCTCTTGCTTTCTTCGTCTCTCTCCTTCCCTCTGTCTCTCTCTTTAGAGTCAAATCCACCATCTTTACAGAAAACCGAGAGATATGGAAGGAGAGACTGAGAGACAGTGACAAAGAGAGAGAGAGAGAGAGAGAGAGAGAGAGAGCGAGAGAGAGGGAGAGAGAGTGAGAGACAGGTGGAGTCCGCGGTTGCTTAGCAACCTGTCCCTTATAAGGAAATCAATGATATCACATAGTAGAGGCTGCTCTGGAAAGAAGGAGGGACAGAGTGCGGCGCGGAGGGAAAAAGGAGGCAGACAGAGAGGAGAGCCGGACTCGCCGTGCTGAGGGGAGAGCCTCAGCCACGGGCATCTCTGCGCCACCTCGGCGTGGGAGAGTTAGCGAACGAGGGGGAGGGGTGCCAGGGGGCGGGGCGGACAGAGGGCTAAGCGTTATGCGGATTAATTAGCAGCAGAACGAGCTGTTCGTTAATCAATGAGGGCGGCGAGGAAGCGTCATGTTAATGGAGTGTGTAAACATTTACGGGGACGCGCTGGCGGCGGAGCCAGCAGGGCGGCGGGTCGGGCCGCAGGGCGGAGCTTGACGAGCAGCCGCACCTGAGCGACGTGTCTTGAGCTGAGCACCTGGCGGAGGGGAGCTGCACGCAGGTGCCAAGCAGGTGAGGAGACGCCCTGGTGGGGGGGTGGGTGGTGGGGGGGCACCTGCTTGAGATGCGGGTCACACAGCTTTCCCAGAACTCCTGCTCCCGGTTGAATGCCTAGTCCTCACCCCAGCTGTGTGTCTCACATCACACCTGCAGCGGCGAGACGCTGAGCTCTCTGAGGGGGCTGAGACGATTAAGGGGGCTGCTGTTGTACCCTTGAGCCACGTATTGTAATCGAGATCCCCGGTTAATGGTGGTGACGCTTGCTGAAGGTCAGGGTGCTTAGGGCGAGTGTGGCACTTTTGTATTTTGTAATTTAGGTTTGTGTACTGTATGTAAAAATCAAGGAGAGGGACTTGGGTGACCCTGGAATTGGCCTGCTCTGGGACATCATACACAGCAGCAGGCTGCACATGTAAACAAGCTGGATGCCGACTCTTGGTGCTTTTTGTGCTCCAGATATCAGGTTGTCAGGTTGCCTGTGAGACAACCATTCCATTTTCTGTTTTGCTTCAGCTTAAGTAATAACAAATCTAAATAATATATAAACAGTGTATATTTACCTACATGATTAACAATTCAGTTACCCACAGCATGGTTACAATCATATATATGTAATTGTTATGATATGTGTGGCCCATGATGGTGTGGTCGTGGTTTCTCCTGACTTCCTAGAAGAGGCTGCATGACCTTGTATTGGGGAAGCAGTTAAAAGATGGGCGGAGTGCTGGTTGTTGATGGGTGGATGGTTATATATGATACATTTGTAAGTAACAAGCTCCTTTCCTTGGTGTCCTTTACCACAATGCAGGTAGCATTCAGAATGTCTAATTTTATACCACCATCATCATTAGTGTATACTGTAAATGCCTGGGGGCGAATGTTTGCTGTGACCGTCTGGGCAGCCTAGCGGTGGTGTCCAGCGGAGAGACGCAGTTTGGGGGAGGTAGTTTGGGCCTGATACCCGATCAGGTAGGCCGTCACTCAAGCAGGCCTCCGGGAAACACGAAGAGCCTGTACTGTATGTGGGTCAGGCTGCTGTCTGATCCCTGTGTCTCAGGTTTTCCACAGGCTATTGTCAGCATCCTTGCCAGACCGAGCCGTTCCCACCGGGGTGCCTGTTAGAGCCCGTCAGGGGGTGCAGGCCTGCTGCTTTAGGGAAAAAGAACGTAAGCGTGACACGTGTCATGGGATTCAACGGGAAGGTCAAGGATGCAGCACCTCCCTTTCAGACTGGGACACAACCGGAGATCCCAGGTCCCTGGAATTGGTGCCGGCCATGATAAATGGAGGCTCACTCACCTTGTGCCCGCCACACTCTTCTCCGTCTGCCTCTGCTGCCCCCTCGCTTGGTATCAGTATTTGCCTTCCATATGTCGTCCTCCTGTCGAGTATAGAAAACAGGCCTCCCACCAATCTGGTCGCTAAGGAGAAAACAAATGTTGCCGGCCTGATTGTGTTGCCACGCTGGAGGATGGAGATTCCGTGCTGTATTTCCATAGGCTAACAGTGTCGCCGTGTCACTTTTAATGGGCTTATCTCTTACCTTGGCCTCTCCGTGCCACAAATATGCAGATTGTTTTGTAAATTTGCATAACAGATGTTTATGTGGTGGAGTATACAGCCCACCTTAGGTTAATTGCTTGCATCAGTGGGTGTTCCCCTATTGGGATCTGAACCTATAACCTTTTGATCATGAGCCTCCTTTGAGAATTTAGCAGGTGCTGTCGTATTTGTGGCCTCATTCTATGCGTGATTTAAAATGTGCCGATGCTGATGATTGTAATCAAGATCTAAGATGAGAGCTTTCAAACTCAGATGCCACCCTGAATATGTTCTCTCCAGTTATATTTAACATCCATAAACACTTATCCAGTACAGTGTCCAGGGGATCCAGCCATCCTTCTGTCCAACCAAGCAGCACAGGGCACCAGGATGGGTGACACACAGGAGGCAGTGCCAGTCCACTGTAGGTGCAATGCACACGTACACAATCATACAATACAGGCTGTTTTGTAAAAATTCCCTTTAACTTAATTGCATGTTTTTGAACTGTGGGAGGAAACCAGGTGACACCCAAAACTTGTACTCAGGACTGAGGGGGGATTTGAACCCCCAGTTTAGGAGGTGTGCAGTAATAGTGTTGCCCACTGGGCCCACCTTTGGAGGCTGGCACTTTTCCTAGGAAATACAAGGATGAGGCATGAATCGACAGTGACACAAGAATTCATACCTTATGGGGAAACTGGAGGTGCTAATTTGCCTGAAACACACATTTTTAGACTGTGAGTGTAAACCCATGCAAGTGTACACCGAGAGCCAGGGCTGGGAATCAAACCCACAACCCTGGCAGTGCAAGATCATAGTGCTACCCACTGCATCCCACTATTCACATTTAAATCCTGACCGCTGATTAGGGCCTGTGCCTGTACCTTTTACTGCATGCATTTTTATTGCAGGAATGATAGAGTAACTTTTTTTTCACTTTCAGTGGTTGGCAGTTTCAGTGTACTCAGGGGAGGAAGATGAAATGTCACGTCAGCTTTATGAATTGGGAAGGGAACAAAAAAAAGTTTGTGAGGGGAGAGGCATGCCCTGGACAGGTACCCAGCTGCGGACAGGTACCCGGCTGCGGACAGGTACCCGGTTGTGGGCAGGTACCCAGCTGCGGACAGGTACCCGGTTGTGGGCAGGTACCCAGCTGTGGACAGGTACCCGGTTGTGGGCAGGTACCCAGCTGCGGACAGGTACCCGGTTGTAGGCAGATACCCGGTTGTGGGCAGATACCCGGTTGTGGGCTGGAGGTCCTGCTTCGCTTCCCTCCAGGTCATCATTAAATCCAGACTGACTGGTTAAATATTCAGTCGGCTTCTCCGATTGATGTGGGGCCTGTGATGATCGCTCCTGTGTGCACACCACTGCTCCTGTTGGTTTCTTTATTACTGCACCAATGCTGATCCTGAGGGTTATGGGAGGAGAGGAATGCCATGCAGAGAGCTCGGAACACGCCTCGCTGCGTCAGTTGGGGGGTCTGGACTCGCCCTGCCTTTTTTCCCCACACTATGCGCGCCCGCAGTAGATAAGATGACAGGATGCTGCCTAAGAGTCTAGATGCATTTTGTTCAGCATGTTCAGGATGCTCCATATCCATCCAGCTGCCTTTTTGAGGTGGGTTCATGACGGATACGTCCGGCTGCAGGGTTGACCTGAGGCCGAGGTCTGTCTGTGCAAAGTCTGTTTATCTGCACCTTCTCTGAGTCCCCTCTGGAGAAAAGCTGTCCAGGGTAACTAGTGATTTCCATTAGTCTGCATGCACTTAACGATCGAGGGGGAGTCACACCCTGCCTCACCCCAGGCTCCCGTCGAGGGGGAATGTCACCCTGCGTCCTGCCCCACCCCAGGCTCCCGTCGAGGGGGAATGTCACCCTGCGTCCTGCCCCACCCCAGGCTCCCGTCGAGGGGGAATGTCACCCTGCGTCCTGCCCCACCCCAGACTCCCGTCGAGGGAAAATGTCACCCTGCGTCCTGCCCCAGCCCAGGCTCCCGTCGAGGGGGAATGTCACCCTGCGTCCTGCCCCAGCCCAGGCTCCCGTCGAGGGGGAATGTCACCCTGCGTCCTGCCCCAGCCCAGGCTCCCGTCGAGGGGGAATGTCACCCTGCGTCCTGCCCCAGCCCAGGCTCCCGTCGAGGGGGAATGTCACCCTGCGTCCTGCCCCAGCCCAGGCTCCCGTCGAGGGGGAATGTCACCCTGCGTCCTGCCCCAGCCCAGGCTCCCGTCGAGGGGGAATGTCACCCTGCGTCCTGCCCCACCCCAGGCTCCCGTCGAGGGGGAATGTCACCCTGCGTCCTGTCCCACCCCAGGCTCCCGTCGAGGGGGAATGTCACCTTGCGTCCTGTCCCACCCCAGGCTCCCGTCGAGGGGGAATGTCACCCTGCGTCCTGCCCCAGCCCAGGCTCCCGTCGAGGGGGAATGTCACCCTGCGTCCTGCCCCAGCCCAGGCTCCCGTCGAGGGGGAATGTCACCCTGCGTCCTGCCCCACCCCAGGCTCCCGTCGAGGGGGAATGTCACCCTGCGTCCTGTCCCACCCCAGGCTCCCGTCGAGGGGGAATGTCACCTTGCGTCCTGTCCCACCCCAGGCTCCCGTCGAGGGGGAATGTCACCCTGCGTCCTGCCCCACCCCAGGCTCCCGTCGAGGGGGAATGTCACCCTGTGTCCTGCCCCAGCCCAGGCTCCCGTCGAGGGGGAATGTCACCCTGTGTCCTGCCCCAGCCCAGGCTCCCGTCGAGGGGGAATGTCACCCTGTGTCCTGCCCCAGCCCAGGCTCCCGTCGAGGGGGAATGTCACCCTGTGTCCTGCCCCAGCCCAGGCTCCCGTCGAGGGGGAATGTCACCCTGTGTCCTGCCCCACCCCAGGCTCCCGTCGAGGGGGAATGTCACCCTGCGTCCTGCCCCACCCCAGGCTCCCGTCGAGGGGGAATGTCACCCTGCGTCCTGCCCCAGCCCAGGCTCCCGTCGAGGGGGAATGTCACCCTGTGTCCTGCCCCAGCCCAGGCTCTGGGAGGCCCCAGTCCCAAATGAACAAGCAGTTCCATCTGGTGAACTGATGGATGCTTTTTGCATATGCTGAAGAATGTCATCCCACTGACTTTGAATTAGAAGGAGATGGGCTTGGGACTATCCCATTGACCCTGTGACCCTGACCACAACAAAGCGGTTGAAAGATGGGTGGATGAATGGATGGATGGATTATCGCTTTAGTCTGTCTGTCATGAAAGCGTGTATGATGCCTTCAGACCTTCAATAGAGGCAAATAACTTCAGCAGTGCCAGCAGCTCTGTGTATTAAGAGGTTTCAGAGGAAACAGTCCAAAAGCAGCTCCATCTTCACACTCAGCTCTCACAGGTGTCTGAGGGATCACACATTATGCATTTCTTTCAGTGCCAAAAGATTTTTCATCCAAGATGAACAAACAGCACGTATTTCAGTTTTTTTTCTTTTCCTTTGGTTTCTCTGTGTGTCTCTGTTGCGCCAAATTGACCTTTAATTGTCTGCTGCAGAATGTCCTTAGAGGAAGTGGTGAAAGATCTTTGTGAGGTACAAGTCTGGGAGCACCGCCAGAGTTTTTAAAGAGAGCAGGCTTTTAAGCTCATTTTCCATCGTTTCATTGAGTGCTGTCATGAACCTAAGGCAACTGAATGTGTTGGGAATAAGGATCGGATGTGATATTATGTATCGGGTTTGAGGGTAACTCCCTTTGCGGAAATAAATTATATCAGCAAACAAATGTCATTTGAATCGCTACCCTGAAAAACAATCGCAGTTGTAATTAGCTCTTAATGTTTCTGAAGTTTTTTTTTGGTAAAGGATGAGTTTAATCGGGTCTCTCTGTGTTAGCTATGTCTGTAATAGGCAGGCCCTTCTGAAATGAGAATGACAATATAGTCATCATCTGTCATACTGTGCCCCCCCCACCCCACCTTCACTGCCTGCTCCTCCATCTTCCCCATCGCCCTCTCATTCTTAATCAAGGAAGCCAATACCCGTGTATGACATACATGCGATTCTAATTCCCTCTCCTCCCCCCCCCTCTCTGTTTCCTCTCTCTGCAGCAACAGCCAAACTACTGGAGCTTTAAGGTCAGTGCCGTTTGCTGTGGGTCTTGCTGCGTCTGCCTTCTCTGTATGCTGGCCTTGCTTGTGTGTGCGACGGCAGCTACACAAACCCAAGCACTGCACGCCTGTGTTAGCGGGGTTACTGCTAGCTGGTTATCCTCGCTGCGGTCTGGCGAACATGAACATTAGCTGTCGGAGCATGTTTGCCAAAAGCTATGTCTGCTATAGATGTTTATTTTTACATGTTTGTATGTCCATGTTTGTGGCGTTGTCCAGATATTTTTGCAGAGGTTGTGACAGGCTGATGCTGTGGCTGGGAGTAATAGAGAGTAATACAGGCCCAGATCCACAATGTCTGCTAAGCCTCACGTTGTGGTGGACAAACCATACGGCCCATTGACCAGTGATACCTTCTATATAGAGCTGGAAAATTCAGGTCCAGAAAGTACAAATGCAGACCAAGGTTTTGTTTCACCCAACCAGTACTCTGTGACTATGACTCTCTACACTCAACTGGTTGGTTGAAACAAAATTTTGGTCTGGATTTGTACTTTCTGGACCACCTTAGCTTCTGTGGCGTACAAGCGTCCTGAGCCCATGTATTACGTGGTTTTCTCTCTGTGGAATGTATTCAGATGGCTGCAGTGCTGTGTTAGAAACAGAATTGGGGATTTCAGTCCAAAAAAATACTTTGTATATGCAGAATTTGGTTCCAGATGAGGAGACCAGGGATTTCGCCATTAAAAAACAATAATTAATGAATGAATTTGTGAATTAATACATTAATTCATTCACTCAGTGAATGAATTCATTTATGAATGAATTCATGGTTTATATTAAGTTGAATAATTAAGTTAAAATCAATTCAGAATTCTTTTTGGATCATGATAATTGAATCATAATAAGAATTAAACTTATTTGTACTATTATTCGGGGGTGTAAATGAATAATATTAGCATAAGAGGACTGTTTTATTGCTTATCCACAAATGTCCTTTTGTGTTTATAGTAATGTACAAGGTGTAGGTTATTTAAGAAGTTATTACTAGATGTGATATCAGGATTGTTGTAGCACTGTCGAGTTTGGCTGGGAAATTTGCCACCATAATCTCCCTCAGGACTGAAACAGGCAACACACTTACAGTAGCTGGGCTACAGACATTCACATCAAAGGTCCTCTGATCGTACTCAACATCGACTGGCGATTAACTCAACGTGATATTGATCTCACAGCCTGCATCTGGACTGGATTCCTGGAACGACTGATCATGTTTGTTCTGTGTTTGTGGGCATCTACTTTAAAGACTTACAATCCTCCATATCAATCCTCCATGAGATCATCAGCAAAATCAGATACAACCCTAAATATAGTATACATCAAACGCTAACTATTTCAATATATAGAGGGAATAGAGGAAAATTTTATGGAATGTGTACCCAGATAGATGATGAGTTCACATATTATTGTACAGCTGAAAATAGAGTAGAAATTATAATGGTCCTGCACATGCAGTATTGTTTATTATAAATTTTCTTACTCTGCCCTTGAAATGACAAACTATTCTGTAATTAGTTATTTGTATTAATGCTAAACATATATTAAAGGTAGGATTATTTTTACCGTGGGACTGTATTTTATCTAATTTTTCACATTTTTAGCTCTAACCATATCAACATATACATGTTTTTTTTACAATAGTGCCTCACAATGTTAATATTTTTGGCACCTTATTTAAAGGTTTACTTGGCAGAAGCGTAGTCAGTTTGATGCTCCCGTAAAGTTTTGCAGATATTGGAAGGCCTCCTAATTTCCAGCAGTGCACAGCTGCCACACTGCGCAAGGTCGATTCTGTTCGATTGTGTGCATGACCTGTTCCAAAGCATTGTGGGTAGGTGGTCTGTGTGGGTAAATCTCAGCTCCTGATTAAAAGCTAGTCCAGTTTGAATTTCTGCTGATCTCATCTTATCCTCCCAGTCTTGCATTTCCTTCCTTTCCCACTGGCTGAAAGATTCATTCCAGATGATTGACTCCTTCTCACCTGACCTCTTAGACTTGGATGAACTGAGCAATACATAGAACATACAGATGCTGCTAACAGGATATGGAGAAACGTGTGTCTGTGGCGTTTAGCACACCAGGATCAAATTCAAAAAAGCTAATACATTTAGGCCCCAACTTAACCTAAGATTCGGTGTGTTCTCTGATTGATCTTGGACTATTTAACATTGCGGTCCTCAGTGGCTGGCAGTGGAGGATGTGGTGGAGCTGAAATTTTTTGGGCACCAGCTGGTACGCATGTATGCACACACTTAGGACACCGTGGATGAGTTGGAACAGTATGTTACGCAGCAGGAAGTGTGCCATCACTGACGATTTTAATTAAGTCAAACACACCAGCTAGAACAGGCCAAGAATTCAGAAAAAAAAGCCAGATATGATGAGGAAGAGGGTTCTACATGTAATCCACCCCAATGGGTCCAACACCAATTTCAGGTGACCATCTAAGATAAAAAGAGCAGTAAAAAAGTGTGTAGAGTCACAAGCACACTTGTAAAGCATCATCCTCACACAGAGAATAAAGACAATAGGCTAACAATGAGCAGAACTGTGTATTTGCATAAGCTCATAAGAGATAAAAGTTATAATCTATTCAGTCGGGCACCTTGGGGACACAACTGAATGATAAGTTGTGGCATGTGTAAATGGTGCTTAGTGCAGTGGCCTTTGGGGAAGGCAGATGCACTGGTGAAGAGCTGCACCTATGGAAAGATTAGCATTTCTTATTGGCAGACAAAGGACAGCACACTGTCATGTTGGTGAGATCTCTGCTGAGCCCCTGAGCTGTTAGCGAATCACCAGCAGATTAATGAGAAAGTAAGATAACACAACTGAGGAAGGAGCAAAGGGGAGGATTAATCGGTGCTGTCCCCCCCACAAGGGCGGGGGGGAGTGGGGTCTAACCTTTTCTCCTTCATGTCAGTTTGCACAGTTTGCAATTGACGGGTTTGTCATAACCTGCTGGTGACACCAGGCTATGGCTGTCTTCCACATAGCACGCCAGTTTATTTACATTTATATTTTTATCAGGCACTTTTGCCCTGAGTGAAATACAAGTGAGACAAATAGCACATTCATGCTAACAAGGGGTCAACTAGGCATAAGTGCAGCAAGGCTGAGCTTCCAGTGAATGCCCAGGTACAAGTGCAGCAAGGCTGAGCTTCCAGTGAATACCCAGGTACAAGTGCAGCAAGGCTGAGCTTCCAGTGAATGCCCAGGTACAAGTGCAGCTAGACTGAGCTTCCAGTGAATGCCCAGGTACAAGTGCAGCTAGACTGAGCTTCCAGTGAATGCCCAGGTACAAGTGTACGCAGTTTTGGAGCAGAAGCCACAGAACAGCTATACAACTACACAAATAACTATTAACAAAGTAAGAACCTCATTCAAGGGCCAGTGAGTGTAACATAAGAGCATTCAAAGAACAATCAATATTCCATGAAAGATTCCCTGTGTTAAGTGTACTGGGTCATGCTTGCGGAGAACATGTGTCACGTCCATAAAGGAAGGATGAAGTGAAGATGATGTGAGGCCAGGAGGGGAAAGAAAAAGAAGGACAGTTAAAAGGGAAGATTCCTCAGCCTGGTGCACGGCAAAGCAAGACGCTTGTGTTTCTGTTCACCAAGCTGAAGCTGAAACGTGACGGGAAAACAGTGGTGTGGGGTAGAGCGCAAACAGAGCCCCGCTGGCAGCTTCTCCAGGAAAGGTTTTCATCAACGGGCACAATGTCAACAAGGACGGGCGGATGGGGGGGCGGGGACACCTTTGGGATGGTTGTGGAATGAAAGGTGAGCGTTCGTGGCAGTGCTGCAGAGGGAAGAGGAGGCCACCAAAAGTTAGAATGAAAAGCGATGGAGGGAGCGTGTAAAATCATGCAACGCTACTGGAGGGCGTGGCTTCAGCCAGACGCTCGCACCACCCTATGAAGTCCGTTCCATCATTCCGTCACGCTGTCCTCTATTTCTCACAACCCCCACCACACGCATCACCTCAGAGAGCGGCTGCTTTCACACAGAAAGCTTTTAGGTTCTCGCCCCCGCTTAGGGTGGGGGGCCTCAAATGGCACTTCCTGTCATATTAATCTTTCCTACTGGCCACTTCGTACGTCCTTCTGTCACAGAGACTGAATCACAGGCCTGCGCAATGTCCCCTAAACACACAACATAAAAATAGACTCAGTACTATTCACCCAAAATGCAGCTTTTAAATCTATTTTTATTCTGAATGGGAGCGTCACTCACCCGTTTGCGTGTCCTCTCATCACGTGTAGTAGGAACATAATCTGACACTCTGCAATTACACCTCCAGTAAGAAACATCTGCTTTGGACAACACAAAACATCATACGACGTGTTAAAAATGCTTGTTTTCTTCCACATCCTCCTGAGCACAAACATTGTAAAGAAAAACAAATTAAAATGTTTCATCCTCTAAATTATATAGAAATTATATGTAAATTTGCTGTCCCTGTATCAGTACTTATTCTGTGTATTTTCTGGTCCAAAGTGGCGTAACTGTCCAGTAGCACTGCGACCTGAAGCTCAGTGTCACTCTCTCTGTTTCTCTCACTCTGCCCCCCCTGCTTCCCTCGTCTAAATCCTCGCCACTCCTGTTCTCGCGTCTACGATAGCTTGCTGCTGCTGGTCTGATGGCTGTAGCTGTGCTTACCCCACCTCTCTTTGCTCATATATAATTTAAGCATCACGTCCACTTAAGCTGCTTGGAGGAGGTTCCTGAAACTCATGAACCATGAACGACATTGTTTATGGCAACAAGGGGAAAGGACAGAGGGCCCCGATCAGAAGCCGTCTTCCTCTTCTGTCTCCATTATGAGGGAACAGAAGCTTTTTTTCACAGTACTGTATCTAACCTCATTTTGTGCTGTATCTAACTTCATCAAACAGTATTCTAGCCGCTAACCTGGAGGGTACAAGATAATGGACAGGCTGGAGTGTATCCCAGGATGCACCTGGTGCAAAGCAGAGGCACCTTGGGCACAGGGTGGGCACTAGGTGCCGGTCTATCTCAAGGCACACACATGCACGCACGCCATGGGCAATTCCGGACTGCAGAGGGGGGTGAGATTCAAACCCCCAACCTGTCAAGCTACTCTGCTGTCCTGACTTCAGTAAATTTCAGTATATTTATGATAATTAGGTGAAAATGTGAGTAGCGCATAGTATTCTTTCCCAATTTTGATGTCTTGGTTTTGCCCTGGAGACAGGTTGCTGTGCAGGCAGGGTTCTTGGCAAAACTGACCAGTTCTGACACCGTGCTGCTATCATCTTCTGCGTTGGTCCATAATGGAGAGCTACAGTACATGGGGAATTTATCAAAAAATCTTGAAAATATAAGCCAGATATCTGTTGAGTCCCCCATATGTGTGGATGTGTGTATATATATATATATATACACACATATATCACTTCCTGCTCTGCCTGGCTGGTGAGAGACATTCTTCAGGTTCCCAAATATAATCTTGTCCTCAGTTTCCTGGGGAGGGTGAGGAGGGGGGGATTTATTATACTCAGCTAAAACACAGATGGGGTCCCTGTCATCATCTACCAGATCATCTGCACATGTAAAATGTCAAACATACCCAACTGTCATACAAACTAAGTTTAAAAATCAACAGAATTATATACCAATATTTTACAGACATTTCTTTCAAGCTATTTTTGAAGATTTATCCTTTATTCTGGCCGGCTTTCTTTTGCTCGTGCAGAGGTATTTAAAATAACAACTTGGAGACAGCAGGTCTCAGGCGTGCTTTTTGGATCCACGCAAACTTCACCCTCCACCAAGCCAAGGGCCGGAGACAAGTGCACAGGTCTGGTGGCTGCAGTGCTTCCCACTGAACCAGTACGGCAGCTCTGTGCTGTGAAGTTTAATTCAATTTGCTGATAATGACATACCGGATGTACACAAGAGATAATAAACACCATTTTAGTGAAGGTTTTAACTTGTGCGTGTCCATGTAATGCTATTCATAAAAGTTCTTGTGCTGTTAAAAGAGAGACGTTGTCTGAGGCGCTAAGTGTGTTTGAGGACGGTAAAGCTCATGGAGCGGGTTCTGCTAGGCTGTCATCTTCGTTACATCTTCCTCATTTAATTTCCAGCCCTATCTTTGTATTTCCTGAGTCAGGAAATGATGTCGCAGTGGAATGATGTCACAGTGTGATGACATGGCGGGTCTGTGGGTAGTACTGTTGCCTCCAGGGCTGTGGGTTCAAATCCCACCCCTGCTCTTTGTGTGTGGAGTGTGTTTATTTCTGCATTGTGTAGAATATTTTGGTTTCCTCCCTCAGTCCAAACAAATGCAGTTAGGCTAATTGGCATCTCAAGATTTCCCATATTGTGTAAGCGTGTGTGTGTGTACCACGTGATAGGGTGGCATTCCATCCAAACCGTACTCTTGCCTTCTCTCTTATGCTGTCAGAGATAGGCTCTAGACCCCCTTCAGGCCTAAGCTGGATAGGCAGCTTGAAGATGGGTGGATGTTATCACAACGCATCACTGTCACAGTAGATGACTGGTGTGTGTACAGTATGAAAAGCACGGGAGAGGACAAGATAGCACAGCTGACAAATAATAATGTAAGGAAAAATAGCAATTTTATCAGTGCAGGTGAAATAATGAATCTATAAACATGTCAACTGACATTTATATTTCAACATTATGCATGTTGAAGCCTGTTTTACATAATGTGGAATGCAAACAGCTTAGTCTGACAACTGTCCTGGTGTGGTCGTAGATGATCGAGCTATATACACATATGGTGGACATTTGGTGTATGGTGATATGCAGTGTGTGTTTACAAATACAGTATGATATTTACAGGGAATTCACACATATAAGATGATGTATAGGGTGAATTTAGAGATGAGTAGAGAATAAAGGTAATACATAGTATGCATTTACAAACAGCGTGGTGTATTGTGGCTTATATGGTGTATTTAGACATACAGACTCTTATTTCATGTGTTAATTAAAAAAGGTTGATATTAATGTGTATGTGCAAATATGGAGACATATGACATGTAGGGTGTATTTCGACTTTTCACACACTGTAGTGTATTCAGTATCACATAAGCAGGATATTAGTGTGAATGTGCACGTTTGGTGACAAGAGTCTTGGGCAGTCAAAGAAAATGTCTGATGCTTATATTTTATCTTAGTAGCCTGTGTATAGTTTTTCAGGAAAAATAATTTAATATTAGAATATCTGGAAATGAACATTTAACACAATAAAAAATTAGAATTTCTTCTGTTCTCCCAAGTGTTACACATATCAGCCCTAACATTAAAACCACTGAGACATGAAGTGAAAAGCAATGATTATCTTGTTACAGTGGCACCTGTCAAGGGTACCATTGTAAATTAGGCAAGTGAACAGTCAGTTCTTGAAGTTGACATGCCTCCAAATTCCCCAGATCTCACTATGATCAAGCATCACTGGGATGTGCTGGACAAACAAGTCCGATCCACCACCTCACTACTTACAGGACTTAAAGGATCTGCTGCTAGCGTCTTGTTGCCAGATATCACAGGATATCTTCAGAGGTCTTGTGGAGTACAAGCCTCGATGGGGCAGAGCTGTTTTGGTGGCACGAGGAGAACCTGTACAATATTAGTCAGGTGGTTTTAATGTTATGGCTGATGTATATAATGTTGGATAGCTGTAAGAACACAGCTTCAGTTCCTAAACCTCTACTCAGTGCCACCCCAGCCAGTAAATAATTTGATGAGGTGTTGATTAGCCAAACACGATACGTTAGAGTCAAGAGATCCATGGATATGTTAAGTGGTTATTGCAAATCCTGGGGTGACATCCGCAGAGGTCTTGGAATGGCTAATTTAATACACTTTGACAGACATAAAATCATATTTTCACACGAAGATGAAGATCATTTGCACATTATTTTATTTGACTGGCTAAGACTTTTGCACAGTGCTGTATATCATGCATAAAAGTGACACATAGGGTGTATTTAGACAGTTTGGTGCATTACACTGTTATTCGGTTTGTGGCCTAATAATGAGGATGAGGGTGGACTGTACCAATTAGAGTGCTCACTGGAACGGTATGCCAGGACCGCGGGGGGGTAATGTCTGTGAAATTGGAAGAGGAACAGCCTAGATTACATAGGGTGTGGTGGAGAAGGGGGGGGGGATTACAGATATGCACAGCTGGTCCCTCACTCACTGCCCATTCCAGGGTCTGTAGAGCAGAAGAGCAGAGCTGAAAACAACCAGGCAGCGGCAGATCCAGAGGACTGGTCTGTTTGGGCGAGGGCAGCTGACACAGTCAGCGGGGCCCACCTATCCTGCTTCTCAGGGGCGGGGGCACAGGTCACCTAGGCACGCTGACACGGGGCAGACTGACCCGTATCTGCCTTTTGTAAGGTCTAAGGCTGCCCGCAAGTGATTATCAGATGCGGCAGGAAAGGATGCGAGGCTGCCAGCTAAGGTAAGGGCTTGTGCTCCAGTTCTGCTTCCTGACCAGTTCTGTTCTGAAGAGGGTGGTCATTAGAATGAATATGACCGGGAAACACGCGCAGACGGCAGCTGAGCTCGCTGAAGGTGATGGCACATGAAGTCCTGCCCCAGCCGGCTGTCTCTAGCTACCTGCTACTGTCAGTTCTTTTCTGACTACTTGTGGTCGGTGTAGTTGCCTACCTGCCTCTTCTGTAAATCCAGTTATTAGACAGACATTTCTGATTGACTGCAGGGTGACATCCAGAGTTTTCATGTCACAATGCTATATATTATTATTATTATTATTAATAATAATAATAATAATAATAATAATAATAATAATAATAATAATAATAAAATATAATGATAGTAATAGCTGTTGTTGCTATTATTATTAATATAGTATTCATAGTACTGTATGTGGCTTCTTGAAGTCAATACTGTCTATGAAAATGGATGGAAAATAAGCACTTTTTAAAAGTTGTTCAAGCAGAGAAAAACAAAACATGCATATAATTAATTCTACATCTGACATTGTTTTTTTTTTTTACTTGGGGTTAGATGTTTTACAAGATGCAAAATCAGAATCAGATAATTCCGAGAAATAATTGTTTCTGCGTATAAATGGGCTCCTTATAGTATTTACACTTTCGTTCAACTGAGCCTCAGCCAAAGGGCACGAGTTAAGGGAAATGTGAAGTTTATGCAGCAGGCTAACCATTGAGGCATAGGTGGGTCATTGCACACAGGCCTGTAAGTCAAAGCATTGCTTAGTGGTTGTTAAATAAAATACAGCTGCTTCATCCATGCATTCTCTGTAGCACACACAGCCTGGGTAAACTCTGGACAGTCTACGTAACTTGCAAGAGGCCTGTAGCTCACCCCCAGTGGGACTCCTTGTGCAAAAGTACGTTCTGCACCACAGACAAAAGGCTTGTTTAAGTCTGTGATGCGGTATCAATCTGGCAGCTTCATGACAAGGTGACGTGAAAGCAGCAGAGGGTCCTCAACAAGACCACGCAGCTGAAACGGGCACTCTGTCAGGACTACTACCTGCAATGCCAGTGTCAAGGTTCTGAGCAATGAGAGGGAATTACTCTATTATCTGGGATGGATAAAAAGAATCGTTTACCCCTTTGATAATAACATCTGCATTTAGCAACCACCCATGCAGAGCTAAGTAATATGATGTATATGGGTGGGTGGGGGCATTTTTTGGTGCTAGTGCAGGCAATCATTATCCCCCACTCCAGGGGAATAAAGACCTGTTTTTCACATCGATTTCCACATGTGATTTGGGCCTCATCCTTTTCTTCTCTAGCCTGTCCCTTCCCCGAGCAACTGGATGGCTCTTCCTGTGCTCCCAATGCAGGGTAGAGAGGTCTTCAAATGGGAGTTATTTTTGAACAGCATGCGCTATGCATCCCCACCCCCCTGATCCTCCTTGAGCACACGGACTAGGCCTGCGTGGTGAGCATCTGGATGTGACTCGGACAGCTGCTTCAGTGCTTCCAGCAGCTAGGGAGCCCCAAACTCTTTCAGTCCCCTCGGTGTGCCAGATGAATAACTTCTCTCGAGTAGAGTTTAACACCTCCATCCTCAGCCATCTGGGATTTGTCATGGGAAGCAACAGCCAGGCACTAGCATCATCTGTGTCTTGCCATTTTTTTAGGATTTTCTGACTGAAACATTGGAAGTTGTCTTTTTTTAGCCACTTTTCCACAGTCCTCTGTCTCTTGTACATAAAACATAGCCATTACAACACTGGAGAAGGTCAAGAGTAGGGTTGCATAGCGGTAGGAAATTTCAGGAAACTTTCCAGAAACTTTCCATTCCATGGGAAGTTAAGGTGGGGGATTTTGGAAATATTCCAAGTTGGAAACTTTCCATGGGAATTACTAGAAATATATGGGAATTAACAGAAAAATCCCAGAATTTTGCAGCCAAGAATAATGCATCCCTCCCATTAACACTCGTGGCTTATGGTTGCAGGCCTGGCTTCTGTGTGTCACTGATGAGTATTCTCTCTGTTGCGCAAAGTAGTGATGTCTTTGCTTATGCTTCACTACTCAGGTAACAAAACATAGACTAAGGCTGAAAAAGGAGGACACCCATGAAAAGTTTGTGGGGTATTATATCATTCACATACTACAGAAGTCAAGAACAGTATATCTCATTATCTTGAGAGAACAGCATAAAAAAGCACAGCTGTTCTTGGCTTCTGTAGTATGTGACAGCATGTGTTTCATGGTTTTTGTGCAACCAGGGGTGGTGGAGAATGTGTTGTTGACTGAGAGATGGGTAGGGGGTAGGGAAAAATTAGGACAAGGGGACTACAAAGCGGACATCCAACAGCAGACCAGAGCTGGACTGTCCAGACAAAATCTATTCAGCGTGCCTAAATTTATATATACTTAGACAATAAAGTATCTGTTCTACAATAGGTAAAACTGTCTTAAACTGAATTCTCAATACTGCTGATTAATTAAACCTGGGGTCCTTAATCCTGGCCACAGTGGATGGGCCATATGTTCTTAAGGCTAAATTAATTCAATTATTATCTTAAAGGAGCATTTTCAGATACACTGAAAAATGACATACACACCGGCTTGTTAGAGTCTGTTACTGGGGATTCCACATTAAACCTTTCCATGTCTTTTTAAATGTTAAATATGGCAGGTTTCTGTCTGTTTTCCTGTTTTAGATTGTTCACATTTTGCCCCTGAGTGATGTTAGTTCTGTCCCTGCTCCATCCTTGTATACCCATGAACTTTTCAAAATGCCTATTCAGTTGCTAACTTTGCTTATATAATATACAACTAAACCCTTACTGCAGTAGAACTGTACTGAACACACAAAAGGCAATGTATATGGCATTACCACTCAAGCAAGTTTTGTTTTGAGTGTAGTTTTGATTTCAATTTTTAGTCTTTGTATTGCAAGGGCAATACTAATGCTGTAATGTTAGAGTCCATTACAGCATTGCAGTGGGTTTATTTTTCTGTTGAAAAGTATAAATCAGTAGAGGGATATGAAAACACTTTGAAAGCAATAAATATACTATGGAACACCGTGAAGTTGGTAATCAGGAAACTAAGGCAATATAGCACCCCTAGGACCTTGCCTAGAGTAAGCCACTGCCAAGATGGATGACTATTCAACGAATGGGCTCCTTAGGGAGAATGCTGGCACAGGACCCACCACGCACTGCATGCAGCAGCTGTGTCCTCCAGAACTTCCCGGCTGTGTGACAGGGTGACAAAGACAAAACCCTAACCCTAACCCTAACCTTAACCCTAACCCACCATGCACTGCATGCAGCAGCTGTGTCCTCCAGAACTCCTAGGCTGCGTGGCAGGGTGACAAAGACAAAACCCTAACCCTAACCCTAACCCTAACCTTAACCCTAACCCACCATGCACTGCATGCAGCAGCTGTGTCCTCCAGAACTCCTAGGCTGCGTGGCAGGGTGACAAAGACAAAACCCTAACCCTAACCCTAACCTTAACCCTAACCCACCATGCACTGCATGCAGCAGCTGTGTCCTCCAGAACTCCTAGGCTGCGTGGCAGGGTGACAAAGACAAAACCCTAACCCTAACCCTAACCTTAACCCTAACCCACCACGTACTGCATGCAGCAGCTGTGTCCTCCTAGGCTGCGTGACAGGGTGACAAAGACAAAAGCCACTTTTCACAAAAACATCATTCAGTCACATCTCAGTCAGTCTCTCAAAACCATACTGGAAAAATCCTTAGTGGTCTGATGCTGCGTTCCATTTACCTCAGAGATTGGAACTCGGAATGACGTCACACATGAGTTTCAAAAAGCAAGATATCTTGCTTAGCCAGATATATTATCGGATTTACCCCTTTATCTTCCTTCACTTACATTTAGTCCAGACTACCTTAGATCCGACAAGTTGTCTGGCTAAGCAAGAAATTCTGCTTTGAAATAGTTCCTGGTTGTAGCCTGGTTAATTGTTAGCCATTGTTAGCAATATCAGTGGATAACAACACATTACATGGTATTTTGTGCATAAAAACACCATAGCAACATGTCCACAGATAGCGGTTGGACAATACTGTGTATACGACCGATTTAATGAACCACAAATAAAACATTATAAGTGCTAATAAACAGTGTAAAACTACAGCTTTAACTTCTGTTGATAAAGGGTGCAGCCATCTTCGATTCTGTGGTCGGGATTGTGTTGATTCCTCCGAGTTCACGAGTCGGAATTCCAACTTCAGAGGACGTTCCAGCTGAAATTTCCGATTAGAACTCAGAATTTCTGAGCTACAAGGTCAAATGGAGCGCAGCATGACAGTGGAGAATTTGGTATGTTTAATTCAATTCAGTTCAAGTTTATTTGGATAACGCATTTTCACAACATTATATTGTCTCAAAGCACTTTACATTATCCCTACATAAAACCCCCAGGAAAGCAAGCCAGAGGTGACAGTGGCAAGGAGAAACTCCCTAGAAGGAAGAAATCAGGCAGAGGAAGTCAAATGAGCAAGATGCCAAGTCCCAATTCACACTATCCCCATTTCAAGAGCTGAGTCTCAAAGCAGGGGGGCAGGCAGGTGATGGCAAGCAGGTGCTGGTGCTGCTTCTGATGATTCTGAGGACGAGCAGTGGTACAGCAGCAGGGCATACAGGTGAGACATCACAGGCGGAAGTGCAAAGCCAACAAATTCATCACCCGAAGGCTACAGTACTTGTTGTCAAGTATGGTGTTAGTAGCTCTTTCTTCTCAGTGGGGACATCCACCCTGGTCAGGATGGAGTGGGAAATGAATACTAATACTGAGATAATTCTGCAGGAAAACTTGCTGCCCTCCACAAAAGAGCTGAAGCTGAATAATTTTGCATTTCAACATGGCAAGGATGTGAAGCACATAGCCGAATCAAGCAGGACACGGCTGATAAGCCTCAAGTCCTGCAGAGGCCGAGTCAGTCATATAGAAAATCTGCGCACTGACCTAAAGCAGATGGTACACAAGGGGTCCTCCTGCAATTTGGGTACATTTCTTTCATTTTCTGCTACTCTTCTGCATGGAATAATGAGAAAAATAGTAAAATCCTGGTGTGGTAAATTTATGGAGATGTAGACTTACACAGGGTCACTTCTGCTATCAGAGCGGTAGAACACTCTGGGTATATAAATTTATGCCAGATTTTATTGGGAGGTCAAATTTTTATTACATACTATTTCTCTGTCTTTATAACAAAAATTTTGACTTCTAAATTTAATTATGTACGCATAGTTTACAATTATTTCTTTTGTTTTGAAAATTTTACAATTAAAGCTTTATTATTATATTGAAGTTGACACTTGGATTCCGCTTTAACAGGGAATTAATCCATGCATCTATAGACTATGACTGGGTGAATTTTTCTGTGTGTGAATGGGCAGCACTTTTGGCTCACACCTCCCGGCTTGGGTATGTTTGAATGTTGCCTCTACTGTATGTATGTGTGGAATTTCTATGTTCTTTAACATTTGCCTGGCTGGTCTAGTTTCCCCCTGCAGACCAAATGCATAAGTTAGGTAAAATTCCCTGTTTTGCATTTCTGTGTGCTGTAATGGTCCAGTACCCCATCCTGGGTGTAGCCCTGCCTGGTGCCCTATATTACCTGGGATAGACACTGGGTCCCCTATCACCCTGTGCTAGATTAGGTTTTGGGTGGTGGTTAATTATAATGGTTTAAATTGATGGATGTATTGCTGTTGGTCTGTTACCAGGCTTCAACTGTCTCTCACATGACTGCAGTGAGGAGTGTTAGATTTCAAAGTCAAAGTTTTATTTGTCACATAGTTATACTCAGTACAGTATACAGTGAAATACATTGTTGTCCCAGACTGTGAAACAGTGGACATATGTATGAACGAAATAGGTATCAAAGTATATACTCTTAAGTATAAAGAGACCAGACATAGGGCATTAAACAATAGATATCAAACAATAAAGTGCAGGGTGGTGTGTGTAGGAGGGTGATCAGAAGGTCATTGGTTCAAATCCTGTGGTTGGCAGAGTGATGTCATTGTTGGGCCCTTAAGCAATGCCTTTAATCCCAGTTGCTCTAGGGTTGACCCTGTTCACTGATCCTCACTTTGGACAAAATAAGACAATGTAATGCAATGCATATAGTTAAAGTGTGAAAGTCTGTGTTCCTAAGATTTCTGTGTCTACAGTGTAAATCCAGGAGTGCATTGTGGTGATGGGTGATTAATGTGTGAGGAGTGAAGTGAATAAACCAAGACATGTACATTCCCACGTATCCCTGTACATGTAGACGTCTGTCACCTTTGGCAACATTTGCAGGGATCAAGGTAGATTTGGTTAAACAACAAAAGAGCAGCAAATCGCAGTTTTCTTCCAGTTACGGGGGGCTGATGACAGCAAGCGCGCATTCGAAGCGAGGCACCACGCACTCTGGGAGCTCATTACTGCATGCTCGGAGCTGGAAAATTCCCTGACTGTAGGGATCTCTGAGCCAGCTCGCTGAACGCAGAGCCACTGGGGGGAAAGCCTGGGAGCAGCTTGGCTCCGCTACACCATCATGACAGCCTCTCATGGCACCTCCATCTGCCCCCCCGTCCCCTGGCTTGTCTGCAACTGGATGATTAAAACACAGCTGCCCACCTACGCCTTTAATTGCTGCGCTCCACGTCACTCCCTATATATGCCTCTCACTCACCACATGAAAACAAACAGCTCCCGTGGCTCTGGGGGGATTATGTCATCGCATGTGCTCTCATGTGCCTCACATCTGATTGGCTGGTAGATCGCTACACTTCATTGAAGGCCGCTGATGTTCTCAGTGGTGCCATTTTCATGTCCTTCTCATCCCTGCTTTACGTAATCGAAGTATCGCCATCATTTGTTTTGCATAAGCGTGAACAGGATAAATTTAGACATGGTCTACATTATCTCGCTATTATTATTTAATATTGTTCATCTATGGCTAATTCATATTAGCATCCATTCCAAGCAAATGCTTTTATTCAACTTGTGAAGCACAATCTATTTGTTTTGCTGAAACGTAGTTAGTGATGTAGCCTCACACCTCCTGCTCCTCGGCATGTCTGCAGTTTGGATGTCCTCCCTGTGTCTCTCTGGGTTTCCTCCAGCTGTCTTGGTTTCCATCCCGTGATGGTCTAGCTGTCCCTCTGAATAGGCTCCAGGTTCACTGTGACCCCGTGCTGGATGATTTGTTGGAAGATGGTCGAATGGGCAAAGTGATCGTGTTGATGGTGACAGAGTCGTAATTTGAACCCCTACACTGTCGTCCACCTTCCTTGCAGAGCCGGAGCCCACGACACTCTCATTCCACCCAGTCTGGCCTGGCTGACCAGGCCGCCAAATTGTCCTACGCCTCGGCCGAATCCCTGGAGACCATGTCGGAGGCCGAGATCCCATTGGGCTTCAACCGCATGAACCGGTTACGGCAGAGTCTGCCGCTATCACGCTCTGCTAGCCAGACTAAGCTGCGGTCACCAGGTTGGGCCCCCCCCCACAACACTGAATGCCTACATTTAAGCAGAGTCACGTTTTCAAGTGTGTTGACTGTTTTTATGCTTTCCCCCTGTCTCTAGGTGTCCTCTTCCTGCAATTCGGGGATGAGACGCGGCGGGTGCATATCACCCATGAGCTGAGCAGCCTGGATACTTTACACGCGCTCATTGCCCACATGTTTCCCCAGAAGCTCACCATGGGGATGCTCAAATCCTCCAACACAGCCATCCTCATCAAGGACGAGGCACGCAACATCTTCTACGAGCTGGAGGACGTGCGAGACATCCAGGATCGCAGCATCATCAAGATCTACCGCAAGGAGCCCATCTACGCTGCATACCCTACCGCCCACTTAGCCAATGGGGACCTGAGGGTGAGTGAGAGGGGCGGGACCCATTATCAAATAGCCATAAAGCACCTATCAGAGTCTAAAATGTAATGGCTGAAGAAAAAGTAATGATTGTTGGGAAGAGAATTTGGTCTCTGTGTTCAAATCTTCGCTTTTGTTGACTGCAGCTTCCATGAGCTTCAGAGTGTTTTCATCAGCGTTATACTTAACCTCCCATTTCATTCGAATTCCCATACAAATATCACTATACCATGAGCAACAGATCTTTCCATAGTGGTTTTCTTCCTTGTTTAATTACTTCACAGCTGTTATTTATTGTTGCTTGCTAAGTATTATGATACATTTAATAATCCAATTTTGGCATTAAAATTGTGTTTACGAAACTGAGCTACTGTGACAGTTCATTATGTATCGCTGGGTAACCAAATTAGTTTATTCCAAACCAGCAACCTGTTTGTGTTTTCCGCATCAGTGGGTCCTTGTAGTGCATGCCAATTCGCCTCCCTGAATCCGCATCTCTCTCAGATTCCCCCTTACTCCCATGCGTATCTGATGCCGGCCCAAAGCAAAGATCACTCAACCCAAAGATAAGGAGACCCACTTTCATTCTTTTACATGGCCCAAGTCGAGCTATTAAGTGTTTTCCCCCCTCCATCCATGTAAACTGTCTATACTTGAAAGAGAATCCAGGAAATCCCCTAGCAATTGAGCACTTTTGCTGTCTTCATTTGTGGCTCCCAGCATCCTTCTCTATGTGTTTTTGCTGATACATGAGAATTACTGAAAGCCCTCTGATGGTGGGGGGGGGGGGGGTGATTCAAGTGCGGTAATAATCTTGCGCAATCTTATTAGGCAGTTTAAACCAAGACCGGGGGAGCACTGGCAGCATAATGGGGGTGGAGGAAGAATTACAGGATTGAGAGAAGGAGAAAGTGGGGGAGAGAAGAGGTATTTGCCCATGAAAAGCAGGGGCTTGCTGCAGCCGGGGGTGTGGAAGATCGGGGTGGGTGTCCATATGGAGAATGTGAATGACAAAGTTGTGGTTCCAGCTTTCCTATTGTTCCCCTGTGAGGATGGAACTTGCTGTCCATTTGCACGCTTATTCTCTCGTCTCCTTTGCTGTCCCTTTTCATTCAATGATAAAGCGCCTTCATGCTGTGATAATGCCCCTCATTCTGTTATAATGACCCTTTATTATGTGATAATGCCCCTTCATTCTATGGTAATGCCCCTCATTCTGTGATAATGACCCTTTGTTATGTGATAATGCCCTTTCATTCTATGGTAATGCCCCTCATTCTGTGATAATGACCCTTTGTTATGTGATAATGCCCCTTCATTCTATGGTAATGCCCCTCATTCTGTGATAATGCCCCATCCTTCTGTGATAATGCCTCCTCATTCTGTGATAATGCCCCGTCATTATGTGATAATGCCCCATCCTTCTGTGATAATGCCCCTTCATTCTGTGATAATGCCCCCTAATTCTGTGATAATGCCCCCTAATTCTGTGATAATGACCTTTTGTTATGTGATAATGCCCCTCATTCTATGACAATGCCCCCTCATTCTGTAATAATGCCCCTGCATTCTGTGACAATGCCCCTCATTCTGTGATAATGCCCCCTCATTCTATGACAATGCCCCCTCATTCTATGATAAAGCCCCCTCATTCTGTGATAATGCCCCTGCATTCTGTGACAATGCCCCCTCATTCTATGACAATGCCCCCTCATTCTATGATAATGCCCCCTCATTCTGTGATAATGCCCCTGCATTCTGTGACAATGCCCCATAATTCTGTGACAATGCCCCCTCATTCTGTGATAATGCCCCTGCATTCTGTGACAATGCCCTCTCTATCTCCCCTTTCAGAGGGAGATGGCATTCGCCTCCCGGGAGTCGTCGCCAACCCGCCGTCTTAACAATGCCCCCCCTTCATCCTCGCCCCCCTCGGGCTCACCCTCCCGCTCCCGCCTCTCCTATAGTGTTGGCCGCCCCCCCTCCTTTGCTGGTCCCGGTCATGCACCCCCGCATCCCCACCACCCACTGGTGGCGCACACCCAGGCCGGCCTCTCACCCTCCCCAAGCGCCATCCTGGAACGGCGTGATGTCAAGCCGGACGAGGAGGTATCCACTAAGAACATGGTGCTGCTGAAGAACGAGGGCCTGTACGCCGAGCCCTATGGCCTGGTGCACGAGGGCCGCCTCAGCATCGCCTCCGCCCAGTCACTGGCCGTCGGCGACCCTTTCACCTTTCCCGTGCCGGGGGCGCTGTACCGCCGCGGCTCCGTGCGTTCGCTCAGCACCTATTCCACCGCAGCCCTGCAGGGGGAGGTAGAGGAGGCTCTCTACAAGTCTGGGGGCCCGCTGTACCCTGAAGCTTACGCCACACTGGGGATGGGCTTCCGCATGCCGCCCTCGTCCCCACAGAAAATCCCCGATGTGCGGGACCGGGACTCCTACTCGGGCTCGCCCAGCCGAGGGTCCCCTGTGCGCCAGGGCCTGCGGAAGGACTCCAGCTCCTCCTCCGTGTTTGCAGAGAGCCCCAAGTCTCGCACGGGGTCCGGCTCTGATGGGCTCTGTGGGGCCCTGGTGCCTGCAGGGGAAGCGGCCCGAGGAACGCCAGGGTACAGCTCGCCCCTTCCAGGCAATGAGGTGGACACACGGTAAGGGGCCCTGACCGTATTAACATGTCCGGGTCATTCACACTCTTGCGTCTGAGTGCTCAAGCTGAACCCACCCATCTTCCACCTGCTTTACCTGAGCTGGATCTTTGGCAGCCAGGAGTGTCTCCATGTCCTACCAGTGTTTGAACTAGATTGTCCGAAGTCTTGCTATTTAGGTAAAATAGTGTCTACAAATTATTTAGGGTGCCTAGTCTGAGATTATCTGTGTCCTGTCTTGGACTGGCATCCCATTTAGGGTACCCTATGCCTTGTGCTCTGTGCATTCTTCATTTGGCTACAGGATCAGTGCTTTCCTGCTTTGGATAAGCATCTATTAAACATATGACTGAATGAATTGATATTTTGTATTATTTAATACAGTAAGACCTCAGATTGCGAGTAACTTGGTTTGCAAGTGTTTTGCAAGACGAGCAAAAATTTTAAATAAATTTTAGCTTGATAAACGAGCGAGGTCTTGCAATACAAGTACTGCGTATACGCTTTGTCTGGCTAGCAACACGTAATCACAACTGACCCGATGGTTCTTCTCTCTTGCTGCGGGATTGTGGGTAATCGTTTCCCATGCTTGGTCTCAGTCGGAGTGCCTCATTCATATAGTCAAAATTTAGTAGAAAAGCACCACCCGAATAAGGGCGTAGCAGTGCGACCGATGAATCTGTTTAACGACAATGCAATGTCACATTTCCACGAAATGGAAAAGGAGGCAAAAGCGGTTAGGTTCCTTGTTAAAGTCGCACAAAGAGAAAAAGATTCCAGTGAGCTAACAGATGGCTGTGATTCCGTTACTTATAGTTATAGTCGTCCTACAAAAAAACCCTCCTCTTCTCCTCTCTCTCGTCTCCCTCACACCATCCATGATTCTTTTGAAAGGTAGAGTACACGTTAATTTATTTTATGTATTTTTACTTTATATTTTGTATGAATCATTTTTATATGAATATTTTTGGGTTGTGGAACGAATCATATGAGTTTTCATTATTTCTTATGGGAAAATTCATTTTGATATATGAGTGCTTTGGATTAGAAGCACGTTTCCGGAACGAATTATGCTCACAATCCTAGGTTTTACTGTATATGATTTTATATATAATTCTTTTAAAAGTATGAGGATGTATATATTCTCAGTTTATGTCATTCCACTGTATAACCACTCTGCCTGGGTTATTTGCTTTCCAGGTATCCAGTGTAGTGGCTGCAAACAGTCTTACAAGCTGTACTGCATACACAGTTGTGCTTTCTGCCCCAGGTGTATCCACTGATTTCAGGAATCGTGTTTCAGTCTCTGCCTCTTACATTACGGTAAAGGCCAGCCAAAAGTAACCTTAGCTTGTAAATGTTTTTGGATGTGTGCTGGCCAGGGAGCGGATGGAGGCGATGGAGAAACAGATCGCCAGCCTCACTGGTCTAGTGCAGAGTGTGCTGACCAGGGGTCCGGACAGTGACAGCACGTAAGTTTGTCATAGACACTGTCAGCACAAGAACAAGGAATTTGTTATGAACTAAATAAAGACCTAAGTAGCCTTTTCAGTCCCAGGAGAAATTACTGGTTCAGAGACATAACCAATCGGATTGTAGAGGAGGTGGCTCTATCAACTAGAGAAAGCAGAACATCTGATTAGTTGGTCCCACCTCCTCTAGTTGCTTGGAACCACCTACTCTGCAATCTGATTGGTTATCTCCCTGAACCAATCATTTTTCCTTCTGCCCTCAGAACATTTTGTGTAAGTAAAACTCCCATGAGCAGTGCTGCTGTGCAGCTGATGCAGGGAGAATCTGCTTGACGTGTGCTTTCCTGTATGAAGGAAACATACTCATGAATAGTGATAATTTATTAAAAACTCTAACTTTTCAGTTGTCCTCCATTCACAATACACACAAATGTGCACCTATCGCACTGAGCCCAATACAGATATGTGTTTTTGTAAATAAGTAAGTATACCAAATTAACACATATAACATAACATGGTTAACAGGAAAGTTTTGAGTTCCTTCTCTTCCTACACTTCATTCATGAACAGGTAATTTACCATCCACCACACCCATGTGACATGTCATGTGACTGACAAATATGGCTTCTACACACGCCTGTGATTGTTTGATTGAGTGAATAGCCCAGCGAAAGCTCTTCCCCCAGCATATCCAGGTGGTGAGGACCTCACTGCTTTCTGCTTCCCTTCCAGTGAGAAGACTGAATCCACTAGTGACTGTTCAGGCACAGGAAGTAAGTACGGTCCCTGCTCTCCATCTACATCCCAGCTTTGCAAAGCACTTCTTTTTGCTCAGTTTACTTTTTATTGGGAGGGAATCATCACATGCTGCTTAACTGATAGGAGCCATTAGCATTTTCAAATCCATTGTCTGGAGGCTGTCCTAAGTTTTCCATGCATCTCTGTTTACCATGAATCCTTATTCATATATATGGCCCCTTGAAGTGGTTTCACAGAGCTGTTTGAAATGGAGTTTTCGACTGAGGGAGGTGTCATATATTGGAAGGGGGAACTTTCACTGTGCTTCCTTTGGACCGCTCTCCTCTGATTGGCTCTGCTCCCTTTTTTAGACCCGAGACATAAAAGCTTGACGTAAGTGAATCTGTGCAGACTTCTTCTCACAGGCTGGGCAGTTGAAGCTCTGCCTAGACAGATTTTTAAACAAAGTTGCCTTTCTTCTGGCACTTCACAAGAGATCAGCGAGCAGGGAGAGTTTCGGTGTGGATAGCAGCACCCTGTCCGGAAATTCTTGACAAGCACACGTAGAGCTGTCTCGATAGAGAGACAAGCTTTTATTTTTTGTTTTGTTTTTTGTAACAAGCCGATTCCTTCTTTGTTTCAGCTGGACGCCTTAAAAAGCGGAGAGGTATCTATTTCCTTTGTTCATGCTCCAGTCTGTCTAAGTGCAGTTGTCTCTTTTGATGGCTGTCCTGATTTGTGCCTATTCATCTGTATGTTTCCCTTTCACTCCTGTTTGTCTTTGGGAGGAAGGCTGTGCTCTTTCTCACTGTGCTATGGGACATGAACAGAGCAGACTACTGATGCTCAGGGGGTGATTTGTAGGCCACTCCAGTGTCTGAGAGGCAAGGTCTTAAGGCAGGCAACCCCCCCCCCCCCACCCTTCATCATCCTACTTTCAACATCCATATAGAAATCAGCCCTTGTTAGCTTCTTTAATGAAAAATGGGACTCCTGTTCTACTGCGTGCTTCAGAAAGCCATTTGTTAGACTTGTAAAAGTCGATTTGAGCATCAAATGGATACTAGCACTTGTGTTTGTCTGTCTGTTTTTGTCTCTAGTTGTGGTTTTAATCTTAAATTTATGTCTATTGCTGCTACTAATCTGATGATGGTATGACCCCCCCCCCCTCACCACCACCATGCCAAACCACAGGGCTGTCTTCCACAGTTCACATGCTTTCTCTTACTCTGGGTGCATATTGTGAGCCCCTGTCTGCTCATGCCCCACTTGTACTTAATCCATGGTCTGCCTTGTGAGAGTAGAAATGCCTTCCTTGTCAAGGCATTCTCCTTGATCTGTTTGTGTTGATTTGTGGTCTTGACTCTGTAGATCAGGTGTCTCCAACTCCGGTCCTGGAGAACTACTGTCCAGTAGGTTTCTATCCTACCTGGCTTCTGATGAGCCACACCTGTTCCTGGTATTTACCTGAGAGCATGTGTGGCTCATCAGAAGCCAGGCAGGATAGAAAACCTACTGGACAGTAGCTCTCAGTTGGAAAGCCCTGCTGTAGATCCTGCGTGACATGATGTGATATTGAATGAAAGCCAACCAGGTGTCTTTCAACAACCCAACTAACAATAATATCTCACTGTGTATGCTACCCAGTCCCAGTGGCGATCCCGAAGACTGTCCTGATATTAACTGTTGGTTATGGCTTAATATATAGGGGGTTCGAAGCATTTTGTCTGTGTGTTTGTCTGTTTGTAACCCTGTTCCATATGTGTTAGCTTAAGGATAGCATTGGTTTCATGTCCGGTGATCCCTGTCCTGTCCTCTCCCCGCCAGCTCTGACACCCTCCGCTCCTTTGGCCTTGATGCCACCTCCTCCAGCCAGCGCCACGCAGGCGACCACAGTCTCTCGTCTGCAGATGCAGCTGCACCTGCACGACCTGCAACAGAATGCCACCGAGCTGCGCGACCAGCTGTCCCAGCTGCGCAAGATGCAGGTCAGAGATCACCTGCTGCCGCACGGCAATCGTCAAAATATTTATTCCACTTAAAGGAGGCCTACCTTAGCTTTTTATAGCTAATCAAATTGTAGGTGGTGTATTTGCATTTAATTATAGTTATTTCATGATAACAGCAGGTAGAAAGAAATCTTCTCTTGTAAACAGGATGTTTCCCACACATTTGTCCCTGGATAAATATAGCTTGAAACAGAAAAGAGTGAAGTCAGGTCAATTAAGCAGCAGTTTCACAATTCCCTGGGAATCCAAAGGTGCCTGTTGAAACGAGAAGCGTTCCACCTCCAGGAATACCATGAGAGGAAGGGATTGGTGAGAAGCATCAGATGTGCACAATGACAAAAGAGACTACACTGATATCTGGCTGGAATCTGACACTGCAGTCAGGAGCTTTTAATTGAACAGATGGTGAGTGGCTCAGTGAGTTAGGATAGTGTGGCTGTGATTGGAAGGTCAGTGGTTTAGATCTCTGGGTCGGCCAAATGACTTTACTGTTGGGCACTTGAGGAAGGACCCAGTTGCTCCAAGGACTGGCTGGTTCTGTTTTTTCAACGGCACATTGCTTTGAATAAAAACATTTGCCAAACAAATAAAATATTCTTTTAAATTGAAAAAATCTTGCAACCATGATGCAGAGATGGGGCCATCACACCTGCTCTGAGTTTGACAACTTGTGTCAGAAAGGCGGAAATGTTGATGGGACCAGGGGGACGTTTTGGTAGTTCAAGGAACTTCAGTAGAGCAGTTGATGTTTCAGAACTTCATCTGTGGCTCCAGGTTAGAGGCATCAGTTGCATGTCTGCACAGGAAGCAGGCAGAGGATAAGGGCTGATGCAAGTGAATCAGGGTTCAAATCAGTGTTTGCTCTCCCAGTGCCAAGGATTAAAGCGTGCTTGACATCCGGAGATGAGAAAAACGCAAGATTTTTATCAGATGTTTTTATCTGCAGCAAGTGAAATGGCTTGCATGTTTCTGTTTAATCTAGTTCTACAGTTGGGTATTTTTTCCTGAATTCAGACTGAATGCCTTTCATTTGACCTAGCTACTTTAAAGCCCCATGCCCAGATTATTAGCCGTGTGAGTGCCACAGTATTAATTGCTATTTTCACAGTTATTGCTGTTCTGTGGAAAAGCTTGTGTTTACATATCATGAATAATTCATGGCAGCAGTAAATACTGCAAAGGGAGGAGCAGATTCGGTGCATAAGAGGGGTGGGAAGGGAAGTTGGGCTGGGAAGGGAAGTTGGGGTGGGAAGGGAAGTTGGGCTGGCAAGCCGCTCGATGAGAAACGTGTTTTTTTTTACTGTAACTGTCTTCCAGTTGGGTGTCAGCAGCCAAGCTTTGCTCCATCCTTAGATTTCAGCTCTTTCTTTTTTATCAGCCTCCTCTCTCTCTCTCCGGCCCGCTGGGCTCACGGACGGTCAGGCTGTCAGCTCTTGCTACACTCATGGCCCAGCTGCTGGCTAGGCAGGAGTCCCAAGTCCCTTCCACAACAACTTCCTGTCTGGCAGGATATTCGCTCTGCACCAGCTGGGCTCCAGGGGGCAGCTAGTGTTGGGAGAAAAGGCCAACCAGCTGCTGGCTGATTTTAGTTAAGAAACACACCGGTCAGGGGTCAATGGACACACAGCCCTCCTTTAAATGCATCACACCCTAAAAACTTAATGTTTATTATTAGGTAACACTCTTGCCTACGTGCACCTGTGTCCGTGTACTGTGATGTTGCACGATGTGCCCTCATTATGAGTCATTATACGCTGCTTTAGGAAGGCACCATGCAGAGTGGAAATATGCCGTGTGACGTATGCATCAGGATGCACAGGCAGTTCGGCACAAGCATCCCCAGAAAAACACAAGGACAAAGACAGTCATGCTCCAGTTATGGAGATGCTGTCCTGTGACTGGAAGCAGGCCATTACAAGGTGGAGCAGGTTGAGTCAGCTTTGCATTTTGACCATCTTACAGAAAGGCAGGACCAACAGTATCTACACAAAAGCACATGGACTCACACACCTGCTTAAGAGTCCCAAATATTATTGCTTTCATATCATCCCAACTGTAGATGAAAATACAAACATATTATTATTGTATTTATATTTTACTACATAAGGCTCTGCTGTACTGTTCTTATATATTGTAGTGCATAATCTTTATGAATGTTAGCCGTTAGATGTACAATCACGTGTACTTGATGTACGCTCACGCATTCTATCGGTATACTATAGAAGTGATCAAATTGTCCCTAAATGTATGTGCACACTCAGCTCCAGAACCAGGACTCGGTGCGATCACTGCTGAAGCGGACAGAGACAGAGATCAGCGTACGGCTGACGGATGCCCTCCGTAAGCAGGAGGACCCCCTGCAGAGACAGCGCCTCCTAGTGGAGGAGGAGAGACTCAAGTACCTCAACGAGGAGGAACTTGTCATCCAACAGCTACAGTGCGTTGAGAATCCCAACAGAAACAGAAATACAGAGACATTCTGGGCTTCCTCTACTGTGCAAAGCAGAAGTACTTCTTTTCCAGTTTTGCTGGATGAATTAAATTTACATATCATTTCAGTTCATCCTTCATATATCTGGCAGATATTACAGATTCAAATTGTTCAAATGTCCTTGAACAGTGCCTGACCTAGGATATTAGTTTAGTTTCCAAACCACATCCTGTAAAACTTCTTAGATGTATCACATTTTATTTTGGATTTCCCATATTAGATGGTGCAGTCTCCCATAGCTTTGTGTGTGTGGTTGCAGTGATTTGGAGAAGTCAGTGGAGGAGATCCAGAAGGACTCATCGGTGAACCAGAAACTCGTGACAGTGCAGGAGCTTGAAGAAAAGACTGCAGCACTGAGGAAGCTGGGAGAGACCCTCACAGAGCTAAAGAGTGAGTCACGATGCAGTTGGCAACCTACTGAGATGATGTATGAGGAGACTCTTACAGGGTCTATTGGCATGCTGCAATAGACTGAAATGCTGCCATACCTTGAGTTGAATCGAGATTTGCTCAGTCAAACAGTTACTCTGAGACACCCCGGGGTGTGCTGGGATACATTAAAATACTGTCATTCTTAGGGACGATCTGAAACACATATCCCAAGGAAAGCAGTGATCCACTCAGAAAGGCTGAGTCACACATGCATGGAAAATTACAAGAAATACTGAATTATACTAATTTAAGCCCATAATGCAATGCACAAGTGACATGATTAAATGCAACATGTGCACTTTGTTTTTCCATTTCCTGCTTTGTAGACCAGTTCCCCAGCCTGCAGAGTAAGATGCGTGTAGTGCTGAGGGTGGAGGTAGAGGCTGTCAAGTTCCTTAAGGAAGAGCCACACAGGCTGGATGCTCTGCTGAAGCGGTGCAAGACCATCACTGACACACTGGCCACGCTGCGCAGGTATAGCAGGCGGCTGTGAGTTGCCTCGGGGGGTGGACTTTTTGGGGGCTGTAGGCAGTCTTTTTGGGGTGGGGGGGGGGGGTTAGCTCTTTTTGGTCTATGAATGCGTTGATCCAGAAGTGTCTCCTCTCTCAGCCGGCAGCTCCACAGGCTATGATGCTCCAACGGGCTCTGCTCCCCCCACTCATGGTAACCCTGTTTCACGTGTCCTGCATCCCCATTTTCAGGCAGACGAACGAGGGAATCTGGAAGGCTCCGGAGGAGTTTTCCAGTCAGTCCCCCAAGCAGGCGAGCGATTTCAGCAAAGCTACTGACTTCGATATTCCAACAAGCCCACCCTTAAACTTCAACAGCCTGGGGGGGAACGTTAGCTTGTCTAGCTGGACTCCCCACTTGGGCTTGACTCACGGCAACCCTACCAGCCCCCATCATGACCCACTGGCACCCACGTCCCTCAAGAATCGGGCCCTGGAAGAGCTGTCGGGCCGCCGCAGCACAGAAAAATCGGTGTCCGTGGAGGTTAGACTGGTACTGGGAACCTGTTATCATGTGCTTATAGCTGTGTGTTGGTGTACATCTACCTGAGCCTTATTATCTATGTGCATCTCATTTACCATCTTTATTGCCCAGGTCTATCATGTGTCTGCTTCGTGTGCTTGTTTGCTTGTTTTTACATTGCTGTTTTGTCTGTGTCTACTGTTGAGTGTGTGAATTTGGATTTCGCTGCCTACAGCAGACCTATATTGTTTCATCACACCTGCTTGTTTGCACCTAACTTGTGTTTGGTTGGGAGCTCAATAGAAGAGATGACCCTTTATATGTTATGTATTTTGTAGGCAGCAGAACGGGACTGGGAAGAGAAGCGGGCCAGCCTCACCCAGTACAGCGCCCAGGATATCAATCGGCTGCTGGAGGAGACCCAGGCTGAGCTCATGAAAGCCATTCCTGACCTGGACTTTGCAGCCAAGCAGATCAACAAGCCTTCAACGGCCAACGCATGCGAAAGCGCCGGTAGCACGCCAGAGCACCGTCCCAGCAAACCCCAGCACACAGCTCAGAAGCTGGCTGGCAAGGAGGCCAGCTTCTGTCGGGGATCTGGTGAGTCAGCTGAACTGAACATCACCTCATATATCTGGAGTTGGACAACAAGAAGAAACTGGGTAGACACAGATAGCAAACTACAGAATGAACATTAATCACAAAAAAGTAACCCTGGTAATTAAACTTTGATTGATACATAGTTTCACTACCGCACTATAACAGACATGGAGTTTGTGGTTACTTCTGCACTACGCACACTGAAATATTCATAGGTTCCTTCAGATGTCCCATCTTCACGACTTGAAATCTTCATGTCAGAAAGGGTTCCTGTCAAGGATGTCAACGATCTGCCCACAGATGAGCTGACAGTTCCCCGCTATCGCACCGAGAAGCCCTCCAAGTCCCCCCCACCCCCACCCCCCCGGCGGAGCTTCCCCTCGTCCCACGGGCTCACCACCAATCGCACTGGGGAGGTCATCGTCACAAGCAAAAGTGTTAAGGTGAGGAGTGTGGGGCACTGCATGTTGGCACAGTGCTACTGATGGTGTCAATATAGTGACATCGCTCAGAAGTGTGACAGGCCTGAAGTGCGGAAGACAAATTCACATGCCATTTGGGGCAACAGCTTACATTAATATTCTGTCAATTCTTTGTCATTCCATGTTCATAATTCAATCATAAATCCATTCACTCATCCATCTCCCATAACCACTTATCTGGCGCCGGGTCAGAATGAGCCTGGAGCTTATCTCAGCAAGCACAGGGCACAAGGCAGGGCAGGCCCTGGATAGGATGCCACTTCATCACAGTCAGTTATAAAGCTATCTATCCATCATCCAGCCACGTCTCCTGAGCAGGGTTCTCTGGTTTCTGGAGCCTATCCTATGTAGCACAGAGATTAAGGTGGGGGAAGACCCTGCACAGGATCTCAGTCAATCTGAGAAAGTTCATGGAGACTATCCAAGGAAGCACATAGCACAAAACAGAGGAGCACCCTGCACAGAGTTCCAGTTCATCACAGTCATTTATGACTATATCTTTTCAGGATATTATTGAATTCTGGACAACTCACTATGAAGGACTGTAGGAATTAATTTTCTCTGTCCTTTCCAACACTGTGCCCTGGTGTGCAGAAGGCAGAATCGGAGGAAATGGAGACACCAAAACCCCATGTTAAGCTGAGAAGAGTCTCCTCAGAGGCACCACGGCCCTCCTCCACACCCCCAGTCATTGCTGCTTCTGGGGTGAGGGATGAAGATGATGAGGAGAAGATAATCGCTGAGCTGGAGGTAGGCTTGGAAGGGTCCCAATATTTCCCATAATCAAGTGACAGATTCTGGTGACACTGTACAGTGGGACATATTTGAAAAGACATAGGATATAACAGGGGTGCCGCATGCTTCTCATGAATGCTCTACTCATTTAGAAGTTGGAAATTCCATTAACTATATAGAGAAGTGGTTGACTTGGTAAATTTAGTTAGTTATTATCCAGAGCTTTATCTTGTTGACCTAACCCTGCGTAGAGTCAAGACCCCAAGCTGATATATCTAAACATGTTAAAATGTTGTATTAAACTAAGAACAAACTCCAGTCTCACATCTGTGCAAAGAATATGTCAAAAACTGAAGTAATTATTTTTTTCTTGAAGCGATTTTTAGAATTTCCTGATGAAGTTCATCACAGTTACGGTTTCTCATCTTAGATTACCAGAGAGTCATAAGTCAGTCCTTGACCACTATAATCAGCAAATGATTAACTGTCCTAAGGAATTTTCTTGTCCGGAACAGGGAAATGTATACACATCCTTTAAAAATGTCAATGTGTTTTGAGCTATCAAGCCAAAATTAGGACAACTGGAATGTGACATCCTTCTACCTTCTTTTGCAGTATTTTTACACACATCTCCAAGTGAAAAACAAGCACTTCAATAATCTCTTGTTTGAATTAAAAGGAAATAAAATGCAGACAATACAGGTTGAAGAAGTATACTGAAGTTAATTTAGTCTTGTGTCTTGAGTAACTGCTAGTCTGTTTTGGTAGGTCTCCATCAAGATTGCATAGTCTTGCAATATTTTTCTGTTCCCCCTCAAGAAACATCAAGTACTGTCCAGTTCATGGGAAACTGTCGTTAGACTCCCCTCCCCTCCTCGTGTTTTCAGTTGATGGTGATTTTGTAGCTGGGGGAGTAATAATGATCTGATTCATTTGGGAGTCCCGGGTTCAAGGGTTGACCTCCCCAGCCATAAATGCACCTTGAGGGGGGCTTGGAGGCTCAGTAGCCTCATTCATCCAAGACTGAGGCTTTGAATCTCGCCTTTATATATCCACACCATGTCCTTCTCAGAATTGCCCGTCGTTATGTCCTGAGATGAATCAGTATCCCATCCAGGAAGCTGTCTCTGCTTCTCAATCACCCTACAAGCGATATTTAAAGCCTTTGAAATCTTTTGTCTCTTACTAAAACTGTGTATTTCCACAGCCTCAATCTTCATTCACAGCAAGAGAATAATCAGATTTTTAGGTCATATTGAAGACACTTGGTCACCCAGACTTAATAATTGTTATTACTGCGGTGTTATATGCTTATTCAGGTCTCTTATTACTTTCACCTCTCACATAAGTGTTACCCATAACCATGTATAACCATGGGCAATAAATATGATGTAATCTCTTTCGTGTCAGACTGTAGATGCAACAAAAGTAGCTGAATTTTAAATGGTGTGTAGACTTTTTATCTGCATTCAATATGGTGCTCTGCCCCTTGTCAGAGGGTGAATGGCTTTCCTCTTATTTTTGGATCCGCTCACCGCATTTCCCCCCACCATCCACTAGGTGTTTCAAAGAAACCCAGTCAAAGTCAAAGTGTCCCCTCCCCACTCCCTGCCCAACACCTTGCTCAAGACCCGTGCCCCCCCTTCCAGCCTGGACCTGAGGTCCTCAGGGCCCCTGAGAAGGAAGGTAAACAAAAAAACCATGAGGCCTTTCTGGGGCACAGCTCCCGAGGTCCCTGTCTCTATCTTCCCCTGCTTGGGCTGTCCTCTCTCAATCATCACACTTAGACACAACTAATCTTAAAGCTGGTGGACCATGGGGGATTCCAGTCAGAGTCACGCTACCTAGGCTTCCTGTAGCAGCACGTACTTCTGGCTTGTGCACATCTGGTTTGAAGTGATGTGTATGTGTGCTTTTTCTTTCCAATTATAGCCATTGAAGCTGCTGAGTGAATGTGGGACTTCTGCCTTTGTTCACATCCAGCAGTGCCTGTGGCTGTAATTGGCACGAGCTGTTACAGAAAGGGAATCCCCAGATGATGCACTGTCACACCATCTTAGCTGGAAATGTGGCAGCAGTCACAGAGCCTCTCTGGTCCAGCATGTTTCTGTGCCGAGTTCTCCCTCGACACTTATTACCTCACCTAACTGTCTAGGATTCCACCAGCTAACCGCCCTAGTGACGCTGTAGTTCATCCTACATAACAGCCAGAACCTCTTCCTGAGTTCTAACTAATTTAGACTCTAGTCACTGTATTCACCAGGTACTGGAAATTATGCTTTTTCTGGAACTTAAAGGACTCGCTTCCATAGGATTGCAGAGTGATGCGTCTCCTGTTGTGTGCTTGTGATGGGTGGAGGCTCATTGAATGTCTCAGGAAATCAGTATCTCCCATATCCTGTCTTTGAGTGCCAGACTGGGGCCCGGCTTGATGAGGTAAGGTCATGGGAATTGAGTGTGGCGTCAATGGCCGGGACAATGCGTGTGAGGAGTTGCAGCTGCTCTTGCGTGCAGTGTGCTGCATGCTGCCATGTGGGTTGCACTGACAGCATGCTCCAGTGACCTGCAGAGGCTGTGCCTCGCTGTGTCCTCCAGTTATCTGCAGCCTCTCTGGACCCCTCTGGCCTACAGTTGGAGTTGGGCCAATGCCCAAGTGAGCGAAGACCTAGTGCTCCTATATTAGCTACACAGGTACGACTCTCACCCGGTCTGCCCTCCTGCTATCATCACAATGTCTTATATGCTATTTTGTTCCATCAAACACAGGACAGGGTGTCGATGCTAGTTTGATGTTGTCTTTGTGAGTACCAAAGCTTACAGCATCAAATGAACAAGAGCCAAATCCTTCACGAACATCAAAATTCATAAGTGCACGTTACGTTACGTTACGTGAACCGTTACGTTAATTTATCTGTTAGTGCAGCTGTAAACAAGCCAGGTCTGATAAAAAGATACTAAGAATGTAAGAACAGGAGACAGGATGTCTTTGTTCAGAGTGCTGCTTAATCGCAGGACTATTCTGTGCTCAGTCAAAATTCATGTAGAACGCCTGCAAAATTACACAGTCAATTCCTGTGCTGCACCACTGAAGGGAAAGAAATAGCTTATGAATGAACTCTGAAGTGAATGATCATTACTTGACTTAGTTGTTATACCTGTATAGTAGTCCTGGAAACAGCATGATTGGCACTGTGTGGCTCAGTGGGCTAAGCCTCTGTACCTGGTATTGGAAGGTCGGTGGTTTGAGTCCACCTTGGTACATCTGTGTAACCTTGAGCAAGGCCCTTGACCCCCCAGCTCCCTGGGCACTGTTATGGGTGGCTGCCTTCCATAGCCAGCTTGCACTCACCTACTGAGAGCAAGATGGGGGAGGTGTAAAGACAGGGATCAATAAAGAATGAATTATTATTGACTGTTTTGGCTTGTGATTAATATTTATTAGATTAATATTAGTGATGATAGTTTTGTAGTTATTCCTTATGGATTATTTCTTACATGGTTCACCCGAGTAATCTTCTGATTTTATTGACAGATCACACCAACCAGTCTTTCATCCAGTCAGATCCCTCAGATTGTGCTAACTGACTGGTCTTCTGCCCCATCCTCCCCTTCTAAGAGGTCAGGCACAGAAAGGGAGGATGGTGGACATGTACTCAGAGCTATGCAGGCCAGAGGAAAAGAGTCCAGAAGCATTGTGAGCCCTCAGCAGGCATCTAGTGTCATTGTAGATGGCCTTGGACACAGAGCTCAGGCACCAAGCGTTACAATGAGGCCAGTGGTAGCCACAGCTTTACCCCGTTGTCAGAGGCCCCGTGTGCCCCAACCTCAGAAGAAGCCCCAGAATTGGGAGTTGAGGATCCAAGAGTCCTTTGAGGAAACAGAGACTGAAAATGATAAGGAAGAGCTGGCCCTACTCCTCACACACCAAGAATTAAGGGTGCTATCCAGTAGTGAGGCCAAAGATCTCACTAAGCAAGGATGGCAAGGCTTACAGACACTGACCCTTCCAGTCCAACCCCAAGACGATACATCTGACCTCAAGGCACAAGAAAAAAATACCTACAGACCTAATCTAGACAGTAGCCCTTTAGTTCTGCTTTTCAGAGAATGTTTGGAAGTTGAAGAGGCCTTTCGACAACTAGAAGCACTATTAGATGAGGAGAATCCCACTGAAAATGGAAATTTTGAGTCTGACATAAAGTCTGACCAAGCAAGTCATGTGGGCAAGCCAATACCTAAACCCAGACTTACCAGACCAATGGATCCTTGCAGGGCAGGTTCAAACCCCAGGATCGCACTTCCCAGAGAGAAGCAGGAAGCACTGAAGGAAGCAGTGAAGTGGGGGCTTCAGACAGGACAAAGGACCCTGAAGTTTTCCCATGATGCTGAAAAGGGTATTAATGGGTCAGCTAAACAGCTGGACAAAGGGAAACCAAAATCACACACCGGTGTCTGTGAATCCGGATCCGGTGCTTTACTCAGTGCCCTGCCAAGCGTAGCTGGAGAGGGACAGTCCCGGAAGGTCCAAGCACAGGCTTTGCGCTGCAATACCTACCAGCGGCTGGACAGCCTGGAGGAATCCATCCGTGAGCTGGAGAGCACGCTGCAGGAGTTCAGCAGCAAACCTTCCCTGGGCGATTCCATCGCCACAGACTCCTTGGCAAACCTAAGTGCATCAGCAGTGAGTAGGAATGTTGTAGAACCACTTGCTGAGATCACAAAGACAGAAACCACTTCTCCCCAGGCCTCCCCAAAAAGAAAGCCTGCAGTTCCACCTAAGCCCATGGAGCTCCCAGAACAAATGACTAAGGTCCACTCACCAATTCTTATTTTCTTTTGATTACTTACGGTTGCCTGTTTTTCATCCCATGATTGGCTCTGTCCGTGGAGTTGGGGATCTTCCATTTCTCTGATTTCCTCTTGTCTCATGCATATTTCTCCCTGAGTCACAAATATGCTGTTTTTTTTTTTCTAGCCGCAGTTCTATCTTGAAGTGATGGATTTCTTGTAACTTCTTTCTGAAACTACATCTTTAAAGAACTGCACATCTGTGTGTGAATTTCAACCTTTCTCCAATACTTTAGGCAAATAATTTCTGTACTCAGGTAAGATATTCTTGTAAAGCTGCGGTGTGTCTCCATCCTTAGAAAGGTTACCACGGGCTGTTTCTCAATAAACTCTTCTCTTTCTACTCTTCCCTTTCATGGGATGCAGTGTCCTGATTTTATTCCTTCATCCACTCAGAAGTTTTTCTGTCAAGCATCCATCTATGAAGCATCCCTCACCTTACCAGTTATTCGTGGTTATGGTGTAGAGGATTTGTGATTTATTGTAGCTTATAGATTTATTGTGGCTTATTGTAGATATCAGCTTATTCTGTTTAACATTACTGTTTAGGAGGCCGTGTTATTTGCATGATGTTCTCTGAGGCTTATGTATAAAGGGAGGCCATTAAGATATATATAAAAATGGGCATGTAAATGCAGAGATGCAGCAGGTTGTGTTGGGGCAGCTGTCATATCCATTGTTTATTGAAAAATAGTGAACAGTGTGGGGGGGGGGGGGCTATTTGTGCAGAACTTTAGAACAGCAACAACAGGAAATTTATTCAGAAATATATGCATTTTCCTGCATTCAAATATAAATCCCCACTTTACATAATGTTAAAATCAGGTTATAGTCAAATACTTGAAGTTAATATGACATTTTTTAAGCTAGTATTGATGATGGCTTTCTGCTATTGATGTCAATGTTCAAAGTACAGTGCCGTGCAAATGTCTTTGGCAGTCTAAAGAAATGTTTAAAGCTATTTATCTGGGTAATAGGTGCACATTTGCTCAGAACAAAAAACAATTTAACATTAGGCTACAACATATGCAAATTGAGCATAACAAAATAAAAACTAGTATCAATTTCTTCTGTTCTCCAAAAAGTCACTGATATCTAGTTGGATGGCTAGATGAACAACACTTCCGTTCCCAAACCTCTCCTCAGGGGCACCTCAGCCATTCCATGTATTTATTAAATTTTACCACCAGCTCAATTAATTAAATAAATTAGTTTATGACAAAGTCAATGAGGTATTGACTAGCTATACCAGGTGTGCCCAGTGGTCAAGTCAAAAAATACATGGGTGCATTGAACGGTTGCTGGAAATAATGGGGTGATTTTGGCAGAGGTTTTGAAATGGCTAAGCTAACACACTTTTACAGGCATAATAGCATAGTTTTACACCAACATAAAGATGATTTAAACTTCATTTTTTTGGCTGCCTAAGACTGTATATTTCAGCAGAAAATAATTAGTCATGATTTTAGTGGAAGAGAAGAAGAGCGCAACCGTATTTCCCCACACTCAGTTTGTGAAGTTAACGAAGTGTGAAAGGTTTCTGAATTTCGTAATCAAAGTATCTATACATCACCCTGTCCATTTATGTTCATGATATACCACCAAAGTTATATTTTTTCAGTATTAATTACAGTATTAATAAACCACTGCTACTGTACTGTTAAGGTTTGTTTTTCTAATGTGATTATTTTTTTGCCATCACAATCCACGGCCTTGAGTGATGCTTTAATCAGAAACAGAGTCAGCCAATCAGGTGGTTTTAATGTCACTTCCTGCAATCGCTTCTGCACTCTGTCGTCATAGAGTCAACAATTATTTTCTAAAATAATTTTTTACTTTGTTCCATTGCCCATTTCTCCCTCACCCCCTTCAGGATGGATTGTAAAAAGATTGGGATTTAAAGATAGTGCCAGCTACATAACAGAGCCTTAAGGACTCACGTCCAAACATTTCTGTTTCAGTGAAGATACGTCTGGTGAGAGTAAAATAAAAAAGTGTTTTGTTTCAGTAGTCTCCAGCCCTCTAACTAGCTATTATGTAATATGTCAAATAAAAATCAAGAGCTTTTTGGTTGCGATAAACTCAGTGAACGGAGCCAAAAAATATAAGATAACGATAAACCTTTTAAAACCCCCTAGCGTCCATGCATTATATTAATATTGGAATTACTTGTATGGTTTGTCATAAAATTAGCTAGCTTTGCGGCGGCTAATTTTAAGTTAGCTAACCCTGTGACCATTTCTTTACATTACTATCCCTCAGGTACTTCCCCATCCTGGTTAAAATCACACAAATCCAGCCTGGTTCCACTTAGTACTGCATGTTTCAGACTAGTAGTTCCTCACCTGGCCTTGTTCTTTCTTGATATGACTAAGGGGGAAAAAATGACGCTAATATTAATGTGCGAGGTGGCCATCACGGCAAGTGGCAGTATGATTTGCGTGAGCTCACTCCCTCACGTGGCCTCCCCTTTTACTGCAGACCAGCAGCGGCTTCTCCCCCAGCTCTGGCAAAGGCCCCCACCCCACCGCCACCTCACGCCTCAAGCACTTGCAGCAGAGCAATCCAGAGAAGGGCAAGCCGGCCAAGCAGCGGGAGGACTTCCTCAAGGTCCAGGGCCAGCCGCAGGTATTTCACTTCTAACGGCCCTTCCGCTTTCCACCCTGATGCTGTCACCGGCGTTTTACCTGTCGCACCCTTGCCGATTCCTCTGCCCCACTCCGAAACCCTCTGTCGCCCCGTGGTGCTACCCGTTCACGTCAGACTGCAGAAGGACGATGTTCTGCGCTAGCGGGCGTTCGTCACGTATGTTGGCGACGTGCTGGCACAACGAAGGTGCTCACGTTCACTAGGTGGTCGCTCGTTGACAGTGCCCAGCGCTACCCAGTGACGTACACGTTGTACCAAACTCCTTCCAAACCAACAGGAGTCAAAGCGACGGCAGTTGGGTGATCTACTATTGTGACGGATGTTTAATGAGGGAGGACTGGTCAACTTTTGGGGCTCCTCTACTATGCCAAGTAAGCTGAATGCTGCCAAGTGTGGGGCCCTGGATTCCTGGCCCTCTACCCGATCCGTTCCTTTGCCACGTTTCCATGTGCTCTGTTGCTATGTTACCTCTGATCTCCCTGACGACCATACTGCACCATCACCTCATCCCGAGCCCTTGCTAGTTACAATAATCTCGGGAATTTAATTTCAAATTCACATTACTGATACAGCCTTGGAAAAAAAATAGGCAGATAAATATGGAAGTGTTTTGCACCCTGTCTGACCACTACTGCATGCAGCCTCTGCCGAATGCCTCAGGCTTCCTGTTCCTCAGTCAATAAGGCCTGGGGCTTCTGTCTGGAGATTAATCTTACATTCCAGACTCAAGAAGTAACTGTATAATGCATGGTACAGGGAAAAGGGGGGGATAAATAGGTAAGAATTGTTATAAGGTTGGCAGGGAAACTTAAGGGATGCTGGCAGGCAGAGAGTAAATGAGAGTTAAATTATGATTGTAGGCAACGAGAGGGAGGAGTGCTTGACAGACAGAGTGAAATAAGTGGGTGAATGAGGAGAATGCCGTGATGGAGGTGGATGTGGAGCACTGATGATGGTAATCAAGTGGGGTGGTGTCCCTCTGGCTGGGTTTCTGGTCTGATCTACGTCGAGGGCCTTATCAGCTGAAGCAGCCTCGCTAAGTCACAGCCCTTAACCAATCTGGCCTAAAACCAGAGAGGTTCGAAAATGTGGGGTCAGGATGGGGGGGTCTCCGCTTCCCCTCATTGAGCATCTGTGTCAGTTGGGCCCCTCTGTATGCATAATACCTGATGATTTCCCAGAATAATTCATACTGCTGCAGATACTGTCATCTCTTCACAGATATAGTGCTGTTGATACCCCCTGAAATTCCCTTAGTAGGCTGGGGTAATTTTGTCCAAGAGCACTTATGCAATCAGATAGAAAGAATGGACCCACCTGAAAAAAATGGACTTGACATTGTCAACATAATTACAGAGGAAGCTCCAAGTCATCCCCCCCCCGGCATCAAAACAGCAGTACTTTCCTGCATTACAACAAGTAGCATCATAAATCACTAGGTACAAATATTGTACCACAGTCTCTAAATTATGGTAAACAGTATTACAGAAATGGCATAATAGCACATCAGGGTGATGCTTTCTATGGTGCTCAGAGGGAATTTTTCTGTGACTGGGCAGCAGGGGGAGTAATGGTTAAAGGTTAGTTCCAGGAAGAGTCACACTTTAGAAAGTTACGCAATTCTGCAGCTAGAGTACTATAATGTTCAAGTGTTTGTGCTTTATCCAGGAAGACATGGAGCAGCCATAAAATCTTTAATTCATGCTTTTAAGACATGTTGAATTTGTGCATGCACACAGCTGCTAGAGCTTTTCTCACATCCGTGTATTAATGACGTTCCATTAGTCTGGAAGACCACTGCTGGCAGACAAATCAATGCTTTAGCTAAACTCTGTGGGTAAGATTTCCAAGATTTATGGTCTGGTGCACCAGTCCCCTAAGAGAAAATGATTGGAAATGGTGCAGCAATGTAGAGCAACATAAAGGAAAAATGCAGTAGGTGGAAGAAGGTGCTTTGACTACATGAAAGGACGGTTCCTGTCTGAGCTGCCTCGTCTAGCTGCTAACGGTGTCGTAGCTTGAACATGCCCACCACAGCTTCATTCTGCTTTAATTTAGCCAGGGGTATTAAGGCATCCCACTGCACAATCTCCTCTCGCAGCTTCAGAGTGCCCATACGTACGTATGTAACCTACAATGCACTGGGGGAGCGACTGGTTGGCAGAGAACCTCTACAAGGATGCCGTCAAGTCACGTTGAACTTGAGGCTTGTGCCGGGCAGCTGGGACCGGTGTGGAATTGGAAACGATGTAACTTGGGTGGGAATCAAATGAAAGGATCAGAATTCCTAGGGAGACACATCTGTATGTGCGGCAAGAAGCTTGGGCTGAGCGCCAAGTCTCCGTTTAGGTTGTTAGCGCTAAATGGTAGAACTTGTATTTACTGGTGACTCTTTGCTGTTGTTCAGTGTCAACTGAAAAAATGTTGACTAAGAGAAGGCAGAGGGTGATGTAGCCTTCGCCATGTGATATAATATCTGTCCTGCGGTGTGTTCTCATTTTGCTTTGGGATGTTTGATTATTGCTGCACTACATCATTAACTTCTGTACTTTGCTGGGTGATTGTAATAGAGGCTAATGGAAAAGCAAGAAATCCTAGCAGTCCAGATATCTGCAGTTCACTGGATCCTACTGTAAAGTCCCCGGCACAGTTTCGGGCCTCCTTTGGTCTGACCAAGTAGGTCAGAGAGCAGGGTAGCGGGGGCCACTGGGGCAGGACGCTGTCCCCCTGGGAGCATTGCAGTGCCATGACGATACTAGCCACTGTTGGACTGAGAAATCTGAAGACTCATTTTTTTGGTATGATTCCCTTTAGCTGACACCCCCATCCTTCCCTAGACTGCATGTGTAAATATGTGCCCCTCCTCCTCCTCATCGCCCCCTGGATCTTTTCTTCTTTCATCGAGCACACAGTGGACTTTCTGCCCCCGTCCTTCTGCAAACGCCTTTCTGACTTAACTGCTCCTGCTGCACGAATGGCTCAGCGCCCCCCCAGGGCGACGTTGCCCACAGAGATCTCTGCACGCCATTGCAAGATGCTGCCAGGTATCTAGTGACCGCTGGAAAGCATCCAGTTATTGCCGGGATGCGAAGGCTGAACCATCACCCAGGGGAAGACGGCTGAAGCGAGCCTTTGGATACCTTCCCCTCTCACGTAGATGCAGATGCCTTCAGCCTGTCCGGGGTTTCCCTGTCCCCTGCCCCCTGTACACTGCAGCCTGCTCCCGTCTCCATACTCTACATATCCATCAGCTCTCCCTTCTGGGTTCATTAGCAGAGCATCCAAGCCCGTCATCATCTCACTGCTGCCTCCTGCATCTCTGCTGTCTCCCGCCCCCACATTGCCTTTCCTGGCCCCCTCCCGCTTTACTTCACTCTGATACTGAGCTTGGAGAGTGTCTCGTCAGGCAGACTTAGCGATACGAAGTATCGGGGGCCTGGGGGTAGAAGCAGCCGCCTGTGTAATCGCCATGTGTGACTCTGCCATGCTAAATAGGACACATGCTTAGAGAGAGAGAGGACTGAAGGGATGAGGGGCTTGTCACCCTTCTGGGAGCCGGACTATTCTGGAAGCTGAAATCTGCTTCTTTCTGTGTCATTTCACACTAACACTGTGCCTAATGCATGTCCTCAGTACACACTGATCACTCCTCTTTAAGGGGTATTTTTAGCGCATGTTGTATGAAATTTCTTCAGTATAGCTAACTTCAAGAACTAGACAGCCCTGTTTTTAAATGAAAATAAATGTATTTTTTCCCGAACTATGCTTTTTAATATTAGCTGGAACAAGCTATGATTACACGACGGCATAGTGTGCATTTAGGCGTTGCCTGACCTTACTGCTATCTTAATTTACCGCATCGTGGTCACTGCGATCCATCTGGAGGAAAATGCAGGAAGATTGGGTTGGGGTGGGGGGGGGGGGTGGTGATGTCTGCAGCAGAAGACACTACAGCACAAAGGCTGCATTTTCTATCTATTTTCTCACTCCAGAGCTTTATTTCAAGTTGTTGATGTTGGGATGGAGCAGAAAAGTCAAGCCATTGCTCTCCGGACGGAACATGTGGCCTTTTGTGTGCTGAAAACTACCAGCCTGTGGTGGGAGATTTTCAGTGGCTCTGCTGAGTCTCTTAGCATCCTCTGCAAGGCACTGAGGATCTCAGACAAAAAACAAGATTATTGTCGGTAAAGCTCCAATTTAAATTTACAAAAAAGATTATTTATCCTTATACATTTGTAAAATGCCCCTTTTTCATGCTAGTTTTTTTTTTGTATGACAATGCTAATTTGCATAGAGTATTCTGTACCTGAACTGGATTGTTATTACAAAGATAACCACTTTAAATAATAACTGTTTATATAACACCTTTTGTGCATTGATATGCAGCTCCAAGAGCTGTACATGTGTTAATCAAAAACATAAATGCAAAACTGTAATAAGGGGACAATCTGGCAAAGAAATGACTACAATGAATTAAGTCAAACGGTGCAAGTTTTTTTTTAGAAAGTACAAAACATTAAATATGACAATAATGGGGAAAAAAGAGAAGCTAATGGAGAGGAAGATTTAAATATGTGTAGAGGTTGCCTGGTGGCATGAAACCAAGAAGCTCACTGCCCACATTTTCATTTTTTTGCTTTGTTCTGGGATCTTTGCAGAAGCCCATTATCAGGGGAAATGTAAGTGGCTGCTTAGAGAACACATTTAATAATATAGTCACATTGTTAGATTATTTAGAGCTTTTGTGACGTCTGTATACAGTGAGCCAGCATTGTGAAGCCAGTACAGGTGTGATATGTTAATACTTTGTGTTCTTGTTTATATTCTTGCTGTGGTCTGTCAGTAGTCTTCCTTGGCAACTGCCAAATCGTGCATTATAGTAGTCTAGGTGATGGAAAACAACATGTCAATTTCGTAGCATCTTGCTGTGAGCAAAGTAGCTGGATGCTGTATTTCCCAGGTGAAAAGGGAAGTCTTGGATGCATAACAAACTTGGTGTTTAAAGCCCCCAGATTTCACACCTGTGTTGTCATCTCTGTAGCTAGAATTTATCTTGTCCATGTTCAGTTTAACAAGGTTTAAGTGTGTTCAAGTTCTGATGCTGGTGAAGCAGCTCATTAAAATATTTACTACACTGGGATCTTGTAATATGTCATTTGCAAAGCTGTGGATGAATGCGCAGTGGTCTTTTAGATTGCGGGAATTACTTTGGGTTCAAAAAGAAGGTCCAGATGTAGTGGTGAGATGCTGCGCCTGAATATATTCAGTAATTCATCCACATAAGTAACTGGGTAACAGCTTCACCCTGGAGCTCTGCATCTGTCTCTCAGCTGCTGCAGGCCCCTGCTCTGTAGCGCTGCATAAATCATTTGCAGCTCTAGTTGCTGTTTGTCTAAGCACATGCAGATTAACTGCCTTGTTCTAGCTTAGCAGGAACTGTAAACAGGTCGGTACTGTTTGGATGGCTTCTGTCTGTTTTCCTGAGATTGCAGTGAGCCTCATCCACAAGTCGTCCTCTTGACTGGTACACATGGTATAAACAGTGACCTTGTCCTCCTCTTGCCTCCTTTGCCACATTGCCTGCTTCTCCATTAATCTCATGTAGCGCTCAGTACTGTCTGTACATCCCACTCAGCCATTTCCCATCACCTCTTTCCTAGTTGTAGCTGACCAACTTCGTGAAAATCCCAGGCTCTCTTCGGCTTCTGTTTTAATTTTTTGCCGAGCAGATGGAGTTAAAGCTTCTGCTTCAGAAAGCTCTTAGGAAACTCTTTAGAGCAGACAAGCATGCCCAGGAACAGGATTTCTCAGTGTTAATCCGGGAAGGGTGCCGTCACAGTGCTGACTTTACTGTTATTGCCTATTTGATGCTCAAGGGCCATGGAGATTTCGATCTTTTACACTTTGAGCTGCCGTTTCCAATTCCTCATTTTATTCTTGTACCATAAATTGGGCTGGTTAAGATGTCAGAGAACTCCTCTCAAAAATGGGCCCCTGGAGCTGGAAGGGAGCTGTTTGTATTTAGGTGGTTGAGTTTATGGGCCTGCCTTTATTTGCCCAGAATGAAGAAGAGTTTCTGCTGAATTAACAGGGTGTGATGAATAACCATTGAAACTCAAAGAATATTCTTACACAGATTTTACCCTCTTGTGGGAAACAACATGTTCTGAGCTCATATCGTGGGATCAGAGTTCCTGGATGATTGTAGAACATAGATGCTGCACCAAACCATAATGAGATGCCTAACATTGTACATAACAGAAAGAAGGGCTTATTTAATTGTATAACACTTAAAGTGTTCACTGTTCAGTAAAATTTGTCTTAAATATTAAATGTTTTCCGTTAATTGCTGTCAGAGGAATAAAAAATGCAGAAAAGCCTCAAATCTTCGGTGCTTGGGCTTCCACAGTCTAAAAACATGTTCAACTGGTGTGTCTGAATTGCCCACACGGCATGTCTGCATGCCAGGACCTGGTAGCCCATGGTGTTCTTCCTCGAATAGTCTCCAGGTTTCCTGAGACCCTGTACCAGATATGCCCCTAAAATGTCTATACATTCAACAAGATTAATTCATGAGATGGTGCAGAAATGTACTTATCTTGTGTGAAGTTGTCCTTGGAGGTACTTGGAGTTGATATAAACAAATGTTTCCTTGAAATCCTACAGAGACAGAAATGTTTTAGGTCTGTGTGTTTTGATCATGAAAAAAATTAGACAAATATGAGTCAGTGTAGTTTTCACATTGTATTAATTAAAATTTCACCCAGAGAAAGCCCATGTAATTAATGTCTACCTGCATTTTTTTCCTACTGGGCTTTCACACAGTGCTGTCTCAGAACTGTGTCAGAAGGTGCAATCTACACTCGTTATAACTCTGATATAAGTCTGCCATATAGTCCGGTTCAGCATCAGGTACAGCATAAAAACTAAGGGTGCCACCCAGGGGCACAGTAGTACGTGCCCATTTCAAGCAAATAACCCAGATCATTAAATGGGAATAGGAAACGGCATAACTGCACACAAGTCCTCACTAACAGCCCTGAGGCAGCCAAGCAGAATGAGCAGAGGGACGACAAACCCACCCATCACATGATATCATATTGGAAACAAAGATCTCCACTGGCCTGGAAATGATTCCATCACACTCATGTCTCTTTGCTGATTCCTTTGCATGTGCCACCTCACCATGCGCTCTGCCCAGAGCAGCCCAGGAGCAGAAATCAGTCGTCTATCCTTTAATTCTCTCTCAGGAATAGATGGAGCTAAATACATTCATGCATTTCAATTCCGCAATTATCATTTTCTGAAACAGATTCAGCAATTCATTTTAGTGAAAGACGTTTTTAGAACCACAAGATGTTACTGCTGGTATGAAATGCATCCCCCCTCCCTCAGTCTAGCCAGGCTAGTGTACCGTTACTGCAGTAATAACATTACTGCATTAGTGTGGTGGCAGCTCGTCATGTGAAGCCGCAATGGGAGGCTAATTGTCAGTGGTGTCATGCTGTTAAAGTTCATTCTTATCACTGGCCACCCACATATTTACGCATATTAGTATAGGCCAAATTTAATTCTAGAACACATAAATCTCAGAGAATTGCACTTGGTTTAAACTGAATTATGTCCCATTAAACCTATTCCTGTGAGAATGACATCGCCAATACAGGACACCTACCTACCAAGACTCATATCCACGTTTGCAGGCGGTGAGAAATACAATGAAACAGAACAACAACCTGCTGAACCAGCCGAGCACAAGATCATGATGCGGTTGTATATGATTCCACAAATATATATATATATACACACACACATATATATATACATACATACATATATGTAGTCTTAGGTAGTCAACGAAAATGTTTAAAGCCATTTATCTGGGTAGTTTGCATACATTTGTTCAGAAAAAAAACACATTCTAACATTAGTATATGCAAATTAACAGTAATACAGCTTTCAGCACTAGTTAAATTACTTAGCCAGTTAAAATAAGCCAGTTAGGTATTGATTAGCCAAACAGTGTGTTAGTGGTCGAGTCAAAAAATAGATTGGTATATTGGATGGTTGTTACAAATGCTGGGGTAATTTGAGGTATTCAAATAGTTTGGCTGCCAGCATTTTCATTTCATAATTTGCATTTCTATATTAAATGGGTCTTAAATCTGACCTTCATTTAGGGTCTTATTTAATAATAATAAAAAAACACTTCACATGCAGGGTTGCATGAATGCTACATGTCTCCGGCAAACGTCACGGCTGGACAGATACGTCTAAAGCCAAAGGTTAATGACACACTATCTGTTGCAGAGATGTTTTTGAACTTGAGAACTTCAGCATAAAGTCAGGGGTGAATCATGGTCTATATCTTAAGGGCTGGAACATGCTGAATGCTGACATGATCTTCCTGGGTCTGGGTGGCCTTCAGTAACCCTGACCTGTGACGCCTCCCTCTGCTTGCTCTTAGAGTCACTGTAGTAGCACTTACACATTTAGCTGGAGGGGGAGCTGCTTTTGCATGCATGTAGAGAGCAGGAAGGGAGCAAAAACATGGACTCCTGGATAGGGAGCTGAGAGTGAACAATAACGTGGACTGTCCAGGGGTTCCTGAGGGCTGGGTTGAGAAGCACTGACTTAAGCAATGACAAATAGCCTCAGTCAGTGTTTAGGTCATTTGCAGAAGTGTGTACTAAAAATAACAAGATGGAGATTCATAACAGGCAAAATGGTGCCGTTGTGTACATCAGCCTGTAACAGTCTATAGGGATTGCCCAAACCAGGCCAGAGAGCATGAAGTAGATTTAAATCTTGCCGAGCCTTGAATCTTGTCTAGGTTTTGATAAACTTCCGTGAATCTCACCCACCATCCATGTGCTGGCTGTCTTCTCCCTCACCACACATTAAAAGCAGGGATAGGGCTGCTTCTTTGTGTATCGTCTTGTTTTGCCAGAACATTGCAGTGTGTTTGGAGATAGATGAAGTGCTGATCGCTGGTACAACAGAAAATAATGTCTTGTGTTTCCCTCCCCTCATTTTCTTCCCACTCCCTGGTAAGTGTCTGCACTTCAGTATGAATGTGACCTTAAATTGTCAGAGGCTGCCGCAGTGACAGCAAGTTCCCTCTACAGGCCAACATTAGCATTACAACTTATGCTTGTAATGTTCATTTTCACATCAGCACTGATAGCCACTGGAAAAATTGTGAAAATGAATCTGATGCCAGTACTGTCCTTTAGTGTGCGGTAGTTGCATGCGGAGTTGTGAATGTTATACGGGTCTTTAAGAAATGTTTTTGTTTGGCTCTCAGAAAGGTTTAAGGTACACATGGCTAGCTTCATGCATGTGGTTTCTTATTGATTAATTCCTCTGTTTGTTCTTTTTGTTTTGTTTTGTTTTCTCTTTCCTTATTTCCTCCTCCCCTCACCCCCTGGCCCTTTCACTCGCCTGCCTGCCTGCCTGTCTGCCTGTCTCTCCACACCCGCCACACCTGGTGACCCCCCCGACCCCCCTGCGCCTCCCCGTCTGTCTGCCACCCTGCACGTGGGCCCAGCAGTGAACTCTCTACCCACTCTCTTGCTTCCTCCAAACCCTCTTCGTCCCAAGCCCAGCTTTATCTGGCTTCTGAGCGCTCACTGCCCTCCCTTCGCTGACCCTGAGGCCCCGCCCATCCGCGCCTCGTACTCTGCCCCCCAGAGCCGCTCTGCTCCAGTGCACGCTGTGTGCCTGCAGTCACGTTCTTCCAGTGTCTTGGACTCAGGGGAAGAACTACAACCCCATTATGCCATGGCGATCTCTCCGACCCTAAGACTATAGCTTCTCTTTTTGTTTCAGTATTCTTCTCTAAACCCTGCCCCCAAATTGCTCCCTCTTCTTCTTCTTCTTCTTCTTCCTCCTGTTCCTCTTCTTCTCCTGCCCTGGGAGCTGTGCCTCTAGGCTCTGGGCAGCAGCAGCAGCAGCAGTAGATTCTCGGAGCCGCTCTTCATCTCTGGCACCAGGACCATCAGCTTCTTGGGCTACTCGCTGCCCTCGGCCCCACCGTCCTCCAACAGCCTCTTCGCCCTGCAGATGAAGAGGTTCCCCCAGGAGGGGGCGCTGTCCTCCTCCTTGCCAGCCTCCATCCTCCCAACCAATGCCCCCAAAGTCTCAGTCTCCAGCCTGAGCTCTGAGGCCCTCTTCCTCCCCCACCTCCTGCCAGAACATAGTTAAAGGACAACAGTCCCCTCCCTGCCCTGGCTCCACCCTCTTGTTGCTACCCAACGGGCAGTCCGACACAGCCACCTCTGCCTCTCCAGCCTTTGCCACCCCTTCATGCTCACCACCTACCCCTTCACCATCAGCTTCGCTCACCCCCTGCACAATGAACCGCAGCCATGACACCCCCCTAGAAGCATATCAATGAAATCCTATCATGAACCCCCTAATGAATGGCACATGCTGTGACAATGGAGATATGATGGAAGATTCAGGAGTTTCAGTCCAAGCTCCATGACGTGCCAAGAACTCAAGATAAAAGCACAAAGATTTATCCATCTCACCCCATCTTCATCCCCACTCCTTTCAAGGCAAGAGTGTGATACTGGGACCAAAATGGAAGACCTGAACCTTTTTGCATTCCTTTATCCCTTTGGGTGCTACTCACTGGATGCACATTGTTCCAGATGATGATGTTGACTTTTACACAAAACAACAGGAGCCAGTTAAAGAAGAGTCACCTTATCACAGCAATCTATTTTGCTAGTTCTCAAAGAGAAGTATCATCAGCATAATTATAGAGGCTCAGAACACTGCATACTCCCCATTTGCTATGTTTCATTCATCCCCTTTGCACAACGCACTCTGTCTTGTCGCTCTCTGCTCTATGAATTGTGCTGGGTCCCTTGTCTCTTACTGCCATCCTGATTAGGGTGGATTGGCAAAACTCAAAGGGGAAATTCTGATCCCATCCACTGATGCCAAATTTCTGGGGAAAAGATCTGCAGGTCATTTACTAAGTATGTTATATATCTGATTAGAACATATTCAAGACAGAAGTGCAATAATGTGGTGGAATGGCGCTTGGCATGTGTGTAATATTTTGCTGTCTCTTTTCAGTAAAACAGTAATCAATGAAGAAGAAAAAAAAGCGTGAATTTTAACCTTTTTATTGCTTGTGTCCAGCCCATAGAAATACTGGTGCTAGACTACGTTTGTATCACGTCTTTGGCAGAGATTCTCAGTTCAGTCGATGGATTTCTCCTGCCTGCTTTAACGTAATGTCTGAAGCTATTTAAAAATGCAGCCTGCAGACTGATTGTTCTGTGGGGAAGGATGCGGTTGGAATAACTACAGAGGATTTAAAAAGTCCAGACTGTGTTAATTATACTCCAGCATATTTGGAAATCTTGACTGTCATGTGGTCAGTTCAATATTTTGTGACATCATGGGGGACTGGGCAGTTTTAGGGGCATGTCATGCTCACCAAAGCACTGTCTCATCTGAATTCTGCCAGCCACAAAGCAGAGAGCTGCAGAAGAACTGCTAGGTTAATGAAACCATTCGTAGATGGTTCCTTCCATTGCTAATTGTTACCTTTGCTGGCAAATATGACTTACCTAAAGGCCCAAATCAGCCTAAGCAGAAATATTACTAGTACATTTTTATTCTTTCCCTGTTCTCTGCGGCTTCTTGGGACCACTGACTCTCAGAATGGAAAGGTGGATTTCTGTAGATTCCTGAAGGATGGATGGGTAGGAGCTCGCTGCTGGTCACCAAAAGTTGGGATGTCACATTGTTGGGTTCCTTATTAGCAATGTCCTTTAGCTTTCACACTGGATGAGAAACACAACCTTCGCACACTTTACCAAAAAGTACAAAAAGCTTTCAGTCTGTTTCACTGAAATGTTTGTGAAAACATAACATAGGTCCATCTTTGGATTAGAGTAGGAAAAGGAATGTAAACCTAAGGGAAATTAAGACACATTCTTTTGATGTTTTTTTGACAATGTGAAAGCACATTACTGATTTGTGATTTTTTTTTAGCAATGTGTTTGGTTTGCGAAGTAGATCACAGTACCTGCAGCTCTCAGTAAATCTATGTTTGTTGGAAACAGTTCATTACAATTGTATCATTTCCAACTAGATCCCAGCTATAAATGGCTTATAGCCAAGGTCAGATTCTCTCATTATCAGGTTGTACAGTAGATTTAGTGCACATAAAATGTGTAATGGTATCTTCCTATAGTTTGATGAAAAATACAGATTGTCACCCAGAGCTATAGCCTCTTTCTACCGTGCATTACCATAAAATCACTGTGCTCAATGTTGCTACAATTTATTTAGTTAGCAGATGCTTTTATCAAAAGTGATATACACTTGAAAGCAGAGTCAGACAGTCCCTAGGGTGATTGGGGGTTATGGGTCGTTGCAAAGAACTAGTCATGTTTTAGTAGAGGACGGTTTCAATCCATTGACCTCTGCTCCCCTTGTTAGTCATGGTTACTGTGTCTGAGACTTCATGTCCACTGTGTTGATGTGAGACGGTAGGGCCTGTACAGCACAAAGGGTACCAACAAAATCAGACTGACTCTAATGACTTTAATATTGTATAAAAAGCATGCACTCAATATATTCAATGCCTCACAGCGAGTGATATTAAGTCATCGCCCCCTTGTGGGTACTGGTGGCATTGTAATAGGACTCTACAGGCTGGTTGATTGGGGGAGGAGGGTGCAAGGCAATACAAGCAAGGTGGCTTTGTAGAGCTGACTGAAGCACAAATTATATAAATTATACAGTGAAGGCGTAATTCTCATATACCTGTGAAACCTGGAAAGTGAATCCATGAATAATTAGTTTAAGAAATATGATAAAAAATCAGATTGTGGGTTTCCACTTCTGTCATGCTGCTGTTGTTGAATTGCAATAAGTTGGGCCTCTCTGAGTTCCAGAGGCAAGATTTGACTGTTACCCTCAGAAAGTCAGCAAAATTCACATCACAAAAAAATGTTAGACTGCTCTGGCTCCCCCTGGCTCTGTGAGGTTTTGGGGATGTGCAAATTAAACCTAAACAATAAGAAAATGTACTTGTCCTCTCCCCCAAAGAAGCACACACAGGAAATATTATGGCACTAGTGTGCACTTTTTCTGTATGTTATTTTGTTTTTAGAAATTAAAGAGTATTGACTGAAAAAGCCTCAATACCTTAGATGTCATGCACTGGTTCAGGGACAGGAGCCATGCTGGAGCCCGTCTGGCCCAGTATGGCTTTTCCTTGCTGACCAAGCACAGGAAAGATTTAATATAAAGAGCTGATATAAAAAATACAGAAAGCATACAAGAGTATATAACATATAAATATAACACAAGTCCTGTTTGTGTATGAAACTAATATATAGTGTGAAAGTGTGAAATACATAGAATAAATATTATGTAATGTAAAATTAAAATCCTCATCTTTTGCTTTTTTTATATTCAAAGCTTTTTTGTACAGTTTTTTTAATCGGGATGGTATACCATATTAACAGATACTTTAACTCACAACCAAGACCTCTTCAGTAGTGAGTGGACTAACATTTTTGTATCTAGTCTCAAATAATTGTGTTTGTGTGTGTATTTATATATATATATACACACACACACACACACATATATATATATATATATATATATATATATATATACACACACAGTACAGATAAATCAGATGCGGTGTAAACTGTTTGCAAAATCTGAATTTGGATTGTATTTATTTTCTATTGATTTGCAGAGTGTGGTGTGTCAATAGTCTTCTTGAATTCACTGTTTATTTTTTAATTGACATTGTCATTCTTTTGCCAACAGCATCTGATAGTTTTTGTATTTTATATACGTGTGTGTTTATTGATGGAGATGTACAGTGAAGTCTCTGAGGTACCCAGACAGCATTTAAAATCATCTGTGTCCCATGTTCACATCTGTACTCAGAATTCAGGAAGCAGGTGAATTTGTGATTAATGACTACATCTGAAGTGCTTTTAGAAAGAGAAAGATTTTCTTCTCTTTATGTGTGTGAAAAGTCATTTTGTTATAATAGAATTGCAATTTCTTATCAAGGTGGGTTAATGTTTCTGAAATCTGCATTTGGATGCTATAGTTCATCTGCTCGACTGACTGCTCTCAGTCAGTTATCCCTCTCTGGTCTGGCTCTTCTGTCTGTCAGGGTTACTGAGAAAACTTCACTGCTGTTCACGGGTTGCACTGTGTATGATGCTGACATGATGTCTGGTATCAAATCAGCATTACTTGTCACACTGCCTGGTGTTCAACCTCCTGGACCCTATATCTTGTAATTGAGTTTTTTTGTACCCTGCCATTAGTTCTTTTACTGTTACTGTTTTCTGCTGTTGTAACCTTGTAAGTGAGACACATCCACTGTAATGGGCTATGCTGTAGGCCGTGATTGGACAGATACTGCAATCATGATGCTTCCCATTGGAAACCGAAGCACAGTCTTAACAGTATGTACTTCATGCTATAAGCTGTAAATGAAGCAGCTTTAGGACTGGAACTAGGGTCGTCTGTATGCACATCAGTACTGCACCCTTCAGTGGTCGAGACTGATGCACCTTATACTTGACCTGTGTGTTTAATTAGAACGGTATTTCCATACTAACAGATCCAATTCCTCACAGCCACGACCACTTTAGTGATTGGAATAAGGTTTATTATATTTGGCTGCAAATAAATGTGTGCACCGCTTCCTTACCCGAGTGCACCCTAGAACCAGCTGACCCCAAGCAGACTGGGGAAACCAGAATCCAATCTCTCTCCTGTTTCCTATTTAATTCATGGTCAATAGGAGTTATGAAGTACTTTATCTTTGGAAATGGCACACTTCAAAAATCTGACTTTTTTTAACCTAAAAAAACTTTACGCTTCACTTGCAGATTTTCATATGAATGTGTGAGTGGATTAAACTCATAGCAGTGGAATAAAGATTCACCTGTAAATACACTGAATCATCCTGAAAAAAAAGTCCACAGTACTTTATGTCAAACATGTCTTTGGGGTTAAATTTAAATGAAATATATGATGGTTATAATGCATGTGTATTTTGAGAAACTGCACGGCACAAAATTTGGTCAACAATAGTTTTTTTTTTTAATATATAAATGTCAAGTTCTAAAAGGTTTAAATCTATCAAGATTTTTATTTTTTTAATACTCCATGTATAGTGGCAAAGGCATGATGTGTTTACTGTGGTCTTTAAGGAAAGAGCATTGGATTTGACTAATATGAGACCAGGGGTGTTTGATGCTGTTCCCATGAGCAAACTTTTTATTTTTTTGAGAGTGATGTTTCTGTCTGTAGAGTAGTGTGATTATGAATGATGAAGAAAAATAAATCATTAAAATGCATAATAATAAATCAATGTGGTTGCCATGGTGATCTCTTACAAATGTAAATCTCCTGTGGGCAAACGCCAGTGACAGTGGGCTTATTTTGTAAATAATTGCTGTCTGTGTACCTAATAAAGTGCAGCTCCCTTGTAAGGCTTGTGGGATTCTCGATTGCAGCTGAGCACTAGGACGCATCTTTGCGCTCTTTGCCTCACCTGTGTCACACTCAAACACGCATCCCGCTACACAAACATACATACTGAGGTAGTGCCTTCGTCACGTGCAACAAAAACGCAACCCATTACATTTGGCACAAATGAGAAAGCCACAGAGATTTTCATAACCACCAATCTGTGTTGCGTACTTCTTAAATGTTAAATTCAGGTTCACAAAAAATGTAATTAGTGAAACTCAGAAATTCTACAACGCTGGTCCTCCAAATTGTTATGCTACAGTACCGTGTTTGACTTCATCAAACTAGAAAAAAAAAAAGAATTTATTATTACACCTGATAGCAGAATGCACATTTCATATTTGCCATGATGTATATTACAATTGTTGTTCCTCTAGCATCAGCATTGGGTGGGGGGTGGGGGTAAACTGACAGGTATCCTAATTGTATGCAATAAGCCTAATAATGTGGAAGCAGATGTTGTGATATACATTCTGTAATATAACTGCAATTACCTGCAGAACATCCTGAGACACTAATCCGGTTAACCCTTTGTAAATGTTCAGTGGAGTAACTCATGATGAGCACCCTCATCCTCAGGGCCCAATCTGTACAGATGAACACACCGCTTTGTCGTCACCAGGAAAACCACAATCACATGACAGGGTATTGAGAACTGGTGTCCTGGCTGTAGGCATACAATCAACCTTAGAGATATGCAAAAAACACTTTCCAGAAATGACACACTGAAACGTTTTTGTAACTCTAGCATACACCAGCCAAGGATGGCAAGATGGGACTGACTTTTTATACTTTCCAAAACCCTGTTGTGTACCACAGACATAAGGTAAGGAACATGTACCGATTACGGTGCATTGCCGCGGCTACCACCTGGCAAACGACGACAGGGATGAGAACAAGAATGCAGCAGGTGATACCTCAGCACCATACTAGTCCAAATGGAACAGTGTGAGTTTTTTCCAGCGGCTGGAGTGCCAATCCTGCCAACAACCCACAAATTTCCCTGTAAGTTGGAAGACCTCCTTATAGGGCTGGATGTAGATTAACATCATACCCAGGATGAAGTCATTGCAGGTTAAGGGCTTTGTTCAATGACCCAATGGAGTAAGATCATTCCTGGCATTCAAACCAGCAACATTCTGATTGCCAGCACAGTTCCCAGGCCTCAGAACCACCACTCCACCCCGGAAAACTGTTTAAACCAGAACCTGCAAAAGTTATTCTTAGAAAGTTTTTGACTTTTAGATACATGCTAATGCATTTTTATGATAGTTCTGGCACCATTTATGATGAAACTAGGCACCGAGAAGGAGGGAAACCACAGTTTAACTGGGTATGCTAGATGGAGAAATGCATTTCAAGGATCTGTCACCCTAAGTCCCCAAATTAGCGTTAGCTAACTACAGCTAGGGTTAGGGTTAGAAGCGTTATACCTTTTCGGAAATTCTAAGGTGTCTATGATAAATCTAGGCCCCAGGAAGGAGGCAAACCATAGTTTAGCTTGGTTTGAATTTTTTTTAAAAACGGCCTGTTTTGTCACCTTAAATCCCCAAGTTAGGGTTAGGGTTAGCAAACTGAGGATAGGCTTAGGTTTGGGAAACGTATGGCATTTTCAGGCATCAACATGTTTTTATGACAGGTCTGTTCCCCCGTAGGATAGGTAACCACAGTTTAGCATGCTTTAGTAGCATATTTCCTACTTTACAACTACCTTTTGATTCACCATAAGGCCCCAAAATAGGGTTAGGGTTAGCATACTGAGGCTACAGTTAGGGTTAGACAAACTATGGCATATCCAGACGTCAATATGTGTTTTTATGACAGTTCTGCTCCCCACACGGATTAGAAAACAAAATTCAGTACGCTTTAGTAGCATGTTGCCTACTTTCCAACTACCTTTTGATTCACCGTAAGGCCCCAAATTATGGTTAGGGTTAGCAAACTGAGGCTACGGTTAGGGTTAGAAAAACTATGGCATATCCAGACATCAATATGTGTTTTTATGACAGTTCTGCTCCCCGTCTGTTTTGTCTGTTTTGTCAGTCTGTTTTGTCACCCTAAGGCCCCAAATTAGGGTTAGGAATCTGAGGCTACGGTTTGGGTTAGAAAAAGAATGGCATTTTCAGGCATTAAAGTGTATATTTGATTGTTGTGTCAAACTCAGTGCATCTAGACACATCACACAAACATGAGCTCTTATGGGAACTACTGCAAACCTCCTAACCCAGGGGTGTTAAATCTTATCCGCAAAGGACCGGTGTGTATGCAGATTTTTGGGATAACCTGTAGGTCAGCTGTTCAAACCCAGGTGTGAGGATTCTTCAGCTAATCAGTCCTCTAATTAGAAATCTACTTAAGAAGTTGCAGCGAAAACCCGCACACACAGCTGCCCTTTGCGAATAAGATTGGACACCCCCGTCCTAACCTGTAGTGGGCAGAAAGAACAACCTTTGTTTGTTAGGAAACCTAAAGATCAGCCAGTGTTTCTGCAGGGACCCATATACTTGTGCACCTGCTGAGAGAAAAGTTTGGAAAGAAAGGCTTCACTGGGATTTCTCGGCAAGCAAATAAAATAAAAGAACAATCAGCTCACAGTCAAGACACTGGAGATGCAACTGGTAGGGAGATGGGCATTTAAAGTGTATAAATTAAGTTTGAAATGCATAAATGAAGTCATCTTGCCAGTATTTAAATCATGACCAGTAGCTTGTCTGCTGTGCCTGTCTGATCAGCGGTTGCTTATTAACTTGTTTACATTGGACTACATAATTTAGTTTGGTGGTATTATATTATTAGCAAAAGAGTAACAGTCTGAAGAGCATTGACTACTGACTCAATTTGCATTGTATCATTGTATTTAACCTCCTGAGTCCCGGGCTTTTGTTTGGTGTGCATGTTTTATTTCCTTTAGCTATTTGGGATTAGTAGGACCTCATAATCATAAAAACCAAAAAAACATTTATTTTTTTTGAACAATGATGTCCTCATGAGGACGTAGGGTCTCAAGAGGTTAAAGAAGCTATGGTTGATGTTTGTAGAAAAGCATCAACTGTATGCATTATTAGTATAGCTCATTTAATGAAATGGCATAATATATTGCGTTGCCTGTGTATTTATGTAAACTGAATGTGTTTTCCTAATTTTGTTGGAGTTTACTTCTTACACTTTATTAGACTCCTTTTACTTTAATTAAGTGATACTTTATTGATCCCCGTGGGGGAAATTCCCTTTACTCCTCCCCCAGCTGGCTCTTTGTAGGCAAGAGTAAGCTGGCTGTGACGGGCAGCCACCTGTTGCGGTGCCCAGGGAGCTGGGGGTTAAGGGCCTTGCTCAAGGACCCGCAGACGTGCCGAGGCCGGGATTGCATTGGCAACCTTCCGATCACAGACGCATAGGCTTACGCCACTGAGCCACGTGCTGCCCCCCAATGTTACTTTAGTTTACTTGTGACAGTAACGGCTGGGATATTGATGAATAAAATGAGATGTTTAGTTTAAAAATTTTTTATTTAAAATGAACCAATATTTTCGTTGTTTATCTTTGAAGGTTATCAACCTAACCTTCAATCTAAATACAGAACACACCTGAGGTGCCCCTTGCATCCTTCAGTCTTGAGCAGGCAATTTTTCAAGTTTAGGGCAAAAACTGGGTTGTTGAAACCTGACATAACTTGACAATAATACTTCTGCTCCCCTGTAGGATAGGAAATCACAGTTTAGCATGGTTTAGTAGTATATTTCATACTTTCCAGCAACCTGTTGTTTCACCCTAAGGCCCCAAATTAGGGTTGTGGTTAACAAATTGAGGCTAGGGTTGGAAAAAGTATGGCATTTTCATATTTCAAAATGTATTTTTATAACAGTTCCCCGTAGGATAGGAAACCGCTGGTTAGCATGCTTTAGTAGCATATTTTCTACTTTCCAACAGCCTGCTGTATCACCCTGAGGCCCCAAGTTAAGGCTAGGGTTAGCAAACTGAGGTTAGGGCAGTGGTTCTCAATTATGTTCCTGGCGCCCCACCTGCCAGAATGTTTTCATTCCAACCCTACCTTAATCAGGCTTATAATGTCCTTAATAGGCTAAAGCTGGTTACAGACCGAACGCGGCATGCGCTGTGCTCGCCGCGAGGCTTCTGTGCAAAGAGTAGGCGTGGTTTTCAAAACTCTCTCCAGTCATTTTGGCTCGCGGTCAGTAGCGACGATGTATATTTCGTATTCAAAAAGAATTCTACGCTTGTGTGATATAGCTCTGGGAACTCAGACACGGACAATATAAGTTTTTTTCCTCCATTTCGTTTTCTGTGCCCGGCTCAGTGCCTTGTTTCTATTGATCGTGAGACAATGCGTCGCAGCGGTCAAAGTTCAACAAAGTTCATCTTTGACCACAGTGCTCGCACAAGCTCCACGAGCGGCGTGCGGCACGGAGCGCAGCGTAATGCATGCCGCGTTCAGTCTGAAACCAGCTTTAGCCTATTAAGGACCATATAAGCCTGATTAAGGTAGGGTTGGAACCATTGTTCGAATTACAGGGGGTACTGGGAGGTACTGTTCCCCCCCCGATCAAGACCTAGACCCCCCCCCCAAGAGACAAAAATAGCAGTTTGGAGGGGTCTTAACATTTTTGTTTTGTTGTAAAAAAAAAAAAAAAAAGAACCTCACACTGTAGGAAAAATTTATGTAAAACGATTTCAGACACCCCTAATGTGGACCGTACCATTTTAACCACTTTGGCGCTAGAAGCAGCCAGTCGGTTGCGTCATTCGTTCTCATTGAGTGACCTGTTCATTGTGTTCATCTGTCATGGTACTGTTTGTCGTGTGTTATTTTACAACCTTCATTTATTCGTTTAAGTGTTTCATCGACTAATGCAAGCTGACGTCTTTATAAGTTGAATTACTTACCATTGTCCTTCTGAGAGCGGTGTTCTGTCGAGTTGAGCTACTTTGTATAGGTAAGCTACCGTAGTGCTAACCGATAGCCCTAACCATAGCTTACCTCGACAAAGTAGCTAATCTACAGAACAGTGGTACAGTCAACGTTAGGGACGTTAACTAGCAAGATAAGCTAAGTTCTCTATGGCCTGTGTGGTTTGTTATTAGGCTAATGTTAATGCATAAGAAGGTCTAACGTTATGCTCTGAAAAAACATTACTATAAGTGAAATCTATATGGGCAACATAAAAAAAAAAACTTGTTCGCAAATGATAAGCCCTATTTGAATTTTAGTGGTATTGATTCTGCATTCCACAATTTCATATTTATAGACATTTTAGAAGCTTCATCTGATAGCCCAGATACTGTTTTGTTAAATATAGATTAGATTTTATTCACAGACACAATATGAGGAAAAAGAAAGATGGAGACATCAGACACTTTTTTGGTGGTAAAAGAAGAGTAAGTAGGAAATATTAGTGTTAAGAGCTACAGAACATAAAAAGTGTCTCAGTTTTGCAAACTGTTAATGTGTATGAAGGAAAGTGGTGGTCAGCAGAAGGCAGGAGCAGGCAGCAGGGAGATGGCAGGATGAGGACGGTGTGCAGGCAGCAGGAAGATGGCAGGATGAGGACAGTGTGCAGGCAGCAGGGAGATGGCAGGATGAGGACAGTGTGCAGGCAGCAGGAAGATGGCAGGATGAGGACAGTGAGCAGGCAGCAGGAAGATGGCAAGATGAGGACAGTGTGCAGGCAGCAGGGTGATGGCAGGATGAGGACAGTGAGCAGGCAGCAGGGAGATGGCAGGATGAGGACAGTGTGCAGGCAGCAGGAAGATGGCAGGATGAGGACAGTGTGCAGGCAGCAGGGAGATGGCAGGATGAGGACAGTGTGCAGGCAGCAGGAAGATGGCAGGATGAGGACAGTGTGCAGGCAGCAGGGAGATGGCAGGATGAGGACAGTGTGCAGGCAGCAGGGAGATGGCAGGATGAGGACAGTGTGCAGGCAGCAGGAAGATGGCAGGATGAGGACAGTGTGCAGGCAGCAGGAAGATGGCAGGATGAGGACAGTGTGCAGGCAGCAGGAAGATGGCAGGATGAGGACAGTGTGCAGGCAGCAGGAAGATGGCAGGATGAGGACAGTGAGCAGGCAGCAGGGAGATGGCAGGATGAGGACAGTGAGCAGGCAGCAGGAAGATGGCAGGATGAGGACAGTGTGCAGGATCTAGAGGTGAGTTATAAATTAGGCTGTACTTTACTACTACCATTATCTACTGTATCATCAAGACAGATATTAGCCAAATAGGCAAATATTCATTTCTGAAGCCTGTTGGAGCTGGGAGGACTGAGAGGGCAGGAATAACACCAGACTGCTGGACCAGACCAGGCTGTTTGTAAATGTATAGGCTTATTACTTTTACTAGTATACTTCTCCTAGGATAATTCCTGGGAGTTATCAAAACCAAGTTCTTTTGTATAGGGATAAGGACAATGAGATCTTCTGTATTGATTCTCATTGTGTCGCATGTCCAGACCATGGCTGTGTGTTGCATACATGTTAGTAAACACCCCTGGTGCATCTTGCACTCTTAACATTGATCCTGGTGGCTATTCGTATTGACGCGGTAGCGGAGCGTAATGGTCATAGAAGTGTTATGAAGGCAGTACCTCCCAATTATGGAGGGGTAATTCACACTCTGGTTGGAACAAAAACATTCTGGCACGTGGGGCGCCAGGAGCAGCGTTGAGAACCACTGCGTTAGGGTTAGAAAAAGTATTGGATTTTCAGGCATCAGCATGTGTTTTTATGACAGTTGTGCTCCCCTGTAGGATAGGAAACCATAGTTTAGAATGCTTTAGTAGCATATTTCTTACTCTCCAACAGCCTGTTTTATTACCCTAAGGTGCCAAATTTGGGTTAAGTAATCTGAGGTTAGGATTAGAAAAAGTATGCCATTTTCAGGCATCAGCATGTGTTTTTATGACAGTTCTGTTCCCCTGTAGGATGGGAAACCTCATGCATAGGCACCACGCGTGCGAAGGAAGGCTCTATCTGGCTCCGTTTCCAAGATATTGGGGAAAAAGCGCGATAACTTGGGTGCATTTTGATTTGGGGTGTGAGAGTGGGGGAAAGGGATGTGAGGAACTTTGTTGCGAGTGTCTGACATTCCCAGGCGGAGATTCACCCACTTCTGGTTTGGATGCTAAGGTGCTAACAGGCTAACTTTTGAGATAAGAGCAGATTCTGCATCTAGGAGGCGCAGAATGCATAGATGCAAAGTTTGAGCTAGATTCAAGCATTTGACAAGGCCTAGCCCAGGGGTCTCCAACTCCAGTCCTGGAGAGCTATTATCCAGTACGTTTTCTGTCCCACTTGGCTTCTGATGGGCCACACCTGTTCCTGGTATTTACCTGAGAACAGGTGTGGCTCATCAGAAGCCAGGTAGGATAGAAAACCTACTAGACGGTAGCTCTCCAGGACCGGAGTTGGAGACCCCTGGCCTAGCTCCTTTTCTTTGATTCTCAACTTTATCAGTTTTATTTCTGAGGCATGGTTGGCTCCAGAGACTTGTAATTTGGTTGTCGTGGCTCTCAGGCAATACCGATTCAGAATCTGCAAGTCCCCGGTCTCTAAGTCGCTGCGTTCTCTAAGTGGCCACCGGGTGGCGCTAGAGCGACGCGTCTAAGTGCGTCCAAATCCATTTCCCACACTAATGCCTAAGGGCAGAGGTGTCAAAAGTACTCACATTCTCTACTTAAGTAGAAGTACAGATACTTTTGTGAAAAAAGACTGGTAAAAATACAGATTGAAATCCTTTACTTAAGTAAAAGTAAAGTACAGGTTTTGAAATGTACTGAAGTACAAAAGTAAAACATAATTTTCACCTTCAATGATACAAAATGCCTTTTGATAAGTCTAAAAAACAAAAAAGTTCTAGGCATACAAAATACATTACTTTTCTTTTGCTCACAACCTGCACTGTGTTGGTATAGAGAAGATTTTAAAAAATAGATACAGTATAGTTTTTCTTCAAACAGGATATAGATTAAACTAAACAGAGCTCATGCATGAGCAGCAGGATACTTTTTTTAGAGCTTTGGTACTCTTTGGTAAACACAAAACTTGTATAAACTGTTAAACTGTTTTCCATTTCAGCAACAGAACTTTTAACATTTTAATCAACATGGAAACTTCAAATCTAATCGTCTTTTTTCTTTTGTTAGAAAATTGCCCATCTCTTTAAGACTTCCAAAATCTTTTATTAAGCCTCAGCAGAAGCTGGTTCTCAATGTTCCTAGAACCCAGACATGCCCTTTTGGGTCTTAATGAGTCCTGCCGTGCTAAAAAGCCTCTTGCCTGCAGCTGGGGCAGGCAGGGGTGTGTTGAGTTTCAGGGACAAATTGCAAACAGCTGGGAAAGATTTCAGGACATCCATGGTTTCAGTTGGACAGGCCAGGTAGGACTCCAGCTGCTTGGACTTTTCTTGAGCCTTGCCCTCTTTGATGGTGGAAAAGAAGTCCTCCTCCTCTAAAGAATGAGATGTGTCAAACACTGTGCGTTGCTCCTTCAGATGGCTTCTGATGAATGCAAGACCTATGGCATACAAAACCAAAGAAGAATTTTATGATTTCCCACCAAATGCACCACCTTTGTAATACCTTGATTAAAAGAACATCATGGAATTAGACTACAGTATTTGCCAATTCTTTTAGTTAACCTGTTGCATATTAATTAATATATGAAGAAACTGATTTTACACCCTTAATTCATGGTCAACTAAATGTGAACTAATCAAATGAAGTCATAGTGACTTGATCATTAATTGAATTTTGTATTTCATGATATATCCTACAATACTTCAGAGATTATATCATCATGAATCATGCATCAGTTCTTGTTTGCAGAAATTAATGTGACTTTCACTTGTTATTGTGGGACAAACAATTATCCAGTATTTCATGGATAATTTAGATAAATATCTTCCATTTTCAATAAGCATTAAACACATTTTAAAAAAATCTTACCAAGATTTAGGATCTCATTGTCACTTGTCCAACTTGTCTTGAACGTAGGGACAAGAATGGCAGCAGCAATCAGCTCTGGATCTGCAAGCATCTGGTTGAAACGCTTTTCAAGTCCTCCTTGAAGAGCATCTATCAAAGGCCCACCAAAGTTGGAGGAAATTCGTGCTGGAGCTTAGACTTCATTAGTGTTATTGTGGGTAATAGCCATCCCATCATCACACTGGCCTCTCCCTGAAGAACATCAACTGCCTTCGCAAGTGGGCTCATCGTCTTCACATTTTCTTTGAGAGGCAATCTCAATGTACTTACATTGGAATTTTTTGTGCACTGCACACAACTGTAATGGCTCCATCCCCTTGTTCTCTCATGATCCTTACAATCCTCTCCATGGCTAGGAAAAGAGAATTCCACCTTGTCTCATTTGGTCTCAAGAGCTGGAGTTTGCATTTTTCATCAATTATCTCTGCAGCTGCAGTAGCTCTACCACTTTTGTTCCATAGACTCCAACGCTTTGAAGAAGCTGAACGAGAAAGTTTTGTAGATGGTGTTCGCATTTGCTTCTGAAAGATCAACTGTCGACACCAAGTTCAGGAGGTGGCAGGCACAGTAATGATGCTTTGGCAGTTGATATTCCAGACCATCATCTTCATCCAACATGGCTCCAGCTTCAACAAACCCAAGATCCACATTGTTTTCCCCTTCTTCACTGTTGATTCACTCAAACCTATTCCCTCAAGTGGTTCTTCGTTATTGTTATCATCAAGCGCTCCATAGACTCGAAAAGCTTTAACAAAATTAGAGCCGTTGTCTGTAGTTGTGCGCACAATCTTGTCATGGATGTTGTACTCTGTGTGTATGTCATTTAGAGCACCAGCAATTGCAGAAAAGTTGTGATCCTTTGAGCTGCTTGCATGCTGGTGCAGCAGAGCATCTCTCCATTGTTTCAGGTTCAATCCAGTGTGCTGTGACACAAATGAAACTCCCTCTGTGTGCGGTCCAGCAATCGGTAGTGGTAGCAATGAACTCAACCTCACTCATGGCAGCCTTTAGATTATTCTTCATTTCCAGTGTTGCTTTCTCAACTCTGCTTTTAATGGTTCCTCGGGACATTACAACCACATCTGGTTGTAAGTGATGCACAAGAGTTTTAAAACCTTGCTGTTGGACAATACTGAGAAGGTGCAGGCCTTGGACAACAAAGATTATAATGGCATCATCCACACTTTTTTGTGACACTCTCTTCGTTTCCCACAGTTTGGGTTGTTTGGATGGGCCTTCATTGGCGGCTAATTTCCTCTTTAAAGTAGGCAAAGTTAGGTTATACCTTCCCAGGGCTTTTCCATTCTTTCTCTAGGCACAGAAATACAAAACAAAGAAGAGTAAAGAGTTCAGTAGATGGAAGTACAAGTAGTTTGTTTTCTTGAGGGGAATTGACAGATCACTACTGTAACATGTTAGTCTTCTGGATTTTCAGTAAGAAAGTCTTTTCGGCCAGAAAACATTTTTAAAACCCAAACAACCATTTCACCCATAAACCTTCCGAAATGAGTCTTTCTATCAGATAGCCCCAAAGTTACGTCTCTTAACAGTGGCACGTCAGCAATAAATTGAGGGTTATCTGGAGCTTATTAGCATTAGCTTAGGTCGATAGGCTGCTAATACTGTCAAAATAACGTGCTCTTATAGCATTACCAAAGTTATAAACGAACATGCAAAATTACATACAGGTGAAAATACACGCTTACCTGTATGTGTGTAATATTTGAAGGCAAATTCTTAAACGCCACTTTACTGTCTTCATCCATGCTGTGTTTTTTACACATGCTTTTGTGTTCTTCGCTGCAGCTGGCAGCTAACTGATTGGTATATTACCGCCACTATGGTGCAATTTCTGTCCACGCGGTAGATTTTTCCCATTTTGTTATGACTTTTACGTCATATTGTTTTCATAATGGAAATAACGAGACATTTGAGAATGTAAGGAGTAGAAAGTACAGATATTTCTCTTGAAACGTAGGGAGTAAAAGTAAATAGTCATCAGAAAATTAAATACTCAAGTAAAGTACAGATACCTGAAAAATCTACTTAAGTACAGTAACGAAGTAAAAGTACTTTTACTTCCCACCTCTACCTAAGGATTAGATTACCCTTAGGGTTAGAATCAGGGGGTTTTAAGTTTAGTGACCTACAGTAGGATTAAATTACCCTTAGGGTTAGGACTACTTACAAGATTTCACCATACAAATCCTGAATTGCACATTCTTAATACATTGGGTTCGTGTTATTGGATTCCCCAAAAGAAAATGGATTTACAAATAGAATTTCCATCTTGACAATTAGAAAACCCAATGTAGTCCAAAAACGCCAATTCTACTGAATTGTAGTTAATCTTTTCCAGGATAGTCATTCTCATGGCACAGGTGACAAGTGCAAGTGAGCAAGAGGCAGAAGTCTCCGCAAAAGTGTCGAAATGACAGACAGACATTATGGCTTTAGGGGAACCTGTGAGCCTGTGTGTGAAGCATCATAATGTCATGGATCCAGGCGGGTTTCGTGTGAGGACGAGGCATAGTGCAGGTCAGAACAGAAAATGTGGACGACCCACTTGCGGCTCACCAGAGGGATTTTATTGAACAAAACTAAAGACACTAGGAACACTACAAAAACCGAAATCCCAAAAACCACCAAACACACTGGTACTTTGCAGATAAGACTGGCCACTCCTGCTCTTAAGCATGCCATGACACATCCACCAAAATATGTAAATTATGTACACACTAGGTGGTGGAGCGTGCTTACATCATCTGCATCACAGCCAGTCCAGGTCCAGTCCTTTGCCAACAAAGGATTTCCTCCTGACCCCATAGTCATAGAGGAGCTCCTCATCGACAGCAATGCCTGTCATTGTAAAGAATAGCAGGACGTCCTGGTCATCGAAATGATATAATCGTGGCCAGAGGTTTGCCCACTTGCTTGAATGATTTATAAGCCTTTCAAATGTATCCATGTCCGGAGGGTACTGGCAGTGCTCATCATTGGCATTGATACATTTAGCCTGTCCATTCCTTTCATAAAAAAAAAAAAAAAAAAAAAAAACACACAACCCTCTGTCCTTCCACCATTTGATTATGGGTCTGAAGACCCTCCTGCCACGTGACTGGCCTGCCATGGTAGTCACAAACTACCTCCCCAGCAACAAACTTCCTTGTCTTCACTTCTCTTCCTTTGCCTTCAACCTCTGATGATCAACCCCATCCATCTCTGATTATGGAGGAGCTTCTTGAGCACAGAGCAGTCTACAGCAGTGTCCACTGAGTCAGAAGGCCTCCATTGCTTCAAGATCTGCTGAACATCAGGAATGGTAGAAGTCCAACCTTCCTTCTCCATCTAGGCATGGACCCTATGCTTGATGGGCAGGCGCCGACCAAAGTGCTCTGCCAAGAAAGATTTATTAGTCATATGTCGATTCAACTGAATGTTTCAGCTCTAAGAAATGTGAATGATATTCAAGTGGTATGAACTTCACTCACCTATCACATGCTTCATTCGAAGACTCTTCTGGCCACTGCGCCAGTGGTCATAGCACAGATGTTCGTGGGTGATCCCCACAAGTTCAATCCACACAGACTTCCCTGGACATTTTCCATCAATGGCCACTGGGAATGACTTGATGAACAAGTCATAGGCAGCCTGCTCATCCATCTGTGGACATCCGGCACCAAAGGTCTGAGGTACAGGCTCATCTGGACCAGAACTGGAACAAAGAAATATACGTATATGGACAAATGAAGTAGTTGTTGACCCAACAAAGCCTTTTTTTCAGCCAATTGCAAGAAATCAATTTTACTTACTCTGATTCACCAGCGATCACACTTAGCAGCATGGATGCCCGGATGACATTTGACTCGGTGGACGTGCTGGGGGACAGGTAGTCTGCCCCCACGGACCTATCCATGTCAGAGGTGCTTGGTGGCAGTCTCAAAAGCCCGTCTGGCAGCCAGACTTGTAATATTTGGAAGGCTGCAACTGCAAGAAAACATTTCATGTTAATATATCACCATCCACCACATGGTTGTGACACAACTTATGCAAACAAAGCTGTATTTGAAGCACCCTTACCTTTTCATGGAGGTGATGCAAGTCATTCGAACAGTTGTAGATGGGGTTGCCTGAGGAGGAGATGAAGAACTTTTCATTGCCACCCACTTCTATCTGAAATGGAATTCTGCCAAACATGGCAGGGCAAACCTCAGTGTAGTACACGTTGAACCACTGTAAATAAAAAAAATAAGTAAATCAATAAAACCTACTATATCCTCCTGAGACCCAAGGGGGAAAAAAAGTGTCCTTCAATTGTAGGATATTTGTCTTTGGAGGAAATAAGACATGTTACAATTTAGATTTTCAAATTTATTTTTATTTTTAATTTTACAGCATGTCCTCTTCAGTGCACAACAGGAATAAATACGTTTCCTAACATCAGTGAAAAGATAGATGCAAAAATAAAATGTCCACTGCAATGGACATAAATGAATGGGTGGGGTCTCAGGAGGTTAAGAATGGTATAATAAAATTGCTCCAGCTTAAGATACATCAAAGGTAGTTAGTGTGCGGGGGGGACTATCGCTATCTCACCATCTCTTCCTCCTGTGACAATGCAAAGAGAGCCATCTGTGTTACAGCAGTCTTGTGTTTAGGCAGCTGAATCACAACATGCCCAGGGTAGCTTGCATCCTGCATCCTTTTCACCCATTCATTGACCTGCAGCAAACAAAATTAGATAATGCGAATGTTGTGATCATTAGAAGCATGAAAACTAAACAAAAAAATGACTTTGCAGTCAAAAAGATTGGCCCTTGTGGTCAGATTCTCCACCACTGTAGGACGCTGCTGGTGCTTCAGTACCACAACAGCTTCAAGGTAGTACAGCATCAGTGGTCTCTCTGGCTTCGATAGCTCATCTCCCATAATCGCCTCTGGTTCTGTCAGTTTTCTGATGGCTCTCAAAAAGTCTTGCTTAGCAGCATGCAGCACAGCAAGGCATTGCCTTGGTGTCAAGGAACCCTGGGGGTCCAACGAATGTTTCTGGTAAAAGCCTTTCTTCTGCATAGTCTCATCATGGATTTTTTTTCTACTTTTTTGGGGGCTTTAATGAAGGGTGTCATGAGGTCAAATTTAGCAAGCCCTTTGCATGCATGCTATATATACTGTAGTTGTACATATCTATGATAGCAGAGATTGCAGTTTGGACAACTTAAATTGTCAGCAATACTTTAAAGCCAGTTCCATACCTTGTCATGGATCCGGGCAGGTTTGGAGTGAGGACGAGGCCTCATTCAGGCAGAAATGTGGACGACCCACATGCAGCTCACTAGACAGGGGTTTAACAAAACAGAAAACACTAAGAACACAACAAAACCAACAGGACTACGAGGGATCAAAAACAAAAGGGGATAAACAAAGACTAAATTTACAAAAGGGTCAAGACAGGCAGACTACAAACAGAATATTATAAACTACACTAATATCCAACTATCGCAACCATCACAATGAACCACTAGAGACTAAAACTCAGGCAGGAACTTAAAAAGAAAAACTGAACAGGGTTAATGGCAAGCAGGAGTGAAACAGACAATTAACCAATCGGGGAGGATGCAGGACAACGAGCAATGAGGGAAACATACATGGGCAGGCAACAGGTGAAGCTAATAAACTAAAACAAGAAACGCAAACTAGAAATAGAATCTAACAATGGGGAAACCCTGTTATACCCCTGATATGGTTCTTCTTCAGAACTTGTACCAGGCTCAGTAGGGGCTGCCACAGCAGAGGGAATATTCAGCAAAACATTCCCTCTGGCCTCCGCTGCCTCCACCTTCGCCACTGCCACAACTGCTACAATCTCCTCCTCTGATGCGTTATGCATGCAGGCTCTCCTCAGGTGGACCGGGACACTGAAGTGGGTCCTCTTGCACATAGGGCACAGGAGGAAGTGCCTCTTGCTAGACTCACTGACAAAGAGAACAAAACAGACAGTTATTGAAACAGATTTCATATGACATAGCATCCAATATTTCATTTGCATCCCGATTGCAATAATTTGTCTCAACTGTTTCCTGTATATGGCCATTCACATCATACATAACTTTTTTGAAAAGCTACTTTTGTCATTGTAAATGCAATTGAACAACAATGTAAACAGTTTTAATTTGATCTTGACGTTGACTGGGTGGGTACTTTTTAAACATTTAGCGTTTTGCCCAGGAGTAAGACGATACCCTCGCACCATTTTTTGCGGGAGGACCTGGCACGTGTTCAGGTGGCCAAGGTGTTGAATGTTGTGTTTGGTGATTTTAAACGACGCCTAAAGGAACTGGACCTAGTTGACATGATGCGGCCCACAATCATGAAACACAAACTTAATGAAATTGATACCATCTGGGTTAGTGAAGCAGACCAGTAATTTATTCTTGACATATTGGACCAGACCTTGATGTTTGACGTGCCGGATCAACCAAAGCTGATGCTAAATCTGGACAAGTTTGGGCAGAAGAGCAAGACCAAGGTGTGCATCTCGGACCTGGTGCGTGACGATTGTGTGTTTTCCATTTTGACATACATGCCAATGACAGTAGCCAGCTTTTACCGTGGCATACACCTGTTCTGGTCTCGGCAGGGGCTCCAGCAGGTCATCAGCGACAAGGGCTGACTTATCCCAGTGCTGTCATTGGGTGAGGTGGCAAACTTCCAATCAAATCAGGACGGCCAAGGCATCGACCTGGCAAAGCCTCTCTGGAATGTGATCAAATCACCTGGTGAACAACCAACTGTTAATTTTGTGCAGATGTACACTGTCACCCAGCACCTTCACTTTCCATTTGTGCCCTGTCACCCAGTCACAGCCATTATTGTGATGTGTGGGCTCCATCACTGCCAATATGCATCTGCATTGAAGGACAGGGCCCAGAAGTACCTTCCCATCTTTGATGACCTGTTACAGAAGCTGTGCATCAAGAGCTGTTGCCAGATGGAGTACGTTGCTTACTTTGAGGCTCTCGATCTTCCCGTAACGTTATTCCCCAAAGATTTCTTTGACACGGACAGCTTGGAAGCCTTGATCAGCAGGGTGCCCATGGTGGTGCCGTTTCTGGACAATGAGAGCAACGATGGGCTGAGCAGTGTCCTGCAGAGCTGTGTGCAGGAATTGCTGGGCTGACTCGGCGACTTTCAAAACAGAACTGAGATGGGAGGCTACTATGCTGTGTGTGTTGGGTTATAACTGAACAATTGGAGGTCTAATATTGCCACCACCATTGAGAACTACATTACCCAGAAGGCACCAGCAAAATGGCTGCCGATTGCTAATAAGAACACCTGAGCAGGAATGGTAGCTCTGTCTTCAATCAAGCAAAGGAACAGCACAGCAAGCTCTACTCATGTATTTACTCCAGAGTAATGGTTTATTTGTTTACCTTAATTTAATTAAAAAGCTCATGTATTGTTTGAATATTTTACAAAATGACATTGTTAACCTCTGTCTCTGTGCTTTGAAGGTTATCAACCTGATGCTTCAAACATTGATTAACTTGAAACCAACAAGTTGGAAAATAAGTTAATGAAAGGTGAAATCAAGAGTTGTCCCTGAGTGTCCTTTTGCAGTGAAACTAGAGTGGAACTTAACAGTGTGGAAGTCTTTTCAGACAGAGCTGGCATTGGAGCAGT